>NC_064922.1:757637294-758887294 GCF_023897955.1 Schistocerca gregaria
TGCTTGCCACCTACTGCCGGGTACTCCGTATCAGCGAACTCAGTAGTCATTAGACATCGTGAGAGAGCAGAACGGAGAACCCCGCGAAACTCACGTACTTCGAAAGTGGTCAGGTGATTGGGTGTCATCTGTATCATAGGCCTGTACGCGAGATTTTCACACTCCTAAACATCCCTAGGTCCATTTTTTCGGATTTGATAGCGAAGTGGAGAAGTGAAGGGACACGTACAGCACAAAAGCGTACAGGCCGACATCGTCTGTTGACTGACAGAGACCGCCGACAGTTGAAGAGGGTCTAACGTGTAATAGGCAGACATCTATCCAGACCATCACACAGGAATTCCAAACTGCATTATGATCCACTGCAAATACTATGGCAGATGACAGTTAGGCAAGAGGTGAGAAAACTTGGATTTCATGGTCGAGCGGCTGCTCATAAGCGACACATCATGCCGCTAAATTCCAAACGACCACTTGCTTGGTGTATGGAGCGTAATGATCGGACGATTGAATAGTGGAAAAAAAGTTGTGTAGAGTGACGAATCACGCGATACAACGCGACGATCCGATGGCAGGGTGTGAGTATGGCAAATACCCGGTGAACATCATCTGCCAACATGTGTAGTGCCAACAGTAAAATTCGGTGGCGGTGGTATTATGGTGTGGTCGTGTATATCGTGGAGAAGGCTTGTACCCCTTGTTGGTTTTCGTGGCACTAGCACAGCACAGGCCTTCATTGATGTTTTAAGCACCTTCTTGCTTCCCATTGTTGAAGGGCAATTTGGGGATTTCGATTACATCTTTCAACATGATCGAGCACCTGTTCATAATCCACGGCCAGTATCGGTGTTGTTATATTACAATAACATCACTGTAATGGACTGGCCTGCACAGAGTCCTGACATGAATTCGATAGAACACCTTTGGGATGTTTTACAACGCCAACTTTGTGCCAGGCCTCACCGACCGACATCGATACCTCTCCTCAGTGCAGCACTCCGTGAAGAATGGGTTGCCATTCGCCAAGAAACGTTCGAGCACCTGATTGAAAGTATGCCTGCGAGAGTGGAAGCTGTCATCAAGGATAAAGGTGGACCAACACCATACTGAATTACCCATGGAGGGCGCCACGAACTTGTAAGTCATTTTCAGCTAGGTGTCCGGACACTTTTGTTCAGATAGTGTATGTGTGTCAGACAAAGCTGCCCTGCACTACACTGTCACGATAACAGGGTAGTAGGTCGACTTGATCCTTTTACTCATCGCTTTTTCACGACCTGGCACTAACATATACTTCATGAAGCGAGGTAGGGGCAAGGTTGAATCCAAATTGTTTTCAACGAACTTCAGCAACTTCCTTTTGCTGAAACCATTCTTCTCCTCCATGCGTTTAGCGTTTGTGACACGGCCTCCGCTGTTTACAACAAAAGCAATGGCGGAATTGTTAAACTGTTCAATAAAATTCCTTTGCAAATGAAGACAATATCTGACATCTCCACGAACTCCCTGACACCAGCAGAAAAGACTGCAGAGGCTGGTGAGAAAATGTTTCTGGAAATTTACCAAGCGCCTGAATATCAGAAAAAGCTGAATAAACTCCAGCAGCAGCATTCTTAAAAGCATCAACAAAACCAAATCCAGACCTCGCCTCACCGCCGCCATCCATAGGAGCTGCGCGCCACCACACTTTTAGGTTTTATTTACAATTGTATTAATTTTATTAATTTTCTTTTTTTCTATAATGCCTTTACAACATCATTTCTTGTTATTTACAGGTGTTTGATTACTTATATACAAACACAACAATGACTCAATTGACCCCGACCACAGATCGAGTGGAGATGGAATCGAGGGGAGGATGGGTTGTTGTACCCACTGCCAGTCAGACTCAGTATCACCTGAAGCTACACTGGGCGACATTTTTGTCGATGTTCTACTCGATGAGTGACGCGATGTGGATGTTAAAACACCGGTATTACATGTACCATGCTTTGCGGCGTGTACCATGGTACGTATACGGATGGTGTAGAGTTACGGGATTCTATTTGCAACCCGATGATGATGATGATACAGTTGTTGATTTTTGAAATGTAGCAGTTCAAGTTAAGATGTTTTTTACAGTAACTAATGTAGACCGTGACCCGTTTCTCCAGCAGAGGGCTCTGGTATTCGACGCCGTTTACGATTGGCCTTCCATGACGTTATGCCCCCTTTGGCGCCTGCGCTGTTCTAGAAAGCCAACATATAAATTGGCGAGCTTCGCAGCGACGCGACAGTAGCACCTGAAGATGGCGCTCGCTGAAATATTGTGCGGTTTTTACAATATTATCCGGCATAATTCGCGGGAATCTATCAAGCAGATCCAGCGCCGGGAAAGTCTCAAACAGCACACCTAATGTAGACTGTCTACTACTCCTAAGTTCAAGGGACATAAAACATTAATTTTATGCCATTAAAACACTATTTTTAATAATTTGCAGTTTTTCCATCCCTTGTAACGCAGAAAATTTTATTTCCAGAGAAAAACTAAATAGAACAATTTTTGTAGGAAATTTATTGTAATTTAATTTTGTACCGGGAATTTTTTTTTATAGAAGCCGCAGTTTTCGAGTTATCCGATAAAAACGTAAAAATATGATCTTTAAATGGCCCACCACCCTAACGCTCACACCCCACAGGTGGGGATTTTCAGTGTGACGTTGATGATACACTTCCTTACCACTTCATAAAAATTTGCGACTAGATGAATTTTTCCCCTAATTTTCCTTCGTTGACTGGACTAACAGATGACAGGGGTGAACTACGGCTGTAGCAGAGTTGTGTATGGACGAACAGACGTTCAACCTTTTCAGAAATTGACCGCCCAGATAAACCAGGGTTGTCTCCTCAACGACTGTTCAGCGAACGTTGCTACATATGGGCCTCCGCAGCAGGTGCTTGGTTCATGCTCTTCATCAGCTGCAAAGACTGGAATTTGCTCATTAATACCGCAACGGGACGACCATTAAGTGACGAGAATCACGTTTTTTGCTCCAAGGTGAAAAGTCTGAAATCGAAGACGCTGCAGCTATAGTCGGAAGGGTCCTTGCCAGAAGTCACTCCCTGGGTGATCTCGTCAATATGGAAGGCACAATGTGTCAATACAAATATGGATCTATCCCTCGGGACCATGTTCACCCCTATATGCAGTTTGTTCTTCCTCGATACGATGGCGTCTACGAGCAGAACAGTGCTACGTGACACACAGGTCGCAGTGTAAGTGTGTGATTCGAATGGTACCAGCATGAGTTTACCGTACATCTCTGGCCACCAAACTCTCTGCATTTAAACTGAATCTAGAATCTATTGGAGAACCTCGAATCGGGATCTTCATACCATCGATCCTCACCCGAGAAATCTAGCACGGCTGACCATGACACTGAAGATGGCAATGCACCGCGTTCCTATCGATAACTAATGAGGAGGTACTGAATAGAATTGGGAAGAAGAGAAATTTGTGGCACAACTTGATTAGAAGAAGGAATCGGTTGGTAGGACATTTTCTGAGGCATCAAGGGATCACCAATTAGCGTCGGAGGGCTGCGAGAAGTGTAAAAATCGTAAAGGGAGACCAAGAGATGAATACACTAAGCAGATTCAGAAGGATGTAGGTTGCAGTAGGTAATGGGAGATGAAGAAGCTTACACAGGATAGAGTAGTATGGAGCGCTGCATCAAACTGCACTGAAGACCACAACAGTAACATGTAATTAAAATTATACATAGCGTATACTCACCCAAATGTCTATTAGAGCATCGAGAAAAATTTGAACTAAATTAGTCAAGAACTTTTTGAGATTTCTGTTAGCAAATTTCCTCTTTATACTATGTCTGCAAAGATGTTTATTCGAGCATTGGGGAATAGTTAGAAGTAAATTGACCTAGAAATTTTCGTGATTTTTCTGACGATGACTTTTAGAGATTTTTGGTAATAACTTTAAACAAGGACTTGTCTTCATACGGTAGTATGTGTAGAAGGTGTGTTGTTTAGAAATCCAATAATTTGTGTTGTATAAGGTTGGTTTTCCTGTGTGGATCTTGCAGATACCACGCTGCATGAGAAAACAAGATAGAAACCTTCTTTCGATATAACGACACGTGGTTAAATGTTTAATTTCAATTTTGTTAGATCTGAGACCATTCATGTTATGCAGTATACAGAGTGTAACGGATACAAGTTCAGAAATTATTTTTGTATGCAATACCTTAAAATGTACACACATCGTGTGTTGGTTGTTTTTTCTCCGTGTCGGGTTGTGTGGCCCACAGACACGTCACGTAATGTAGTACCCAATGTTTTTCACATGATAGTACACATCCATCATTCAACACCTGATTTGCTGCCTAGGACAAAAGAAGCATTACTGGCTTGCTACTGCCACACGTACTTGGAATTACTAACCAACCTAAAATATGTTTGTAATAGCTATAATTATTAGCCTGCAAATGACGTAAATACTATGAAATGTTGTTCAGTACGCCATCCTCAGAAATGTCTGTACTTCCGCCCAACACACACTGTTAACCTTAGGGTGAAATTTTATGATTTGGATTGCGTGAGCTTCGGATTTATGTAAGTTATATTATACACAGGGGCACTAGAGTTGATTAGCAAAGTGTTAACTTTATTACTGATGGGATTTGAGGGTTTAATTTTATGTTGTGTGGGCAGTATATTTGAGCAGTTACGTAAGTGTGTCTTCATCAGTATTTTATGTTTGGTGGGGGAACCAAACTGCTGACGTGATTGTCCCTACACTTACACACTACTTAATCTAAACTACACTAAGGAGAAAACACACACACACACACACACACACACACACCCATGAGGGATGACTCCTACCTCCGACAGGGGGAACCGCGTGAACCGTGGCAAGGCGCCTGAGACCGTGCGGCTTACCCGCGCGGCTTATGTTCGGAAGTACTTTCATAAATCACATGTGGGTGTTTCTTGTGTGGAAATTCTTTTGGTGGGATGGTTTATTGCTTGGGAGTTTAATTTAGACATTTTTTTCTTTTCTTTTGGGGGATGTCGTTCATATCACACTATAATAGAATATGTTTCAAGATAGATGCATCATCTGTTGCGGATTTTGGCACTGGGTGACGATCCCCGTTGATAATTGACTGCTGCGATTGTAAATTTTACTCAGATCGATACTTTCCCGAGGTGCGGGTTAACTGTATATGCTAAGACCGCCGGTCACCGAAAATTTTATGTTTTATTATGGGAGCGGAAGTTATTACACTGAGAAAATATCGAAACATAACTGCGAGTGGTATTTTGCCAAAGAATGGATTCTTTCAAATGGTTCAAATGGCTCTAGGCACTATGGGACAACATTTGAGGTCATCAGTTCCCTAGACTTAGAACTACTTAAAGCTAACTAACCTAAGGACATCACACACATCCATGTCCGAGGCAGGATTCGAACCTGCGACCTTAGCAGCATCACGGTTCCGAACTGAAGCGCCTACAACCGATCTGCCACAGCGGCCGGCTTGCGATTCTTTACTTGTGTTATTAGTATTCTGTACTATGCGACAGTTTTCACTGGGGAGCGAGTGAAGACCTTATGGTATGAGGATTCGATTTATGAGTTAGCTACGGGGAAGTACACCATACGTATATTTTGACAGCTCCAAACAGCGACACGTGTGTAGGAGAGCTAACTAGCCACTCTGAGCAAATTCCAACAAGAACACCTGGAGAATAATCAGCACCAGCACAGCTATAGAATAAAATATGTTGTGTGTGAGTAACACTGCATGTACAATGACAAAACATGGAAAAGGGGAGCTAAAATCAGAGTGAAAGTCAGTATGACATTTCCATAGTGACAAGCAATCTGTACGTAATGCTTTATACCGAAAACTTCATCTGTGTGTTAACAACTTCTTTGCCCGGTCCGTATTACGTCTATATACAAATTTACCACTACAAAATGCTACACTTCAGCTCATGCACAAAGCTAAAGCATTGTGAAATTTTGATTGGTTCGGTGGTACTTAATATTGTAATTCTCAAGGTAAGTTTAATATGAAATGAGGTTATTGTAAGAGTAAATCAACTGCAGCATTACCCGTAGCTGCGAGGACAGGGTTCGTAAGAGACAGTGGTTAGCCAGTTCAGCTCTACAATGAGTGGAATTCATAGCCACTATGTGTCAACAAATAACATTCTTATTGTAGAGTTTAGGATACACTACACCTCTTTGCTCTTCTTGTGAAACCACATTTTTCTGTTTTCAGCGCTAGTGAGTGCCGAGAACGGTCGAGATGTGCGCGTGCTCGCTCTGAACGGCATGAAAGAATTCAGACTTCGAAGAACGTGGAACACTGTACTAAAAATAAACTATTAGAGTGTCGTAGGCAACCTTTGGTTACCTACAGGCATGATTCAGATGTTTACTCAAGCTTGCTGGCCGCCTCCTCACAGGAGGCGCCAGTAGCGCTCTTAGCACGTGAAGTCGAAACTATAGCGTCCGTGACTTTTAGTGTTGATGGGATAACACTCCAATATCAAAGACACTCCTTTCACGAAATGCAGCGCCAACAAGTTATGCTTCAAAACACTCGTTTTCATTTTACTCGAATGTTCATCCCATCATCAGGTATGCATTTCTGCATCGTGAAGTTTTTTGTTTACTTATCATTTTTTACAATACCTGTCTTAAAACCTTTCATTGCAAAATTCTGCAACGCTATTAAAACCTTCAGTTTAAACAGTCGCAATGTTATAATACTTCCACAGTGGATAATTACTTACGTACGTTAATATGGGAAAGAACAGGAAAACAAAATATGGTCAATAAGAAAGCAATAATAATGTAGCGAGCAAAATGTAATATCCACGACTATATTTCATTCTGAACAATATTCACGACGACATTGTGTTTGGAATTTGAGCGATCATTCTCGTGATATTAATAAAAAAAGGACTTCATTGATGCTAAAATAATAATAATTAATTATTTTTAGTGAAGTAATTTAATTTTCTGTGAAAATTACATCTTCTGTTATCTATGACACTTCTAGAATAATCCTTCTTCTTGCTCCAACTGATCGGACGCGATTGATGTCTTGTAGCACTGAGGTCGGTAAAAACTGTATTATGTTGTTAAGTAATATTTGAAAAATAGAGTTTCTGTGCCATTGAAATCAATACGTGTGTTTGATCTTTTATTTTAATATGATTCTCGTCCTATATAAATGTTAAGTTTTCTGTTCAGCTACAATGGAGCGCAGCCATTAGCGCCATTGATCTACAGCACGGATTATTGGTAAAGTGATGAATAATGAGTGATTAACATGGAGAAATGTTTTTAAATGTTAATGAATATATGCACAGAAAAGATTTAATATATATATATTATTTGTTGAGAGTGAACCAACTCCTGAACCAGAATTGATAAGTGACTGTCTTATGTTGGCCGCCATCTTAGTCAAATATTGCAGCGGCAGTTTTAAATCAACTACTAAGGACACAAGAACATTGACGGTCAATTTTCACGATAATAAAATCATAATTTCGACTTAAATTATGAATAGTCTTTAAATATTGTGCAAACAGTATCTTAAGTGGTGAAATTTTTCTCTGCTAATGTATGAACCCTGAATATTTCGGAAGAACTATTAGGAAATATTTTTTGACAGGAAAGAATACATTAGTGTTGTGCGCATATGGTGTTGTGAGTAAAAATAGTTCATTTTGTTTAAGGAAAAATGTTGCCACCTTGAATAATAGTTCGCTAACTTGTGAGAGATCACTCTTGTGAAAAAATTTAGTCCCATTTACACTGCTTGACAGAAGACATTGGTACACGTTCTCCGGTGGAGATTTGTTTGACAGGATAACTATCTTTAGCCGGGAGAGGCAGCTATTAAATGAAACCTCAACATAAGTAATTGATTTTGTTGTAGTCCTGCCTCCGATTTGTAAAATACCGCAGTCCTAACAGCACGCCACAATGTGTCCCACGCGGAGTACAATGCTCTCTCCTGAGCCGGATTGAAACTAATCACAGGTCTGGCAGCCGGTTGCCCATCCTTGGATTAGACTGCAGAGTGGCCACATCCACTCAGCCCCTGTAACGTTTCTGAAAACGGCTCATGCATCCTTCAATTGATCTATTAAGAATCGTTGATAATTTCGTGGAGTTCTATACTGCCTGGATGTATGCCTCTGATCTCTGAGCATGGAACTTCGGCGTGCCTGCAGATTCTTGTCATCTGCATAGTCCACCATAGTTAAAAAAAAGAAAAAATGTCCACTAGTCTATACATGATAAAGAATTCTTTTCTAGCTTTCAACTTAATATCAACATGTGACGAAATATACTGATGTGGGAGCAGCGCTGAACATTATTTTAAGTTTGCGTTCTCGTGACATTTCGTGGCATCAATGTCATAATTACACAAGAAACCAAATTCGAGTATCTTTGGCTGGAAAGTTCAGAAAGTTACAGTTCGACAGCCGGCTAGTACGGAGATCACTTGGTATGTTACTTAATTCCAATGTGAATTGCTGCTTAGTCAATGCGCTTAAAGAGTCCAGTGCGGTCGTACGTAACCTAACTACTGTAATAGCGACACAGAAACACAAAATAGAGAGACGAAAATCGTGCTTCTAATCTACGTAATAACCAGCTATCCTATATGCACAGATACAAGGGGGAGTAATAAACTTTAAAAACAAAAATACATAGATAATTTTACTTTTTGTGGGTACATATTTGCAGCGCTAGTAAACACTGAAATTCCCTCTCTAAAGTACCGCAACAAGACGATAGATTGGCCAAAACAAAGTGGCACAAAAATGGCTTCAAATGGCTCTGAGCACTATGGGACTCATCTGAGGTCATCAGTCCCCTAGAACTTAGAACTACTTAAACCTAACTATCCCAAGGACATCACACACATCCTTGCCTGAGGCAGTATTCGGACCTGCGACCGTAGCTGTCGCGCGGTTCCAGACTGAAGCGCTTAGAACCACTCGGCCACAGTGGCAGGCCAAAGTAGCACAGCTCATAGATAAAGTAGATTGCAAAGAAACATAAAATAAATTACATAGTTATATGTTTTCTGGGTGTCAATTAGAACTTCATGACTTTGCCTCCTATAAACTTACTCGCATTGATGCACCTTTACTTACTGGAATTATTGCCTCAATGCATTACCCTGGTTTCAACTGATTAACCTGAACTAACCGGTTTTTAAATTCAAAATTAATTTCTTGTCAACAGTACTTGACTGAAACACTGATTTTGGCTCACTGTCTTTTTTTTTTCGAGTTACAGAAATTATTTATCTCGCTCTTCTTCAAAGGTACAGGGACACAGTAAAACTCTCTGGGTGCTTTGGAAACTACGGAATCTTTTTATTAATTTTGTAGATTAATATATGTGACTGTGCTTTTAGATTGAAAATGTTGGATGCTTTTTCTCTGCGCGTTTCCAGACAAACTGAATATTGCTGCTATTGAATCTTACTGCGAGAAAGAACAAACTATAAATACATGCCTTCAGTCAAGTAACTTAATCGCTGATTGTTTAGAAGTCAAAGCACTACTAAACGCCAAGAGTTGTAATTTTAATTCCATGTCTCCGTAGATATTTATACCAATATTTATTCCAAACACAGTAGTCCCAAGCGTTTTCTTGCTATACCTGTAATTTTAAATTCTCTACGCTAATCTTTGGTCTGAAAAGAACAATAACGTATTCAATTCGTGTTCGCCAGTTTTACATCCAAATACAAACTTTTACCTTCTTTAGGTGCGCCCTGGTATCTATCAATGCTCTGCAAAACTGGTTACGTTCCCCTATTCATCGAAATATTCTCTACATAACTGAGAATAATCCTTAGTTTCATTGCCACTACATTACCGTTGCAGCAGTACGCATCGTCCTTTGCCACACACATGTGCTTCGTCACAGTTCTTAAAAACGTACCCGCTATTGGTACTGAAAATAGCTACGTAACGGTATGAAGGACGGTTATTATCATTACAATGCTTTTGCAGCAATAGTTATTCGTTATTCGTGACATCGGATGGTCAATACTCGTTAATGTTCCGGGAATTCGCTGGCTTCTCCATGCTGCTACTACTATGATTGTTGCACTTTCCCAGTGTGCACCAGATGACACGTCAGTCATCCAACATCCTTGGTCCGCCTCCTCTAGTTTATTTACACTTCTGATGAACGTCATTCCCTCTTTGGTTTTTAGTTCGACAAACGTTACAAAACGAAAACAACTATGTTACGAAAGTATACATAATAACAACATATATTTATATTAAAATACAAATTATCAGTTTTTAGCTCGATGACCAGTGTGAAGCTAGTTAAAGCGACGTTCCCAAAATGAAACGTTACTACCTCTATTGTGTCACTAGAAAAGTCAGTGCCAGTCAGTAGACAACTATTAAACAAAGTGTAAACATGAAAGCATGTGACAGTACTCCAAAGAACGACAAGTCAACATAATGAGACTGGAGAACGAGGATTGATCCCTTTCTCGGAAATGTGTTTCTCCTAACGGATAAAGAACAACGTACGTACGCAGCGATGGCCGGGTACTGAGCTAGGGCTTAATATCACAGCACGAGATTACCGCCAAGGTCGTAAATTGGACGCCAAGAGCGTGCCCAGCACCTGAGCTGCGAGAGAGGGGAGAAGGGGGGAAGGAGGGAGGTTATGGTGGGGTGCGGTGGTGGAGAGGAGGGGACAAGTCATATAAAAGTAGAAGGGGAAGGATGGAGGAAACGAATCACACTTGCTTGCAAAATAAAATAATTAAGAAACTAAGTTCATTAATCATTAATGCTATCACTTTTAAATAGGTACCATTTTCAAGAGGCAGATACATCGCTACTGCAGGCTCTATTTTCTATGTGTTTTAATACACTTCTGGCCATCAACACTGTAACAGTCCGAAGGCGGCATGAAACAGACCTCAAAGGGGCAGTAACTATACAAGTAATTTTTGTGTTGATCAGAACCGGGAAGCATGTATTAATGAGTTCTTACTGCAGAATACTTCTCTGATAATGTTGAGGTCTGCAGGTCCACTCTAGGAAACTTTCAGTTATTTATGAGAGATCTGGATGCATTACTGAGCAACCCATCAGACGAGAAGAAACAGTTATTGGTTTGTGGAGATTTCAGTGTAAGTCTCTCAAGAGATACGGACAGGAAAAAATAAACTAAAATCATTATGTTTCAATCTCATTTCAGTAGTCAGTTTTGCAACTTGTGTGCATGGAAGATATTAGAACAGTTATTGATAACATTGTTATAGACAGTGCTCAGATTGAAACAATTCATGTATACCCAGTTGTTAATGGACTATCTGATCACGACGCACAATTAATGGAAACAAACAGTATGGCACCCTACAGCTCTGAGGTACATCCATATCATTAGTGAGGCTTATTAGTGAAAACAGGATACAATGTTTTAAGAGTAAGCTTAAGAGGTAGTATGGGATGAGGTACATGTAGAGAGAGAGATGGTACTGCCAAACTCAATTAATTCCATAGTAAATTTGTGTCAGTATTTGAAAGTTGCTTTCCTAAATGATTACTCGAAAGATGCATTAACAAAATAAGTAAGTCATGGATAACTAAGGGAATTAAAATCTCATGTAAGAGGAGGAGTGAAATTTATGTAGAGGCCAGAGTAAGTCAAGATCAAGATCCGAAATTACTTGCCCACTACAAAAATATTGTATTATTTTAAGGAAAGACATTAAAATATTCAAAAGTATGCATGCCCTGGCAGAAATTAATGATGGAGAAATAAGATATTCTCAAATGGAAGACAGGACAGCCCTGTACAATATATCATAACAGTTAAAGTAAATGAGAATGTTGTGATTGATAATTCACACGTTGCGAAAACATTTAACGATCATTTTGTAAATGTAGAAGCGAAAATAAGATAATGGTTCAGTTGAAGAAGCAAGAAAATATTTCTAAAATGTCATTCCACAAGACTTTAAGCAACTAGATTTACCAGCAACAACCTTCAGCTAGGTTGATTGCCTTGTAAAAATTCTAAATAACAGAAACTCATGTGCTGTTGCTGGAATTCGGAACAGAATTTGAAAATTCGTTCCAAATTAATAATTTCCTTAGCGATATACCTAGTACATCACTGGCAAAGGGAACTTTTGCACAATGATTCAAATATACAAGTCTCAAATATCTTCATAAAAAAGGTGACTGGAAGTTTTTAAAAAAAAAGTTCGTTCATTCCCTTGCTAAACATTTACCACAATATACGAAAAAGTATTGCACTCAACGGTAGTCTCACACATTAAATACACTCCTGGAAATGGAAAAAAGAACACATTGACACCGGTGTGTCAGACCCACCATACCTGCTCCGGACACTGCGAGAGGGCTGTACAAGCAATGATCACACGCACGGCACAGCGGACATACCGGGAACCGCGGTGTTGGCCGTCGAATGGCGCTAGCTGCGCAGCATTTGTGCACCGCCGCCGTCAGTTTCAGCCAGTTTGCCGTGGCATACGGAGCTCCATCGCAGTCTTTAACACTGGTAGCATGCCGCGACAGCGTGGACGTGAACCGTATGTGCAGTTGACGGACTTTGAGCGAGGGCGTATAGCGGGCATGCGGGAGGCCGGGTGGACGTACCGCCGAATTGCTCAACACGTGGGGCGTGAGGTCTCCACAGTACATCGATGTTGTCGCCAGTGGTCGGCGGAAGGTGCACGTGCCCGTCGACCTGGGACCGGACCGCAACGACGCACAGATGCACGCCAAGACCGTAGGATCCTACGCAGTGCCGTAGGGGACCGCACCGCCACTTCCCAGCAAATTAGGGACACTGTTGCTCCTGGGGTATCGGCGAGGACCATTCGCAACCGTCTCCATGAAGCTGGGCTACGGTCCCGCACACCGTTAGGTCGTCTTCCGCTCACGCCCCAACATCTTGCAGCCCGCTTCCAGTGGTGTCGCGACAGGCGTTAATGGAGGGACGAATGGAGACGTGTCGTCTTCAGCGATGAGAGTCGCTTCTGCCTTGGAGCCAATAATGGTCGTATGCGTGTTTGGCGCCGTGCAGGTGAGCGCCACAATCAGGACTGCATACGACCGAGGCACACAGGGCCAACACCCGGCATCATGGTGTGGGGAGCGATCTCCTACACTGGCCGTACACCTCTGGTGATCGTCGAGGGGACACTGAATAGTGCTCGGTACATCCAAACCGTCATCGAACCCATCGTTCTACCATTCCTAGACCGGCAAGGGAACTTGCTGTTCCAACAGGACAATGCACGTCCGCATGTATCCCGTGCCACCCAACGTGCTCTAGAAGGTGTAAGTCAACTACCCTGGCCAGCAAGATCTCCGGATCTGTCCCCCATTGAGCATGTTTGGGACTGGATGAAGCGTCGTCTCACGCGGTCTGCACGTCCAGCACGTACGCTGGTCCAACTGAGGCGCCAGGTGGAAATGGCATGGCAAGCCGTTCCACAGGACTACATCCAGCATCTCTACGATCGTCTCCATGGGGGAATAGGAGCCTGCATTGCTGCGAAACCTGGATATACACTGTACTAGTGCCGACATTGTGCATGCTCTGTTGCCTGTGTCTATGTGCCTGTGGTTCTGTCAGTGTGATCATGTGATGTATCTGACCCCAGGAATGTGTCAATAAAGTTTCCCCTTCCTGGGACAATGAATTCACGGCATTCTTATTCAATGTCCAGGAGTGTAGAAACAATTTACTTAGCTTATCACAGTTTGTATTCCAGATAGGTTTTTCGCCTGAGAGATCATCAAATAGTATGAGCCTTAAATCTACATGATTATTGAGCAATTCACAATTAAGTCCTGGCAGAGGGTTAATCGAACCACATTTAAGCTACTTTTCTACCGTTCCACTCTCGAATAGCAACGGGAAAAAACGAACAAAAAAATGTCAATAAAATTCTTCTCGGTTAGAGACCGCATTGTCATTTATAAAATTCCAACGTTTCGGCGTCTGTTGCAAGACGCCTTCCTCAGGGAGTGTTGCTTACTGCTGAATGAGCGCAAGTGTGGGTACATATATATACTATGGAAGAGTGTTGTGATTGGATGTGAGGGTGCGGAGGAAGGATACTAGGAATTCATTTTATTAGCGTTTGCATTGCGTCTTGTTATTGGCGGAAATAGGCGTTTTCCATTGGAGTTTCCTTTACTGCCTGCCACTGGTGGAAATCGGCGAATAGGAGACTTAGCGGCGACTGCAGCGTGGCGTTGTTTACTAACTGCCTAGTATCGACTAGGCCGCGTCAGCGCTCTGTGTACCATCCTCCGCTGTGGCCTACCGCACGGCTGTTGCTTTGCGCGAGCTGTCCTTCCGCAAAGCTGTCACAGCAGGCAGCCAAGACGCTGGAAGTCTGTACCCGTCTTCTCTGTTCATATTATTGGGTCGCTTGGCTATTTCTATAGCCTCTCTAATCTTCCTCCTCAAACTAAACGGCTGTTTCGCCAGTACTCGGGCCTCTCGAAATTCGATGTTCATCCTGCACTGCTCATGATGTTCTGACACCGCTGATTTGCTATATTGTTTGAGGCGGATATATCTCTCATGTTCAGTTAGCCTCGTGCTTATTGGACGCCCAGTCTCACCTACATACACCAGTCAACATTCACACTCGATTTCATAAACTCCGGCGGCATGAAACTTGTCAATTGTATCTTTTGTCGAGCCCAGAATGTCTTTTATTTTGTTGTTGCTACGAAAAATCGGCTTAATACCTGCCCGACGGAGAATTTTGCCCAGACGTTCAGTAACCCCTTGTACATACGGTAGCACGGCGGTGTTCTGTGCTTCGTTCTGTATTTCCCTGTTGCCCTCCTCCTTCGGCGCCATGGTTTTGCGTATCAGCCTCATGTGGTAGCCATTAGCTCCAAAAATGGTCCTGAGGTTCTGCAGTTCAGCTTCACTCTTCCATGGTATATATATGTACCCACACTTGCGCTCATTCAGCAGTAAGCAACACACCCTGAGGAAGGCGTATTGCAACAGACGCCGAAACGTTGGAATTTTATGAATGATAATGCGGTCTCTAACCCAGAAGAATTTTATTGACATTGACAACGGCCGCGGAAGCCTACGGTTACATTTGAACAAAAAAAAGTTCAAATGTGTGTGAAATCTTATGAGACTTAACTACTAAGGTCATCAGTCCCTAAGCTTACACACTGCTTAACCTAAATTATCCTAAGGGCAAACTCACAGACCCATGCCCGAAGGAGGACTCGAACCTCCGCCGGGACCAGCCGCAAAGTCCATACCTGCAGCGCCTGAGACCGCTCGGCTAATCCCGCGCGGTGAAAAACCGAGCACTTAAATCTCTTTGTTATGGTGAATATTTCTCCCTTTGAAAATGGGTGCCAACAAAATATTTTCAGACCCTGAGGAGAAAGTTGGATGTCGAAATTTCATGACAAGCGTCTGTCGCAGCGAGAAATGCCTTTGTTATTCTAAAACTTTTAGTCTGGCAATGTTTCAATTGTTCCACATTATCACATCATCTGACACTCCTAGTTGTAAGGTTCTGTAACCAACAAACATGGTTATAGGAATGCGGGCCCAAACGATGTTGCTGAATGCCTCATTTACGTTGTGGGTCTTGCTGTGCAAGCACTCCCTCAGTAGGTCAGGGTGGGCAAGGTCTCGTAGATTGGTTTGGTTTGGTTCATAATTCAATCACGGATAGAGTGTTTGTGTGTGAATGTGTTGAGATTGTCAGCTGCTTGTGCCTTCCTAAATTTTCACCATGCATCAAGGGCTGGCGGGGGTACGAGGTGTAGACAACCTCCAAGATGATGTACTCCGGGCAACGCTGTAACATGGTACAGCGGCGAAAAGTCTACACATTCACGGCTGCCGGATGCGACAATGCCTCCCGGCCCACACAGAGGCAAATAGAGCAGAGTCTTAGCATGAAGAAGCTGAACGTATGCCAGTTCAACATAGAAGGCTACACGAGGACCAAGGGAGAAATCCTCGAAAAGATCTTAACGAGAGAACGAGTAAGTGTCATACCCCTACAAGAGACCCACCTCACAGATGAAACCATCAATCGACTCAAAATACCAGGATTTACAGCTGTGAGCTACACTGGACACGACAAACATGGCATAGCCACCCTAGTGAAGAACGAACTCCTAAGGAATTTGGACACCAAAGTGGTACCAGCAGAGCATGCGATAGGCATAAAACTGGGAGAGATGACACTGTATAATGTCTTCAAACCTCCAACACAGAAATGGCCCACAGGTATCCTACCCGAGGCTAACCACCCAGCCGTTTACGCTGGCGATTTTAACTCTCAGCACACCAGATGGGGAAACCCGAGATCCACAGCTGAAGGGATTGGACTAAGTGACTGGACAGACAACCGGGACCTACACCTCCTTTTCGACCCCAGGACACAGCGACCTTCAAATCAAAGGCGTGGGGCACAACGTCAACACCTGACCTGACCTTCGTCACACATGGAGCAACAGGTACACCCGTGCGAGCTATAAGAAGGGTCCTCGAGGCGTTCCCCGGAGCCAGCACAATCCAATAATAGTGGAGATCGGACTATCAATCCCAGTCATAAAAAGCCCCCAATCCCCCGGTGGAACCTGAGGAAAGCTGACTGGAATAAATATCGACCCTATGTTGAGAAAACGATAAATCGGATACCACCAAAACCTGAGAACTACAAAAGATTCTTAAACTTAGTACAAAAAGCGGCCCTAAATTGCAGCTGTCCTGAAACAGACCTCCAAAATCCAGCTAAAAACAGTCGAAAAGAGAGAAATTTCCCAAGAGATAAGCAGTTTATTGCTTACTAACCCAACCAACATGGGCATTGTAAAATAAGTGGAGACAGAAGAGATACCCCAGGCCTTAAAGCTAACGAAGACAGGAAAAGCAGCCAGACCTGACAACATCCTTCCAGAATTCTTAAAGGAATTGAGAACTTTAGGAAGAAGGTGTCTGGCCAAACTTTGCACGGAATGCATAAGAACGGGGGTTGTGCCTAAGGAATGGAAAGAAGCAAAAGTCATCGCAGTGCTGAAACCCGGAAAGACTGGAGATAATCCTAGGAATTACAGACCAATATCCCTGCTATGTACCTCCTATAAATTATTCGAGAGAATATTGCTGGCTAGATTAACTCCATACAACGAAGCCAACCTCCCAACATACCAAGCGGGTTTCCGAGCAGGTAGAAACTGCTGCGATCAAGTACTGTCCCTCACAACCTTTATTGAGAAAGGCTTCCAGAACAAGATGAAAACTGGCCTGGTCCTCATAGACCTCACATCAGCTTACGACACAGTATGGATTGAAGGATTACTGCTTAAGCTAACTAGAATCATAAATTGCAAGCAGACTTACAAACTACTCAAGAACATACTAACGAACAGAAAAATCAAGGTCTCACTCCATTGTACGAACAGTAAGAGCATGGTTCTGAATAATGGTCTGCCACAGGGTTCGGCACTAGCACCTGCTCTCTTCAATCTATATATAGCTGACTTGCCAGAAACTAAATCACGCAAATTTGCATATGCAGATGACCTGGCCATCGCATATCAGAGTAAAAACTACAACGATCTCGACGAAACACTGAAGTCCCGAACACCTATTACTCCAAGTGGCACCTACTTCCCAACCCCAACAAAACAACTAGCACCATAATGCACCTCAACAACAGAGAGACACACAGAAAATTACAGATCTTTTCGAATGGCCAAAACATAAGACATGAGGATAAGCCTAAGTATTTGGGAGTGAAGCTAGATCGGACCCTAACGTACAGCTCACACCTCGAAGACACAAAACAAAAACTAAAATCCCGCAATGCTATCCTTTTGAAACTGGGTGGAACAACATGGGGATGTGGAGCGAGCACTTTGAGAACTTCAGCACTAGCCCTTGTCTACAGTGTAGCTGAATACTGTTCACCAGTCTGGAGGAGAACTGCACACGTATCTAAAGTGGATGTCCAGTTGAGGGAGACAATGCGAATAATCTCGGGAACACTCAGGGCCACCCCCTGTGCATGGCTTCCTGTACTAACGAACATAGAGCCTCCAGAAATCAGGCGATCACAGCTAGCCCTAAAAACCTACAGGAAAATTATAGACAACCCGGACCTCCCTATCCTCCCTATCCAACAAGATCTGACACCGACAAACAGGCTTAAATCCAGATCACCTTTTTGGAAAATCGGTGAAGAACTACAAGCCTTTGAGCCGAGGACGGCCTGGAACGAAGTATGGTCGGCAAGTGAATTTAAGAACAAAAATTTAGTACACGATCCGAACAAGAAGATTGATGGCTTCAACCTACCAAGAAGAGTGTGGACAGCTCTAAACCGGGTCAGAACGAGTGTTGGGAGATTTAAACACCTGATGAACAAGTGGGGCCTGGCAGACAGCGCTGTATGTGAGTGCGGTGAAATACAGACAATGGAACATCTACTCGTGTGCAAAGTGTTTGGCAATGGTGGTGAACTCATGGACATACATAGACTCAGTGCTCAGTGACTCAGCCATAGAGTGGCTCAAAAACATATCTAATATAGTGTAGAATTATATTGTTTTCTTTTTTAGTATATAGTGATAAGAATATTGTAAATTATGCCTCTGTGATGCCGAACGAGTATAAGGGATGGAGGACATAGGAAAAGTGTTGGCTTCTCGTCAGTGGATATACTGTACAGTGGAAGAAAGCGGCCCTCACTTCTTTGTTCTTTGTCTCCAGATCTCCGGAATTCTCCCAATGACATTTCCATAATATTGCAGAAACTCCTTGATAATTTTGTCCGTCAATCTATACGTCATAGACTTGGCATAACAAAGATTTTTTCCACCTAGCTTGCTCTTGAGTGTACGAAGGCGGCTGCCTGTTCTCTTTCTAGCATGCCTCACACAGTCTAATTTTATTACTGGAACATCATAAGGTTTACTCTGGCAGACAGCATTGAATACTTTGCTTCCTTCATCGCCTAGGTACTCAGAATACAGTACACTTCTCTCTAACTCAGATCTACTGAAGACTGCTACAGTATCTAAACCTCCATCCCCCTTGCCTTCATAGTTTTTCACACAGGTAGGTTTCTGAAGAGCCATCCTCTTTCGATCTGTGCCTATTACTGAGCATCCATCGCAATATTTAGCATGTATCTGAAAGTTAACGACTTTACCTGTGTCAACGCTTGTTGCTGTAGAAATGTGCCCTCTCTTCTGCCAGCTTCCATCAAAGGCGTTGAGTATTCTGCTGCTGTAGTGAGTCCATCCAATATGTTATTAGTGTGCCTGTAACATTTTGTTGGGGTTTTCGCAAATTAAATACTGCACATAAAACTTTACCACCTATAAGACCCTTCCCTCTGCATCGAAGGCTATTCACTAATTTCACATTAGTGTCATATAAATTATCTTTAGAACACTGTTGCGATGTGTAAAATAGCTTTCCACTGCTGCAGACACTGCACACTATTTTCAATTTACATACTAGTCCTATGCCACATGCATCTTCTCACAGTCTGACTTGAACTTTACGCAATTTTCAGGCCGCCGTTTTACTTAGCACACTGCAATAATCTTAGTTCTGCTGTAATATTAGTACTTCCACACCTCTCGTCTACCTCGGGACACGTATCAACTGCTATCTTCTTTCTCACGCAAAAGAGGCATGCTGTTGCTGCACTGATTTTGCCCTTCATTTTCTACAGTTTTCCGTTATTCCAGAAACACAGATTACTGTACACAGCACAAAACCTGGCAAGAAGCTTCGTATTCACAATCATCAGCAGCGAACGCGTCACGATTTTCATAGAAAGAAGCCGTTGTTTACAAGCACGCCTGCCGACATTCGGCTATCGAAATGTGCTGTAGCAGGTTAACCGTACATTTCTCTACAAAACACACGAAAAACAACACTCTAACTGTAAAAAAGCCGGAGATAAGACTTTTTTCGAAAAGTGGAAAAATTATGACAGATTGACAGCGGTAACCAATTCTTTTCTAAAACTTATGATACTTATAAATGTCCAGAAAAGAACATAGTATCTAATTACGCAAAAACTTATTGTTTCGAAAAATTTCAGCCTGTCCTCTTACCTAAAGTTAAGGTCCATTGAGCGGAAGTTCAGTGGATTCGTTCACGACTGCACTTTCTGATGAATGACCGATCTGCGGATTTAGTCCGTCTAATGATTTGGCATTTTGTTCACTAGATTTCGTTATTACGTACATTGAATACAGAAAGTACACAGCACATAACGGCACTTCAAGGTTTTATTAAATTGCTTTGCTGTTATAACACGCTCGCAATTTTAGCGAGCGGTTATACTGTGGACATATGAGTGTGTGTGTGTGTGTGTGTGTGTGTGTGTGTGTGTGTGTGTATGTGTGTATGTGTTTGTGTGTGTGTGTGGCGATTATACCATTTGGGGCAGTAAGTTTCCAATACTTTTGTGTTGCTTCTTTCGTGTGTGCCACTCATGTTTTAAATTTCAGGCAGCCGAGGCATTAAGAATCTGAACAATCAACTTATCGACTGGCACAGTTTGTACTTAGACCTGTGACTTTAAAATTTGCTGCGGAGATTGCAAACGAGTGGTCTTGCTGATTGTACATTTGAAGCGGCTTATCTGTTGCAGCTGCTGGTATCACAAAAGATGAATCTTTTTGAAACATTCATTATTATTTAATGTTGTATATTTACGGTAGTCTTTAGGTAGGTTTTAGGATAAATTACTAGCTGAGATGCGTGACTAAACTCTGTGACCTCAGGGCCTCTATTTTCATATACGTGCGCCAAACCATTATTATTATTATTTTAATTAAATATGTTTGCTGTAGACGGCATTACCTCCTTGTGTAGATGAAAGTTTTAAAAAAATGGTTCAAATGGCTGTAGGTGCTGTGGGACTTAACATCTGACGTCATCAGTTCCCTAGACTTAGAACTACTTAAACCTGACTAACCCAAGTACATCACACACATCCATGCACGAGGCAGGATTCGAACCTTCGACCGTGGTACATGTTTTCCTTCACCTCACTGGCTCACGTACTGCTGCGCGTCTTTCATTTGAAAGGTTTTGGATTATAAATAACGCCTCAAAATTTTTGATCTTGCGTTTGCACGGTTATATTCTGAAATCTCCCTCACCGTGTCATTGCCGTAATCTCTTACTTTATGGCTGTAGCCGATCCTGTTGCTACTTCCGATATTGGTCACCTACTTTTGCAAATTTGGTAATTTGTGGTAAGGTCCTCTGGAACCAAACTGCTGAGGTCATCGGTTCCGAAGCTTACACACTAGTTAGTATAACTTATACTAACTTACGCTAAGGACGACACACACACACACACACACACACACACACACACACACACACACATACCCGAGGGAGAACACGAACATCACCTACTTTTCTCATACTTAAAGCTGGCGTTGCGTGATTCAAAATTGCTTGTGGTATCTGCGCACTTGAAGAAATCAATGTCATGATCCTCATTTAGTTTGTGCCTCCAAAAATTAACAATTTTTACTGTTCCCTTAAATAGTGTAAACAGATACACTATACTGATTGCTTGTTTACCTATTTACTTGACACTTAGGGTGCCATGCCGTAACATACTAGTACGTTGCTGCCGGCGATGGTAACAACGGCGCTCCCGCAATATTACTTTCGCTGCGTCTTAGCGAGAACTGTCGCTCCATAATATTACGCACGGCCCTTCTCACTCAGCTCCTAGCTACTGCTAGTGATATTACTGGTCCTGCAGTTCTCAGAAGGGAGACAAACATCTGTACATACTTCTGGCACTGAGATGCGCCGCAAAGATTTTGGCTTTGCGAAACAAGTGTATGCTGCACTCGACTGTGAGTCGTTGGACCAACGTATTCTCACTCGGAGTAACATGTCAAGCGGTAGCCCACTAAGTGACGCTGAAATTCACACCATTCTTCAAGAGTCGTAATATAATCTAAGTGATATTTTTGACAGCGATGACACGGATGAAGATACAACTTATGCTGGATCAGGGTCAGCTAAGATAATTGCTGTAATTATTTTTATATTTTTCATATATTTCCTGCATAAGTTCGCAGAAGAAACGATTTATGGTGGTATTTCCTTTCCTTATTTCCTCGCACTTACACTAAATGTAAATGTCGTTTATATTCGTTCAACCTACACATGTAGTTTTAGAATCGGGCACTGATATGAAAGCACGATGCCAGTTGCTGAAGCTGGGCCATCAGACGCTCTGAAGCATTTGCAGACATGAAGAGGGAGCGGGAAAAAATGTGCAAGACGATCATGTTCTATATATAGATAAATAATCTCTGCCATTTGTATAAATAAGTAATCCAGAACATGCAAAAGGTATTTTTTCCCTACCCGAAAACAGCTTCATTAGTTGTCATTGTAGTGATGAAAAGTTACAACGCAGGCTATGTATTTGAAGAGGAAATATTAACCTTTATTCCAGTCTTAGAGAAACATATTTATGATTATTCTTGAATCTGTACCAAAGGGACAAAGTACTGTAAAAATGGCTGGCACTGGGTGAAAATGACAGAAAATGGCTGGCACTCAAAAGGCCGTTAGGCCATTAACATAAGTGACCGTTATGTACTGCTACCTGTCTATATCATTGATCGCTTGAAGAGACATGCGTCACGTTTAAGGCTCAGTCCTCCTTAGGTTTACATTACGTAATCAAGATTTGTCTTAATGATGGTTATTTGTCCTGAAGTTTTGTCTCCTGGTTCTGAAACGTTATAGCAATTAACCATTACTTGTGAGTCTTGTCTAGAACTTGATTACCTCTTAATATTTTTTTTAATGTGCCGTGCGCCATTCCCCTCACCTGCTTCTTTCCACACTTATAATATTTATAGATGGCAGTTTCGTTTTAGTATAACACGAAACCTTCATCCACAACCAAGAGCTCTTATGATCTATCACTTATTATGATGACATTAGTGATGGTACAGAGATTTTGAGAGAGAGAGGACGGGTGGTGGGTGGTGATGGGGGTGGGGGGGTGGGGTGGGGGAGGAAGATTGCTAAAAGTCAGAGCTCGCAGACGAAGGGAATGTGAGGTAGTGACGAGATGAACGGAGTAGATGAGATCAGAGTTAATTGGCAAACACTCCTTGAAAAGGAATGATTGAAAGACAAGAGGGAAGCATCTGGCATCCTGAATCAGCCCAGAAAAAGGTAAAGGCGAAGATAATGACACTTGACTCGACTTGAAACGGTAATCGCGGACGTGTATCGCATTCGCCGACAAGTGCGCGCTCACGTGATCGGAGTGGAGACGGCTCTGGCCTGTTCGCGCTGAGGGCTGTTCTCCTTGGGATCGCCACTCTACGGGTAATCCTCTGCAAGAGCTGCGCGCTCTTCTCTGCAGAGATGCTGGCCCATAACGGGCGTAAACCTCTACAGTATCCCAGCGACGCTGGAAGACGTTTCTGGCGAAAATCAATAGCGTGTTAACATAGCTCAAATCCCTGAAGAATGCTTCCTTGTCTTTAAAAAAAGATCTGTCCTTAAACTGAAGGGTAGTTTGAACCACTGTTATGCTTTATTAGCCACGGTCCTACTGGACTGCCTTCCTCCGATCTTAGAACTGGGTATACCTATCCATCTATAGGCGGACTTATAACTAAACGCGCATTCCTAGCCACTATGCGCTTTCGCATTTCTGTGATATACGTATCATCACGAGCTAAAACAAGCGATAAATGATAGAAGAAATTCGTGGCCTGCGTGGGGTTGAACCATGACCATTAGATTTATAGCCTGTCATTTAGCCGTTGAATCAGCGAGACACACTTTCCCATGATACAGTGTGATCCATATAAACCTGAACTACTTTAATGCCATAACTTTTGTACCAATAATGGGACACATCTGCAGTTTTGCGAGATGATATACAGAACTTGGAGATTACATATATACATACAAAGTCCTCATAGCAAACGTTCAAGTGCCCTCAACCAGTATCGATGCACAACTGTTTCCGTTTCACCATATTCCACGGCGTTCTGTAAAGTTTATTCTCGCCTATGTGGGTTATTTCATGTGTAACAGCCCCACAGAATTCTACAGTTGTCTGTGGTCTACTCTTGTACACTCGGATTTTAACATACCCCCACAAGAAAAAAATCTAGGGGAGATCGAGAGGGTCACAAATTTTTTTCAGATTATTCTCTCACCAGCGTAGCTGGTTACAATCAGCATGGAAGTGTTAGACGAGTGATAGGTTGCTCCAATCTTGTTGGAAATTACCTCCTGTAAGTTTGACGTCATTCAGTTGCTCCACACCCGCTGCTTTGTGTGTTGATTAACCTGACACCTGACACATAGAACCATGCCTCGTCTGTAAACTAATTTTTAGAGAGAAGGTCCGTACGTTGAATTAGAATCTCCCGAAACCATCGACAGTAATGTATTGTTTTCTCATAATTTGCTACTTGCAGTGCTTGCATCGTTTGCACTCTGTATGGTCGCAATGCCGATTTCGTCTAAGCTGTCATGTGCTATACGAAACGCCTGTCTTGTGGCTCAGTCGACGCAACGGCTTCCTTGGTTCTCCAAGCGACTTCGAACATTATCTACAACCTCTGCACTCAGTGGTTGTCTATGTTAACCACTCTCACTGTTTAGTACACCAGTTGTCTTCAGCTTCCTTACAATCGATAAAATGGCCTTTCTTGGGACATCGCTCACATTTAAGTCTTTCCGGAATGTCCATTGTCTTGTAACTATTGAGCCTGTCTTTAAAAATATTTTCACAATAAAACCCCGCTCTCGAAGAGTGTACTGCATGTTTCTTCCGGCTAAAGACTATGAATGAATCACTAGTTTGTTCGTTATTGCCACTCCGCCCGAACTACACAATCACAGACTTCACGAACTGTGACGGCGGGGCCATGAACGAACTAACGAAAGCGGAGAAAGCTCGGCATTATACACTGGACTAAGGACCTGAGCTTGACAACAACGGACGGCACTTCTATTTCTCCCAGAGCTACTGTGATCATTAAAACAACTTTCTTGTTTCTATGAGCTTTCGGAGGGAAATTATGATCCATTGAAGTAGTCCCGGTTTATGCTGATAGCCCTGTGTAACAAATATCATAAACTACGTACTGCATCTCTAGGAACTTACATTGATACTTCTTTTGCTTCATCATCCCATAAAATGTTACTTTCGGAGCAGGTCAAACCTTTAACAATTTGTGTATTGTTTAGGAATGTTCAATGATACCAGTGAAGATAATAAATTACATGAGCTCTTTAACAGTGACAAAAGAAATTAAATCATCCGGGAATATGTGGTACACATTAATTTCCTGAATCTGACAACAACAAATGTTTATCTCACTAAATTGTTGGTTATGTTTTTCAGAAAACGAATCACCATGGTCTCGAGCATCTCCAACTTTTCGTGTTTTCCTCGGACTCACTTTGTATAAAAATTTTAAAAAAAATGTGCAACTCCTGTGAATAACGGATATGACACAAGGGGTTCGGACATTTCATAACGTGAATAAAAACTAAGATCTTAAAAAAAAAAGCTGGTCGCGGTGGCCGTGCGGTACTAGGCGCTGCAGTCCGGAACCGCGGGACTGCTACGGTCGCAGGTTCGACTCCTGCCTCGGGCATGGATGTGTGTGATGTCCTTAGCTTAGTTTGGTTTAATAAGTTCTCAGTTCTAGGGGACTGATGACCTAAGATGTTAAGTCCCATAGTGCTCAGAGCCATTTGAACGTTAAAAAAAAGGTAACTGATGCTCATTATCTAAGATGAGTAAAACGTAATTGTATTCTGTACCTAGGCAAACTATTCAGATGTTTAAGAACACGAAATGAAAGGTGAGTTTCCATAATATCCGGCATACCACTTTCAACTGTCAGAACATGTTTGATTCATATGTCTGTAAGATACCTTAATATGCCTGTGAGAAGATGCACATGGGGACGGTTGGTGGTAATTACAAAACACAATTCACAAATTGATCAATGTGATTGACAGCAACATATCTAGCTTAAACGCGCATCTCAGAGCAAATAAAAAAATATATCTCACATCAACCCAGTTTGACGAATTTAAAACTAAAACGCAAATATTAGAGTGATGGAAGAAGATTTTGAGCAACAGGCTAGGAAAGCAGGTAGTTTCATACATGACGGAACCGAATTATAAAAACAATTCATTGAGAATTTTTCTGAAATTCTTGGAGACATTGCTTAAAATAGTTGTTTTCTGTTCCCGAAGTATGCTATTTCATCCGACATGTTCCAGTGTACTAGCTGATAAGTCCTTTATTGTAGACGTTCCATATATATTCTGTATGAAGTGAGTCAATCCGCATATCCGTCACTGCTGCTCATATACATCTCGAAACACTCAGATGTTGCCAAGGTTATTTAGAGTGAGCTAGAGAAGTTTCGTTGGGAAGCACTTACACATCCTCCATTCAGCCCCGATCTCTTCCCATGTGATTTCCATATTTTTGGAGCCTGAAGAATATTCTTGGCCGTTGATTTGCTCCAGACATAGAGGCACACGCCTGGGGAAAATCATTGTACTTTAGACCACCGCAAACATTTTTCAATGAAGGCACTGACTGTTTCGTCTCACAGTGGGACAAGTGTGTTAACAGTTATGACGATTATTTTTGAAATAATTAAAGTTAACTTACTTTCTCCATCTCCCTCGTTTTCATTTGACAGCCCCTTATAGAAGTTGATGTTTTACCCACTATCATTACAGGCTGTCTGAAACCTTCGGGGACAAATTGAAACAAGCGGTAGTGGTTCTACAACAGATAGGGAACCAATGGAAGGAAATGCATATTTATTTTCTTATGGACATATGCGGAGTATATAGAGGGTCTATACAAGGGCGATGTACTTGAGGGCAGTATTATGGAAATGGAAGGGGATGTAGATGAAGAGGAAATGGGAGATATGATACTGCGTGAAGAGTTTTACAGAGCGCTGAAAGACCTAAGTCGAAACAAGGCCCCGGGAGTAGACAACATTCCACTAGAACTACTGACAGCCTTGGGAGAGCCAGGCCCAACAAAACTCTACCATCTAGTGAGCAAGATGTATGAGACAGGCAAAATATCATCAGACTTCAAGAAAAATACAAGAATTCCAATCCCAAAGAAAGCAGGTGTTGGCAGATGTGAAAATTACCGAACTATCAGTTTAATAAGTCACGGCTGCTAAATACTAACGCGAATTCTTTACAGACGAATGGAAAAACTGGTAGAAGCCGACCTCGGGGAAGATCAGTTTGGATTCCGTAGAATTATTGGAACACGTGAGGAAATACTGACCCTACGACTTATCTTAGAAGGAAGATTAAGGAAAGGCAAACCTACGTTTCTAGCATTTGTAGACTTAGAGAAAGCTTTTGACAATGTTGACTGGAATACTCTCTTTCAAATTCTGAAGGTGGCAGGGACACAAAAGGGAAACAGTGGTTGAGAATGGAGTGAGACAGGGTTGCAGCCTCTCCCCGATGTTATTCAGTCTGTTTATTAGGCAATCAGTAAAGGAAACAAAAGAAAATTTTGGAGTAGGTATTAAAATCCATAGAGAAGAAATAAAAACTTTGAGGTTCGCCGACGACATTGTAATTCTATCAGAGACAGCAAAGCACTTGGAAGAGCAGTTGAACGGAATGGACAGTGGTTTGAAAGGAGGACATAAGATGAACATCATCAAAAGCAAAACGAGGATAATGGAATGTAGTCGAGTTAAGTCGGGCAATGCTGAGGGAATTAGATTAGGAAATGAGACACTTAAAGTGGTAAAGGAGTTTTGCTATTTAGGGAGCAAAATAACTGATGATGGTCTAAGTAGAGAGATATAAAATGTAGACTGGCAACGGCAAGGAAAGCGTTTCTGAAGAAGAGAAATTTGTTAACATCGAATATAGATTTAAGAGTCGGGAAGTCGTCTCTGAAAGTATTTGTATGGAGTGTAGCCATATATGGAAGTGAAACATGGACGATAAATAGTTTGGACAAGAAGAGAATAGAAGCTTTCGAAATGTGGTTATATTGATCTGTTACAGCCCTAGCAGTACGCCTGTTGTTAAGCCTGCTTGATGAGGACTGCAAACTCTGGAACAATAGTCTACAATTGGTCACACTATCACCTTGTATGTGATTGCCTTTACAAATGCTCCTCACTTTCTTAGAAGGCCCATCACAAATCTAAGTCTTCCATTCATCTTCCTTAATAGTGACCTCAAGTGATCATCCCATTTCATGTAGTTCCTTAGTATTACTCCCCAAGTATTTGACTTGCTCCAGATGTTCACTAGCAACCCTGTAACCAAACTGCCGGGTTCTATTTTTATGGGAGTTGTCTTAAATTTATTCACAGAGCTGCCATTCATTAGACTAAGTGCAAATGTCATACATATCTTCTTTCATTTAATTTTCAATCGTCCAACTTACGCGAAATTGTGCTGCTGACCCTAAGTTACTGATACTGAAAATGTCACAGATCTGTATATTGTAAATAGTTTATTAAAAAAATGATTTTGTTGTTGTGAACTGAACTAAACTGGTTTCCTGTTCTTTAACTTTGTACGTGTTGGTGTTGTAATCCTGAACAGTATAATTCCTGTAATTATGTAAACGCTATTTGGTAAAATATATCGCCAAAATTATCTGAAACTGTGTAACTGTACTTGAAATAACTTTCACCAAAATAACTAGCAAATTTAAAACTGTATACTGAATAAGCTGTCCTGTGAAATTCTGTTTTGCGCGGTGCTGTGAACAGTGCCACAATGTGTGAAGTCACAGTACATGATTTGCTGTTCCACCGCGGAAAACTAATATAATAAAAGTTCTACATAAAATTAAAAACGAATTTCGATGGAAAAATGTTCAAAATGCGTCAGTAAAAATCCCCTGTAAATTTACGTACTCAAACAGACTAAACAAAATTCCAAACGTTAAATATTGCACAGGCGACTATAACACTGCACTATGAAGATAAGACTGTGCGTAAATGAGATCTGCACTAAGCCTTACCTAAATTGAAACTGATAAGGATTTTGAAATGCAATGATCAACTGTAAATCATTTAACTGTGTTCTGACTGCGATGTTCAACTGGCCTTAACAAATTTTGATGGCTTACCTGTGGCAACGGAAAATTGGTACCGCTCGAAAGTAGTGAACATTAAAATACAGCGCAGCACCAAACCAGGAAAAGAAAGAAAAGCCTTCAGCATTGAAGGCAAAGACGCGCAGCTCTGCTAAGCATATTACAATTTTATGAATCACTGTGTTCTGATCAGTGCAATGCGACGACACACAACTGCAAAATGAAGCTTTTGGTGAAGGCACAATGGAAGAAATTAAACTAACTGAATTTACCGAATGATTAAAAAGGGACTAGTATGCAAAAACCTTACTGATACTCTGGTTTCTTAACAATTGCGATCATCTTTACAAACATCACTCATACCAAGAAATGCCATGAGATTAGTTAATAGAATGATAAAAGAGCGGTGAATTTCTTAGAATGTAAGATATGTGTACAGATAACTTTCTTTCATCATGTCTGTTCAATCAAACTATCTAACTCAAACAAATAAAGAAAAAATCCTGTGAATTAGTTTTTCACAAACTTCTCATATATTACCCGTGAGCAAAAAATGCAGCAACAACATTACCTGAATATCTACGCAATTCTCAAATCAATGTTTATAAAATCATAATTCCAAAATATAACATCCTTTGCATATTTATCTCTGCGCTCTGTTGGCAATTTTCAGACCGCTGAGTAGTGTGACCAACATCCGACTCACTAACAATTTTTCTCAAAACTGGCAACTATTCAAACTGTTTGAAAAGGTTCAAAGCCGTCAGCCCAGTACGGTCCTTCAGCATTTACCATAATCATGAGTAGCCTAACTGACTGAAACAATAATATATGGACGAGTAAATCTTATAATTTTCTTTGGTTCATGCTTAACATTAATTCCAAATTACTTACCTTCAAAAAACCTCCTCAATTCCGGGGAGTGCACTTTCAACCTTTACCCAAAAAAACTCTTAAAACATAATTAATCTGTGAAAATCACGTGTTGCAAAGAATATGTTATCATCAGCCCCCCCCCCCCAAGGCCAAATACTAGCCTATCTCAAGTAACACACAATTAATCACATTATTAATAGTACGTCAATCATATTTCATATCAATACAATACTAGTTGTCTTTTAAGGCAACCGAATACCTCGTCATTATATACATTAACTACACTTTTAATCCTTGGCGCTTCCGGTCCTCGATGTGCACTTACATGGTTAGTATCTGATGCTACATATCAATAACGCCAAACTTTCTCATTCATAACATGTTCATACTTGTATATATGTTATCGAGACTGTGTCACGGAAGTTAAAGCTCTCTGAGAAATTAAAATAAGTCAGCAAAAATAATAAATCACATCCAATCACTCTAATATTAATTTGGTCGTAATAAGCATCGAAACGAAGCAAAACAGTGCATCCACAGAATATTTGAATTCGAAAAAGTCACCGGAAGTCGCAGGGTGGGGCCTAATATTTCCTAAGTCCGATCGTTTCAGCGTCGCCGTATTGGAGGTTGTCCTAGGTCGCACGGCCCGAAGGGTGAAGGATGACATTACTTGTACCCAGAACCTACGTGGCGTTAATATCGACTATTGAAGACTTCTGTCCGAAAAATATCCAGTGAAATTTGAAACCATCTGCGCGCTATCTGTTGTCTTTCCGCAGGCGTCCCTCAGAATTTCCACTGACACTGGAACAAGGCGGAAAACATTTCCGGCTTCATGATGTGTCATGACGATTAGCATATCGGAAAAAGCTGTATTACAAACAAGCTCATGTTAGATATACCAGCTGTGTGACACTGTTACACTATTTGACATTACCATGTGGATCTCTTAGCGACGAACACTGTTTCACGAGACGACTACATTATCTTTGACCATCATATCTCTCCCTCACTAGCTGAATGGTCTTACAGGACAGTTGCCCAAACTACAAAGAATAGTTTTATATCACTTTAAGGGTATGGTTCACAACAAAAATGACTGCTGGCATGCTTCTGGGTGGCTCGAATCTCTCTAATTTTATCTTCGTGCGTCCTTTTCGCGAGATATTTAAAGTATAAAGTATAAACGAGTAAGTTTGTAACCGCATTTCAGTGTTAAGACGCCTATGGAATTCTTTTGCTCAAGGGCACCTGGAAGGAGAAATTGTGAAAAATATGGAATTTTAGTTTTTGGATATTAACATTTTACCGAGTTTTTTGTTTAATTTGCTTCAAGAATTGCGCATCTATCTTCATTCTAAGTATTTAAAAAAAATACATAAAAAGGGTCTGCGTTGCTCTTTGTGGGCTTTTTGTTTGTTTGTCGGAGAAAGATTTTTACATATTTTGAACTTCACTCTATTTTCGTCGATAGGGATAGGAATTTTGCGTTGTGTGACATTCTGTGCAGGGGTTGGCAGCTCTGCCAGAAAATAAGGCAGTTGTGGAACAAAGTTGTTGTTGTGTGGTTTTCGAGTGCGGGTTTGAGCATGTTGTTCTGAAGTGTATTGAATAGGTAGAAAGAGTGAGTGCATTCTTGTCTGAATACCATTTTTAGAGAAAATGCCGCGAGTGAGTAATAGAACATTTCAAAAGCAGAAAGATAAAGGAAAGAAGCATATTTGGCAGAACTCTTCTGCAAACGTAGAGACTAGATTTGAAGCAGATTGTGAAGCTTCTTCCTCCCAGTGTAGTGCATCCAAGAGGAAACTGAATATTAGTGAATACAGCTACAATAAAATGTCTCAGTGTACATGAAATATTTGAAATAAGTGTACTGTCAGACATTTTTATAAACTATATTAGCTGTAAGAATTGTAATCAGGAAGGTATTGAGGTTCAAGTCAAGTGACATTTTGGCCCTCAATGTGAAATAATGCAATCATGTGATATTTGTGATGACTAAGTATCGTTTTTTAATTGTCACTCTGTGCAAAGAGAGCCAGGAAAGTTATTTGAACTTAATTTGAGAATGGTTTATGCCCTTCGCTCTGTTGATAAAGGTGTAGTCGCAGGACGAATGATGTGAGGTCTTCTGGGCTTACCAAAGCCTCCCATACTAGGGGCGGAAGTGAAAGATACTGCACAAGAAACCATGCAGGAGGACGCTTAAGAAGCTGTTATTATCAATGACAGTGTCAACAAAAGGGGCCTTATTATAGGCTTATATGGTTACTGGCAAAAGAGAAGACATCAGTCGCTGAATGTTGTAGTAACAGCCACTAATGAAGACATTACGAAGGTACTGGTGTTGTAATTTTATCAAAAAGCTGCACATGCCCTGTCAGAATTAAAATAAACATTCTGAAAAGTGTCAAGCTAGTTATAGTGGAGGTAGTAGTGGTATGGAAGTTGAAGGGGTAAAGAAAATGTTTGAAAGGTCTATCCCATGGCACAACGGTACATCAACTTTCGAGGTGATGGTGACTGCAAAATTAAAAAAAAAAGAAAAAAGACGGAAGAATTGAAACCCTGTGGTAATGTTGGAATGTATTGGTCGCACTCAGAAGAGAATGGGGTCAAGATTGAGGCAGCTCAAAACAAAATTAGGAAGAAAGCAACTTGCTGATGGAAAGCCTATTGAAGGTAGGAAAAGGCTGACAGACGATGACCTAGAAAGATTGCAGTGATATTATGGGCTTTGTATAAGACAGACTACCAAACGTATAAGTGATATGAGAAAGACAGTTTGGGCATTATTTTTTCATACGATATCGACAGTTGCAAAACCTGAGCACAGTTTATGTCCACCTGGTCCATCGTCATGGTGTAAGTAAAAGAAATTCAAAAATACAAGAGAAATCTATGACACAAATACAATTTACCTGCAGCAGTTATGGAAAAAATTAAGCCATATTTAGAGAAATATCAAATGAAACATTACTGAAGAAATAACTACACGAAAAAACGCAAAATTACAATGAAAGTGTCAATAATGTAATTTGGTGTCGTGTTTTTGTTGAAATTAGTACGCTACATTTTGGAGTCTGTGGTGCAGTAGCTGTTTACAATAAAGGAAATGTGGTTAAGTGTGAAGTTCTGAAGAGGCTAGGACTAAAACCAGGATGCTTAACAATTCAATCCATGGCTGTGATAGACTCTGAAAGAATATGAAATGCTGAAAGAGTACAAAACACTTAAGAGAACAAACTTCAGCAGAAAAAAGTGTAAAAAGAAAATTGTTAGATGAGATTAAATACCCTGACAGTGCGCCCTATGCAACTGGGATGTTTTAGACAGGTAACAGATTTTAAAGCTTCGTTCCTCAAACGTACATTTTTTTCAAAGTATAAGGACCATTTTATTTAAAACTATAATACATACAGGGCTCGAACTTTCCCAGTCTGTTCTATTATGTATGTTTGTATTTGACAATGTTTCTGCTGAATTTAATGTTACAGAAAGAAAGGCACGAGATATTCTATGTTATATTTTTTGTTAAAATATTAGTATTGAGGTGAAAAAATATTAATTTTTCATATTACAGTTAATTTCTCCCAAAACATTTTTAAATACAAATACCGACTAAAGCCTGAAAGGACCCGAGTTCGAGTCTCGGTCCGACACACAGTTTTAATCTGCTAGGAAGTTTCATATCAGCGCACACTCCTCTGCAGATTGAAAATCTCCTACTGGAAACATCCCCCAGGCTGTGGCTAAGCCATGTCTCCGCAATATCCTTTCTTTCAGGAGTGCTAGTTCTGCAATATTCGCAGGAGAGCTTCTGTAAATTTTGGAAGGTAGGAGACGACATACTGGCAGAAGTAAAGCTGTGAGGACGGGGCGTGAGTCGTGCTTAGGTAGCTCAGTTGGCTGCCGGCACGGTAACTCATCGTGTTCGGTCAGAGGGTTAGCTACTCTGTGAAAAAAAAAAAAGAGTTAATGAATCAACGACGAACTGAAACGACGGGTGTCTTGCGACGTCCGCCCCGAGCAAATACAACTAACGACGAAAACGAACAAAAGTAGACTAAAAAAAAAAAAAAGGTAGAGCACTTGCTCGCGGTAGGCAAAGGTCCCGACTTCGAGTCTCGGTTCGGCACATAGTTTTATTCTTCCAGGAAGTTTCATATCAGCGCACACTACGCTGCAGAGTAGAAATCTCATTCTGACTAAAGGCTGTTGAACGACCTGTAAAATTAACATCTTAATATCTCAAGTAGTTTCCAAGGGAGACGTACCTAAAACTTGTAGTTTTAGCAAGGAAAACATACAACCTTCCTGGTGTCCTTAAGGAAAGTTTCCTCTGTAGTGATGGACGTAGTAATCTTTTAATTTCCTGTTAAAATGGGAATATTTTTTCAGAAGGTTGCTTTTTTTACGTCCCAAACAGTGTTTCCTAATTATGGCCGTTGTTAGAGTAGATTTTGAAAATAATATTAGTTTTCTAATGTTATTCCGTTATTCCTCTTTAACCATTCATTACATTCGTGGGGTAATTTATTACCCCCACGTCACTTTTTTTTACAATTTCGTTTCTATCGCAGCATTACCACTCCAGTTCTATATAATTTTGTTGGTGGCTGTGCTTTTAGATTGTACAGGCGTATGGTAACACGCGAGCTTTACTTCTATAGATACGTGCCAGTTGGGTTCAAAATCTATTGCACAAAGCTATAAACGTTACTTTTCTTATTTGCCACCACAAATTGTTTGTAATTTTTTTCTACAGAATGGAGAGACGTTTGAACGATGATCAAATTTTGAAGTTATTGTTAGCCAGTGAAGACTGTTGACTCAGTGGATGAACCAGATTTCTTTCGAGACTCAGCTGAGTATGGCGACGAAAGAGAAATATCTGTTCATGAAAGTGACAGTGAAATATAGGACAACAAAGAGGCAGAGGCAGAAGAAGCGCTTGTTGGCGTAGAAAGCCAAGAAATAATAAGACGCTATGGCTACTGTTATGGGGAAATGTCGTTACAACTAACACAGCAAGTTGGTGCATCGAGATTTTAAAAAACAGCTCGAGATGGTATTGGTCAAAGAAAGTATCAAAGCGAGGAAAATATATTCCACAAATTTTTCTAAGGACTTGTAAACTGCAGTAGACAAAGTTCTATGCAAAAATTTAGATAATGATAGCAGGGTCGAAGAATCTGCAGTGGAGATCCAAGCGGGAGCGTATCACCAAAAGAACTGAAAGCTGTCATAATGCCACTTATGTCCACTCCTAAAAGACACAAAAACTACCAAAATATACTCCAAATGTGTGCAAAATGCATTCAATTGGTTAAAAGGTACGTCTTGACCATCATGAACGAAAATAAATGCTTGGTTGATTCATTCATGTTCCTATTGTAATTTTTTATTGACAGTCATTGTTTATTTTTGCTTTATAGTTTATTTAACTGATCAGTATTTGATCTCAAAATATGTTTGTGAACATTGTTGAAGATTTTCTTTGTTTTTTTTTTAATTATTTCAGAAAACGGTTCAAGGGGTGAATGTTAGCGTAAGAGCCTGAATTGTCTATAAGGTCATGTACTTTTTTATTTTTTTACAGTGATTGACTTTTCATAAATGGAACTCTTACTTTTATTGAGTCCTTAACAGTAATTTAAAGAAACTTAGAAGAAATACATTTCACATGGTTTTTGTTGCTGGGGTCAAAAGCTACCCCACAAAGTTATTAATGTCAGTTTAAATAGTGAGTGTATTTTGGGGTTAAATACGACACGATGTTTCCAATACCTTGTTTTGGCGGTAAAGTTATTCTTCAGCACAGGCTTCGTCTTAATGCCTCTCGTCTACAGTGGTTGTTTTGTCAAAAGTGATTGTGATGGTTAAAGGAAAGGTACGGATCGCAGCTGGCCCTGAGCGGCCACACAGCCACTTTCGGTTTCGAGGCGCGTGACTTGAATAGTCAGTAGCTGTGAGAGCGCACCGGTGTCAGCTGGGATTTCGCAGGAGATCGGCTGCGTGTCGCGTGAAGTGGGTCAATAGCGGGTTACCCGACCGCCGTGTGGCCTCGAACGAGATGCCGTGGGCCACTCCCAGATCGCAAGGGTCCCACACTGACCAGCGGGAGGCTCCCAGGAAAACTTCAGGGTACCTGGCAGAGCTAGGTCCCGGACGTCCAGAGTTCCAGGATGTGATGAAGAACAACTGTGGTACGCAGCCCGACACTGACTGACCAGCGCTCTATGTGCCACACATCAAACAAAGTAGCAACTGCTCGTACAGAGAGCTGCGGGCATCCACTGAAGGTAATGTTATGCATCTGGTGGACGGGCGACGGTGTACGAATTGCTTCCCCCAGGTTCAACCATCGTTTCTGACATTTACTGGCAACAGCTAAGATGTCTTGCAGTCGCTGTTCAAATGGTTCAAATGGCTCTGAGCACTATGGGACTTAACTGCAGTGGTCATCAGTCCCGTAGAACTTAGAACTACTTAAACCTAACTAATCTAAGGACACCACACACATTCATGCCCGAGGCAGGATTCGAACCTGCGACCGTGGCGGTCACGCGGTTCCAGACTGTAGCGCCTAGAACCCCTCGGTCACCGCGGCTGGCAGTCGCTGTCCAAGAGCAACGACCAGGAAGACTGCGTGAAGAAATGCCACTCCATGATAACGCCCGCCCGCATTCTGCTAAACTGACAAAAAGCACTATACAGGAGTTGGGCTGGGAAGTCATTCCGCACCCACCCTGTTCACCTGATCTTACGTCCTCAAATTTTCAGCTTTTCCGCTCACTATCGAACAACCTTCAAGGAACTTCCTTTCCGGACGAAAATGCGTTCCGAAAGTGGCTCCACGATTTCTTCACCTCAAAGTCACGTGATTGCTACAGTCGCGGAATCGAAAGTTACCTCAGCGTTGGCAGACTGTTGTAAATAGTAAAGGAGAATATATTATTGATGAATAAAGTCTCTGTTACGTGTATCTTTTGTGTTTATTAAGCTTATGGAGAAACCGTACCAACTTACGCACCAACCTAATTCTTTGAGTTTATTAAGAGCCCTCGATTTCGCAAAATGATTGCACCAAGGCAGTCAACATGTTTGTCATTGTATTTTTATTCAGTTAACAGGTTCCACCAAAAATTATAAGGGAAATAAAAGCAAAACTAAAAATGTTGATAGACAATGGGGCATGAAGTTACAAAACTAAAATTACCGTGGAGAAGAGGTAGTGGATATGATCAACTATATTTCAGCCGAAAGAAAAGTGTAGTTTATATCCTCGACGACATAGAAGCCGGTAGAGATAGAGAACGGAAAGGACAAATATATGGAAGGAAATCACCGTCGTTCATGTCTACGAAAGCACCTGATATCTTATCAAAGTCATTTACGGAAGCCATAATACAATGACGATTACATCAGATATCATTTCTCTTGTTACACCTGAATGGCTTTTTTCCTTCTCCATTCCAAAACGCGAATTTTGGATATAGCTGTGTGGAGTGAGTTTCGTCGAGAGCATGGTACTGTAGTTCCTACAGCATAATGGACGTAAGCAACTCACACTGCATGACTGGCCTCCAAGGTTGCGTGTTATCACGAAATGTGAACTTTAGTCACCATATGAATAACGACAATGAGGAAGCTTCTCGTTTCGGAAAATATCAAACACCTTTTTTCTCTCAGCTTCTTCCCAAGTAGCGCAAGGCAATAGGTCCCCATAAATGATTGATTCACATTTATTATTTCATGAACTGTCGCGCGCCGTCACATCGGGTTACACACCGCATCTTTCTGTGGAACGTTCCCAGTAAGGTCTAGATGATTGTCAGGAAGTATCCTGTACTGTGACGTCCACATCAACAAACGCAAGAGTCGTGCCGACATCGTACGTTATGGCTCTCGCCACTACGCAGCCTGGAGTTCATTCCGAAAGTCGTTCCCTGATTAACTCATGTAGTTGCTGATCACACCTGCAAGCGGCCTTCAATCAAGTCCATTCCTGATACCTGTTCTCGACGCTCTTAGCCCACATTCTTGTTGCAATACTGGCGCTAATTTCTGTTGTGGTCTCCAGTTCTGTGAGGCTCAGCTAAACTGTCGTCGAGCAGAAGGTTTGTTTCAGCCCGCAGCGCTTAGCGATTGTGGTCCTGTTAGAGATACTGGCATGCCGTTTTCATCCTTCGACCTTTGAAACATCTGCTCCAGCTAGTTATAAAAAGGATTAGTTTTAACGAGGACGCCGAACCAGCGAAATTTCGGAAAGGTCAAGAAAATTTATGTGAGAAAACTGGAAGTGATAAACAGTTTCGGTTCCTCGTATATATGGGTGCCTGTCAGGTAGCGCATTACCGTTATAAAAGACGTAATCTCTTTATTTCGCTCCTTCTTTCTCTCTCATCTCGCTCTCCCTGTATCTGTCATAAAGTCATATCCATATGCTGATATCGTGAAAAGACTTATGGAAGCACGTATACCAAATGAACCAGCAGTATATGCCTCAAGAGTCCACTGTATCCTCATGGTGAAGTGTTATGGTTAATGGCCAATTGAACGCCCCCTTTTTCTCAACCTAGGCACCCAAATTTAGTGGACGACAATTTTTCAACTTATCCATTCCTGCAAATCACAAAACTTCCAAAAAATCAACTTTTTCACTATCTGCAAGCTGAAACCTACATTCAATGAGACTAATGATTTCCTTATTTCTAATTTCACATGAAAAAAAATAAATAAAATGAAAACTAAAAATGAAAAAATCTCAATTGGCGAAAAGGAAAAGCTATTCCTTAATAGCCCAATTCCTAAAATGGGAATGAATATGTTAGAACATGTCTTGCTAGACAATGATCTCATCTAGGACCGACTGAACGTGCTTGTGTAACGTAACGTGTAGTTTTCTAAACAATGGCAGGTCAGTTCCTAGCCGAACACGCTTGTTCCATTTCAAATTTTCATTTGGCTCTCAAGTTTTGAAGGATTAGTCCCTTTAATTATTCATCGCTAATATTGCCCAGCCTGTAATAAATTATCTCGCTTATTTAAATAACATAATGAAAAGTGTCCGCAGCTCGAGGTCGTGAGGTAGCGTTCTCGCTTTCCGCGCCCGGGTTCGATTCCCGGCGGGGTCGAGGTTTTTCTCTGCCTCGTGCTTACTGGGTGTTGTGTGATGTCCTTAGGATAGTTAGGTTTAAGTAGTTCTAAGTTCTAGGGGACTGATGGCCGTAGATGTTAAGGCCCATAGTGCTCAGAGCCATTTAAACCATAATGAAAAATACGTATATCATTTGACTCAGTGTACAAGTGGATGGAGTATTTTCGATTTCTGTTGTAAAAAACAGCGGGAGACTGACTAAGTGTGCTTCTTGCACTTCACGTGCCTTCTTCCCTACATTTTGTCAGGACTGCAGTGCTCCATGGTTGTAGTTCTAGCTTAATTTTGAATAATAGTGTTAATTGAGACTTAAATGACTTCTATTTGATTCACTGCAAACCTTGACTATCAATTCAATTCAATTGGGTCTAAGCACTGTGGGACTTAACGTCTGAGGTCATCAGTCCCCTAGAACTTAGAACTACTTAAACCTAACTAGCCTAAGGACATCATACATATCCATGCCCGAAACAGGATTCGAACCTGCGACCGTAGCAGTAGCGCGATTCCGGACTGAAGCGCCTAGACCTTAATTATCATTTACTATCTATATTAGCAAACTTTGTGTTTCAGATGATAATTTCCCCGGGGAAGCGAAAGTTTTGTGATGTGACAATGCACCGATCGTGTGTTATCAGATCCATATTTTAATCCTCTCTTTCAGAATCTGCAGTATGATAAATTTTGTTGGGCACTGCGACGTATTTCGTCGCATTATGCTACATTTTGACGCAGTCAACCATCACTCAACGTATCGTTCCCCTACAGCGGTTTACGCACCTAGTTTCATCAGAAGGGGAAAATTTAAGGTGACAGAGTACTGCGGCTAAGTGGGACGCTTTGTATGAATCTACCACAACTAAATAAAAGCCCGCGCTTTAAGTGGTGATAGATGTTACCATTCTTTTAAAAATCTTATATCATCTATGATGTAAACCGACAGCTCAGATTGACTGTATTTGATTAGGACAGTGGTTATATATGGATGTGAAGCATTGACGCTAACCAATACTGATAACAACAACTGAGAATATCTGAACGAGGAATGCTGAGAAAAATTTATGGAGGGATCAGAAGTAATGATGGTACCTGGAGAACAAGGACCAGTAATGATTTGGATCATCTCATACAGTGAGCTGATGTTATAAAGTTAATTAACAGTAAAAGAATAGGCTGGCTGTGAAATGTCCTAAGGATGGATGGCACAAGAACTACAAAGAAAGTCTTACACTGAAACCGACAGGAAGAAGATAAGTGGAGGACCACGTAAGCGATGGATAGACAACGTGGAAGAAAACATCAGAGCCCTAGGAATCAGAAGATGGAAAAGGAAAGGAAACGAGATGGTAGGATGGAAGCAAATTTTCCAGAAGGCAAAGACCCTCTCAGGGTTGTGAAGCCACAAGAAGAAGACCATTCACTTTAAATTAAACATGAGTATTTCTAGTCCCACTGTAGCCTTTTCAATATGTCCAGTCTTAGAACAACCCACATTCTATCTTGACTCCAGAAATTACTTTACGGGAAGTAGCACAGACACCAAACTGAATACTCATTTCTGTTTAGGCGGCATCATACGTTACCATCAGGGTGATGAATATCTTAGGACAGTCACGTCTGATGAGCGAAAATACTTAAGTAAATCAAACAATACGCGCCCTTTGTTGCCCTACCTGTTCATCAGTTACAACGGTCGCCCAGTCCCCTGCAGTCTAAACTCTTTTTCCAAACGGTCATCGTCATTCAAGTTCCAGCCTGGTAACGACCCTGACCACGTCTCAGTTTCGGATGCGCAAATCTGGACAGAAGTTTGAAACTATCCAGAATTTATTCAATTAGTAAAACCGGATCCCTTGTGGCACCGCTTTGATGTCCGTTTCTGTCTGTCTTTCCGACTGTTAAAAACCCTTTTTCTCAGGAACGGGCTTACGACTCAAGTTAAAATATATTTCACTTAGTGAGGTCTGCGACTGCTTGGTGGTGGAAAAAATGTAACCTTCTAAGCGAATGCAATCAAAAGATCAGCTATTTATATCACATAAAAATGTTTTTGCCGTTAGAACTCACAATGCATTCATCACTCGCCAAAAGCATAATAGAAAAATATTACTGCATGTTGCAATAAGTAAACAAAAAATAAATTATTAAATCTTCTCTCTTTACATATGTAAACTGAAATCACAAGCTCACTTCTTTTTTGTATATCAGGATTAGTCTTGTGAGCTACTATAGACATTTTGATAAGGTCTTCGAATTCTCTGGACTGATATCTTGCCAGTACCTATATTTATAACAGGCAAAAATCAAGTTTCTTGATTCTCGGGATGGATGAACTGTCTGTATACATCATTAAGTTTGTACGAAATCCTCTGTGCGCCAGTCCTCCACCCACTTCGCAAGTTTTTTAAATTAATCATTAAATATTGTTCTTTCCATTTCGGTTCATTGAGGTGTGGTCTCAAGTGCTCATTAAGAAGATTAAACATCGTATCCACTGTAGAACTTCTTGTAGACAGCTCTTTAAACAATTGAGTGTGTTATGGACAGCTTAATAATTAAATTCGTCTACTGGTATTCCAATAACGATTTTTACTTCGCTGAGGTACGTTTCGAAGTCCCTGTTTCGTCATAATGCCTTCACCGAAATAGGATTGCCAACTTTCACTGGAACCAAAACCGGACAATTAAAAAATGTATTATTATTATATTACTGTTCTTCTTCTTCTTATTATTATTATTAATGTTATTATTATTCACAACGCATTACACGATATATTATAGCCTATTATAGCTACTACAACAGGAAACATGCACTTATTTAGCACGATACTCACCGCTAATATTGCGAATACTGCGAATCCAGCCATTACAGCGAGCCTCTAGTTTCTTTGCTAGTTATATTTTTGAATTATTCTTCTCTTCTGACTTCACGGCATTAAAAATCTCTTTCCCCTTGTCGGATCTGACAAATTTATCAAATTCAGCGCATTTCATACGTTAGTTAAAATTCGCAAATAGTTCGGCTTTCACATTTTCCAATTTCAGTTTGTTCCTTTCACTGCTTATGATATTTAGAGTCACACTGAAAACCCGCTCTGCAAACTCATTGGCTGGCACACGTTGAACAGTTTGCAGCAAATTATGTTTTCTACATCTCAAAAATGCCAATCGTTTGTTCGAAATACTTGAGCCTTGTAAGTCGTTAATGAATGACGAGACGTCATTCAGTGCACATAGTTCAGAAACTAGTTCGTCTCTATGTTGAAATAATCTACAAGTTTCATTATGTTTTCGATTTTAAGGGGCTCTTCAAGATTTCACAGAGAGCTAAGTTTGAAAACTGAATCTTCACTGAAGTCAAATCATTTTTCCAGATATTCCAGAATCCTAGTATAGACTTGCTGAGGTTCTCTGACTAATTTTGTTTGTTCACACTGCGGACATTTTTTCAGCTCTTGTAATACCTTGAATCCAAAGAAATTATTTCTTTGTCTATTAATTTCTGTACGTAACTTCAGGAATACAGAATATCTTTCCGTTCTCTATCTATAATCACTTTCCACGTGTTTTATGGTTGTATTAAATAAATGAATAACACTGTGGACAAAATATATGTAAATTCACTTCATTGTCGTTTTTATGGGCTACGAATGTACAAATGAATTCGGCAGTATTGTCGTCACCCTAGCATAGAAAATAGGACGTGAACGAGGCCAGTTCTGGAGCAGTCTATCTACAACAAGAAAAAGAATAAAAAAAAGCGTGTAGAAACATGCCGGTGTACTCTGACTGCAGAACTCAAAAAAAGTTCCTCAGCTCATCCACCTTCTTTGCCCTTAAAGTAAATTCATTAAATATCTTAACCACTAACGATTCAACATCGTATGATAGTTTTAGTTCATATTTCGCAGTATCGTCAGTGTATGCATGTGACAATGTCCTGCAAGGAGATGTGGTGTTCCAAAAATGTTTTTCAATTCCACGAAAACAGATCGGTTTTTCCAGTAATTGACGGAACAGTTGTCCACACCGTGAGAAACTAGTTACGATCCGGAAAGGCCAGTCTTAATTATGGTCTCTTTAAGCTTCTTGGCTGTAGAAGTTGACGTTTCGTCAGCGCCTTCGTAAGAATATATATCAGCTGAAATCGTTCCCACTTCTTGGTCGAAGTGCGGGATTTATTTGAAGCATCACATGAAGTCGAGAATGGAGTTGTACCAAATTTTTTCAGAATTTGTAGCAGAGAATGTGGAGCCAATACATTCCCTGCTGTAGCTTCAGCCGACAAGTGGAGGAGAGCTGGTTGCATATAGTTGCCCATCATCACACTTTGGACTGATGTCCTGGATTAAATTCCAAAATTTTGTGCAGTCTCTTGAGGTGAGGACATGTGATACTGCTGATGGTCATGGTCTGTCGTATGGCGACATTAAGCGCTGCTGTCGCCTGTTGCTGATTGACAGGAACAAGCTGTTTTCTGTCTCTAGATTTTACCTCTACCTGCTCTAATCACCGTACAACATAGACATTACGCCACAATACAGAATACATTATAGTCACTAACACTCAAGAGATAATTGTCACACACCTCTCAAACTTAGTGAAGGAAACTCGTCATCGTGTACGAAAGACGGAAATACCTTTTCCATTAGGTGGCTGCGACTATCTCGCAGGGTATGCCGGCCAATCATGCTATACTATTACCAATATAACTGTAACTTGGTTCGATACATCATTTGAATATCTTTGTCGATAGTAAACAATCTACATCTACATCCATACACCGCAAGCCACCTGACGGTGTGTGGCGGAGGGTACCCTGAGTACCTCTATCGGTTCTCCCTTCTATTCCAGTCTCGTATTGTTCGTGGAAAGGATTATCGGTATGGTTCTGTGTGGGCTCTAATCTCTCTGATTTTATCCTCATGGTCTCTTCGCGAGATATACGTAGGAGGGAGCAATATACTGCTTGACTCTTCTGTGAAGGTATGTTCTCGAAACTTCAACAAAAGCCCGTACCGAACTACTGAGCGTCTCTCTTGCAGAGTCTTCCACTTGAGTTTATCTATCATCTCCGTAACGCTTTCGCGATTACTAAATGATCCTGTAACGGTACGGATCCCACACTGTTGAGCAGTATTCAAGCAGTGGGCGAACAAGCGTACTGTAACCTACTTCCTTTGTTTTCGGATTGCATTTCTTTAGGATCCTTCCAATGAGTCTCAGTCTGCTTTACCTACGAGCAACTTTATATGATCATTCCATTTTAAATCACTCCTAATGCGTACTGCCAGATAATTAATTAAATTAACTGCTTCCAGTTGCTGACCTGCTATTTTGTAGCTAAATGATAAGGGATCTATCTTTCTATGTATTCGCAGCACTTTACACTTGTGTACATTGAGATTCAATTACCATTCCCTGCACCATGTGTCAATTCGCTGCAGATCCTCCTGCATTTCAGTACAATTTTCCATTGTTACAACCTCTCGATACACCACAGCATCAACTGCAAAAAGCCTCAGTGAACTTCTGATGTCATCCACCATGTCTATTATGTATATTGTGAATAGCAACGGTCCTATGACACTCCCCTGCGGCACACCTGAAATCACTCTTACTTCGGAAGACTTCTCTCCATTGAGAATGACATGCTGCGTTCTGTTATCTAGGAACTCCTCAATCCAATCACACAATTGGTCTGATAGTCCATATGCTCTTACTTTGTTCATTAAACGACTGTGGGGAACTGTATCGAACGACTTGCGGAAATCAAGAAACACGGCATCCACCCGTGAACCAGTGTCTATGGCCCACTGAGTCTCGTGGACGAATAGCACGAGCTGGGTTTCACACGACCGTCTTTTTCGAAACTCATGTTGATTCCTACAGAGTAGATTTCTAGTCTCCATAAAAGTCATTATACTCGAACACAATACGTGTTCCAAAATTCTACAATTGATCGACATTAGAGATATAGGTCTATAGTTCTGCACATCTGTTCGACGTCCCTTCTTGAAAACGGGGATGACATGTGCCCTCTTCCAATCCTCTGGAACGCTACGCTCTTATATAAAGTAGATGACGTAAGAGTTGTCTGATTGCCTCCAGTTTGGACACGTTTTCCTCCTACAGGCGTTGTATCTGTCGAAGTTACAGTTGGGTTCGAGGATCGTGTTTGCAGTTGCTCTCCAATCTTTAGCCTCGCGATGGAATGGGAAGCTCTCCTTCCCTCCGGCCGTTGCATCCGGTACAGGTACCGATGTGCGGGAAAAGCGCGCGTGGGTCGTTCTGATGGGTAGCCGGTGGTGATTCAGCCACTAGGCTTACTGTGCGGACACATTTGGAGTTGCAGGAAATCAGCCAACTGCCAGCAAACTACGTCACACTAACTCGTACACTACTGGCCATTAAAATTGCTACACCAGGAAGACGACTTGCTACAGACGCGAAATTTAACCGATAGGAAGAAGATGCTGCGATATGCAAATGATTAGCTTTTCAGAGCATTCTACATCTACATCTACATCCATACTCCGCAAGCCACCTGACGGTGTGTGGCGGAGGGTACCCTGAGTACCTCTATCGGTTCTCCCTTCTATTCCAGTCTCGTATTGTACGTGGAAAGAAGGATTGTCGGTATGCTTCTGTGTGGGCTCTAATCTCTCTGATTTTATCCTCATGGTCTCTTCGCGAGATATACGTAGGAGGGAGCAATATACTGCTTGACTCTTCTGTGAAGGTATGTTCTCGAAACTTTAACAAAAGACCGTACCGTGCTACTGAACGTCTCTCCTGCAGAGTCTTCCACTGGAGTTTATCTATCATCTCTGTAACGCTTTCGCAATTACTAAATGATCCTGTAACGAAGCGCGCTGCTCTCCGTTGGATCTTCTCTGTCTCTTCTATCAACCCTACCTGGTACGGATCCCACACTGCTGAGCAGTATTCAAACATTGGGCGAACAAGCGTACTGTAACCTACTTCCTTTGTTGTCGGATTGCATTTCCTTAGGATTCTTCCAATGAATCTCAGTCTGGCATCTGCTTTACCGACGATCAACTTTATATGATCATTCCATTTTAAATCACTCCTAATGAGTACTCCCAGATAATTAATTAAATTACCTGCTTCCAGTTGCTGACCTGCTATTTTGTAGCTAAATGATAAGGGACCTATCTTTCTATGTATTCGCAGCACATTATACTTGTATACATTGAGATTCAATTACCATTCCCTGCACCATGTGTCAATTCGCTGCAGATCCTCCTGCATTTCAGTACAATTTTCCATTGTTACAACCTCTCGATACACCACAGCATCATCTGCAAAAAGCCTCAGTGAACTTCTGATGTCATCCACCATGTCTATTATGTATATTGTGAATAGCAACGGTCCTATGACACTCCCCTGCGGCACACCTGAAATCACTCTTACTTCGGAAGACTTCTCTCCATTGACAATGGCATGCTGCGTTCTGTTATCTAGGAACTCCTCAATCCAATCAATTGGTCTGATAGTCCATATGCTCTTACTTTGTTCATTAAACGACTGTGGGGAACTGTATCGAACGCCTTGCGGAAGTAAAGAAACACGGCATCCACCCGTGAACCAGTGTCTATGGCCCACTGAGTCTCGTGGACGAATAGCACGAGCTGGGTTTCACACGACCGTCTTTTTCGAAATTCATGTTGATTCCTACAGAGTAGATTTCTAGTCTCCATAAAAGTCATTATACTCGAACACAATACGTGTTCCAAAATTCTACAACTGATCGACATTAGAGATATAGGTCTATAGTTCTGCACATCTGTTCGACGTCCCTTCTTGAAAACGGGGATGACCTGTGCCCTTTTCCAATCCTTTGGAACGCTTCGCTCTTCTAGAGACCTACGGTACACCGCTGCAAGAAGGGGGGCAAGTTCCTTCGCGTATTCTGTGTAAAATCGAACTGGTATTCCATCAGGACCAGCGGCCTTTCCTCTTTTGAGCAATTTTAATTGTTTCTCTATCCCTCTGTCGTCTACTTCGATATCTACCATTTTGTCAACTGTGCGACAATCTAGAGAAGGAAGCACAGTGCAGTCTTTCTCTGTGAAACAGCTTTGGAAGAAGACATTTAGTAATTCGGCCTTTAGTCTGTCATCCTCTGTTTCAGTACCAGTTTGGTCACAGAGTGTCTGGACATTTTGTTTTGATCCACCTACCGCTTTGACATAGGACCAAAATTTCTTAGTATTTTCTGCCAAGTCAGTACATAGAACTTTACTTTCGAATTCATTGAAAGCCTCTCGCATAGCCCTCCTCACACTGCATTTCGCTTCGAGTAATTTTTGTTTGTCTGCAAGGCTTTGGCTATGTTTATGTTTGCTGTGAAGTTCCCTTTGCTTCCGCAGCAGTTTTCTAACTAGGTTGTTGTACCACGGTGGCTCTTTCCCACCTCTTACGATCTTGCTTGGCACATACTCATCTAACGCATATTGTACCATGGTTTTGAACTTTGTCCACTGATCCTCAACACTGTCTGTACTTGAGACAAAACTTTTGTGTTGAGCCACCAAGTACTCTGAAATCTGCTTTTTGTCACTTTTGCTAAACAGAAAAATCTTCCTACCTTTTTTAATATTTCTATTTACGGCTGAAATCATCGATGCAGTAACCGCTTTATGATCGCTGATTCCCTGTTCTGCATTAACTGATTCAAATAGTTCGGGTCTGTTTGTCACCAGAAGGTCTAATATGTTATCGCCACGAGTCGGTTTTCTGTTTAACTGCTCAAGGTAGTTTTCAGATAAAGCACTTAAAAATATTTCACTGGATTCTTTGTCCCTGCCACCCGTTATGAACGTTTGAGTCTCCCAGCCTATATCCGACAAATTAAAATCTCCACCCAGAACTATAACATGGTGGGGAAATCTACTCGAAATATTTTCCAAATTATTCTTCAGGTGCTGAGCCACAACAGCTGCTGAGCCCGGGGGCCTATAGAGACATCCAATTACCATGTCTGAGCCTGCTTTAACCGTGACCTTCACCCAAATCATTTCACAATTCGAATCTCCGTCAATTTCCTTCGATACTATTGCACTTCTTATCGCTATAAACACGCCTCCCCCTTCACTGTCCAGCCTATCTCTGCGGTATACATTCCAATCCGAGTTTAGGATTTCATTACTGTTTACGTCTGGTTTCAGCCAACTTTCTGTTCCTAGTACTATATGGGCGTTGTGACCGTTTATTAATGAGAGCAGTTCTGGGACCTTTCTATAGACGCTCTTGCAGTTTACTATAGGCACATTAATATTGTTATTCCTTGTTGCATTTTGCCTACTCCTGCCTTGCCGCGTCTCAGGAGGCGTCTTGTCGGGCATTCACTCAAGGTTGGCGCCGGTGGCGACACCTATAACGTGTTGACATGAGGAAAGTTTCCAACCGATTTCTCATACACAAACAGCAGTTGACCGGCGTTACCTGGTGAAACGTTGTTGTGATGCCTCGTGTAAGGAGGAGAAATGCGTACCACCACGTTTGCGACTTTGACAAAGGTCGGATTGTAGCCTATCGTGATTGCGGTTTATCGTATCGCTACACTGCTGTTCGCGTTGGTTGTGATCCAGTGACTGTTAGCAGAATATGGAATCGGTGGGTTCAGGAGGGTAATACGGAACGCCGTGGTGGTTCCCAACGGCCTCGTATCACTAGCAGTCGAGATGACAGGCATGTTATCCTCATGGCTGTAACGGATCGTGCTGCCACGTCTCGATCCCTGAGTCAACAGATGGGGACGCTTCCAAGACAACAACCATCTGCACGAACAGTTCGACAACGTTTGCAGCAGCATGGACTATCAGCTCGGAGACCACGGCTGTGCTTACCCTTTACGCTGCATTACAGACAGGAGCGCCTGCGGTGGTGTACTCAACAACGAAGCTGGATGCACGAATGGCAAAACGTCGTTTTTTCGGATGAATCCAGGTTCTGTCTACAGCATCATGATGGTCGAATTCGTGTTTGGCGACATCGCGTGGAAGCGTGTATTCATCATCGCCATGTTAGTTACACGTCTCTGTCACCTCTTGTTCGCATTGACGGCACTATGAACAGTGGACGTTACATTTCAGGTGATTTACGACCCGTGGCTCTACCCTTCATTTTATCCCTGCGAATCCCTACATTTCAGCAGGATAATGCACGAGCGTATGTTGCAGACCCTGTACCGGCCTTTCTGGATACAGAAAATGTTCGACTGCTGCCATGGCCAGCACATTCTCCAAATCTCTCACCAATTGACAACGTCTGGTCAATGGTGGCTGAGCAACTGGCTCGTCACAATACGCCAGTCACTACTCTTGATGAACTGTGGTATCGTGTTGAAGCTGCATGGGCAGCTGTACCTGTACACGCCATCCAAGCTCTGTTTGACTCTATGCCCAGGCGTATGAAGGCCGTTATTACGGCCAGAGGTGGTTGTCCTGGGTACTGATTTCTCAGGATCTATTCACCCAAATTGGTGAAAATATAATCACATGCCAGTTATTGTATAATATATTTGTCCAACGAATACCAGTTTATCTTCTGCATTCCTTCTTGGTGTAGCAATTTTAATGGCCAATAGTGTAGGTCTACAGTATAAGAAATGAGAGGTTTGCCACTCGACAGCGCTGTTTTTGACTTCGGAATGGTTTCCACAAATAATTTCACACGGTGATCCTCCTCGAGAGACAGACATGCTTCGACGGCAGTGACAGTGTAACGAACAGGGGGTGTTAAGGAAGTGCGCTGACTGCAGCCGTTATGAAATTCACGAATTGTATTCGCAGTTGCTAATACGAACAGCCATCAACTGTTTAAGGGAATGACCGCAATGGAAATCTGAGCCAGAGCAGATTCGAACCCTGATCCTCCGCATTTAGGAAGGGTTTCCATTAATCGCTTAGTCTATCCGTGCACGACTCACTTTTTGGGTAGTAACTTAGTACAGAGTGGCATCATCACTTCTTATGCTGTCTTCGGTGACGACGGCCAGCGAGTAATGAACACGGTTTGAAAACTGAACTGCTGCCTCACGAAACAATGTCCGTTATTGTTCAGGAGAAGTTGCATGTCCTGTGGGTGCACCTGGGCACCTAACTGGCAACCCCGGCTGTTCTTCATACTCTGTGAGACAAGCACGCTTGCTAGAATTCCCTCCGTGATTTTTCTACCTCGAACGCCCCTGGAAGAACGCACGTGTGGCATTTGCCTTAGCCCGAATCCTATAAGGACTGAACGTATTATTCCGTCTTACATTTCTTGAGGCTTTCTCCAGATCCAAAATCCCTAGGAATCAATCCTGACCATGAGCACCGGCCGCTGTGGGCGAGCGGTTCTAGACGCTTCAGTCCGGAACCGCGCTGCTGCTATGGTCGCAGGTTCGAATCCTGCCTCGGGCACGGATATGTGTGATGTCCTTAGGTTAGTTAGGTTTACGTAGTTCTAAGTCTAGGGGACTGATGACCTCAGATGTTAAGTCCCATAGTACTCAGAGCCCTCTGAACCACCTGACTATGAACGATAACTGTTGCTGTATTGGTTTTCTGCTTTCGCGGAGTACTCGTAATAGCTGTCACTCTCTCACAATGCAGCACAGCCCTGCATCGTTGAGCTGGTGCGTCTCTGGCGCTAGTTCCATGGATAGTCATTTTGATCTTTGAGTCGACTTAGATGCTTATTTGTCTTCTACTCGTCTTTGGCGGCGCGGATTTAACAGCAGCAAGTGCGCTCTCCTAGAGAGTTGTGTCTCTATCGGCGGTGAGTGGGAGTCACGTGGGACTGTGTACGTAGGCAGGACTGCAAGAGGACGAGTCGGAAAACGAAGGAGCGGGGCCAGCGGCTAAGGCGTGTTGAGTCGTGAGGGCAGATCCACTGCCCCTGATGATTTGGTTTTCCTAGAAGTCGGAAGGACAAGCTCCTTCGAGTCTGTTATAAGCTACGCTGGACGATTGAATTGGAGTCGCTGAGTTGCTTCTGTGGGTTGCGTGTCCCGTAATCGAATATGCCAGTGTACTAAAAATCCTTTGGAATTGTTTTAGTTGTTTATCACTTACCTCGGTGTCGTGACTAACTATCTTGACGGCAGTTGAGGAAGTGTGGCGACGCCCAACCAAACGGCATGAAGTGTGGTTAAAGACGTAGCTAGAAGTGCAACGAGTAGTAATTCCGGCTCCGGCGTTTCAAGACACGCCGAGATACGTCCTCTGTTCTACCTTGTAGCTCATTTGGTGGTTTTGCGTGTAAAATGTGCGCCGAGATAATTCTTGTCATCTTAACTTTAGAGCATGATTTTTAGCGAACTTATTAATCGAAGTTTAAGGGAGGGCACTGGCCAAGTAACTCACGGAGGCTAATTTGTTTCTATTCAGTTGTATTGATCACCTGTTCTCTAGATAAGTTTGTGTAGTTTATGTCCTTGAATATTGTCTGCCGTTGATGTGTGTTTTGTTACAGATAATTGGCAGCGATCGACGCGAGCATACTGGGAGCAGAGCACCACGGGGGCAGAGAGATATTTAAGGCCCTGTCCTCTCCTTTACATCTTGGGTTATGTTGTCACTGTTGCGTGATTCCATATTTCCGGTGGAGAATTATAGCACCCGAAGTTCAATTGTAGTGCAAGGTCGAGTACACTTCTATGTCATTTCCTATCTCGTCGATCTCTCGTATTGATTTGAATCCTTGGTCTGCTCGCGTCTATCGCTAATTCACACGCAATATTGAAACAATCTCATTTTAGGGGTACTGTCATATGGTCATGTTCTAGTTGCAATTATTCTAAAAATAATGTTGATTAATCAACTGAGTAAGTAAATTTGAAGATTGGTTTGGTCAGAATTAAAGCACCTCCTTAATTGTTTTAGTCATTTGTATATACTGATTGGCGACTCCATGGAGTGCTGTGTGCACAACGATCATGAAGGCCTACGTGAAATTAGAAGGAAGGTCAGCGTTGGTCGTAATATTGTCTAGTCAACATATAATTAATTCTTTGCAATTTGTAACAGTAGCTTTCACTCACGAGTGCGCTAAACAATCTCTGTATCCACAATGTATTTTTAAAACATTCTGCTTTCATAATTCTGTAATTAAGTCTCAGAAATATTTATAAAGTGTTCATAGGTTCCAACGGGACGAATGAGATGTGTGTGTCATCACGTCGTTAAGTACGATAAAAAATTGCTCGTCTGCACCCTAAAATATTTTTATAACACGTAATGTGTTTCATGGCATTTTTAGCTCCTATATCGTGACACATTGTATAATTACCACTGTTTATGTATTTGACTTCTTGGTTTCAGTGCAGTATTTTACGTAAATTAAGAACTTTGTATCTCTGTCTTCCTACGCCAGACGGAGGGTAATGTGCTATAACAAATTCTGTTATATTTTATGTCATGTTATTTGTATATTTTTCTTCTTTATTAGCCCTGCAATCTGACACGAAATAATTTTACCTGTTGATTTTTATACTTACACGTTTTTTAAGTTGTTTGAAAATAACACGCCAGCGTATGCTGGCAAGATGTGCATTTCCCCCTTTCTTTTTTTCTATGCGTTTTTAATGCACATTTTTAAATATTCAGTTAATGATTTGCAAGTTCACTTTGGTATTTTGTGGTAATATCTTCCCAAATAAAATATTGCTAAGTCTTCACGCGACACACGCCACATAGAGGGCGTTCCAAGGCCCTGTCACACCGAGGTCTACTGTATAGGTGAATGTAAACAGCGGCTTCAGTTATTGCGATCGTTTCTTAGCTTTGGTTACTGATAATAACTTGATACCAACGCCTATGAGTTTAATTTGTACACCACAGGTATGTTCTTTCCAACAGATTGTTTATACTCAGGTGTATTTGTGTTTTTTTTGTTTTTTATTCACTGTTCGCTATGTGAAATTTTTAACTTCCAGCACTGAAGATGATCACTATGTGATTGAAAATCGATATTGCTATCAATAAACCACCAATATTACTGCCAACGCTGACCATTTGTATATAGTTTTGTTTAGGAAAGATGGCTAGCCAAACCTTAATAGATCTGTGTTATTACCCTTAATCTGTTCCTCATCTGATTGGAAGTAATGAGAGTTCTGATGGGAATTGTATGGACATTTGTACTATTTAAATAAAGCTTTAGCTGAGTTTATTTACCTAGTCATATTCAAATTTCAAGTTTTATGGATCTTGTTCTGGTTAAAGAAATTTGTTATTTGTCCAAGTGATCGGGCATCATAAGGCAGTCTCCTGTATTATTGTGATTTTATAGTGCTTTTGATTGTAATAAAATATGTAGCAACTACAACGGATTACTATTGTGATTTTGGTGTGTCACTACCATTACAACATTTCAGTCGTGCTGTCCTCTTCAGCAGACACACTCACTTCTCTATTCCGTGCTAAAGCATTACTACGAACAAAGCTCCCTTTCCTGCCACTAGAAGAAATTGGGGCAGATAGAGTGTATTCAATCAAAAATCTGCTGGGTGCACGAGAGGAAGGGCAATTCCTCAGGTTGCGCTAGAGGGCCACGTTTTTGGCGCTACACGGTCGGAGAACGCGCTCCCGCCGCTATCCACCTACTCCAACCCAACACGACCCGGTCGCGCACCTCCTGCCTGTTTTACAAGCGTCACCGCCGCCACTGATTTGCATCACGTCGCAGACTGATCGTTACAGGTCGAAACGGTAGTGATTATACAAGCTGTTGAGATCCGTAATAGCATTACTAGCTCAAAATCGTTCTGCAAATCTCTATCACTGCCGTCATCCAAGGTGAAATGCCGCCCAAACTGAGGTCTCTGCTCTTTACGCCGATGCAGTGCGACAGAAATGCACATCAGGTCTCTAAAAGAAAAGCTGACTGGATGAAATCAAAAAATCATTATGAACTCTAGGCATACGTTACTTGTTCAAAAGTATCTGTACACCTATTAGTGGTCATTAACGCATGGTGCATCCGTCCTTCGCCTTTATGATGGCTTCAAATCCGCTAGGCACGCTTTCAGTGAGAAACGGTCGCACATTCTTCCTCAAGAGTCCGAAACAGAGAACATAGTTTATGAACTTCGAGAATGCTGAAGTAGCTGCGGATCAGCAACTTCTGCTAGTCAATAGAACGAAAAACCAGCCCAAAGTTGCAAATTTTACTTTATTATTCACTCGATGACGAGTTTCGGGGCGAGACCGATTTTCAAGTCACTGTAACACGCTAGAAAACGGCATTTACGGGATGGCATCTTAGGAAATGCTATTTTCGACTGTGCTACGATGATTTGAAAATGGGTCTCGGCCCAAAACTAGTCATCGAATGAATAAAAAAGTAAGATTTGCAACTTTGGGCTAGATTTTCGTTACACAGAGGAGGAAGACCTTCTTTTGCTTGCCCCACCGCCGTATTCCCTGCATTCGGCACCTTCAGATTATCACATTTTTAACCTATTGAAAGAAGTTGTCAGTGTTCCCAAGTTCGCTGGTGATCAGGAAGTCCAGGCAATACTGCATAACTGGTTACACACGCGCCCGTGCCGGCCATTGTAGCCGAAGAGTTCTAGGCGCTTTAGTCTGGAACCGCGCTGCTGCTATGGTCGCTGGTTCGAATCCTGCTTCGATCACGGTTGTGTGTGATGTCCTTAGGTTAGTTAGGTTTAAGCAGTTCTGAGTCTAGGGGACTGATGACCTGAGATGTTATGTCCCATAGTGCTTGGAGCCATTTCAACTACAAGCCCGCAAGAATTGTTCGCAAGTTGAATTGAGAAGTTTGTCTAGCACTGGCGTAAGTGCACAGGATTTGAGTGAGATTACTTTCAAAAATTTATAAGTGTTGTTTCCCATTCTCGTAATAGATTCTTTAAAAAGAAATCCAGTCGTCTATTGAATGACACTTGACGAAGGGGTAGTAGTTGGTATTTGCTGTGATAGAGATTTCGACTGCAAATGAAGTGTGCCAAGCGTTTTTTGGTGTTCATCCGAGTTGTCAATGAATTTTTTGTACGGCGACTGAACCAGTGAGCTTCTTTAGGCGTTTAGAGCGTGTTGCTTTGCACTGACGCTGACTTGACAGCAGCTAGAACACTGAATACCATTTTCGGTATCAGAAGAAGGCGACTGGATCGGTTGTCGCAATAAAAGCAAAAAAATGGGTTCAACAAACCGCTGAACATTCGAATGTTCACAATTAACGCAGAGATCATTACGAATACCACAGGGCTTTACTAGGGATGACACTGCTCGACGCTGTACGCCGTTTCCTTCCTCTAAACTTAGAGCTCTCACACCCCACCGGCTGTGGGACAACCTACATTTTACCGTGGGCTCCGGACCACGGCATAGCTTGGGAATTTTCACGTTAACAAAATATCATCAAAGGTCAAAGTGATGAGAGCCAAAATCATAGCATCGTCTGGTGATCGACGGTTGACCATTGCATTTACAAATGGGTCAAATGGCTCTGAGCACTATGGGACTTAACATCTGAGGTCATCAGTCCCCTAGAACTTGCAACTACTTAAACCAAACTAACCTAAGGATTAGGATTCGAACCTCCGACCGTAGAAGTCACGCGGTTCCTGACTGAAGCGCCTATAACCGCTCGGCCACCGTGGTCGGCGCACGAACTCCCCTTTTGATTATATCCCATAAATGTTCAAGAGGATTCATGTCGGATGATCCTGAAGACCAAATTAGTCGCTCGAATTGTCCAGAATGTTCTTCAAACCAACCGCAAACAATTGTGGCATGATGACGTGGAGCATTGTCATTCTTAAAAATTCCCTCACTGTTTGGAAACTCGAAGTCAATAAATTAGTGCAAATGGTCTCCAAGTAGCTAAACGTAACAATTTCCAATCAATGGTCAGTTCAGCTGAACCAGAGGACCCAGTCTGTTCCAAGTTAACATGACTCACACCATTATGGGGCCATCACCAGCTTGCCTTGTTGACGACTTGGTATAAGGCTTCGTGGAGCCTGAGCCAACTTGAACCCTTCCATCAACTGTTACCAACTGAAATCGGGTATCATCTGATCAGGCGTCTAGGGTCCAGCCGATGTGCTCACGAGCCCAGTAGAGACGCAGCAGGCGACTTCGTGCTAGCAAAGGCACTCGGGTCGGTCGTCTGTTGCCACAGCCCATTAACGCCAAATTTCGCTGCTGTGTCCTGACGGATAGGTTCGTCGCATCTGCCAAATTAATTTCTGTGGTTATTTTATGCAGTGTTGCTTGGCTGTTGGCACTAAAATTTCTATGGAAACGCTACGGCTCTCGCTCATTAGGTGAAAGCCGTCGGCCACTGCGTTGCCCGTGGTAAGCGGTAATGCCTGAAGTTTGGTATTCTCTGCACGCTCTTGCCATTGTGGACCTCGTAATAATGAATTCCCTAACGATTTCCGAAATGGGATGTCCCATACGTCTAGCTCCAACTAATAATTCGCATTCAGAGTCTGTTAATTCCCGCTTTGTGGCCATGATGTTGATGTGGGGCGCTCAACTGCGCGGTCATCAGCTTCCGTAAAAAAATCCGATTTTTACACAGTCCAATTTTTTACACAGTCCAATTTTTTGCACAGTCCAATCTAGCCACTGTCACGAATGATGACGATGAAATGATGAAGACAACACAAACGCCCAGTCCTCGGGCAGAGAAAATCCCCAACCCGACCGGAAATCGAACCCAGAACCCCGTTATCTATAGTCAGCAACGCTAGCCACTAGACTCCGAGCTGCGGACGGCTTGCAGCCATAATCACACCGGAGACCTTCTCAAATGAATCACAAGTGACAGGTCCGCCAATACACTGCCCTTTTATATCTAGTGCACATGATACTCAAGCCATTTGTATAGGTGCATATCACTATTTCATGACTTTAATCACCTCAGTTTTAAGGTGGATATATTTCCGCACCTTACAAGCACTCATCCACATACCTTGCCGTGAATTACAAACACAATTACATATCATTTGATAGGTTGTACTTCGTATTTATGAATATTTAAAGGAGACTGACATTGTCACATATGCCTTTAAATACACTCCTGGAAATGGAAAAAAGAACACATTGACACCGGTGTGTCAGACCTACCATACTTGCTCCGGACACTGCGAGAGGGCTGTACAAGCAATGATCACACGCACGACACACCAGGAACCGCGGTGTTGGCCGTCGGACGACGCTAGCTGCGCAGCATTTGTGCACCGCCGCCGTCAGTGTCAGCCAGTTTGCCGTGGCATACGGAGCTCCATCGCAGTCTTTAACACTGGTAGCATGCCGCGACAGCGTGGACGTGAACCGTATGTGCAGTTGACGGACTTTGATCGAGGGCGTATAGTGGGCATGCGGGAGGCCGGGTGGACGTACAGTCGAATTGCTCAACACGTGGGGCGTGAGGTCTCCACAGTACATCGATGTTGTCGCCAGTGGTCGGCGGAAGGTGCACGTGCCCGTCGACCTGGGACCGGACCGCAGCGACGCACGGATGCACGCCAAGACCGTAGGATCCTACGCAGTGCCGTAGGGGACCGCACCGCCACTTCCCAGAAAATTAGGGACACTGTTGCTCCTGGGGTATCGGCGAGGACCATTCGCAACCGTCTCCATGAAGCTGGGCTACGGTCCCGCACACCGTTAGGCCGTCTTCCGCTCACGCCCCAACATCGTGCAGCCCGCCTCCAGTGGTGTCGCGACAGGCGTGAATGGAGGGATGAATGGAGACGTGTCGTCTTCAGCGATGAGAGTCGCTTCTGCCTTGGTGCCAATGATGGTCGTATGCGTGTTTGGCGCCGTGCAGGTGAGCGCCACAATCAGGACTGCATACGACCGAGGCACACAGGGCATCATGGTGTGGGGAGCGATCTCCTACACTGGCCGTACACCTCTGGTGATCGTCGAGGGGACACTGAATAGTGCACGGTACATCCAAACCGTCATCGAACCCATCGTTCTACCATTCCTAGACCGGCAAGGGAACTTGCTGTTCCAACAGGACAATGCACGTCCGCATGTATCCAACGTGCTCTAGAAGGTGTAAGTCAACTACCCTGGCCAGCAAGATCTCCGGATCTGTCCCCCATTGAGCATGTTTGGGACTAGATGAAGCGTCGTCTCACGCGGTCTGCACGTCCAGCACGAACGCTGGTCCAACTGAGGCGCCAGGTGGAAATGGCATGGCAAGCCGTTCCACAGGACTACATCCAGCATCTGTACGATCGTATCCATGGGAGAATAGCAGCCTGCATTGCTGCGAAAGGTGGATATACACTGTACTAGTGCCGACACTATGCATGCTCTGTTGCCTGTGTCTATGTGCCTGTGGTTCTGTCAGTGTGATCATGGTATGTATCTGACCCCCGGAATGTGTCAATAAAGTTTCCCGTTCCTGGGACAATGAATTCACGGTGTTCTTATTTCAGTTTCCAGGAGTGTATAATTGTTAGCGCCTATTGCATGAAAGGTGGCGGAGTGTCTTTATTATAGAAACGGCGTAAATAATGATTGACAATACTAGTAGAGGTTGGAACGCCAGTGGAGGTGAAACGGCTGACATAACTCAAGCTCTGGGAGGAAGGCCCTCACAGATGTTGCTTTTGCTTAAACACAGGAAGTACCTAGACGGACGTCGTGGCACCTGAGCTCAGGAGCACAAAAAGGTGACAGCCGGCCGCTATTGTAGTAGGGCCGGAAGGATAACCGGATAATACTTCAGAACTCTGAAAATTTTGGACGCATGTGAGGGGAACGAAGAAGCAATACCTCGGAAGCCACGGAGGCTTGGTTATTTCCAAGGATTTTTACTCAGAAGCGTACCATTGTATGAGTATAGGTTTTTTCTGGCAAACTTTCCACGGTGGACGACAAAAGACTAAAACATGGTTGGTAGGCTTTCGGGAGAATCTGGAGAGAGGGAGAATACTCAGTGGCTTCGGGGATATGATTCGGTTTCGGAATTACGAGGGTAGGGAGCAGAGCCTAGCTGGGAAGCCAGCAGTGGAAATACGTAGTCTTCTGTTGTGAGCGGTCCTGTGTGACGGTCGCTCCACATCAGCTTCGTTGGAACAGACGAACTTGCTGTCTTTGCTCTCAGGAGAGTTTATCGTTAGAACAAATAGGCACTGTACTGCTGCGAACCTATACGATTCTGGACTTCATCTCCGGGTTGGAAGTCGTCGTTCAGTACGCAGCGTTCAGTAATTGAGAGCAGTTCCTCTGCCTACGTTGAGACGTTACCTGAACTCCGTCCTTGTGGTTAGGAGTTCGCGTTTCTCGTCTGTAGAACACAGAGAGAAGAAGACAGTTTAGAGTATAATGGTCAGAGGACCGCCATCTGCCGTCCAAGTGTCTGAAAGAGTTTATGTGTGGCTGGAGTTCTACCACCGTCGCAGTCGAGTACGAGAACCATCACTTCGACGCACCAGATGCAGTACATATGGTAATATTGCAAATTGCTTCGCCTTATTAGGGCTATCAAGGCTAAACAGCTGTGATCACGTTAGTTTATTTCCACTGAGGTTCCACACCTGCGTAGATCGTCTTTGAAAGTAGTGTCTTCTAGCGTTTGGTACGTATATGATGTCAGTCATTTCGCGTTATTGAAATTAGACCCCGCAGTCATAATAAGGGTTAGAGTTGGGCAATTGATCAGTAATTTTACTTAGTAACTGCTTCAGGGGGTAGTCAGACAGGGTCAAATCTTCATTTTAGCGTTGATTATTCCCCGTTGCGCACATTCATTTTACACCCCCCCCCCCCCCCCCCCCCCCATCGAGTAGTAACTTGGACATTGTATATTTTAATTAAGTTAAACTGCTACTTAATTTCATTTTGCATCAGTTCACGAGGGGAATGAAAACTCTCGGAACCCCACAGTGTTCATTACGACTGACGCACTGCGGTGAGACCGATGACCTCGCCACACGTCAGCTGAGTCCGCCGAGGCGGGGCACGCCCACGAGCAGCTCTCATTGTCGGACCCTGCCTGCAGATTACCTGACACGGAGCACGTCGATGAATATTCAGGCAGGCTGCTCAATGGGTCTCTGCGGCCAACGCAGGCGAATTGAGGGAGAGGCGATCGCACTGTCGCGGTCCGACGCCAAACGCACCTCAGACACTCACTTCATAGTGACGTCTGCGCTTCAGGTACCATAGATTCAGATTAGCTTGAGCCAAGACAATGTAGCCTTTCGTTAGAAATCTTTTGTTTGGGCATACTTAGAGTCCATTCGCCACATGAATACGCATCCAAGCTGCAAATCAATGTCTGCAGGAAAATAAATTAGGAATGTGAGCGGAAATTAGGAATCTGAGTGGTTTCCGAGTCTTAGTAGACAAGCAAAACTGCAAATAATACTGAAAGATACACTTCGTTGCTCTAGAGCTTTTAGTCTAAAATATTTCCACGTCTTTAGAGCAATCTTTCTACGCAAACAAATAGTGTTCAATACAATATACAATATTGGAAAAAATCGCAACTCCAAAAAAATAGTTAATGTAGAATAATGTAATTTGGGTAATACATTTGTCTAAATAACATATTTAAGTGATTAACATTGCAAGATCACAGGTTAATGTGCGCAGGTGAAATGCCATGCCATGCACTCGACCTTCAGGCCACAAGTGGCCCAGCGGGACCATCGGACCGCCGTGTCATCCTCAGATGAGGATGTGGATAGGAGGGGCGTTTCGTCAGCACACCGCTCTCCCGATCGTTATGATGGTTTTCTTTGACCAGAGCCACTAATATTGGGTTGAGTACCTCCTCAATTGGCATCACGAGGCTGAGTGCACCCCGAAAAAAGGCAACAACGCATGGCGGCCCGGATGGTCACCCATCCAAGTGCTGGCCATCCCCGACAGCGCTTAACTTCGGTGATCTGACGGGAACCGGTGTTCACTGCGGCAAGGCCATTGTTAAACGTGACATGCTGGTGTATTAATAGCCAGTGTAACTACGAGAATGTTGGACGAAATGTAGTGTCGTACAGGTGCTGGATGTCAGTCTGTGGGATGGAGTTCCTTACCTGCTGCACTCGGTCGGTCAATGCAGGTACAGTAAATGCTGTTTGTGACGACGCTGGAGTTATCGTCCATGATATCCCACATGTGTTCAACTGGAGACAGATCTGGTGAACGAGCAGGCCAAGGCCATGTCGTCACTCTGTAGAGCAAATTTTGGGTTTCAAAATCGGCATGTGGACGAGCGTTATTCTGTCGGAAAACACCCCCTGGAGTATGTTGAAATAATCAGCAACCAGTTACATGAAATAAATTTAATCTCTTAACCGGTTTCAGGCACTTAGTGCTCAATAGGTATAACCTATTGCATTATTTGCGAGTGTCAACAATGTGATAGGTATAACCTGTAGAAGGGCAACAAGTGCCCGAAACCGGCTAAGGAGTTAAATTTCTTTTATGCCAATGGTTACTGATTATTTCGATATATACAACTACACTTGCTGACCATGGATGTAATATTAATACCTCTGGGATACTGTTCATGAATGGCATCACTACAGGTCGACTCACGAGACTGATGTAAAAATCTGCAGTCAAGGTGCGAGGGATAATCACTACAGTGCTCCTGCTGTCATATGAAATCGCATCCCAGACCATAACTCCAGTGTGTCTAGCACGCAGACAGGCTGTTTACAGGCCCTCAAGTGGCCTCCACCTAACCAACATACGGGCATCATTGGCATCGAGGCAGAACCGTCTTTCAACCTCCAATGAGCTCTCGCTTGACATGTGGTATGGGGTCAGTGGAATGCATACAAAGGGCCTCTGGCTCGGAGCTGTCCCCGAAGCAGCCCATTTGTTACAGTTAACGCGATGGTCTCCCCTCTCGGAAGTGCCATGTGGCCATAAGGAGTCCGGTATTCTTGCGACCGTACAATCTCGTGACCACTACAGCCAGCACCCACGTACAGTGGCTATATTCCTGCCAAATACTTCTGCAATATCGCAGAAGGAACATCCAGCTGCTCGTAGCCCTATTACACGACCTCGTTCAAACTCAGTGAGGTGTTGATAATGGTGCCTTGTCACTTTAAAGGTATTCTTGTTTAACATCAACTCACAACCTCCAATCTCAAACGAAATTAACGCTCACGATCGTTACAGAGTGTACTTAAAGGAAACCTGATTTGCAACCTCATAGTGTAGCTACCAGTGACACTCTTATGAGACAGGCCCGAAGTATGAATAGACATGATCTTTCAAATATACAGTACTGGCCATTAAAATCGCTACATCACGAAGATGACATGCTACAGACGCGAAATTTAACCGACAGGAAGAAGATACTGTGATATGCAAATGATTAGCTTTTCAGAGTATTCACACAAGGCTGGCGCCGGTGGCGACAACTACAACGTGCTGACATGAGGAAAGTTTCCAACCGATTTCACATACACAAACAGCAATTGACCGCTGTTGCCTGGTGAAACATTGTTGTGATGCCTCGTGCAAGGGGGAGAAATGCGTACCATCACGTTTCCGACTTTAATGAAGGTCGGATTGTAGCCTATCGTGATTGTGGTTTATCGTATGGCGATATTGCTGCTCGCGTTGGTCGAGATCCAATGACTGTTAGCAGAATATGGAATCGGTGGGTTCAGGAGGATAATACGGAACGCGTTGCTGGATCCCAATGGCCTCGTATCACTAGCTGTTGAGATGACAGGCATCTTATCCTCATGGCTGGAACGGATCATGCAGCCACGTCTTGATCCCTGAGTCAACAGATGGGGACGTTTGCAAGACAACAACCATATGCAAGAACAGTTCGAGGACATTTGCAGCAGCATGGACTATCAGCTCGGAGACATGGCTGCCGTTACCCTTGACGCTGCATCAAAAAAGAAATGGTTCAAATGGCTCTGAGCACTATGGGACTTAACATTTGAAGTCATCAGTCCCCTAGAACTTAGAACTACTTAAACCTAAATAACCTAAGGCCATCACACACATCAATGCCCGAGGCAGGATTCGAACCTGCGACCGTAGAGATCGCGCGGTTTCAGATTGAATCGCCTAGAACCGCTCGGCCACATCTGCCGGCGCTGCATCACAGACAGGAGCGCCTGCGTTGGTGTACTCAACGACGAACCTGGGTGCACGAAGGGCAAAACGTCATTTTTTCAGATGATTCCAGGTTCTGTTTACAGCATCACGATGGTTGCATTCTTGTTTGGAGACATCGCGGTGAACGCACATCGCAAGCGTGTATTCGTCATCACCATACTAGCGTATCACAAGGCGTGATGGTATGGGGTGCCATCGGTTACACTTCTCGGTCACCTCTTGTACGAATTGACGGCACTTTGAACAGTGGACGTTACATTTCAGATGTGTTACAACACGCGGCTCTACCCTTCATTCGATCTCTGCGAAACCCTACATTTCAGCAGGATAATGCACTACCGCATGTTGCAGGTTCTGTACTGGCCTTTCTGGATACAGAAAATGTTCGATTGCTGCCCTGACCAGCACATTCTCCAGATCTCTCACCAATTGAAGTCGTCTGGTCAATGGTGGCCGAGCAAATGGCTCGTCACTACTCTTGATGAACTGTGGTACCGTGTTAAAGCTGCATGGGCAGCTGTACCTGTACACGCTATCCAAGCTCAGTTTGACTCTATGCCCAGGCGTATCAAGGCCGGTATTACGTCCAGTGGTGTAATCACATGTGAGTTATAGCATAATATAGTTCTCCAATGAATACCCGTTTATCATCTGCATTTCTTCTTGGTGTAGCAATTTTAATGGCCAGTAGTGTAGAAACTACTCTACCAACTGCCGTTGATGTCATGATGTCACGAAATTCCTTCTTGATGTGTCATTTTCCCCGTCTGGGTATAATCGCGACAAGGTACTTAACTGCAGGAGTTACTACTATAATTGACAGCTATCAGGAAGAACCTTAGCCGACATTCGTCATCGGAGACAACCATCATTACCAACCGTCATATTAGTCACAAGACCGACATTTACAATAAGGTATTCGCACACTATTTGAAATTTCTATCTAAGTTTCTTGCAATATGCACGAAAATTCGGAAGCAGCGAGAAACAGCGAAGCTTGTCGCCCGTTCGTGGTCACTGCCATGAGCAACACGGAAAATGATTAGGATGTAGAAACCACCGGCTAGGTGTGCGGTCTAACGCACTGCTTCCCGAGCGGGAAGATGTGTCGGATCCCGGCATGAATCCGCCCGGCGGATAAGTGTCGAGGTCTGATGTGCCGGCCAGCCTGTGGATGGTTTTGAAGGCGGTTTTCCATCTGCCTCGACGAATGTGGGCTGGTTCCCCTTATTCCACCTCAGCTACCCTACGTCGGCGATTGCTGCGCAAACACTGTCTCCACGTACGCGTACACCATAATTACTCTACCACCACACAAACATTAGGGTTACACTCGTGTGGAACGAGACGTTGTAGGGTGGGGGGGGGGGGGGGGGGGGAGGGAGGCGAGGGGGGTCCACTGGGAGCGGTGTGGTGTAGGGGTGCAGGGACTGCTGTAGCCTGTTGAGTACTACTGCGGGGTACCGCGGGGACGAAGCCTCTCCGTCGTTTCTAGGTCCCCAGTTCCATACATTCATACATCATGTAGGCCACTCTTGTGGAGGGGGGGGGGGGGGGGTCGTACCCCTGTCTAACGTGTATATCGAGAATACTGTTCAACGCCAGCCTCGTGACGTGGGCGTTGTTAAATGCCGAAGTACGTTATTAAGTATCGCTTGAATCTAAAATTATAAGAAATAAACGTCTGTTATAATAATGGCCACCTTTAGAGACTGAAAAACTGCAACATTTAACTGCGTTCGTAAATACTCACTGTAGCTCTGCAAGATGACAACGCAACGCACTGAAGATTTTTTTTCGTTGCCAGATGTTTTTATGTATTATTTTTCAGTTTTCATGTTACGCCTTACTCTAACGGAGCTTCTTGTCCTTACATAGAGTGCCCATTTTGTAATACATTTCCGGAAATTTTGAGGTTATTAGAGAAATTTCCTTTTGCATCACTCCTTCACGGCTACGTGTCCCTCATGAAAACAGCAAAATATCAAATTAAATTCCTTTATTTCATTGAACCAATCAGTTGAAAGAAAGATCCAGTCATTACCGGTGACATAAGTTGAATCAGGAAGAAGTTTCTTTGAAACTGAACGGAAGGAACTGTCACTGTCCTTTCATTTAAATGCTGTGAACCCGCAAGATATTTCAGTATATTCGCAGTCATCACGGCCTGTTGCTTCATAACTAGAAAACTGCAACTCAGCATCAGCTGCTCTTGTTCACTGAAATTAGTGCAGTCTGAATGAGCTGTCATATTTCCAGATACGTTAATAAAAAGCTCGCCTGTGCTGTACTTTATGAATTCCTGTGCAGTTTCTTCTATTGGGTAAACATGTGATACCACCTCACTAGCATCTTCCATAACGGATGTAATTGTCTAGAAGAGAACGTATTTTGTACTTCCAGTCGAGAGTTTATGAAACCCTTCTGGAATGGCAGAGGCATTGCTTTTTCCACAACGCATTTCAGAAAAAACCTCGAGGAAGCGTTTTAGTGTGTTTTTCCCGTCTTTGAAAATTAAGGCCGTAACTACTCCAAAGAGGGGCCATCTCGGCCGTAGGAATCCTTGAGTTTATGACATCAAAGTGTCATTGACCGGTTCAAGAAAATTTTCTTCCTGGTATTTGATAACCAGGTATTTAAGAGCTCGGGCACAATGGTATGAAGACAGCTGTGCTGTCATTCGTACATTCTGATACGCTCATCCTCTTACTTCTACTTGAGCTTCGTAATGTGACGTATGATGCTTATACCCCTGCTCTGTATTACTAACAGATTTTTTAAAAAAGCTTCTTGTTCAGGACTGCGTAGTTCGCAGAGTTTCTGCATAATCTAAAACGTGGTTTCCAAACAATTTAAGAAAAATACGGGACACCAGAGAAATACCATCCTCTTTCCGCTGGATTCATAGGGTTTGGAAAATTGGATTTTCCTGTAGAAACTCCAAACTCCTTCTGAGTTCTTGCCTCCCGTATAATAAATTAATGCTACAATTTGGTTTCCAGCTGCTTCCAACTACTTTATTACATTTAGGAGTAGCTCACTAGTCACTATAGTATCGAAGGCAAAATACAGGCTCTTTCCGCGAGGACAACAAAGCACGAACCATAAACACCATAACGTTTTTGTTTTGTCGCAAAATTACATCAGGTGATGAGTCATAGCAGATACGACCGTCCATATTAATCTCGTCAAAACATAAGACTTATTTTCTCTAGAGGTTCGGAAGTTTCTGTCTTAGCCTTCATGAGATCCAGCGCTTCTTCCAGAATTCCAGGTCTGCAGCTGAATTGTATGGCCCACTTCTGAAGTGGTGACCAGCAAGAAAAAGGGTATTCTTTTTCGCAAGTAAGCTCTTAAGATGAGAGCATTAGCAAAGTCTGTAGAGCCCTGCTTGACTCCTTTTATTACTTAGTACGAATGCCACCCGGTGTCAACCACTGACGCAAAATGCTGTTTACATTATCTCTGATTAGTAGTTTTGTTGCAAAAGAATCACATCTATTTACTTCCACAACCTACTTCGAACATTTGGCGTTCGGGACCATGTTGCTTTTTTCCAAAGCATAGTTTTTTTTCTTCAGCACCTGTATTTCAATTTTTAATCTTTTTTCCTCGTCACGAAGAACGTCCAAGTTAAGAACTACCTACATCTACATCTACATTCATACTCCGCAAACCACCCAACGGTGTGTGGCGGAGGGCACTTTACGTGAAACTGTCATTACCTCCCTTTTCTGTTCCAGTCGCGTATGGTTCGCGGGAAGAACGACTGTCTGAAAGCCTCTGTGCCCGCTCTAATCTCTCTAATTTTACATTCGTGATCTCCACGGGAGGTATAAGTAGGGGGAAGTAGTATATTCGATACCTCATCCAGAAACGCACCCTCTCGAAACCTGGCGAGCAAGCTACACCGCGATGCTGAGCGCCTCTCTTGCAGAGTCTGCCACTTGAGTTTGCTAAACATCTCCGTAACGCTATCACGGTTACCAAATAACCCTGTGACGAAACGCGCTGCTCTTCTTTGGATCTTCTCTATCTCCTCCGTCAACCTGATCTGGTACGGATCCCACACTGATGAGCAATACTCAAGTATAGGTCGAACCAGTGTTTTGAAAGCCACCTCCTTTGTTGATGGACTACATTTTCTAAGGACTCTCCCAATGAATCTCAACCTGGTACCCGCCTTACCAACAATTAATTTTATATGATCATTCAATTTCAAATCGTTCCGCAGGCATACTCCCAGATATTTAACAGAAGTAACTGCTACCAGTGTTTGTTCCGCTATCATATAATCATACAATAAAGGATCCTTCTTTCTATGTATTCGCAATAATTACATTTGTTTATGTTAAGGGACAGTTGCCACTCCCTGCACCAAGTGCCTATCCGCTGCAGATCTTCCTGCATTTCGCTACAATTTTTTAATGCTGCAACTTCTCTGTATACTACAGCATCATCCGCGAAAACCGCATGGAACTTCCGACACTATCTACTAGGTCATTTATATATATTGTGAAAAGCAATGGTCCCATAACAGTCCCCTGTGGCACGCCAGAGGTTACTTTAACGTCTGTAGACGTCTCTCCATTGATAACAATATGCTGTGTTCTGTTTGCTAAAAACTCTTCAATCCAGCCACACAGCTGGTCTGATATTCCGTAGGCTCTTACTTTGTTTATCAGGCGACAGCGCGGAACTGTATCCAACGCCTTCCGGAAGTCTAGGAAAATAGCATCTACCTGGGAGCCTGTATCTAATAATTTCTGGGTCTGATGAACAAATAAAGCGAGTTATGTCTCACACGATCTCTGTTTCCGGAATCCATGTTGATTCCTACAGAGTAGATTCTGGGTTTCCAAAAACGACATGATACTCTGCTGTTTTAGAGCGATAAAATTTAATTTTCTTTTGAGATAAAAGGAGATAGTGCTCTGTATCGTACTCTTCTCTTTTCACATCAGCGATCTGTTTCTGATATTAGGTATTAATAAAACAAAATTAATTTAGATTATTATTATTATTATTATTATTATTATTATTATTGATGTTATAGACACAAAAAGTTTGTGATCACTACATATAAAAAAACAATGACAGTTCCAAAACCGATAATTCATAGAAACGTATTTTCAAAGAGGATGAATATCTGGCAATTACCTGTACTTTATTGATGCTGGTGCTTGCGAAAATCTCGAATGCATCTCCATACCAGTTTGGAAATTTTTGTAACGGCACAACGACACCCTTTAATTTTCTTTTCAAAGGTAGTCCCAGAAGCTTATTTTTAAGTTCAGTTCATGATATTCAGGGAGGAAATGATCTGAACAAGACCCTGAATTATTCATGTTAACAGGATAAAATCCTTTACGGCGTGAATCCGTTTGTGCCGTGGTTCTCTGTCTTTCGGAAGTCTATGACAAATGATATTCGCAGTGTTATATGAAGCAGTTCTGCATTCGGCAAAAGCACAGTGATTTCTGCTTTTGCTCGTAGTACTACAAAACAGCCAGCGATATGAATAACTAACAAGTAACTCCATTCTGTTTATTTCAACAGAGGAATCGGGGAATTTGCTTGCATTAACAACGCACTGGAAAATGGAAATGCCCTGTGGCTAGGGCCTCCCGTCGGATAGACCGTTCGCCTGATGCAAGTCTTCCAACTTGCGTGTCGATGGGGATGAAATGATGATGATGAGGACAACACAACACGCAGTTTCTGAGCGGAGAAAATCTCCGACCTAGCCGGGAATCGAACTCGGGCCGTTAGGTATGTCATTCCGTCGCGGTGACCACTCAGTTACCAGGGGCGAACAACAACGCACTTACGGTAAATGATCTCGCTTCCCGCTTCTAGCACTCCGTACCCCTAATAACGTCACTACCTTTCGACGCTAGCCCTAGCGGGAACCTAATATGTCGTGCCCCGAGGATGGGCGGCAAATGGTGGCAGCTTTGACAATGAAGTACACTGCTGTGGCAGGCACAAGCATTTCGGAGCACATCGTTCGGCACACTCTGTTGAATATGCGGCTCCGTGTATTCCCATGTTGAGCCAATTACATGGTCAGTTAGGATTTTAGTGGGCTCGTCATTACAGAGATTGGAACGTTTTGCTTGACTGGTGAATCACATTTCCTACTGTAACAATGGGTCTGAGCACTATGGGACTTCTGAGGTCGTCAGAACTACTTAAACCTAACGAACCTAAGGACATCACACACATCCATGCCCGAGGCAGGATTCGAACCAGCGACCGTAGTGGTCTCGCGGTTCCAGACTGAAGCACCTAGAACCGCTCGGCCACATCGGCCGGCCTACCAGGTGAGTCGTCATACCCCAAACGCAGTCATTCATCCGAACGGCTGTTCAAAACATGCTCCACGCGATGACCACAGGTCGCTGGGGGTAGTATTATGATATGAAGTGTTATAACTTCCTTGCACGCTGTGTTTCTTTAGTGGATACAGGCTCGAGGAACAGCTGCTGTTTATGAAGGGAGAATTCAGAAATTCATTTACTCTATTTCTAAAATCAAATAGTAAAAATAATTCATAAGTTTATTACTCTAGTTAAAGCGTCAGTTGCTAACAGTAGCTTTGAATGTTGAAACATTTATAAATCTGTAACTTTTCGATACAATGTCTATTAAGAAAATGTCGAGTCCTGTTTACTATGAAAGTCTGTAAATGTTATTCAACTGGCAAACAAACAAAATGGGGTCATTGGGTGAATGTCCGAGCTCAGGTACACCAGCCGCTGGAGCTCCAGCGAGGGGATGCTTGTATCCCATTGGAAACGGCGTCATCGTTGGTAGCAGCACTCTCACGCAGCGGTGGCGGCTTTAGGAAATGCGGGGGAGCGCGTACCTGAAAATGCGACCGACCTGGTAGCGACGGATTCCTCATGGGGGACATTCAACTGGGCTTCAGTGGTTCCTGCGGTAGTAACTGAACGTACCACGACAGCTGCGAACTATGTGAATATTATTGCGTATGCCCTTCGTTCCTTCAGGCTGCATAGGTTCCCCGACGGCAAAATCGTCCTGTCCGTGTCACACGGCTGGATTTGTGCTACAGTGGTTTGAGGAAAATGACTCACCTTGATGTCTTGGTCACCCAACTCGCCTTATCTGAACTCAATGGACACATCTGGGACGCTATCTGGCGCCAGCTATCCACAGGCCCCTAATTTACACGAACTGCATGACGTTTGATGAGATACATGGTGGCACAAATCGCTCAAACGCGAATTACATGACCTTTGATGAGATTTATGGTAGCACAAATCGCTCAAACACTACCAACGTCTTCAGAATCCCCTATATACTTTCAGGAGTGCTAGTCCTGCATGGTTCGCAGGAGAGCTTCTGTAACGTTTGGAAGGTAGGGGATGAGGTACTGGCGGAAGTAAAGCTGTGAGGACGGAGCATGAGTGATGCTTGGGTAGCTCAGTTGGCAGAGCACTTGCCCGCGAAAGGCAAACGTCCCGAGTTCGAGTCTCGGTCGGGCACACAGTTTTAATCTACCAGGAAGTTTCATATTAGCGCACACTCCGCTGCAGAGTGAAAATCTCATTCTGGGAACATCCCCCAGGCTGTGGCTAAGCCATGTCTCCACAGTATCCTTTCTTTCGGGAGTACTAGTTCTGCAAGGTTCGCAGGAGAGCTTCTATAAAGTTTGGAAGGTATGAGGCGAGATACTGGCAGAAGTAAAGCTGTGAGGACCGGGCGTGAGTCGTGCTTCGGTAGCTCAGATGGTAGAGCACATGCCCGCGAAAGGCAAAGGTCCCGAGTTCGAGTCTTGGTCGGGCACACAGTTTAATCTGCCAGGAAGTTTCATACATATATATATATATATCAGTTCATGACATCCAGTCTTACAAATTTACTGTCTGTGATGGACACACGTCCAGATCATCCACTCTCAAAAGTCCGCCATCTCTCTCCCCACATCCACCACTGCTGGCGGCTCACCTCCAACTGCCCAACGCTACGCGCTGTTAACAGCCAACTGCCCAACACTAGAATAGCAAATTCCAACAATGCAAACCAGCCACAGACTGCACACAGCACAGCCAGTGATTTTCATACAAAGTGCTACAGGACGTTACCAATATAAAAACCTAAACAGCCTACTTAAATTAGTTCTAAATTTCCGAATATGCTGTACGCTGCTCACGCGCAGAAACAAAGGACATGCGAAGTCAACCTATTCTGGCCAAGCTCAGTCCTATTACAGAAATGGATTTTTATTTTTTTGTATCTTATTAATTTTTACTGCGTTGTCTACTTTGTTTCCGTGACACGTTGAAAAGCTACACAAGGTCCTGGTATTTTTGCTTAGTGTTCTACAAGAGAGACAAAACATCTGAAAACAAAAATGCATTTGCGTTTGACAGAGAAAAACTCTACACAACTTATAAATAAGAACGTAAACAGATGAATATATTTTAATGAAAATTATTCGAGCAGCGAAGAAGTCAGAATTATTTGACGAGAAAAGTAATTTACGGTGTTATTAGGCACTTAGGAAGAAAAGAAAATACATAGGATAAAGCAAAAAGGCGCTACTTATCGTGTTATAGATATTGTTTGATTTGTTTGCAAATATATATGTTATCGAACAAATAAATCTACACGTTCTGAAAGCTTTCGTATTCTTTCAGTTCCCAGGAGTTTAAAGAATGTATCACTTGCCCTTTGACAGGGACCTCCACTATGAATTCCGCTTTGGTCATTAATAAACTCTACTACCATTGCTTCTTCATAGATTTTGTACTATATTTCGATTTTTTTCGTGGAAAGGGTTGTTCCTCATAACTCACTTTCACCGTCCGGATGCTAAACTGTACAGGAGACAGTTCTCACAACAAACTGACGTGTAAACGAAAATGACCACTCGAAACAGGGGGCGCTGCACAGGCGCTGCAGTAGACTCATTTGTCTCGAGCAGGCAACTGAGACGAAAACCGACCGTGTAAAAGGGGCTTAACTGGAGTGTGTTTGGCCGCGGCGTTCACAGGCACTCTCACGTCGGTGGACGGCCCCACGTAGCACGTTCACGGCTGCGGCGGCGCCTCGCGGGGGAGAAAGCTGCGGCGGCAGTGTGAAGCCCGAGTATCTCATACCTGTCCCCCATATCGACACTCGTGCTGTGCGGAATCAGTATCGTTGTCAGATACTAAAATGACAAAAGACAATCAAGTGTGTTCTGAAGCAAAGGTATGGTTTTGGCGTCTTCGAGTTCTTAGACATTTTGACATAACCGTTAATTGCACCCGCGTTTGGTAGCCGTGCAGTTCGAGGAGTCATGTCACGGACTGCGTGGCCACTCCCGCCGGAGGTTCTTAGCATAACTTAGTTTAACTTAGTTTAAGTAGTGTGTAAGTCTAGGGACCGATGACATAAGCAATTTGCTCCCTTAGGAATTCACACACATTTGAACGTTAATTTCAAATGACTTGCGTATGACATCCAAGATACAGCTCACCATTGCTCTTGTCATTTCTTCAGTATGATTTTCTAACCCGTGGGAGTATCAGAACATGTCTCCCATTGTGCATTATTTAATTGTTCTAGATAGTACAGAATGTTTATATACAATATATACGTGACTGTAAGAGGCCCCGAAGATTGGTATATAATTAATGACGTGGCGAAGAAAACCTTGGGCATGTTGTACACGGGTCTGGAACACTCCACGCTCTTGCCGGCTTGGTGGCCAATAAAAAAGGTCTACGGCCATCTCTGCATATTGGTTAGTTTTCACTAAGTGAGATCTCGCAGGTTGTGGGTACTACGATGTTTAGTACGCACGTCTCGTTGTGAGTAACCATTAATAAGCGCTCATCTAGAGATAGATTAGATTGGGACGAAAGTTGGACGAAGAGTAGCGATTTGAAGGGCAGAGGAAGAACACCTGCAATGGCAAGAGGCAAGGGGAAAAAACCTCTGTGTTTGTTGGGTCGGTTTGTAGGAGCAGTAGCGGTTCTCTTCCTGCTTTTGACAGGTCACGCAAGGGTAGATTTTCATTAGTATCAGGCAAGCGGATACCTTTGATGTTGTGGAGCGAGGTTACTCGGCGGTTGCAGCTGGTTACGTTGTTGGCTTCTCGGTCAACATCAGAATAACGGAACAGTTGGGTTCATCATCGGCTAGTGTCCGATAGCTCTTATATCGGATTCACAGGGTAGGGTAGCGTTGGCGGTTTATTCGTACGCTAGGGTGTGAATTTGAAGGCCTGCGGTAGCCTGTTGGTCGGCTGTGATGGCAGCTTCCATATCCAGCCAATGTTGCTGATGTGCAGGAGCTTGCAGATGTTATCGCTTGTGAATGTATGTTAGCTCACCGTATAAGGTTATGCCCTAGCAGTGTCTTTGACCGCTTATGGTTCCACCTGTGGTTGTCACAGCAAATTGCTAGCAGAATATAGATAAAGGTGTTGCTGCCTACTTCTAAAGGATGCCGCGTTTTCAGAACGGGGAGAAGGACTCTACAGAGAGTGCGAGTGAAGTGCTAAGTGATGGATTGTGCCTATGAACTCATACCCGCATCATTAGGTATCTGCCGGCCTCTGTGGCCGTGCGGTTCTAGGCGCTTCAGTCAGGAACCGCGTGACCACTACGGTCGCAGGTTCGGATCCTGCCTCGGGCATGGATGTGTATGATATCCTTAGGTTAGTTAGGTTTAAGTAGTTCCATGTTCTAGGCTACTGATGACCACATATGTTAAGTCCCATAGTGCTCAGAGCCATTTGAACCATTTTTCATTAGGTGTCAACATTTTCGCCAAAAATGCCACTTAAAACTACCAACAACGACTGAAAAGGAAGTGCTGTTCAATCTTATAGTGTTGGCCACACACTTAGGTTCAGGTAACTACAGATTACTGTCAGGTTTTCTCCCGTCATCTAGGGGTAGCGTTTCTGACCAGTAATCAAAATATAATTGGTTCAGTGTTAAAATACAGCAGCTGCTTAAATTTTGAATAAAAATCATCATTAACGGCGGTCGAACACTTCTGGGATAAGTCACCCACGTTCTGCCAACGAACTTATCAAAAATGGCGGAGGAGCAGAGAGACGTTCTGGGCACACTCTTGAGGATGAAGAAGTAACATAAACCACCGCATTAAAGACACATTAAAGACAATAAGGTGTATCCACACCACATGTGTAATTGAAAAAGACTCATGACATCTTTCCAATGGCAAATGATTCCGGATTAGTCTCTCATTGGGATCCCTGAGAGAGGCTACCAAGGGGGAGATACCATGAGAAAAAGATGGAAAAACGAACGTAAGTGTAACACTGTACGAGTCGGAGTGTGAAATGTCAGAAGAATGAATGTTGTAGGGAAGCTAGAAATGCTGAAAAGGGAAATGCTAAGGCTCAGTCTAGATATATTGGAGCCCAGCGAAGTGAAATGAAAGAAGATGAGAATTTATGATCAGACGAGTGAAGAATAATATCAAAAGCAGCAGAAAATGGCATAACGTGGGTAGGATTCGTTACGAATAGGACGGCATGGCAGAGAGTGAGTTACTCTGAACAAATTTAGAGGTAGTATTGTTCTCATCAGAATCGACAGTAAATCAACACTGACAAAAATAGTTCAGGTACACAAGCCCACGTCGCAAGCAGAAGTTAAAGAGATATAGAAAGTACACGAGTAATTCGATACGTAAAGAGAGAATATTTAAGGGAAACTGGAATGCGTTGTAGGAGTAGGAATAGAACAAAAAATTATTAGAGAATGTAAGCTTGACAGTAGGTATGAGAGAAGACAAAGATTAATTGAGTTCCTCAATAAATTACAGTCACTACTAGCAAATACACTTTGGATCACATCATTGTTAGACTAGGTCCCAAAAGCAGATACTCTATTGTAAGGATTACCCAGCAGCAGACGTAGACTCAGATCATAATTTAGTAACTATGGAGGGCAGACAGAAATTTTAGAGAATGATACAGAGGAATCTGTGTGGGACAAAATGGAATACTATAGTCGTGATAAATAATGGTATTTGTTTGAAGTTCAATAAAGATGTGGATACTGCGACAGACGGTTGAGATGAAGACGAGGGAACATATTTAAAAAGAGTAATAGCAGATTTTGGAAAGACAAACATAGGTTCTAGGAACGTAACTCCGAAGAAACTTTGGGTAGCAGATGAAATGCTTCAATTGTCCAGTGAGAGGAAGAAGTACATAAATCATTCAGGAATGAAATAAACAGAAAGTGCAGGGTGGCCAAGGCTTTGTGCACGAAAGATGTTAAGATTGAAAAAGAGATGATTATCAGAAGGGTTGATCATCCTACAAAATGGTCGAAACAACCTTCGCTGTAATTAAAAGCAGAGGCAGCAACGTTAAAGGGGCAATGGAATTTCACTGTTAAACACAGACAGCTGATAGATGGAAAGAGTACATTGCAGATCTGTATGAGAGGGGGGGGGGGGGGGGGCGGCTTGTCTGATGACGTGACAGAGGAAGAAACCGGAATCGATTAGGAAGAGATAGGGTATCCCGTGTCAGCTGTGTTTGTATCCGAATTTAAAAGAGCTTTGAAAGACTTAAGATCAACTAAAGCGGAAGGGATAGATCACATTCAATCGGAATTTAGAAAACCATTAAAGAAAGTTGCAACCAAATCACTATTCAAGTTGGTGTGCAGAGTCTGTGAGACTGGCGACATTCAATCAGATTCTAGGAAAGACATCATCCATTCAGTTTCGAAGACAACCAGAGCAATTAATGGCGAAAACTATTGCACAATCAGCTTAATGGCTCATCCATCCAAGTTTCTGACAAGAATAACATACAGAACAATGGAAAAGAAAACTGAGGATGTATTGCATGACAATCAGTTCGCCTTCAGGAAAGTCACAGCTACCAAAAAGGCAGTCTTTATGTTGAGCGTGATAGTAGAAGCAAGACTGTAGAAACGTCAAGACACGCTCATGGGATTTGTTGACCTGGAAAAGGCGTTCGACAATGTAAACAGTGCAAGAAATTCGAAAGACGAGTTACATGCAGTATGTACAAGAACCAAGAAGGAACAGTAAGACGAGAAAATCACGAACGAAGTGCTTAGATCAAAGAGGGGGTAAGAGAGGGATGCAGTCTTTCGCCCCTGTTGTTCAATTCGTACATCGAAAAAACTATGAGGTAAATAAATGAAATATCCAACAGGTATTAAAATTCGGAGTGAAAGGAAGATTCGCTGATGGCACAACTGTCCACTTGCATGGTGAAGAAGGATTAGATCTGTTGAGTGGTACAAACTGCCTTATGAGTATAGAATATGGACTCATTGTGAGAGTAAATAGCATAAAGACAAAACATAATGAAAAGTAGTGCAAATGAGCATAGCAAGAGACTTAACATCGAAATTGTTCGTAAAGTAGTCGAAATAATGGAATTCTGGTACCTTGGAATCAAAATAACCTATGACAGACGAAGCAAGGATGACATAAAAAGCAGACAAACATAGACAAAGAGGGCATTCCTGGCTAAGAGAAGACTTCTCGTATTATACATGGCTATTGATTTGAAGAAGAAATTTTTGAGAATGTGCAGTTGGAGCACACCACTGTACGGTAACGAAACATGGATTGTGGGAAAACTGAAAGGTAAGAGAATCGAAGCATTTCAGATGTGGTGCTACAGAAAAATGTTGAATATTAGGTGGACTGAAAAATAAGGAATGACGAGGTTCTCCACAGAATCGGTGAAGAAAAGAACACATGGAAAACACTGATAAAATAAAGGGACAGGATAACAAAATACGGCCCAGGACAGCACGGAATAACTTCCACGGTACTAGATGGAGCTGTAGAGAGTAAAAACTGTAGATTGGAATACATCCTAAAAATAATTTACAATGCAAGCTACACTGAGATGAAGAGGTTCGCACTAAACAGGTGAGCAAAGGCTTTAGATTTTCAGAGTACCACACTATCAAGACCGCATAACAATGGGAATAGCAACAGGATGTTGGCAACCAACCATCAGGTGTAAACGAAGTGTATACTGCAAGGCCACAAACCCTGCTGGCTGCGATGTGTTCTTGTGTTCTGTTGTTTCTTTTCTCTGTCTTGTAGATTTTTCGTTTTTCATATCAACAGCAATAGACTGCACTGATAGTTAGCAGAATTATTATTCTTCATACCATTATTTTACTTTACTTTAAAACCAAGTCAACACACAAATTTTCTTTTTCAGATGAGTCTGCTGTATGCATTAGCACAACATCTTAGGAGGCTTGTGGCAAAAATCTGGATGAAACAAACAAAGATCAACAAGTTAAAGCAGAATGACAGCATAAGCCAAGACTTAGTTCTAGGACATCTAAAGTTAAATTGAAGTGTGCCATCTACAATATTTACTTACGTTAGCAATTTATTAGACAGTACATCTGGTAAACTAGTCATAAAATGTGTATTACATATAAAAAGAAAATTGATCACTTGATTGCAGTATGACGACCCTATGTCAAACATGAAATGCGGCAGTAAATCAAATAGCTATTCCAATTTCTCAGATGTGTAACAAAACCTCACTAAAATCTAGTTTACAAATACTACTCAGCAAAGATCATAATTATAACACATAGAAAATACAACCAAAAAACATCTAATTACTACAACTAAGTTGAACAGGCATGGCAAAAATGTCAATGTGAGAACAGAATTGAACATACAACAAAAACAGCAAAACTCAGAGGAATTCAAACCAGAAAATGCTTTAACAGAATAACATATAACGAATATAATATTCTTAAAAACATAAATAATAATCTGAGGACGCATAACTCAATAACATTGAAAGCAGGAAAGGTAATAGTGTGGTTGTTACGAAACGAAAATTATGCAGGAAAGGTGCTAGACCTCTTTAAAAATGACAATATCACAAGTATACAGCACATCCCAACCAACACGTTTAAAGAAAATGTCAAACAAACGTTGAAAACTGTAAAGATAAGAAAGCATGCAGTGTTACAAACACACCAAACTTCATCTTTATGAGCACAGCCCAAAATTCTAAAGAACTGAACCCAATATAACCTATAATTGACTTAATAGTCCAACTTACATTTTAACTAAGAAACTAGATACATTAATAACCAAGATACATACAAACAAAAATATTCAAAAAATTCTAAGATATCAGCTAACACTATGAAAGACATACAGATACGACAGGGACAGAAATTTACACTGTTTGATACAACCAACCTTTACAGAAATATACCACTGACAGAAACAAGTGATATAGTGAAGAAAGACCTTTTAACCACATAATCGCACATACTATCGAAAGATATGAAATAACTAAATTACGGATCCTCTTCACATCACAAAACTACTTCAAATTTGGAAACAAAATGTACAGATCGTTATAAACAGTTGCAATGGGCAACTGCATTGCAGATACAACTACTGATATACGTATTTATTACTAAGTTAGAATAAAAAAAAATTTCATTGGAAACTGGCTCACTTCAGATAAAATTATTTCCGTTACACGTACGTAGAGGGCACCCTATTACTGGTAAATGGTAACATAATAACCTACAAATGATCCACCAAAAATAAAACAGCTTACACTCTAAAATAAAATTCCCAATATAATTTGAAGAAGCCAGTAATCTTTCTGGACTTAACAATAAGCAATAATAACTACTGCCATAAATTTCAGTTTTATAGGAAAAACACCATGACAGAAGTTATTATTATAAGTCATTCCTATCACTCTAATTCCCATAAACTTGAATTCTTTAAAACAATGATCAGTTGGTTCAAATGGCTCTGAATACTATGGGGCTTAACGTCTAAAGTCATCAGTCCCCTAGAACTTAGACCTACTTAAACCTAACTAACCTAAGGACATCACACACATCCATGCCCGAGGCAGGATTCGAACCTGCGACCATAGCAGTCGCGCGGTTCCTGACTGTAACGCATAGAACAGCTTGGCCAGCCCGGCCAGCAATGATCAAGTGAATCATGACCTTATCGCTTAACACCGACACCATGCAAAAAGAAATAGGAACATTATGAAACATAACACAACAGAATGCTTTTAACCTAGCAATAATACCCATGCTATATCATCAATGCATAGAACCAAAAACAGGAAACGTAGATGCAAAAATAACGCTGATAGGTGTAGAAAAATAATGTAAAAATATACTTACATAACAGAGTCATACATCACATTCACATGACCATAAACGCAAAGCAGAACACAGAAAAAAGTCAATGAAAATTCTGCATCCCGCATTCAGAGGAATCATAATGAATTTTGTATAATAACTCGAAATTCATATCCACGCAAACGATTTCCAGACAAAATTCGTAGTGAACAAACAGAACTAAAGCGCAACAATATTTAAAAAACCTAGAAGAGGCAGGATACTTTGCAGCATCTCACGATGTCAAGAAACAAATCAAAACAGCAGTACACTCAGCAGAGATTATATCTCTGCACAATACGAACGCAGGTGGTGCTGCGAATTAACATTTATGAACAGATTGTCTTCGAACAACACATTCCTAATAGCAAACACTTACTCATGGGTGTTACAAGGACGAAATTTCAACTGCTTCTTAGCATGCTACCTGAATTATACTATAACAGGACAAAATAGAGCCATATTATTTCTCTAATATGAAACCATTTCTTACTTGCCTCTCCCGTTCGCAAAATTCATAGGCCACTGGACTTTTTATAGAATATGATCACTCTTCGGTTCATTCATCAGTGGCTCGAGGTCAACACCTACGAATTGCTTACATGTCACGAGGCAATTTCCCGATAAGATTTAATCTGTATGCTCGGTAGGAATATAACCCGGACCTTTGCATAACATCACACAGCCCACTGTACACTGAAAGAACGTACGTTACAACTAACCCTCAGCCTTCTGACTATATTATTATCCACTATATACTTCCTCCCCGAGGTATTACATAGAGATACAGTCTCTGTGAAGAATGTTGAAGTAGGTGATTTTGGCTGAATGGAGATTCGAGGTCATTTCACAAAATAACGCAGATGAACTTTAAAAATACTTTGATCTGAAGGAGACGTCTAGTAACTAAACCTGAAGCTCGAAAGACACTATTAATAGAATGCAAGCAAGCCAACGAGATTCCCAGTGACATCACTGCAATATGATGTTCCCCACTGCATAAAATGACCATGTAAGTGTCTGGAGGAGGAGAACTGAGCGTGTTTGGAGTCTCACCAGCGGTCCGAGTGCCACGATGTCGCAGCCGAACGTATAACCAGCAGATAAATACGTCTGAAAGGGATCGTTCCGATTGCAGACTTGAGACCGAATGGTCTTCGCGCCTTTTACCGCTTCTTGTAGGCCGCGAGGTCATTGCTGTGGAGAGATAAAACCGTGTTTGCGTGCCCGAATACAGTGCCGTGGACGTTTAACATCGGTTTGTGATATTCTCACGAACAGTCCCCGACTGGCTCAGTGTTTGCTGTGGCTTTTCAATTTTTCTAACGGATATGTGCAAACACGCTTCTCGTGTTTGCAGTCGGATATCATTATTTAAGTTAGACAGTATTCCTTCGCAGCAGCTGTTCGATATCTTTTGATGGTTACAATAGCTACCGCCGCAAGACACGACTTACGATAGTCACACAGCAGTGTCAAGGTTAGAAGAATAGCCAACAGAACCCTGGGACACACTGTCTATCGGTAAACATTGTAATGTGAGTGTGTGTGTGTGTGTGTGTGTGTGTGAGAGAGAGAGAGATGTGTGTGTGTGTGTGTGTGTGTGTGTGTGTGTGTGTGTGTGTGTGTGTCTGTCTGTGTGTGTGTGTGTGTGTGTGTGTGTGTGTGTGTGTGTCTGTGTGTGTATGTGATATATATATATATATATATATATATATATATATATATATATATATAAAAATTACCCTCAAGTAATCATAAAACCGGCTCTGATTGGTTGACCCATGTGAATAATTCGCACCTGTCCTGATCAGTCATCGATAGGTGAAACTATAATAGAGATATAAGTGAATGTAAGTCTATGTTAATAAAAGCTATTTCATTTTGAATAGTAGTTATAAATATTAGTGTCATTGTAAAAACTTTGTATCATTGTATACAATATGATTAACTGTGAAACACATAAGAATCATTTATTGTGTTTATCAGATTAATTTTTTATAACATCTTTACTGTACAAAACTTTTTTCAAAACAATCTCAGCAGTTATAACGTGATCATCATTCACTTTTTGGTTGTATATGTCTTAGCACAAACACATAATTGAATTTGCAAATTCATGAAAAAGCATTGCATAGCCGTCCAGGCGAGGAAAAATAGTTGTGGTAAATATATACCTGCTCTTCGAAACCTCTGATATTATGCTAAATTAATAGTCATAGCAAAGGCTACTTTATTGGCAATTGTTTTCTTATCAGGATAATCATTCATGGATCAGAAGGTGTGAGATTAATGCGGGAAATGACCACAGTTCTATCGGAATGAATGCATTTACCTGTGATGATGTACTCGACTAAGGGAGTAACAACAAATCTTGCACCATTAATTAATCCCTGATTACCGTTAACATTTCTGATTAACACAATTTTAGCCTTTTTCTTTCATAGCAATTGACATGCTAAACAGGACGGATTAAAAGAGTTCAAGAATTCTGCAGGTACAACTGAACATTGTTTATTCCTTCAAGTGGGATAGAATGAGAACTGAGATAAAAATGTATCTCTCCGGGTAAGAAATCGAAAATGTCATACTCATTAATTGCTTTACAGTTACCATTTTCTAAGCATAAGGTCGCCTTTGATTAGAACTGCTACACGTTTGGTTCATTGATTCCTGTGGCGTTGGAAATGCTGGTTACAAAACTATCGTAATTAAAACAACATTGCTTAGGAATTTTGATCGCTTCATTGAAGTAGGAGCGTAACGTAACGTTGAAAAGCCCGTAAGTTAGTGAAAAGTTAGTTTATAAACATTTGGGTTAACGGCAATGAGATTGGGAGAAACGCAACGCCAAGTTGCAAATGCAGCAAAGTAAAAGCAAATTAACAGTTAGATAAATCAAGTAATACAAGTATACAGTACTTCCCTATGATGATGAACGTACACAACAATCGCTTAAAGGAAGTAGGCCTAAACAATTCCAACCACTTTTGTGTATGGTAAAATTAGGTCGACGATATATGTCTCCTTCTAAATTCTTTACATCGGCATGTATAACTGAAATCGCATGACAAACTACATTTGGGTAAGGAATCTAAACAACAGCGGCTCTCATCAAGGTGGCTAGCTTCAGCTCTTGTTAATTAAACAGATGGTCAATAGATGGCACCTTCTACGTTGTTTTTATTAAAATATATTCAAAGATAATTTTTTTAAATGAAAACTATAGTCTTCAACTATTTGTGAATATTTCCTCGTTAGCAGTGAACGAAATCTTGAAAATAATGTCTCAGTCGTTGACTCTGATTAAGTAATACGGAAGACATGGCGTACCGAAAACAAAACAGCGTTTGTAAATAATACAGGGTGTTTGAAAAGAATATACGTATTACAAAGTATTGTTTTATCCAAACTATCGATCGCTGCACCTCGGCTCGGCTGTTGGAGAAACGAATACATACTCTAGTTTATATTAATAGCCAAATAGCCTCTAGATGTCAGTTCTACCCCCATGAACCATGGACCTTGCCGTTGGTGGGGAGGCTTGCGTGCCTTAGCGGTACGTAGGTGCAACCACAACGGAGGGGTATCTGTTGAGAGGCCAGACAAACGTGTGGTTCCTGAAGAGGGGCAGCAGCCTTTTCAGTAGTTGCAGGGGCAACAGTCTGGATGGTTGAATGATCTGGCCTTGTAACACTAACCAAAACGGCCTTGCTAAACTGGTACTGCGAACGGCTGAAAGCAAGGGGAAACTACGGCCGTAATTTTTCCCGAGGGCATGCAGCTTTACTGTATGGTTAAATGATGATGGCGTCCTCTTGGGTAAAATATTCCGGAGATAAAATAGTCCCCCCTTCGGATCACCTGGCGGCAACTATTTAAGAGTATGTCGTTATCAGGAGAAAGAAAACTGGCGTTCTACGCATCGGAGCGTGGAATGTCAGATCCCTTAATGGGGCAGGTAGGTTAGAAAATTTAAAAAGGGAAATGAATAGGTTGAAGTTAGATATTGTGGGAATTAGTGAAGTTCGGTGGCAGGAGGAACAAGACTTTTGGGCAGGTGAATACAGGGTTATAAATACAAAATCAAATAGGGGTAATGCAGGAGTAGGTTTAATGATGAATAAAAAAATAGGAGTGCGGGTGAGCTACTACAAACAACATAGTGAACACATTATTGTGGCCAAGATAGACACGAAATCCACGCCTGCTACAGTAGTCCAAGTTTATATGCCAACTAGCTCTGCAGATGATGAAAAATTGATGAAATGTATGATGAGATAAAAGAAATTATTCAGGTAGTAAAGGGAGACGAAAATTTAATAGTCATGACTGACTGGAATTCGGTAGTAGGAAAAGGGAGAGAAGGAAACATAGTGGGTGAATATGGATTTGGGGAGAGAAATGAAAGAGGATGCCGCCTGGTAATATTTGCACAGAGCATAACTTAATCATAGCTAACACTTGGTTCAAGAATCATAAAAGATAGTTGTATACATGGAAGAATCCTGGTTTTAAATTGCAAGACATTTCCAGGGGCAGATGTGGATCGGACCACAATCTATTGGTTATGAACTGTAGATTAAAACTGAAGAAACTGCAAAAAGGTGGGAATTTAAGGAGATGGGACCTGGATAAACTGACCAAACCAGAGGTTGTACAGAGTTTCAGGGAGAGCATAAGGGAACAATTGACAGGAATGGGGAAAAGAAATACAGTAGAAGAAGAATGGGTAGCTCTGAGGGACGAAGTAGTGGAGGCAGCAGAGGATTGACAGGAAGTGCAAAATGGATAAGCAGGGATGGCTAGAGGACAAATGTAAGGATGTAGAGGCTTATCTCACTAGGGGTAAGATAGATACTGCCTACAGGAAAATTAAAGAGACCTTTGGGGAAAAGAGATCCACTTGTATGAGTATCAAGAGCTCAGATGGAAACCCAGTTCTAAGCAAAGAAGGGAAAGCAGAAAGGTGGAAGGAGTATATAGAGGGTCTATACAAGGGCGATGTACTTGAGGAAAATATTATGGAAATGGAAGAGGATGTAGATGAAGATGAAATGGGAGATATGATAGTGCGTGAAGAGTTTGACAGAGCACTCCAAGACCTGAGTCGAAACAAGGCCCCCGGAGTGGACATCATCCCATTAGAACTACTGACAGCCTTGGGAGAGCCAGTCCTGACAAAACTCTACCATCTGCTGAGCAATATGTATGAGACAGGCGAAATACCCTCAGACTTCAAGAAGAATATAACAATTCCAATCCCAAAGAAAGCAGATGTTGACAGATGTGAAAACTACCGAACAATAAGTTTAATAAGCCACAGCTGCAAAATACAGACGAATGGAAAAACTAGTAGAAGCCGACGTAGGGGAAGTTCATTTTGGATTCCGTAGAAATATTGGAACACGTGGGGCAATACTGACCCTACGACTTATCTTAGAGATAGATTAAGGAAAGGCAGACATACGTTTCTAGCGTTTGTAGAGTTAGAGAAAGCTTTTGACAATGTTGACTGGAATACTCTCTTTCAAATTCTGAAGGTTGCAGGGGTAAAATACAGGGAGCGAAAGGCTATTTACAATTTGTACAGAAAGCAGATGGCAGTTATAAAAGTCGAGGGGTATGAAAGGGAAACAGCTATTGGAAAGGGAGTGAGACAGGGTTGTAGCCTGTCCCCGATGTTATTCAATCTGTATATTGAGCAAGCAGTAAAGGAAACAAAAGAAAAACTCGGAGTAGGCATTAAAGTTCATGGAGAAGAAATAAAAATGTTGAGGTTCGACGATAACATTGTAATTCTGTCAGAGACAGCAAAGGACTTGGAAGAGCAGTTGAACGGAATGGACAGAGTCTTGAAAGGAGGATATAAGATGAACAACAGCAAAAGCAAAACGAGGATCATGGAATGTAGTCGAATTAAGGCGGGTGATGCTGAGGGAATTAGATTAGGAAATGAGACACTTAAAGTAGTAAAGGAGGTTTGCTATTTGTGGAGCAAAATAACTGATGATGGTAGAAGTAGAGAGGATATAAAATGTAGACTAGCAATGGCAAGGAAAGCGTTTCTGAAGAAGAGAAATTTGTAACATCGAGTATAGATTTAAGTGTCAGGAAGTCGTTTCTGAAAGTATTTGTATGGAGTGTAGCCATGTATGGAAGTGAAACATGGACGATAAATAGTTTGGACAGGAAGAGAATAGAAGCTTTCGAAATGTGGTGCTACAGAAGACTGCTGAAGATTAGATGGGTAGACCACATAACTAATGAGGAGGTATTGAATAGAATTGGGGAGAAGAGGAGCTTGTGGCACAACTTGACAAGAAGAAGGGACCGGTTGGTAGGACATGTTCTGAGGCATCCAGGGATCAACAATTTAGCATTGGAGGGCAGCGTGGAGGGTAAAAATCGTAGAGGGAGACCAAGAGATGAATACACCAAGCAGATTCAGAAGGATGTAGGTTGCAGTAGGTACTGGGAGATGAAGAAGCTTGCACAGGATAGAGTAGCATGGAGAGCTGCATCAAATCAGTCTCAGGACTGAAGACAACAACAACAATAACAACAGATGTCAGTTGTCTCCTGTTTTGCTTGGCAACCGTGTTCACAATTGTTACTCCGCAGCAGAAATCATTTGGTGTTCTCGAGTATGTGAAGTGAAGTTCCGTGATTGCAGTGCAAAGACGTTTGAGGTTGAGGTACCGAATTGAAGCTCCTAATGGGTGGAACATTTGCTGATGGTATCGTCAGTTTCTACATACAGAATGTGCATGTAAAGGAAAGAGTCCTGGCTGCCCTCGTGTTCCTGAAGAGAATGTTGCACGAATTCAAACTGCTTTCCAACGTAGTCCTTCAAAATCAACTCGTCGTGCCAGTCGGGAGTTGCAACTGCTACAACAATTTGACATGTTTTTTAGGCGCCTGTTGGTTATGAAGCCGTACAAGTTACAGCTGTTACAAGCTCTGCCTCGTGATGACAAACGCAAACGTTTAGCATTTTGTAACGCTATTGGCAATGATGACACATTCACACAACGTAGGGTGTTCAATGATGAAGCGACTTTGCATGTTGGTTGTCAGTTAAAGAAACACAATGTTCGAATTTGGGGTCTATAGAACTCTCATGAAGCCATTGAACTTATACGAGATTCACCCAGTCAATATGTGTTGTGCGATATACCGATGATCTATTTAAGGCCCTATCTGGTTTGATGGAAACACAGTTAACGCTCAGGAGTACCTCGGTATGTTACAAAACCGGTTGTTTCCGAGGCTGCACGAAGACAACTGTATTTTTCAACAAGATGGGACACCCCGTCACTGTTCTCGCCAAGTGCGTGAACATCTGAATGAAGCTCTACCGAACCGTTGGACTGCTCGTCAAGGAGCCGACGACTTTAGCATGTCTCAACTCGCTTCACGTCTCCGGATTTGACACTCTCTGACATCTTCCTGTGGGGTTTTGTTAAAGGCCACGTTTATGTACCACAACTCCCATAGAACCTGGAAGAGTTGAAGAACCAAATCCGTACTGCCGTAAAATCAGTGACGAAGGACATGCTTGCCCGAGGAATTTACTTATCGATGAGATATTCTTCGTGTAGGTGATGGAGGACATATTGAATATCTGTAATCAGAACTTCAGAGGTTCATAAATATGTGTGTGAAGTTTCATATTCGTATATCTTAAACATCGGTAAATATATGCATTCGAAACACGTATATTCTGTTTGAAACATCCTCCCCCCTCCCTCTCTCTCTCTCTCTCTCTCGCTATGGACCGTATACAACTTAAGACTTATGGTGCTACTTTTTCTTCCGTTCTTCCGAGTACTTCTTCATTTTCTCGCCAACTGCTCATCTCTGCTCATCTGTCCACACTCTCTTGGGTCAAGGTTTTGGCTCATCTTCTTCACAGTTTGCGTTTTCTATAAGTAGCCTAAAGTGATTCCTGTCACGTATTATTTCTTTACTGCTTCTATCCATCCTACAGTTTTTTTCACCTTACTAACGTAATTAAAAATTTTCTTTGTAATGCGTGTGTCTTCCATTCTTTTTAAATGTCCATAAATTGTATCTATGATCTTTTCTGCATTTTTATATAGGTCTTCATTTCTCCTTTTAATCCACCTATTTTCCTTGTTTTTCTCAGGACCTAGAATTCTTCTAAGTATTTTTCTCTCTCTTTTATCTAGTTCTCTTAATTCACCTTTCTCATTTAATGTTAGGCACTCTGATCCATACGTTGCTTGTCTCCTAATAACTGAATTAGAATGTTTAATCTTCGCTTGTATGGATATTGATTTCTTATTGTAGTAGTTCTTGTTAATTTATATGAAAATTCTAACTTTTTTATTCTTTCTTTATTTGTTGTGTTATCCAGTCCATTGGCTTGGATCCACTCCCCCAGGTGTTTGGATCTTGCAACTCTTTTAATTTTTCCATACTTTGTTTTCATAAACTTTTCTGTATTACGTTTGTGTTCTACATACTCGGTTTTTTCCTAGGATATTTTTAGCCCAGTCTTTTCAGCAATCTCGTGTAACAGATCAAGCATAACTGTTGTGTCTGTTCGGTTTTCAGTTATCAATGCCATATCATCCGCAAAGGCTAAACATTTCACTTCAAATTTGTTCTTTCCTTGGCCCATGCTTATACCCTTTGTGCCTCTGTTTTTTAATGTGCTTTCCCATGTTTTTACTACTTTATCTAAAACCAAGTTAAAGAGAATTGGGGACAGTCCGTGTCCTTGTGGAACTCCTGTTTTGATTTTGAATGGTTTAGAAATATCGCCTTGAAACTTAATTCATGATGATGTATCTGTGAGCGTTTGTTCAACAAGTCTTCTGGTGTTTTTATCTATCCCTGATTCATAAAGTATCTGGAATAGTGTTCGTCTGTCAACTGAGTCGTTGAAGTTAGTAACGCAATCTGACTCGAAAGTATATGGAGAAGAGTCACACACAACACTCTTACATAAATTCTGTGTGACACAAAGAGGAATGGGGCTTGCATATCAAAATATAGTCTGCAGGACATGAATTGTTTCACGAAACCAACAGACAGCTTTGAAGATGTGTGCGCTCTCGGCTTATAGTGTCCAGTTGTGCTAGAGTTCAGCATCTCCTGTTGTGTACGCGTTAATTCAGAATGCACATACATGAAATAGTCAATTAGCTGAACGGTTATTTAATAAAAGTCGAAGTTCCTATCGGACGTGCTATCGTGGCAGTTCTGTGAAGCAGTGCAACTGCAGTTCTCATACCAGCGTCCAGGAAGACATCACATGCAGCCTTACCTTACTCGGTTCCTGGAAGCTAATTAGCATGCATAACGATTCTGCTGCTCGTCATTTATTATTCTCAGTTCCTATCCTGCAGCTGAATGGAACTTTATGTAAGTGACTGTGAATAGCATGTCGGACTTCTGTAACATGAGCAGTATAATGGCATGGATGTCTGTAGGAAAATTAACACGGTTGATTGGAATACCTGTGCTCAGCGTAGATGCAGTAGTATGAGATCCAGTATACCGACAAATGCAGTCATATGTGCTCTCATTTGACGTCAGTAGTACAATATATAATAAGACATCAACGATTCAGGTGGTAGAGAGAGGAACGCGTTATAAAGGAAGTCGGCAGTGTGCGGTGTTAATGTACTACTGTAAGTACTAACTATGCAGTAATACAACAGGACAGTGAGTGCTTTTAGACCAATTTCTATTCAGGAAATGTGAACGACTTGTTTTGTTACTCGTGTTGAAAAAGGAACTGATTCTTCACGGCTGTTTATGTCTTATATTTTTCTACTACTTTCATTGTAAATTAGTATAGTAGAATCCCGGTATTTCCACTGATTTCCACTACTGTTTATCATCGGCAAACGAAATCGCGCAGGCGGCATCATTACATCATACGAAGTTGGCAATAGCCTTTATGCAGGTTATCGCGAGAGGCGGCAACGGGCGACCGCTTCCTCCAACCACCGGCTACCTGAGGGACACGCCCCCTTGAATCGGCGCCGCCAACGCCCGATAAGAGGCCGCCGAAAGGAGCCTCCAGACTCCCGAGTTCGGGCTACAGTCTCCAGAATCTCCAGTCTCCAGAATCTCCAGTCTCCAGAATCTCCAGTCTCCAAAATCTCCAGTCTCCAAAATCTCCAGCCTCCAAAATCTCCAGCCTCCAAAATCTCCAGTCTCCAAAATCTCCAGTCTCCAAAATCTCCAGTCTCCAAAATCTCCAGTCTCCAGAATCTCCAGTCTCCAAAACCTCCAGTCTCCAGAATCTCCAGTCTCCAGAATCTCCAGTCTCCAGAATCTCCAGTCTCGAGAATCCTTAGTCTCGAGAATCTTCAGTCTCCAGAATCTTCAGTCTCGAGAATCTTCAGTCTCGAGAATTTTCAGTCTCCAGAATCTTCAGTCCTCGGTTTATGTCGACATCAGCTTAGTTCAGACAGAGTTGCGGGTACAAGTGTAACAGACGTTGGACTCTGCTTGCTATCCGACAGTGATTAAATTTTCAAATAGAACTTTTGCTAGCAGCAATACTTGTACATAATTCAAGCTATTATCTGGATTTATATCAAGGCATGCAGTGAAATCGTTGTACCAAGTTACGTATACAGTTATATTAAACTAGTGCCAGTGTGTGTTTTTCAGTCTGTATTTTCTGCCAGAGATCCCAACGCCAAGTATCTCGGCGAAGTTATTGAACCAACAGGACTCGAGAAAATAGCACAAAACAACCGAGTACAGAAATTCAAGAAAGCATTCGGACTTGTTCAAAGCATATATAACAAAAAATGCCTGTCAAAAGGAACTAAAATCAGACACTACAACACAGTTATCAAACCTACAGTCACATATGCAAGTGAAACGCTCTCACTGAATAGAAAACTAGATTTACAAGATATTAAGAAAATAGAGAGAAAAATTATTAGGAAAATTCTGGGACCACGATACACACAAGATGGATACAGACTACAGACCATCGAAACAACTGAAAAACTATCAAATATCGAAAGTGACATCAGAAAAAGACGAATGAAATTTTATGGACACCTACACAGATTACCTGGAAACAGGTTAACTAAACGTCTATTGGACTATGTGACATCACTTAAAGCAACAATACCCTGGGTAACTGAAGTTAAGAAGGATTTGACAAAAGCAAAAATTGACATAACAGACGCATCAGACAGGGATACATTCAGAAGAAAAATTGACAAGTGGAAGTTTACTTCAGAGACGGCACCAAAACCATACCGACCAAAGTGGACTGAAGAAAGAAAGAAGGCCTTTGGGAAGAAAATGAAGAAATATTGGCAAAACAAGAAGAACCTAAAGAAATATTGATAAATCACCTGCTTATCGTTCTCCTATGGGGACATTCGCTAATAATAATAATAATAATAATAATAATAATAATAATAATAATAATAATAATAGTAATAGTAATGACTATGTACATGAAAGTAAACATACTTTTTTGTGAATGTCATTCCTATTGTTAGTTGGGAATTTTCTCGTTATGTTCTTGCAGCTTGTGTGTTATTCTCATCGAGCAGAGACATAAGACGATAGAATGGGGTAAAAGATATATATAAGAGGTAGATAGCTTAGAGGAAGGGAAATAGAATGGTAAAATTCGAAGTTGTGATGGAGAGGAGAAAGAAAGAGATGAGAGGGGCGCAACAATGGTGGCTATACCGTCCCTAATATGTAAGTTTTGAGTTCCCTCTTGAATGTTGAGTAGTTCTGGATAAGACGCAGATCACAGCGGAGTGCGTTCCACAGTCATATGGCTGAGATGGAGAATGCACATTATGTCATCCATACTGTTCAATGTGCATGACTGCTTAAGTTTGGCAGTCAAAATTTGTAGTACTGTTAGGTAATCCCATCCACCACGGCAAGGGCATACCACATCGAAAGCGAAAAATTTATTTTGCAATAATCCTGAGGCCAAGACCTGCATAACAAGCAAAACGGCATCGGCTTTTAATTGGTTGGGAGACAAAATCCGCATAAAAGGAAAACGACATTGGTTTTCGGTTGTCCTGGGACCAGAAGCCACATACAAAAAAAAAAAAAAAAAATGGCATCGGTTTATAATTCTGAGACTGTCGCAGGACATGTTTAATACGCTGTCCACCGTTTAATGCCACATGAAGAAATCGAGAAACAGACAGGTCTCAGTGTCTCTGGGGTCACACTCAGAATGCGCTGCTCAATGCTTGCCTTCAACTCAGGTACGTTCGTAATTGGAGCACTCAGCAAAACATCTTAACATCTTACACATAACCAAACAGTCATAAGTCACAGTGGTTAAGATCAGATGATGTGGATGGCCAGACCGTAGGGAAATGATGGCTGATAATTCTAGTATTTCCGAAACGCCTTTGCAGCAGGCGCTTTAGTGGCTATGATTTCAATTGGCTAAACTTTAGACATGGCAAGTGGCGCCCACTGAAAAGATGCTTTAAAAGAAGCTGGTCCATTCTCTGTCTGATTTAAGGTGGTTAACCAGTAACACACCTTCTTAGATTAGATTAGATTAGATTAGTTTTTCGTTCCATAGATCCGTGCTGAGGAAATCCTCGTGGATGTGGAACATGTCATTTTTTTAAAGCTCAAATAACAGTACTAATAGTATGAATATATACAATACATCATTTGTTTCTATTAAAAAATTCGTCAATGGAGTAGAAGGAGTTGGCCACTAGTAGTTCTTCAGGCTCCTTTTAAACCGATCTTTATTTGTAACTAAATTTTTTATGTTTGCTGGCAAATTATTGAAGATGAGTGTTCCCGAGTAGCGGACCCCTTTTTGAACTAAAGTAAGTGCTTTCAAGTCTTTGTGCAGATCATTTTTGTTCCTGGTGTTGATGTATGAACTGAGCAGTTTGTTCGAAAAAGAGATATATGATTTAGAACAAATTTCATTAAGGAGTAAATATACTGAGAGACAGTAGTTAGTATACCCAGTTCTTTGAAGAGGTTTGTACTGGACGTCCGCGAATTTACTCCACAAATAATACGTATTACACGCTTTTAGACTCTGAAAAATTTTGTTTGACTTGAAGAGTTACCCCAAAATATTATACCATATGGCATTATGGAATGAAAGTAGGCAAAGTATGCAAGCGTTTTCATTTTTATGTCGCCTGTGTCTGCTAACACTCGAATTGCAAATACAGATTTGTTAAGGCGTTTCTGCAGTTCTGTGGTGTGCTCCTCCCAACTGAATTTATTATCAAGTTGGAATCCCAGGAATTTAAGACTGTCAATCTCTTCTATCTGCTCTTCTTCAGCATATGCTGGGTGGTAACCTCTTACAGGTTCTGAATTGCATATAGTGAGTCTTTTCGAAGTTTAATGTCAGTGAATTGGCTTTAAACTATTTATTAATATCCACGAAAATATCATTAGAAGATCTTTCTAGATTTACACTGGACATACTATTTATTGCAATACGTGTGTCATCTGCAAACAAAACGAACTCTGCTTCTGGCAGTGTAACTGATGAGAGATCATTAACGCACACAAGAAAAAGCAATGGACCTAAGATGGATCCTTATGGGACACCACATGTAATTTCTTCCCATTCTGATGATGACTGATGACTTAATTCACTAGTCCCTTGCACTGACACCCTTTGTTTCCTGTTAGCGAGGTATGACTTGAACCATTTTGCAGCACTGCCCGTGACACCATAGAATTCTAATTTATTTAAAAGGATGTTGTGGTTGTGCTGAAAAACTGTATCCTGCTCTCTCTTTATTTGCATGGTCAATGAGGTGGGTCCTCAGCAGCACAGTCTAGTATCCCTCTGAGTAACTTCACAGTCCTGGCGGCTCTTACATCGTGTTAATCATTCGGTTTGCGCAGTGCCTCACAGTTTGCTTAACTATGGGTTCTCACTCCACTTTTTGAATAAAGCTTTATTTTCTAAGTTCACAAAAGCGTGTTTCCAGACCTCGCAAGAAACGGCATTTTACCTTCTTCCACTTTCAAGTTGTGAAACAGGCTTTGCTGATGGCCTGTCTGCACTGTGAGTGCAGTGACAAGAGCATAGTGGCGGCTCTTCAAAGAAAGGTCGTTTGACAGAGTGGCACTGATCTCTACAGCTGCCAGGTACTGCCTTCTGAGAATTCCCCCCAGATACCCAGTCCCCTGTCTGGCTATTCACCTGTGCGCTTGCAGCTCAACTTAATATGCTTCCACAGTGACCTCTTATTTAAATGAACCACGCTGTTCTGTATAAACACGCAACTCTGTTAATTGAGTACTGGTAATGACACACATCTCCTTTATCGGTATGGATTATTTTCCGATTTGAATGGTCTTCTTAACTCTGGTTTATAAAAATTACAGAACAGTTTTGGAAAAAAAACTGGCCCCATAGCACTTGCCGCGTCACCTGCATACGACGCCTGGCAACATTCAGTCTCGCAATGGCAGTGGTCATAACGTTTCGGCTGTTTTACGTTACTAACGCGGTTCTTGGTTCATGATGATGATGATGATGATACTTGGTTGGGGAGGAGGGGGGGGGGGGGCGCTCAACTACGCTGTTATCAGCGCCCGTCCAAATTCCCAACCTTTGCTCAGTCCAAACTCGCCACTTTCATGAATGATGAGGACAACACAAAAACCCAGTCATCTCTATGCATTTGAAAATCCCTGATCCCGCCGGGAATCGAACCGGGGACCCTCTGCTCGGGAAGCGAGAACGCGACCGCGAGACCATGAGCTGCTGTCTTCATGGTACATGGTGCACGGTCCCAATGGCAGGTTACCTATCTACGAGGGCTATCCACAAAGTACATTACGTTTTCGTTTGTGTCCGTTAGGTGTGGGGCTAGCGAGGCCATCTTGGTATCATGGCATTCCGCCGCGGAGTCGGCATCCTGCCGTACTAGTGAGAGGTTCGTGCTGTACTCCGTTGAGTTACTGTGACAGTTTGAAATGTCAGCGCTAATTGAAAATGCCGCGAAGTGTGAAGTGCATGCATTAATAAGGTTTCTGACCGCAAAAAACTGTACACCGATAGAAATCTATCGGCAGCTTTGTGAAGCGTATGGGGACAACATAATCACTGATGGTGGAGTGCGTAAATGGGTCATAGAATTTAAAAATGGCCGAACTAACGTTCACGACGAAGAGCGAAGCGGAAGACCCAGCATAGTGACTGCCGAACTTGTCGAAAAAGTCGATGCCGAGGTCCGTGAAAAACGCAATTTCACAATAACGGAACTCTCTATGAGTTTTCCACAAATTTTACGAAGTTTGTTGCACGAAATCATTACCGAAAAGCTTGTTACCACAAGTTTTGTGCAAGATGGATACCAAAAATCTTGACAGAGATTCACAAAAGTCAGCGAATGGCTGCAGCGTTAACTTTTTTGGACGCTTACGAGAAAGATGGCGACTCATTACTCGATCGAATCGTTACTGGTGACGAAACATGGGTTAAGCATGTGAACTGCGAGACAAAATTGCAGTCAATGCAGTGGGGGCACACAAATCCTCCCCCCCCCCCCAAAAAAAAACCAAGAAATGCATGCAGACAATGTCGGCAAGGAAGGTGATGGCGACTGTCTTTTGGGACAGAAAAGGTGTGATTTTTGTGGATTTCTTGGAAAGAGGCACTACAATAAATTCTCAAAGGTATTGCCAAACTCTGCACAACCTCAGAAGAGCAATACAAAACAAGCGCAGGGGAAAGTTGGGCTCAAAGATCTTGCTGATTCACGACAACGCCTGGGCCCACACTGCAAATGCCACTCGTGAAGTTCTCGAATCTTTTAAGTAGGAGTTGTTTCCTCATCCGCCGTACAGTCCCGATCTGGCACCGAGCGACTTCCACTTAATCCCAGCAATGAAGAAGTGGTTGTTTTGATGACGACGCACAGCTTCAAGAAGAGGTAACCACGTGGTTGAAGGCGCAGGCGGCCGAATTTTACGACGAAGGAATTTCCAAGCTCGTCCATCGCTACGATAAGTGCCTTAATTTAAATGGCAACTATGTAGAAAAGTAGTATTTAAGTGTGGCTTTCATCTGTATATAATAAAAAAAAATTTCCAATACTTTATTTATTTTTAATTCCAAAACGTTATGTACTTTGTGGATAGCCCTCGTAATTACTTCTATGGGGCAACAAAAGTTTCATTACCAATATTTCGTATAATTATTGATTGAAATTAAAATCTTAATGCTGCCATAATCTACTTATTAACAAGTGTAATCTTAGATTAAAGGTTTAACGCAGTAGGAAACTGTGTGCTTGCCTTGATTCAGCTTAGCTCACGGTGCCTAAATTGTCATACTATATTTGTACTATATTTGAGAATGAGAGCAGTTAGTGCCTTGCAACAAACTTTACACCTAATTTCAAAACTCCATGAAAATTTTTCTTGCTGACACATCCCTTGCAACATAGTGAAACGAAAAAAGTTTATTGCTTATCACATTTCCGCTGTTCATGCCGTACAACTGCCACACGGAGCACGGAATTTTAATTTATTACGTTTTGCTACGAACTTTGTTCGCCACACATTTTGCAGGTAGTGACCACATATACCACTGAATGTCACTGTACAGTATGTAGTTCAGGATTTACGACGACATAAACATTGAGATGCGTGATGGTTCAAATGGCTCTGAGCACTATGGGACTTAACATCTGTGGTCATCAGTCCCCTAGAACTTAGAACTACTTAAACCTAACTAACCTAAGGACATCACACACACCCATGCCCGAGGCAGGATTCGAACCTGCGACCGTAGCAGTCGCGCGGTTCCGGACTGAGCGCCTTAACCGCTAGACCACCGCGGCCGGCGAGTTGCGTGAAAAACTAACTTCTACTTAAAACGATGTGCAGATTACCCAACCTATGTACTCATCCAGTGTTTTATAATGACAGTACTTAGCGCCTCCCAACAAACTTTACACATATTTTCAAGCTTTTTTTCGCTTAACTACAAACATTTAACATACTAACTAATTTTTAACGTAATCAAATGTTTGAAGCTGTTTTACGCATAGGAGCTCGATTCTTTAAAGAATCAGGAGATTTACAGGTCTGTGTAGATGGCGCTACTCCAGTGTAGTTTGTGCGGTTGCAATGATATACTAATCATCCCGTCTCCAAGAATGTACGAGGGAGCAGTCAAATGAAAAACTTAAAAGTGGGACACAAACACAAATGTATCATTTTTCGACACAGTCGCTGAACACACTTCCTCCAGCATATAGGAAGTGCGTGGATTCCACTGGAAAAAAGAGGAGATTCTTTGGTCGGATACACACCCATTCATCCTCCTTCCGCTGCACCTCTTCGTCGTGACGAATTCCTTTCCTGCCATCGTCTCTTTTAGTGGTCCAAACATGTGGTAATCACTTGTTGCAGGATCTGGAAAATATGGCGGACGTGAAATAGTACTAAAGTGCAAGTCATCGATGGTTGCAACTGTTGCTACGGCAGTATGAGGCTGAGCACTATTGTGTTGCAAAATAAGGTCTGCAGGCTTTATTCTTACTGCTGGCCGAAGATGATTTTTCAACCTCTTGGAACATGACGCGTGTTTTCCCTGGTCGTGTAGTGTTCCAAGACAGTGCCTCGTTCATCCCAAGGATACGTCAGCAAAACTTTGCCTGCAGGTGACTTCATCTGCAACTTGGCTCTGAGCACTATGGGACTTAACATCTATGGTCATCAGTCCCCTAAAACTTAGAACTACTTAAACCTAACTAACCTAAGGACAGCACACAACACCCAGCCATCACGAGGCAGAGAAAATCCCTGACCCCGCCGGGAATCGAACCCGAGAACCCGTGCGTGGGAAGCGAGAACGCTACCGCACGACCACGAGATGCGGGCTCATCTGCAACTTCTTGGGTTTTCGTTATGAGAAAAGGCGCTATTCCTTACTTGCTCTCTTTGTTTCAATTTGGTGGCAGTGTATCCAGGTCTCGTCTGCTGTAACGATTCTCATGAAGAAACCATCACCTTCTGCTTCAAAACACCGCAAGAGTTGTTCAGACTTCAATGCGTCTGTTCTAAAACGAGCTTCCGTGGCACCCATCTTGCAGACATTTTGCGAAATGAATTATGTGATGCTCTGAGTCAGATCTGCGGCTACTTCATCCACTGGCGCACGGAGATTTTCCTACGCAATGACTTCAACAGCTGCCGTAGACGTTGGCGTCACGACGCTGTGCGCCTAACACGGGCGCTGAGTGTCTGTCGCAGGAGTCAGACCATTTCCAAACTTTCGACTCCACTCATACACCTGCTGCAGTGATAGACGTGAATCAACATACTGGGCCTTCATTTTCAAAGGGATTTCCATCGGTTTACTACCTTCACTGCTCGGAGAACGAATGGCAGAAAGCTGTTTTTCTTTGGTGCATGTCGCAAGCAGAGCAGTCTGTTTGAACTGGAATTGTGGTGGCGTTTCGCTTGTCTGTAGTACGCTGCCGCATTTTGAGGTTTTAATTTGACTACGTAGTACACTCTACACTAGTTTGAAGCTACTGTATGCCCTTGATGGTGCTGCGGTTTTAATTATCAGGGGCTTTTTACTCGTAAACAGCGATACGGCCTCCTATGTGTGGTGAACTGTGAAATATTTATTGAATAGGAAAGCGTAGAAGATCATTGTAGCAAATGTGAAATCTAATACACTACTGTTTATAAAGAGTGAAACACTGATATGCAGTGGTCTGCAACACGTCACTATAAGAGGATGTGTAGAACACGGTGAAATGTGTAATGGTAGTGAAACACCAACATCACAATAGTAATCCGTTGGAGTTGCTACATATTTTATTACAATCAAAAGCATTATAAAATCAAAATCACAACACTACAGGAGACTGCCTCACAAGGCCAGATCACTTGGACAAATAACAAATAAATTTCTTTAACCGGAACAAGTCCCATGAAACTTGAAACTTGAGTATGGCTAGGTAAATACACTCAGGTAAAGCTTTACTTAAATAGTACAAATGTCCATAGAATTCCCTTCAGGACTCTCATTACCTCCAATCAGCTAAGGAACAGATTAAGGGTAAGAACACAAATCTTTTAAGATTGGGCTAGCCAACTTTCCTAAACAAAAGTGCTTTAATTCCGACCAAACCAATCTTCAAATTTACTTACTCAATTAATTAATCAACAATATTCCTAGAACAATTACAACTGGAACATGACCATATGACAATACCCCTAAAATGACGTTGCTTCAATATTGCTTGTAAATTAATGATAGACGCGAGCAGACCAAGGATTCAGATCAATACGAGAGATCCACGAGACAGAAAATGACATAGAAATGTACTCAATTTTGCACTGCAATTGAACTTCAGATGCTATAATTCTCCACCGAAATGATGGAATTACGCCACAGTGACAACATAACCCAACATTTAAATAAGAGGACAGGGCCTTAAATATCTCTCCGTCCCCGTGGTGCTCTGCTCCCAATATGCTATCGTCGACGGCGGCCAATTATCTATAACACATCAACGGCAGACAATATTCAGAGGCATAAACTACACAATTTTATCTAGAGAACAGATTATCAATACAACTGAATAGAAACAAATTAGCCTCCGTGAGATTAATAAGTTCGCTAAAAATCATGCCCTAAAGTTAAGATATCAAGAATTATCTAGGTGCACATTTACACTCCGAAGTACCAAATGAGTTACAAGGTAGAATAGATGACGTATCTCGGCGTGTCTTGAAACGCCCGTGCCGGACTTACTCGCTACTCGTTGCACTTCTAGCTACGTCTTTAAACACGCTTCATGTCGGTTGGTTGGTCGTAGCCATACTTCCTCAACCGCGGTGAACATAGTCACGACACCGAGGTAAGTGATAAACAACTAAAACAATTCCAAAGGATTTTCAGTACGCTGGCATATTCAATTAAGCCGCACGCAACCACCGAAGCAACTCGGCAACTCCAATACAGTCGGCCGGCGTAGCTTATAACAGAGTCGAAGGAGCTTGTCCTTCCGACCTCTAGGGAAACCAAATCACCATGGGCGGTGGATCTGCACTCACGACTCAACACGTCGTAGCCTCTGGCCCCGCTCCTTCGTTGTCCTCTTGCCGTCCTGCCTACGTACACAGTCCCACGTGACTCTCACTCACTGCCGATCGCGACACACCTCCCCAGCAGACAGCACTCGCTGCTGTTAAATCCGCGCCGCCAGAGATGAGCTGAAGACAAATAAGCACCGAAGTCGACTCAAAGATCAAAATGACGATCGATGGAAACTGGCACCAGAACCATAACAAGTGACGGAACCATAACAAGTGACATAAATGGGAGACAGGCGTTGCGCCCATAGACCTAACAGTGCCCTTATTATGTGACTGGACAGGTCAGTGTTACCCAACGCACAGTTAGTGTGGAGCGCCATATGGTTTGGAAACGTGCAACCTATTGCCAAGATGCCTCGTCGATATCAGAGCGTGGAATATCGTCATATGAGTATTTTCGAATGGGGCAGAATGATTGATCTGCGCGGTCAGTCGTTCTGTAACACTGCGGCTCTTACAGGGCATGTTGCTTCAACAATGACATGTAAGGGAAACCAATGGTGAGAAGAGGGCCGTACGCAGCGCCGACAGAGTACTGGATGACATTGTGTGACCACAGAGTAAGATGGTCACCGGACAGAACAACTTCGTGCGTAGTGATGGCACACTACAACTGGTGTGGACCTGCCTGGGTCGATGGTTTGACGCTGTCTTTTGTGGACTGGACTGGTGGCACGCATGCCATTTGCATCGGCTTTCATTGTCCATAACCCGCCAAAGCCGCACACTGCCATGGGAAAGAGGACGCCAACACTGGCGTGCTGAGTAGCAAAATGTAGTGTTCTCAGACAAGTCCTGCTTCAGCTTGTCCTACAGTGATGGCTGTATGCGTGTTCTACACCACCATCGTGAACGCAATCGGGCAGATTGTACTGTTGAGCAGCATAGTGAACAGACGACAAGTGTGGTAGTTTGGGCCGCCGTTACCTCTCCCACGCGATCTGATCTCCTATATCTTGAGGTCAATCTGAACATCCACCGCTATATCATAGAGGTCTTACAGGCCGAGGCGCTGTCTCTTGTGCAGGCCGTTCCATATGCCATATTTCAGCAGGACAAAGCCCAGACGCATGGGGGCGAGGAATGTGGAAGCCTTCTTCGAAGAATGACAGGTGCCACTGCTTCCTTGGCTTATGGCATGGCGATCATAGAATATGTGTGGGATATGATCGGTGGGAAAATTATTCGTACAGTTTCTCCTGCAGCCACAGTTCGTGGTTTTTGGACGCACCTACAAACCACGTGTCATAGCAGTCCCCAACAGCATTTTCAGGCGCTCTTTGATTCCGTGCGATGGTGTCTAGCGGCTCTGATTGCATCATGTGGTAGAGCTACTCTGTAGTGAATTACCATATTCACAGTGCATGTAAAGTTCTGTAATGCAAATCATTTGTGTAGTGTCATGTCGCTAATGGGCGGAATGCATTTCTTTGTGATCACATGACTCGGTCTTGGAGTTTCACTTTTTCCAAACGCCTTCGGCGTTGGCTAAGAGATGTCCCCCTAGAGGTGGCGCCGCTTCCTTGTCGCCCCCGCGGGATGCAGCTGTCAGCCAAGGCCGAGACGGCTCGTACTTCCCGGTAGCCCGTCCGCTCATTGACTTGCAGATTGGGAGCCGCCCCAGCAGGTCAGCGAGATCGCCCGACGCAGCCACTGGCCGGACCGCATCCTGTTTGGCTGCTCCACGCCGTGACAGCCACAGCCAGGCAGCCAGCTGCTCGTCGCATGTCTGTCCACAGCCACATTTGGCTCCACTGGTTGTGGCGCGTAAACTGTGACAGTATAGATTATTTCGCCGTATCATTATGAGTCTAGTCGTAGTAACGACATATGGTAAATACCAGCAACTGCCTGAATGAGATTTTCACTCTGCAGCGGAGTCTGCGCTGATATTAAACTTCCTGGCACATTAAAATGTGTGCCGGACCGAGACTCGAACTCGGGACCTTTGCATTTCGCGGGCAAGTGGTCTACCATCTCAGCTAGGAGACGAGGTACTGGCAGAAATGAAGCTGTGAGGACGGGCCGTGAGTCGTGCTTGGGTAGCTCAGATGATTGGTAACTCAGCGTGTTCGGTCAGAGGGTTAGCTGCCCCCTGTAAATCAAAAAAAAACTGAGTTAATGGATCAACGACGAACTGAAACGGGTGTCTTGCGACGTCCGCCCCGAGCAGATACAACGAACAAAAATGAACAAAATGAGATTTTTAAAAAAATGGTAGAGAACTTGGCCACGAAATGCAAAGGTCCAGAGTTTGAGTCTCGGTCCGGCACACAGTTTTAATCTGCCAGGAAGTTTCAGTGCCTGCATATTAATTTTAAGTATTAGATAGTAAATGAAACTTTTCTTTAAACAATGTTAAAATTTTATTGAAAACTACAAAAAGTATTTATTTCTTTTTTCCTGTCACGTGAGGAGCGCGCATTTAAGTGGCAGCCGGAGGTGTGAATGACGTCTCCGGACTGAGTCTTAACGAGCCCGTGGCTACAGGAAAGGAGATATTGCTGGAAGCAACACTTATTTGCTACGTCAACTATTTTTAATGATGTAAACTTGCGAAGAAATTGTATATGAAACTCTGTATTATCAGTACTGATTGAATTTTGTGTCGATCAATATTTAGGTATGAAACTTCCTGGCAGATTAAAACCGTGTGCCGGACCGAGACTTGAACTCGGGACCTTTGCCTTTCGTGGGCAAGTGCTCTACCAACTTTTTTTTTTTAAATCTCATTTTGGTCGCTTTTGTTCGTTGCATCTGCTCGGGGCGGACGTCGTAAGACATCCATTTATGTTCGTTGTTGATCGATTGACTCAGGTTTTTTTTTTATTACAGAGGGCACGTAACCCTCTGACCGAACACGCTGAGCTACCGTGCCGGCATCAACTGAGCTACCCAAGAACCATTCACGACCCCTCCTCAGAGCCTTACTTCTGCCAGTACCTCGTGTCCTCAATCTGAATATTTAGGTATATGAGCTACAAATACTTCAATCGTAGCTGTGGATATGTAGGGAGTTTTAGTGTATTCCTAGGTTCCTTACTTAAAACTGTCTCTTGAAACTGTGTAAGGAGGCACGTATGGGATAGCGAAGTGCAAAATTTTACAGATCTGAAAATTTAAAGGAAGTTGTCAATTTTTCATTAGTGACAGAATACCGTAACGAACAGAACCCTCATGTTACTGCTTGATAAGTTTCTTTCTTCGCACACAATTTGCATCGTGAATGGCAGGCACACTACTACAGTAAAACACTTCCAGTAAATGGGATTAAAAAAGGAAGATATGTCTCACTTTCATTTCGTGGAAGTTTAACTTTATGTTTCGCATTATCGGCGTTGTTACCTATGATGTGCTTATTCACTAACAGTAACACCTTTTGTTATTAGCTAGTAACAGTTTCATCCACGTATTACGTTCCGATGAGTATCATATTGGTCGGGACAATGCGAGCAGGAAATTCATTGAACATTTCCATCAACATGAAACTATTTGCTTGTTACTCATCTAAACAAAATACTTAGGTACAAATACTCAAAATCTGTAAAGCAAGTTTTCAAGTAAGTTTTGCACTAAAATAACTTTTATGTGATGAGGCAACGAGAAACAAAGAGAAAAAAAAGTCAAAAAGAGGAGAAAAAATGTCACGATTCACTAACATCATTGCCAAGAAAAGCAGGCGGTGAATGAATCCAAACTAGAAGGCAGCACATTTCTAAAAGGTGAGACAAAACACACTATACAGTGAAAATCAAGATTACCGAAGAAAGGTAGTGTAAGACAGAGAACGAACATAATACTGTTGTTCTGCTGTTGTTAAGGAAGTCAGAATCTTTACGAAAATATCCAGTTTTTAGAGCAACATCCAAGGGGAAAATCAGAATGCCAGTATAGCAATGGAAAGTTCTAATGAAGAAGAATAAAATACGGCGAAGACCGATGTTCTTGTAGAAACATGTTGCCGCTATCCCTTCAGCACGGAAAGATCAGCACTAGAAAGACGAGGAATAGAGTCTTCGTAAAGAATAGTTTACATATGTGAAGTAAAATTCATTGTTCGCGGCATATCTTTGTTTTTATCACGAATCCATCTGAAATATTCTGTAACTTGCAGATTTTCCATAGCATTCGCTGTTCACCCTGTCTCAACTCAATGCACTGTGTCGTCTCAAGCACTTAAAAAGGGCGAGGCGTTGGAAACCAGTGAGCCCATTACCATATTAAAGACCGGAAATGAAGCTACATAGAGCACTGTACTACAAGTCAATGTGGTCCAAGATCTTCAATAAAAGCATTCTCTAATGTATGCAATATTTAGTACAATAAGAATCATGTACCACCAACGGAAGTATTTTAGGAACCAGCAAAGGTCTTAGAATCAGTTGGAGGACTAAGATATTCAGTAACTGAAACGTTCCAGAATTTCTTTCTGAGATGTGAAGCAGTAGTATTTTTTTACGTGTTGCCTGACTGCTTCCCTGGACAGTAATAATATCATTGTTCTCAGATATTTGCTAACAATGACGTAGTATATCGCAGGATACATTATTTTCCCATGTATATTCAATGAATGCTATCGGATTTTCGATTTTACAAAAAAGGGGAAAAAGGACAAGGCAGTACAAATATTCCAAAGGAGCATAGCACTGATACATCCATCACCACAGAAGTGATAAGAGAATATATTCTAGATTTCAAAGCCTGGTGCCCTTAAAACTACAAAAAGCATATAAACTTCCTTTATGATATAAATACTTTATGACAGCAAATCAAAAGCAAGTTTCAAATACCTAAACACAGACAGATTGCGCTGCGATGACGGCATAATAATTGAGGCTAACGCAAGAGAGTAATTAAAGGACCTCGCACTATTATTTCCACTGTTCAGATGTAGATGTGAAGCAGCACGTGGTCTTACAAGACACACACAAATGCCAGCAAAACACGTCTGAAGAACAATTGCAGTACGCAAATCAGATTGACCAGTCGCTTATTTGTCTCCCCATTACGCGTTTTGGAGAATCATCATGTGTACTGAATTGAATTAGTAGGAGATAATTGGTAAATAGAAGAGATTTTCTGACAAACAGTATCACTTTCTGAAGCAGAAGGTGAATACAAAACTATTCCACCTTCTGTTGCGAGGCAATACTACAGATGACCCGTAAAATAGTAAATACAAACAGTTTATGTTTCATTAAGTTAGTAGTTATAATTTCTTTAGCATACAACCACTAATGTCAAGACGGGTGGTAACATGGATAGGTGGAGCAGAGAATCTGGTGCTGTCGTTTTTAAAGCAGGGCTAGGAGCTTATATACGAATAACGTTATTTGTTTTTACTTTTTCAGTTTGTGATCTTCTTAAGTGTATGTTGTTCAACACAGACAGCCAGACGATTGGAGCCTAACTCCCGGAACGCTTTACTGACGATTATGTTCCTAGCCTTAGTGGTTGTTTGCTGAAGTAATCATAACAATTATCTGTCATCTGCTACCTTTGGTCCTGCAGGTGGATGACATTAGAATACATTAATTTAAATGACCCTGGAGGTTGAAGGTATAATCCTACGATAATGGCGGTGAAAAGATAACAGGACTGATAACGTTTTTGTGTATTTCAATTGATATTCCCAACAGGTGCAGGTAGATCGAAGCTAAAATGATCGCATTAACAGCACAAACGGTTTTATAGCAGTATTCGCCACTGTTCAGCAAATGTTAGTGGAGATGGAGATGATTGAGGCATATCAGTCACTGCCTGAAATGCCGTAGTTTAGCTCTGTTGTACGTTACGAATATTACTTTCTACAGAAATTAACAATACCTGTCCTTGTGGTCTTTCGTCAAAAGACCGATTTGATACCATTCTTCACACGATTGTATTCTGCACATGGCCCTTCACCTCTGCATAATTACTACAGCATCAATATGAACCTGCTTACCGTTTCCAAGCCGTGTTCTCTCTCCATAATTTTTAGTGTACACACTTCCTACTGCTGTCAAATTGACAGTTCCTCGATGCCTCCAAATGCGTCCTATCAATCAATCCCTTCTTTTAGTGAAATTTCTTTTTTCCCCAGTTTGTTACTCTGCGTCTTCATAACTTAACCGATCTACCCATCTAATTTTCAATATCCTTCCCTTGTCTGAACTGCTTATTCCTCACGTTTCACTTCCGTACAAGGCTAGGCTCCATACAAACACCTTGAGCAAAGACTTACGAACACTCAGATTAATATACGATGGTGATAGATTTCTGTTTTCAGTAACGCAATCTTTGCAACTGTGAATCTACTTCGACCATCGTCGGTTATTTAGCTGTACAAATACTAATACCATCGACTACTTTTAGTATCTCAGCTCCTAATACAATTCTATCTGCATTATGTTGTTCAATTCGACTACAATCCATTACCCTTATTTTATTTTTGTTCATATTCATTTTATAACCTCTTTTCAAGACACTATCGATTCCTTTCAACTACTCTTCCAAGTCCTTAGCCGTCTCTGAGATAATAACTATGTACTGGCAAACCTTAAAAATTTTAATTCTTCTCACTGAGCCTTAAAATACCCTTTACAAAGTTTCTTTGTGGTTACTTTTACTGCTTGCCAAATGTACAGATTAAATAACGTGGGGGTACAACCCTGTTTCATTCCCTTCTCATCTGTTGCATCCCCTTTATGCCTTTCGACTCTTATGATTTCCGTCTGGTTTCTGTACGCTCTGTCGGTCAAAAGTTCTTATCACCCATAATAAAAACCATATACTTTATTTCATGCAAAAACACATCGTAAAAACTAAATAGATAAAAAAATATTTTCTCACTCTATCGTTAAGCACATTATAATATGTTTTACATTTTAGCGTCTTGAAAGTACTCATCCCTTGCCCTCAAAATAGCTGCACAAATTCTTGCCATTCTGGACGTATGGTTTTGTAATGTTTTGGCAGTAACTGCATTCCAATACCTTTGTGGATTATTGAATAGATCTTCAACAGTAAATGACCTCAGTTCATTTCACAAGAGTTCAATTGGATTTAAATCAAGTGATTGAGTTGGCCAAATCATATTCTTCAGTTCCCCATGCTTATCTTTCCTATTGACATAACCTCTGCACAATTTCAGAAACATGTTTGTTGTTATTTTCGTGCTGTCCGCCCGCCCGCGGTAGCTGAGTGGTCAGCGCGACAGAATGATAATCCAAAGGGCCCGGGTTCGATTCCCGCCTCGGTCGACGATTTTTAGCCAGCACGGTAGCTCAGCGTGTTCGGTGAGAGGGTTACGTGCCCTCTATAATATAAAACTGAGTTAGTCGATCAGCAACGAACTTATACGTGCACGGTAACTCATCGTGTTCGGTCATAGGGTTAGCTGCCTTCTGTAATAAAAAATAAAATAAATAAAAAACTGGGTTAATGGAGCAACCACGAACTGAAACGAGTGTCTTGCGACATCCACCCCGTGCAGATGCAACGATCGAAAACCAACAAAATGAGATAAAAAAAAAAGAAGAGAGATAGATGAGTGGTGGCCGGCACGGCGTGTTCGGTCAGAGATCCGGTTGGCCTCTGTAATAAAAAACTGAGTGGAACGATCAACCACCGAATTCAAACAGGATCTCTTGCGACGTCCGCAACGACCAAACACAACGATCAATAACGAACAAAATGCCAAAAAAAAGAAAAAAAAGTGGCCAGCGTGACGGATTGCTGTCCTACGGGCCAGGGTTCGATTCCCGGCTGAGTCTGGGATTTTTTTCATTTTTTCAGCTCGGGGACTGGGTGTTGTGTTGTCTTCATCATCATTTCATCCCCATGCAAGGCGCAGGGCGCCCAATGTGGCGTCGAATGTAATAAGACCTGCACCAAGACGGCCGGACCTGCCCCGTAAGGGGCCTCCAGGCCAATGACGCCAAACGCTCATTTCCATTGTCATGCTGCAGAAGAAACCCACTACAATAAGTGTCTTACCAGTTGATCAGAGCCATGTGATATCCTTTCTTCTTTAATGTTCCATTAATTCTCACATGTTCACTGACTTTATCACCAGCAAAACGTCCCCACGCCATGACCGAACCTCCGCCATGCTTCACCGGTGTCGTCACACATTGACTTTTCATATACTCTGCACGAAGTCCACGGACAAACATTTGAAGATGGTTTTCAGGGTTCTGACCATGGCTGTGCTTCAGCAACTGTGCATGCAAGGGCTTCATTGGATTAGAAGTAACACCCAACCAGTTGCAAAATACAAGTTTATTAAAGGGTGGTTTCGAAGGTTTTAAAACCATCATCTTCGGAAGATATTGTACGTAGATCTATAGCCACTCTAGGAGTTGTTGACTCTGTCTAGTACGTGTAACCCACGTAATCACCATCATACACTGTATTTTAAATGGCCTACACAGATTCAACGACTCCGATATTGGCTATAGATAATCTGATTCTACGTACAATACGGTCCAGAGAAGATGGTTTTGAAACCATCAGAACCATGGTCAAGATTTAATAAACCTGTATTTTGCAACTAGTTGGCTGCTATTTCTAATTCATTGAAGCATTCGATTATGGCTTTCAAACACTTCAGAATTAGATTTGCCCATGAACAGCACCTTGGATTACTACCTTTGTTCCTACTGCACAACTAGAGTAGACTTCCCGATGCAAAGCTACAAGTACAGCACGTTTTTCAGTTTCACTCTCCTGCTACCGTCCCATTTGGTTGTAATATGGCACGAACCTAATAAGATATACAAACACAGCGGTAGAAGCACACAATGTACTGTTAAGCAACGAGAAGCGATTTCTACACAGGTAGCTGAAGGAACGATGCCTAGTCAAACGGAACAGCATTAGGTAAACGCACGTCAGTGTTGTTGTGGATACATCATCAGCGCCGCCCTATACGAAGAACCATTCAAATACACAAGAGACGCGCTTAGTCTTTAGATGTTTATACTTGTTTTATTATCAGAAAGAGAACGTGTTAGACTATTCAAAAGGAATTTACTGTTTTAGCCACAAATGTATAGTTGTAATAGCTGACAGAAAACTTCTGACCGTACTCTAAATTGTTGATAACTTCCATACCCTGTTTTACCCATACTACCTTCAAAGATAGTATTCTAGCGAACATGTCAAATGCTTTCTCTAAATCTGCATACGCAATGGTCGTAGGTTTGCCTTTCTTCAACTATTCTCCAACATATCTTGCAGGGTTTTAACCTTTTTAAAAAAACAAACAGCTTTTTTTATCAGGAATACGTTCGAAGAGATATCTTTAGTGCTTACCAATAGGATTTATAACTCTCGAGCCGGCCGCGGTGGTCTAGCGGTTCTAGGCGCTCAGTCCGGAACGGCGCGACTGCTACGGTCGCAGGTTCGAATCCGGCCTCGGGCATGGATGTGTGTGATGTCCTTAGGTTAGTTAGGTTTAAGTAGTTCTAAGTTCTAGGGGACTTATAACCACAGCAGTTGAGTCCCATAGTGCTCAGAGCCATTTGAACCATAACTCTCGAATTGTGATATGGTGTATTAAGTTTCACCTCAGATACCACTGACACGCTGCTACTTCAGATCACCATGCCAGTTAATTAATTTTGATACAGCCACGGACCTCTGGTGAGGTCACAGCTGCAGTCCACCTGTCAGAGTTTCAGTGGACTTTTGACAAGGAACGAGCACGGCCCTGCGGACCAGGTGCAAAAAGGGAGCTGTCCACAGGTGACGGGCGAGGTCGCGACTCTGTTGTATTCCGCGACGACGATCCTTGGGGCTGATGAGGCCACGGTGGGTGTGTCGGCTTACTGCATGTCGTCACCGTCGAGGCCAGATTAACATTCCGCAACTCGCAGCGCAGACATTCCAACGCACTGGCATTCGTCACGCGCGATCAAGTCCTGCCATAGAGAGCAACAGCAGACATTTTGAATGCTTCCAGAATGAGATTTTCACTCTGCAGCGGAGTGTGCGCTGATATGAAACTTCCTGGCAGATTAAAACTGTGTGCCCGACCGAGACTCGAACTCGGGACCTTTGCCTTTCGCGGGCAAGTGCTCTACCAACTGAGCTACCGAAGCACGACTCACGTCCGGTACACACAGCTTTACTTCTGCCAGTATCCGTCTCCTACCTTCCAACTTGGAGTGCTAGTTCTGCAAGGTTCGCAGAAGAGCTTCTGTAAAGTTTGGAAGGTAGGAGACGGATACTGCCAGAAGTAAAGCTGTGAGTACCGAACGTGAGTCGTGCTTCAGTAGCTCAGTTGATAGAGCACTTGCCCGCGAAAGGCAAAGGTCCCGAGTTCGAGTCTCGGTCGGGCACACAGTTTTAATCTGCCAGGAAGTTTCATTTTGAATGCTTAATTATCAGCAGCGTGCCGTATAAAAGTAACTCGACTGTTATTATGGACCAGTACTGCAAGTTTTTCACTCTGTCTCGCATCATTTCTCTGAACTGTTCCAAAACCGAAGCGACGAACTGGAATCTTGATTTACACTTCTCTGTGATGAGTATATCTAAATTATTTCTTTCTTATGTGTTCGTTTTAATTTTTAGCACAGTGCAGTAATTAAGAAGATTTCTATCATTTTTATTGTTGGATATTACATGCAAGTCTTTTTTTTCTTGGACTGTATTTGTTACAGACCCACCATAGGGTGCTTGGATTAAACGACGGACGTTGTTCTCATCGACTGTTTTGACCTTCAGGGAAAGCTAGGATGGATGCCCTGAGGTTTATCGTCGATTCAACAACTTCCAGTTGATATAATGTTATCTGAAGATACTCTGAACTTTCCAAAACCGAAGCGACGAACTGGAATCTTGTTTCACACTTCTCTGTGACGACTGTATCTAAATTATTTCTTTCTAATGTGTTTCTTTTAATTTTTAACACAGTGCAGTAATTAAGAGGATTTATACCATTCTTAGTGTTGGATATTACGTCCAAGTTGTTGAATGAATCCTCGTGCTCAATATTAGCCATCCTAACAATATGGAACATCCTAAAAGTGGCTATCTTTAGGATCCTCGTGAATGTGGTTTTCCATTGCTTAGGTACAACCTGTTACCTGTCTCGCTCAAGAAGCAGAAGTGTGAACACGACCGCGCCCGTGTATTAGAGACTCTTCTGGCAAGAGAAAAGTGTCGTGAAGAACTTCGACTCTTGAACAAGAGATTGCTGCATTAGAGTACGACTAACTGCTTAATGAAAAATGAATTACGTTGACTATTATAAAGTTCCAACAAGTTTGGTGGCATAAATGAAGGGAGGAAAATGGTACAACATTTGATAAAACAAAGAAAACCTTTTGCAAACCAGGAGCTAGAGTGTAATATTACCTTGTAACATTATGGATTATTCAGGCAAGTATGTCGAAGAAGATGTAATACTGAAGAGTAAGGGAGATAGGAACTTTCTGAAAAACTTCCGACAAGATACTAGTAACAATAGTGGATGCAACAGCAAAGCAAGAAGTAGCATAGCATCAAAACTGCAATCTGTCGCGGTTCTAGGCGCTTCAGTCCGGAACCGCGCTACTGCTACGGTCGCAGGTTCGAATCCTACCTCGGGCATGCACGTGTGTGCTGTCCTTAGGTTAGTTAGGCTTAAGTAGTTCTAAGTTTAGGGAACTAATGACGTCAGATGTTAAGTCCCATAGTGCTTAGAGCAATTTGAACCATTTTTGTAATCTGTCTCGTCACTTATTTCATATCAGGCGGCCGTGAATGGAAGACTGTCAGATAACATGATATCAATTGGAAGTTGTTGAATCGACGATAAACCTCAAGGCATCCATCCTAGCGTTTTCTGAAGATCAAAATAGTCAATGAGAGGAACGTCAGTTGTTAGCCTCCAAGCACGCTATGGTGGGTCTATAACAAATACAGTGTAAGAAAGAAAAAAAAAAGTCTCACCACTAAGGAATTATCCGAAGGGGTTGGAAATCGGTACATGTGATCATTTCAGAAAAACCTGATGATTTATTCGAGAGAAAGGGATTCACAAATCGAGCAACTCAATGATGTGTTGGTTCACCTATGGCCCTTATGCAAGCGGCTATTCGGCCTGTCATTGATGGATAGCGCTGTTAGATGTCCTTCTAAGGGATATCGCCCCAAATTTTGTCCAACTGGTACATTAGATCGTCAAAATACCGAAATGGTTGAAGGGCTCTACCCGTAATGGTCCATACATTCTCAACTGGGGAGAGATCTGGGGGCCTATCTGGCCAAGGCAGGTTTTTGGCAAGAGTAAAGACAAGCAGTAGAAACTCTTGCACTGTGCATAAGGAAAATTTTGATGAAATGTAAGCCCAGGACAATAAAACGGGGAGTAGAATATCGTCGATGTGCCACTGCGCTGTAAGGGTGGAAATAATAATAAGAAAAGAAATAGCGTCCCAGACCATCATTCACGGTTGTTGAGCCGTATAGCGGGCGCCATTCAGGCTGGTATCCCACAGCGGTCTGGAGTTTCTGCAGATACGTCTTGAATGGTAATCGGGAATCAGTTCCAAACAAACGGATCTCATCACTGAAGACAATTCTACTCCAGTCAGTGAGGGTACAGGCCGAAGACGTGTCTGGAGACACCCCGAATAGCCGTCGGACACCAACCTGACTAGAATGAAATTTTCACTCTACAGCGGAGTGTGCGCTGATATAAAACTTCCTGGCAGATTAAAACTGTGTGCCGGACCGAGACTCGAACTCGGGACCTTCGCCTTTCGCGGACAAGTGCTATTCCAACTGAGCTATCCAAGCACGACTCATGCCTCGTCCTCACAGCTTTATAGAATATAGAATATCGTCGATGTGCCACTGCGCTGTAAGGGTGGAAATAATAATAAGAAAAGAAATAGCGTCCCAGACCATCATTCACGGTTGTTGAGCCGTATAGCGGGCGCCATTCAGGCTGGTATCCCACAGCGGTCTGGAGTTTCTGCAGATACGTCTTGAATGGTAATCGGGAATCAGTTCCAAACAAACGGATCTCATCACTGAAGACAATTCTACTCCAGTCAGTGAGGGTACAGGCCGAAGACGTGTCTGGAGACACCCCGAATAGCCGTCGGACACCAACCTGACTAGAATGAAATTTTCACTCTACAGCGGAGTGTGCGCTGATATAAAACTTCCTGGCAGATTAAAACTGTGTGCCGGACCGAGACTCGAACTCGGGACCTTCGCCTTTCGCGGACAAGTGCTATTCCAACTGAGCTATCCAAGCACGACTCATGCCTCGTCCTCACAGCTTTAATTCCGACAGTACCTCGTCTCCTTTCTTCCAAACTTCACAGAAGCTCTCCTGCGTACCTTGCAGAACAGGCATTCCTGGAAGAAAGGATATTGCGAAGACATGGCTTAGCCACAGCCTGGGGGATGTTTCTAGAATGAAATTTTCACTCTACAGCGAAATGTGCGCTGATATGAAACTTCCTGCAGATTAAAACCGTGTGCCGGACCGAGACTCGAACTTAGGAACATTGCCTTTCGCGAGCAAGTGCTCTACCAACTGAGCTACCTAAGCACGACTCACGCGCCGTCCTCACAGTTTAATTCCGCCTGCCCTGTGAAAGGGAAAGGTCCTGAGTTCGAGTCTCGGTCCTGCACGCAGTTTTAATATGCCAGGAAGTTCCATTCATACCAATCTGACTGTCACCCGCCATACGGCCCGACAACCAGGAGACAGCCACTTTTCTTTTCTCTCTCTCTCTCCCTCTCTTTTCCTTTTTTTTTTTTTTTTTTTTTTTTTTTTTTTTTTTTTTTTTTTTTTTTTTTACATAGCAGAACCCCTTAGGTTGTCATCCGCGGAACGGTTACAAGGCAACAGTACGTCGGCGATATTCTACGCCCCTTTTGTTGCCCTTCGTGGCAAGTCATCCTTGGCTTACATTTTAGCAAGATATGCTTCTATTCGCGCTTTCCAGATCCTACTTTGATCAGAAAGGATGCCCGATCACTCCCCAGTCGAGAAAGTTTGGAGCATAATGGGCAGGACCCTCCAACCAGCTCGGAATTTTGGCGATTGAACGGAATTCGGCAAGACATCCCTCAAGAGGACGCCCACCAACTCTATCCATCAACACCAATAACTGCTTGCATAAGGGCCAGAGGTTGACCAATGCACTATTGACTTGCTCAATTTTTGAAGCTCTTGCTCTTGAAAAAATCAGCCATTTTTTCTGAAATTGTAATCATTTGTTTGTCTGTATATGTATATCACAACCACCGAATTTCGAGCCGCGCGGACAATTCCATCATGGGGCGTCGTTTTTTCTTTCCTTAGAGCGTACATAGCATCTGACTCGATTACTTCCTACATGAATTACTTAAGTACCGACATAGTCACCGCATGATAACCACGTCTCTGTTTTCAAAATGCTATTGGTGATCCTTCCTGACCACAGATACCACTTCCTATCAGTGGAAATAACAGAATTAATGCGGAAACAGACAGAACAGCAACAGCACGAAAACTAATGTTATGAAGCATACTGCCAAAAAGTAAATTAGAAGCTTCTGTTACCATTAATTTAATCCAGGCGCAAGGCATGAATTGATAACTCCATATCACAATACGTAAGTCCGATACATAAGCCAATACTTAGTCAGCCGTTACAAAGAAGTGGTTGAAATAGTCTGAGACCTCCTTTGTCTCCCCCCCCCCCCCCCACCTAAGGACATCACACACATCCATGCCCGAGGCAGGATTCGAACCTGCGACCGTAGCTGTAGCGCGGTTCCAGAGTGTAGCGCCTTGAACCGCTCGGCCACCCCGACTGGCGGACAAGTAGTGATATTCCCTGTAATTCCTGGGGAGGGGACAGAGTCAATTGGAAAAGATAGTTCTTCAGTGAGGTACCTGTGAAACACGGCTCTCAGCATTTTCCCTACTCAGTCAATAGTAAGTTGCAGTAGTTTACAAGAGAAATGCATTTCGTACGTCGTGCAGACGTTTTCTGTTTTACTTATGCAGTCGATAATGCTTAAACTTGTATTTGAAACACTCATCTTTGCCACTTTATAAAAATATTAAGGGATATTAGATTATGCACTGTGGCAAAGGGAGGATATATTTTTTGTGATTTATCGTGAGTAGGACATGAGGAGAGTGGGTTACGTGTATCCGTAGCTACATATCGCACAGTGTACACTACTGGTCACTAAAATTGCTACACCAAGAAGAAATGCAGATGATAAACGGGTATTCATTAGACAAATATATTATACTAGAACTGTCGTTTGATTAATTTTTCACGCAAATTGGGTGCATAGATCTTGAGACATCAGTACCCAGAACAACCACATTTGGCCGTAATAACGGCCTTGATACGCCTGGGCATTGAGTCAAACAGGACTTGGATGGCATGTACAGATACAGCTGCCCAGGCACCTTCAACACGATACCACAGTTCATCAAGAGTAGTGACTGCAGCCGCTTGGCCACCATTGACCAGACGTTTTCAGTTGGTGCGAGACCTGGAGAACGTGCTGGCCAGGGCAGCAGTCGAATATTTTCTGTATCCAGAAAGGCCCGTACAGGACCTGCAACATGCGGTCTTGCATTATCCTGCTGAAATGTAAGGTTTCGCAGGGATCAAATGAAGGGTAGAGCCGCGGGTCGTAGCACATCTGAAATTTAACGTCCACTGTTCAATGTGCCGTCAATGCAAACAAGAGGTGAACAAGACGTGTAACCAATGGCACCTCATACCATCACGCCGGGTGATACGCCAGTATGGCGATGACGAATACACGCTTCCAATGTGCGTTCACCGCGATGTCGCCAAACACGGATGCGACCATCATGATGCTGTAAACAGAACCTGGATTTATCCGAAATAATGACGTTTTGCCATTCGTGAAACTAGGTTCGTCGTTGAGTACACCATCGCAGGCGCTCCTGTCTAGGATGCAGCGCCAAGGGTAATCGCAGCCATGGTCTCCGAGCTGATAGTCCGTGCTGCTACAAACATCGTCGAACTGTTCGTGAAGATGGTTGTTGAAATTTCCTGGCAGATTAAAACTGTGTTCCCGACGGAGACTCGAACTCGGGACCTTTGCCTTTCGCGGGCAAGTGCTCTACCATCTGAGCTACCGAAGCACGACTCATGCCCGGTACTCACAGCTTTACTTCTGCCAGTACCTCGTCTCCTACCTTCAAAATTTTACAGAAGCTCTCCTGCGAACCTTGCAGAACTAGCACTCCTGAAAGAAAGGATATTGCAGAGACATGGCTTAGCCACAGCCTGGGGGATGTTTCCAGAATGAGGTTTTCACTCTGCAGTGGAGTGTGCGCTGATATGAAACTTCCTGGCAGATTAAAACTAGGCAAAGGTCCCGAGTTCGAGTCTCGGTCGGGAACACAGTTTTAATCTGCCAGGAAGTTTCATATCAGCGCACACTCCGCTGCAGAGCGAAAATCTCATGCAAGATGGTTGTTGTCTTGCAAACGTCCCCATCTGTTGACTCAGGGGAAGAGACGTGGCTGCACGATCCGTTACAGCCATGAGGATAAGATGCCTGTCATCTCGACTGCTAGTGATACGAGGACGTTGTGATCCAGCACGGCGTTCCGTATTACCCTCCTGAACCCACCATTCCTTATACTGCTAACAGTCATTGGATCTCGACCAACGCGAGCAGCAATGTTGCGATACGATAAACCGCAATCGCGATAGGCTACAATCCGACCTTTGTCAAAGTCGGAAACGTGATGGTACGCAGTTCTTCTCCTTACACAAGGCATCACAACGTTTCACCAGGCAACGCCGTTCAACTGCTGTTTGTGCATGAGAAATCGGTTGAAGCTTTCCTCGTGTCAGCACGTTGTAGGTTTCGCCACCGATGCCAACCTTGTGTGAATGCTCTGAAAAGCTAATCATTTGTATATCCCAGCATCTTCTTCCTGTCGGTTGAATTTCGCGTCTGTAGCACGTCATCTCCGTGGTGTAGCAATCTTAATGGCCAGTAGTGTAGAATGTATATGGGCGTGCTGAAAACTAATGCCTCCGAATTTCTTGCATTTTCTTAAATAAAGCAAACGTGAATATTTATTTATTTCTCAGCGCGGTCATCCTGGCGACTAACACATTTATACCCACGAGCGACCACTCTGGTGACACTGACACTGTAGATCGCTTAACTTTGCTGCCGGATCAACAATATCACCTCTGCTTGCACCGCTCTGTTATTATCAAAGTGATGTCCTCGAAGCTGTTTTTTAAATTCTGTAAACAGATGAAACTCGAAGGGACCTTAGCTGGGACAGGGCTCGATGACAATGAACCCAGGCTTCGGGTTGTCGCAGATGTCGCACTGCTTGTGTGTGATATCTGGCACTGTCATGCTGCAGCATTTAAAAAGCTTTTTACTTGAAAAATTCGGAAGCCTTACTTTTCATTAAGCCCTCATTAATATACACTACTAATAATTCACTGTAACATCCATTTTTTTCATATGAGGATGTGGTTCGCGTCTTCTCTGTCTTCACCACATTTTCTATTACATTACAGTAAAGCTAATATTGTGTGCTTTTAGCAGAAAAAAACGTTATGCTCTGAAACTGGTGTCCTGTGCTGGCATTTGAGCCTGGCTTATAAGCTGTAACTGAGTTGCTTAAATCTAATATGGAGTAGAAAGTTTGAGAAGTTAGAAATTCTTTCAATTTAGAGGACCTTTTGTAGCGTGCGATGTGTTTGAAAAGTTGCGGAGATCTGTCATGTTGCAGCAGGCTGCAGGATGATGTAGGAGGCAACATGGCGGGTTGCGCGCAGAAATTACAACGTCACCTCATTTAAATCAATTTATCCACACGCGGGTGCCATCATCTTACAGTTAATAAAATCTCTGGACGTATATCTCCATCTGCATTATTTAATCATAATTTTCGAGTACGTTGCATCGGAAAAAACACGGTGGGATGAAATAATATCACTAAAGAGTTTGCTATCGCGTACCAAATGAAACGTTTAGAAGACACCTCTGATGGCGTTGCTGATGATTTATTAAGCTAAAGAGAGTCAGGTTATTTCATTGCGGTGTATTGAATAAGGCAGGGCCACCGCTGCAGAATAGGACAAATTGAAAGCACAAAATCTCAAAGAAACTACGTTTGATCGCTCACTTTGTGGTAGAAGCGATAAACTACAACTCGCTCTCTACTAGTTACAAAAAAGTGGCAATACTTCTCACATTTTCTTCTCGTAATTTTAATTCACTCGAAGCATTAAACCTGCCGAGAAAGTGGAAGTAGTCCATGTCCACATTCAAAGTTCCGCAATTATTCTGAAAAAGACCTTTGAAAGTATATGCCATTAAACTCCACCTGATTGACTAAAATGTTAGGTATTAACAGCATCCAGCTTGGGAAAAGTGTAGATATTTTGATAAATTGAAACGAAGGGTTACTTTGGCAAAACTCATCACTTAAGTACATCTAAATTCAGATAGGAAAATTGTACATACGACTGAAATTCACTGGATGACCTCTTGCACCCTCCTTTCACAGCCTCGCTCACACCTTCTCCATTGACCCAACTCGCGTCAGTTCCAAGTGAGCGTCCAGTTCCTGCCACATTCAAGTCGTCGATCGCATAATCATAGACTCTAAAGTTCTTATTATGATTTTTATCTGAAAGCAGTCTTTGCGATTTGACAACGTATTTACTCTAGGTAGAAATTTTATTCTCCTTGACTGCTGCTTTCAATTTTTTTGAATGTCTCAATGTACTGTAATGTGATTCATAACACACTGATTTTTTAGAGGCTAATAAGGCATTTCATGCTTATATGTATTAATGGTTCTTTACAACGTGTATGTAATTAATTGTAGACAATATTCGGGCTTCCTTCGACTTTCGTCACTTGATAATGAAAGTAACAAGGAACAAAGCGAAACCATCAAATAAACCATTGCTAGAGCTCGAGATGTTTTTTTATCACTGTTATTGTCACAGTGGCTTTCTAGTTTTTCACACGAAAAAAAGTATTTAGGAAGGAAGGAGTCCCAGGAATATCACTACCTGGTTAATTTCTGTGCTGAACCTACATAAAAGAAGATTCAGAGATAAATGTTGTGTTAAAAAAGAAGTAATGTTTACTGAGGGCCCACTGTCAACAATACCAGATAAATCACAGGCTATATCTCAACATACCTAGTCTTAATTCACAGAAAACAACGTCTTAAACCATAAGCATTAATTTCTAACAGGCAAAAGTGATATGGTGATAGCATAAAAAACATTAATAGTCATACACTAAATTATTAAATGCCTGAAATTAATCCTGATACCAAGGCAAAAGGAAGTCTACTCAAGGATAAAAACAACACGCTCAGTTCGGCATGTTTTACAGTTTCAAAAATCTCATCTCATTTTTGAATAAGGATTCTAGGTTCATTTTTCATAGTTTCTGTATCTACGGGATCTGTGCAGCTAAAGTATTAAGGTACCTATTTACTAAAAGCGAGAAAGAAAAAAAAATGTGCATTGCAGGCACTCCACGTCTTACGGAGGCCTCATCAAAGATATAGGTAATCTTACACTCACTGCGCAGAGTAATTAGTATTTACCCAAAGAAAGTTTTGGTTACCACCTAAAAAGAAAGTTGTATGATTCACCTTTTACTCGTTTGCACGTGCCATATATGCAGCCCTGGTGTTACCTAACCACGGTAATACTGAACTTGGCCTTCCACGACCGTTATCGGGAACGCGCAGTGACGTTAGAGAAAACTACGGTTCTGTAGTTTTTGAACACTGCATAAGTGTCTCTGAAATTGGTAGGATTAGGGGTAGTATTGTTAGGATTGATGTGGAAAGAAACACAAATGTGTGAGAGAAACTGGGAGCCGACGACTTTTCCTTGTTTTGTTTTGTTTGTTTTGTACATAACTAGAACCTCTCTTCGTTTAGTGTGAGTCCAATGTGTTTTTTATATCCTTACAAAATATAAATTGCATTTTACTAGTAATGGAAATTAGTTGGTCGCGTATCTTCAGCGCTATTACGTAACCAACTCATCTGCTCTTGATGCAAGTACATGCAAGTACATGCACGCACAGAAAAAAATCGATATAATTATTGTTGTTATTTTTTATTCAATAGAACGCACTTCATACTGATCAAAGGGAAGAGTTTACTGTTGTTACTGATTAGTGTGAAAGCAGTTTATAAACAACAGAAATATTTTATAAAAGTTCGGCGAAGTGTTGAAGTGAAGTTTGATATGTTTTTAGTTTGTGGTGCTTTTTAACTTTACTTTTCTTTTGATATTGTATTTTCTAGCGTTGTACGATGAATCTGTATTACTTTGTTAATTTTTTACAACATACCTATGTTTCACGTAAGAAATCAACAGTGTACGAATAAAACCTAAAAAATCGAGACTTTCAAGTTTGCTGTAAATGGTGTTTATTTTAAATAACAGACAGAAATATAACTTCAAAGAACCAAAATATTCCATAGCTTACGCGCCTCTTTATATATCCTCACTCAGTTTTTAGATGGTTCTCTGCCTCCGGTTTCTAGAGAATCTAGTAAGACACTCATAGAATAAGCAAAGAGATTGAAATGAGGCAACGCCCGATATGTACGCAGTACACCTAACGTACAGATGACGAAGTTGCGATCTTAACTGGCCAAGGCTACTAGGAAAACAGCCGCAGTCGACGGTTACTTATGATAGAGCACGGTGGTTTCACAACTCTACCATATTGTAAACAAGTATAGTGGCTGTGAATGATTTGAAGACAGTTGTACATATACTGTCAAGTTGTTCAGCGTGTCCTCGAGAAATAACACGATAAAAATTCACGATAAGCCGACCGAAGTGCCGTCGCAACCAAGTGCAGTAAGACTGTGGTCGACTAAAATACACTGAAAAGCGCAACCTATTGCTAAGGCGAATTTTGGGGTCGTCATGTCGTTTTGGCTCCTCTATTTGCGTGCTAAGACAATGTGGTGCCAGAATTTCAATATCTACCGGGACGGCAGACATATAACCCGCAAATAAACAATTATTATTTAACTTCGTATTTCCAAAGTGATAAAAAGCTTTATGACTGTCCTCGTGTTCGTGGGAAATCAGCATGGTTTTTGGGAAGTAATAACAACAAGCGTTAATCGAACAGCGATCTACGGACCCACAATATAAGACACAAAAATATTTTTCACATACTACGAGTGTTGACGTCGCAAGCAGAAGATAAAAATGGAGAGAGAGAGAGAGAAAGAGAGAATATTGAGGAAACTGAACTGGCATCTCAGTGCGTAAAATAGGGGTAACAGACTAATAACCATGGAGGATTGGAAATCTGTCGTATGGCAAGGAATAAAAGACAAAGCTACTGGAGAATATGGGTTAGACAGTAGTAATGAGAGGAAAAAAGGCTGTTTGAGTTGTCCCATCAATCTGAGAATATGGTAACAAATACACTGTTCAAAAATCGCTAGAGGTGGAGGTATCCCTGGAGATGTCATGAGGGCGCGGGAAGATAACAGTTGGGTTACATCTTGGTACGAAAGTGATTCAGAAATCAGGTACGGGATTGTACGGAGCAGTTATAGACCTAATTCACAATTTAGTAATGCCGTAAAGTAGGCCGAAGTTTAAGAAAATCGTAAGGAAAAATCGACATGGAAAGAAATGGGATCATAAAGCATTGAACAAGTTGAAGTTCTTTCACACTATAGAATCTTCTGCTGGTTAGGTCTCTACGTGTTTGTCGACCTTATTCTGTGGATGTATTGGACCAAATGTCATCACATCTTTTGGATGGTCACCCGTGCAGGTGAAAGGATAAAATATAAAAATGCAGTAAATGAAGCTGGCAAAAAGGGATACAAAACGTCTCAAAAATGAGATCGACAGTAACTGCAAAATGGCTAAGCAGGGATGGCTAGAGGACAAATGTAAGGATGTAGAGGGTTATCTCACTAGGGGTAGCTGCCTACAGGAAAATTAAAGAGACCTTGGGAGAAAAGAGAAACACTTGCATGAATATCAAGAACAAGTTCTAAGCAAAGAAGGGAAAGCAGAAAGGTGGAAGGAGTACATAGAGGGTCTATACAGGGGCGATGTTCTTGAGGACAATGTTATGGAAATGGAAGAGGAGGTAGATGAAGATGAAATGGGAGGTATGATACTGAGTGAAGAGTTTGACAGAGCACTGAAAGATCTGAGTCGAAACAAGGCGCCGGGAGTAGACAACATTCCATTAGAACTACTGACGGCCTTGGGAGAGCCAGTCCTGACAAAACTCTACCATCTGGTGAGCAAGACGTATGATACACGCGAAATTCCCTCAGACTTCAAGAAGAATATAATAATTCCAGTCCCAAAGAAAGCAGGTGTTGACTGATGTGAAAACTACCAAACAATAAGTTTAATAAGCCACAGCTGCAAAATACAAACGAATGGAAAAACTAGTAGAAGCCGACCTCGGCGAAGTTCAGTTTGGATTCCGTAGAAATATTGGAACACGTGGGGCAATACTGACCCTACGACTTATCTTAGAATCTAGATTAAAGAAAGGCAAACATACGTTTCCAGCATTTGTAGACTTAGAGAAAGCTTTTGACAATGTTGACTGGAATACTATCATTCAAATTCTAAAGGTGGCAGGGGTGAAATATAGGGAGCGAAAGGCTATTAGCAGTTTGTATAGAAACCAAATAGCAGTTACAAGAGTCGAGGGGCATGAAAGGGAAGCAGTAGTTGGGAAGGGAGTGAGACAGGGTTGTAGCCTCTCCTCGATGTTATTCAATCTGTATATTGAGCAAGCAGTGAAGGAAACAAAAGAAAAATTCGGAGTAAGTATTAAAATCCATGGAGAAGAAATAAAAACTTTAAGGTTCGTCGATGACATTGTAATTCTGTCAGTGACAGGAAAGGGCTTCAAAGAGCAGTTGAACGAAATGGACTGTGTCTTGAAAGGAGGGTATAAGATTAATATCAACAAAAGTAAAACCAGGATAATGGATGGAGTCGAATTAAGTCGGGTGATGCTGAGGGAATTAGATTAGGAAATGAGACACGTAAAGTAGTAAAGGAGTTTTGCTATTTGAGGAGCAAAGTAACTGACGTTGGTCGAAGTAGAGAGGATATAAAATGTAGACTGGCAATGGCAAGGAAAGTGTTTATGAAGATGAAAAATTTGTTAACGTCAAGTATAGATTTAAATGTCAGGAAGTCGTTTCTGAAAGTATTTGTATGGAGTGTAGCCATGTATGGAAGTGAAACATGGACGATAAGTACACTTCTGGAAATTGAAATAAGAACACCGTGAATTCATTTTGCCAGGAAGGGGAAACTTTATTGACACATTCCTGGGGTCAGATACATCACATGATCACACTGACAGAACCACAGGCACATAGACACAGGCAACAGAGCATGCACAATGTCGGCACTAGTGCAGTGTATATCCACCTTTCGCAGCAATGCAGGCTGCTATTCTCCCATGGAGACGATCGTAGAGATGCTGGATGTAGTCCTGTGGAACGGCTTGCCATGCCATTTCCACCTGGCGCCTCAGTTGGACCAGCGTTCGTGCTGGACGTGCAGACCACGTGACACGACGCTTCATCCAGTCCCAAACATGCTCAATGGGGGACAGATCCGGAGATCTTGCTGGCCAGGGTAGTTGACTTACACCTTCCAGAGCACGTTGGGTGGCACGGGATACATGCGGACGTGCATTGTCCTGTTGGAACAGCAAGTTCCCTTGCCGGTCTAGGAATGGTAGAACGATGGGTTCGATGACGGTTTGGATGTACCTTGCACTATTCAGTGTCCCCTCGACGATCACCAGAGGTGTACGGCCAGTGTAGGAGATCGCTCCCCACACCATGATGCCGGGTGTTGGCCCCGTGTGCCTCGGTCGTATGCAGTCCTGATTGTGGCGCTCACCTGCACGGCGCCAAACACGCATACGACCACATTGGCACCATTCGTCCCTCCATTCACGCCTGTCGCGACACCACTGGAGGCGGGCTGCACGATGTTGGGGCGTGAGCGGAAGACGGCCTAACGGCGTGCGGGACCGTAGCCCAGCTTCATGGAGACGGTTGCGAATGGTCCTCGCCGATACCCCAGGAGCAACAGTGTCCCTAATTTGCTGGGAAGTGGCGGTGCGGTCCCCTACGGCACTGCGTAGGATCCTACGGTCTTGGCGTGCATCCGTGCGTCGCTGCGGTCCGGTCCCAGGTCGACGGGCATGTGCACCTTCCGCCGACCACTGGTGACAACATCGATGTACTGTGGAGACCTCACGCCCCACGTGTTGAGCAATTCGGCGGTACGTCCACCCGGCCTCCCGCATGCCCACTATACGCCCTCGCTCAAAGTCCGTCAACTGCACATACGGTTCACGTCCACGCTGTCGCGGCATGCTACCAGTGTTAAAGACTGCGATGGAGCTCCGTATGCCACGGCAAACTGGCTGACACTGACGGCGGCGGTGCACAAATGCTGCGCAGTTAGCGCCATTCGACGGCCAACACCGCGGTTCCTGGTGTGTCCGCTCTGCCGTGCGTGTGATCATTGCTTGTACAGCCCTCTCGCAGTGTTTGGAACAATTATGGTGGGTCTGACACACCGGTGTAAATGTGTTCTTTTTTCCATTTCCAGGAGTGTAGTTTAGACAAGAAGACAATAGAAGCTTTCGAAATGTGGTGCTACAGAAGAATGCTGAAGATTAGATGGGTAGATCACATAACTAATGAAGAGGTATTGAATGGAATTGGAGAGAAGAGAAATTTGTGGCACAACTTGACTAGAAAAAGGGTTCGGTTGGTAGGACATGTTCTGAGGCACCAAAGGATCACCAATTTAGTATTGGAGGGCAGCGTGGAGGGTAAAAGTCGTAGAGGGTGACCAAGAGATGAATACACCAAGCAGATTCAGAAGGATGTAGGCTGCAGTAGGTACTGGGAGATGAAGAAGCTTGCACAAGGTAGAGTAGCATGGAGAGCTGCATCAAACCAGTCTCAGGACTGAAGACCACAACAACAACAACAATTTCAACCGTCAATCATTTGTGTGTTTCAATACCCCTATTTTATACATTGTGTTGTACTGGTATGGAACTGGGGACCTAGAAACGACAGAGAGGTTTCGTCGCCGCCGCAGTCTTCAGTGGCTCACAACAGACTACGGCAGTGCACTATCCACAATGCCGTCCCACGACGGTTTCTGCGGTTCGGCCCCCAGTGGACCCCCCCCCCCCCCACCCCCCCGACGAGTGTAACCCCAATAAAGGGAACCAGCCAGCATTCGCCGAGGCAGATGAAAACAACCTTAAAAACCATCCACAGGCTGGTCAGCACACAGGACCACGCCTTCCCGCCCGGAAAGAATACATGGTATGGTTACTGTATATATACTGGGTGTTACAAAAAGGTACGGCCAAACTTTCAAGAAACATTCGTCACACATAGAAAGAAAATATGTTATGTGGACATGTGTCCGGAAACGGTTACTTTCCATGTTAGAGCTCATTTTAAATTTTATTACTTCTCTTCAAATCACATTAATCATGGAATGGAAACACACAGCAACAGAACGTACCAGCGTGACTTCAAACAATTTGTTACAGGAAATGTTCAAAATGTCCTCCTTTAGCGAGGATACATGCATCAACCCTCCGTCACATGGAATCCCTGATGCTCTGATGCAGCCCTGGACAATGGCGTATTGTATCACAGCCGTCCACAATACGAGCACGAAGAGTCTCTACATTTGGTACCGGTGTTTCGTAGACAAGAGCTTTCTAATGCCCCCAAAAATGAAAGTCAGGGGGGTTGAGGTCAGGAGAGCGTGGAGGCCATGGAATTGGTCCGCCTGTACCAATCCATCGGTCACCGAATCTTTTGTTGAAAAGCGTACGAACACTTCGACTGAAATGTGCAGGAGCTCCATTGCGCATTATGTCGTACTTATAAAGGCACGTGTTGTAGCAGCACAGGTAGAGTATCCCGTATGAAATCATGATAACGTGCTCCATTGAGCGTAGGTGGACGAAACTAAAATGAGCTCTAACATGGAAATTAAGCGTTTCCGTACACATGTCCACGTAACATCTTTTCTTTCTTTGTGTGTGAGGAATGTTTCCTGAAAGTTTGGCCGTACCTTTTTGTGACACCCTGTATATATATACATTTATCTCTGCTCTCATCGATTAATGTTTGAATTATATTCTTGTTTCTAATCTTACCAAGGGATTTTGAAATGTACTACTTCTACATAATCTGGTATTCTATCTCTCTTTACTGACGTTAACAGTTTTAAAGTGGTACCAAGAAGATAATTCCCCAGTAATTATCTAACACTCTTTGATCTCTTGTTTCTATACCAGAATTTTAATACTTTCTTTCCATTCTCTTGGAACCCTAGCTTAAAGAAAACACTAAGCTGCTGGTGCAATAAATGTCCACCATGTTTTATTAGTTCATTATGTACACCAACTGATCCTGGAGATTTTCTGTTTGTAAGTCTTTTCATTGCACTATATATTTCCTCCATTGAGAAATCTATTTGAGTGTTATCTTCTGTGCTTTGGTGTTAAGTTTTAGTTTCCACATTTGTTATGTCCCTATACTGTAATTTAAAACAGTTTTCCCACTGAATTTGGATTACATTTTATATCTGAATGTGTTTCTGATATCTTTTGCTTTGCTTTTGGAGTATCTACCGTACTTTCCTTTATGTTCCTAAAGATAATGTGCTAATGGATATCATAGGAAGTAGTTCGGTTGAAGAGAAATGGACCTCTCTAAGAAGTGGACAGATCCATACATATTATAAAAATGGATGTACGTATGTATGTATGTATGTATGGTCTACATCTCCTCCTAAACCACTGGAGCGATTTCACCAAAACATATATACATATCACCTAATATCTGGAAAGAATAGCTGTGGGGGTAGACCCTCCTGCCTACAAAGGAAGTAGGGGTGAAAAAGCAGTGTAGCCTGTCTTGTACAAAGATCCATATTCAACTATTCGAGAATGAGAGCGCTTAAAGAGCTGAAACAAACTTCAGACATAATTTCGAACCTTTCCAAAACTTTCTCTTGCTGACAGCCTCCACAAAATGATGAAAGGATAGAAAAGATATCGCTTACTACCTTTAGACTAGTCATGCTGTAAGACTACCACATGAAGCATGGCGTTTTACTTTACTACTTCCATGCTACTAACTGTATTCACGACACATATTGCAGACAGTTTTCACATTTACCTCTGAATGTACTCGTAGTAGCAAAAGTAAATGATTGGGTGACACATAGTTTAGAAGATACGATGTCATAAACACTTAGATGTGTGAACGACTGTCGCGTAATGCATGCATCAGATTTATTAATTCTTTGCTACTAACTCTATTCGCAACACGCTCCACAGCCAGTATCCACACATGCTGCAGAATGTACATGCAAAAATATATCATTGCATATATAGTTCACGAGATATGACGTCAAACACTGGGATACAAGAAAAACTGTGGTACAGTACTTGACATTTTAATTTATGACTTGTTTACTACTTACCCTGTTCACAACACATTTCGCAGACACCATCCAGATAGGTCGCTAAATGTACTTAGAAAAATGGATCATTGTAAGATACCTCGTTGATTTATTATTTTTTTTATTTTACACTTGTAGTTCAGTGAAACTAAATTGAGGAGAAAAGCTCTAAGGTCGTGGACTGTGCCAGTATAAGAAATTACAACATAAAGGTAATAACAGCTAAAATAAAATGTTTATGAACCCAGAAAGGACAAACCATAAGCTTAAGTAAACGCAATCAAGAATATAATATAGGCATCACCTTAATTTTTCAAGTAACTCCTAGACAGAATTGGCGTGACCCAGGAGGAAACTTCAGTTTCGATTTAAAAGCGCGTGGATTACTGCGAAGATTTTAGAATTCTTGTAGTAGCTTACTCAAAATGGATTGTGCTCCCTGCCGCCGTTGGATAAGCAGCTGCAGCAGCAAGTCGTATAACCCTAGCTTACTTATTTGTTACATAGTTTAATTAATTTCTTTGCGTGTTTTTGGGTACTTGCATTGTTTAATTCATATATTTCGGGCGTATTATAGTATTTGAGGGTTGTAGCATTGCGCCTTAGTACCTGAATAGTGCAAATTCGCGTAGTCGTCTGTCTTCTGTTTTTGTTGTGAACGGCCAGTGTCGGTTGGCCAGTCAGTGTGCTCCCTGCCGCCGTTGGATAAGCAGCTGCAGCAGCAAGTCGTATAACCCTAGCCTACTTATTTGTTAGATAGTTTAATTAATTTCTTTGCGTGTTTTTGGGTTCTTGCATTGTTTAATTCATATATTTCGGGCATATTATAGTATTTGACAGTTGTAGCATCGCGCTTTAGTGTTTACTTCGTAGATTCATATTTAAATTGCGTGTGAGTTTCGTATAGGAGGTGCAATTTCGAGTTTTAGTTACTGTAATCGTAAATTCAGCAGATTGTAGCGCAGTCGTTAGGCATTTGTACAGGTTAGTTGATACATTCTTTGCGTGTTCCGCTTGCGTTATCTAGGCACGGACTCGTGTTTCGGTAACTGTTGTTAAACATCGATTAGAATGGACAGGGACTGCGATTGCTGTGTTCGGATGAGGGCTGACTTGGCATCCCTTCGCTCACAGCTGCAATCGGCGCTGACTTCGGTCGCGCAGCTTGAGGCTGTTGCCAATGGGCACCACTGTGGGGAGCCGGACTTGGGTATCACGGGGATGTCAACCTCGTCCCGTCTGTCCCCAGATCGGTCTGCCGCTGTGGTTGCCCCGGTTGCTGCCCGCAGTGGGGCTGAGCCCTCGCCTGTGGTTGATTGGGAGGTCGTTCCAAGGCGTGGCAGGCAGCGAAAGGCGTCCCCGGAGGCTGATCAGAAAGCCTCCCCGGTGCGTCTGACAAACCGGTTTCAGAAACTGTCCCTGGCTGAGCCAGATGCAGCTGCCTGCCCTGTTTCAGAGGATCATTCTCAGCCTTCAAGGTCCGGGCAATCGCAGAGGGTGGGCTTACTGGTAGTTGGGAGCTCCAATGTTAGGCGCGTAATGGGGCCCCTTAGGGATACGGCGGCTAAGGAGGGGAAGAAATCCAGTGTGCACTCCCTGTGCATTTCGGGAGGAGTCATTCCTGATGTGGAAAGGGTCCTTCCGGATGCCATGAAGAGCACAGGGTGCAGCCAGCTGCAGGTGGTGGCACATGTCGGCACTAATGACGTGTGTCGCTTTGGATCTGAGGAAATTCTCTCTGGATTCCTGCGGCTATATGATTTGGTAAAGGCTGCCGGTCTTGCTTACGAGATGAAGGCAGAGCTCACCATCTGCAGCATCGTTGACAGAACCGACTGCGGACCTTTGGTGCAGAGCCGGGTGGAGGGTCTGAATCAGAGGCTCAGACGGTTTTGCGACCGTATTGGCTGCAGATTCCTTGACTTGCGCCATAGGGTGGTGGGGTTTCGGGTTCCGCTGAATAGGTCAGGAGTTCACTACACTCAGCTGGCGGCTACACAGGTAGCGGAGGCTGTGTGGCGTGGACTGGGCGTGGACTGGGCGGTTTTTTAGGTTAGAAGGCCTCGGGAAAGTGCGGGATGGGCTGCAATGTCAAAGGGTGCTTGGCAATTACAGGACGTGCTTGGATCAAGGAACAGTCGGAATTATAGTTGTAAATTGTTGTAGTTGCGCTGAGCTTCAAGCGCTAATAGAAAGCACAGAAGCTGATATCGTTATAGGTACAGAAAGCTGGCTAAAGCCTGAAATAAGTTCTGCAGAAATCTTTACGAAGTCTCAGACGGTGTTCAGGAAAGATAGATTAGGCAGAATTGGTGGTGGAGTGTTTGTGTCTGTCAGTAGTGGTTTATCTTGTAGTGAAGTCGAAGTAGATACTCCGTGCGAATTGGTGTGGGTGGAGGTTATACTTAACAGCCGAATTAAGTTAATAATTGGCTCCTTCTACCGACCCCCAGACTCCGATGATACAGTTGCGGAACAGTTCAGAGAAAGTTTGAGTCTCGTAACAAATAAATACCCCACTCATACGGTTATAGTTGGTGGGGACTTCAACCTACCCTCGGTATGTTGGCAAAAATACTTGTTCAAAACCGGCGGTAGGCAGAAAACGTCTTCCGAGATTGTCCTAAATGCATTCTCCGAAAATTATTTCGAGCAGTTAGTCCACGAACCCACGCGAATTGTAAATGGTTGCGAAAACACACTTGACCTCTTGGCCACAAACAATCCAGAGCTGATAGAGAGCATCATGACTGATACAGGGATTAGTGATCACAAGGTCATTGTAGCTAGGCTCAATACCATTTCTTCCAAATCCATCAGAAACAAACGCAAAATAATTTTATTTAAAAAAGCGGATAAAGTGCCACTAGAAGCCTTCCTAAAAGACAATTTCCATTCCTTCCGAACTGACTATGCGAATGTAGACGAGATGTGGCTCAAATTCAAAGATATAGTAGCAACAGCAATTGAGATATTCATACCTCATAAATTGGTAAGAGATGGAACGGATCCCCCGTGGTACACAAAAAAGGTCCGAACGCTGTTGCAGAGGCAACGGAAAAAGCATGCGAAGTTCAGAAGAACGCGAAATCCCGAAGATGGGCTAAAATTTACAGACGCGCGAAATTTGGCACTTACTTCGATGCGAGATGCCTTTAATAGGTTCCACAACGAAACATTGTCTCTAAATTTGGTAGAAAATCCGAAGAAATTCTGGTCGTATGTAAAGTACACAAGCGGCAAGACGCAGTCAATACCTTCGCTGCGCAGTGCCGATGGTACTGTTACCGACGACTGTGCCGCTAAAGCGTAGTTATTGAACGCAGTTTTCCGAAATTCCTTCACCAGGGAAGACGAATGGAATATTCCAGAATTTGAAACACGAACAGCTGCTAGCATGAGTTTCTTAGAAGTAGATACCTTAGGGGTTGCGAAGCAACTCAAATCGCTTGATACGGGCAAGTCTTCAGGTCCAGATCGTATACCGATTAGGTTCCTTTCAGATTACGCTGATACTATAGCTCCCTACTTAGCACTCATATACAACCGCTCGCTCACCGATAGATCTGTACCTACAGATTGGAAAATTGTGCAGGTCGCACCAGTGTTCAAGAAGGGTAGTAGGAGTAATCCATTTAACTACAGACCTATATCATTGACGTCGGTTTGCAGTAGGGTTTTGGAGCAAATACTGTATTCAAACATTATGAATCACCTCGAAGGGAACGATCTATTGACACGTAATCAGCATGGCTTCAGAAAACATCGCTCTTGTGCAACGCAGCTAGCTCTTTATTCGCACGAAGTAATGGCCGCTATCGACAGGGGATCTCAAGTTGATTCCGTATTTCTAGATTTCCGGAAAGCTTTTGACACCGTTCCTCACAAGCGACTTCTAATCAAGCTGCGGAGCTATGGGGTATCGTCTCAGTTGTGCGACTGGATTCGTGATTTCCTGTCAGGAAGGTCGCAGTTCGTAGTAATAGACGGCAAATCATCGAGTAAAACTGAAGTGATATCAGGTGTTCCCCAGGGAAGCGTCCTGGGACCTCTACTGTTCCTGATCTATATAAATGACCTGGGTGACAATCTGATCAGTTCTCTTAGACTGTTCGCAGATGATGCTGTAATTTACCGGCTAGTAAGGTCATCCGAAGACCAGTATCAGCTGCAAAGCGATTTAGAAAAGATTGCTTTATGGTGTGTCAGGTGGCAGTTGATGCTAAATAACGAAAAGTGTGAGATGATCCACATGAGTTCCAAAAGAAATCCGTTGGAATTCGATTACTCGATAAATAGTACAATTCTCAAGGCTGTCAATTCAACTAAGTACCTGGGTGTTAAAATTACGAACAACTTCAGTTGGAAGGACCACACAGATAATATTGTCGGGAAGGCGAGCCAAAGGTTGCGTTTCATTGGCAGGACACTTAGAAGATGCAACAAGTCCACTAAAGAGACAGCTTACACTACACTCGTTCGTCCTCTGTTAGAATATTGCTGCGCGGTGTGGGATCCTTACCAGGTGGGATTGACGGAGGACATCGAAAGGGTGCAAAAAAGGGCAGCTCGTTTTGTATTATCGCGTTATAGGGGAGAGAGTGTGGCAGATATGATACACGAGTTGGGATGGAAGTCATTACAGCATAGACGTTTTTCGTCGTGGCGAGACCTTTTTACGCAATTTCAGTCACCAACTTTCTCTTCCGAATGCGAAAATATTTTGTTGAGCCCAACCTACATAGGTAGGAATGATCATCAAAATAAAATAGGAGAAATCAGAGCTCGAACAGAAAGGTTTAGGTGTTCGTTTTTCCCGCTCGCTGTTCGGGAGTGGAATAGTAGAGAGATAGTATGATTGTGGTTCGATGAACCCTCTGCCAAGCACTTAAATGTGAATTGCAGAGTAGTCATGTAGATGTAGATGTAGATGTAGATGTAGATGTAGATGTAGATGTAGAAGCAACAGTATACTGCACACTTCTGTGCACTAGAGTCAAGGTAGTGCGATCCAAATGCAGATCGGATTTCTGCTTAGGATTAACTGTGTGAAAGCTGCTGATTCTTGGGAACAAGCTGATATTGTTAACAAGAAACGGCAGTAAAGAATGTATATACTGAAAGGTCAATGCCAGAATACCCAGACTAGTGAACTGGGGTCGACAAGTTGTTCGGGAACTTACTCTACTTATTGCCCGAACTGCTGTTTTAGATCCAAAAATATCCTTTGAGAATGGGCAGAGTTACCCTAAAATATAATACCATGCAGCATAAGGGAAGGAAAATATGCAAAGTAGACTCTCGTGTCGAACGATCATTTACTTCAAATTGTGTTCGAATAGTAAAAATGGCAGAATTAAGTCTTTGAACAAGATCCTAAAGGTGAGCTTTCCACAACAGTTTACTATCTGTCTGAATATCTACTAATTCGAACTTCAGCTTCACTAACCATATGTCCATTCTGTGAAATTCAAATATCGGGTTTTGTTGAGTTGTGTGTTAGAAACTGTAACAACTGAGTCTTACTGTGATTAAGCATTAGTTTATTTTATACAAGCCACGAACTTACGTTACGAGCTGCGCTATTCGAAACAGAGCCAATGTTGCTTGCGTCATCAGCAAACAGAAATATTTTAGAATTGCATGTAATTCTAGAGGGCGTACCGTTTAGATAAACAAGGAACAAGAGTGGCCCCAGCATTGACCCTGGGACACCTCCTCCCCCCTCACCATTCACTGTTCCACACTACGGCCCACATCATAGCCATTCTCAACACTGTGAATAATGAGATTTTGCTATCTGTTGTTAAAATAAGTGGTGAACCAATTGCGAACAACTCCCCATGTTCCACAATGGTCTAACTTCTGTACCAATATTTTGTGATCAACACAATCAAACGCCTTAGTTAAATCAAGAAATGTGCCTAGAATTCGAAACCTTTTGTTTAATCCATCCAGTACCTCACAAAGGAAAGAGGATATAGAATTTTCAGTTGTTAAACCACTTCTAAACCCGAACTGTACATTTGATAGCAAATTAAGTGATATAAAATTATCAATTATCCATGCATACACAATCATTTCAATAACTTCAGCAGACACTGATGGCATGGAAATAGGTCTAAAATTGTCTACATGATCCATTTCTCCTTTTCTCTCTTTTTATAAACCGGCTTTAGCACTGATTACTTTAATCGTTCGTGAAACTGACCATTCACAAATGAAAAATTCCAAAAATGGTTAACTACAGGGCTAACATGTGGAGCACAGTAGTTTAATATTCTGCTAATCACTCAATCAAATCCATGAGAGTCCTTAGTCTTTAGTGATACAATTATTGACTCAATCTCCCCCTCATTAGTATCACAGAGGAGTATTTCAGATATCAAACTCAGAAAGGCATTTTGCAAGAGAGCTATATGATTCTCTGCAGAAACTAAGTTTTTATTTAATTCATCAGCAGTCCCAAGAAAATAAATTTTTAAATACTGTACATACATCAGACATACAATAACATAAAAAGTTTTACTACTAACTGACTTTGTACTTTGGACCTTATCTGGTGACCAGACAGTTCCTTCTCAAGTGACCATTCGGTTTTAATTTTATCATGTGAATTAGCTATTCTACTTGCATACCATATACTCTTTACCTTACTAATAACACTTTTAAGCACCTTACAATACTATAAGTAATGGGCTAGTGTAGCTTGATTGTGACTACTTCAAAGATTTTGACATAATTCCCACTTTGTTCTACATGATATCCTTATCCCACTAGTCAGCCACCCAGCTTGCCTTTTAATACTAGTATCCTGTTTAGAACGTTCTAATGCAAAGCAACTCTCAAACAGCATGAGAAATGTGTTAATGAAACCACTGTACTTGTCATCTATGTTAATGTCACTGTAAACATCATGCCACCCTTGTTCCTTAACGAGGTTTAGCAAACTCTCTATTGAAGTAGGATTACCTTTTCTACATAGTTTGTAATTATATACAGGGTGGTCCATTAATGGTGACAGAGCCAAATATCTCACGTAATAAGCGTCAAACGAAAAAACTACAAAGAACGAAACTTGTCTAGGTTGAAGGGGGAAACCAGATGGCGCTATGGTTGGCCCGCTAGATGGCACTGCCATAGGTCAAATGGATATTAACTGTGTTTTTTTAATAGTAACCCCCATTTTATATTACATATTCGTGTAGTACGTAGAGAAATATGAACGCTTTAGTTGGACCACTTTTTTCGCTTTGTGATAGATGGCGCTGTAATAGTCACAAACATATGGCTCACAATTTTAGACGAACAGTTGGTAACAGGTAGGTTTTTTAAATTAAAATACAGAACGTAGGTACGTTTGAACACTTTATTTCGGTTGTTCCAATGTAATAAATGTACCTTTGTGAACTTATCATTTCCGAGAACACATGCTGTTACAGCGTGATTACCTGTAAATACCACATTAAGGCAATAAATGCTCAAAATGATGTCTGTCAACCTCAATGCATTTGGCAATACGTGAAACGAAATTCCTCTCAACAGCGAATACTTCGCCTTCAGTAATGTTCGAACATGCATCGACAATGCTCTGACGCATGTTTTCAGGCTTTGTCGGTGGATCACGATAGCAAATATCCTTCAACTTTCCCTACAGAAAGAAATGCGGGGACGTCAGATCCGGTGAACGTGCGGGCCATGGTATGGTGCTTCGACGACCAGTCCACCTGTCATGAAACATGCTATTCAATACTGCGAGCTATGTGCCGGACATCCATCATGTTGGAAGTACATCGCCATTCTGTCATGCAGTGAAACATCTCGTAGTAACATCGGTAGAACATAACGTAGGACACATACATTGCACCATCTAGGCTGCCATCGATAAAATGGGGACCAATTATCCTTCGTCCCATAATGCCGCACCATACATACTGAAGTTCCACTTGCTGCAGCCATTGTGGATTTTCCGTTGTCCAGCAGTGCATATTAAGCCGGTTTACGTTACCGTTGTCGGTGTATGACGCTTCGTCGCTAAATAGAAAGCGTGCAAAAAATCTGCCTTCGTCCCGTAATTTCTCTTGTGCCCAGTGGCAGAACTGTACACGACGTTCAACGTCATCACCATCCAATTCCTGGTGCATAGAAATATAGAAATATGGTACGGGTGCAATCCATGTTGATGTAGCATTCTCAACAGCGACGTTTCTGAGATTCCCGATTCTCAAGCAAATTCTCTGCTATTGATGTGCGGATTAGCCGCGACAGCAGCTAAAACACCTACTTGGGCATCATCATTTGTTGCTGGTCGTGGTTGACATTTCACATGTGGCTGAACATTTCCTGCACCCTTAAATAACGTAACTATCCGGCGAACGGTCCGGACACTTGGATGATGTCGTCCAGGATACCGAGCAGCATATATCGACCTTTTCCGTAATTGGTAAACAGTCTATTTTAACACGGGTAATGTATCACGAAGCAAATACCGTCCGCACTGGCGGAATGTTACGTGATACCACTTACTTATATGTTTGTGACTATTACAGCGCCATGTGTCACAATGCGAAAAAAGTGGTCCAACTAAAACATTCATATTTCTTTACATACTACACGAATATGAATTAAAAATTGTGGTTCCTATTTTAAAAAAACGCAGTTGGTATCCGTTTGACCTATGGCAGCGTCATATAGGGGGCCAAAAATAGTGCCATCTGGTTTGCCCCTTCAAGCTAGACGAGTTTCGTTCTTTGCTGTTTTTTTCATTTGACGCTTATTTCGTGAGATACGTGGCCCGGTCACTATCAATGGACCACACTGTATAACATTTGTTTCAGTACAAAAACCTTTTAGTATTAAAATTCTTGCATCATGGTCTGAAAGGCCATTGATCCTTGTACTAACAGAATGCCCATCTAGTAATGAAGGGAGAATAAAAATGTCGTCTGTGGCTGTGCTACTGTTTCTGTGCACTCTGGTTGGAAAAAACACAATCTGCTTCAGATCATATGAGGTTAGGAGATCTTCCAACATCCTTTTTCTTGCACAGTCACACACAAAATTGGTCAAATAACTTACAGATTTGCTGCCGGGTGACGGCATCACCTAGCAGCAAACCCGTAAGTTATTTGAACATTCAATTCGCCGGGAAAAATGAAGGTCTCACATACAAAATTAACATTAAAGTCACCACATATAAGTTATTTTAGATACTTCCTATAAGTGAACCAATAGCCCACTCTAGTTTGAGCAGAAATACTTTGAAGTCAGAGTTAGGGGACCTATGAGAAATAACAATTAAAAATTTAGTTTCATTTAATTTAACTGCTCCTGAACACAATTCAGATACTTGTTCGGTGCAGCGCCGTGACACGTCTACAGTCTCAAATGGAATATTGTTTTTTACGTACGTGGCCACTACCCCACTCCTTAAAGAACTCCTTGGAAAACAGCCAGGTAATCTGTATCCTGGTAAATGAAGCCCTTGCAATGTCAAATTATTTAAGTGGTGCTCCGATATACCAATTGTGTCAGAGTCAACATCTACAAGCACTCCACTAACGTTATCTGTGAGGCCTCTTATATTTTGATGAAATGTGCTAATTCTTTCTGTACTTGGATACCTGACCTCCTCTGAATGTGACTCCTTTGTTAGAGAGACTTCTTTAAGTAGGTGTACCTATCAGCTGACTTCAATCTAAAAAAGGTGCAGCTCTAACACCAACAACCACAGGAATCTTACCATGGGTGATCCGACCACCACCTACTGCACTGTCGCCTATACGCTTTGCTAGCCTCCACTTCCCATACCTGTTGAGGTGTAGGCGATGCCTAGTGAAACTGAGTCTATTGACAGATTCAGCTGGCACCACTGCAATGTGAGCCATGACCTCCGCCATCAGTGTCTTCTCCAGCTGCATGTTAAGACTCCTAACAGCAGCATTAAGATGAGGCCGATCACGACACTGAAACAGTTGCACGAAGTGTACATTAGAGGCACCAGTCTGAATTGGTATTTTACCAGATCACCACCTACATCACATTACCTGTCCCTATCAAGACAATTCCCTGCTCCACTCACAGCCACTACCTGATACTCTCTCGTAAAATTCCCACATACCTCCCTATCCCGTCAGTCACCTTAGCCAACCCTGTACTAGGTTTCACAATGCTGGTGATCTGGTACTCACTCCCCAACTTTTCCTGCAACTGCTGGTCCACACCTCTGCGATGCGAATACCTAGCAGCTTAACCCTCTCCTTTCTGTTAGAATTTGCAACTGACCTAGGCTTCCTAACTGCTGAGGAATGCCGTATGCTTCCTACACCCACAGCTACAAGAGGCTCCTCTCCACTTAACTCTGACAGTTGGTCAAATCTATCACTTATACGCGAAGTACGACTGTTTGAATATCCCCTTCTACTAGCTGCCTTCTTACCATCTGTCAGTTCCTATTCTCCAGCACCCTTCACCCTCTTCAACCTGTCTAGTTCCTTCTTTGCGTCTTGTAACTGCACCTGAAGGGCACAGGTCTTACGCTCCACCTCCTCTATGAACTTCTGCTAAAAATTCTGCGTGCCCGGGAGAGGATCTCGCCAGAACGCCCACTGGCTTCCTCACTGGATTCCCCCCCCCCCCCCCCCCCATGAAAATGAACAAATCCCCCCACACCGTATCCACTACTCCAAAACTACTACAAAGCCCACACTTTCTACTCACGGTAAAATTTTAACCGTTACTGAGAATACCAAACGTCTACGTTACCTAAGTTCAGTTACAACAGCCGAACTATTTAAAGAACCAACAATAGTGATCTCGAAATTCTTTCTCTACTAAAACTACTAAAGCACAATAACACCAAACCTTCACACAATTTCTTAGCTAAAACCAAAAATTCAAGCGGCCACTGGAACACTCAGCGAAATTAAAAAAGTGAATGAAAATATTACTTACGTATTTCACTAGAAACGATAAGAATCGTCAGCTAAAAACTACCGCACGAAATTTACTAAACGACTACAACGCACAAACAACTCTTAAAAACACAGTGGGTGAAAGTTTCCGAAAGTTCATTAAACCATTATTTCGCCAGAAACAGCACGAGGCGCCGCTGAAAACTACTAAATTTAATAATTGTATAACAGTGGAGAAACAACTTCGTCAGAACTTAAGAACAACAGCAGGTGCAACTGCACGCTGCGAAATGTAAACACACTGCTAATATTTGGATGAACGATTCAAAACTACTAAATTTAATATTAGAATATAGTGCACAAACAACTTTATGTAACGCATGTGACGATATGACGACAAATACTGAGACACGTGAAAAACTGCTGCATCATGCATGACTTATTAATTTATTACTCTTTACTGCTAACTCTATTAACAACACATTTTGTAGACAACAGGCCATACACCGCTGTATGTACCCGCAAAATTACATCATTGCCCGACACATAGTTCAGGAGATATCTCATACCTGTGTGAACATGAAAGTACAGAGCGAAGGTCGCTAGAAATACAAGGGAAATACGTGTACAAACACATGTGAAATATGTTAATTATATGTAATATATATGTTATATACGCGTACGTGGGCAGAGCCACCCTTGGAACGATTTCAGTCAAATTCAGTACACATATTAGTTAAAATCTGCAAAGCAATACCCTAGGCAATACCTCCTGTTCGGGTGGCTGTCTTAACGTACAGAGAGATGGAGGAAGGGCGTGACGGACAAACAGAGTGGGAAGAGGAAATAGACACAGATAGAGAAGAGGAGGAGGAGGACAGAGGGATATGGACAGATAGAGGGATGAGGAGGAGATGTGCAGAGTAAGGGAGGAGAGGAGATTGACGGAGACAGGGTGGAGAAAGAGATGTACAGCAGACGGATGAGAAGATGGACAGAGTAAGAAGGGGAGGAGAAAAAGGGCAGAGAAAGGGAAGATGGGGAGATGGGCAAAGAGAGGAGTGAGGAGAAGATGATCGACGAGAGGTAGTGCAGGAAATGGATGTGAAGAGACAAAGGAGGAGATGGACTGAGAGGGGGGAACCGGATACGAACAAAATGCGGGGTGGAGGTGATGTCCATTTTCAGTGAAATTTACATATGCCATCTGACTGAAGAACAAAATAACTCAGATTAAAGTGTTGAACGTGGATGTTTCTAAACTTTGTCTTTAGTTGTGCAAACAATCACAGCACCAAAACTGTTACTGTAATTACTCACAAAAGAATATAAAAATTAACGCGTCTGACTTTCTGATAAAGCTGCTTGAAAACTCACAAGATAGCTCTTTACTGAAACCTTCTACTGGTATTAAGCCGCTGCACTGATATGATATTTTCACAAATACACTCTAACTATCACTGTATCTTACAATGGACACGAACTTTGACATTAATCAAATTTATTGGCCTACCAATGCGCACACAATGGTTGTCTGCTTTACAACTTGTCACTATTAGGATAATGATGAGACGCCAAAAATCAAACTCTATTTGTTGTACTTGTGATGTGCAAAGCAAGACGGTATCTCACCAATTTTCATAAAATGCTTCTCAGCACACAACTCGCCGTGCACAAGGCAAGTACGCAAACACAGTCGTGAAATTATAAATGAAAATGGAAAGCTAATCTTAACGACTGATAAATGAACTATGCCTCATTAAGCTATGACAATAACACACCTTTTCGTTAAGTTCTAACAACTAGACAAAATAGCGAAAATATTTCCTAAAACTCTCCCACGTACAATAGCGTTCCTTGAAAGTTGTTTCAACCGTAACACAAAATCATACGTTGCATTATGAAATTCATACAGCAGTCTGCAAGCATACGTAATGTAAGAATACAAGGTACAGTTATTTATATAAAAAAACTGGATTACTTTAAAAGTTAGCTTTTGTTAGTCTTCCATTAATCTTTGTTACGTATCTTCCCTCCAAACATGTTATTGCAAAATCCCTATTTAAATGATACTGCCTCCATTACACGGCAGTTCAGCTTCAGCCAAGTACTGTACATTGCCAGGATGTGCAACACTCACTGTTACAACACACCCTCTTCAGAATGAATTAACCTCTCTGACCAATATCTTTATTCTCAAACACAGTCTTAAAAGGAATACACTCCTGGAAATGGAAAAAAAGATCACATTGACACCGGTGTGTCAGACCCACCATACTTGCTACGGACACTGCGAGAGGGCTATACAAGCAATGATCACACGCACGGCAGAGCGGACACACCAGGAACCGCGGTGTTGGCCGTCGAATGGCGCTAGCTGCGCAGCATTTGTGCACCGCCGCCGTCAGTGTCAGCCAGTTTGCCGTGGCATACGGAGCTCCATCGCAGTCTTTAACACTGGTAGCATGCCGCGACAGCGTGGACGTGGACCGTATGTGCAGTTGACGGACTTTGAGCGAGGGCGTATAGTGGGCATGCGGGAGGCCGGGAGGACGTACCGCCGAATTGCTCAACACGTGGGGCGTGAGGTCTCCACAGTACATCGATGTTGTCGCCAGTGATCGGCGGAAGGTGCACGTGCCCGTCGAACTGGGACCGGACCGCAGCGACGCACGGATGCACGCCAAGACCGTAGGATCCTACGCAGTGCCGTAAAGGACCGCACCGCCACTTCCCAGCAAATTAGGGACACTGTTGCTCCTGGGGTATCGGCGAGGACCATTCGCAACCGTCTCCATGAAGCTGGGCTACGGTCCCGCACACCGTTAGGCCGTCTTCCGCTCACGCCCCAACATCGTGCAGCCCGCTTCCAGTGGTGTCGCGACAGGCGTGAATGGAGGGACGAATGGAGATGTGTCGTCTTCAGCGATGAGAGTCGCTTCTGCCTTGGTGCCAATGATGGTCGTATGCGTGTTTGGCGCCGTGCAGGTGAGCGCCACAATCAGGACTGCATACGACCGAGGCACACAGGGCCAACACCCGGCATCATGGTGTGGGGAGCGATCTCCTACACTGGGCGTACACCTCTGTTGATCGTCGAGGGGACACTGAATAGTGCACGGTACATCCAAACCATCATCGAACCCATCGTTCTACCATTCCTAGACCGGCAAGGGAACTTGCTGTTCCAACAGGACAATGCACGTCCGCATGTATCCCGTGCCACCCAACGTGCTCTAGAAGGTGTAAGTCAACTACCCTGGCCAGCAAGATCTCCGGATCTGTCCCCCATTGAGCATGTTTGGGACTGGATGAAGCGTCGTCTCACGCGGTCTGTACGTCCAGCACGAACGCTGGTCCAACTGAGGCGCCAGGTGGAAATGGCATGGCAAGCCGTTCCACAGGACTACATCCAGCATCTCTACGATCGTCTCCATGGGAGAATAGCAGCCTGCATTGCTGCTGTACTAGTACTAGTACTAGTACTGTACTAGTGCCGACATTGTGCATGCTCTGTTGCCTGTGTCTATGTGCCTGTGGTTCTGTCAGTGTCATCATCTGATGTATCTGACCCCAGGAATGTGTCAATAAAGTTTCCCCTTCCTGGGACAATGAATTCACGGTGTTCTTATTTCAATTTCCAGGAGTGTATATCGATATTACACAGGTTCAGCACATTTACCAAATTCGCAATTTCATTTACATTTATGGTCAAAACTTCCTGAAAATCGTCGTGGCAAATGGAATAGCCCCTTTTCAAAATCGGTAGGATGTGATGGAGTAAATGAAGTGAAATGAGTACAGGAAAAGTATGAAGAAATAACTACGATAATGGGCATCGGAAGGACAAACTCAGCACACACAAAAGCCAAAGCAATATTTGGTGACATTAAAACTAAAAGAGTCAATTTTTAGAGCTTAAAGAATGCTATTGCTGATCACAGAGGAAGAAGCAGATAGATGGGAACAGTACATTGAAAGCCACTATAAAGTTCTCTCGAACAGAGCAGGGGTAGATATATGCGAGAAATATCGTATGGTCAACTAAACAACTCATTCATCAAAGACGCTGCCGCGTTCGTTTAGCCAAGCGGTCTGGTGCGCTAAACTCATGGACTGTGCGGCTGGTCCTGGAGGAGGTACGAGACCTCCCTCGGGTATGGGTGTGTGTGTTTGTCATTAGGATAATTTAGGTTAAGTAGTGTATAAGCTTAGGGACTGATAAACTTAGCAGTTAAATCCCATAAGGTTTCACACACATTTGAACATTTTTTTGAACAAAGACGCTATTAAGAAACATGTACAGAAGAATGGAAAAAACTGAACCTCTCTTCAGTTTGATTTTAGGAAAGGTTGTTGTTGTTGTAGTCTTCAGTCCTGAGACTGGTTTGTTGCAGCTCCCCATGTTTATCCTGTGCAAGCTTCTTCATTTCCCAGTACCTAATGCAGCCTACATCCTTCTGAATCTGCTTAGTCTATTCATGTCTTGGTCTCCCTCTACGAATTTTACCCACCACACTGCCCTCCAGTACTAAATTTGTGATCCCTCGATGTCTCAAAACATGTCCTACCAACTGATCCCTTCTTCTAGTCAAGTTGTTCCACAAATTTCTCTTCTCTCCAATTCTATTCCATACCTCCTTATTACTTATGTGATCTACCCATCTAATCTTCAGCATTCTTCTGTAGCACCACATTTCGAAACTTCTATTGTCTTCTTTTCTAAACTACGTATCGTCCATGTTTCACTTTCATACATGGTTACAATCCATACAAATACTTTCAGAAACGACTTCCTGACATTTAAATCTATACTCGAGGTTAACAATTTTTTCTTCTTCAGAAACGCTTTCCTTGCTATTGCCAGTCTATATTTTATATCCTCTATATTTCGACCATCATCAATTATTTTGCTCCCCAAATAGCAAAACTCCTTTACTACTTTAAGTGTCTCATTTCCTAATCTAATTCCCTCAGCATCACCCGACTTAATTCGACCACAGTCCATTATCCTGGTTTTGCTTTTGTTGATGTTTATCTTATATCCTCCTTTCAAGACTCTGTCCATTCCGTTCAACTGCTCTTCCAAGTCCTTAGCTGTCTCTGACAGAATTACAATGTCATCGGCGAACCTCAAAGTTTTCATTTATTCTCCATAGATTTTAATACTTACTCCGAACTTTTCTTTTGTTTCCTTTATTGCTTGCTAAATATACAGATTGATTAACATCGGGGAGAGGCTACAACCCTGTCTCACTCTCTTCCCAACCACTGCTTCCCTTTCATACCCCTCGACTCTTATAACTGCCATCTGCTTTCTGTACAACTTTTAAATAGCCTTTCGCTTTCTATATTTTACATCTGCCACCTTCAGAATTTGAAAGAGAGTATTCCAGACAACATTGTCAAAAGCTTTCTCTAAGTCTACAAACGCTAGAAACGTACGTTTGCCGTTCCTTAATCTTTCTTCTAAGATAAGTCGTAGGGTTAGTATTGGCCCACGTGTTCCAACATTTCTACCGAATCCAAACTGATCTTTTCCGAGGTCAGCTTCTATCAGTTTTCCATTGGTCTGTAAAGAATTCGCGTTAGTATTTTCCAGCTGTGAATTATTAAACTGATAGTTCGGTAATTTTCACATCCGTCAACAGCTGCTTTCTTTGGAATTGGAATTCTTATATTCTTCTTGAAGTCTGAGGGTGTTTCGTCTGTCTCATACATCTTGCTCACCAGATGGTACAGTTTTGTCAGGACTGGCTCTCTCAAGGCTGTCAGTAGTTCTAATGTAATGTTGTCTACTCCGGGGGCCTTGTTTCAACTCAGGTCTTGCAGTGCTCTGTCAAACTCTTCCGCACTATCATATCTCCCATTTTATCTTCCTCTGCATCCTCTTCCATTTCCATAATATTATCCTCAAGTACATCGCCCTTGTATAGACCCTCTATATATTCCTTCCACCTTTCTGCTTTCCCTTCTTTGCTTAGAACTGGGTTCCCATCAAAGCTCTTGATATTCATACAAGTGGTTCTCTTATCTCCAAAGGTCTCTTTAATTTTCCTGTAGGCAGTAGCTATCTTCTCCCTAGTGAGATAAGCCTCTACATCCTTACATTGTCCTCTAGCCGTCCCTGCTTAGCCATTTTGCACTTCCTGTCGATATCATTATTGAGACGTTTGTGTTCCTTTTTGCCAGCTTCATTTACTGCATTTTTATATTTTCTCTTTTCATCAATTAAATTCAATATTTCTACTGTTACCCAAGGATTTCTACTAGCCCTCGTCTTTTTTCCTACTTGATCCTCTGCTGCCTTCATTACTTCATCCCTCAAAGCTACCTATTCTTCTTCTACTGTACTTCTTTCCCCCATTCCTGTCAATTATTCCCTTATGCTCTCCCTGAAACTCTGTACAACCTCTGGTTCTTTCTGTTTATTCAAGTCCCATCTCCTTAAATTTCCATCCTTTTTCAGTTTCTTCAGTTTTAATCTACAGTTCATAACCAATAGATTGTGGTCAGGGTCCACATCTGCCCCTGGAAATGTCTTACAATTTAAAACCTGGTTCCTAAATCTCTGTCTTACCATTATATAATCTATCTGAATTCTTGCATTTATACAACCTTCTTTCATTATTCTTAAACCAAGTGTTAGCTATGATTAAGTTATGCTCTGTTCAAAATTCTACCATGCGGCTTCCTCTTTCATTTATTAGCTCCAGTCCATATTCACCTTCTATGTTTCCTTCTCTGCCTTTTCCTATTCTTGAATTCCAGTCACCCATGACTATTAAATTTTCGTTCCCTTCACTACCTGAATAATTTCTTTTATCTCATCATACATTTCATCAATTTCTTCGTCAACTGCATAGCTAGTTGGCATATAAACTTGTACTACTGTAGTAGGCGTGGGCTTCGTGTCTATCGTGGCCACAATAATGCGTTCACTATGCTGTTTGTAGTAGCTTACCTATACTCCTATTTTTTTTATTCATTATTAAACCTACTCCTGCATTACCCCTATTTGACTTGGTAATTATAACCCTGTATTCATCTGACCAAAAGTCTTGTTCCTCCTGCAACCAAACTTCACTAATTCCCGCTATATATAACTTTAACCTACCCATTTCCCTTTTTAAATTTTCTAACCTACCTGCCTGAGTAAGAGATCTGACATTCCATGCTCCGATCCGTAGAACGCCAGTTTTCTTTCTCCTGATTACGACGTCCTCTTGAGTAGTCCCCGCCCGGAGATCCGAATGGGGGACTATTTTACCTCCGGAATATTTTACCCAAGAGGACGCCATCACCATTTAACCATACAGTAAAGCTGCATGCCCTCAGGAAAAATTACGGCTGTTGTTTCCCCATGCACTCAGCCGTTCGCAGTACCAGAACAGCAAGGCCGTATTGGTTAGTGTTACAAGGCCAGATCAGTCAATCATCCAGACTGTTGCCCCTGCAACTACTGAAAAGGCTACTGCCCGTTTTCAGAAAAGGTAAAGGCACGAAATATGCAGTTCTGACGTTTTGATCGACAATGGAAGCAAGGAAAATCGAGATACTTCAATGGATTTTTCGGCCTGTAAAAAGTGTTCGACTACGTGAAATGTTGTAAGATGCTTGAAATTAAAAAAAAAGATATATCCTGTTGGGAAAGACGGTAATGAAGAGTGTGTGGAATAAACGAGGGAAAGATGTGCTTGGATAGAAAGGAAAGTAAGACAGGTATGTAGTCCTTCTCCCCGTTTGTTCATAGTTCATATCAAAAAAGCTATGATGGAAATAAAAGAGAACTTTCCTACTAGTCCGTAGCAGTCCGATAAAAATTATTTTTCGTCCTCTACCATATTGGAAATTAGTGGGAAAATATTTTTGACATTCAGTGTAACAAGAATAGGAGAGAGAAAAAGATAAGGAGGGAATGAATTGGTAGTAAACATGTCATATGGAGATAAGAACGCTGACAATAGGACGATTTCGTAAGTCCGTTAGAGTAAAAACATTTTTCTCATAAACATTTATGCGTCTTTCAAGACAAACTAAAGAGTTAGACAGTAACAGGTACTATTTCCTCACCAAAATGGAGTACAACAATAACTTGTAGCGTGTTATTGCACTATTGTAACAGGGTGGGTAATGCGATTTCAAGGTGACACGAGAGCGCGTACAAATCACATCGAGCTAGAAAATAAATGTGACAAGTGAGTACTTTCAAATGCGTGGTCTGTGGTGGAAGCAAGAGAAGTAGCTTTATGTATTTATTTGTTTGTTCGCTTCAACTATTAAATCTATACAACAGCATCTTTCGCAATTATTGTTGCAGAAAATATAAATAATTAAGTAGTTGAATGCAAAAACACTTAATTACTTTGTTAGTTTGTTAGTTACATATCTGATTGTTCATATTCCCGATAAACATTATCTGGCAGAATGTGTAAACTAAACAAACATATAGCCCATAGTTAATAAAAGAAGAGACTATGTGTTGACAACTTACAGGTTTAATTTCTGTGTAAATGACTAAATTTTTGTGTTCAGTAATTTCCGTTTGATACAGAAACAATTGTTAAGGAGAAACATTTTTAACATACATTTGAAAACACTTCTGCTGTCTGTCAGACATTTTATTTCTCTTTGTAGATTGTCAAACAGTTTTATAATTGTGTACTTCACCCCTTTATGTGTCGAAGTTAGATTCATTAAAGGGTAACACAGACAATTTTTCTCCTTCTAGGTTGTGAAAATCTCTGGTTCTCACAAACACAGATGGATTGTTGATAACTTGCTTAAAGAGATACCTGCAAGTTACACATGTATGAACATCACAGCTAATTTTAATTGCTTTATTTCGTGCCATGAGTACTGTCTGCTTAAGTTAGGCAGGTTGTCAAAAGGTTTTACAATTACATATTTCACCCCTTTCTATGTCATAGTTAGATTCGTTAAAGGATAACACAGACAATCTTTTTCCTTCTGTAACGTTCCCCTCTTTTTATTTATTTAGGTTTGAATTGTTTGATTGTTATTCTTTATTTCTATTATTCGGAATCTTTTTTTTTATTAAATTGAGCCTGAAACTTACGTAATAAATACTTCGCGTGAAGTACGATTTGCAGCATAAACAAAAATTAATTTCGGAAATGTAATCCACTGAATATTAAAAGTAAAGCTTTTGAACAACGCGCGTGACTGACTAGATACATTCAGAAGGTACGTACATTCACGTGCGAGTGGTTGCGGTCTGATGAGAAATTTTCATTGTGAAATAATTTCGTCGTAACACACTCGGAGATTGCGAACGTACATTCAGAGTAGAGGCACGTACGTTCTATCATTCCCCGTGGCCTGGGTAAAAGAATGGCAATTATTTAAATCTAAGAGTATTTCTTTTGCATCGGACTAGTATTTTTATAAGAAAAAGAAGATTGCAGGTTCTGAATGTCTCGGCAAAACGAATCGGAAGTAATTTTAGCGGCCACGAAAGGAAAGTAGAGAGCACAATCACGTACCTCTATTGTTGAGCAGCGCCGTTTTGAAGATCTTCGGTTCCATCTAAAACTCGCCTTCTCTGCTTAACATAAATACTCCATAGGCATGGGAATAAGGCTTGTTGTGCGATGAAAATAATATAAAACACATCTAGCGTCTTTTAACTCATTCATTTACCACACACACACACACTAGTAATTAGACAGTACGACATCCCACCAGCCCATCAGAACAAAAAGTAGTCGTTCATACAAGAAATAAAAAACGAAGGGCGAAATTGTTCCTATGTCTCTCAAAGATAAAAAGTTTACCAGATATTTCTCTGGTGTGTCACTGGAACAATTTTTCAGCACCTCTGCGATTAAATCACAATATTTTCAGTTCCTTTATATCGCCCCCTTGGGCGAATTGTCTGAAGAAATGTCAATTTTGCGGGCAATGAGCCCAAACACTTTGCACACTGGTAGTCCTTGACTGTTATTCACACGTAATGGGATTGCACTGTCAGTGTCTCTCTCCCGATCACTTCATTCTACAAACATGGTTTTGATGCCAGTTTTGACACATGACAATGAGGACAAAACATTTATATAAGGATACACAGAACACATGTAAAACACACATAAACTTACATACTATACACACAAAATTATTACATCGTCCTTGACACAAAATCATCACATTTGGATAATTGTTACATCCTCCTATTACCTTCTTTCTTCTCTCTTTTTTTGTATTGTATACACAAAATTATTTTATTATTTCTTGGTACATCGCATTATACAAAGGTATTACATTGTTTTATACATAGTCTATCGCTATATAAACAGTCTTCTTTTACACTTGCTGCTCATAAAATTCATAATTCCTAAGTCTTTTTTTTTTGATTAAAAAAATTTTCAGGAAAGTCACATATTTATTAGAGTGTTCGGATCTAGATTGTGGGTTAATAGTCGCGTCTGGGGCAGCAAGAGGCGTTAGCTCTTGCTTAGAGTTGGTTCTGCTTTCCACTGCTTCTCTCTTCTACGCCAAGATCTGCTTAGTGACATCCTTTCCGTATTTTACTATTGTCTCGTCATGGGTAATACAAACATGTAACAAACAAAAATTCACATGGATTAATACTTAGTCTAACTTAATACTAATACATATATATACATATAAACATAGGCGTTGTTCAAAGGTAACGTGGGGCGTGAATCATGAGCTGGGGTAGTCAGACTTTATTTCGGGTTTCAGGAATCTGTGTTTCTACATGTCTTGGCACTTCGTTGGGTGTCCATTTAAACGTAGATTTTGCTTTGCATTTAAATTGTCCTTCTATGTTATGCCGTTAGCCAATAATGTGTCATATGCACATAACTGCACTCGCAACAATCAATTTGGTGGCGCGCTGCGCGCCGTGTGGAACTCGGCAGTTGCGCGGGCCCACCGCCGTAAAGCGATGCCGCGCGTCTCGGTCCAAACTTTTCAGTGTCTCGTGCAGTGTTCGCAGAGTTTGCAAAAAAACCAACCGCACTTGTTTCCACTTGCTGTACACCTTGGCTGTGGGAAGGGACCACTCGGTGCCTCCGAAGTCCACTGCACAAAGGTAAGTACTGCACTTCACTATTTGGATAGCAACGGCACACTGTCCTATGTAGTGCACAAACACTTGTACCGCCGCAGTCTTCGTCGATTCACTATGTCTCTTTTACCTCGAAGGAAAAGGTTCGTGATATGAAACGTATTTTCACTTGTCTATTTGCATATAGCTCACCCCAGCTGGTTGCCCCGCTTACCCACCTCTATAATGAGTGCCTGAGGCAACAACAGTTCCCAAGAAGGTGGAAAACTGGGAACGTCGTCATCATTAAGAAGGGACCGGACAAGGATCCTGCAGAAGTAAAGTCGTACAGGCCGATCTGCCTGTTAGATTTGTTTGGAAAAATCTTGGAAAAACTGCTGGCTGACAGACTGGCAGCTCATAGAGTACTGTGCGGGATGAGCAGTAGGCAATTCGGTTTCAGGCCGGGGCGGTCGGCATCTGATGCAATCGCCCTGGCGGCCGAGGTCTGTGGCTCAACCCCGCACAAATACGTGGTGGGCATCATGGTGGACATCAGTGGCGCCTTCGACAACCTGTGGTGGCCCTCGCTCTTCTCCTGCTTGCGGGAGAAGGAGTGTCCAGGGCCGCTATATGGCTGCCTGAGGAGCTACTGTGAGGATCGGGAGGTCTGGCTATCATCCCCTAGCGAAAGGGTAGGGAAAGCTGTCACGAAAGGATGTCCCCAAGGATCGGTCCTAGGGCCGCTCTTTTGGGACATCCACATGGAGCCATTACTAGACAGCCTGCAACGAAGTGAGGATGTGCTAGAGGTGACAGCCTACGCTGATGACCTCCTCCTGATGGTCGGTGGCCGTAGCCGAGAGGACATAGAACCTAAAATAGAGAGAGCGTTAGACAGACTCCTACAGTGGTGCCACACCACGAAAATGACCATATCACCAAGCAAATCGACATACTTACTACTTAAAGGACAACTAATCAGGAACCCTACGGTCAGAATTGACGGCACACCGGTACTGCGAAGACGAGACACACGTTACCTAGGAGTCATCATTGATGAGAAATGGAACTTCGGAAAACACATTGAAACTGTAACCCAAAAAGCTCTGCAAATATTAAACAACCTCATTTCCATAGGACACAAAAGATTTCACCTACCTCCACATCTCATTAAACTTTATCACAATAGTATCCTAACTTCAGTAGTGGGTTACGGCTCCGGGGTCTGGGCGCACAGACTCACGAGGGTTGTGCCCGCCATGGCAGTGAGAAGGGTTCAGAGAAGCATGGTTCTAAGATCTGTGGGCGCTTATAGAACATCTCCAGGAGGGGCCCTATTAGTCATAATGGGGCTCTGCCCACTTGACATCAAGATTAGGGAGCAAGCAGCCTGGTATTGGGCAAAAAAAGGGAACCAGGGGAAAATAGAAGAAATCATGGGTGTGAGGGTAGAGGACAAAAGGGGGATTAGAAGAAGGGGGGAAGAACTTTGGCAGGGGTCCTGGGAAACAGAAGAAACCGGTCGCAGAACCTTTCAGTTCTTGCCGAACGTGAGGGAGCGCTTAGAAATGAAGTACTTTCAGCCAACACGGGGACTGATCCATTTTCTCACTGGTCATGGACCCTACCCGACATACTTATGTCGGTTTGGGAAGAGGGCTACGCCAGCGTGTGACTGTGGCGCGCCGGAAGGCACTCCGGATCATGTGATTTACGAGTGCCCTCTCTTCAATGATGTAGCGACTACACTTCGAGACGGACTACCGAACCATGACACGTATCAACTCCTCAGACGTGAAGACACTTTTCAGATGATTAATACTCTGGCCAACGAGGTATCACGGAAAGTGTTAAATGAATATCTGAGGGAGATTAACTAAGAATGTGAAAATGAACACCGATATTGTCTAGATCCCTTTTCCCATACCGCCAGCGCGCGGACTGGCCGACTTTACATCACAGTTGGGATCCGCCGCGCGCAGGATTAGGGGGAGGAGGGGTTAATCTCACCGACTTAGAGATGCACCGGATTTGACTTAGGATAAGTTAGCTCCGTAGGACTTAGAATAGGATATTATGTTAGGTTATGGAACTGCAGCGAGATAACATCTTGGCCAGCCCAGTGCCGGGGGCAAGCTCTTTGGGGTTAGCCCGAAGAGCAAGGCTTGCAAAGTAGGTTTATATATTCTACTGGCACATATGTGACGCTGCAGGTGTAGAAATTAGCAATTAGTGACAGTAATAGTTTCTTAAGTAGTAGGGATAGTTAGTATAATGCCCATTGTTATAGTAACCTGTAGCACATCATATTTTGTAGCATGCTGCATAAAACAATAATAAATGTATTAATATTACGACCCACTAATGCTATTAAGGAAGTGGGTTAATATTGTATAATTATTATTATTAATGATGAATAAAGGTTTTTTTTTTTTTTAAAAAAAAATATAGCTCACAGGTCACTGACACTGAATAACATTGTCACACTGTCCTGTCCATTCAGAAACAAAACTGTAGCTCATGATATCACTAGCTTGTCTTTTATGATAAATGCCCACGTTCGTTATTTGTTCCAGCGATTTTTTACTGAACCTTGTCGGCGTACCTTTTTGCTCATAACATTTTTATTACATAAATTGGTAGGTGATTGTGTTCTCAGAAAGTACGTGCCTCTAATACTATATTTCGCGATCGTGACACTGTCTGACATCTCATAGAGCATAGGAGAACACGTTTGAGAACAACAGCACTTTTTTTACTCTGTGTCGTGCTACTGATGCACTTATGTATTGAAATAACAATACTAAGACATGAACGCACTATAAGTGCTTTTAGAAGTTGTCTCCAAATGAGGCAAAGTTTGTTCATTCTCTACCCGCGAGTTACTATGTGGGAGGGGGGATTCTTTCATCCTTTCTTCACCCAAGTTTGTAGCAACGCATGGTACACACACATCATAAACATAAAGGAATAAAATAATAATAGGAAATGAGTAAACAGACATAAATAAATCACTATACATAAATTGCTAGGTAGTACAAACAACAGATTAATAGTGAAGCTTGGCTGCTGTGCGCTACTGCCTCTAAAGTCTGTGCTCGCGTATATGGTGTTTTTTTTTGTGTTCATATTTGTGTTACTTCTTCTCCTTCCATCAAATATCTTCCGCTCAGATTGGTCAAAATATTATAAACACATTTAAAAAATATAATCAATGTACTGCATCCCTCTAAAGTCAGCGTACATCCTTCGTAATTTCATACTAAAAAAATAGATTATTAAAATTCTTTGGCGTTACTGGGTATCACGTAGTGTGTTTCTCAGTGATCTTGGTAATGTTTTATTACGTCAATCGTCAGTCATAGTGACATTAATGTAACTTCATGACTTTTCCCCGCCGATTGAAGTCTCGCAGTATCTCGCCGAGCGCCACCTGTAAATAATTGTGTTTGTTTCGGCGTTACCTCATTTTTTCGGCTAGTTGGCTACCTGTAACTTACCTTATACATACTCCTTTATTTTTTTTTTATAAGGGACGGTGTTACGTTTGCTTCAGTTAACATTCACAGATTGTATCTCAACATCGTACTTGCATTCAAACATGTATATAAAGTTAAAAAAAAAATTATCTGTATGACAGTAAGATCACACAAGTTGTTATTCATGTATCCTATCTTTAGGTGCACTTTTCTTAGATCAAGTTACTGTGCGTATATATATATATATATATATATATATATATATATATATATATATATATATATATATATATATATATATATATAGTACCCTACACTTTCATTAGCAGTTAGGAATCCTTTTATATAATTGCAGCATACAAAAAAAAATTTAAGGTCGTGTTTTGTGCGATATATTTATAGATAAAAACTCGTGGTATGGATACGTCAAAGACACAAAATACTTTCTCAGCAACCTATCGTGTACTTGCGTCACAAATTTAACCTTTGTACCTTAGGGAGTCCAATATTTTTCTTTGTAACTTACCCTGTACCTTACTGCCTTGATACACAAGTGGCAAAAAAAAAAGAAGAATAAATAACTTACATCTATTTTGCTGTGAGGTCTGTGCCAATTGTTCGCTCCAGATACCTCCGTACATAAACTTAAAACTGTGACCAAACAAAAACCATTCCGTCAAAACTTACAAGTACACTTCGTGTTAAACATCGCTAGTCACCAACTGACGTGTATGTCCTAGCTTACCTGTGTCTTGCGTCCACGTTCACTGACAAATGTAAACAGAAATAGTGAAATGCTCTGATTCACTTAGCTGCATAAGATGTATTTTCTTTATCCTAATCGTGCTCGTTCCTTTTTTTACAGTAACTTATTTTATACTTGTGCATTATTAGATATGACGTATGATACTTAATTATAGTAGAATTTTCTTAAGTCTCTGTGTGCATACAGCCCTTTGATCTTACCACTGTGAGGGTATGCAAGTAAATAACAACCGTCGTGCGGAATATGTGCGATTACGTACGGACCAGTATATTTCATTTGCCACTTAGCGTTTTTCTTAGCTAGCAAGGAAGATTTCACGTGAGTTTTGAGTAACACCTTTTCTCTGATTGTAAATCTGGTAACACCATGTAGCCGTTTATCATAATGCTTCTTTCGGCATTGGGCCTGTTGTGTGATAGAGATTAATACTTGCCTTATTTTTTCATTTAGGTCGACGGGTTGTCTAGGAAAAGACGGGATAGGGTTTACCCATTCATTATTTTCTTTCTTATTGCATATTAGTTCTGACGGCGTAACTGCAGTGTCGTATATTGGGAGATTGTTTACCACCTGTTCAAAAACTTTTAAGTATTCAATCCATTTAGACTGCTTGTTGGCTACGTATGTCCTCATAAACCTATTCAATTCACGGAATATTCTTTCAATAGGGTTTGATTGCGGGCTATACCGGGATATCACTATTTGTTTAACCTGTTGTTCTTTCAGAAATTTTTTCCAAGCATGGCACGTAAAATTGGTTGCGTTATCTGTTAAGATCGCCTGTGGTTTCCCAACAGACGGGAAGTAGTCGTTTAGCATACGTCTGATAATAGGCTTAGCTGCAGTTGTTTTCGTGGCATATAATTTCACATACTTTGAAAATACATCATATACTCCAATAATATATTTTACACCTCCCCTGGCAGAGGGTAAAGGACCCATAGCATCTATGCATACTAGCTCTAGTGGGTTTTTTGGTAAAATAGGATGCAACTCTGTCTCGCAGTTCAGATTGACAGGCTTAACCTTCTGACAAATAATACAAGTTTTCAAAATTTGTTGTGTGCGTCGAAGCATATTGGGAAAGTAACAGTACATATTTAATTTCTTATAGCACTTGCGGGCACCGTAGTGTCCCCAAGCGTAGTGAGTATGCCAAATTAAACTTTTCTCATATGCTTCGGGCACACAAACGCACCATGTATCGCTGTACATGTTCCTCCTGTAAAATAATACATCCTTGTGTAATTTGTAATGTTGTCTTATGGGTAAAGGGGGGTTATTGTTTAACTGGAATCTAACTTTTCTCCACCGGTCAACTTCTTCCTGTAATTTGGCCATATTATTGCACATATCCAAAAAATATTTCCTGAATTTTGTGTCCTTGATGAGCATAACTTTAAATTCTGTGTTCTCTCCTACCAATTCTTCGAACTCAGGTAGTCCTTGTGGTAATCTTGACAGTGCATCGGCGATTACGTTATCCTTGCCATTCACATATATAATTTCAAAATCATAAGACTGCAAAAATAACGTCCACCGCGCAAGGCGATTGTGTAGCAACCTACAAGTGAGTAAAAAGCTTAATGCCTGATGGTCGCTGTAGATTCGTATATGTTTGCCAAATAGATAATAGTGGAATTTTTTAATAGCCCACAAAATAGAAAGGGCTTCCAATTCTGTTGTGGAATACCTGCGCTCGCATTCTGACAGAGTACGACTAGCAAAACTAATTATCTTAACATTGTCGGAGCTAGCGCCTATGTCCAGCTGAAATAGACAGGCTCCTAGTCCCGAAAATGAAGCATCCGCCGCTATACAGAAATCTTTGCTCATGTCAGGATGTTCTAGTATTTTAGAATTAACCAAAGCATGTTTTATTTTTTCAAACTCGGTCTGGCATTGAGGCTTCCAGATCCACTGTTTGTCCTTCTTTAAGAGGCCCAATAATGCAGGGCTATTGAGCAATTGGTTCGGCACGAACCTGCGAAAGAAAGAACACAATCCCACAAATGCCTTTAGCTGTCGTTTTGTGCACGGCGCGGGAAAGTTTTTTATGGCTAACATTTTTTCTGGGTCGGGTCTTATCCCTGCCGGCGAAATTATGTGACCGAGAAATTTTATGTCTTTTCTCACAAATTTTGATTTGCTAAGGTTTGCTGTGACACCTGCCGCTGAAAACCTCTGTAACATTCTTTCCAAAAGCTCTATATGTTCATCCCATGTAGGTGTTGCTATTAATATGTCATCTATATAAACTGTGAGTTTGTCAAGAAGGTCAGGTCCTAAAACAGTGTCGAGCGCAGTTATGAAAACGCCGGCACTAACGTTCAATCCGAACGGTAGAACACAATACTGGTAGGACCTACCTGCAAATATGAATGCTGTATACTTCCTACTATCAGGTGATAGTGGGATTTGCCAATATGAACTACGGAGGTCTACACTAGTTAAATATTGCACCCCATGAAAACGCTGCAGCTGTTTTTCCAGGTTTTCAGCTCGGGTGGTTACGGGAACTATAATCTTATTAATTTCCCTTGCGTCGAGAACGAGTCTCACCGAATTGTCGGCTTTCTTGACCGCTAATAGTGGACTGCAATAAGGCGATAATGAAGTCTCTATGATATTCCACGGGAGCATTTTCTTTATTTCTTGAGCCACTGCCTCTATTTGTGACCAAGGTACAGAATAGGTATTCTTACAGAAAGTGTCGTGGGGCCGGACATCCATGCTATACTGATACGTCCTAATGACCCCGGGTCTTTTATCAAACACACGAGCATAGCGTAACAATACACTTCTAAGCATTCAGATATTTTCTGTTCAATTTCATGCTGCTCTACCTGCTGATACCACAGTTCACTCGAGTCGCTATTTCGTGAAGTATTGACCTTTAGGATTTGGATGTGTATATTTCGACAAGCTTTGTCGTTCCTACTCTTGACTTTTATTAAGTCCACACTACAGTTCTTTCCGTTAATATATAAATGACACTTTCCAGATTCCAAGTCAATTTCAGCACACTTTTCCCTTAAGAAGTCCATGCCGAAAATGCACCGTTCTGTCAACCCTTCTACAACTAGAAAAATTGACTGAAAAACAATGTGTTCAATCTGCACTTCGACCATGGTTTGCATTTTAATTAACTTGGATTTACCGCCTATGGCTCCTAATATCCTACAATTTTGTACTGGATAGGTCGGTAAAGTCGTGTGGATATTAATCTCTTTAAATAGTGCCTTGGACATCACACTAATTTTCGCACCAGTATCTACAAGGATATGCGTAGGTACTTTTCCTACTACGGCCTGTAAATTAGCTTGTACTATACCATCACCTTCACGTGACTGTAGTTCTTCCTCCTTGGTCAATAAATCACGCATATTCGTTTCATCTTGGTACCTGAGCAATTTACTTTCATGACAGCATGGATCGCCCCCACGACAATCTATGGCCAACATTGGGGAGCATAATGAGGCCATGTTTAGTTTAACGCTCCACGGTTCATATCTGTTTGTGTTTCGTTTGCGACTTCAATTATGTTTACCCCTGACGTGTTGCTCCTTAGTTGAGTATTTCTGTCGTGATTTTGCCCTGAGTTTAGCGGAATAGTGTCACCTAGCGTTTCTGATTGATAGGCTTGGCTGTTAGCAGGATATTGCCACTGCCTACTTTGATGATCTCCCGTGTGGTTGCGGCTAAATTCAGGCTGGAAATTATTATAACTATTTCCCCACTGGTTCCTATTGCCATTTCTGTACCAGTTACGTTTTCGGTCACCGGAATAACCAGAAAAATTCCTATCCCCGTTTTTTCCTTTTCTATTGTATTGCGGATGGCAGGTCTGATTGTAGCAGTTGTAATTTCCTCCCGAACTCGGGCCTGGCATCTGTGCTGTAGGGGCGCGATCGACAAAAGCCGGTCGCGATTCAGCCGCGCACGCTACATTGTTGACGCCGTAATGCGGCTGGCGCTGTATAAGCTGGTTGCTACCGCTGCCACGAAAATTGTTTTAGTAGGCTTGATTTTGCCTAGCATCCTCATTAATTAAATCGATAGAATCTAATACAGATAGGAAATATTCGAGATTGCTCTCTGGTACTTGTACTAATTTTTCTCTGATACTGATCGGTAATTTTGCCTTCAGGATGCGCAGTACGTCTGTGTGTGTGACGGGCTCGTCCCAGAATCGCGTTTTGTTTAAGTATTTTTCAAAATACTTCCGGAGTGATCCAAATTTTGGATTGTATGGCTCCGGGTTAAACAGAGCTTTTCTCAATCTCTCTTATACACCATGGGACCAATACTTAGATAAAAATGCAGCTTCAAATTGTTCTAATGTCTGACAATTTTCCGACATTTCCATTGCCCATAGGGCACCATCCCCTTGAATATATCCAGTTACATACTGTATTTTTTGCTTTTCAGACCAGGTCTTAGGCAACACATTCTTAAATGACTTTATAAAAATTACCGGGTGGACGGATTTTTTTTCTGGGATAAACACTTGAAACTGCCTGTGTTTTATAAGGCTTTCCTCTAACAGGACAGCCGACAAAGTTGGTTCGGTTGTCTGGTGTCTCTCTCGTTCGTCGCGGTAATGTTGATTACCGTAACGACCTTGGTTTGGTGAAAACATGGGTACATCGGGATAAAGATAACTGTTTGCTGCGTCGTCACTCTTACCTGTGCGTCTGTCATCAAATTCCTCTTCTGCATGTTGTTCTCTTTCGTTCTGTGTATGGTGTTTACTCTTTAGTTGCTCGTCTACATGTTTTTTCCAGTCAGGTAAGTCCTGTGTCAGAGTCTTTTGTAACTGAGCTAGGTCAGTTTGAAGTTTAGTTACAGACATGTTTTGGGTAGTGTACACCTGTTCTACAGTGTTAGTTACTGCTTTTTTCAGTTCTGTTTCTAATGTATGGTTGATATGTTTGTCTTTTTCCTCTAAAAATTCGTCAAACTGCTGTTTTTGTTGTTTCGTCATGTCATCAACTTGGTCTAGAGCCTCCTGCATTTTGACACTAAGCTCGGTCTGTTGAAGACTCATAGCTTAAAAATTTTCGGTTAAGGTACGGATCTGTTCTGGCATATCCTTAACTGTGGACTTTAAGTTATCAATGTCTTGGCTCATGTAATTTAAATCTTCGCGTACTACCTCAATCACTTGATCTGCTACTTCTCTTTTTAACTGGGTCAGTTGAGTCGTCAGATTATTTTGCATGTCGGTCAGGTTCTTCACGCCATTGTCTATTTTGTCCATTTGTGTCGTTACACTGGCTATCTGGGTAGTGACAGCGTTTATCTGCGCTGTGACATTGTCTGTGTGAGCTTGCATTTGTGCTGCAACATTTTCTACTCGTGTGTTAACAGTACCTATCTGAGCTACAACATTTTCTGTGTGAGCTTGCATTTGTGCTGCAACATTTTCTACTCGTGTGTTAATAGTACCTATCTGAGCTGCAACATTTTCTGTGTGAGCTTGCATTTGTGACGCAACATTTTCTACAACTTGAGCTGCAAACTGCGACATTAAATTTGTCTGCATCTCTCTAAACATGCGTATAAGGTCTGTTTCTACTGGGTCTTGTGTATTGTCAGTATTCGTATTTGTTTCCGTAGTCGACACATTGTCGCCCGTCGCCTGCGACTGAGCACTGCCGGTCGCTGCGACTGTGTTTTTGGTATTCGCAATACTTTCGGCCTCAAAGTTTTGTAAGGGTTGGACTATTGATTCCTCATCTGACGAACTATCCATGGTTTTTGTCTGAGATCTGAGTTTCACCATGCCGATTCACAACACAAAACAGCGTGCAGCCGAACTTCACTATCACTACAGCTCGTACTACACGTAAATAAATCACAGATGGCTTTGCACTCGTCCGTGAAAATTCACGTAGTAAAATATGTCTCTGGCAAAACAGAAGACTGATAAATGACTCTTACTTTTTTCGCGCTCAATCAATAAAAATTGTCCGCCATCTTGTGATGCATTTACATATAATAGAAAATGAACTAATGCAATTTTTACGTAAACTAAAAAGAAATGGAAAAGAATTTGGAAAAAGGAATTGATGCGTTCTACGCAGTGGGTGACGAAAAAATGAAAAAAAACTGTCCCACATTTACTTTCAACTAAAGCGGATTAGTGCTGTTGTTCTTACCTTACGTGTGTTTTCTGACGGTTTTGTAGTGAGAAGAATTAACATTAAATGGTCCAAAACTTTTTTTTCGAAAATTAGTAATTTCCATGTGGTTTTTCGTTTCTGGTACGTAGCTCGCATGACATGCAACAGAAACAATGTGTTGTAGTGGCAATAATGGATGGCAAGAAAAAAAGCTTAAATATTTCAACTAACAATTCTACTGATATTTACTGAAATTATGGTCATGGCACTCGGTCGCCATTGTAACGTTCCCCTCTTTTTATTTATTTAGGTTTGAATTGTTTGATTGTTATTCTTTATTTCTATTATTCGGAATCTTTTTTTTTATTAAATTGAGCCTGAAACTTACGTAATAAATACTTCGCGTGAAGTACGATTTGCAGCATAAACAAAAATTAATTTCGGAAATGTAATCCACTGAATATTAAAAGTAAAGCTTTTGAACAACGCGCGTGACTGACTAGATACATTCAGAAGGTACGTACATTCACGTGCGAGTGGTTGCGGTCTGATGAGAAATTTTCATTGTGAAATAATTTCGTCGTAACACACTCGGAGATTGCGAACGTACATTCAGAGTAGAGGCACGTACGTTCTATCATTCCCCGTGGCCTGGGTAAAAGAATGGAATTATTTAAATCTAAGAGTATTTCTTTTGCATCGGACTAGTATTTTTATAAGAAAAAGAAGATTGCAGGTTCTGAATGTCTCGGCAAAACGAATCGGAAGTAATTTTAGCGGCCACGAAAGGAAAGTAGAGAGCACAATCACGTACCTCTATTGTTGAGCAGCGCCGTTTTGAAGATCTTCGGTTCCATCTAAAACTCGCCTTCTCTGCTTAACATAAATACTCCATAGGCATGGGAATAAGGCTTGTTGTGCGATGAAAATAATATAAAACACATCTTGCGTCTTTTAACTCATTCATTTACCACACACACACACACTAGTAATTAGACAGTACGACATCCCACCAGCCCATCAGAACAAAAAGTAGTCGTTCATACAAGAAATAAAAAACGAAGGGCGAAATTGTTCCTATGTCTCTCAAAGATAAAAAGTTTACCAGATATTTCTCTGGTGTGTCACTGGAACAGTTTTTCAGCACCTCTGCGATTAAATCACAATATTTTCAGTTCCTTTACACTTCCAAATTGTGGAAATCTCTGGCACTCACAAACTTAGATGGATTGTTGGATCGATGAACCCTCTGCCAGGCACTTAAATGTGATTTGCAGGGTATCCATGTAGATATAGAACTTGCTTAAAGAGATATCTGCAAGTTTCGCTTGTGTGAACATCACACATAATTGTAATTGCTTTCTTTTGTGCCATAAATATTGTTTGCTTAAGTTAGGACTTACTCTAGAATTTTATCCAGCAATACACCAGTGAATGTAAATACGTAAAATATATTAACGTACTTGTTTCTGTGTCCCTACAGTTCTCAAATATTGTAATGACAAAAGCAGCCAAACCTAAATGTTGTAGCAAGTCTACTATTTGCTGTCTCCATGTTTTCATTGACATGCACATCTAAGAACATAGAACTTTCCACTTCTTTTTTTCTAATTTTTGATAGTATAGTAGATCAACAGAACATAGGATAATTTGGAAGAAGTTTTTTTGATTTTCAAAGGTTAAAGCAAGCCTATTCGAGTGAATCTAGCCAGTAACTTTCACAAAAATATGTATAATTTTTTCTTTGATACTTCTTTGCTTGGCTTCACAGTAATGCTTGTATGATATGCAAAGAGGATTAATTATATCTTCTGATACAAATCCAAATAAGATGGAGGATCATTAACATAAAGCAAGAGCAGTTGCTAGCCAAGGATTGGAGTCTGTGGTACTTGCATAGTAATGTCTTACCCAGCTGGTAGTAAGGCATCCGTCTTTGAATTACTCGAGTAAACTATGTTAACACTCAGCGCGTCGTTCCTCAGATAAGAGAAAAATCACGCTTGTGCTGAAGTATGTGTTGCACAAAAGTCTAACTTTTCTCTGACCAACACAAACAAATGCCTTAGATAAGACAGGTGCTGATATTTTATCATTTAAAATACAACAGTGCAGATGTGTATTGAAATATGGTGTTATGTTAGTAGTGACAATCAGTGGATTTTGTAATATTTATATGGGTTGATATCTGAATAGCGTCATATTGCTTAGCAAATGACTGCAAATCCTAATTTTGTTTCCATACAATACAATATTTTTAGTATCATTTTTCATACAATTTTTCTGGTTTGTAGACCACAGCATATTACATAATGGAAACACACCCTGATGAAGTTATGTTACAATAGTGGCCGAAACGTTGGTACATCGTTTTACAACCAGACCTGGTCTATAACCCAGTACACTTTTATGGTAAAATATCCCCACTGTTGTCAATTTACCAGTAACGATTTTTTTGTGTATCACTTTGTAGGTAATGTGATCCATCTGTTGATACAGGTGTTAGATGTCTACCACTGCTGAAACCATACTTACGCAATTTTTACTTTTATCCATTATGGTAAAATATTAACAGATATCTGTATCACACCAGTTTATGTGATAGAAAATTATTACCCTTGACCTTTTTGCTTCTAATATTGATTTGCGAATGTATTTATGCGCATTCCATCACTTTGTAGATGTTTAAGGCACAGATAATAACCATTTTTCTTGTACAGAGGAACTGACAAATCAAATAGTGCCAGAAGCTATCATACCTGGGGGCAAGAGGGAGCCACAGAAACCCTCCGTTTTTCTTTCAAGAAAGGTTTTTAACAGTGTCAGAACTGGAACTTTTCTATGGCTACTTGCAAGTCTTCAATAGTGTTCGAAAATGTTAAAAATTCTTCATGCCCCTGGTGATCCAGTAGTCTACACCTGGTGCTAAGTGTGTCACAGCTTTCATAAGGGGCTGCTCAGCAGCATGTGCTCTAATGACAAGGGGGTGGCTGGAGGAAGAAGTATGATGGTAAATCTCACTGGGTAGCTACCTTGCGCAGAAGTGGAAAAATCTTTATTGTAACTAACATATAAAGACAAGTTGTAGTTTAACGCTGTTCCCAAAAATTTCAAAACGTTCTTGACGCAATTACTTCAGACCTTTACACGATAATATAACGAATCTTGAGACAGACATAGACTACGTTATTTAATGTATATGGTACATAAATCTGTATGTAAAACACAAAGGGGAGACATTGTTAGTACAAATGTCGATAAGTTCTTCACTGAATTATTTCCTATTTTTACACCATATTCTAATAAACTTTTGGGTGGATATAGGCTACTTATTTTTAAGCATATATGGGGAATAAATATATATATAATATGTAAAGAAAAATTTCCAAAACCGTCGAAATGTTACTGACCAATTAACTTCAAATTTTTACCTGATTCTCTAATAAACGTTTAGACGGACACAGACAACACATTTTTAAATATAGATGGTATATATAAATCTTTATCTGTATAAAAAAGTGGTATAAAACAAGTGTTGTATAAAAAACAAGTGGTTGTTTAAAGTCGTCACCAAAAATATCGAATAGTTCTTTACCAAACTGCTTCAAATTTTACACGATACTGTAATAAACGTTCAGACAGACATAGGCAGTATATTTGTACATACAAATTTTATATATATATATATATATATATATATATATATATATATGTTTTTTAACTTAGACATAAGAGGATTTAAACCATATGACAAATTGTTCCTCCACACACACACACACATATATATATATATATATAGTACATAAAGAGGAAACTCTGGTCTTGGGAAGTTATTGACCAATCTAACTCAAATATCTACCTGAAACTCTAATATGCATTCGTGATGGATGTAGGCTACATATACCCTTAATATATATGGTTTTAAATATATGTATAGGACATACATAGTTAATGTTTGTACTAAAAGTTCACAAAGTTCTCGGCCCATTTACTTCAAATTTTTATCCAAGTCTCTTATAAATGTTCCGACGGACATAATCGACACACTTTTTTGAACATATGTAGCGTATGGTAATACGTAATTGGGAATCGTTGTTAGTACAAATCTCGAAAAGTTCTTGACTGAATTATTTCCTATTTTTATACGACACTGTAAAAATACTTTCGGACGGACACGGGGTAAATATTTTGTAAGTAAACATGGGAAGTAAGCATATACGTAATACATAAAGGGGGAGCGTTTCTAACAAAAAATCTCGAAAATTTCGTGACCAATTTATTACCAATTTTAAATGATGCTCTAATAAACATTCGGACAGACATTTTTAAAGACATGTAATACAAAAATATGTACTTATATATAAGCGAAACGTTGTTAGGAAAAATCTCGAAAAGTTCTTGGCCGTTTCATTTCAGATATTTGTACAATACTCTGCTAATTTACAGACGGACATACACTATTTATTTTTCTTGAATAAGAATGCACAGATTTTCTGTTAAAATTGACTGTGAGATAGAAAATGCTGTAGTTTGAAAATGAGGAGTTTCGCACTCCGTTTTAACTTAGACATAAGAGGATTTAAACCATATGACAAATTGTTCCTCCACATATATTTTTCTCTTTATATACAATTAGAAACAAAAATTCTATAAACAACAGTGTGCTGCATGTCTGAAGTCAGCTTTAAGAAGAAAAAGTAATGTTGTATTTATGGCTGATCGACTTATGATTAGAATAATACTGCGGAATGTGATTCATACGGGACATTACAATACTACCCATTCACAGGTTAAAACACTGTGAAATAGTGACGTTGAGGCTACAGTCTTCATAGATGCAACAGCTGGATATGTGTCTCCTGGACCTCTTATATTAATGATCCCAACCAATTTACCCTTTCATTTTTCGTGGCTTCATTTACCAATCGAGGTTTTGTTTGCAATAACAATAAATAAAGCTCAAGGTCACAGAGAGAGAGAGAGTGAACAAGAGATAGACAGACAGGCGAAGGAAGAGAAAATGGATGGATAAAGGGGGAGAAAATGGATGGATAGAGGACAGAATGAGGTTTCGACATACACATAATTCCCCTAAAAGATTTTAGCAGTTGATAATTGTTGCCGGGGTCGTTAGTATAACAATAAGGGAACAGTTTAATGGCTGATTTGCAATGCTCGTAGCTGTGGAAGATGACATCAAAATACCGCGTTGCCCAGTGTAGTTATAATAACAAATTATAGGTGTTGGCACAAAAGACAGACAAGGTTTCTTCACATTTAATTATTTATTAAAAATAAAAAAATAGGTGTAGGTCTCGCCATATTGGCCGGGCTGCTACCCAGCTCCCACTCACCAGCGCTGTCCCACTACTGTCCACCACGGGGACTTTTGGCTGCTGGGTTTCCCCCCTGGCCCGATGCGTCCCTCCTTAGCCAACCTGGTAACCTCTGATTCATCAAGGGTTACCATATTGATAGCAGGCTTAGTGCGGACGCCAGATCGACATGGGAAACTGAGTACCAGGGCTCCCGGTCTCAGACTATCCACAACACCTGGCCTCCAAGTAGCTGGATTACAGGAGCACGCCAACGCTCCCAGCCGAAAGCGGACTGCACCGCTTCGGTACTTCGCGTTCGAGACGTACTCTTACTTTTGCCACAGTCAATTATTTCATTGATATATTCAGGGACTAGAACTTGTCTGAATTCGAAGATTGTTATTCCATATCTTGCCATCTCTAAAAACACTGGCTAATGCGACTCGTATCTTACCTGTTTATACTTTCGCTGATAGATGGCTCTGCCGCTGAGAATCGATGGGTAACGGTACCTTACTGCGCAAACTCGCCCGTTCGGTCTGCCCCTGGGCTCAACGGGTGGCGGAGAACGTGCCACTCTTGTTACAGAACTAATCTTGTGCGAACGTGAACAGCGAAAAACCGGTATGAAGTGCAGAGAGGGTACAATGGTCATGCACTCCGAGATTTATTGATTTCGTTAGTAATTGCTAAATCAGCTCAAATCACATTAAGTTCTACTCTTAAATGCTGTTAACGTTTCAGTATACATATTCTGCACCGTTCTGTTCGTGAGTAACGTGTTTCGTTGCTTTAAAAAATCATTACAATGTTCTTAACACCTTTGACTTACAGAATGACTTAAGTTGGAGCAAATATTTAAGATGACCATATTTCACGGTATCGACGCTGGGACGAGTTTTATAACGGCTCAGTGCTCTGTAATTGTTATATGTTACTAAAACTTTCAACGAAATGAACAGCAGGCACCAAATGACAATGTAACAAAAATAATCTAAAACGTAGGGACATTCCTAGTTCCGTATAACACACTTAAATCTTAATAGTTAGTTAAGTATTAAAAGTTAGTACACTGGACACAGCACTTGCTTTGGTGGCTACACACAGCTTTTAACACTGAGTTGTTCATGCCCCCATAATTCTGTGATGAAAAAACTGGATTCAACAAATGTTTGCTTTTTTTTTAACTTACTAAGCCATAGAATTCCAAACTCTCTCTATTATGAATGTATACCTCTTTAAAAGTAGATAAATTGTATAACGTATCTAAATTTGACCGCCAAAATAGGATTTAATTTAAAACGGTGTAGTATCATGTTGTTTACGACCTAGGATTGTAAATACGTTACCTACCTCTCCTGAAATTCCAGACTGAAAATGCAGTATCGTTTCTACATCTACATGACTACTCTGCACTTCACATTTAAGTGCTTGGCAGAGGGTTCATCGAACCACAATCATACTATCTCTCTACCACTCCACTCTCGAACAGCGCGCGGGGAAATAAACCTTTCTGTTCGAGCTCTGATTTATTTTATTTTGATGATCATTCTATGTAGGTTGGGTTCAACAAAATATTTTCGCATTCGGAAGAGAAAGTTGGTGACTGAAATGTCGTACATAGATCTCGCCGCGACGAAAAAGTCTTTGCTGTAATGACTTCCATCCCAATTCGCGTATATATCTGCCACACTCTCTCCCCTATTACGTAATAATACAAAACGAGCTGCCCGTTTTTGCACCCTTTCGATGTCCTCCGTCAATCCCACCTGGTAAGGATCCCACACCGCGCAGCAATATTCTAACAGAGGACGAACGAGTGTAGTGTAAGCTGTCTCTTTAGTGGACTTGTTGCATCTTCTAAGTGTCCTGCCAATGAAACGCAACCTTTGGCTCGCCTTCCCGACAATATTATCTATGTGGTCCTTCCAACTGAAGTTGTTCGTAATTTTAACACCCAGGTACTTAGTTGAATTGACAGCCTTGAGAATTGTTTTATTTATCGAGTACTCGAATTCCAACGGATTTCTTTTGGAACTCATGTGGATCACCTCACACTTTTCGTTATTTAGCGTCAACTGTCACCTGGCACACCATACAGTAATCTTTTCTAAATCGCTTTGCAACTGATACTGGTCTTCGGATAACCTTACTAGATAGAGAGATTGCTAGATAGAGATAGAGATACTAGATAGAGATAAATAGAGGTGATAGAGATATGATGGAGATGCTAGATAGAGATACTAGATAGAGAGATAGATAGAGATTGCTGATAGAGAGCATCATGACTGATACAGGGATTAGTGATCACAAGGTCGTTGTAGCTAGGCTCAATACCGCTTCTTCCAAATCCACCAGAAACAAACGCAAAATAATTTTATTTAAAAAAGCGGATAAAGTGTCACTAGAAGCCTTCCTAAGAGATAATCTCCATTCCTTCCGACCTGACTATGCGAATGTAGACGAGATGTGGCTCAAATTCAAAGATACAGTAGCAACACCAATTGAGAGATTCATACCTCATAAATTGGTAAGAGATGGAACTGATCTCCCGTGGTACACAAAACAGGTCCGAACGCTGTTGCAGAGGCAACGGAAAAAGCATGCGAAGTTCAGAAGAACGCGAAATCCCGAAGACTGGCTAAAATGTACAGGCGCGCGAAATTTGGCACTGACTTAAATGCGAGATGCCTTTAATAGGTTTCACAACGAAACATTGTCTCGAAATTTGGTAGAAAATCCGAAGAAATTCTGGTCGTATGTAAAGTACACAAGCGGAAAGACGCAGTCAATACCTTCGCTGCGCAGTGCCGATGGTACTGTTACCGACGACTGTGCCGCTAAAGCGGAGTTATTGAACGCAGTTTTCCAAAATTCCTTCACCAGGGAAGACGAATGGAATATTCCAGAATTTGAAACACGAACAGCTGCTAGCATGAGTTTCTTAGAAGTAGATACCTTAGGGGTTGCGAAGCAACTCAAATCGCTTGATACGGGCAAGTCTTCAGGTCCAGATCGTATACCGATTAGGTTCCTTTCAGATTACGCTGATACAATAGCTCCCCAGCTTGGCATGCTGGAGTTAGTTAAAGTCCAAACAAAGCAAATGAAGAACCTGTTAACTGTGCTACAGGTCCTAAATACACACGTCAACGGAATACACAAGAATGCAGCAGGCCGAAGTGGGCGAACGGTTCTAGGAGCTACAGTCTGGAACCTCGCGACCGCTTCGGTCGCAGGTTCGATTCCTGCCTCGGGCATGGATGTGTGTGATGTCCTTAGGTTAGTTAAGTAGTTCTAAGTTCTAGGGGACTGATGCATTACCGTTACCACTAAGCAAATGCAGCTCAGTAATACCGACTTCAGCGGAAGTTTTATTGAAGATCTCGAACTTGAACGCAATATCACGTAGACTGTGTGGACACATTTTGGATCCACATAATCATTTAGCTAACAAAATTTCGAAGGATGTTTAGAGATATTTTACGAGTAACCTAGTACAAGGGACCTGTGGTTTCCCATGGCTCACCACAGAGCAATTGCATTTCATTTTATTTCTTATCCCCATTTATCATCGTATCAGTGTCTCATAGAAAATATCTGCACAACGGGGCATATATTGACAGCACTTGGAGCATGTCTTGTTTGGAAACCAACTTGTGCGATTCTCTCACGGTACTTGTTGTTGCCAACAGTAATGCCCATTTTCTCTTCTCCCTCAAGCTTGCAGAAATACTGTTCGGTTCAGTTTTTCCGGCATTGTTGTGAATTGTTTATTTATTTTATTTAGCTTCACGAGATTGAGGAATTAATGCTCTTTTTTACATATGACCAGGAACTAGAGGTGCAAAACATAATATTACATAGCAATCACAATAATAGTAATATGCATCATTAAGAAAAATAGTAGCACTAATAAAGACGATAAATATTGGAGGAATTAGGAATGATATTAATTATTAATATATAGACTTAACAATAATAATTTGTGTTACTAAAAAAGTAATGATTTGCAGTAATAGTAATAATAATAATTACACTAATAATAACAAAGTAATGGAGGCATTAAGAATGATATTGATTAGTTTAGCACTTTTGAAACCTTGTTTTTTATAGGAAGAATAAGAATAGATGATGAAAGGGGAGTGACAATGGCTGCTAGAAATGAGAGAATTTCAATAGAGAATTCTGTGGTCACGGGTAGGATAAAGTAGTAGGGGGGGGGGGGGGAGGATTGGTGAGAGTGAGTTACAGAAAATGATGGATATTGTGGTAGCAGGTGGGTCATTAGTGGCGTTTTGAAGTTTGAAAGGACTTTAATTTTTCCAATACTTTGAGGAAGATTGTTCCAAAATGGGTTCCTGATACAGAAAATGATTTAGCGAACCTGGTATTAACGATGGTAGACAGAAGTACGGATAAGCTTGCCAATGAAGAGTTGGCCGAAATGCACCTCTTGTACGACTTCACGGAATGCTATGGAAGAGTGCCCTACGAAGCTATGTCGAGCTGTTGCCGAGGTAGTAGCGACCACATCACAGTATTTTGACAGGCGAGGATACTGCATTATTCTGTGTTTTGTGTTGTAGGTCTTGGTGATTGGATATAACAGGATTTTTCCTGTTTTAAAGGTTCTTGTACAGATACAAAGGTAAATAGGGATAGGGCGTCCATACCTGGAGGCAAGCAACAGCCCCGCCTCTCCCTCCCCCCTAAACATACTCCCACGTGTAGCCCCTCTACAAACTGTCGTATGGGTAATCTTCTTTAGTACTGGATGCTGCAACGCAACTTCCTTGTGTGGCTCCGTAAACTTTCCCGGCGTAGTAAGTGGTTGTATTCGTGTCGGGTTTCCAGCCGGAACACATCATCATCTGGACACTGGTCGTAGCCGGGCCGGGATAGTCTCATTCGACAGGCGTAGTTCCAAAGTGTTGGTTTCTTCCAGGTCAGTCACCATCATGCGTGGGGAGGATGCGCTTGCGCCGAGGCTAGCTTTTCGAACTCATGCTCTGTGATCGCAAGCCAGCGCGCTTTCCGAAATTGCTGCAATGTAGCCCCGGAAATCAATTGTTACATGGATCAATACGTTCAGACAAACCGCGAGTACGACAGGACGAAGAGCTGATGTCCGTTGGTCCGTCAGATCACGTAGAACACTGATGCACTGAGAGCTTCAGCCCCGCAATTACCACGGCGTTCTGCTCGCTGAACTTGGACTTTCCCATAGTTTAGTGTGGTGAATTCTTCACGATGACCTTCATTACTGTCCCTACAACTTGGCGACAGTGCACGAACTCTCGAACTCTCTGAATGCGTCTTCAGTACTCAGAGGAACGCATCTGAGTCACTTCTCGAAAACGTTCCTGAGGACACCTTCTTTTATCGGTGGTGAAGTCCATTTTCACTTGACCGAAAGCGTCAACAAACAGAACATGCTCTGCTGGGCTGGATCTTCCCCGAAAATAGGCCTCTGCAGTCCTCTAAAGTCACCGTGTAGTTGCAATTTCCTCAGTTTGGATTGTTAGTCCATGGTTTTTTGATCAAATTGTCACACTGACGTGACAGTGGCCGGTATGTGAATTCGTTGGATTTTTTTTTTTTTTTTGTTGTTGTTGTTGTTCCGCGACTTGATGAACTGGACTTATGACACATTTGGTCCGAACAGGACGGAGTAACGGGTTACACGTCAAGGGCATCAACGGCTGTTTTGAGGGAACACGTCCCAGGCCACGTCATAACAGTAATGGGCGATTTGGAGTGACTCGCCCGCTCAATCGGTTTCGCCCATTTCGTTTTTTTTGTGATTTTTTTTATCCTGTGTTTATTTCGACTGTTCAAGGGCCCTACAAGACCTGAAAGCTAACACACGTGTAGAAACTGCCAACATACACGCTGCTATGGTAGTAAGGGTCATGGGAAACCTCAGAAAACGGCTGATTAAGTATATTGGCTGTGGAGGGGCGTCACATATCTGATACGATTTTCAGAACTGTTTAAGACAAAACTCTTGATATGTACTTACATCATTAAAAAAATTGACTCATAAAATGGGTTCTATTCCTTTATGAAAAAATAAGTTATGTTCCCGCACCCTGTACAATCAGAGGAGCGTATAGATCGTGATTAGTCATACCTGGCCGTAGCTCTGGTATCTTAGTGTGACACATTTCCAGATCGTTATTAATAGTCTTGAGGGCAGTTAATCAGTGATCGTGCCCTACAACATTATGTAATGAAATATTGGCCTCTCGTTTCAATGAACGGGTAACCACAGACAATACACAATACATTCTCTCGCAGCATGGCCTTACCTGTAGATAATAACTGTCTGGCTGAAGCCGTTGTCCGAGGACTGCTTGCGTAACACAAGTGGGACAGCGGCTATTGTCGGCGCAGACAAACGAGTACAGGCGACAGCTCTGGCCCACAACGGCAGTAGCGGCCACACACAAACAAGACAAGTGTTATACCGCGCCCTTACTTTCTACCAGGTTTAGTCTACCTTTGTACGTCGCTGAACCGCGGTGAGCGATACCTACGTGCGACTTAGTACCAAAGTGATATTCCAACACACAAGCCAGAAAAAGGACAATTTCATCGCTGTGCGCTAGCACGCTCTATATGTAAAGATACTAGCGCAATAACTAAGATTTATATGCCACAAGCCTCTAGGCAATGGTTTTCGCGAGTTATCTTTCTTTCCTGTAATTGCATAGACGTCACAGAAAAATATCAGAGAAATTCAGGGTGAAGACTGGAATATGACAGGGGGATTCCCTCTCAATACTTCTGGCTAATATGGTTCTGTAAAGAGCACTGAGAAAGGTAACAAGCCTGGAGACAGGAATACAGCTACATAAAAGAATCAACACACTGGCCTGTGTGCCAGTTTTAAGAGCACAGAATGAGCAACGTCTGGCTTATATGGCAGCACTGTTAATAGAAGAGGCAGTGGGAGCACGCCTGAAGATAAATGTTGATAAGACCAAATACCTCGTTGTGAGCAGAAAGAACGATGACAGACCTTTAGATATAGATGGTAAAATCTTTGGAATGGTAAAAGAGTTCAAATAACCTGGGGCAGTAATCAGTGAAAGGAATGAGATCGACCAGGAAATAATAGCAAGAATCCAGGCAGGAAACTGGTCAAGGTTTGCACTCGGAAAACTGCTGAGGTCGTGGTTTCTATCGAGATCCACGAAGACTAGGATCTACAGGACAATAACATAACCAGACTTCTTACACAGAGCAGAGACCTGGACTATGACACAGAAGGTACAAAAAAAAAACTCCTGACAATTGAGAATGTTGTTCTGACACAGATTTTTGGGCTAATGAAGGATGGAAACGAATGGAGAAAAAGGAAGAACAGAGAATTACGGGAGTTGTACAAGACGCTGGACATTGTGGCTGAGACTGGAGAGAGGAGACTAAGGTGGTACGGGAGAATAATGGTGTGAGAAGGTCAGCTGCTGGAAGAAGACATCAGAGGCAACAGGCCAAGGGCAAGACCACGGCTGAGATGGACTGGCGGGATCAGAGAGGATATGGACTGAGAAAGTTGGAGAAGGCTGACTGCTGAGGCCGAAAACCAACTGCAGTTTATGTGGCCAACTAAGAAATAAGTAATTGCGTAGATATAATGAACTACTAAAACTAAAATTTAAAAAATACCTTCTCTATCTGCCTCCCTCCCTCCCTCCCTCCCTCCCTCCCTCCCTCCCTCCCTCCCTCTCTCCCTCTCTCTCTCTCTCTCTCTCTCTCTCTCTCTCTCTCTCTCTCTACGACACACATTTCCCTTCTCCTCACATACACCCATACACTTAAACCAGTGTAGGAGATACTCGCTAACCACATGAACACAAGCGATACCTAGTCAGAGAGCGTAAAATTATTTTTAATAATCATCGTTCTCATTGAACTGAATAACTTTCATTTCACTTTCCAAGGTTCAGAACTAAGTAAATGCAACCTACGCACTAGTGAGAAATTAAAAGCGAGAGCTCTATAGTAACGTTATCATAGTAACGTTATCACCCGAAAAAGCATTCATTCACGTATTTCACATGTTGTCATACACCTAAACCTATAGTACACTCCGCAAGCCATTTTACGGTTTGTGGCTGAGAGTACTCCTGTTATCACCATCCTTTGCCCACTTTCTTTTTCATTCATGCTTGAGCCCTAATTTTTCTAATTTTCTATCGTGGTCATTTCGAGAACCGTATGTGAGAGGAAGTAATAATGTGCTCGACCCTTCTTCGCACTACTCTCTAGAAATTTCCGTGATGCAGGACACCTCTCTCGTAGAGTCTGGCCCTACAGTCTGTTAGGCATCTCCGTAACGTTCACTCGCCAACCTTTCTTTTGAATAATTTCAATGTCTCGTTCAGCTTTCTTTAGTTACAGTACCGTCTTGCACAAGGTTGAGTTCTACCAAAGCTACAATTCGATCGTATCGTTTTGGTTCGTACCTAAATGATTTAGTAGATGGTGGTTTACCGGCAGTATTGGTAGCATTGGTAGGGATATAAACATAGGTGAGTGAGTGAAAGGTAAGATGGGGGTCGACGACTTCTCTTGATCTTTTATTTCTTTTGCAAGTGATTACGACAGCACTTTGTTCAGTGTTGGTGCACTTTGTATTTCATATCGTCACAAAATATAAATAGCGTACTTTAAGTGACAAAGGTAAGAAAAGGTAAGAAAATCAATATAATAATTGTTATTTTGTACTCGGCAGGACGCTCTTAATCATGATCAAAGGCTAGAGTTCCCTGTCATTGTTGATAAGTGCGAAAGTTGTGTATGAATGACAGAAACCCATTTTATATAAGCTCGATGACATATTGAAGCGATGTTTGAAGTTTTTGCTAACTTAATAATTTTTTTGGGGGGTAACTGCATTTCCTAGCGCTGTACGATAAATCCGTACTTCTTTTTTCTTTTACTACGACATCTCTCTGTTTCACGTTTGGAGACAACAATTTTCAAATAAAACCTGAATAAAACGTTGACAGTTTGAATTTTGCTTCAGTAACAGACAAGAGATTAACTATGCAGGACAAAAATGTTCCGTAGGTTACGAAGCACTTCATATATCCTAACTCAGTTTCCAGACGGTTCACCGCTTCCAGTTTCTAGGGAATCTAGTATGACACTGATCGCATACGCGAAATGAGGGGTCGAGAAAGGTAAAGCCAGTCAGATATGCAATACACCTAAGGTACAGGTAACGGGGTTACGATCTTAACTAAGGCTACTAAGAAGACTACAGTAATTAAAGCTTACTTATGATAGTCGACAGTAGGCTACAATCGTTTTACAATTTTAGTCCTGCAATACATAATCGTAAGGCTGTCTGTTGTAACCCTGGAAGACAGAATTCCACGTGATGTAGCAAATGGCGAACGCGTATCATAGGTAAGCAGAGTGGAATGGACATGGTACAGTCAAGATCTATGGGGGACCGGTCTAGTGTTAGCAAGTATAAAAGACAGTCGTATTCGAGGCCAACTCGGGATTACGCTCGAGGATTGTGCACGACGATTATGCTGCGGGGAGACGTAGTAGGAACGGCAACGAAGCGGTTCGAGAAGATGTGAATGTATCCCGTGTTGTTCAGCGTTCTCTTAACCGATACCAGATATTTGCTGTCATTTTATATTACGGCTCCCTACAAAATGATACAGAGAGTTGAGCTGTATGCCACTGCACAGTTGCTCGTGCTTGACGCCCTACTTGCATGCGAACATCTCTGACAATGAAATGCTTCACATGGTTCTGAGCACTATGGGACTCAACTTCTGAGGACATCAGTCCCCTAGAACTTAGAACTACTTAAACCTAACTAACCTAAGGACATCACGCACATCCATGCCCGAGGCAGGATTCGAACCTGCGATGGTAGCGGTCTCACGGTTCTAGATTGTAGCTCCTAGAACCGCTCGGCCACTCCGGCCGGCTCTGACAATGAAGTGGAATCTGCTGTCACTGTAATTGGATTCATGCATCCAGTTCCATCTTTTGCTACGGTATGCGACATGGATTACAAAGTGGCATGATGTCCAAGGAAGACTGGACGGCTGGCATTGTACCTTTCCCACAGCTGTAATTGACATGATTACATCTACATCTACATCCATACTCCGCAAGCCACCTGACGGTGTGAGGCGGAGGGTACCCTGAGCACCTCTATCGGTTCTCCCTTCTATTCCAGTCTCGTATTGTTCGTGTAAAGAAGGATTGTCGGTATGCTTCTGTGGGGGCTCTAATCTCTCTGATTTTATCGTCATGGTCTCTTCGCGAGATATACGTAGGAGGGAACAATGTTCACCGTAATCACCCCATGAAAGATCACACTGATCGCTTTACAGCGCTGAGAGTGTACCATGCGGCCGTGATTCCCACTGCTGACGTGTCATGACAATAAGTCGGTTGTATGTGCCAGTCGGTTGCATGGAATCAAAGCAGTAAGGCGCCTTATTAGCCGAGGAACACTACTGGCAGTCGGTTCGGTAGATTATGTCATACGGTCAGTGGCGGGAGCCTATTAGAGGACCGCAGCTAGCCACTGAACCACTACATGTCGGGCCCAGCAACAGTTCTGTCCGCTTGGAGTTGCCCAAGATTGTGAGACACAGAGGTGACAAAAATCATGGGATACCGATATGCATATATGAAGACAGCGGTAGTGTCGGGTACGCATGGTACTATACTGTGATTCATGTGCAATAGTTTCCGATGTGATTATGGTCGCAAAACGGGAATTAACAGACTTTGAGTGCTATGGTGTAATTGAAGCTAGAAGCTTGAGACATTCTATTCCGGAAATTGTTAAGGAAGCCAATTTTTGAGATCCATTATGTCAAGATTGTGCCGAGAATACCAAATTACAGGCAATGTCTCAACCAGGGGCAACTCAGTGACCGAAGGCCTTCACTTAACGACCGATAGATGCAGTGTTTGCGTAGTGTTGTCAGTGGTAACAGACAAGCGATACCACGTGAAACAGCCGCCAGTATCAATGTGGGACGTACGACGAACGTATCCGTTAGGAAGGTGCTGCGAAATGTGGCGTTAATGGGCTGTGGCAGCACACGATCAACACGAGTGCCTTTGCTGATAGCATGACAGCGTCTGCAGCGCCCCTCGTGGTATCGGTTGGAAAACTGGGGCCTCATCAGATGAATCCCGATTTCAATTTGGAAGACTTGGTGTTAAGGTTCGAGTGTGACTCAGAAACCGCGAAGCCATGGACCCAAGTTGTCACCAAGATACTGTGCATGTTCGTGGTGGCTCCATAATGGTGTGGCCCGTGTTTGAATGGACTGGGTCCTCTTGCCCATCTGAATTGATCATTGACTGGAAATGGTTAAGTTCGGCTACTTGGAGAACACCTGCAACCATTCATGGACTACATGCTCCCAAACAGAGAAAGAGTTCTTATGGATGACAATACGCAATGTCACTGGGGTACAACTGCTCGCAGTTGGTTTGATGATCATTCTGGACATTCGAGTAAATGATTTAGCCGCCCGGATCCCATCGGACATTTATTGGACATAAGCGAGAGGTCAGTTCGTGCACAAATATTGTACCGGCTACACTTCCGCAATTATGGACTGCTATAGAGGGAGCATGGCTCAGTATTTCTGCAGAGGACTTTCAGCGGCTTGTTGGGTCCAGGCCATGTCGAGGTGCTGCACTAAACATGCCAAAAGGATGGAAATGCACGCGCGTAAGATAAGTCACTCGAGCAAGTGCTCTCAGCCCCACAGTCCTTCAATAACTTCTTGCTACAATACAGTGAACATCTTCTTTGTTACAGTGCCTTACAGCAATGTTAATTTCTTAATAAATAAATGAATATAAGAACACCATATAATGTAGCCTGGCAGATGAGACAAATGAACAAATCTTTGGAAAGTAGATTGCATACAGAAGAACTCATTTCTGAGACTGAAACAAAACCTGCAACATAAGCGTACCTTGACAGAACAGATACTGAGCCGTTGGTACAATACTGAAAAGAATCTCATTCTAGATTTCGAGGAGAAACCTACGAGAGAGGAGAAAGTCTTAGATCAGTTTTATGTTAATTTCAGTACCTCACTATACCTGGTTTGGTACTATTTTCATTGGTATCAGTCGATTCCTTAATACAAATATACAGTGCGAGTATCAACGAACAAGCCAGACTGATCATGAGCATTACTATTTATGAATATATAAGCGCAGCGCGGGATTAGCCGAGCGGTCAGAGGAGCTGTAGTCATGGACTGTGCGGCTGGTCCCGGCGGAGGTTCGAGCCCTCCCTCGGGCATGGGTGTGTGTGTTTGTCCTTAGGGTAATTTAGGTTAATTGTGTGTAAGCTTAGGGACTTATGACCTTAGCAGTTAAGTCCCATTGGATTTCACAAACATTTCAACATTTGAATATATAAGCGCAGACAAGAAGTAGACTTTTCTGTACGGCTCCGTACACTCAATTACAGTATACTTTTAGCATCGTTTCTCTTTAATATATTCAGTGATAACGGGCACCTCGTTAGCTGAAACAACATATATCCATGTTTTCGTTACATACAACCAAACAACTCGTAGAACGACGATAGCGACATTCAAAGGTAACTGAAAAAAATTCATGACACTTAGATAGTCAGACAGCGTATGATACAATCCTTGGATCAGTCTACACCTACATCTATATGATTACTCTGCAATTCAGAATTAAGCACCTGGCAGAGAGTTCATCGAACCACCTTTAAACTATGTACTTCTCTACCGTTCCACTCCCGAGCTGGGCGCGGAATAAACAAATACTTAAATCTTTCCATGTTAGCTCCCATTTCTCTTATTTTATTGTGATGATCATTTCTCCCACCATAGGTGGGCCCCAGCAAAATATTTTCACACTCAGAGTAGAAAGATGGTGATTGAAATCTTATGAGAAGGCCCTTGCCGCAGCGAAAATCACCTTTGTTTCAATGACTGCCACTCCAATTCGTGCATCACATCCGTGGCACTCTCTTGCTTATTTCGCAGTAATACAAAACAAGCTGCCCTTCTTTGTACCTTTTCCACGTTCTCTGTCAATGCTATCTGATGCGTAGCTCACACTACACAGTAATACTTCATAAGATGGCGGAGAATCGTAATGTAAGCAGTCTATTTAGTAGACATATTACATTTTGTAAGTGTTTTGCCTCTTTCTTGTTTGACATCCTCACAAAATTACCTATGTCGTCATTCCAATTTATTTTACTCGCAGTTGTAATCCCTATGTATTTAGTTGAATTTAACGCATTTAGATTTGTGTCGTTTATCGTGTATCTCAAATTTTGCGGATTCCTTTTAGTACTCATGTGTATGACTTCACACTTTTATTTTTATTTTTTTTTTTATTTTGGTCATCAGTCTACTGACTGATTTGATGCGGCCCGCCACGAATTCCTTTCCTGTGCTAACCTCTTCATCTCAGAGTAGCACTTGCAACCTACGTCCTCAACTATTTGCTTGACGTATTCCAATCTCTGTCTTCCTCTACAGTTTTTGCCCTCTACAGCTCCCTCTAGTACCATGGAAGTCATTCCCTCATGTCTTAGCAGATGTCCTATCATCCTGTCCCTTCTCCTTATCAGTGTTTTCCACATATTCCTTTCCTCTCCGATTCTGCGTAGAACCTCCTCATTCCTTACCCTATCAGTCCACCTAATTTTCAACATTCGTCTATAGCACCACATCTCAAATGCTTCGATTCTCTTCTGTTCCGGTTTTCCCACAGTCCATGTTTCACTACCATACAATGCTGTACTCCAGACGTACGTCCTCAGAAATTTCTTCCTCAAGTTAAGGCCGGTATTTGATATTAGTAGACTTCTCTTTGCCAGAAATGCCTTTTTTGCCATAGCGAGTCTGCTTTTGATGTCCTCCTTGCTCCGTCCGTCATTGGTTATTTTACTGCCTAGGTAGCAGAATTCCTTAACTTCATTGACTTCGTGACCATCAATCCTGATATTAAGTTTCTCGCTGTTCTCATTTCTACTACTTCTCATTACCTTCGTCTTTCTCCGATTTACTCTCAAACCATACTGTGTACTCATTAGACTGTTCATTCCGTTCAGCAGATCATTTAATTCTTCTTCACTTTCACTCAGGATAGCAATGTCATCAGCGAATCGTATCATTGATATCATTTCACCTTGTATTTTAATTCCACTCCTGAACCTTTCTTTTATTTCCATCATTGCTTCCTCGATGTACAGATTGAAGAGTAGGGGAGAAAATCTACAGCCTTGTCTTAGTCCCTTCGTAATACGAGCACTTCGTTCTTGATCGTCCACTCTAATTATTCCCTCTTAGTTGTTGTACATATTGTATATGACCCGTCTCTCCCTATAGCTTACCCCTACTTTTTTCAGAATCTTGAAGAGGTTGCACCATTTTACGTTGTCGAACGCTTTTTCCAGGTCGACAAATCCTATGAACGTGTCTTGATTTTTCTTTAGCCTTGCTTCCATTATTAGCCGTAACGTCAGAATTGCCTCTTTCGTGCCTTTACTTTTCCTAAAGCCAAACTTATCGTCACCTAGAGCATTCTCAATTTTCTTTTCCATTCTTCTGTATATTATTCTTGTAAGCAGCTTCGATGCATGAGCTGTTAAGCTGATTGTGCGATAATTCTCGCACTTGTCAGCTCTTGCCGTCTTCGGAATTGTGTGGATGATGCTTTTCCGAAAGTCAGATAGTATGTCGCCAGACTCATATATTCTACACACCAACGTGAATAGTCGTTTTGTTGTCACTTCTCCTAATGATTTTTATTATTTAGTCAATTCCCGCTTTTTGTGCCATGCAGATATCTTGTGAAAATCATTTTACAACTTTTTTTGATCATTTCATGACTTTATAAGACGTCAAATGACGGCATCATCCGCAAACATTGTAAGAGGGCTGCTCAGATTGTCTCCTAAATCGTTTATGTATATCAGATACAATAGAGGGCCTTGGGGAGCGCCAGATATTACATACGGTTTTCTCGATAAGTTTCCCTTAATTACTATGAACTGTGACCTTTCTGATAGGAAATTACGAATCTAGTCACACGACTCAGACGACACTCCACAAACACGCAATTTAATTTGAAACCGCTTGTGAGGATCGGTGTTAAACTCCCTCTGGAAATCTAAAAATATGTAATCACTTTGACGTTCTCTGTTGATAGCATTCATTACTTGGTGAGAATAAAGAGCCGGTTGTATTGCGCTTGAACTGTGTGAATCACCTCGAAAAAAACGATTTCTTGTTCTTGTGAACGGCATTTTCTGAATCCTTGTTGGCTATTTGTCAAGAAATCGTTTTCTTCGAGATGATTCAGAATGTTCGGGCACAGTACGAAATGTTTCAAAATCATACCGCAAATCGCCGTTATGATATGGGTCTGTAATTCAGTGGTTTACTCCTTTTTCCTTTCTTGGGTGTTGATTTGACTTGTGTATCTTTCCCGTTTTTGGGTATGGAACTCTCTACTACATAGCGGCTGTATATGATTGCTAAGTATAGAGTTGTTGCATCACCATACTCTGGAAGGAATCTGACTGGTATACGATCCGGAACAGAGACCTTGCCTTTATTAAGTGATTTAAACTGCTTCTCTACACCGATGATGTCTACTTCTAAGTAACTAATGTTGGCCGCTGTTCTTCATTCGAATTCTAGAATATTTGCTCTGTCTTGTCTGGGGAAGGAATTTTCGGAAAACCGTGTTTAGTAATTCTGCTTTAGTGACACTGTCATCAGTAACATCACCATTGATATCGCGCTGTGAAGGTATTGACTGCGTCTAGCAACTGATGTACTTTACATGCGATCACAATTTCAGTTCTGTGCCAGGTCCTCAATCTTGGGATTTTGGCTTTTCTTAAATTTGGCTTCCTTTTTTCTTTGATTAAACAACAATTTTCCAACCTGTTTTCTGTGCCATGGTGTATCAGCACCATCTCTTATTAGTTTATTTGGTATATATCTCTCGACTACCGTCGATACAATTTCTTTGCATTTGAACCACATCTGGACGACGCGTACATAGTCAGATTGAAAAGAGTGGAGACTATCTGTTGGGAAGGTGTCTAGTATTCATCTTAGATGTTTTCATTTTCCTGCTCTTGACGGCTTTTCTTTCTTAACCGAAGAGCGAGGAGAAGTAGTTTTTCATACGATGTCATTCTCTCAACTAACTATTTGCCAATGAGAAGTGAGATATTATAAAAAAGTGGCGCCACCAGTTGCCACGTTCATAAAATCGACGGCACGTAGCAGTGCTATGAGTACCTCTTTGCTAATGAGGACCTAAGCTAGGTTGACCTGGAGAGGTGACAGAATGGCAGAAAAGAGATAAAATATCTTGAAAGTTGCCATGACAACATCGTGTTTGAAGTGGCGCGACTTGTTGGCGTACCAACGCAGGCGGTCCAACATGTCTATAAGGGCCTGCCGCGATGCAACACGCTAACACGGTTTGTGAACAGTAGTCGTACAAAGGTCCTAGCTAACAGCGACCGGAGACGAGTGTCACGCCACGTCAATGACAGTCGGTCCCAAACCCAACCGGAGTTGCTGGTATCGGCGAATTCAGGTCAGTCTCAACCAGTTTACGAGCCAACATTGCGAAAGTGTGCTAATATGGAAACTACAAAAAGAGTGCAGGAGTCTCAGGTTCTGCTGTGACTGATTTGTTTAAAGACGCGTTTCGATATAATCATAAGCAGATAATGAGAGAAAAAACTACAAAAGCTCAAATAGTACAGTGGAAACAAATTGGTAACTGACAAAGTTATAACAAGAATATTTTACAACGTGGTACAAAAGTTATACATACATGAACAGGACCTACATGTGAGTAACATGTAGCCATGTAACTTAAACGTATTCCAAGAAGACACTGGCCAGTTGATGCAACCTGTGCCACGTAAATTGACAAACTAGCCATTAGGTGGTATCATTTGTGTCGCATAAGCCGTACATATTGACATATAAATTGCAAGTAACAGAAGATAGAAAGACAAAGCCCTGTAGGGCTTTAATAAAATATACAAAAATTTTCCTCAAGCACAAAGCTAGAGAATATCATTAACATTACAAATAGTGTATAGCCGATTAGGATGAGGGGAGGGTGGTGGGTGGGGAGCGGGAGGGGAAGATACACATAGAGGATAGCATGAGAGGAGAGAGGGAAAGGGGAACAGCAATAAGTTTCGAAAGATCACTTTATTAGCGGTAGGAAAGGTACAATAGCATAAAAATGCCTCTCAATATCAAAAATTGGGATAAGCATGGCCTCGTAGGGCCTTAGTTACGAAACGTGCCTACTTCTTGTAGTGTAGTACAGGTAAAGAAGGTTTACTACATGGAGTGAAAGTCCAAAGGGAGATGTAACCAGGAGGGGGATGGGGAGAGAGCATCCAACCAGTGGAAATACTAGTAAAAAATAATTTATCTTCGTTAACATTTCTAAAGTCATGGGGAGCTACATAACATTAATAGGCTTGTAACATGCGTAGAATTGACGCCTACGGAGTCAAATAGCTAAGCTATGACACAATTTTATAAAATTAATTGAAAAGAAATAGACAGTTTTTCTTTTTATGTATTTCGAACATATGAGAGTGTAGTCACAAAAATAGGGTGTGGCAGTGGGAGAGAAAGGATCCCGGGGGGTGGGGTTTATGCAACCAGGAGAGGCAGCAGTTGCGAGGACGAATATCATCTGACCAGTAAAAATGTAATCAGGAAACCTAAACTAATGAAGCCTTCTTATGTCATAGAACCTTCCTAACCTTAAGAGGTTTACAACATGTGTAAATATTGAGGCCGATGAAGTTAATGTGCCAGACATTGTCAGAATTACTTAAAATACATTTAAAAGAATAAACAGTTTTCCTTCTTGTTTCATTCGACCGTATGAGAGGGAATAAAATATTATGATACATATCACATAAGAGTCTAAAATGCGTCTATACACCTGTTAGGCATTCCCTATTTTGTTACCTCAGGAAGTTCATAAGTTCGTAACTTGGCTTAAACAATTTTGTACTTTATTCGTTTTCTATCGTGTACATGATTTTAAACTCTTACATGATGTTTATTATAATGTGTTCTTCCTTCTCGTTCGAATCAAAACAATGAGGGAAACTGTTTATTCTTTTAAATGCCTTTTATGTAATTCTCATAATTTTTGGCACTTCTACTTTACCAGCGTCCATATTTACATATTTTATAGGCCTCTTATTGTTTCGCAGGTTTCTGTGACATTTAGAAAAGTGCACTAGCTTAGATTCATGATACTCTCTAGTATTTGAGATTCGGAAAACTTTTTGTATCCCTTCAAGTTACGTATAGAAGGCATAACAGCAGATTTCCGCATTTCTTTGAAGAGATGGAGATATTTCATTATCAGAGATTTCCTTATGCCACCTTACTCAGTGAGCCGTTAGTAATGATAAACACCTAATTTGGGAAGCCTTCCAGAAGCCAACCCATTAATATAATGAAGGGGGCTTCAAATGTCCAAAGGGGGACACACAATCCCTCGTAAGTACGGCTCTATGTTGTGCTATACCGACTGCTCACTAGGTGAGATAAGAATTTGTAGCCCATGAATCAAACAGTTCTCCTAATAGCCACTGACAGTGCGTGTGTCTGAATTATTGTTAACATTAAACCAAGTTACAAATAGGAATAAGATTTTATACCCCTTTTGTACACTGCATTTTCCTTGAGATCGTAACAATTTTTTATACTTCTAACCACATAAGTTATTTTCACAATGTGAGCCAATATCTACGAGCTTATTATGGACTCAGCTTGCATTATGTTTCTGTAATATTAATTTCTCTTTTAATGTTATTGTTATTAGCATCTGCCTACAAATGGATTCTTACTCTTAACATAATTACTGGATGTATTTTAATAGTTAATGAGACCACTATCAATAACTATGGACGAACCACCTGCAGCTTCCACCTCGATGACTTCTACCTTACCATTTACAACCAACCTATCCAGCTAACTAACACACTAAGATATCTTGGACTACCCATCGACTGGCCATTAACGTGGAAACCTCACCTACTAAACGTGCAACAGAAGGCCCACAATAAACTAAAATTACTAACACGCAGAAAGTCGGGCGTCTATCCCTCCGCTATTCTCCACACCTACAACACCCTGATTCAAATGTTGCATGGCTCTCCACTCCGCCAAAGTTCTATAAGTCCCTCCAGTCCTCGAACACCATGCACTCCGGCTCACTTTCGGCATCCGTTCACCTTCCCCCACACCCACCCCATTCCTCATCAAATTCCCACCCTTCCTCATCCATATCAAACACCGTGTCTCGTATACTATCCACAAACTAGATCACCCCCTTGTCTCCAATCTGATCGCCAACCCTCGTATGCTGCCGCACCTTCACCAACACCCCTCTCCGTCCATACACCTACATACACATTCCAAATTTTACCCCAACGTAGCTTCAATCAACGCCCTCTCCTAGACAATGAGATCCGCCACAATATTTATGTCTCCTATCAATTTTAGTTCCTCACGACATAACCCACTGCAAGTCAACGTTCCTCTCTCATTTGCCTTCTCCATCCATACCCATCTCTTTCCTCTTGCAACCACTCCCATACTAACACAACACACTAATCGTCGTTCCATGTCTTTCCTCCGACTGTTTCCCACTAGCTACCTCAACTCCTACCCTATCTTTCTACACACACGCCCTCCTTTCTACACACACGCCCTCCTCCAGTTAATACTTTTCACGTTAGGGCAGGTCCTTCGGATTTTAAGTAAATGTGCAATGCTTCAGTGTTTCTTTTTTTCCAGAAGATTTTCAACCTCCTGAAACGCGTTTCTAAATTGTGGATATTTTCGGATTTTTTGTTTTAGTGGATTCTTATTATTGTTTTGACGGTAATTACTGGATGTGTTTTAATAGTTAATGAGACCACCTTTCAATGCGAACATTTTAGGGCAGGCTTTACAGTGACTGTTACTGACATTAGATGAAACAACAAGTTTACGTTACCAGTCACTGTTTATTTATCTCCGCGATTCGTTTCAAAGGTTTAAACCTCTATCATCAGGTAGATTTACATTTGTTAATATGACATTTATGTGTGTGTGTTGTGTTACGATTTTTTGGAGGAACTTGTAAACAAATATGGCGTCTGGAAACTACTAGGTGCAAACATCGTATAGCAGAAGAGAAAGCATTATCGCAAAGTACAAAGAATACACATCGTATTTGTTTACAAAGTATGACAGTATACATGTGATGTGTTACGGCACCGAAAGGAGCCTGTGACCACTGGAGGTAATCTATTTTACTTATTTTATGTTTACCGTTAGATATAGGTTTAAATTTTTGTCAAAAGAAACCCAAAACAACTTTCTGAAATAGTGTTTTGTTTTCTCCACTAGACAGTGCCACAATTTTTTCAAAAAAATCGTAACACAACACAAGCACACACACACACACACACACACACACACACACACACACACACACACACACACGTCATATCGACAACTGCAAAGAAAACATTGGAAAATGCTCGAAAACTGGGTGAAAAACAAACTGAAAGAACTTTATATTAAAAAAAAAAACAAATGTTCAATACACAGCTTTATAATGCAGAATTACAGGTTGGAAAGTTGCTTCATAGACTAGAATATGATTCCATAACCGAAAAAGTCAGAAAGTACACCGAGTTAATCTTGGAAAAACTCCGTGCCTCATCAAATGCCGCCGTTGCCAGAAGATGTCACGGTGGTCGGTCGATCCCGATTGACTTTTTACGGCCAGAAGGCGAAGCTTTTCTTGCTGCAGCTTATCTAAACGGCTGTTTCCTGAATTTTGATTCAACACCTGCTGCTTTTCTACAGCGGTTTCTCAAGTTTGAAACAACAGACAAAGACTGCGCTTTGTCTGTTGTGCGGTAAGAGAAACTGATAGTTTTCAGGAAGGGATTCATGTCCGGATACGCACATATTTGACGCTGCAGAGCGGCGAAGTCTGAGAAAAAAATGGCTCTGAGCACTATGGGACTTAACTTCTGAGCTCATGAGTTCCCTAGAACTTAGAACTACTTAAACCTAGCTAACCTAAGAACATCACACACATCCATGCCCAAGGCAGGATTCGAACCAGCGACCGTAGCAGTCGCGCGGTTCCGGACTGAGCGCCTAGAACTGCTCGGCCACCGCGCCCGGCCGGAGTCTGAGAACAAACGGTTGTAACCATTTGTCCCGATTCGTTTTGATGTCTGAAAATAGAAATCACGCAACCCTTAGTCATCTTTGTACTCCGGATGGACGACCTGAGCCGTCTAACATTGCTGCGCATGCGCAGCCATTGTGCGGACGCTACTGTGGATCTTACTTATGTGGTGCACCAGTGCAAACGCTGTTGACAATAGTGCGACTTGTATCAGTGGCCAGTTGCAGAAATGACCAACGTGGTGCTTGCGTATGGCAAAGCGGATTGCATTTGAAGATTGTATGCGGAACATTCCCCAAACAGATGTACGCCTCACCATTCCACATTCGGGCCATCGAGAGACGCCTCAGAGAAGCCAAAAAGTTGCACATGGGCATTTTCTACCTTGTGCTTGTTACTTGCGAATATTATCCCCAGTCTGATAGACGCCTAAACGTGATGCGGATCGTCCACGCTCAGAATGAACACTACAGTTAGAGGAGGACGTGCTAACAAAGTGCGGCGAACCCAGACGGCAGCACTCGGCAGGTGGCATAGGTGCTGCACACATGTGAGAGTCTCGTGTAGCGTGTTGTCCATGAACACCGGCTGCATCCATGCCATCTGCAGAAATTTCAGGCATTACAGGAGGAGGACTCCAGGTACAGTTTGTGCAGTGGTATTTACAGGGTGTTTCAAAAATGACTGGTATATTTGAAACGGCAATAAAAACTAAACGAGCAGCGATAGAAATACACCGTTTGTTGCAATATGCTTGGGACAACAGCACATTTTCAGGCGGACAAACTTTCGAAATTACAGTAGTTACAATTTTCAACAACAGATGGCGCTGCAAGTGATGTGAAAGATATAGAAGACAACGAAGTCTGTGGGTGCGCCATTCTGTACGTCGTCTTTCTGCTGTAAGCGTGTGCTGTTCACAACGTGCAAGTGTGCTGTGGACAACACGGTTTATTCCTTAGAACAGAGGATTTTTCTGGTGTTGGAATTCCACCGCCTAAAACACAGTGTTGTTGCAACAAGACGAAGTTTTCAACAGAGGTTTAATGTAACCAAAGGACCGAAAAGCGATGCAATAAAGGATCTGTTTGAAAAATTTCAACGGACTGGGAACGTGACGGATGAACGTGCTGGAAAGGTAGGGCGACTGCGTACGGCAACCACAGAGGGCAACGCGCAGCTAGTGCAGCAGGTGATCCAACAGCGACCTCGGGTTTCCGTTCGCCGTGTTGCAGCTGCGGTCCAAATGACGCCAACGTCCACGTATCGTCTCATGCGCCAGAGCTTACACCTCTATCCATACAAAATTCAAACGCGGCAACCCCTCAGCGCCGCTACCATTGCTGCACGAGAGACATTCGCTAACGATATTGTGCACAGGATTGATGACGGCGATATGCATGTGGGCAGCATTTGGTTTACTGACGAAGCTTATTTTTACCTGGACGGCTTCGTCAATAAACAGAACTGGCGCATATGGGGAACCGAAAAGCCCCATGTTGCAGTCCCATCGTCCCTGCATCCTCAAAAAGTACTGGTCTGGGCCGCCATTTCTTCCAAAGGAATCATAGGCCCATTTTTCAGATCCGAAACGATTACTGCATCACGCTATCTGGACATTCTTCGTAAATTTGAGGCGGTACAAACTGCCTTAGACGACACTGCGAACACCTCGTGGTTTATGCAAGATGGTGCCCGGCCACATCACATGGCCGACGTCTTTAATTTCCTGAATGAATATTTCGATGATCGTGTGATTGCTTTGGGCTATCCGAAACATACAGGAGGCGGCGTGGATTGGCCACCCTATTCGCCAGACATGAACCCCTGTGACTTCTTTCTGTGGGGACACTTGAAAGACCAGGTGTACCGCCAGAATCCAGAAACAATTGAACAGCTGAAGCAGTACATCTTATCTGCATGTGAAGCCATTCCACCAGACACATTGTCAAAGGTTTCGGGTAATTTCATTCAGAGACTACGCCATATTATTGCTACGCATGGTGGATATGTGGAAAATATCGTACTATAGAGTTTCCCAGACCGCAGCGCCATCTGTTGTTGACAATTGTAATTGCTGTAATTTCGAAAATTTGTCTGCCTGAAAATGTACTGTTGTCCCAAGCATATTGCAACAAACGGTGTATTTCTATCGCTGCTCGTTTAGTTTGTATTGCCGTTTCAAATATACCGGCCATTTTTGAAACACCCTGTACAACAACGCATACTCCAGCCACAATTCCCGAACTTGGTGCTATTCATGGGTGAACGCAAGTTTTCTAGAGATGACGTATTAAACTTAAAAAGCGTGCATGTTTTGTCCGACGGAAATCAGATTCAAATTCACCATCACGGGGTCGGTATTAACGGTGGCTATATCATTGAGTCATATCTACTGCCAAACAAATTAACAGAGCCGATCTACCTCATATTTATTAGAGATGTTTTGCATACACCATTGGATGTAGCGCTAGGAAATGTACGGATGGACGTGTGGCTGCAACACGAGCTCCAGCACACTTTCATGTGCAGAATCACCCGAACATCACACATCCCAATAGATGGATTAGTAGGAGGGACCAGTTCCTTGGCCAGCATGGTTGCCAGATTCTAACGCCTCTCGTGTATATTCTCTGCGGTAGTATTAAGAGTATGTTGTATAGCACGTCTGTAACGTCAGCGGAGAACTTGAGTGCTCAAGTCCATGGCGCGACTGAAATACGTCAAATGGAACCGCATATATTGGTTTATGTGTCTGAGGATCAGCACCTCTGATGTACGCTCTGCATTGACGTAGGAGGTACGCAGTTCTAAACCCGTTTGTAATGGAGACAGCACAATGTGCTGGTCAGTTTGGGTTTATTAACGTAATGTGGAACACACACCCATCTCTGAATTCGACGCTCACTAGCCCCTAAGCCGTGCAATTCCGGATATCCGTTCCTTCTTGAAAACCGATCAGTGTGCTTTCCCGCAAAACATAAGAAGAGTTGTCGGTGTTTTTTTTTTTTTTGGGGGGGGGGGGGGGGGGGACACCCTGTCTGCCATGTAAAATAGACAGCAGTGCCTCTTGTTCGCGTATGGAATTTCCGTGCAGCATTTCTGCGATTTTATGTAGAGACTACTGTACGTCAATCTTGAATGAAATAGTATGCCACTCATATTTCTCTCGTTTAAGCAATACCCGGTAAGAAAAACAAAGAATATGTATTTTCTTTATTGATTTCTACAAAACGTAAGAACTGATTTCTCGCTTTGTGCTGTTTTAATTTTCATGTTCACAGCACGAGATTGCAGTCGAGCAAGTTAGAAGTTGAGTACACCAAAAACGGCGAGCAGAGCTGACCGTTGTATGAACACACGTCGTTAGTCTGTAATCGCAAAAAGATCGACATCGGCATAAACGTTATAAGTAGACATTATTACTGTATTCTGACAAAAGTACATTGAATATTTGATTAACATTCTTGTGTAATCGCTCTTATTATTAGATGTTGTTCAATTGCTGCAGGACTGTATTTGAGATTACAATATTCCTCTATTGCAACGACAGCTGAAATTCCATTCAGTAAAAGTGATTATTTGTCTACTGAAGGAAAGATTATATACGTTTTGGGATTGAGTTACAGTAATTTTTAATTCTTAATTATCGTGCAGAAAGGCGTCAGCAGAGATAATGCAAAAACGTTCGCCGTCGTGTAACGAACCATGAGCTCTGACTAAATTACCAACGCCGTTCGCCATGTAGATGGACCAAATCGGATCCGGTCAATCTAGAGAGACTATATAGGCCAACCAACCAAGCCTATTGAAAGAGCTATGGATGTTAAACTATCAGTAATACAGTTATATACCTGGCTTATAGATCGTCTTTGGAAGAGAATAAGCCGGCCGCGGTGGTCTCGCGGTTCTAGGCGCTCAATCCGGAACCGCGCGACTGCTACGGTCGCAGGTTCGAACCCTGCCTCGGACATGGATGTGTGTGATGTTCTTAGGTTAGTTAGGTTTAAGTAGTTCAAAGTTCTAGGGGACTGATGACCACAGATGTTAAATCCCATAGTGCTCAGAGCCATTTGAACCATTTTTGAAGAGAAATACGGTACTCTAATTTCTGTGATGCCAGAATGAAACGCACAAGTGACAGCTTCGTAATATCATTTAGTATTATAATCTCCGAATGAGAACAGAACCTAAGGATTGAGTTATCGTTTGTTTTATGCCTTCAGGTGCTACGAATGTAAGCCAGGACCATTATTTCGACAAACTGATAAAATTAATAACATTATAATCATCTTGGTATTGAAGCTCTTTTTTTCCGTGTTTGCTTTAACAATATATATGTTTTTGGATAGGGTCCGCCTTTAGCAAAACACAGTTTTGTTTTATAACCCAAACATGTTTCACTGCAGTGCAGCATCCTCAGTGGGCTTTTATTTTCCATCTGTTAAAGATAAAGAACGTTCTTTGTTGTTTTGTATACATGTAGCTATTAGTTTTTAAAAAATGTAATCATAGATATTTGAAAAAAAAAACACATAAATTATGAAAATCCATACCTTTTTACCACATGGTGTGGTTTTTCTGACGTCTTGTGTTTCTACAATGACCGACAGTTTGTCATCTGCAACCACTTATACCTTAAAGTACATAAATTGTTTAAGCCAAAATTACGATTTGAAGAACTATGTTATTATTATGCCTGAAATTATTTAATTCTGTGTGTGTGTGTGTGTGTGTGTGTGTGTGTGTGTGTGTGTGTGTGAGAGAGAGAGAGAGAGAGAGAGTCTATTTACATGGTGTTTCACTTACTCTTTTTTCGTCTTCATCACTGTCAAACACTGAATATTGAGTTGCCACTGCCACTGTCACTGTCACTCACTGTTTCACTGTTTATCAGCTATAAAAACAAAACATGGCTGGCAGTGGAACAGCTGGAGGTGTAAAAACAAGATGGCTGACAGTGGAACAGTTGAAGGTGTTCCTGGCGGCTGTTTTGAACCTTTCAGAGGTGACTGAGATATTTTTTTTGTGTGTGTGTGTGTATGTAAAAGGGGGAGACAGAGAGAGAAAGAGATGGAGAGAGAAAGGGAGGGAGAGAGAGATTTTAGGTTTCAGGATCTTTTTTTTCTGGTGTGTGGGGGAGGGGGTTTAAGATCTCTATAGGTTGGTTTTGTCTGTTAGTCCTTTGAGGGCAGAGAACAGAGTGCCATTGCAGAGAGCTGTGTATTCATTTATTATTTGTTTGCCTTCTACTATGGCTTTTTGTATCTGGTAATTTTCTTCGATTATCAGTTTTTGTGAGGGGCTGTTGCTGCATTTGAGAATTTTCAAATCCGTGTTGATGTTAGTTGGGCTATGTTTCTTGTCCATGAGGTGTTCAGCAAATGTGGAATGACAGCTGTTACTTTTTAATGCTCTTTTGTGTTCTGTATATCTGGTATTAAAGTTTCTGGTTGTCTGTCCTATATAAACTGCTTTGCAATCCTGGCATGTTAATTGGTAAATACCAGATGTGTTGTGTTTGTCTGTGCTTGTGTTGGTTGTCCTTAGTTTTTTCTGTGTTGAGTTGTCTGTCCTGTAGGCTATTTTTATCCCTTGTTTTTTGAGTATGTTGCCTATTCTGTGTACTGTTTTGTTGTTATAGGTGAGAGTGAACGATCTGTTTGTCATTGTGGGTGTTTCCTGCTCATGTGTGTTCATTGGTGGGTTCTGTGTGTTTGTAGGTTGAGGCTTTTGTTTTTGATTTTGTGTGTTGTGTGTCCTTTTTAGTTTTGCTTTAATTTTGTGGTTTAGTTTATCTATAGTGTTTGTGTCATATCCATTCTCCACTGCTATTTGTCTGATTGTCTGCAATTCATTCTTATAGTTGTTATCAGTGAGTGGGGTTTTGTTTAGCCTGTGTAGCATATATTGGAAGCTGGCTAGTTTGTGTGTAATCGGATGATTAGAGTCTTTGTGAATGGTTGTGCTAGTGGTGGTCGCTTTCCTGAATATGGAGAATTGGTGTTGGTTGTTGTGTCTGTATATTGTGAGGTCAAGGAAGTTTAGCCTTTTGTCGTGTTCTGTTTCTATGGTGAATTTTATTTTTGGGTGTACTTTGATAATATCACTGTGTAGTTGTTGGATGCGACTTGATGTTTCATCTATAAGGCATATGATGTAATCTACATAACGGTACCAATATATTATCCGGTATTGTTTGGGTCTAACTATTGTTTCGAATATTTTATTTTCAATGTGATTGAGAAAGATGTTGGCTAGGACTCCACTGACTGGTGACTCCATTGGAAGCCCATCTTCTTGTGAGTAAAACTGATTGTCAAAGGAGAAGTAGTTTTGTTGTGTGATAAGTTTTAGGATGCTAGCTGTTTCTTTTATGTGGGGTTTGGGAATTTTGGCTTGTTCTTCTAATTGTTGTCTGATGATGTTGATGGTTTCAGTGGTGGGGATATTGGTGTACATGGATGTGATGTCAAATGATGTGAGTGTGGCTGTTGTGGGTATGTTGATGTCTTTGATTTGCTGTACCAGCTCTTCGGTGTTGCGTATGCTTCTGTTATTTGTGTATATGTAATGTTTCTGTATGTATGTGTGAATTTCTCTGGCTAAGTGGTATGTGGGTGCACTTCTGAAATTGACTACAGGGCGTATAGGAATGCCATCCTTGTGGAGCTTTAGTAGGCTGTTCAGTGTGGGTGCTTGGGGGTTCTTTTGTTTCAACCATTTTGCTTTCTGATTTGTGAATATGTGTGAGGTATTTTTTCGGAGTGTTATTGTGTTTCTCTGGTATCTTTGTGTTGGGTCACTGGTTAGCTTTGTTATGTTGTTGTCTTCGATGAATTTTAAGGTTTTTTGCTTGTATTCATCCTGTTTTATTATTATCATGGTGCTGCCCTTGTCTGATCTTGTGATAAGTGCCTCATTGTTTTTAAGTTTGTCCTTTATTTTTCCAGAGGTTTTTTCTTCTTCAGTTTTTGTTCTTGTCAATATGTTGTTTTTGTTTTCTTTTATTATGTATCTTATATCTTCTGTGATTAATTCTCTTGTCAGACCTGCATTGAAGTTTTGGTTATTGTTTCATTCTTGTTGTTTTATGATGTACTCACTTTCTGTGATAAGATTCTCCACTGTCTTGTGTGTGATGTGTGTGTTGACATTGTATTTTGGGCCTTTTTCTAGAAAACTTATTTCTTGGTTGGTTAGTGGTCAAAAACAAAAGCCTCAACCTACAAACACACAGAACCCACCAGTGAACACACATGAGCAGGAAACACCCACAATGACAAACAGATCGTTCACTCTCACCTATAACAACAAAACAGTACACAGAATAGGCAACATACTCAAAAAACAAGGGATAAAAATAGCCTACAGGACAGACAACTCAACACAGAAAAAACTAAGGACAACCAACACAAGCACAGACAAACACAACACATCTGGTATTTACCAATTAACATGCCAGGATTGCAAAGCAGTTTATATAGGACAGACAACCAGAAACTTTAATACCAGATATACAGAACACAAAAGAGCATTAAAAAGTAACAGCTGTCATTCCACATTTGCTGAACACCTCATGGACAAGAAACATAGCCCAACTAACATCAACACGGATTTGAAAATTCTCAAATGCAGCAACAGCCCCTCACAAAAACTGATAATCGAAGAAAATTACCAGATACAAAAAGCCATTGTAGAAGGCAAACAAATAATAAATGAATACACAGCTCTCTGCAATGGCACTCTGTTCTCTGCCCTCAAAGGACTAACAGACAAAACCAACCTATAGAGATCTTAAACCCCCTCCCCCACACACCAGAAAAAAAAGATCCTGAAACCTAAAATCTCTCTCTCCCCCCCTTTCTCTCTCCATCTCTTTCTCCCTCTGTCTCCCCCTTTTACACACACACACTCACACACACACACACACACACACACACACACACACACACACACACACACACAAAATATCTCAGTCACCTCTGAAAGGTTCAAAACAGCCGCCAGGAACACCTTCAACTGTTCCACTGTCAGCCATCTTGTTTTTACATCTCCAGCTGTTCCACTGCCAGCCATGTTTTGTTTTTATAGCTGATAAACAGTGAAACAGTGAGTGACAGTGACAGTGGCAGTGGCAACTCAATATTCAGTGTTTGACAGTGATGAAGACGAAAAAAGAGTAAGTGAAACACCATGTAAATAGACTCTCTCTCTCTCTCTCTCTCTCTCTCTCTCTCTCTCTCTCTCTCTCTCTCTCACACACACACACACACACACACACACACACACACACACATAGAATTAAATAATTTCAGGCATAATAATAACATAGTTCTTCAAATCGTAATTTTGGCTTAAACAATTTATGTACTTTAAGGTATAAGTGGTTGCAGATGACAAACTGTCGGTCATTGTAGAAACACAAGACGTCAGAAAAACCACACCATGTGGTAAAAAGGTATGGATTTTCATAATTTATGTGTTTTTTTTTTTCAAATATCTATGATTACATTTTTTAAAAACTAATAGCTACATGTATACAAAACAACAAAGAACGTTCTTTATCTTTAACAGATGGAAAATAAAAGCCCACTGAGGATGCTGCAACTGCAGTGCAACATGTTTGGGTTATAAAACAAAACTGTGTTTTGCTAAAGGCTGACCCTATCCAAAAACATATATAATAACATTATATTAAGAAGGGTTAAGCTGTCTTACACTGGGCGTGAAAGCGTTCGACAATGAGGAGCTGGTGAAATTTAGTGACGTCACAACCTGAACTTTTACTCCATATCATTCCGAAGTGTGAAAGCCTGAGGAAGAAAACTGAGATTTTTGTTTCGTGGAGAGCAACGCGGCCAAGAAGAAGCAAGAATGAGTTCTACATCACAAGCAGAGCTTGGGAGATGTTATACTGAATTACGTAGTTTGCAGTTGAAATCCGTGTTGATTGGGTTTTGGGTTATAACTAACATCCTATGACAGTATGGTTTTTCAGAGCACCAGCACATTGAGGACCTGTGGTAAGGGCGTCGTTTTTGGCACGATTAGTTGGGAAACGTCATATTTTTATTAAGGAATTTTCATATTTTGTTGTTTTCGTATTACATCTTTCATGTTTTGAAAGTATACTGTTTCAGGGCGAACACTCACTAAAAACTTGTCGAAAACTTGTTGTTCCTGTTACTATTTGTTATAATTACAAGGCAGTAAACGACATTTGGCGATTAAAGCTTTCAGGATAGAGTAATAAAGACATTCATAAACACACTCATCTAAAACCCAAGTCCAGCTTGGTGTACTGGAGAGAAGCGCAGAGCTGTAAAGGCAGGTGTAGTTGGGTCATCTCCCGCTACCCATAGAGTTTTCGAGTGAGTCTTTTTAGATTTTGTGAATAGGCCACGGAACATTGACCAACAAACTGAAGGATTGCTTTCTACTCCACTGCCAGATTCGAATCGCAGTTCGGGCTTTATTTATTTATTCAATCAAAACATTTCGCAGATTATGCGATGTATAGTTCCTTTATAAATATTGTGTGCAATTATGTGCACAACTACCCACTTACAAGCGTGGTCTATCATAGTTTTACTAGCTGCTTTGGTCAGTTAAGATCGCACCCGCGATGCCAGTATGTTAGTTGTGTTGCATACCTATCGGGGAACACCTCCTAACGATCGCTTTCTTTACGTACACGATCAGTGTTTTACTAGATTCCTCTGAAAACTTCCGGAAAATTTTTGTTGTATGCAGTTATCCTCCTGTCTGTTACTTAAAAATAAACAGTATTTATAGCAAAGTTCAAAATTGAACTCGTCAATGTTTAATTCGGTTTTATTAAATTGTTGACTGATAGAGTGATTGTACGGTGGCACATGCACTCACACTCACACACACACACACACACACACACACACACACACACACACACACACACACACACACACACAGACACACGTGGTCACGCGCGCACACACTTGAATGAAGTACAGAAAATTTAGCACTATTTTTCCAGTACATGTATGGTTTTACTGGCTTCAACCACTAGAAGTCTTGCACTACTTGCAGTGAGAGATTTCCTACTTCGTTGTTTACAGCCCTGCCTATTACATGTTCTGGATATTTTGCTACTGAGGAGAAGCAATGATCTAATGAGAATGACATTAGCGCTGTACTAAAATAAGAGAATGATGAAATAATTTTAACCTTACGTGGAAGACTATTGGTATTTGCAGTTATAGAAGTTAATGTTCTTCCAAGAGTTGTGAAACTGCCATAGGCTATCGTAGACCATCATACCCAAGCATGAACCATGGTAGTTTTACTAGCAGCTTTTGTCCGTTAAGGTCATACCCGCATTGCTTGTGTATTAGTTGTGTTGCATGCCTGTCAGGGATTACCTCCTAACGGTCGCTTTCTTTACGTTTACGGTCAGTATCTTATTAGATTCCTCTAAAAACTTTCGGAGCATTTTTGTTATACATAGTTATCTTACTGTCTGTTACTTAAAAATAAACAATATTTGTAGCAACATTGAACTCTTCAGTGTTTAATTTAGGTTTTATTTAAATTTTTAATTGATAGTGTAAAATACAGAATGTGAATACAGGAAGCAATACAGATTTATTGTAAGTACTAGAAACACAATTTCCTCAACAAAAAGGTAAAGTAAGTAACACCACAAACACAAATATATCAGACACGGCTTGAACCCTTCTTCGAAATTATACAAAACACGTTTCTGTTGTTCGTAAAGCTGGCCGACGTAGCCAATCGGTTCTATGCGCTTCAGTCTGGAACCACGCGACCGCTACGGTAGCAGGTTCGAATCCTGCCTCGGACATGGATGTGTGTGATGCCCTTAGATTAGTTAGGTTTAAGTTTCAAATGTTTCAAATAGCTCAGAGCACTATGGAGCTTAACATCTATGGTCATCAGTCCCCTAGAACTTAGAACTACTTAAACCTAACTAACCTAAGGACATCACACACATCCATGCCCGAGGTAGGATTAGAACCTGGGACCATAGCGGTCACGCGGCTCCAGACTGCAGCGCCTAGAACCGCACGGCCACTTGGCCGGCATGAAAGAGCAGACGTTACGCGATTAATTAATTTTTTCCTTACAAAGTGCAATGTATATTCTGTAACGGTATAAAATACGCAACGTACTGAATGATGTCTTGTTCTCATTATATGCAAAACAAAGAACCAACCAAACAAAAAACAAGTTCATTTATGTTTATTTCCCTACCAAATCCACCAATATTAACGGTACTACGTCAATTTTTTAGTGTTCTAGAACTTCCGAATTGTAGTTTCGGTAAAGTACAACTCTAGTTCTTACTGACTGGATGTGGAACTTGGCTTTTTACCTTGTAACACGTTCATGAATTTTGAAGCTGTTATTTATGTATACAACAAACAGAACAAACTGGCTAGTCGAAGGACAAGGAAGGAAATGTTGGTTTTAACAGAGCAAAAGTAGCAATTTTTGGTACGTCCGTTTTTGTAAATAAATTGTATGGTTTGCGAGCCAGATACAGCCGAGAGTTCCACTGGAGAGTGCTCGAGTCACAAATCGCTATGAGAAACGCTTTCCGCGTGGTGTACCAGCTCGTTTCTGTGTATCGACCACGACGGAAACAGGGAACGCCGTGTTTCGCGATGAGAAACGCGTCCCAGCTCTAGTGCGGGGCGGCAGCCGTGGCCCGCGGTTTCGATTCCCGCTGCGAAGGCCGCAGCCCAGCACAGCGCGGAGAGCGGCGAGAGGGGCGGCGCCGCCGTCACCCGACCCCGCGGGCCGCGGCCGCCTTTCCGAGTTATGAGGGCGTCGCGCCGCACCCTTCACCCTGCCTCTCCGCGCCTGCTGGAAGCAGCGCCACGCACAGATGTTATCCGCGGAGAGAAGGGGAGTGGCGCAGAGGTCTACTCCTGTTCGTGCGCAAGGATGATCTGAATTGATATGTGTCGTGTATGACTTCGTACAGTAGGGAGAGATAGGCTACAGAGTGCTGCGGCTATTGCCGTCATAATAGACCGGAGCAGAAATGACTAGCGAACAGGTTACCACACCAGACACGAGACTTCCTTAACTTGTCTTTCTCCAAGTATAGAAAGGCTCAGTACAAACAATGCAGCAAGAGTTAAAGTCAGCTCTCTGTGTCAACAAGGATGAGGCCCTCCGCCCTAAAGAAAGGACTATCAAAACTATGGAGTCGGAGTGCGACTAGACGGTGTCTGTGCAGCATTCCTAGCAAAGTGGCTCAAATTGCGAGTGAAATGTGTCTTCTTGTGAACGCAGTGCGTGGCAACTGCTGGCAGTCCTATATCACGGTGACAGAGGGTGCTCGTGGTATGGAGCCGCTGGAGGTGCGGGTCAGCGGCCGTGCACCATTGAGTCCGTCGATTCCCACACAACTGCTATCTCCATCTGATGGTAACTTGCAACTCCGTTGCCATTTTATCAAGGCAAGTGGGGTGGTATCGATGTACCACAATATGGGCTCCTTGCACGAATACCAGTACCATAAGACGTTAAATATATAAGATGGCAAGAACTATGCCCCTTACATGAAGTCATTAAAGATCGCCTAACTCACACTGAGCGAACAGTACGGCTGAACAAAATGACTGACAAGGCACAATGCATCTTGTAGACGGTATAGTATGGACGTATTGGAATAATTAATGTCGGATGATGGTTTTAAAGTAATTCACACGACACGAAAACTTTGTGGAAACACCTAGGTTTACTGGAGGCTAGTTTATCCCAGTGACCATGACGAGCTGGGGAGCGGCGAAGGGAAGCGACAATAGGTAGCTTAGGGCGGCTCAAGCTCTGAGAAAGCGGTAACAGGGCGCGGCCTCCAGCTGCCTTAAGACGAGTGAGAGTGAGTGGGTGGTTGCTTGACCCCATGCTGGTGTACCGGGAAGCAGACGCAGAACTTTTACGCCTGTTGATAAATTTCCGTCATCCCGTTTTCAGTGAAACATGTGGGAAAGCCGCGCAAAGCTACGGTGGAGCGGTCAACAGAGGTCAAAATGTGTGTGTACGTGACTATAGCAACTTCACGCTGAATTCAGGGTCCGCAGAGTCTGAAGTAAATCAGGTGAAGAGCGACAGAACAAAATACCGCGGCCTCCGATGGGAACGTACGACCGAGGAATTTGAAGTACTCTCCTGGGAGTCAGAATTCCGGAAAAATTTGTGTTTGTGCAGACGCTAACCTTGATGGGTGGCCTGGAAGGAGCAAAATAGCAGAATTTGAAAGGAAGGGAAATTTTGTGGGAATTTGTTCACTTCCCAGAGCAGGCACTGGTCGGCACTGGGAAGCGACGCATAATCAACGTGACTTGCGCTGCAATTGGCGTAAGTGATTTTGCTGGAGGGGAAACCGAGACGAAGAGTGGATTGGGAGAAGTCTCCGTAGTGGTCTTCCATTCCCAGCTTGACTAGAGTGCGGACTTGGAGTTCTTTACTCAGCTTGCCTGAGAGAGAGTGAGCATCTCTGCAGTTTAGGACTTAGCAAACGGAATGGTTGAGCTTGGAGATAGAAAGTTTTCATTCAGCTATGTACTGAGCAAGATAGCTAGAAGTGAATGGACGAGCGCAGCCTTGCAGCACCACGATATCGGCCGACGTCCGCATAACTACGCCGCGCCGCTACGCTGAATTCGGTGATATTGCGCCCGCTCCCGCCACTGATTAATTTGTTGGATCACGTCGGTAAAGTTTCCACGCGGGTTGCATGGGCCGTGTATTGTAGAATTCTTCTCGCACTTCGCATTATGCCTGGGTCAGTCGATAGGAATTACTTTTGATTTATCGCGCTTTACTCCACGCAAACGTAATTTATTACTACTGCCTGTTAGGAGAGTCGTGTAATGTGATGATTGAAGGTCGTGAGTTAAAATAAATCTGTGCTAATCGACTGCATCTGTTTTCAATCAAGTAGTTGAAATCCCCAGTCACTTTCTTAATTAATTTTATGTTCAATATTTGCATCTGGTGTTCAATAGCTGAATATAAAATCAATGTGCACCCCTTTTTAATTAAAAGGGGTCAATTCTGAATCAATGTCAACACTGCCACCGCAGTTCAATCAGAAGTCACAGATCCTCATTACTTTCTTTGTGTTATCTGACATTGCAGCAATTTTGCACTCTCTGTTGATCTATTAGTCAATTACCTGGGATGAACACACACCAAAACCAGGTAAGTAACGGGTGGGGTGTTACAAATATAATGGATAGAACCACAGGTAAAAAAATATTTCTTTCTATTATGCCGTGGTCTGATAGATTTTCCATTAAAACCCAACGTTTCGTTCCCATCCCCAGAGGACGTTTCCAGTGGGCATTGTAGGTTCTTCGAATATGCTCCCTCACAGCGGCATGACGTCACATGCTTTGAATACCAGGGTGCATTTGGTCGTTGTTGCTATCTGACTTACCTACATAATATGCCTTAATTTGCTTGTAGCCCTTGAAAAAGAACAAATTAACAGGAATAATACTGTTTTTCAACTTCAGTTTTCACCCTTTTGCACCGACAAACTGTCCTAACAGGGGTATGATCCAACCATAACATACTTTTTGAACATAATTTCAAAAAATTAGAATCAGTAGGAGAATACTGCTGATTTTTTGTAACATTCAACCACTTACCACTTTTCGAGAAAAGCAGCGAACGGTAGATGGACTAAGTTTTCTTTTAATTGCCTATTTAATTTAATATTTTGATTGTACTTCGCCTGAAACTGAGTCAAAATTTTTCAGTGTTTATTCGATTTCTACGTTTATTACAGCAAATTATGATTATGTTTTATCGACATCTGGCATCCTTACTAGAGCAGCAACATCACGACCGTATTGTTGGACAGCAAGTCAAGGAGGAACCGTGCATGTTACAATGAACGTGGTGCAGCTGTAAAGGTTTAACTGTAACTTAACAGGTAAGATTGAATTTGGAGGAGTGAAAATATGTGTCCTTTCGAACATGCTACCTTTATTTTGATAAGAGATTCATTTTTGTTTCACAATAAATTTATGTTTCACTTAATTTATTCATCTATTCTTTATTGGCAATGAACGTAAACCGATAAATGTTCGTAGTTTGCTTTACTGCTAACAGGAAGTTATAGCAAGAAGTTACCCAGTGGATGATATGGTGAGGAAATGCTCCTTGGCAGGCTACACGTGAAGTACAATATCTGGTAGTACACTAATTTGTGATTAAGCTGTTCTTCGCCGTATCCTCTCTCGCAGTGCTGTTACACGAGTTAGGCATTCTGATATTTTTAGTTCAAAATGGAATGTTCATGAAATTGATGTTTACCTTGCAAGGTGCCACTGGGCTACAGTTACATGCTAAATGTCCCTGATCTGCATCAAATCAATTCTCTCGATATGCAGCTGCCTGCCCCCCAAATGAGATGTGATTGGACAAACTGTGCACAATGGAAACGATTTGGAAGTTAACTGCCATGACAACAGTGACGTGACAGCTATCCTTGCCAAACCCAATAGTTTTCTGAAGCAGAGGAGAGAAGAAAGGGAAGTGGGTAGATGGTGAACAATAATTCCCAGCTGCACTGGGCAATGCAGTACTGCAACGATGAAAGTTCAAAATTTGTGACAGACTGGGATTCGAACCCAGATGCTCCACTTCTCCAGAATAGTTACTTGACTGTCTCGGTCATCCAAAAACGCCTTCATTCCGACCAGAGTTCTCAAATTATTGCACCCTGCACTGCAGCTTCTCTCATCCATTACACCTGCTGCTCGCAAATTCTTCATTTTCGTAGGGTTTCCAACAGTACTCATGCACCGAAACAATAACACGTGAGTAGGAGGTATAATGGACAAGGGACATTTCAGTGCAGCGTACGATAAGTTGTGAATCAGGGTCGCGAGGGAGGCGTGTCAGGATGGTCGTGGCAGTCAACCTTTGGCTGCGGAGCGGTGCAGACGTCCCAGCCGTTCCGTGTCTCGTTTCCAGGTAAGTTGTTCACCACACCACCGCTTTGGTATTGAGTGTCACTTCTTGAGTGTCCTTCTCCACCGTTCATTTAAGCTTTCATTCAAACTCGATCTTCAAAATGGCTCTGAGCACTATTGGACTTAACTTCTGAGGTCATCAGACTTAGAACTACTTAAACCTAACTAACCTAAGAACATCACACACATCCATGCCCAAGGCAGGATTCGAACCTGCGACCGCGGCGGTCACGCGGTTCCAGACTGCAGCGCCTAGAACCGCTCGGCCACCCCGGCCAGCAAGCCCGATCAGAGTTGTAGTTTTCGGGCATTTCTGATGTGCTTGTCACTGAAACTTTGTAGTACCTGAAAGATCTGAAAGATAAATTGAGTTTTTTCTGCTATTATATCTTATAAGGTGTGCTGCTTCTGTGGGCATTTTTCTCAGTAAAACATTTATTGTTGTATGATTCTAAACATTTATGTAAAGAGGTTTTAAAATTATTTATTGTTTGGGGCAGGCTTTGACGCCCGTAGACATTTTGTCTGTTTAGTAATGTTTCAAATCCCAGGGCAATTATGTACTATAATTTTGGGTAACAGCAGTTTGTTGTTGTCAGATAAAATCTGTTGGAAATTGCAAGCCAGGGTTTGTGTTTTATTGGGAATTATTGCCTTGTATTTATTGAGTTGAAGTATCCAGCAGCGTGTGTCCAACGACTCACACGTGTCTGAGCTACCATTAGAAGTTCGAGTGGATTCAGTCACCCTTGCTCCTCGACCCTGCGGCACAGTGCTCGGTCATACGGCCGAAAAATGGAAGACCTTCGAAACTTACGCTGTCCGTAATTGGGTGGGACAGATCTGCAATAAGCTACGCCGACATGTACCTTTATGTTTCACGATAGCTGATTGCTGGGTAATAATTATTTACGATGGTCAATCCAGGGCCTGATCCGGATGTGGACAGATAGGCCATGTACATACGGAATGCCTGCAACGCCGTCTGACGATCGGATTCGACCATCGATTGTGACCTCAATGCCGATTAAGTACGTTGCAGCTGTCTATGACGACCTTCCTATGTTGTTAAAGGCCTTGGAGGTTTCTGCGACAGTTCCTCAGAAACCCCCAGTGTCTTCTAGCGCCGATGGCTCTGTTACACTCTCGTTGAGGTCAGACTGCACGCATGCACCGCTGCAACAAGACGACTTTGTTGTGGAAGTTTAAGAACAGGACGCCACATTCGCCCCCCCCCCCCCCCCTGCGCAGGAACACAGGTGAGACAGCGTAAACAGAAATAGCTGAAGCGACATAAGAAACGGCGCATAGCGACTGAGGCAGTAGAGCAGCACGAGGGAGCGAAATCGACGATGAGATGCGTCAGCGAACACGCCGGTCCGACGCTGCCGATCCTAACGTACCACATGGCTCGATGTCTTCCCCGCTACTGACGAGACCGCGCATTACGGAGATGCAGAAGATCACTGAAGCCGCATCCCTGGGGATGCACCCACGTCCACGTCTGCTTCTCGAGATCCAGTATTGACCTCCCTGGGAGACAGGGAGCAAGAGATGGAGATGCATAGTGCGTTTCAGGTTCCATTGGCCACGCCCCCTTTGACGGCGACTAGGACGGCGTGATCTGCATCCTCCACTTCCTATGTCTTTGCCCTGATGATGCTCCTCACTGCGAGTACTGCCCTACTGTAATACCAAGGACAGCCTCCATGACTTGATGGAATAGACATACTGGCTCACCACGAGAGATGGCATGAGCCCCCTCTCATACTTCTATCTTAGTCTGAGTAATTCGATCTTCCTCTCTAATTGCATGCGGTGAAAAGTCGCTATTCCTTCATACGCGGACTTCCCTCGCAGTGTCTCTCCGGTGACAGGTGGGCTCTGCTGATCTTGAGGAGGTGTCAGGTAGTCGAGTGAATGCTTTCCAGACGCCAACATTGTCATAAGAGCTGCGGAGACACGCCCGCAGGAGCCTGAAGGAGCGGCTGGACTTTAGATTCCGTTACTTCGCAGAAACTTAGCGAAAACACTTTCTGGCGGGCTACGAGCGAGGTATGGGAATGACTTGTGTTCCCAGGCAGTCTTGGCTGGCAAATTCTCGCGTTTTATGCAAAATCGTAACTGTGATGGCTTGCTCAGGACATAGGTCTGTGACGTAGCAAAATCGGCGCAGAAATTGGCGCCAAGAATCTCCACTGGTGGAATGGTAGTACTTCGGCAATAGAGTGGAATTTTCCGCCGGTTTTCGAGTTGCTGTAAACACGGCCACTGTCGTGGGGGCGGAAATGTTCTGTGTTCGGTTTGTACGAGTACTCTTGTAGGAGTCGGCTCTCGCCTTTCGATCGGAGTAGGTTAGAAGACTGAGCTCTCGCTGCTCTGGACAGCCTGCCTTCCGTTGGCTGTCTAATATACTTTTATTTAATCGTATCTGTTTGACGAAATTGCTGAAGTTCCGACTTCAACTTAACTTTCCGAGTACAGTTGGCAATTGAGCGTTCTGCGTACAAGCGGCCTATGTTGTCTGTCTTGAGCAGTTTTGGCTAAAGTTGACTGTATCGGAGTTACTGTGTTACTTCGCTTGTTAAAATCAATCACTGTACCGTCAGTGAGTGTGTGGCGAGCCATCTTCGTCTCCCTCAGAGGCGCATTTGTATTGCTAGGAAGTCTTTAGTCTGGAACAACCAGACCAGGATAATTTGTTTCGGGCTATACTCGCGACATTATCATCGCCATGACGGAACGTCGAAGCAACCAGCCATCGCCTCTGGTACGCCAGATCGTGTTCTTGCATTTAAGAAGACAGCTTGGTAATGCATGTCCGCAGCACCGGCAGATTAGTGATTTTCCTAGGTGATAATCAGAGCTCAGCAGAGCGCTCCTGTTCGTCTTTTTCTAACTTTGTTCTGTCTTGGGTGTTCATTGTCTGAGTTCTCAATACTGTAGCTGCAATTAATGTTGGGTTGGCTGTGTGTTCCCCTTAAGATTTGAGTTGCAAGGAATTGGCTCCACATACCACTTCGTCATAAATGTCACGATCTAGTTTAGGAACAACTTCACCTTCACAGCATTTATTTGAGTATCCAGTTTGAGCCAGTTTGATGTATTGTAAGTGTTTCATGTGTTTTGTTTATTATTTTGAGTTTAGTCATAATAAATCATATTGTTATTTTGGACAGAACTGTCATTCTGTTAATCAGTAGAGCAACCCTTTCATTTCTCACTACGTTAATGAAACTTTCCTTTACTTAACTTATTTATCAAATTAAATTATTGCAGGTGCCAAACTCTTTTCTACTCCACTCGCAGGGTCGATTACAGTCAGTTCGCGTTTCTTTCTAATCCATGTGCAAGAGCAAAAGTCGGAGTAACCATCATAAATGTCAACGGCGCTTTTTGTGCTCTCAAAACCAGTTTGCTCCAGGAAACATTACGAGATGAGGACCTGGTTGTTGTTTCCTTCAAGAAGTCCGACCAGGACTCTCTCGATACCATGTCGCCTACGCCGTGCCTTCAGATGTGGATGGAGGAAGTACGGCTATTCAGCTCAGGGAAGAGATTATGGCAGCTGGTGTATTCTCTTTACCGTCGGCCAGTAGGTACGTACTCATGGCTGGTACACCTCATTTGGTGAACCTGTACGCTCCTTCCGGAACTGACAGATGGAGGGAACGCCGCACCTTTTATGCCAAAGACATAACACTTCTCTTTCAGGGTAATGTCGACGACTTGGAAATAGGTGGAGATCTCAATTGTGCGCTTCGACCATCCGATCAGATAACACACTATACCACATGCCTGGCACTTCAGGTGCTTGTAACGAACTTGGCTTTGTTAGACACATGGGTCATACAACACGGCGATCGACAGAAATGCACCTACTTTATTAGCGATTCCGCGAGCCCTTTGGATAGAGTTTACGCGGACTGAGATCAGCAGTTGTCGACTCTAAGATGTGGCCAGCAGCGTTCTGAGGACCACCTAGTGTAAATGTGTAGTGTCTTCACTCCCTGCCAACGCGTCGACGCTGTAGGGGGTCCGTGGAGCCTCAATGTGTCCCTTATTGATACATTAAATTGCAGACGTGAGGTGGAACAGCCGCCAACGGTGTTTACCCCCATGGTGTGCCAAATCCACACTAGCTAGCTATGGAAGTGATAGAGCATGCTGATATACCACGACCACTGATTTCTACTGCACTGCGCTCCGTGAACTGGCTGTGCAACTGCCGTCGCTGGAACAATCGGCAGAACGCCACATGGAGGAACACTTGCGGTGTATCACTGCGATACGATTCGAGGGTGTGTGGGTGCATACTAGGACAACTTCTAAATCAACTCCTGTTTCTTCTTCTATAAGATCAGACAAATCTACTCCCTCATAGAGGATTTCAATGTGTTCTAGCCACCTATCCACTCTCTCCTCCGCACTGAACATTGGAACTCCCGTTGCACTCTTAATGTTACCAAAGTTGCTTTTAATGTCACCGACGGTTGTTTTGACTTCCTGTATGCTGAGTCTGTCCTTCCGACAATCATTTCTTTTTCGATGTCCTCATTTTTCCTACAGCCATTTCGTCTTAGCTTTCCTGCAACTCCTCTTTATTTCATTCTTCAGCGACTCGTGTTTCTGGATTCCAGAATTTCCCGGAACATTTTTCTACGTCCTCCTTTCATTAATCAATTCAAGTATTTCTTCTGTTACCCATGGCTTCTTCGCAGTTACCTTTTTTGTACCTATGTTTCCCCTCCCAACTTCTGTTATGTCCATTCCTCTTCAACTGTACTGCCTACTGCGCTTTTCCTTATTGCTGTATCTATAGCCTTAGAGAGCCTCAAGCATATCTCGACATTCCTTAGTACAACCTTATCCCACTTCTTTGATTGTTGATTGTTTCTGACTAATACCTTAAACTTCAGCCTATTCTTAATCAGTAATATATTGTGATCTGAGTCTATATATGCTCCTGGGTACACCTTACAATCCACTATCTGATTTCCGAATCTCTGCCTGACCATGGTGTAATCTAACGGAAATATTCCCGTATCACCCCGCTATTCCAAATATACCACCTCCTCTTGTGATTCTTGAACAATGTATTATCTGTTACTAGCTGAAACTTATTACAGAACTCAATTAGTCTTTCTCGTCTCTCATTCCTTGTCCCAAGTCCATATTCTCCTGTAACCTTTTCTTCTATTCCTTCCTCTTCTACTGCATTCCGGTCTCTCATGACCATTAGATTTTCATATCCCTTTACATACTGTCCCTTTCAATATCCTCATACAGTTTCTCTCTCTCTACATCTTCAGCTTTCGACGTCGGCATGTATACCTGAACTATCGTTGTCGGTTGTGGCTTGCTGTCGATTCTGATTAGAACAACTCTATCAGTGAACTGTTCACAGTAACACACTCTCTGCCCTACCTTCCTATTCATAACGAATCCTACTCCTGTTATACCATTTTCTGCTGCTGTTTATATTATCCTATACTCATCTGACCAGAAATCCTTGTTTCGTTTCCACTTAACTTCACTGACCTTACTGCATCTAGATTGAGCCTTTGCATTTCCCTTTTCAGATTTTCTATTTTCCCTACCACTTGCCAGCTTCTAACATTCCACACCGTGACTCATATAACGTTATCCTTCCGTTGATTATTCAATCTTTTTCTCGTGGTAACCTATCCCTTGGCAGTCCCCTCCTGGAGATCCGAATGGGGGACTAATCCGGAATCTTTTGCCATTGGAGAGATCATCATGACATATCTTCAGTTACAGGCCACATAGCCTATGGATACACGTTTTGTGTCTTGAGTGCAGTGATATCCATTGCCTTCTGTATCCTCATGCCGTTGATCGTTGCTGATTCTTCCTTCTTTAGGTTCAGAGAGTGCCCTGAACCTATGTCCATTCCTCCCCCTCTTTCAAAAGGCCTTTGGCAGAATGAGGTGACTTCTTATGCCAGAAGTCTTCGGCCGCCAGTGCTGATTATTAATCAAAATTTAGGATGCGACGGGGCTCGAACCTGGGACTGAAGACTTTTTGATTATGAATCAAAGACGCTACCTCTTTTTTTTCGTTTTCGTTCGTTGTATGTACTCGGGGAGGATGTCGTAAGACATCCGTTAAACTTCGTCTTTGATCGGTTAACTGAGATTTTTTTTTATTACAGAGGGCTGCTAACCCTTTGACCGAACACGCTGAGCTACCGTGCCGGCGAATCTCATTTTGTTCCTATTCGTTCGTTGCATCTGCTCTGGGCGGACGTCGCAAGACACCCGCTTCATTTCGTTGTCGATCGATTTACTCAGTTTTTTTTATTACAGAGAGCAGCTAACCCTCTGATCGAACACGTTGAGATACCGTGCCGGCGCCTCTAGATCACGGTTGCAAGTCGTTCAAGAGTAACGGAGCATCTGGCTTCGAGTTTCAGTCTGCCACGAATTTCAACTTTCGCCGTTACAATACCGCAATGGTCAGTCCGGCTGGAAGTCATTTCCCACTCACCCCTTCCCCTTTCTTTCCCCTTTCACTTTTTCAGAAAAAGAAGTACAGGCCACATCATCCACAGTGTTGTGTGAATACTACTGAACGCAGTTGAGACGTTCAACTATCAACTGAAATGAAAGACAGGTCTGCTTTGACAGCAGTTCATTGTTATAACAATGGGAATAGGAACCAAAGACATGGTTTATAAATGAAACTATATCTTCCAATCCACAGGATATAAGAGAAAAGTGGAACACAAAAATCTGTACAATGAATGAAACAAAAATTAACTACTGAGTGGCAAGGTCTGTGGGGAAGTGGTACGTAGGGAATAGAATCTGGTAAATAACTCACACTCCACTGAAACTAATCAAATACTTGGTTCCGTATTGAACATGATGAATGTACAGATGTTTAAGGGCTGAAGGAAAGTACATGCCGGACCTCCAAATGCCTGAATCATTAACAGACATCGAGGGCTTTGTCTTTCCTCACAAGGTCCCACTAACTTTGGAAACAATCGCGCCCGCCACCGTCTGGTGAGTCTCATCCCGCATTCCACTGGGTACCGTGAATTTGCCATAATACTGTGTATGAGATAGTGGACTGGTCTTTAGTGCCACAGAAGCAGAAAACTCGTCCTGGAGCCCAAAGAACTCTAGCCAAGAAGTCTCGACGGAACTCTGACGATAAGTGTCTCTAAAGAGATGCCTGCGCGATGCCTCCGTGAGCTATCTGAGGAGAAGCCCCAAAAAAGAAAAAAAGTAAGCAAATTATGAGGGTTGACTGAAAAGTAATGCCTCCACCTTCGTAACTCTTCAACAGCATTGGTATGCGGCAGGTACTGGCTTGTTTCGTAGCCTCTTCTCCACAGCTCCAGGTGGCGGGAAGCCTTAGCATTGAACCGTTGTGTTGTTACACTGTAAAGTATGGGACCCTGCGAAGACGGTCGGCAAATGTGATTTAAGCAACATGCAGTCATTGAATTCTTAACAGCAGAAGGTATCAACCCAAAGGAGATTCATCAGAGAACGAAAGCAGTTTATCGTGATTATGTTGATTTAGTACTGTGCGTCGCTGGGTGAGTAAGTATGCAGATGTTGAGGCGGGAACATCTGACCTGTATGACAAACGACCTGTGACAGCAACCAACGAATTTCACAAGCAAAATGTTGGCAGACTTATTCAGGACGGGTGTCGTATCACTCAGAGAGAAATTGGCATTTCACAAGAATGTTTCGGACACATTATTGCTTGCTTGGCTATCGGAAGGTCTGTGCATGAGGTGTATCCTGGATGCTGATTCCTGAAATGAAAGCGCACAGGCTTGAAATTTGCTCCTCTCGAGTTACGAGAATGAAGGTGACGCCTTTCTCCGTTCAATTATTACTGGAGACGAAACGTGGGTACATCATTACGACCTGGAGACGAAACATCGATCTATGGAATATCGACACAAAGACTAGCCCCAGAAAAAGAAATTCCGAAGACTGTAAAGCTGACAAGTGTGAGTATTATCGCACCATCAGCTTAAAATCTCACGCATCCAAGTTGCTGACAATAATAAATACAGAAGAATGGAAAACAGAACTCAGGATGTATTAGGTGATGATGATGCTATGATGGAAATAAAAGAAAGATTCACGATTGGGATTAAAATTCAAGATGAAAGGATATCAGTGATACGATTCGCTGATGACATTGCTATCCTGAGTGAAAGTGAAGAAGAATCACACGATCTGCTGAATGGAATGAATAGTCGAAGTAGTGCAGAATATGCACTGTAATTAAATTGAAGAAAAATGTAAGTAACGAGGAGTAGCAGAAATGAGAACAGTGAGAAACTTATCAGGATTAATGGTTACGATACAGGTGAAGTTAAGCAATTTTGCTACCTAGGCAGCAAAATAACTAATGGAAGACATCAAACGCAGACTAGCTCTGGCAAAAAGAGCACTCCTGCCCAAGAGCAACACTAGTATCAAACATATACCTTAATAAGGGGAGGAAATATCTTAGAACGCATGTTTGGAGCACTGCGTTGTATGGTAGTGAAACATGGAATGTGGGAAACAGAAGAGCATCGAAGCATTTGAGATGTGGTGCTACAGTCGAATGTTGAGAATTACGTGGCTGGTAAAGCAAGGAATAAGGAGGATCTGTGCAGAATCAGAACGGGAAGGAATACATGGTAAACGCTAACAAGGAGAAGGGACAGGGTGACAGGACATCTTTTAAGACGTATGGGAATGACGTCCTTGGTGCTAGAGGGGTCGGTAGAGGGTAAAAACTGTAGGGGATGACAGAGACTGGAATACATCCAGCTAATAATTGAGGACGTAGGTTCCTAGCGATAGTCGGAGATGAAGAGGTTGGCACAAGATAGGAATTCTTGGCTGGCAGCATCAGATCAGTCAGAAGACTGATGACTCAAAAAAAAAAATCTTTACAAGATTCAGAATGTGCATCAAATGAAGCCTCAAGACAGGCTACAATACCGTGACATTGCCATTCGTATTTGGGTACGCTTAGGAATGGATGTATGTGACTTACGAATTTTCTTTGGGAGGACGGTGCACATTTTTCTTTGCACGATGCTGTGAATGCACCGAACTGTCGCATACGAGACTCTACTAAATTCTAGGGCAAAGCCGCCACGGGAACGGTCTGCATTAATTTCCTTCTCTTCCCCCAGCCAGGTACAGGGTTGTAGTGGTAGATGTGGCTGTGCCGCAATTTAATTGTTGTTGTTGTTGTGGTCTTCAGTCCTGAGACTGTTTTGATGCCGCTCTCCATGCTACTCTATCCTGTGCAAGCTTCTTCATCTCATGGAAATAAATCAGTTTAATTGTACATAATCGTCTTCCCCCACCTCCTGGCCTCCCCTCCCATTCCTCCCCATCCTCCACCTGCCCTCCCGGCAGGAAAAATCGAATTTTGGCAGGAAATTAAAGAAAATTGTGGAATTTTAAAATGGCGGGAATTTCTTTGTGCTGAGGCTGTACTGACATCACACCCCAACTACCAAATTCAGAATGGTAGGTGCCCTTTTGGGGACTAGAATCCCAGTACTTTCGGGCGGGGGATCCAAGTGCACCACACTACATAGGGAAATGGTCAGTCTCAGTCCAGCTGCTGAAGAGGAAGGTTAGGTTAAGTTAGTGAGTGGGAAACTGAAATAATGATCAGTCTTAATTACATGATTAATCATAAAGATTAGTTCTAATTACGTATCTATATGCTTAGCGCTAGTCTTGGAGCGCCTAAAATCGCAATACCGCTCAAAAATTGATTATGTCATACAAATGTTGTTATTCTGCTGGAAAAAATTCACAATACCACTCGAAACTAGTAGCAGACGCACTCAAAATGAATAGTCACTCCACATAGAGTGAACCCTTTAACAACAAGACGAAACAAACCTGTCTGCCCCACTTGTGAATTGACGGGAAAAAGCTGGAGTGGCAGGTAATAACTTTATTTTTAGTGGGAAATGGGTTCAATTGATGAGGTTTTGGTACAAGACAGAGAGGAGTTTAATAAGTGTATTACCTGAAAGCATGCAGCTGAGGACTGTGTCTCTAGCCTCCCCTATGAGGAATCGAAGGAGGTGATAGTGGATGAGCAAAGAGTGAATACTTTTCAGCAAATAATGGGCTGAAGATGCATTTCACAACTCAAAGAGACTATTGCCTCTGCAGGAGTTGATTGTCTTTCTGAAATGGCTAAACAATCCACATTGTAGGAGATGACTTCGCATTCCCACAACCAACCCTTTTTATCGAGTGCATGTGTGCCTCCCTGTTTGACAACGGAGTTCGCTACGGGCACCTCCCGCTGCATTGGTGTATGTTCTGCTCGACAAACACCCAACAGTCCTCCCTGGTGCTCAGTATCTAAAAAAATTCTCTTTATTTCTAGACAACATCGTCCTATTCCACTGCCCATCTAGAGGTCACCTTCGTACTGCTGCTGTGTGCACTCATAATCAATGAGACATAATGCAACACACGTACTGGGAACTGAGAAGACCATTGTACTAACACAACTACTGCAAAAACCACCCCCAAAAGATAGCACAAGGAGATACGGATGGCAGCTCTACATGTGTTCACCTAAGTGTGCAGTCATGGACTACACAGCTTAGAACTAGTCTTGCACCTCCTGCTACCAGCACTCATCCTTCCATCTCCTCACTGTAGGTAGGAATACAGGCTTGTTCTATCCTCTTGCTGATGGCACACAAAGAGCTATCTGGTGGCAGTGATATACTTAGTCTGTGGAAATCAGTCACAGATGGACAAAACACTCCAGAACAGGATGCTTCGAGCAAAGTGTTATACTTATTTCTTGGAAAGATTGCTCCCCCGGGAACAATAACTAAATTCTGGAAAACTCTCCAGAACGCTTTGTCCAACGTCCACTGGTTGGGAAATGAGCCGCTTTCTCTACCAGCCCGGCGCTGCCCATTGCTGTAGCTGCGAGCCCTTCGTTATTCGTGCAGACAAACGCTGCACATACACAATATACACAATATGCCTCATCTCCAGCAGCCCACAGAACAAAATACAACTGAGCCCACCAAGCCATCAGCACTCTCTCATGCAAACGCTTGCCATTCTGAGAGTGAAAACATTTCAATGTAACAATTGTATCTAATGTCAGCTTATCTCTTATAAGTGAGCATCTTTAAAAAAAAAATGTGATCGTGATAAAGCAGACCTGTTGCCACGAAAATAGGCACAGTCCAATTTCTTTTAATTTTATGTGCAAAATCGTTACAGTTTGAGAGCATTCATTGTGCAAGAGGGCATTACACTCATTTCAGATGACTGAATTATCAACATAGTACGGATCTATACAGTTATTTTACTTTACATTACTGGATACAATTCGCATCTCCCTCTCCCTCTGTCTCTCTCTCTCTCTCTCTCGCCTCTGCCAGCCGTCATTTTGTAACATTCAAGGATGTGAAGAAAAAACTACAGCACTGCCGCCAGTTATAGATGATAAAACTGCAGACGTTGGAGCTGTATAGCAATACAGCTGGCTTATGTATTATCTTATCTCACATCTCCTACACATATCCATCCTACGTAAAATCGGAAAAGCTTCGACTTTATGCTGCGAAAACTACCGATTACTACAAAATGTCCTCCTCAGTTAGAAACTTCCATCAGAGCAAAGAAAGAGTGAGAATTTAAAATCCAAAGAAAGAATACACTCACACACGTAGTCTAACGAAACACCAATCTTAAACGATTCGAGAGCGTCCCTCGCATTCAAATCAGTGTCTGTAAACGAACTGTCATGCATGTGGTTATTACAAACATTTCAAACACATGAATGAAAATTACAGAAAAGAGCTTTTCCTCAGAGATGAGTGTAATCCCCTCTTGCACGATGAATCCGCTGAAACTGTACCGATTTTTCTCATAAAACTAAAAGAAAAATGGACTGTGTCTACTTTTGTGGAAACGGGACTGTTTTATCAGCGTCATAATTGTATTTTTTAATAGATACTCTCTTATAAGAGATACATTGACATTAAATACTCATGCAATATACATTGACATGAAATACTCTTGCAATTGTTACACTGAAATGTTTTCTTTCTCAGAATGGCGAGGGCTTGTGAGGGTGGGTGCTGATGGTGTTTGCCTTCCCTAGGTGGCCTGAATTGCACTTTTGGACACACCACACACAGCTGTTCTTGTTTCAGAGGGGGAGGGGGGGGCATCATTTATGTCACTTCTGTGGCCTGCTGGAATTGAGGCCTAGCCACATCCTCGGCAGAAGTCGCTGCCTCCGACTGCGGCAGACCGAAGACTCTGCTCACAAATACTACGGCGGCTCATTTCCTAACCTGCAGACATCAGAAAAACTGTTCTGAAGGGTTCTCCAGAATTTCGTTGTTGTTCCAGGGAGGGGGAAGGAGTCTTTCCGAAAAATACGTTTAATACCTTGTCCTTGAGTCTTTTGTCCATATGTGATTGTTTTCCATAGGCCAGAAATAGTATACCATCAGCGACAGAATAAAACAGGCCTGTATCCCTACCTACAGTGAGGAGAGAGAAGGATGAGGGACGTTAGGAGGGGAGGTAGACTTGTTCTAAGCTGCTTAAACTGTGACCGCACATCGAGGCGAACACAACTCCTTGTGCGATCTTTCGGGGTCAATTTTTGCAGAAGTCGTGTTATTACAATGGTTTTCTCAGTTCACTGCATTATGTGTCATTGTTTACGAGTGCTGCTTTTTTCGTGATTTAGATGTGAAATTATAACAATGAAATATTTTCTATTAGTTTTGTAGACGTTTATTGGCCTTCCTGCACTTCAGTGATGATTTGCTGTCCTATCCCTTCTACAATGCATCAGTGTCCAAATTACTCAGCAGCTATATGAAGGCGACCTCTCGGGCACAGTGGAATAGGACGTAGCTGTCGAGAAATAAAGAGAGAATCAATTATTTGAATTTTGAGCAATAATGCTGTGGGGTGTTTGTCGAGTAGGGCATACGCTAATGCAGCGGGAGGCGTCATTAGCGAACTCCGACGTCAAACAGTGAGACACACATGCGGTAAGTAAAATCGGTTGGTGGTGGGCATTTGAAGTCATCTGCTGCAATGTGCATCGTTTGGCCATTTCTGAAACGCAATGGCTCCAGCACTGACAATAGTCTCTATGAGTTGTGAAATGCACCTTCAGCCCATCCCACTGCATTACCATTATTTGCTGAAAAGTATTTACTTTATTGTCCTCCTGCTTAGCTGGCGACGTGCTCGCCTCCGCCTCGTGCTCGCCTCCCGTGCAAGTGGGCATTGGTTCGATTCCTAGCCGCGTCGGAGACTTTCTCCACTAGGCCACTAGGGCACAAGATGTTGTGCTGTCATCATCATTTCATCATCATACCGGCGCGCAAGTCGCCCAATGTGGCGTCGACTGAAATAAGACTTGCACTTGGCGGCTAAACTTCCCCGAATGGGGCCTCCAGGCCAACGATGCGATATGCTCATTTCATTTCTTTCACTCTATTCTCGTCCATACTCACCTCTTCCATTCCTTGTGTAGGGGGCTATAGACACAGTCCTGAGCTGTATTCCTACACGTATTAAACTTCTCTCTGTCCAGCACCAACATCGATCAGTTGAACACATTTCCCACCAAAAATAAAGCTAGTACCTTTAACTCCAGCCTCTTCCCCGTCAGTTCGTAAGTGGAGCAGAGAGGTTTATTTCGACTTGTCGTTAAGGGGATCATCCTATGTAGCCTGACTATTTTATGCACGAGATCTGTTTCAAAAATTCTCGAACATTCATGATTTCTCGCCAGTGATGTGGTGGAGTGCAATGTGATTGGCGTCCCTGCACATACCTGTGTTTAATGCGTAACTGCCGGAAGTTTCATTGTTGTATATCTGTTAGTTATTATTCAGTGCTGTACGGAGAAGCAGGTTGTGTCACACAGTCTGCGAATTTCAAGATGGTGGAGATAGAGGACCAACGCGTCTGCATCAAATTTGCGTGAAGCTCAAGAAAACCTCTACAGGGCACACCAAATGGTGCAGAAACCCCACAGTAACGAGTACTTAAGCCATACTCGGTGTTTTGAATGGTTCATACGATTTAAAAATGGCCGAACGGAAGTTAAAGATTACCCTCGTTCAGGATACCCTTCGATTCTAGCAATGGCGCTTATGTGAAAAAAGTCAACGAAACTGTGTGTGCCAATCAAAGACTGACTGTCCGAGAGATTGCATTAGAATGTAACTTTTAAGATGGATCACGTCATGAATTCCTGACGTAGCATCTTGGAATCAACTGTGATGCTGCCAAGTTCGTCGCACGGCTTATGGCAAGACCAGAAAGACCTTTAATTCGCAGTCTGTTAAGAGCTTTTGCATCGCGCAAATGAGAACGAGATGTTCCTTAAGAGAATCATAACTGGTGGTGAGACGTTAGGCTACGGTCATTATGTTGAGACACAGGTTCAATCTTTACAATGGGTTCGGACAAGTTCCCCAAGACCAAAAAGAAGCTAGTCAGTTCAGCTCAAATGTCAAAGCAATGCTGATAGTTTTCTTTGACTCTGAAGGATTAGTTCATCACGAATTCGCGCCACAGGATCAAACTGTTAATTGATGGTACCGTCGGGATGTGTTGCGACGTCTACAAGAAAATGTCAGGAGGAAACGGACTGAAAAGTGGCGAAACGCTTGATGGCTCTTATGTCGTGATAACGCAACTGCACATTCATCCCTGTTGGAGCGTGACTGTTACACAGAAAACAAAATCATTGCACTGCCTCATACTCCGTACCCTCCAGATCTGGCCCCAGCGGACTTTTTTTCCAAAGTTGAAAACGCTGTTCAAAGGACGAAGATTTGCAACGATAGACGAGATAAAGGAAAATTTGGAGACGGCCCTTCCCGCGATCCAGCAAGGAGCATCCCAACACTGCTTCCGGAAGTGGAAACGGGAGCAGTGTATCAATTGTGGAGGAGAATATTTAGACCATCACGCATAAAAGGTAAGCGGAGAAATTTTTTTTGGACAAAGTCAGATATCGTATGACTAGTACTAGTTTCAAGTGGTATTGTGAATTTATTTTCAGCAAGGTAGTACCAGTTGAATGAAATTATCAATATTTGAGCTGTATTGCGATTTTAGGAGTTTCTTGTGTAGTGTTATGCATGTAGATGTTTAATACCCTGACCGTTATGGTTAATTATGTAATTAGAATTAATCTTTACTTGAATTTCCCACCCAAAGTAAACAAAGTACACTAACCTAACATTCCTCTCCTACAGCTGGGGGCCGGCCGGAGTGCCCGAGCGGTTCTATACGCTACAGTCAGGAACCGCGCAACAGCTACGGTCACAGGTTCGAATCCTGCCTCGGGCATGGATGTTGTGATGTCCTTAGGTTAGTTAGGTTTAAGTAGTTCTAAGTTCTAGGAAGTCCCATAGTGCTCAGAGCCATTTGAACCATTTGAATCTGCAGCTGGACAGAGACTGATCGTGTCCCTGTGTAGGGGGTGCACTTAGACTTTCTGCCCAGAAGGACTGGAATTCGAGTCCCGGAGCGAACACCCACCATTTTGAATTTCCTGTCAATTCCAGGTTGCGGCGTCGGGGTGTGACGTCAGCACAGCCTTGGGACAAAGAAATTCCTCCAAGTTTTGAAATTCCAACCATTTTTTGAATTTCCGCCAAAATTCGAAACTCCTGTCAATAGGGCAGGTGGAGGAGAGGGAATGTGATTGGAGGGGAGGGGGTAGGCAGGGCGACTTTGCATAATTAAACTGATTAATTTGCATAATTAAACTGCAACATTGCCACATCTTTAACTACAACCCACACCAGGCTGTGGGAGGAGGACGAAATTTTGCAACACTGCGAACTGCGCTTATCGCTGCTTTGCCCTGCTACTTTACTATGCCACATGTTTTGCAGGAACATTCTCTGCTCTCAGATTACGTGACTGTGTGACTTCGTGCAAGGGAATCCATACGATAGATTATAGTGAGGGGAGCCGGACCTTGACGTATGGAGTATATTTAATGTTTTGGTAGACAAACGTCGTCCTGTAAGTAGCCATAAAAATGTTTCAGTTCTAATCATTCTTTAAATCATTTTCTTTAAAGAAAAACAGCTGACTACATTATATATTTTTCCTTTTCCCGGGAGCTAGGGGAGGGGACCGGACCCCCCTGCATCTGGGTACGGGTGCCCCTGACCGTGAAGTGTGGTTTCACAAGATCTTTCATTCTCGGTCCGTTTTTCGTGGAGGAGTTGACCCTGTTAGGTGTACAGTGAGTTCTGCACGTTATAAGGGACTTTATTTTCATGCATGTCGCTTGCTACGTGGAAGTTTTGCTTCGAGAAACCCCCAGTAACAACCGTATAATCTCTTGGCAGTTTCTGGATGTATCCTCCGACCGAAAACCATGTGGCCTCTGGTTGTGAGGATATCTGAAAGTTCATGTCTATCATGGACGTATCCAGATTCTTCCTTTTCTGAAGGATAGCATACAACGACTTATCGCTCTGATTGCACCACATATGGTGCGAGCAACTGTCCACCATGCAATGTCAGCATGTTGCTGATTCGGGGGCGCAAATTGCAACTTGTGACAGTATCCTAAGAAACGTGCCAGAACGACTGTTGTCATATGTTTGATAGTTTCTCCTCTTTTCATGCAACTTCTCTGACTGCTTACAGAGCCAAATTTTCACCTGGTGGAAGAAAGTGTAATTATTACTTTTTCGGTATACTCCGCAAGCGCACTGATTAATGACTGTACCTACGATGTTTCAGGTTCCTGCGATGTATACACGCCACACTACAGAACTCGGAACACCATCAGATCAGTTGTAACCATCAGGTGCATATACAATAGATTCTTAACTTACGACATTAAGGAAATTATTATCAGAGTGGCATATTATTCATACCAAAAATTAGACACGTGAAAACACTCCTTATAATAGCATAAAAATAATCAAATTAAGGGGACAGGCCCTGAACAGGCTGCATTTTTAGCATTATCTTCACCCTCACTCTGCAACTGATCTATAAATGAGAGATCGCTCAAAACTCTTAGACACAATTAGGATCATTAGTCAAAGCATTTCCCAAAAAAATCATTTAGATATTTTTTATATTTTGGTACTGATAATATTTATAATAGTATAAAAAACGGAACAGTATTTCACTGCTATACCATTTTGTTTGGACTGCACTACTTGGAAGAAGAGTCAGAGTACAAACAACATTCACATACGTGTTTTGAGCCTCCAATTTCCTTCTCTGATGCTGATATGTGAAAACACAAGTAATTTATTTCACTACAACAAAAATATTTAAAAATGTAGCTCAAATATCACCGACATCATCATCACGTTATAAATTTTCAGGAAATAGTAGGCAAGAGTGGTAGAGGAAGTCATTCTAAATACCTGTACCAATTTTTGTGAGTTTAACTTCAGGCATTTAGGAGGACAGTGTACCTGAATGATGAAAATTCAAGTTTTCGGTAAACCGCAAAAGAAGGTTATGGATGGTATGCTGTATTCGAACATTACAGCATTGTTTTTCCTACTCATCTGTCTTAACGTACTTTTTCTACCTTTAGAGCAAGCTGACTGTCATCACATCAACTATAAATTCTAAGTTATCATTTACCCTCCAACTATCACTCATTGACGATACCTTCCCGTGCACGACAGCACAATCAGTAAACAGCTGTAGATTGCTGCTCACTCTGTCCGTCAGATCATTTGTGTACATAGAGAATAAGAACAGTCCAGAAATGTAGGCATATGGATTCTGCCTGATGACCTTCATCCACACTTTGCAGGATGTCATGCGAGAAAAGGGTTAGCTTGGTTTCGCATGAACGACACTTCTCAAGGAAGTTTATTATTTCGAACTCAGAATATGTTCAAGAATTCTGCATCAAGGCGATGTTGCGGATATTGGTCTGTAATTATGTGGGTGTGTTCTTTTCATTTTCTTATATGTGCACCAGTCACCTGCGCTTTTTTCCTTCACTCGTTTGGGACCTTGCACTACGCTAGAAATTCGTGACAACTGGAACTTAAGTAAGGGGGGGGGGGGGGGGGGGGGGCAATATTCCAGCGTACTCTCTATCAATATGAACAAGTATTCCATCCGGACCAGGTAAGTTATTTGTTAGTCCATGTAACGGACAAAAAACGATATGTTTGTGTGATCCTCCTGTGTGAATGATTTCTTAAAAGCGAAATTTAAAAATTCAGTTTTCCTTTTGATGTTTTCCTTGCCACACTAGACTCGTCGACGAGTGAATGTATGGAGTCCATCAGCCCGCTCAGCGATTTTATGCATTTGTGTCATCTGACCTGTCTCTAACGTACTACCGTACGATTTGGAATTCCACGCGCATGATACTCACGGCACAGACATACGGCAAGGGTTTGAAGCTTGTCCCTTCATCCACCGAAAGTGTAAGTTCCTCTATCGCTGATTACTGCTCTCATTGCCTCAGGGTGTCTGCCCCAACTCTGATGGGCAGGCTCGACCCGTTGGGAAATCACAACCTGAAGTGAAGAGAGCATTAGCGTCGAAGATGATGACCTTTTCAACGGACCATATCTTGTGCTCAAATGCTTCCTTCACCTCGGGTTATGATTTACAACGGTTCGGCAGTGCCCATCATTGTTGAAGCAGGATCATGGTCCTTAGGATTGGTACAGGACACAATACGCTGGCTTCAACACACTTCTCATGGTACCTCAAACGGTAGTTGTCTCTCTACAGGGAGAACTATGGCACTAAAGAACACTACTAGGTGGTAGTAAGCCAGGCATTGGTAGGTAGGGGGTTGCTACTCTGATTACACATTCACAGTGAGATGTTAATACGCAGATAGGGCAAGGTAAGTAGTGAATATTATAGGAACAGGAATTGTGAAACGCGATATTCTGTCCACAGGTTATATTGGAATAGGATTTTTCTGAATGGTTAGTTTCAGCGGATAATACTGATGCTTCCCTTACAGAGAAGGCAGAGTTGTTACTTCTCAAAACAAAAGACAAGCAAACAATCGGCAACAGCTGCGTTCTTTTACTAAGACCTCCCAGCCATGCCCCATATCATTTCTATTCCTCCGACTTGTAGTCCTACTTCCCTTGGTATGTGTTGTCAGATAATGTCTTTTATTCCCTTTTGTACCTTGGCACACTATCCGTGCTCTAGGGGTAGCGTCTTTGATTCAAAATCTAAAGGTCTTCGGTCCCAGCTTCAAATGCCGCCGCTGCTTAAATTTTGATTTATAATCAGCATTGGGGGCCAAAGACTTCCGGCATAAGAAGTCAGCCTCATTCTGCCAACGGCCTTGTCAAAGAGGGCGGAGGAGCGGATAGAGGTTCAGGGCACTCTCTTGTCCAAGGGGTGGGAAACTGCCCCTAAAAACGGAAATATCAACAATGATCAACGGTATGAGGATGCAAGGGCAATGGAAACCACTGCATTAAACACACGTAACGTGTATAAACAGGACATGTGGCCTGTAATTGGAGAAGTGTCATGTTGATCTCTCGATTGGCAAAAGATTCCGGTTTTGTCCCCCATTCGAATCTACAGGAAAGGGCTGCCAAGGTGGAGGTTACCATGAGAAAGAGATTGAATAATCAATGGAAGGATAACATTCTACGAGTAGGAGGGTGGAATGTCAGAAGTTTGTATGTCGTAGGGAAATTAGAAAATCTGAAAATGGAAATGCAAAGGCTCTACCTAGATACAGTAGGGGTCAGTGAAATGAAGTGGAAAGAAGACAAGGATTTCTGGTCAGATGAGTGTAGGCTAATATCAACAGGACCAGAAAATGGTACAACAGGAGTAGAGTTCGTTATGAATAGGAAGGTAGTTCAGAGAGTGTGTTTCTGTGAACAGTTCAGTGACAGAGTCGTTCTTATAAGAATCGACGGCAAACGAACACCGACAACGTAGTTCAGGTTTACATGTCTACGTCGAAAGCTGAAGATAAAGAGATAGAAAAAGTGGATGAGGATATTGAAAGGGTAATAGAGTATGTAAAGGTATATGAAAATCTAATGGCCATGGGAGACTGGAATGCAGCAGTAGCGGAAGGAGTAGAAGCAAAGTTTACAAGAGAATATGGGCATCAGACAAGGAATGAGAGCGGAGAAAGACTAGTTAAGTTCTGTAATAAGTTGCAGCTAATAATAGCGAATACATTGTTCAACAATCACAAGAGGAGGAGGTATATTTGGAAAAGGCAGGGTGATACGGGAAGATTTCCGTTAGATTACATTGTGGCCAGACAGAGATTCAGAAATCAGGTAGTGGATTGTAAGGTTTACCCAGGAGCAGATATAGAATCAAATCACAACATAGCAGTGATGGAGACCACGCTGAAGTTTAAGACATTAGTCAGGGAGAATCAATACCTAAAGAAGTGGGATACGAAAGTACTGAGGAAAGATGCGATATGGTTGAAGTTTCTATAAGCCTATAGAAACATCAATAAGGAATAGCTCAGTAGGTAGTACAGTTGAAGAGAAATGGACATCTCTACAAAGGGCCATAACAGAAGTCGGGAGAGAAAACATAGGTACAAAGAAGGTAACTGCGAAGAAACCAAGGGTAACAGAAGAAATTCTTCAATTGATCGATGAAAGGAGGAAGCAAAAACATGTTCCGGAAAACTCAGGGATACAGAAATACAAGTAGCTGAGGATTGAAAGAAACAGGAAGTGCAGGGAAGCTAAGACGAAATGGATGCATAAAAAATGTGAATACATCAAAAAAGAAATGATTGTCGGAAGGCCAGTCTCAGCATACAGGAGAGTCAAAACAACCTTCGGTGACATTAAAAGAAAGGGTGATAACATTAAGAGTGCTACGGAAAGACCACTGTTAATGCAGAAGGGAGAGCGGATAGGTGGGAAGAATACACCGAAAGACTTTACGAGGGGGAAGATTTGTCCAATGTGATACAAGAAGAACTAGGAGTCTATTTCGAAGAGATAGGGGATCCAGCATTAGAATCAGAATTTCAAAGAGCATTGGAGGACTTAAGCTCAAATGAGGCAGAAGGTACATATAACATTCCATCAGAATTTCTAAAATAATTGTAGGAAGTGGCAACGAACGACTTTTCACGTTAGTCTGACTTTCGGAAAAGCATCATCCAAACAATTCGGAAGGCGGCAAGTGCTGACAAATGCGAGAATTATCGCACACTCAGCTTAACAGCTCATGCATCCAAGTTGCTTACAGGAATAATACACAGAAGAATGGAAAAGAAAGTTGTGGATGAGCTAGGTGACAACCACAAGGTTAAAGACACATGAGAGGCAATTCTACGTTGCGGTTAATAATGGAAGCAAGACTAAAAAAAAAAAAAATCAAAATACGTTGTTAGGATGTGTCGACCTGGAAAAAGCGTTCTACAATGTAAAATGGATCAAGATATTCGAAATTCTGAGAAAAGTAGGGTAAACTATTGGGAGAGACGGGTCATATACAATATGTACCAGAGCCAAGAGGGAATAATGAGAGTGGATGACCAAGAACGAAGAGCTCGTATTAAAAAGAGAGTAAGACAAGGATGTAGCCTTTTGCCCCTACTGTTCAATCTGTACGTGGAAGAAGCAATGATGGAAATAAAAGAAAGGTCCAGACGTGGAATTAAAATTCAAGGTGAAAGGATATCAATGATATGATTCACTGATGATATTGCTATCCTGAGTGAAAGTGAAGAAGAATTACATGATCTGCTGAACGTAATGAACAGTCTGATGAGTGAAGAGCATGGATTAAGCGTAAACTGAGGAAAGACGAAGGTAATGAGAAGTAGTACAAATGAGAACAGCGAGAATTAAACATCATGATTGATGGTCGCGAAGTAGATGAAGTTAAGGAATTCTGCTAGCTAGACAACAAAATAACTAATGACGGATGGAGCAAGGAGGACATCAAAAGCAGACTAGCTATGGCCAAAAACGCGTTCCTGGCCAAGAGAATCTACTAATATCAAATATCGGCCTTAATTTGAGGAATAAATTTCTGAGAATGTACGTAAGGAGTACAGTATTGTATGGTAGGGAAATGTGGACTGTGGGAAAACCGGAAGAGAAGAGAATCGAAGCATTTGAGATGTGGTGCTACAGACGAATGTTGAAAATTAGGTGGACTGATAAGGTAAGGAATGAGGAGGTTCTACGCAGAATCGGAGAAGAAAGGAATATGTGTAAAACACTGATGAGCAGAAGGGACAGGATGATAGAACATCTGTTAAGACATCCAGAGTTGGCAACACTGCGCCGACGCGGACACTTCGAATATTTGCTGCTACAAATAATTATAAAAAAGCGTTGTTATTAAGCTGTTTTAAAATGTTTACAGTTTTTATAAATATAATCTAAGTGTTGCTAAATTAGTGGAAGTGTTAGTGACGTCGAAAATAAGATTAAACTGGGTAAGAAACGTATTTTTCTTCTCGCGTCTGTAGCATGGATCCTATGCCTAATTTCAAGCTCGCGAATAGTAAGAACGCAGTGAATTAAACTTATAGGTAAACGTTTCCAGTTGGTGTAAATATAAGCGTTTACTCATTAGTGTAAGTGTTAGTGAGGTGTTGAAGAAGATTAAAAGGGGTAAGAAGTTTATTTTCCTTCTCGCGCCTATAGCACGGATTTTAGGCTTATTTTCACGCGCGCGTATCTTAAGTGAACAGTGACTTACATGTAATCACCAGTTTTTTATTCAGTACTCTTTCAATTTATTTATATCAGCCTGAATAGTTTCTAGGGTCCTTTGTTTACGTTTTAGTCAGTACTTAAATCAGTTAATACGATTTATGTTTTTACCATGAGTGAGACGTGTGTGACATGCCGAAGGATCGTTAATTCGGGGTGTGGTGTGATGGGTGCCGTAGTTTCTTTCATTGGGGCGAATGTAGTGACGTGGGAAATGGGGACATAAATGAGACTCACCAGTGGTATTGTAGGATCTGCAGTAGAGATAGGAAAATACCGGAGCAGGAAGGGAAAATTGCAGCTCTTCAAGCTGACTTAGACAAGGCAAGGTAGGATCTGGACAGGTTAAAGAGGGAGAAGGGTGAACAGAGGTGGGAAGTGGCAACAGGTAATAGGGGGAACAGGCAAAGGAGAGTGTCAGACAGCTTTGTCATAAATCTTGACAATAGATTTGACCTGTTGTCTCAGTCAGAATCTGATGAACCTCATGTACCTGAAGCTGTAGAAAGGGCACAACAAGCTTTCAAGGACTTGAAAAAGGTAGAGAAATTTGTAAAGAGAAAGAAAGTTCTCTTGTTAGGTAGTTCCCAGGGTAGAGGTGTTGGCGAACTACTGCAGGAAAATCTAGGTCCAGAGTACCAGGTCACAAACTTTTTCAAGCCTTGTGCAGATCTGGGTGAGGTAACAGAGGACGTAGGTTTTTTATGCAAGGATTTCCCAAAGCAGAATGCCGTGGTTATAGTGAGTGGTCCGGGAAATAGCATTGACAGAGACTCTGAATACTCCATAGAGAGTGACCTAGTGAAGAGGGCATCAGCAACGAAGCATACGAGTGTGGGATTTGTGTCTGTGTTGAGACGCCATGATCGCCCTCATTTGAACTCTTCCGTCGGGAGGGTGAACTTGGAGCTGGAGGGGCTGCTTAGAACAGATGTGGGGTCCCATATTGGTTTGATTCCTGTGGATGCTATCGATAGGTGGGACTACACTATGCATGGCCTTCCCCTCAATAGGAAAGGGAAAACTGTCTGGGTTGATTGCTGAAAAATTAAGGGGGGACACTGTCACAAGTGGTAAAATACCAATGGTCACAGGTGCCAGAGGGATGCCTTTTTTACGATATGGAAGGGGGAAAGAAAACGAGTTTTAAGAGAGATTGGCAGACACACTCGGTTTGAGAAAACAGATGAACAGGAGTCAGATTTTAGCGTACAGCCTCCATTTAAACAATGTTTAACAAGAAGTAATCAGTAACTGCCAGTTCATCTTCGCCAAAGCAGTTATAATCCCATTAGTATGCAGTATCAGTTATCTTTATTACACCAGACCATTCCAGGACTCAGAAATAAAGTTGATGAACTACTCATTTGTATCGATGAAATGAATTCATCTAACCAAATTGACATAATCTGCCTCTCTGAACATCAAGTGACCATTGGTATAGGTGTGTTAGACATTTCAGGATTTAAGCTAGCTCCCTACTTCTGCAGAGTAGATATGGATGGAGAAGGAGTTGCCACATTTATTAAAAACAGCCATAAATTCAAGAACACTGACATTAATAAATTCTGTTTAGAGCAGCATCTAGAAGCATGTGCAGATCCTATATAATAGTAACTATCTACTGAGCACCTGCAGGAAATTATAATCTATTCATAAATAATGTAGAAGCTCTTTTGGGTTATTTAACAGGAAGAAACAAAGAAATTTTGATTGCTGATGACTTTCATACAGATTTTCTAGTACAATCTTCCAGTAAACATTTACTGGAGTCAGTAATGTTGTCTTTCAATCTAACTCACACTTTAAACTTTCCAACTAGGATCACTAAATCCTCAAGGACAGCCATTGATAACATTTTTATAGACAAATCAAAGGAACAAAATCATATCATAAAATCTGTAATAAACGGACTATCAGATCATGACATACAGCTCCTTGTTTTAGATGTAAATTCTAAGCATATTATCAAGACTGACTACCTCCTGTACTCAGATTTAGCAATCAACCACAAATTGAGTGGTTTAGAAAACTGATCACAGATATGAACTGGAAAGATGTTTATAGTGCACATGACATGAATGAAAAATATTACACATTCATCAACATTGTCAGTAGCATGTTCGAAAACTGTTTTCCTCTGAAAGTTACTCAAATTAAACAGAAGTCTATAATAACACAATGGATTACACAAGGAATAAAGATCTCCTATAAGCCAAAAGAAAAATGTATCTGTCGACGAAGAATAGATCCAACGCTGATGAATTAGCTAAATACAAGGAATACTGTAAAATATTACAAAAAGTAATTCAGACATCTAAACAAATGCACTACGAGAAGAAGATAGCAATATCAGGGAACAAAATAAAAACAATGTGGGATATAGTGAAAGAGGAGACTGGTAGAACCAGAAAGGAAAAGGAGCAAATAGCATTAAGGGTAGCTGACACATTAGTAATCGATGGGCATAGTGTGGCAAATCTATTTAGCAGGTACTTTATATCTGTTACTGATAGAATGGGTTTGTCAGGATAAGTAAATAATGCCCTTGAATATCTGAAACTACCCTTTACAAATAGCTTCAGGTACATGAATATGTCACTCACTTCACCAAATGAAATAACTTCCATAATAAAATCTTTAAAAACAAATCATTCTAGTGGGTACGCTGAAATAACAGCAAAGTATATTAAGGCATCTTCTTGTGAGTTTAGTACAATTCTAAGTTACTTGTGTAACCATCAATTATAACTGGTGCATATTTTAGCCAGTCAGGAAATGTTCATACTAATCCTGTATTCAAGAAAGGGGATAAAGAGGTATCATAAAACTACAGACCGATTTCACTTTTGCCAGCATTCTCAAAAATTTTAGAAAAAGTAATGTACAGAAGGCTTCTCAACCATCTGACTTCAAATAATATATTATCAAGAAAACAGTTTGGATTTCTGAAGGGTTCTGATATCGAGAAGGCTATTTACACCTACAGTGAAAATGTAATTAACTCATTAAATAACAAATTACAAGCAGCAGGTATATTCTGTGATTTGTCAAAGGCATTTGATTGTGTGAAACACAACATCCTTTTTAATAAATTGGAGTTCTATAGTGTCACAGGCAGTACTGCAAAATGGTTCGAGTCATACCTCGCTAACAGGAAATAAAGGATGTCAGTGCAAGGGACTAATGAATTAAGTCATCAGTCATCATCAGAGTTGGAAGAAATTTCATGTGATGTCCCACAAGGATCGATTTTAAGGCCATTGCTCTTTCTTGGGTACATTAATGATCTCTCATCAGTTGCACTGCCAGAAGCAGAGTTCGTTTTGTTTGCAGATGACACAATTATTGCAATAAATAGTATGTCGAGTGTAGTTCTAAAAAGTTCTGTTAATGATATTTTCATGGATATTAATAAATGTTCCCACCCAGCATTTGCATAAAGTATGAAGAAGAGCAGATAGAAGGGGTTGACAGTCTTAAATTCTTGGGATTACAACTTGATAATAAATTCAGTTAGGAGGAGCACACCACAAAACTGCAGAAACGCCGTAACAAATCTGTATTTGCAATTCGAGTGTTAGCAGATATAGGCGACATAAAAATGAAAAATCTTGCATACTTTGCCTATTTTCATTCCATAATGTCATATGGTATAATATTTTGGGGTAACTCTTCAAGTCGAACAAAAGTTTTCAGAGTCCAAAAGCTTGTAATACGCATTATTTGTGGAGTAAATTCATGGACGTCCTGTAGAAACCTCTTCAAAGAACTGGGTATACTAACTACTGCCGCTCAGTATATTTACTCCTTAATGAAATTTGTGCTAAATAATATATCTCTTTTTCCAACAAACAGCTCAGTTCATACATACAATACCAGGAACAAAAATGATCTGCACAAGGACTTAAAAGCACTTACTTTAGTTCAAAAAGGGGTCCACTACTCAGGAACACCCATATTCAATAATTTGCCAGCAAACATAAAAAATTTAGTTACAAATAAAGATGAGTTTAAAAGAAGCCTGAAAGACTTACTAGTGGCCAGCTCCTTCTAGTCAATCGACGAATTTTTTAATAGAAACACATGATGTATCGTATATACTCAAACTATTAGTATTGTTATTTCAGCTTAAAAATGATGTATTGTATATACTCATACTATTAGTATTGTTATTTTAGCTTAAAAAAGTGACATGTTCCACATCCACGAGGATCTCCTCAGTACGTATCTATGGAACGAAAAACTAATCTTATCTCATCTAATCGCGGAAATGACTTCCATGGTACTAGAGGGAGGTATAGAGAGCAAAAACTGTAGAGGAAGACAGAGATTTGAATACATCCAGCAAGTAACTGAGGACGTAGGTTGCAAGTGCTACTCTGAGATGAAGAGGTTAGCACAGGAGAGAAATTCTTGGCGGGCCGGCATCAAACCAGTCTTCTGTCCACACATCATCGTTTTCTCCACGTCTGACCACTCCCCCCAGTATGTCGGTTTTTTGACTATCTACTTCAGAGAACAAAAAAAATTAACTACTTAAGGCTTCACGCCACTTATATAGGCTTCTCTTTCTTCTGCTAGACACCATGCTCTTATACACTCCGGGAAATGGAAAAAAGAACACATTGACACCGGTGTGTCAGACCCACCATACTTGCTCCGGACATTGCGAGAGGGCTGTACAAGCAATGATCACACGCACGGCACAGCGGACACACCAGGAACCGCGGTGTTGGCCGTCGAATGGCGCTAGCTGCGCAGCATTTGTGCACCGCCGCCGTCAGTGTCAGCCAGTTTGCCGTGGCATACGGAGCTCCATCGCAGTCTTTGACACTGGTAGCATGCCGCGACAGCGTGGACGTGAACCGTATGTGCAGTTGACGGACTTTGAGCGAGGGCGAATAGTGGGCATGTGGGAGGCCGGATGGACGTACCGCCGAATTGCTCAACACGTGGGGCGTGAGGTCTACACAGTACATCGATGTTGTCGTCAGTGGTCGGCGGAAGGTGCACGTGCCCGTCGACCTGGGACCGGACCGCAGCGACGCACAGATGCACGCCAAGACCGTAGGATCCTACGCAGTGCCGTAGGGGACCGCACCGCCACTTCCCAGCAAATTAGGTACACTGTTGCCCCTGGGGTATCGTCGAGGACCATTCGCAACCGCCTCCATGAAGCTGGGCTACGGTCCCGCACACCGTTAGGCCGTCTTCCGCTCACGCCCCAACATCGTGCAGCCCGCCTCCAGTGGTGTCGCGACAGGTGTGAATGGAGGGACGAATGGAGACGTGTCGTCTTCAGCGATGGGAGTCGCTTCTGACTTGCTGCCAATGATGGTCGTATGCGTGTTTGGCGCCGTGCAGGTGAGCGCCACAATCAGGACTGCATACGACCGAGGCACACAGGGCCAACACCCGGCATCATGGTGTGGGGAGCTATCTCCTACACTGGCCGTACACCTCTGGTGATCGTCGAGGGGACACTGAATAGTGCACGGTACATCCAAACCGTCATCGAACCCATCGTTCTACCATTCCTAGACCGGCAAGGGAACTTGCTGTTCCAACAGGACAATGCACGTCCGCATGTATCCCGTGCCACCCAACGTGCTCTAGAAGGTGTAAGTCAACTACCCTGGCCAGCAAGATCTCCGGATCTGTCCCCCATTGAGCATGTTTGGGACTGGATGAAGCGTCGTCTCACGCGGTCTGCACGTCCAGCACGAACGCTGGTCCAACTGAGGCGCCAGGGGGAAAGGCATGGCAAGCCGTTCCACAGGACTACATCCAGCATCTCTACGATCGTCTCCATGGGAGAATAGCAGCCTGCATTGCTGCGAATGGTGGATATACACTGTACTAGTGCCGCCATTGTGCATGCTCTGTTGCCTGTGTCTATGTGCCTGTGGTTCTGTCAGTGTAATCATATGATGTATCTGACCCCAGGAATGTGTCAATAAAGTTTCCCCTTCCTGGGACAATGAAATCACGGTGTTCTTATTTCAATTTCCAGGAGTGTATTTATGTTGATTGCTTTCTCGCCTGCCATCCCCTTCAACTCATCACAATTAAAGGAAGTTCCCTGCTAGTTAACTGACTTCATGCCCCTTTGAGTCTTCAATAGAGTCAAAAAATTCGACATATTCCTCTAAACAGGGTTCAAACGTACCCTCGACGTGGGCCAATAGATTCCTCATAAAGGTCTCAAACGCTTGCCTGGGGTGGGCAACAAATGCTCTACCCTTGTCTTAATTCATCTTGCCATTACACTTTTTTGTCGCCTTCTCCACTAAATCTTCACCCTCTGTTAATTGAAATCCTCTTCTGACACGATTCTGCCATCATCACAACTTGTATATACCACTATGTGCATCAGTACCATCACCTTCCGGAAGTCAACAAGAGAATGCAACACTGTGACAATATTCTTAATCTCTCTTGGCGGACAACAGAAGCGCAAGGCAATCCAACACTTACATTCCTTACATCCTGCTCGCCTATTAAGGAACTTAGAAACTGAACAGCTGCACATTATAACGAGCAAGACAGAAGAAGAAAACAGTACCCGTGAGTTTAATGTTCTCATTTTGAGAATACGGAAGGAGCAATCTGTTTTATTTGCTACAAACGACCTAGATCACATAAATATCTCGTTACTTAAGACAACCGATTTCAAGAGACTTTGCTGTCGCTTTCAGGTCTTAAAACATCTTTTTGCTGTGAGACGTATTCATTTTACGTTGAACCCCTCACCAAGCTGTCATGTGCATAAAAATCTGCATGTTATAAAAGGTTTGTCGAAACCGGTTGTCTTAAATAAGGAAATATTTACGCGATCTAGACCGTTGAACGTTTTTAGCAAGTTCCCAAGAAGAAGAAACCCTTACATTCTACTCAGTAAGATTCCTTTGTTTGCATGGCGCGGAAATGTCCGCTCGTTTCTATGTTCCTTGGTCTACCGCCCTTTACACACCTCACAGCGAAATCTGCTGCATCAGTTTTCACTTCATCAGGGCCAAATGCCCGTTTTTAACGAGAGATTTGTAGTTTGTGCTCCTCGTCCTAATACTCCTTCCTCTTGGCCCCCCTCTGGTCATTTCGTCCATCCCTTCCTTATCAGCATATCCCGCCTGATGTATCTGGGTCTGACTTCTCTGGTACCTCCTCTCCTTTGACTGTTTCCACTCAGTATAACGAGAGGGCTTTCTCCATGTTCCATTCCTACCTGCTTCCTTGTTCTTCTTTTTCCGATATTCCTGATGGCTCTCCTTCCAATGACCCATCAGGTTCGCCATTACCCCGTTGGTAGTTTTTCATAGCATATTCTAATAACATGCGAGCAGCAAAAAGGAGCATCGATGAATCGATTTGAGCTATCGCAATGTGATGAGCATGAATGCTCTCACTCTAGCTTAGTACTTTTAATCTGTAATGGACGTGAATAAGAGAAATCATTTATTGATGGGGTTGCTGTACGAGCAACGAAACAGATGTTATAGCGATTTTAACTGAGAGATGCGAATAAGAAATCAGTTTCATGAGGCGTGAGGTGTGCCAGCACAGATAGCATGGTTGACAGGCCCAAATGATTACGAAGTGAGCCGAGTATGTGCGGGGTCGTACTAACTTGCAGGAGCAAGAAGGTGGTGGAACATAGGCACAGAAGAGGCAGAAAATTAATGTATCCACACGAAGACACACCTCCACGATGGAAAAAGTGAACTGGTCCTACTAATGCCCTCCGACAAGGACACAAAGGTTCTGTCAGTAAATAAATAAGGAAAAGCAGGAAGTAGCAACAACAAGTGTATAAATTCATAATTCCGTAATTCGAGTGCTTAGGAGTCAGTAAGAATGTGTTAAGAATGAGCACGTTTAATTTTATGGAAAAGATGGTGGCTGATGTCCCAGCAGAGCAGTGGGGGGTAAGGGTGCCAGGAACGCCACTGTTAGGAACGTGGAGTTCTGGAGGAGAGTGGGACGGATGGGTGTCAGCCAACAAGGGACGATCAGGGTGTTCTCCTTCAGAGGGCTGGTTGTGATGAAATGTTACAGATTGTCAAGCATTCTCTCATCCAAGAATTTTACTAGCTTTCACAATCATGATTCCCCTAAGTGTCACCTCTCCCGTATCCACAGTTACTTTCTTGCTCCACTCTGGGCCAATAACAGGCCAAGAACGTGTTCCTGAACACTTCGTATGACGCGCACTCCAACTTCGGAGATAGTCATCTTGTTGCCGTCTCGTCATCGAGGTAACGATTTATGAAATCCAAAAAAAAGGCTTACTGAACAGTTTAGGGGGAAGAACTGCTTACACTGGCTAATCAAGAACGTGTGATGAGACCCACGACCGTTGTTTCTAAAGATCTGTAACTTGTGCTCAGTCATAAAATGCTCGTAATGGAACTGCTTATAATTAGGTGACCATAGAGAAACTTTTTGTTTACCATCCAACTCCGGCTCGTTCCGCCCCTCTTCACATATCTTTCGCATTGTGCGTACAACAATTTCCTGCTTGGCTGTCTTTAATGGTTCTACCATTTCGCATCAATGACGTTCATTTCCCTCTCTTCAACATCCTTGTATCTGCTGTTCCATCAGTTCTATTCAGCTTCACCACGCAAATAGTAAGCGCCCTAAGGCGCTAATCTGTTGCTACCACTGGAGGATTTGTTTCAGTTCAAGTCCTATTGCTTCTGACCATTCCTCCCGTCTCTTGATCATCTGTCTCATCCCCCTTTCTGTATAAGTCACTATTTCCGCCGTTTCTTTGGATTCACTCCGTATTTCCATTATCCAGTTCTGCACCAACTTTTGGTAGGTCACCCTCGGGGCTCGCTCAAATGTTCATCCCGAAACTTGACATGATTCGTCCCCCATTGCTCTCCATGTTGGTAACTCTGGGGAATGCGTGTGCACCCACCTTCAGAGATTCATTTCTGCCGTCCCGCATGTGAGAATCTGTGTGTTCGCCCAGATATGATCTGCCCTTGCGCCTTCCTTCTCTTGCTTATATGTGGTCCCATGACCAGCCGGAGACTGTGCAAGACTGTTCGTGACTATTCAGCTCATCATTCAGCTCATACTTCTCACTGATCCCCGAGCATATTATCTTATGTTCCCAGGGTCCATCTATTCTCTCTCTCTCTCTCTCTCTCTCTCTCTCTCTCTCTCTCTCTCTCTCTCTCTTTCCTCCCAAATTTTTTGAAATCCAACTGCTCTCGCGACATGTAGACGCCTCATCGGGGTTGTGAGCATCTCACAGAAGGTGACATAGAATTTTACCAGTCCAATACTCAAATTAAATAACTAACGATCAGCAGTAAGAATGACTGTGCTGAGAGTCTAAATACTTTATTCAGTAACATAAAGGAACCCAAGGAGGAAAACAGTGTATTGTGGCCTCTGCCGTCGTCGTGTTTCATCGGGGGCCTGGCTATATGGCACCTAGGGGTAATCCCTAGGGCACCATGGATTGCACGTAACACCACCATCTTCCTAAAGATGTTTGTTACGATTATTTATTACATGTTAAGCATTTTATCTTCAGCTTCTCTTGCGTCCTCAGTTCCCTCTCCACCTCCAGTGTCTTTCGTCCGTAACCCCTACTTCCTTCGGCGCATATTCATCCGGGAGGATTCCCCACAATCTCCAGCAAGGTAACCAAATCTCCTACAGATCGTGTAGAGTCCTGGCAAGGTGGAATGGACTGAGTACAGGGCGCTCGATGTCCGTTTAAATTGCATTGTCCATATCTAATGCAATACAGCCTACCATCTGTTTCTCTACTGTTCCGTCGAAACTCCTTATAGTTTTCATCTAATCTTTCGAGCACTAGTCCATTCTTCAACTTTGGCTACTGAGACATTTATCTCCTACAAATTCTCAATTAGGATTACGTATTTCTTCTGAACGAAATTAAGGGTCTCTGTGCTGTTACACTTAGTACGCCGCATCAACACTATCTATCGAATACATCCCAGATCAGAACGCCCTTCTAAAATCACAGTGCCGCGAAAATGTCGATCAGACACAAATGGGCCAGATATACACACGTTACACAGTTTAAAAAAAATGTTGTTCAAATGTTTGTGAAATCTTATGGGACTTAAGTGCGAAGGTCATCAGTACCTAAGCTCACAGAAGTGCAAGTCTTATTTCATTCGGCGCCACATTGGCCGACTTGCTGCCAATGAAGAGGATGAAATGATGATGAATACAACACAACACTCAGTCCACGAACGGGGAAAATCCCCGACCCGTCCGGGAAACGAACCCCAGCCCAGTGCATGGGAGGCAAGCATGTTACCACCCAACTAAGCAGGCGGACAACTAATCGGTCCTCCACCGAAATAAATAAAACACCGGGTTCCACTATGGACATGGTGACTACATCTATCTTTGCGAAGTGGAGGAAAGCACATACACGAACCTCAAACATTCCATACTTATATGGATATGGTGTGTGTTCTCGGACATGCTCAAAAGAACAGGCACCAATCCATATAAGTATATACCGGCCATGACCTTCCTCTTTTGTGCGGATGCACACATATTACCTGAACTCTTACGGCACTTGGTAAGAATGTCTTCCACGAGTAATGAGTGTGTGGGGTAGGGACACTACAAATGCAGTGTGTGGACATATAAGGTGAGAATGTGGGTCTCGCGGGAGGCGTGCGCGAGGTAGTTTCTGCAGTCGCACCATCCTATGAGCCCTCGGTGGCTGTGATGGATAGAGCGTCTGCCATGTAAGCAGGAGATCCCTGGTTCGAGTCCCGGTCACGGCATACATTTTCACCTGTCCCCATTGATATATATCAACGAACGTCAGCAGCTGAAGGTATTAATATATAATTCTAATTTCAAACACTTTGTCTTGAGTGAACCACCGAAAAACACGTAATATCTCACAAGATCTCCCTAACTTTAGAAATAAACTTTCACCTATATTCCACCAGGCAGCGTGAACTAACGATAGCACTGTGTATGAGGAACTGAGCTGCACCAAAGTAGCCACAGAAGCTGAAGCTGAAGAGCTGTCCAGGATACAAAAAAGTCTCGATGGAATCGAAAGGTAAGTGCCTCTACACACTGAGAAGCAGAAGTGCCTCACAAGCAATGCTCCTCCGAGCTCTCCATGGAGAAGCTTTTTTTTTTTTTTAAAAAAAAAAAGCCACTGCTTTTCCAGGGGGATACAACGAAACAAACCCCCAAACCCCGTAGCCAATCTCTGAGTTCTCCAAGCTAAAAAAATTACTGACAGTCTGGTAGCACAATCCCCCTCTCGTTCCTCTCGAAAAAAGATGTGGCTCAGACCAGAGTGAGTAAACCTATACTTCCCTTTTCTAGAAAACTATGCCCAGTTTCCCATTGTTTCTGCTTTTTTAGAAACCGTCAAGTCATCCTGTTTTGTGCTCCCTACGTCAGCACTCAGGTCAACAACCATCATGTCCTGATAACACAAAGTCATGCCGGCTCTAAAACGAACTGCCAATCCAGATCGACCAGCGTTCGGCCCCTGGCCAGCAAGCAGTACAGAGGGTAATTTAGCTGAAAAGGATGAATAGGACAAAGCGTAAAGAAACGCACATATTAGCTGAGGTTTCAGCTATTTCCTTATCCCAAAAAGCTGCAAGTTACGCTGAAGCGTCAAAGAAACTGGTATAAGCGTGTGTATTCAAACACAGAGAAATGTAAACAGGCAAAATACGGCGCTGCGGTTGGCAACGCCTATATAGGACAACAAGTATCTGGCGCAGTTACAAGTATTAGATCAGTTACTGCTGCTACAACAATAGGTTATCAAGATTTAAGTGAGTTTGAACGTCGTGTTATAGTCGGCGAACGACCGAAGGGACACATCTCCGAGGTAGCGATGAAGTGGGGATTTCACCGTACGACCATTTCACGAGTGTACCATGAATATCAGGAATCCGGTAAAACATCAAATCTTCAACATCGCTGCGGCCGAAAAAGATTCTGCACGAACGGGACTAACGACGATTGAAGGGATTCGTTCAACGTGACAAGCGTAACCCCTCCGCCAATTGCCGCGGATTTCAGTGCTGGGTCATCAACAAGTGTCTGCGTGCTAACTGTTCTACGTAACCTCACCGGTATGGGTTTTCGGAGCTGAAGACCCACTCTGGTGCCTTTGATGACTGCACGACACAAAGCTCTCCACCTCGCCTGGGCCCTTTAACACCAACGGTGGACTGGTGAAGACTGGAAGGATGTTGCCTGGATGAGTTTAGTTTCAAATTGTGTCGAGTGGATGGTCGTGTACGGGTATGGAGACAACCTCATGGACCCTGCATGTCCTCAGGGGACTGTTCAAGTTGCTGGAAGCCCTGTAATGGTGTGGGGCATGTGCAGTTTGAGTGATATGGGACCCCTCAAACATCTAGATACGTCTCTGACAGATGACACGCACATAAGCATCCTGCCTGATCACCCGTACCTATTCATGTCGATTGCGCTCCCCATACATTGTTGAGCATATCTCTGATGTCTTGTAACGTGCTGTTCAAAAGAGATCTCCAACTCCTCACACTCTTCCGGATTTACGGACAGCCCTGCAGGATTCATAATGTCAGTTCCCTCCAGCACTATCTCAGACATTAATCGAGTCCATACCACGTCGTGCTGCTGCACCCCTACTTGCTCGTGGGGGCCCTACACGATATTAGACAGGTGTACCTGGTGCTTTGGATCTTCACTTTATGTTGTGACAATGACTGCCAGACGCCTGTCCCGTTTACGTGAAAAATTCTTCACCAGGGTAAACAATGGTCAGGAGCGAAATGACCGACAACGGAGCCTGAGCCCAGTGGTCGGGAAAGCTCACTGGAGCCCCGACACAGCTCTTGTAGCACGAGGAAGTCTGTCTCTAAGGGGCTCCATCCACTGGCTAACAGGACGCTGGTTGCTGTATAGGCTCGCTGTGACTCTTCTAACTCACCGGCCTAGTATAACATGCAGACCCAATACAATTAATCGTAATTACATTATTAGAGATACATTATGGCATATGCGATCATCTTATCTGAATAGGATGGAAATCAGTAGATGTAACGTACATGTATGTGTAAACAAATCTCTACAATTTCAGAAAAAATGGATGATTTATTGAAGACAAATCTTGTCTTTGTGCTTGCCAAACCCTACCTTGGATTAATTGAGAACGTTTGGGGCATTGTGGCTAGGGCCCTCCAATCAGCTCGGGATTTTGACGATCTAACGCACCAGTTGGACAGAGGACTTCCAACAACTCATGGCCGGATGTACCCGAGACTACTGCAACGTGCTTGAAGGTGTACAAAGGTCAATGGTAGTCGGCACAAGGGGCATCCTGAGCCCAGCTCCCTTTCTGTGAGCCGCCTATTGGTGGACCTTGTGTTCTCTGAAGCACCAGTTCACGTCTGATCTATGATAATGATGAACCCCGAGCTTTAAGTGCCTCTCTGACTATTTCTCGGTCCTCTCATTCTGTCGTTTCTGTACTTCAACCGCTTTCTTCTTGACGCTGTTTCACCCATTCCTGTCAACATCGTCGAATAGTGGTACCATTCCTATACAAACGTCGAGCAACTCGCCGATTACTCCAACTGGCTTCTTTGAGCCCAATTACGAGTCCCCTCTCAAATGGTGACATTTGCGTATATCGTACGCTCACCTGTCGGCGACGCATAGTTACTGTCCAACTGAGTACACGGAATGATATTTGCAAAGACTTTTTGCCCTGCTATCGGCATCTCTCTCCTGTTTACTATCCTTGCAGCCACTTGGTGAAATTCCGCTGCAGCGTCACACATTTATCTATTGGATGTCAATGTTTACAGTCCTGCATTTTCCGTCGATACATGTACGGATTTCAATAATTTGTGACCAACTTTCATAACTCCATCGTGGTGCGTATTTTTTTGCTGTTTTTATTTTCTCAAAGTGTATAAACGTATAAACACTTGCATCACTTGAGCAAGCAGCCTGACGCTTTTCAAACTCGTCTGTCTATAAGAAATTATTTGTTCATGGGCACGCTGTCTCATAGCTGTAAATAATATGATTCATAAATAGGAAAAATGCCTTAAAAATTAATACGATGGAAACGTTTGATGTCTCTGAACCTATATGCAGGTACTTACCTTAAAAATCATAATGTGACTACATGTTTGACTTATTAACATCTTGTTTTCTAGAAAGATCACAAATAAATAATGTTACTTTTGCTATATCTCATCCATCCGAATTGAATGAGGTTATAGAACGAAGTGATTAAATTATACCTAGCAGACCCTAAAAGTGCAGATGTGTCGTGTAGGCGTTTTGTATCACGATATTTGTTAATAAGTCCATTTGTCGCTCAGGTTTCTAATGGACAGTACAAACAACCCAAAGTACACACGAACATGATAGCCACATACAAAAAATCACGGTTCTCAATTACTTCATTAATGTAAGTATATGAATTAACAGCTATTGATTGCTGTTATTTTATTGTATTTGTATTGGTTAGGATTTTAATTTACATTTTTAATATTTGTTAGCACTGCAATATATTTTTATGATAGTAAGTTAAATTAAATAATGTATATTTCGACATCTCCACAAAATATAGAATTTATTAGGTACAATAAAAAATCATTTCATTGTACATTACGAACTACAGTATTGCTATGAAGTGGTAATGTAAAATTAGTTACTGAGTTGAGCCATGTGATTAAATTATTTTACAAATACGTTATCCTTTCAGTTTCCTCTAGCATCATAGCATGTTTACATAAACTGTTCTCAAGACCTGTACCTGTATTTAGCGAGAAGAAGTAGGGTTTGTATTAAAGATGTGGTTAAACGAGATCCCAGTTGCTATGCCCCCAGTTTTGTATATCATCTTCTGCACACTTGAAGAAAGTTTCCTTGTACAGCCGGCCGGTGTGGCCATGCGGTTCTAGGCGCTTCAGTCTGGAACCGCGAGACCGCTACGGTTGCAGGTTCGAATCCTGCCTCGGGCATGGATGTGTGTGATGTCCTTAGGTTAGTTAGGTTTAAGTAGTTCTAAGTTCTAGGGGACTGATGACCTCAGATGTTAAGTCCCATAGTGCTCAGAGCCATTTGAACCATTTCCTTGTACCTTGCGGTAGCTAGGTGAAAATATCCGTGAACCGAATTTCAATTTGAAATCTACAAACGTTTTCTCAGCCCTCCAGCTACTGATCCTGTACTCCCTCAATCCACAGATCATCTCTGAAGAGAACGGCATGAAACCTTAATCAAGGAAACAGTAAAAATTATAGGCCATGCAGTTCACACGAAGCTGGATGTTACCGCAAAGATCGACTTGGTCGGAACACTAGGTTGGTCTGAAATAGGAAAGGAAGTGTCTGGTATCTTACATTTCAATATTCACGTTACGTAATACAGTGACCATGCCTAACACTAAACCAGGGTGGCCCTATGGGGATCTGAACTCCTATTCGCTTAATACGAGTCCAAGATGCTCGTTGTGCACTTAACATTCACCAAGTCTGTGTGTGTGTGTGTGTGTGTGTGGAGCCTTTGATACATACCTAACTAGTGTGAACTGCACCAAGAGTAAGCTTCACTTTGCGGCTCTACCGCCTGCCCCCTTGCTATGTCGAAATCACCACCCCAACAGTGCTACAGGACCTCTGCTGTTGCTAATTTACATACACGACCTAAGAGACAATATGAGCAGCCCTCTTAGACTGTTTTCAAATGATGCTGTCATTTAGCGTCTGGTAAAGTCATCATACGATCAAAAAATTGGAAAATGATTTAGCCGAGGTGTGAAGAATGGAAATTGACTTTAAATAATGAAATGTGTGACGTCAGTCACATGAGAACTAAAAGGAATCCGTCACATTACGGTTACACAGTAAATCACACATGTCTGACAGCTGTCAATTCAACCAATTAAGTAGGGACTGCAGTTAGGATCAACTTAAAATGGATCGACCACCAAGAAAAGGTTTTGAGAAAGACGAACGGAATACTGCGTCTTATTTGTAGAACAGAATATACGGTAGAGCTACTAAAGAGAAGGCCTACACTACGCTCTTCCGTCGTCTTCTGGAGTAGTGTCGCTCGGTGTAAGATACTTACCATATAGGATTGACAGAGGGCATCGAGGAAGATCAAAGAAGGGCAATTCATTTTGTATTATTGCGAAATAATGGAGAGAGTATCATGGATACGGTACGTGAGTTCGGGCAGCAACAGATTCTTTATGTAGAGATCTTTTCACGAAATTTCAGTCACCATCTTTCCTCTCCACCTATGAAAATATTTTTTTGTTGCCCAATTATACAGGGTGAAATGCTAATCCTAATAAAAACAGAAAAATCAGAGCTCGCACGGAAAGATTTAGGAGTAGTTTTCCCCGCGCTCTCTACGAGTGCACAACGGCAGAGAAATTATCTGAAGGTGGTCTGAAGAATTCGCGAGGCACTTAAGTATGAATTCCAGAGTAATCATGTAGATATAGATGTAGACGCAGACGCTAGCGATTCCTTTTTCATTGTTTTATTTGTGATCACGGCAAAGCCGTAAGAAACAAAGCAAGGAACGCTAGCTATGCTATTTAAAGTTTCGGTGCCCTTTTTCACGTGACATGAAGTGGCTGACAACCAGGGAGAGATTGGTCTTCCGGAATTATTACTCAGCACAGTGCAGTCTAAATTTCCTCATGGTTTCCTTTTATACATCTCTACCCACTTTCCATCATAGGGCTTATTTCTCTTCCCTTTCTTCTCCGCATCATTATTCCTCCTTATCCGTCCCTCTCTCCCTGTTCCCCTTTCCCTTTGCCATTCCTCATTTTTATCGCCTGCATAAAACTGCATTCCGACGGAAACGGCAGCCATCCACTCTTCCCGACGCCCATCGCCACATCTCGCGGGATGCATTGTGGTATAACTATAACTATACGTATCGGAAGAGAGAGGGGGTGGAAAGAATTATTAGCATTCCATGTGGATCCTCAGATTCTGGATTAAAGACAGTCGTACTGCTCTACAAGGAATTTTTTCCTATGCCATTAGGAAATACCTTCCCGCCTCCAAATTTTTAAAGAATAGAACTCCGATGTATAAAATGTACCTCCCAAATTATATTTCATTCAGAGATGAAAGTTATATGTGGATGCTGTCAGAAAAATGTGTTGCAAATAAAGCTGGCCGTTGTGGCATAGCGTTTCTAGGCGCTTCAGTCCGGAACCGCGCTGCTGCTACGGTCGCAGGTTCGAATCCTGTCTCGGGCATCGATGCGTGTGATGTCCTTAGGTTAGTTAGTTTTAAGTAGTACTAAGTCTAGAGGACTGATGACCTCAGATGTTAAGTTCCATAGGGCTTAGAGCCATTTGAACCATTTTTGTTGCAAATAAAGTACAAAGTAAAGAAGTAATAAATTAATGGTTGGTGGGCTCGATTATGCCAAGAATCATAAAAAGAAATTCACCAATATATATTACACAGTTCATTGTCGACAGTCAGCCCCCGTAGCGCAGCGGTAACGTTACCGCCTACCACGCAAGGGGCCCGGGTTCGATTCCAGACAGGGCATTGGGCGTTGTGTGTCAATCATCATTCATACGCAAGTCACCTAAGTGGCGTCGACTAAAAAGCCTTGCAAAACGGCGGCCGAACCCCGAAGGGGATATCCCGGCCAATACATGCCATACGATCGTTTCAACTATCTGTACTGGTCAGTGCGCCGTCGGCAGCGACTGAAAATAGATAAAACTGAGTTTGGTGCCGTTATTAAAATTTTCATTTGCAGGGTTGGACAGCTACAGAAAGCGAAACGGAATTGGATGAAGTTCACGCGGACTCTGCTCCACGCCTTTCACTTTTGGATTAATAAATTTAGACAATGTCGACCAAACACCGAAAATGAAGCGCGCTCCAGCCGTCGGAGGTGACCACAGGGAAAACAATTGACAAAATCGATGATATGGTAATGCATATCCACCGAATAAAAATTCATGAGATTTCTGAGACAGTAGGTATCTCAGCTGAGCGACTGCATAATATCCTGCACGAAGGATTATGGGCTATGAAGAAGCTGACTGTGAGGCAGTGCCGCGATTGCTCACAGCCGACTATAGCCGCATACGGCACAATATTTGAGCACAACGTCTGACGGTGTTTGATCGAAATCCACAAGACTTTATACGCCGATTTGTGACTGTTATTGAAACCTGGATCCATTCACAACAGAGTGAAAACAGCAATCAAAAGAATGAACAAAAGCCGGTGAAAATATGTCAAAGAAGGCAAAGGCCATTTTGTCAGCAGATAAGATCATGGCCACAGATTTTTTGGAATAATCGTTATTGATTACGTACAGAAAAGCACAACCATAACTGTTGCCAATCATGCTTCATTGTTGGATCGATTGAAACTTGCGTTGGAAAAAAAAACCAAGGTCGGCACGCAAAAACGTACTCTTTCACCAGGATAATGCACTATCCCACATTAGCGACAACAGTAGCGAAAGTTGATGAACTGGGTTTTGAACTGGTTCCCCCCAGACCATCTTCCCTAGACTTTGCCTCAGGTGACTCCTTCCTGTTCCATAACTTGAAACTTCGGCTTGCTGGGACGAAATTATCATCAACTGAGGAAATCATAGTTCAAGTGTGCGTACCTCACAGAACACTATGTAGAGGAATAAGGTGAGTTGTTTACGAAATAAACTTTTTTCTTTTTTTTTTATGAGATTCATCGAAACACAAAGCGATTCCTGTTGCAGATATCGGCAGGTATGATAGAGGATATTACCTTCGATCCTTTTATTCGCAAAGTAGGTTATTACTTTGGATGTCTACTTCTAAAGCTATACTCCGCAAACCAATGTTCAGTGTGTGGCGGAGGGTACTTGGTGAATCACTGTCGCTTTCCCTTCTAATCTACCCCTCCGTTTCTTGTTGTTGCTACTGTCCACGACGGTGAAGTCTTTCTCAGAGGACTCGACAGGAGTAGGATTTACAATAAACTTTTTACTTATCTTTTCTCGCACAGTTGGCTCCAGTCCTCCATGTCCAGGGGTACGATTCTTGAACCTGAAATTACCACATTTTAGGTTCTCGTGGTTCAATTGATCTCAATAATTTTAAATAATATCTTTGCAGAATTTTTGTTTTCACTATAATTTATTGTCTCACATTTTACTGTATCACACTGTCTCTTGAATTTTCACATTAACAAACCCGAAATTACATTGTTCGTACAAAATACAGATATATATCCGATCACATAAGTGGCATGTTTACTTACTACTTTACTCTGCGCTAATAATAATATTCCAAAGGGATTGCAATTTTCTTGAAAAATGAATTTCTATTAATTCAGATTATTATTTTATAAATGGCTCCTGAAATAGATATAGTAAACAGTTACGTGGTTCACAACCCCACGACGACTACCGCAGTCCACTTCACCCCTCCGCCTCCTCACGCCAAACCTAGAGTTACTGTGCGGTTCGGCCCCCGGTGGACCCCCCAGGGAACGTCTCACACCAGATGAGTGTAACTCCTATGCTTGCCTGGTAGAGTAATGGTGGTGTACGCGTACGTGGAGAACGGGTTTGCGCAGCAGTCGCCGACATAGTGTAGCTGAGGCGGAATAAGGGGAACCAGCCCGTATTCGCCGAGGCAGATGGAAAACCGCCTAAAAACCATCCACAAACTGGTCGGTTCACCGGGTCTCGACAAAAATCCGCCGGGCGGATTCGTATCGGGGACTGGCGCTCCTTCGCACGACCAACCGGACGGAATAATAAACAGTACTACATTGCATAATTAATAATATAAATTTTAAATGGGCCAAATATTTGGTAATTTGAAATGTGAAAAAGGACACTTTTAACTGTACATTCAGAGCTAGTAGATGTCGATTGTCCCACACTCCGAAAACAAAGTAATTCCTTTTCATAAATCTTAGCTTGAAATATAACCTATTGTGTATAAAACTATATGAAAATTTTCAGAAAAACAGCTGAGGCAATACTGACCTGTCCAAAACTTGAAAACTATTTCTGGTATTGACTACTATTGTCGAAGAAAATAATACTAGAGGAGGATATCACTTTACACCCTGTTTCCAATTGCAGTCCCGAATGATTTGGGGGAAGGACGATTGCTGGTAAGCCTCCGTGTGGATTCGAACCTCTTAATTTCACGACTGGTGGATGTATTCACAAATATCCGCGCAGACATTTACTCACAGGCTTTTTTTTTATTTTTAACAAGAGAAGATAATTCCAGTCCAAAAGAAAGCAGGTATTGACAGATGTGAAAATTACCGATCCATCAGTTTAATGTCACGGCTGCAAAATACTAACACGAATTCTTTACGGGCGAATGAAAAAACTGGTAGAAGCCGAGCTCGGGGAAGATCAGTTTGGATTCCGTAGAAATGTTGGAACACGTGAGGCAATACTGACCCTACGACGTATCTTAGAAGCTAGATTAAGGAAGGGCAAACCTACGTATCTAGCAATTGTAGACTTAGAGAAAGCTTTTGACAATGTTGACTCGAATACTCTCCTTCAAATTCTAAAGGTGGCAGGGATAAAATACTGGGAGCGAAAGGCTATTTACAGTTTATACAGGAACCAGATGGCAGTTATAAGAGTCGAGGGGCATGAAGGGGAAGTAGTGGTTGGGAAGGGAGTGACACAGGGTTGTAGCCTATCCCCGATGTTATTCAATCTGTATATTGAGGAAGCAGTAAAGGAAACAAAAGAAAAATTCGGAGTAGGTATTAAAATCAATGGAGAAGAAATAAAAACTTTGAGGTTCGCCGATGACATTGTAATTCTGTCAGAGACAGAAAAGGACTTGGAAGAGCAGTTGAATGGAATGGACAGTGTCATGAAAGGAGGATATAAGATGAACATCAACAAAAGCAAAACGAGGATAATAGAACGTAATCGAATTAAATCGGGTGATGCTGCGAGAATTAGACTAGGAAATGAGTCGGTTACAGTAGTAAATGTGTGTTGCTATTTGGGGAGCAAAATAACTGATGATGGTCGAAGTAGAGAGGATATAAAATGTAGACTGGCAATGGCAAGGAAAACGTTTCTGAAGAAGAGAAATTTGTTAACATTGAGTATAGATTTAAGCGTCAGACAGTCGTTTCTGAAAGTATTTGTATGGGGTGAAACGTGGACGATAAATAGTTTAGACAAGAAGAGAATAGAAGCTTTCGAAATGTGGTGCTACAGAATAATGCTGAAGATTAGATGGGTACATAACATAACTAATGCGAAGGTATTGAACAGAACTGGAGAAAAGAGAAATTTGTGGCACAGCTTGACTAGGAGAAGGGATCGGTTGGTAGGGCATATTCTGAGGCATCAAGGGATCACGAATTTAGTATTGGAGGGCAGCGTGGAGGGCAAAAATCGTAGAGGGAGACCAAGAGATGAATACACTAAACAGATTCAGAAGTATGTAAGTTGCTGTAGGTACTGGGAGATGAAGAAGCTTGCACAGGATAGAGTGGCATGGAGTGCTGCATCAAACCAGTCCCAGATCTGAAGACAACAACAACAACAACAAGAGAAGTATTTCGTGGAATGTAATTAGAAAAAAAAAGAGGTAGACTTTGATTTTACGCAACAGAAATCTATGAAACTGCCTTGCGACCGCATAAATGGCGCGTCAAACTACTGAGCCTCAGGTGCCTCGCCGGGTGCTGGGCCAGGTTGTTCCGGTCCCCTGGAGGCCCCCTGCGACCACCTCCACGCCGCCGCACCTGACCTCCTTTCTGGGCTGTATCACTGCCCCCATCACATGATCTCGTATCTGCGGGTCAAGGCGAGTGCCGTTCGAAAACACGGCCACCGAGAACGCCACTGGGCTTCGCCCCGGCTGCATCAGACTACACCCACGGACGTCTTGTCCAGCGGGGAACAGCCTTACACGGAATGTGCGCGGTTCTTATACGCCGCGTTTCTGAGGCCGCTAACTACCTGACTGCGCTGGACACATGTTGCACTTGAGTGATGGAACGTATTCGCTGCATTGAAACATCGTGTCAAGGATGAGCCTCGTTGCAGCCTCGTCGGATGGTAAAACTAGGCCTTTTGTGAATGAATAATGGCGCGGGAAGACAGATTCTTTAGTCAGAGCGTCTTAAGAGGTGCACAATCCCTGTTGCAGGTCTAACGGCTTTCAGGAGCAACAAAAACATTCCAATATTTCAATTATTTATTGGCTGAAATAAAAACTTAAAATGCTGTTATGATCTCCTCATTAACAGGTGTGATATTACGTTAAAGGTTCCACACAATAAGTCATTCATTAACGTTGAGAAGCCTGTATATGTCTAAATGCACTGTAGCTCACAGCGTGCATATTGGCCAGACTTTATTCATTCAGTATTTGACAATAAGAGCACTTATCGATTAAAAAAAAAAGTTTCATGAATCATCAGTGCTGTGACAGCTTTGATGGGGCCCCCATGAATTCCTTTCCAAGGCCAACCTCTTCATCTCAGAGTAGCTTTTGCTTACTACGTCCTCAGTTATTAATTCATCTGCAGCACCACTTCTCAAATTCTTCCATTATTTTCTGTTCCAGTTTTACCACTATCTATGATTCACTATCACACAGCACTGTACGCCAAATGTATATTTTCAGAAATTTCTTCCTCGTATTAAGACCTATGTTTGATAACAGTAGACTTCTCTTTGCCTCTCGTCTTTACTACGTCCTCCTTGCTTCGTCCGTCACGAGTTATTTTGCTTTCAAGATGACAGAATTGCTAAGCTTTTTCTACTTCGTAATCACAAATTTTGATGTTAAGTTTCTCGCTATTCTGGCTATTCTGATTTATGCTGCTTCTCACTACGTTTGGCTTTTTCCGTTTTACTCTCAATCCATACTCTGCACTCATTCTCATTGGAATAGTCATTCCATTCAACAGATCCTGTAATTCTCTTCACTTTCAGTGAGGATAGGAATTTCATCAGCGAATCTTATCACTGTTATCCATTTACCCTTAATTTTAATCCTACTCTTGAACCGTTCTTTTGTTTCCGTTGTTGCTTCTTCGGTTATGGATTGAAAATCCCTGCCTTACACCCTTTTTAATCTGACCACTTCGTTCTTGGTCTTCCAACAAAGTTAACACACAATTTCAAACATATTCGAAACTTTTTCTCACTGAGATCCCTCCTGCCTCCCCCCTCCCCCCTACATACACACAAAATAAATGAACGTTTATCGATGACGTCATTTTCGCTGTTCGTACAATAAAATGTCAGCATCAGGCATGACGTTTGCAGTAGATGAAGTGGTTTGAAAAGGGCCTCCTTGTGAGTCTCCATTTGACCAGCGGGTCGAATAATGCAGTATGTGGGACATTCGAATGAGACCGTGCTCCGATGTTGCGCTGCGTGGGAACTTGAAGGCCGGCATATTCGTTGTCAAGATTCCGATCACCACAAGGAAGAATCGCCGTATTGTGCGCCAAGCACATCGTAACCCCTTCACATCTGCGCCTACCGTCCCAGAATAAGTAATAGACACATTCTGTGTCATCCCGTAGCATTACACAGAATTACAGTCCCTCGCGTAGGCTGCCGTCAACACGACAATAGAAATGGTTATACACTACTGGCCATTAAAATTGGTACACCAAGAAGAAATGCAGATAATAAACGGGTATTCATTGGACAAATATATTATACTGGACCTGATATGTGATTACATTTTCACGCAATTAAGGTTATTAGATCCTGAGAAATCAGTACCCTGAAAAACCACCTCTGGCCGTAATAACGGCATTGATATGCCTGGGCATTGAGTCAGACACTGCTTGGATGGCGTGTCAGGTACAGCTGCCCATGCAGCTTCAACACGATACCACAGTTCATCAAGAGTAGTGACTGGCGTATTGTGACGAGCCAGTTGCTCGGCCACCATCGACCAGACGTTTTCAATTGATGAGAGATCTGCAGAATGTGCTGGCCAGAGCAGTAGTCGAGCATTTTCTGTATCCAGAAAGGTCCGTACAGGACCTGCAGCATGCGGTCGTGCGTTATCTTGCTGAAATGTACGGTTTCGCAGGGATCGAATGAAGGGTAGAGCCACGGTCGTAACACATCTGAAATGTAACATCCACTGTACAAAATGCCGTCAATGCGAACAAGACGTGACCGAGACGTGGAACCAATGGCACCCCATACCATCACGCCGGGTGATACGCCAGTATGGCGATGACGAATACACGCTTCCAATGTGCGTTCACCGCGATGTCGCCAAACGCGGATGCGACATTCATGATGCCGTAAACAGAACCTGGATTCATCTGAAAAAATGACGTTTTGCCATTCGTGCACCCAGGTTCTTCGTTGAGTACACCATCGCAGGCTCTGATGTCTGTGATTTAGCGTCAAGGGTAACCGCGGCCATGGTCTCCGAGCAGGTAGTCCATGCTGCTGCAAACGTCGTCGAACTCTTGGTGCAGATGCTTGTTGTCGTGCAAACGTGCCCAATCTGTTGACGCAGGGATCGAGATATGGCTGCACGATCCTTTACAGCCATACGGGTAAGATGCTTGTCATCTCTACTGCTAGTGATACGAGGCCGTTGGGATCCAGCACAGCGGTCCTTATTACTCTCCTGAACCCACCGATTCCATATTCTGCTAACAGTCATTGGATCTCGACCAACGCAAGCAGCAATGTCGCGATACGATAAACTACAATCGCGATAGGCTACAGTCCGACCTTTATCAAAGTCGGAAACTTGATGGTACTCATTTCTCCTCCTTACGCGAGGCATAACAACAACGTTTCACCAGGAAACGCCGGTCAACTGCTGTTTGTGTATGAGAAATCGGTTGGAAACTTCCCTCATGTCAGCACGTTGTAGGTGTCGCCACCGGTGCTAACCTGTGTGAATGCTCTGAAAAGCTTATCATTTGCATATCACAACGTTTTCTTCCTGTCGGTTAAATTTCACGTCTGTAGCCCGTCATCTTCGTGGTGTAGCAATTTTAATGGCCAGTAGTGTATTTTGAATGGCGTCGTAAGCGTGAAGCATGGACTGCTAGTTAATAGCGTCGTGTCGTGTTCACCAATGAATCACGGTTCTGCTCTACATCGGTCGCCTATCGTCAGCTAGTATGACGGCGACCTGGGGAGACGTCCCATTTCCAATGTATTGGCGAGTCACAGCTGTGTTACTCCGGGCGACGTGGTGTTGCGAGTCATTGAGTATGACTTCAGGTCAGGGGTGGTGATATTGATGGAATTCTGACGGCGCAACGGTACGTCACGGACATGCTGCGTCCTCATGTGTTACCTCACATGCACCATTATCGCGGTGCCATTTTTCAGCAAAACAATGATCCTCGACACATTGCAAGTGTCTCTATGAACTGTCTGCGTGATTCTGAGGTATTCACCCGGCATCAAGATTCCCAGATTTGATTTGTCGTCAGTAGAACTTGTGTGGGATCAGGTCGTATGCCGACTCTGTTCAGTGCCGTTATCGAGAATGTCTAACACGTGCAGCCAGCATAGCCCGATTATATCCGACTGTATTTCATTAGCATTGATTTGCTTTCGTCTTTGTTCATATCATGCCTGCTTTCAACACACTGTCAGTTCCGTTCAAAAGTACTTATACCTGAAATAAAATTCTTTCTCCAAATTTCTCTTTTGTTTCCTTTACTGTCTGCTCAGCGTACAGACTGAATAACTTCGGGGACAGGCTACAACTCAACCTCAACCTTTTGTCAACATCTTCAAGTAGGATAACTGTCCTTGTTACAAGATCGGAATCGTGCCGCATTACAGTGAATTCACATATATCTCTCGGCAAACCAATGTGCCTGATCTGTATCCACGGGAACATAGATGGAGCGCTAAGTGCGTTCCCGTAAACCATCGTCCCATAATTTGAGGGAGTTGGCTGACCTATGCGTAGACACATGGTGCAATATACCTCTGGAATCCTGTCAAGGGCTTGTAGAATTCATGCCAAGCTGAATCACTGTGTTTTAAAAGTGGAACAAGAATTACTTCCTCTTTGTAAATTGAAGTAAATATTTGCTTACATGGTAAGATCTTCCTGACACCTTGACCATGTCTGTATTGGAGATGTTTCAACCGCGAAGCGTTTCGAGAACTATGGAGGGGGGGGGGGGGGGGGGGGACGAGATCAGAAACAAGTAACAGATAGCCAGGTATTCAACTACTTCGTTCTATTGATTTCACAAAGTAAAAGAAATGCGAGGAAGCTTTTACTGTGTGGGAAAACTACTTATTCACAGTGTCAGATTATCAGTGGTGAGAGCCTGATCTCCACGGGAAAATGATACAACTAAGTAGTGTTAACGGACAAGTTGTTCCAGCCCCTCTAGAGTTCTAAATGGACATATAGCAAGTATAACTACTCTGAGAAAGATGGTGACGACACTGGTTGTCCTGAGAATAATCAAGACACACTGCGAAGGCGTCGTGTGTGACAAGCTTACCTACATTGTCTCAAAGTGATGTTCGCAGTCGGCCACGGCGGTACCCACAGTAACCTAGTGCATTTTCTCACGAAGTGACCGAATTGTTACCGCGATTTGATCTCTGCAACTCTGACTCCAAGGTGATGGAGGTCAGTGCTGAAGATAAGACGGTGGCAGCCTCTTGGGCGGTTCTTCACAAACGATCAACACCGAACAGACGACACGAAAGACTGCGTAAGATTGTGGTGGAAAGAGTGTCTCTTCTAGTTTTGTTACGTTGGTTGAGTGTCTTCACCGTTGAAAAAACATGCTGTCAGTGTCACATAGCAGGCTGTTTTGGTGCCTCCCGCCCCTTCCTTGCTGCGACGCAGGGAAGTCTTCAAAGCTGACTATTCCATTCTGGCGCCAACCCGAGGGCGCAGAGTAAATGAGTGTTCTTCCGCGACAGCGTGGCCACGAAACAAATTTGAACCAAACGATTTTTCTTTTCCTCTACCTACCGACGCCATCTCAAGACTTCTTTAACTATAAGATTTACTGGCATCACAAATTTATCTTACCTTACCATCCTATGTTCCTATAGTTCCCCAACATACACTCCTGGAAATTGAAATAAGAACACCGTGAATTCATTGTCCCAGGAAGGGGAAACTTTATTGACACATTCCTGAGGTCAGATACATCACATGATCACACTGACAGAACCACAGGCACATAGACACAGGCAACAGAGCATGCACAATGTCGGCACTAGTACAGTGTATATCCACCTTTCGCAGCAATGCAGGCTGCTATTCTCCCATGGAGACGATCGTAGAGATGCTGGATGTAGTCCTGTGGAACGGCTTGCCATGCCATTTCCACCTGGCGCCTCAGTTGGACCAGCATTCGTGCTGGACGCGCAGACCGCGTGAGACGACGCTTCATTCAGTCCCAAACATGCTCAATGGGGGACAGATCCGGAGATCTTGCTGGCCAGGGTAGTTGACTTACACCTTCTAGAGCACGTTGGGTGGCACGGGATACATGCGGACGTGCATTGTCCTGTTGGAACAGCAAGTTCCCTTGCTGGTCTAGGAATGTTACAACGATGGGTTCGATGACGGTTTGGATGTACCGTGCACTATTCAGTGTCCCCTCGACGATCACCAGAGGTGTACGGCCAGTGTAGGAGATCGCTCCCCACACCATGATGCCGGGTGTTGGCCCTGTGTGCCTCGGTCGTATGCAGTCCTGATTGTGGCGCTCACCTGCACGGCGCCAAACACTCATACGACCATCATTGGCACCAAGGCAAAAGCGACTGTCATCGCTGAAGACGACACGTCTCCATTCGCCCCTCCATTCACGCCTGTCGCGACACCACTGGAGGCGGGCTGCACGATGTTGGGGCGTGAGTGGAAGACGGCCTAACGGTGTGCGGGACCGTAGCCCAGCTTCATGGAGACGGTTGCGAATGGTCCTCGCCGAAACCCCAGGAGCAACAGTGTCCCTAATTTGCTGGGAAGTGGCGGTGCGGTCCCCTATGGCACTGCATAGGATCCTACAGTCTTGGCGTGCATCCGTGCGTCGCTGCGGTCCGATCCCATGTCGACGGGCACGTGCACCTTCCGCCGACCACTGGCGACAACATCGATGTACTGTGGAGACCTCACGCCCCACGTGTTGAGCAATTCGGCGGTACGTCCACCCGGCCTCCCGCATGCCCACTATACGCCCTCGCTCAAAGTCCGTCAACTGCACATACGGTTCACGTCCACGCTGTCGCGGCATGCTACCAGTGTTAAAGACTGCGATGGAGCTCCGTATGCCACGGTAAACTGGCTGACACTGACGGCGGCGGTGCACAAATGCTGCGCAGCTAGCGCCATTCGACGGCCAACACCGCGGTTTCTGGTGTGTCCGCTGTGCCGTGCGTGTGATCATTGCTTGTACAGCCCTCTCGCAGTGTCTGGAGCAAGTATGGTGGGTCTGACATACCGGTGTCAATGTGTTCTTTTTTCCATTTCCAGGAGTGTATCAATGGGTCTACAATCGCTAGCAAAACGGTGGAAATTGCGTATTAAATTTTTCAACTCACTTAATATGCTCGTAATCGACCTGCAATATTCTAATTTACTTGAGATGATATTACGTTTTACCCAGTCAATTGTCTGACATGCCACAGAACATGCAAGTAGACTTTTCGTCTAACTAATTAAACATATTCTCACTGTATGTGTGAATAGCTTTCTCGATATTAGAATTCCTTAGAAATTCAGACTGTGACTTTCGTAATACATTACTTGTAGTCAGATGGTTAAGACGCCTCTTTTACGAGTATATTATCTTCCCCAGAATTTTCTAGATTGTTGCCAAAAGTGAAATAGGACGGACGTGAAGGTATTTCTTTGAACTATGTCCACGTCGCTTAGAAATACGGGCCGGCCGCGGTGGTCTCGCGGTTCTAGGCGCTCAGTCCGGAACCGCGGGACTGCTACGGTCGCACGTTCGAATCCTGCCTCGGGCATGGATGTGTGTGATGTCCTTAGGTTACTTAGGTTTAATTAGTTCTTAGTTCTAGGGGATTGATGACCACAGATGTTAAATCCCATAGTGCTCAGAGCCATTTTTTGCTTAGAAGTACGGTGTTGCATGGAAGGTCGTGATTTTTGTTCTGGAATTCGTAGAAAGACACCTATTTCGTAAAAGTCAGGTTCTTAGAGAGTTAGAACGGGAGACTCGCACGTGCTGGCTTCTAGAAAGCCATGAGACTCGTACAGCTTTCTGGTATTCTGCTGTAATGCCGTTTTAGCTGGCGGTTGACGGCGATGTCTCAGTACGTCGGTGTCTGTTTAAACTTCATTTCGGCTGTAGTCTAATACAGTCTGTGCCAACCTTCCATAGGTGAAAGTCCTGGATGAATGACAGGTTTCTTTCAACGTTATATTGGGGTTAGTGTTAATGTTGGCATTTAGCATATCTCGCTTGCGAAGGAGGGGAAAATTACAATCTCGTGCTATAAAGAAGAAAGGAATTTCCATACATAATGGCTCCGGTTGTCCGTAGAGAACCGGTATAAGAGAAGGTAGCGACCATTGTTGCTGACGATACAGGGCGTTGCAGCAGAATACCCTTGTCCACGCGTGAATGCAGATGTGGGTTAACCTCAGCGTTGCGCAAAGGAACAGAGCCCCAGAGCCTCGTAATGCACGCGGGCAGCCGGAATCCCCGCTCGATTCTAGTCGTTTCTCTTTCTCGTGTTTACAGACTCACAACGATTCTGTAGAAATAAATCTATTGATTTGCTATTAACAGATATAAGATTCATAAAAGTGCAGTCGTAATTTTAAAAACAATTATTTCTAGATCTTCGTTCGCTTACAACATTCATTTATGTGTTGCAATATTGATATTTATCAGTGGAAACTAGTATTTGAAGGGCATATTAAATGGGTGTCCTGAAATAGTGCTAGGTCCTCTTAACATAGATAATAACAGACTGAAAATCGATTACGTTTCGAGTTTGATATGAAACTTGCCTATTAATGCCATTGCCGGCGTTGCTACCCCTCTGTTACACGGAAAACGGAATAATTTGCATTTATAGAGTAAAATCAAAGCTTTTTATGTATATCTTTTAAACGTAAGCATAAAAAGAATTATAAAATCTTTTGCAAGATTAATATAATATTACAATCAAACAAGAATATAAACAATATTTTTAGTTTCCTCGCCAATCTGGGTCAGTAAAGTACATTGCATTTCAACCAGAACGAAGGAAATCTAAAATTACGTAAAACTTCATGGATACGTTCACCGGATCGCTGCTGGTGTTCCCCAGACGTTTTGACAGAGTGCATCCGAACTAAACAAAGAGAAAGACTTCAGAATTGTGATTAAGTCTTGAGAACAATGCAGGAAAGAAGCAGTGACACTGTATCACTAGCACAAAAGTGACGGCAACTGACAACACTGCAGAATATTTTAATCTTAGGGCCAGCCACGGGTGGCCGACCGGCTCTAGGCGCTTCAGTCCGAAACCACGCGGCTACTACGGTCGCAGGTTCGAATCCTGCCTCGGGCATGGGTGTGTGTGACGTCCTTAGGTTAGTTAGGTTCAAGTAGTTCTAGGGGACTGATGACCTCAGATGTTAAGTCCCATAGTGCTTAGAGCCGTTTGAACCATTTTTTTAATCTTACCAAGTACCCTAATGGGAACTGAGAAATGAACAGCATTGCTTCAGCAATGATCATGTACGTGACAGCAAGTCCGGGTATAATATAAGCTATTTGAAACTACGACAGCTAAACTTTGTAACGAGATCACACGAAATATTGTGGCTATGGTCTAATGACTGTTTTGATGCAACTCTCCCCAGCAATCTATGTTATGTAAGTCTCTTCACCACTGTATAGCTACTGCAACTGTCATCAATTTGAACCTGCCACATTTCAAAAGCTTCTCTTCTATCCTGTTCCTGCTACTTATCAAACAAGTGTCACTTCGGTATAATCCTACACGTCCCACAAATACTTCCAGAAATAACGACTGAACATTTACATTTATATTTAACATCTTATCTTTTTCAGAAAATTTTTCATTGTTATTGCCAGTTTGCTTTTTATTTCCTCCGTATTTCTGTCATATTCATACAATATTACGACGGGTATTAATACGTGGTGACATATTAATGTGATACTCAGTTAATTTTTACTACTTTATACACAGCACAGCGCTTCAAGAGGAAAATTAGGAGGGTTGGGGTATTGTGGCCCGTCGTCGAAGATGCTGCAGTGGATGAATAGCACTTCAAATCGCTGCGTTTATCTCAATCGTTGACCCTCGTAGATATGACGTTTCTACGTAGTATCTTTTTGTTCATTCAGCTCTGACTTTCCTCTTATGAGTTTTTTTGTTCTTTCCATTGTTTTCGAAAACTGTGGCGCAGATGCCTTCACTTCAAAATAATTTTCTCATTTTTACAGAAGCAAAGAAAATAAAGTAAATACAGTAACTCTTTAAGTGCGACATCTCTGTTCTTCTTACAGTGTTTACAGATACTTCTACTACATGCGGCTGATCCAGTTTTAGCGTCAAATATCGGAATGACGCTGCAGAAGAGGAAATGATGCCTGGCGGGTCTCCAAAAAAATTACATTTATTGAGAATCAACGAGAAAGCGTTCAGTCACTCAAGATATGAAATATTTGTTAGACTGAATTTCAAGCGAACATTTTGGCTAATAAACGTACCCTGATAGCGAAAATGTCTACGGAAGGCGCACCGAAAGACTATTTAAAACTAAGACAGCTAAACTTCGTAATGGGATCATATGAAATACCACGAATCCTTGCAAGGTTAACTATTTACGTATACTAGGTGAACGATTTATTGATATTCAATACATAGGGGCATAAGTGCAGCTACAGTTATCATTGATAATTTGCACATTATACTGGTGGGTTAGATTTTTTTATCTGCGCCTAACAGTCTTCCTGCAAACGTGTTAATTAACTTGCTACATAATGTCTTCTGCACAGTGGTGACTGTATCACTATGTGTACTAAGCCTGTCATTATAGACTAACTTTTTGCATCCACGCTTCCACGCTTCAACACCTGACCTGCTTCACAGGGAAAAAAAAAAAAAAAACAAGCAATAATACACTCCTGGAAATGGAAAAAAGAACACATTGACACCGGTGTGTCAGACCCACCATACTTGCTCCGGACACTGCGAGAGGGCTGTACAAGCAATGATCACACGCACGGCACAGCGGACACACCAGGAACCGCGGTGTTGGCCGTCGAATGGCGCTAGCTGCGCAGCATTTGTGCACCGCCGCCGTCAGTGTCAGCCAGTTTGCCGCGGCATACGGAGCTCCATCGCAGTCTTTAACACTGGTAGCATGCCGCGACAGCGTGGACGTGAACCGTATGTGCAGTTGACGGACTTTGAGCGAGGGCGTATAGTGGGCATGCGGGAGGCCGGGTGGACGTACCGCCGAATTGCTCAACACGTGGGGCGTGAGGTCTCCACAGTACATCGATGTTGTCGCCAGTGGTCGGCGGAAGGTGTACGTGCCTGTCGACCTGGGACCGGACCGCAGTGACGCACGGATGCACGCCAAGACCGTAGGATCCTACGCAGTGCCGTAGGGGACCGCACCGCCACTTCCCAGCGAATTAGGGACACTGTTGCTCCTGGGCTATCGGCGAGGACCATTCGCAACCGTCTCCATGAAGCTGGGCTACGGTCCCGCACACCGTTAGGCCGTCTTCCGCTCACGCCCCAACATCGTGCAGCCCGCCTCCAGTGGTGTCGCGACAGGCGTGAATGGAGGGACGAATGGAGACGTGTCGTCTTCAGCGATGAGAGTCGCTTCTGCCTTGCTGCCAATGATGGTCGTATGCGTGTTTGGCGCCGTGCAGGTGAGCGCCACAATCAGGACTGCATACGACCGAGGCACACAAGGCCAACACCCGGCATCATGGTGTGGGGAGCGATCTCCTACACTGGCCGTACACCTCTGGTGATCGTCGAGGGGACACTGAATAGTGCACGGTACATCCAAACCGTCATCGAACCCATCGTTCTACCATTCCTAGACCGGCAAGGGAACTTGCTGTTCCAACAGGACAATGCACGTCCGCATGTATCCCGTGCCACCCAACGTGCTCTAGAAGGTGTAAGTCAACTACCCTGGCCAGCAAGATCTCCGGATCTGTCCCCCATTGAGCATGTTTGGGACTGGATGAAGCGTCGTCTCACGCGGTCTGCACGTCCAGTACGAACGCTGGTCCAACTGAGGCGCCAGGTGGAAATGGCATGGCAAGCCGTTCCACAGGACTACATCCAGCATCTCTACGATCGTCTCCATGGGAGAATAGCAGCCTGCATTGCTGCGAAAGGTGGATATACACTGTACTAGTGCCGACATTGTGCATGCTCTGTTGCCTGTGTCTATGTGCCTGTGGTTCTGTCAGTGTGATCATGTGATGTATCTGACCCCAGGAATGTGTCAATAAAGTTTCCCCTTCCTGGGACAATGAATTCACGGTGTTCTTATTTCAATTTCCAGGAGTGTAGCTTGCTCTTGCGACATGTAGTTGGAGGTTCTAACCGACCTAAGAACATACTACTCCCAATAGCAATAATTATTAGTCTGCAAAGGAAGTAAGTACTGATGCAATGTTGTTCAGTACACTGGCCTCAGTCACCAATACAAGTACCTTCACTTATACCTCTGACACCATGTATATATCACGGTCATTTAAATTCAAAGTAGCTGCTTTCTTAACAGATGTTCAAATATATTTTCAGTGTGCTATCGCTTACACAGAGGCTAAAACAGAAAGTATTACACCATGACACACCAGTTTCATATTTATCAAGTTCGGTGGAGACGCTTATTAGGGGAAAGCTAGGATTTAACTCCCGTCCCTTCTGCCCTATCTTGGGCATGAACACACTCCAGCATTCGTTGTATCATGGAAGCAAACAGCTTCTGACTTTAATCTTGGGAGGTGTCTTGCCATGCCTTAAGCACACGCTGCGTCAGTTCATGAAGACTGCTGGCTAAAGGCTGGCATAAATGTATACGTCATCCCTTGGCATTCCACACTTGCTCCATGGGTAAAAATCAGAGGACCAAACAGGCCACTCAGGGATCCGCACACCCATCAAAGCATATACGCTGTGAATCGCTGTGTGGGGTCCTGCCATACCATGCTGAAGCATGCCACTTGGTGCCTTGGTCTTATAAAATGTGCAGGGTTTACCGTTCCTACTAAATACAGGCGAGCATTCAGCCTTCCTTCAACAATTATCAAATCGGCCTTGCTGTCATATCCAATAACTCCCCAAACAACGATTCCAAGAGCTGGAGAGGTACGAGTTTCGGGTTTCACTTCCTCCTGCTGCCTTCCAAATGGTCGTCTACGGACACGTAGGCGTCTCTTTGACCACAAACGGTTCCGGTGGCGCTCTGCTATTACCCTCCGCCACACACCGTCAGGTGGCTTGCGGAGTATGGATGTAGATGTAGATCAGGAGCGAGACTCATGGTTGATCACCGCCGGATGCTGCTCGGTGTCGAATTTAACGCTGGCTGTCTGCACAGCGCAAGTCTCTACTGCCTGTGGTATGGCGTCAGCAGTAAACGACGCATTTCAACGTGAGAACTCAACCTGGCACTCACTAGTCTGTTCCAAACGGTTCCGGTGGCGCTCTGCTATTAACCTCTGTCCGGATTTCAGCTGTTGTCACCCGTCTATTCTTCAGAGACAGCTGAACAGTTTCACAGTCTTCTCGTGATGTACTGCACCAGTGCTGCTTTTTCCTCTCCTGTCAATCCAGAATTAGGACTTATGACCTGTTCCAGCCTCACCAATTTTTTCTCGACCTTCCCATGCTGCTTCTTCCAACAGGATTGTATTTCATCGCTTTTCGAGGAATTCTCTGAGGTGACAGACGCAACGGTCTTTCTAACCCTGTTTTCGTTGGATTACTTTTTCATTTAATACCTGTACCCCCAGTTATATCCCCATTTTTTATTCTGTCTTCTCATGTGCAGCCTTTCACTGATATAAGGAACTTCATTTCTAATTTCAATTTGTTTTAGATCTTTTTGACCTTAATGTCCAATTTCCTGCTCCTTATAGCGCCGTGAATAATGTTATGACTATAAAATTTAATTTTGATTTCTCTTCCAGTTTTATCTTTCGATAGTCCTCTTATTGTGCCACATATGTGTTGATACGTGTCAGTTTTCTTATTTATGTCTTTCTCTTCTTCAAAAGTTATGTCGCTTCCAAGTTACTAGAAATGGGATGACCTTTCTATTATTTTATCAATGACTATCTTACGTCTTCTAGGGTACTTTTCTAAAAATGCCATTCCTTTTTTGCTGTTAATATTTTAATTTTTAAATCTTAATTTCTAAAATCAATTATACCCCCTCCCCCCCCCCCCCCCCCAGACATAAGAAAGATGAAAACATCTTGAGAGCCACGGGCAAAGGTACGTTAGTAGAAGGATGTTTAAGCAGCTGCTCGAAAGGCAGTCTACGTTCACCCATGCACGTAGTTGATAAGCAGCTACAGCTTAAATTACGACACGGAAGGTCATTATACAGCTCCCATGTTCAATCACACCTTACGTTATTTAGTTCTCACAGACACGCTTTAACCTAGATGTCTAAATATATTGCTTATCTATTATAATAGCTCCGATCTAGCGATTATTTCACCATATGAACCTACTTATTACCCCACAAATACTGCGTTCTTACTATCACCATATGAATCAACTTATTACCCCACAAACACTGCGTTCTTACTACACTTTCTAGACACCGTTCTCCATAAAAATGTGCCGACATTTATACCTATTGAAATTCTTTGTACCCTAACTTCTGATAATAATCCGTTATTAGTATCCATCGAAGGTACGTCACCAGGCAGAGAGATAATTAAGCCGCGTGAAGGAATATGAACTGGGAACTACACAATCAATGACATCAAACAGTGCCGGCCGCGGTGGTCTAGCGGTTCTATGCGCTTCAGTCCGGAACCGCGCGACTGCTACGGTCGCGTGTTCGAATCCTGCTTCGGGCATGGATGTGTGTGATGTCCTTAGGTTAGTTAGGTTTAAGTAGTTCTAAGTTCTAGGGGAGTGATGACCTCAGAAGTTAAGTCCCATAGTACTCAGAGCCAGAGCCACATCAGACAGTGAGTGACGTTGTCCCTCATATACATACGCTTGAAGAGCTGGACCTGCAAGTTGAGCGCAGCTGCTAACCCAACACCTTGCCCGCTCCCCTTTTCCGTCGCACAAATTATACCTCCGAAATTCCTCCTGAGTTTCTTCAGTTGAAGAAAACTAATGGCTGCATACGAAAACTCTTGAAAAGGACGCATAATCCGGCAGTAAAAACTCAAGTAAACTAAGGAACTCACCGAAGAAAATAAAGCAACATGAAAATAACGTATGGTACTATAGGCTTAGCCTGATTAACCCAGGTTATAATCTGTCTGGAACGTCATTCGGAAAAATTCTTTGTAACCCGCATGTTATTCCACCACGACATGACGAACCTAATGTGGTTATTTCACCAAGAGGAAAGCCGCAGGTTTTGACAAACGGAATTGCATTTTCCTTTAATCCAAATTCTGTACTCTTCGATCCCTACAGCTCGTTACTGTTAACAATACTGTCCAAACCCAACACCGGATAAATCTTGATTAATAGTCTGCAATGTCGGCCAAAAACATCCGGCATAAGAAGTCACCCTCATTCTGTCAGTGGCCTCGTCAAAGTGTGCAGAGGAGCGTGCAGAGGTTCAGGACACTCTCTTGTCCTTGCAGCGGGCAACTGACCCTAAAGGAGGGAGAATCAGCAATTATCAACGGTATAAGGGTGCAGCAGGCAATGGAAACCACTGCTTTAAAGACACGTGACGTGTACCCACAGGACATGTGGCCTGTAACTGAAGAATTGTCATGATGATCTCTCCACTGACAAAAGATTCCAGAATAGTCCCTCATTAGGAAATCCGAGAAGAGATTGCCAAGGGGGAGGTTACCATGAGAAAAAAATTGAATAATCAACGAAAGGATAACGTTCTACGAGTCGGGACGTGGAATGTCAGAAGCTTGCACGTGGTAGGGAAACTAAAAAATCTGAAAAGGGAAATGCAAAGGCCCAATCTATATACAGTAGGAGTCAGTGAAGTGAATTGGAAAGAAGGCAAGCATTTCTGGTCATATGATTATAGGGTAATATCAACAGCAGCACAAAATGGTATAACGGAAGTAGGTTTAGTTATGAATAGGAAGGTAGAGCAGAGAGTGTGTTACTGCCAACAGTTCAGTTTTAGGGTTGTTCTTATCAGAATCGACAGTAAACCAACACCGAAAACGATGGATCAGGTATACAGGCGGAAGTCGCAAGCTGAAGATGAAGAGATAGAGAAAGTGTATGAGAATATTGAAAGGATAATACAGTACTTAAAGGGAGATGAAAATGTAATAGTCATCGCGGACTAAAATGCATTTGTAGGGGAAGGAGTAGAAGAAAAGGTTACAGGAGAATATGGGCTTCGGAGAAGGACTGAGAGAGGAGAAAGACTAATTGAGTTCTGTAACAAGTTTCAGCTAGTAATAGCGAATACCCTGTTCAAGAATCACAAGAGGAGGTGGTATACTTGGAAAAGGCCGGGTGGTGTGGGAAGATTTCAATTAGATTACACCATGGACAGACAGAGATTCCGAAATCAGATACTGGATTGTAAGGCGTACCCAGAAGCAGTTATAGACTCAGATCACAATATAGTAGTGATGAAGAACAGGCTGAAGTTTAAGACATTAATCAGGAAGAATCAATACGCAAAGAAGTGGGATATGGAAGTGCTAAGAAATGACGAGATACGGTTGAAGTGCTCTAAGGCTATAGATACAACAATAAGGAATAGCTCAATAGGCAGTACAGTTGAAGAGGAATGGACATCTCTAAAAAAAGGCCATCACAGAAGTTGGGGGGGGGGGGGGGGAAACATAGGTGCAAAGAAGGTAACTGCGAAGAAATCACGGGTAACAGAAGAAGAACTTCAGTGGCTCGACGAAAGAAGGAAGTACAAAAATGTTATTGGAAACTCAGGAATAAAGACATACAAGTCGCTGAGGAATGAAATAAAGAGGAAGTGCAGGGAAGTTAAGACGAAATGGCTGCAGGAAAAATGCGAAGACATCGAAAAGAAATGATTGTCAGAAGGACAGACTTAGCATACACGAAAGTAAAAACAACCTTCGGTGACATTACAAGCAAGAGTTATAACATTAAGAGTGCAACGGGAATATCATTGTTAAATTCAGAGGAGAGAGCGGATAGGTGGAAAGAATACGTACATTGGAAGCCTCTATGTGGTAAAAGAAGAAACAGCAGTCGATTTCTAAAAGGTAGGGGATCCAGTATTGGAATCTGAATTAAAAGGAGCATTGGAGGATTTAAGATCAAATAAGGCAGAAGGAATAGATAACATTCCATAAGAATTTCTAAAATCATTGGTGGACATGGCAACAAAACGATTAATCACATTGGTGTGTAGAATGTATGAGTCTGGCGACATACCAACTGACTTTAGAAAAAGCATCATCCACAGAATTCTGAAGACGGCAAGAGCTGACAAGTGCGAGAATTATCGCACAATCAGCTAAACAGCTCATGCATCCAAGTTGCTTACAAGAATAATATACAAAAGAATGGAAAAGAAAACTGAGCATTTTGGATTTAGGAAAGGTAAAGGCACGAGAGAGGCAATTCTGATGCTGCGGTTAATAATGGAAGCAAGCCTTCTGAAGAATCAGAACACATTCATAGGATTTGTCGACCTGGAAAAAGCGTTCGACAATGTAAAATGGTGGAAGAAATTCTGAACAAAGTGCAAGATGTTCGAAATTCTGAACAAAGTAGGAGTATGCTATAGAGAGAGACGGTTCATATACAATATGTACAACAGCCAAAAGGGAATAATAAGAGTGGACGACCAAGAACGAAGTGCTCGTATTAAAAAGTTTGCAAAAACAGACATAATGTCTTATGGGACAACAGCAATCAGTGATTTTATAATGTTACTTACAAACCGTCTTGATTGCAAATTTTTTATTCATATGACCGGTTTCGGTTCATTCAGAACCATCTTCAGATCTGTAAAAATAATGATACTAATTTACTATTTCACGGAAGCAAATCTTTTTCATCCTATCTAATCAACATCAAATGTACCAGAGCGTACCTGATATTTCACTTACAGGAGTAACCCGTCCAAATCCAGCAATTTTCACATGCTACGTCACATAAAATTGGTTGGCAGAGTGCACGTCATTTATATTAATTATAACACTATTACCGACAGGTGGCGTCTGGTACATTTGTTACATTCCATGTGCACATACTATATTCAGTAGATCTTTTTTATTAATTAAAAATACTTAATTAAAATATGTAGATGTCAAGGTTAAAATCTGTACTTGTCAGCATTAATAAAAAAACAGTAAAATTATCATTTTTATACGATCTAAAAAACCTAGGGCGATTTATATATCTATGTTGATGGTGTGAACTTGTTTTCCTCTACGGTCTGCCTCCGTATTTCCCGCCATTTCGGTGTTGTGCCGCGGTCCGCTCAGTCGTCTGATGTCCATCGCCGCGGGCAAGAGGGCCGCACAGGAGGGCCCGCCAACGACGCCAGGCACTGCACGCGTCTTCCGGCTTCTCCACCGCGCACCATCTCTCATCCCTCGGCCTGGATCTCCACACGCAACAGTTGTCATCTTAGTAGGTCGTCATAAATGCTAAAATAGGCTTTATGATTGAATTCGCTGGGGCGCATATGGCTGCGACAAAGCACTCAGTCACGAACATTGAACACAATTTAGACATCCTGTATAGAGCCCATAAGGGACGGTTTCTTAACATTTTGGAAGAAATTGAAATATACACCCACAAAAATAAAGATCCGGATTTAATCCTCAACGAGCAAAGCAGACCGCAGAGGAAAACAAGTTCACACCATTACCATGTTGTTGTTGTTGTTGTCTTCAGTACTGAGACTGGTGTGATGCAGCCCTCCATGCTACTCTATCCTGTGCAAGCTTCTTCATCTTCCAGTACCTACTGCAACCTACATCCTTCTGAATCTGCTTAGTGTATTCATCTCTTGGTCTCCCTCTACGATTTTTACCCTCCACGCTGCCCTCCAATGCTAAATTTGTGATCCCTTGATGCCTCAAAACATGTCCTACCAACCGATCCCTTCTTCTAGTTAAGTTGTGCCACAAACTTCTCTTCTCCCCAATCCTATTCAATACCTCCTCATTACTTACGTGATCTATCCACCTTATCTTCAGCATTCTTCTGTAGCACCACATTTCGGAAGCTTCTATTCTCTTCTTGTCCAAACTAGTTATCGTCCATGTTTCACTTCCATACATGGCTACACTCCATACAAATACTTTCAGAAACGACTTCCTGATACATAAATCTATATTCGATATTAACAAATTTCTCTTCTTCAGAAACGCTTTCCTTGCCATTGCCAGTCTACATTTTATATCCTCTCTACTTCGACCATCATCAGTTATTTTACTTCCTAAATAGCAAAACTCTTTTACTACTTTAAGTGTCTCATTTCCTAATCACCCTATTTAATTTGATTGCACTCCATTATCCTCGTTTTGCTTTTGTTGATGTTCATCTTATATCCTCCTTTCAAGACACTGTCCATTCCGTTCAACTGCCCTTCCAAGTCCTTTGCCGTCTCTGACAGAATTACAATGTCATCGGCGAACCTCAAAGTTTTTACTTCTTCTCCATGAATTTTAATACCTACTCCAAATTTTTCTTTTGTTTCCTTTACTGCTTGCTCAATATACAGATTGAATAACATCGGGGAGAGGCTACAACCCTGTTTCACTTCTTTCCCAACCACTGCTTCCCTTTCATGCCCCTCGACTCTTATGACTGCTATCTGGTTGCTGTACAAATTGTAAATAGCCTTTCGCTCCCTGTATTTTACCCCTGCCACCTTTAGAATTTGAAAGAGAGTATTCCAGTCAAACCATTACCATAGATATATAAATCGCCCTATGTTTTTTAGATCGTATAAAAATGATAATTTTACTGTTTTTTTATTAATGCTGACAAGTACAGATTTTAACCTTGACATCTACATATTTTAATTAAGTATTTTTAATTAATAAAAAAAGATCTACTGAATATAGTATGTGCACATGGAATGTAACAAATGTACCAGACGCCACCTGTCGGTAATAGTGTTATAATTAATATAAATGACGTGCACTCTGCCAACCAATTTTATGTGACGTAGCATGTGAAAATTGCTGGATTTGGACGGGTTACTCCTGTAAGTGAAATATCAGGTACGCTCTGGTATATTTGATGTTGATTAGATAGGATGAAAAAGATTTGCTTCCGTGAAATAGTAAATTAGTATCATTATTTTTACAGATCTGAAGATGGTTCTGAATGAACCGATACCGGTCATATGAATAAAAAATTTGCTATCAAGACGGTTTTTAAGTAACATTATAAACGTATTAAAAAGGGTGTAAGACAAGGATGTAACCTTTCGCCCCTACTGTTCAATCTGTACATCGAGGAAGCAATGTTGGAAATAAAACGAAAGTTCAGGAGTGGAATTAAAATTCAAGGTGAAAGGATATCAGTGATACGATTCGCTGATCACATTGCTACCTTGAGTGAAAGTGAAGAAGAATTACATGGTCTGGCGAACGAAATGAACAGTCTAATGAGTACAGAGTATGAATTGAGAGTAAATCAAAGAAAGACAAAGGTAATGAGAAATAGTGGAAACGAGATCAGCAAGAAACTTAACATCGGAATTGATGGTCACCAAGTAGATGAAGTTAAGGAATTCTGCTACCTAGACAGTAAAATAACCAATGACGGACGGAACAAGGAGGACATCAAAAGCAAACTAGGTATTGCATAAAGGGCATTCCTGGGCAAGAAAAGTTTACTAATATCAAATATCAGCCTCAATTTGAGGAAGGAATATCTGAGAATGTACATCTGGAGTACAGCATTGTATGCTAGTGGAACATGGATTGTGGGATTACGGAAACAGAAGAGAATCGAAGCATTTGACATGTGGTGCTTCAGACGAATGTTGAAAATTACGTGGACTGCTAAGGTAAGGAATGGGGATGTTCTGCGAAGAATGGGAGAGGAACGGAACATGTGGAAAACACGTATAAGGAGAAAGGATAGAATGATAGGACAAGACATGAGGGAATGACTTCCACGGTACCAGAGGGAGCTGTAGAGGACAAAGACTGTAGAGGAAGACAGAGATTGGAATACATCCAGTAAATAATTGAGGACGTAGGTTGCAAGTGTTACTCTGAGATGAAGAGGCTATTTCTGCGCGGAAAATAAGCTCCTATAAGGAAGAAATTTTAATTGATATATTCCACCGCCTTGGGAACATCTGAGTACCAGCTACATGTGATTCGCCACTTTGAACACTTTGTACTACTGACCCGTTTTTACGAGGCAGATATTTTCGATCGTAAACGGTAATGAAAGAGCTATCTGAGCGGCGCTGGGAATTCAGCACGATAGATTTTATAGTTTATCGTTGGTAAATTTAATAATCATCAGTGATTTGCATACTTGCTGCACTGAAGGTGTCTAGCTGTCGGTTTTTAAGGCAGCACCTTCGTAAGTGGAAGCATAAAGCATATGGTCCGTGATGTGTGGTCACGTTTCCTTGTGGTAACTACCTCCCACACAGGTTCTACCGGTGGCATCGTCCTGCCGACATGGTAATTTGTGCCGCACCTAGAGGATAGGTGTAAGTGGAGCTGTAATCGTACTCCGTCCGTATTCCCACTGATTTTCTAACGTGCATAAGACGAAAGAGGTGCACTCGCTCTTTATAAATCTTTCCCACTGAATATCCTAAAAGAAACATTACATATCACGTATGTTAAAGAGGGCAATATTTCAAGAAAGAGAAATTAAGCTAATTTATCTTGTTTTACTTACGACTGTGAGTTCAGAGGAGATTACGGAGGAAAACCAGCAACAGAACCGGCTTAAAATAAGTGAACAAAGGAAGGCATACCAAGATTGAATCCTATGACGTGAAGATAGTATGGATCATTTTGTACACTAACAAAGAATTTTAGAATAATTTGACAGTGCTAGGTGTCAGTGTTACAGGTAATATTGTACGCTCACAAAGAATTTTCGAATGTTGTTGTAGCACTCGACGTAAGTGCTACAGTTAGGTTTCACCTACGTTTCATAACTCAGTTTTGTGATAGACTTTAATTATGTGTAGTGACATGATTAATTATCATAGACTATAAGAAGCTGTCGGTTAGCAATTAAAAATGTGGAAGTTTAGAAACAGTAAGTAAATATCATTCCTTTCACAAAGCATAACCTTCCAATTCCAGTACAACAAAGTCGGACTCATATAACGGACGCAGTTGTCAAGAAGAGAGATTTTCGTGTGTTTTACCTGAGAATCATAATTCACCTATTAGCTGGCTAGCAGTGATATGGACATATGTCCACCTAGTATCGCAAATGTAAGCATTCCTTTCGATTTGTGGTTAATTATTTACAGCAAATTTCGTTTTTAAAGTGCAGTTGACACGAATAACCTTAATCGAAATCTTTGCGAACTAAACATCAGCTATTACTTCTGGCAGACTTCTCTGCAATGAATCTTTCTCGTTTTAGTCAGTAAAAAAGTTGCCAACGACTGAAATTTAAACATTTTACAATTTTGTTTTATTGGAGATTAAAAAATAGTCTATTTATTCTACTACTGAACGAAGATTCTTCTGCTTAATGGTTTGTCTCCTCTTGTTTCTTACTGAAATCACTAATTTTATCTGTGTTATGTAAATTGAAGGTGGAGGAAGGAGAAAGGGAAGGATACCAGCTGCATCCGGATTTTATGCAGCATCAGCAGCGATGAGTGAAAATGTTTGTCCAATGGGGATTCGAACCCAGGAGTTCCTGCTTTTTTTTTTTCCTTCGGTGTTGTTCGTTGCGTTTGGTCTATTCGAACGTCACATGACATCCGTTCAATTTGATCGGTGATTCCTTTACTCAGTTTTTTTTTATTATTATTACAGGGAGCTACCGGCACTCTGACCGAACACGCTGAGCTACCGTGCCGGCAGACTAGGCAGTTGCGTTAACCAGTGTGCCACCCAGTCACGATGTTTACTGCTCATGCGTGGACTGTCAGCACGCTCCCCAGCTGACTCACTCCCACTCCCACATAGCACCACCACCTTTCCACAGTCCACGTAAATGTCCTCCATGCTCGTTGGTGTTAGATTCCTACTGGAGGTCGGACGTAAGTGTGCATCTGAACTGAAGATTACGGATTCATTGTCCATCGAGAAGAATCAGTTATATCAATGTGTGGTGTCTGTTCTTTTGGACATGTCGGAATGGCAATGAATATACAACATTCAGTGCAGATCCACACTTACATTCGACCTCCAGCGGGAAACTAAAAATCAGCGATCATGCAGGACATGGGCAGGGGCTGTGGAAAGGTGGGAATGTGTGTGAGTCAGCCGGGGATCGTCCCGAGGCGAATAAACTGTATGAATGCGTGATGTCTGTTCTTTGAGACATGTGTAGCGGAAGCCGCCGAGCGGAGGGGACGCGAGCATGGCAGCAGCAGCACTTCTCTGATAATCTGTAAATTAATTAAGTCTTTGCTTTTTGTTCACCTGCTCCTACAAAGAAGTGAACTGTACGTGTGTAGTTTACTGTGTTGACTAGTGGTAAGAATATTATCGTGGTTTTTGTTGTGAATGGCATTGTGTAGAGCAGCTTTCTAGTGTAAATTTTCCAGTCGCTAGAAACCCCGTCACGCCACTAAGTTTTAATTTTATGCTAGTAGACAGCACACAGTTTAGATCAGTGCATTCTTGTTTGAATATTTGTCTCGTGCAGTAACTTTTCGGCAGGTATCTATAAATACATCAACTATAGTACAGAAATTTATTTCTGTTTAATAGCTTGCGGTCTCAGAGTACAGTGAGAAATCTGCACAGCAACTTTTAGTGTTACTTTATTCTCCTTTGGTATATTTTCAAACTCAGTAGCGCCGTTTGAGACCTTGTATCTATTTTACACACAGTACGATGTGGATAGGGACTGTGCTTGTTGTGAGCAGATACAAGCAGAGTTGGTTGCTGTCAGGAAAAAGCTGGAAGCTGCGTTGGCTACAAGCTTCTAGCTAATGCTCAAAGTTGTGGTGACGTTGGGGCGCCAGTGACGAGATCTGCTACACCTTTGGTGCCACTGGAATGCCCTGGTGACCCGGACGTTCTGCGGCCTCTGATACGCAACAACTGACAGGTTCCGCCTCACTCCAGAGTTGGTGGCAGACAGAGTTCTCGTGTCACTGGGAGGAAAGCAAATGGGGGGGCAGGTCGTGAGGCTGGCTCCCTACGTCTTAGATACAGGTACGAGGTGCTACCCTGTGTTGATGATAACTCCGAACCAGCATGGGATGCATCTCCTGTTGGGCCAGCGCTCGATTTTCCTGCCCAGTCTGGACAAGTACAGAGGGTGTGTATGCTAGTCATTGGGAGCTCCAATGTTAGGCGGGTGGTGGAGCCCCTCAGGGAGATAGCAGGCAAGGCGGGAAAGAATTCCAGTGTACATTCGGTACGTTTACCGGGAGGTCTCATCCATCATATGGAGGAGGCCCTGCCGACGGCTATCGAGCGCACTGGGTGCAACCAGCTGCGTGTAGTAGAACATGTCGACACGAATGCCCCCTGCCGCTTGGGTTCTGAGGCCATCCTCGGCACCTTTCGGCGGCTGGCTGATTTGGTGAAGGCAACCAGCAACGCACCCGGAGTGCAGGCCAAGCTGTCTATTTGTAGCACCCAGGGTTGATCACGGTCCTCTGGTTTGGAGCAGAGTGGAAGATCTGAACCAGAAGCTCAGGCGATTCTGCGACTTTATCAGATGTTAATTTCTCGACCTCCGCTATCGGGTGCTGAATTGTAGGGCTCCCCTTAATAGGTCAGGCGTGCACTACACGCAGGAAGCGGTTGCTAGGGTAACGGAGTACGTGTGGCATGCAAATGGCGACTTTTTAGTTCCCTTGGAAGCAAAGACGATTTGCCTGTTAAATCAGCCACGGCGACCTCAGAGAATCTTGGTCCTCGCAGATCAGAGATAGAAAAGATTAATATGATTTTAGTAAGCTGCAGGAGCATAGAAGGAAAAGTCCCAGAATTAGTATCGCTTACTGAAGGTTATAATGCACAGATAGTATTGGGAACAGAAAGCTGGTTGAAACCAGACGTCACTGACAACGAAATCCTAAGATAAGCTTGGAATGTTTGTTGTAAGGATAGGTTAGTCGCCAATGGTGGCGGCTTGTTTATTGCAGTAAAAAATTCGTTAAAATCTACCGAGGTTCTCACGGATTCCGAATGTGAATTAATCTGGGTGAAATTGAGTATCAAAGAACGGTAAAAAAGGTGATCGTATGCTTTTATAGACCGCCTGGGACAGCATATGTTGTTTCAGAGCGCTTCAGACAGAACTTGCAGAATACCATTAGTAATTTTCCTGATCATGCCGTTGTAATAGAGGGTGACTTAAACTTGCCAGCTATAGTTATGCCACCAAAACTGATGCGAGAGACAAGGAATCGTGTGGCATTGTTGTGGATGTCTTGTAGGAAAATTACCTTGAGTAGATAGTTAGAGAACCAACTCGAGAGGGTGGCGTCTTAGACTTCCTGGCAACAAACAGACCTGAACTTATTGATTTAGTTAACATAGAGGCTGTGACAGCATCTATGACGACGGGTCCTACAAGGAAAGTGAAGAAAGGTAAAAAGATATATTTGCTCAGCAAGGGTGACACGATAAAAACTTCAGAATATCTCAGCAGACAGCATCAAATATTCGGTGATCAGGATGAAGATTGCGAGAACAAATGGAAAAAATTCAAAGGTATCATTCAATATGCCCTCGACAAGTATGTTACGAGTAAGCTTTTAAGGGATGGGAAAGATCCACCATGGTTTAATAGCCGTGTGAGAAAAGTGCTACGTAAACAAAGGGCACTTCATCTCAGATTCAAGAGAAGTAAAAACCTAGCTGACAAACAACAGCTGAACGAAGCGAAAACGAGCGTAAGGAGAGCAATAACAGAAGCGTTCAATGATTTTAAAGTAAGACTTTGTCAACCGACCTGAGTAAAAACCCTAAGAGATTTTGGTCGTATGCAAAATCAATAAGTGGGTTAAAATCATCTATTCATTCTCTCAGCGACCACACCGACACCGAAACGGAAGATAACAGAGAGAAGGCCGAAATACTGAATTCGGTCTTCCGAAGTTGTTTCACCGCTGAAGATAGTAACACTGTCCCTCCTTTATATCATAGTGCTAACATCTAAATGGCAGATATTGAGATAACCGATCGCGGAACTGAAAAGCGGCTACAATCGCTTAGTAGAGGAAGCCTTCAGGAGCAGATGAGATCCCTATAAGATTCTATAAAGCTTCTGAGAAAGAACTTGCTCCCCTTCTAACAGTAATTTATCGTAGATTGCTTGAGAAACGAAAGGTACCTAACGACTGGAAAAAGCGCATGTCTTTCCCGTTTTTAATAAAGGTCGTAAGACAAATCCACAAAATTATAGACCTATATTGTTGACATCAATCTGTTGTAGAATTATGGAACATGTTTTATGCTCAAGAATTATGACGTTTTTGGAAAATGAACATCTCCTCTACAAAATGAGAAACAGCTGGACACAGCTTCTGCCGTAAAATATCTAGGCGTAACTATCCAGAGCGACCGCAAGTGTAAAGATCATGTAAAACAGAAAGTCGATGAAGCAGACACCAGACTTAGATTCATCGGAAGAATCTTAAGGAAATGTAACTCATCCACGAATGAAGTGGCTTATAAGGCGCTTGTTCACCCAATTCTTGAGTACTGTTCATCTTTCGGGGATCCCTATCAGGTAGGAATGAGAGCAGATAGAGGAGATCCAACGAAGAGCGGCGCGCATCGTCACGGGATCGTTCAGCTGGCGAGAGAGCATTACGGAGATGCTAAACAAACTCCACTGGCAGATATTACAAGAGACGCGTTGTACATGACGGAGAGATTTACTATTGAAATTTCGGGACAGCGCTTTTCAGAAGGAGTCGGACACCATTTACAATACTGGCCATTAAAATTGCTACACCAAGAAGAAATGCAGATGATAAACGGGTATTCATTGGACAAATAACTGACACGTGATTACATTTTCACGCGATTTAGGTGTATAGATCCTGAGAAATCAGTACCCAGAACAACCACTTCTGGTCGTAATAACGGCCTTGATACGCCTGGGCATTGAGTCAAACAGAGCTTGGATGGCGTGTACAGGTACAGCTGCTCATGCAGCCTCAACACGGTACCACAGTTCATCAAAAGTAGTGGCTGGCGTATTGTGACGAGCCAGTTGCTCGGCCACAATTGACCAGACGTTTTCAATTGGTGAGAGATCTGGAGAATGTGCTGGCCTGGGTAGCAGTCGAACATTTTCTGTATCCTGAAAGGCCCGTACAGGACCTGCAACATGCGGTCGTGCATTCTCCTGCTGGAATGTAGGGTTTCGCAGGGATCGAATGAAGAGTAGAGCCACGGGTCATAACACATCTGAAATGTAACGTCCACTGTTCAAAATGCCGTCAATGCGAACAAGAAGTGACCGGGACGTGTAACCAATGGCACCCCATACCATCACGCGGGGTGATACGCCAGTATGGCGATGACGAATACACGTTTGTTTCCAATGTGGGTTCACCTCGATGTCGCCAAACACGGATGCGACCATCATCATGCTGTAAATAGAACCTGGATTCAACCGAAAAAAATGACGTTTTGCCATTCATGCATCCAGGATCGTCGTTGAGTACAGCATCGAAAGCCCCCCTACCTGTGACGCAGCGTCAAGGGTAACCGCAGCCATGGCCTCCGAGCTGATAGTCCATGCTGCTGCAAACGTCGTCAAACTGCTCGTGCAGATGGTTGTTGTCTTGCAAACGTCCCCATCTGTTGACTCAGGGATCGAGACGTGGCTGCACGATACGTTACAGCCATGCGGATAAGATGCCTGTCATCTCGACTGCTAGTGATACGAGGCCGTTGGGATCCAGCACAGCGTTCGGTATTACCCTCCTGAGCCCACCGATTCCATATTCTGCTAACAGTCATTGGATCTCGACCAATGCGAGCAGCAATGTCGCGATACGATAAACCGCAATCGCGGTAGGCCACAATCCGACCTCTATCAAAGTCGGAAACGTGATGGTACGCATTTCTCCTCCTTACACGTGGCATCACAACAACGTTTCACCAGGCAAAGATGTTTGTGTATGAGAAATCGGTTGGAAACCTTCCTCATGTCAGCACGTTGTAGGTGTTGCCACCGGCGCCAACCTTGTGTGTATGCTCTGAAAAGCTAATCATTTGCATATCACAGCATCTTCTTCCTGTCGGTTAAATTTCGCGTCTGTAGCAAGTCATCTTCGTGGTGTAGCAATTTTAATGGCCAGTAGTGTACTTCCCTCCTCATACATCTCACGTATTGGTCACGAGGAGAAAATTCAAGAAATTAGAGCCAGTACAGAGGCTTACCGACAATCATTCTCCCCACGCACTATTCGCGAGTGGAACAGGGTTGGAGAGATCAGATAGTGGTACCGAAAGTACCCTCAGCCACACACCATTCGAAGGTTGCGGAGTATGATGCAGATAGGTGAAGATGTCTGAATGGCAATAAATCCACAACCTTCCGTGTGGACGCTCATTCACGATCTACCTCCAGCGGGAATATCAAGTTATCGAGCATGGAGGACGTGGACGTGGACGTGGGTAGGTGACTCTAGGTGGACCTGCAGGGGAGCCTGCCGAGATAGTCCGACCATCTGCAGCGAACTCCATGTCTCGGTAATGTAGTGGTTAACGCGACTGCCTAGTAAGCAGGAGAACCCGCGTTCGAATCCCAGTACAGCACACATTCATTCATTGCTGCTGATTCCGTGTAAATTCCCGATGCAGCTGTTGTTACTAGCTCGTTCCCTTTCATTTCTCCGCCCTTCACTTTCAGTTTACATAACATGTACCACTGCTGCAGATTCCACTGGTGTTTGTTCTTTCAGACATGTCCGAAAGAAGAGACACCATACACTGATATTTATGTGCATACGTATTTCATAAGTCTATTAGTTGTTTGCACTTGTTTTCTCGGTGAGTTTTATTTCCATCACTACACATTTCACAGACATTATATAAACTTTAAGGAAAATATCGAATAAGTTCGTGTAATAATGTTGGTTGTATTGATGTTCATGCATTTTTTTTCCATTTTGCGCTGTCATCAGCAGTGAAGCCAGCTTATTAGCTAAATTTAGTGTTGTATTGTATTGTATGTTAGCCTAGAAACGACGGAGCCGCAGCCGCAGTGGTCCACAACCCCACGACGACTACCACAGTCCACTTCATCCCTCCGCCACCCCGCACCGAACCACATTTTCAAGGTTGGACTCCCCCCCCCCCACCTCCCACCCACAGGGAACGTCTCACACCAGAGTGTAACCCCTATGTTTGCGTGGTAGAGTAATGGTGGTGCACGCGTGCGTGGAGAACGTGTTTGGGCAGCAATCGCCGACTTAGTGTAGCTGAGGCGGAATAAGGAGAACCAGTCCGCATTTGCCGAGGCAGATGGAAAACCGCCTAAAAACCACAGACTGGTCGGCTTACCGGACCGCAACACAAGTGCGCTGGGTGGATTCGTGCCGGGGACCAGGCGCTCCTTCCCAATTCGGAAAGCCGTGCGTTAGACCGCACGGCTAAACAGGCGGGCATAAATTTAGTGTTAGCTTTATTTGTGAGCTGTGTCCTTTTGTTATAGTTGTGTATTATAAAATGGATCTATGAAAAACTTAACAGGAGGCATTTACTTAGTGATGTTATGATTTTGGCTGCGATGTATTCTAGTATAGATTCTACGGAAAGCTGAAAGCGTTGGAAAACGGTTTTGACCCATGATGATTTAATCACTGACACAAGCTGCGAACACTATATAACTATACATGGCGTCACTAAGTTTTTCAACTCAAATCCTACGGCCGCTTCGTTGAAACCGCGGTCCACTTCATACCGACAACGTTATTCTTTTTCTAAGAAGACATGTGCAAGCACATGTATATTTAAGAATCCTGATGTACAATGTATATATCGAGACTGAGTGGTTGTAACAACTTTTACTACTTGAGGGGCTCCTATGAAAAACGTGTGGTCGTAGGACATACCTCGTAGATGTATTTTTACGGACATGCTGAAGAGAAAAAACGAATAAACCATTGAAAGAAACACATTTTGATTTCCACATGACACGGTAACATTTGTTTACGCTACTGGTTACGAACATTGCTCAGTGTGACCACCATCTGCAGCCACGACAGCCTGGAACCGTGCTAGAGATACCATTTCACAATTGCTCGCGGCACTTTTCGAAAGACGAACCATGAAATGTTCATCTGTCGTGACAGAGCTCGTGCACTGTTTGACGATCGCTTATTGTAAAGCAGATGCATTAAGTTGTTCTGAAAGCGGTGCTGATATTCAAGATAATAAAAGCTAGTTAAAAGCTGAGCAACTGTTCACCAGGTATCCAGTCTAGTTTACCAAATTGCCAACCAGACTAACATTAATTATGATCTTTTAATAGTCATCTTATGACAACCGGTGATATATAAAGAGGATTTAAATAAAAAGAAATGAATCAGTTTATATTTGGACATTTATTTTAACATTGATCGTTGTTCCATTAAAATTTCAGCATATTAAACTTGATTTATAACTAAACTGGTGCCTTATTTAGGATCGTGAAAATGTGAGTTTGTAATCTTACAGAACACATCAAATATGGAGCCAAGATTGGGAGACTGCATGCAACACTGCATTCATAAAATAACACACGAAGAACGTTGAAACATATGCAAGAGGAAATAAACCACAACCAACCGATTCAGTTTTCACCCAAAGAAGTTACGGTCGTAACGCAATCCTGTCCGTCATGAAATTACCACACACTGGTATATGAAATTCACACTAATTGTCTGTGAAATCTTCCCACAAAGAATAGCTGAGGGCTACTTTGATGATTACACCACATGCCTCACGTGGCCAACTTGGTTTACACAAAGAGAGTAACTCTACAGTAATTTTGATAATTAAAATAAATTACATCGAAACACAATTTACAAAAGAAAAACTTCGAACTGGTTACTATCGTCTTACTATTATCCTGATGGGTCAAACAATTGCGCTTAGCCAGACATTACCACTTGAGACGCTCGCCGCGGACAGACTGGCTTAGGCCCCTACCAAGGATGCCTCACAAATACAATTGGAAGAGACCAGAGAGGGAGCTTCCTGTACCAGCATGACAATGGACGGACAGGACCATACCAAGAATAGAAATCTCTTTGCTTTTAGAAAGCGTAGCTATCTGTTCCGGCATTGGTCCTACTGTTCTCTAGCAGACAGGCTTGTCTGCTACCATCAAGCATGCAACTAGAAATAAATTTGTTCATTCATCCTTTCACACAGAAGGGAAGGGGGATGTCAGTATCTTAGCAAAGAAGTTACGGTCGTAACGCAATCCTGTCCGTCATGAAATTACCACACACTGGTATATGAAATTCACACTAATTGTCTGTGAAATCTTCCCACAAAGAATAGCTGAGGGCTACTTTGATGATTACACCACATGCCTCACGTGGCCAACTTGGTTTACACAAAGAGAGTAACTCTACAGTAATTTTGATAATTAAAATAAATTACATCGAAACGCAATTTACAAAAGAAAAACTTCGAACTGGTTACTATCGTCTTACTATTATCCTGATGGGTCAAACAATTGTATAAGCACGCGGTACTGGTCTCACAAAGTACACCCCACGTGGGTTGAACATAAAGAAAAGTTGATACATTGAAAAATATTGTCAAGACGAGACGTTTTAATATCAAGCAGATTCGCATTTAAGATTGATGATCTTAGAGTTACGGATCTCTAACACGTGGTTCCACTTAGCTCACAAAGTAGTGACAGAGCAACTACTGGAAGATATTCTGAACTTCAGACTCGAATTACACTGCGTTGCAAATTTAACATAACATAAGATATTTTAGATCTAAACCTGAAACAAAGGTGATTAATTTTTTAGTTAGGCTGAACTTAAGACATCCAGGCTTAGCAGAGATGCGCTTAGCCAGACATTACCACTTGAGACGCTCGCCGCGGACAGACTGGCTTAGGCCCCTACCAAGGATGCCTCACAAATACAATTGGAAGAGACCAGAGAGGGAGCTTCCTGTACCAGCATGACAATGGACGGACAGGACCATACCAAGAATAGAAATCTCTTTGCTTTTAGAAAGCGTAGCTATCTGTTCCGGCATTGGTCCTACTGTTCTCTAGCAGACAGGCTTGTCTGCTACCATCAAGCATGCAACTAGAAATAAATTTGTTCATTCATCCTTTCACACAGAAGGGAAGGGGGATGTCAGTATCTTAGCATATACACTATATAAAAAAAAGCGGATGGAGGTTCCATATGAGGCTGTCTGACATGAATAACATATAAACTGTGTTTTAAAGTGTAGTAGTGTGACAGATCGTTCTTGTTTATGTGTAAAAGTGACACGTTCCACTGCTCAGTCTCCTACCAGATAGTCAGAAACATCACAGTAAATTTAGAAGTGGAATGTATGCCGTAAATGACAACAGATTTAAGAAATTAACATGAAAGAAATCCAACAGAGACCTTTCAACATTGCATCCAGCATTCACAGCCATGGGAACACTAACGTCTTCAACAATTTCTGACGCAATTGGCCTCTTTCAGAAGCAAATCCCATATATAACTATGCGACTGCTAACAAGTTATCATTGCTTTATTTACGTGCTCAGATGCCCGTTTTTTAATTAATAACGTACTATCCATTCTCCCCTCATGTAAATGCCATCAGTTTATGATCAGTGACACTTCGACCTCCTACAAATAAAATTATGAGGGCATGCTAAAAAGTAATGCCTTCGCATTATTTACACGAGAACTCAATTTTTTTTGGTAAAACAAACGTTATTAACGTTCTACATTTTTTCTCTTCATTTTTACATATTTGCAGCCCTCTGTCGCTATAGGACTCCGAACTGTAGAGTGTAACATGGCGATGTGTAACGTAATTATGTCATTGTGTAAGAAAATGCTTGTTGTATTCGAGTTTAGAATTCGAAGAGTTCGTCTACACATGGAGCAACCTCTCCATCAGAATGACAGTGCCAGGCAACAATCAGATGCCTTGGATTCACTGTCATCGATCATTCTCCAAATAGTCTCTACTTGGCCCCATCCGATTTTTATCCATTTCCGAAACCTATAGAACATCTCCGAGGACTTCACTTTGATAGTGATGAAGCGGTACAAGCAGAGGAGAGGTTGTGCCCCCGTGAACAACATCAAACGTTCTACAGTGACGGTACCAACTAACTGGTCTCTCGTTGGCAGAAATGTGTTTATGTCCAGGGTGACTATACCGAGAAATAAATATGTAGATACGATGAATAAAGATACATAATTCAACACAGCTCTTTTTTAATTAGAAAGCTTTAACAATTTCCACATAAGAAATTGAAGATTTTTCAGGGTGTTCACGTACACCCATTTCGAGTAATAGTAATTGGTCACAAAAAAGAAAATAATAATAATTCAAAACAATATTTCGTGCGTTAACGTCAAGTTACTAGCTTCCCTTACCTCCTTGAAAGCAGTATGAAGCACAACAAAGGTGCAGAAGACAGAGCTAGTAGCACTAGCTACCCTGTAATTTAGATAACGAAATAACAAACTAAACAGAAAATGAAAACAAACTACACTCCTGGAAATGGAAAAAAGAACACATTGACACCGGTGTGTCAGACCCACCATACTTGCTCCAGACACTGCGAGAGGGCTGTACAAGCAATGATCACACGCACGGCACAACGGACACACCAGGAACCGCGGTGTTGGCCGTCGAATGGCGCTAGCTGCGCAGCATTTGTGCACCGCCGCCGTCAGAGTCAGCTAGTTTGCCGAGGCATACGGAGCTCCATCGCAGTCTTTAACACTGGTAGCATGCAGCGACAGCGTGGACGTGAACCGTATGTGCAGTTGACGGACTTTGAGTGAGGGCGTATAGTGGGCATGCGGGAGGCCGGGTGGACGTACCGCCGAATTGCTCAACACGTGGGGCGTGAGGTCTCCACAGTACATCGATGTTGTCGCCAGTGGTCGGCGGAAGGTGCACGTGCCTGTCGACCTGGGACCGGACCGCAACGACGCACGGATGCACGCCAAGACCGTAGGATCCTACGCAGTGCCGTAGGGGACCGCACCGCCACTTCCCAGCAAATTAGGGACACTGTTGCTCCTGGGCTATCGGCGAGGACCATTCGCAACCGTCTCCATGAAGCTGGGCTACGGTCCCGCACACCGTTAGGCCGTCTTCCGCTCACGCCCCAACATCGTGCAGCCCGCCTCCAGTGGTGTCGCGACAGGCGTGAATGGAGGGACGAATGGAGACGTGTCGTCTTCAGCGATGAGAGTCGCTTCTGCCTTGGTGCCAATAATGGTCGTATGCGTGTTTGGCGCCGTGCAGGTGAGCGCCACAATCAGGACTGCATACGACCGAGGCACACAGGGCCAACACCCGGCATCATGGTGTGGGGAGCGATCTCCTACACTGGCCGTACACCTCTGGTGATCGTCGAGGGGACACTGAATAGTGCACGGTACATCCAAACCGTCATCGAACCCATCGTTCTACCATTCCTAGACCGGCAAGGGAACTTGCTGTTCCAACAGGACAATGCACGTCCGCATGTATCCCGTGCCACCCAACGTGCTCTAGAAGGTGTAAGTCAACTACCCTGGCCAGCAAGATCTCCGGATCTGTCCCCCATTGAGCATGTTTGGGACTGGATGAAGCGTCGTCTCACGCGGTCTGCACGTCCAGCACGAACGCTGGTCCAACTGAGGCGCCAGGTGGAAATGGCATGGCAAGCCGTTCCACAGGACTACATCCAGCATCTCTACGATCGTCTCCATGGGAGAATAGCAGCCTGCATTGCCGCGAGAGGTGGATATACACTGTACTAGTGCCGACATTGTGCATGCTCTGTTGCCTGTGTCTATGTGCCTGTGGTTTTGTCAGTGTGATCATGTGATGTATCTGACCCCAGGAATGTGTCAATAAAGTTTCCCCTTCCTAGGACAATGAATTCACGGTGTTCTTATTTCAATTTCCAGGAGTGTATATTATCCCATACAGGAAGCATTACGCTCACAATTATTTGTCGGTGTCGAATACAAAGCATACATTTCCTGCTTGATGGCACCCTAGATGTCGTCAACACGAATAAGCTCAGGTGATCGTTGCGTAAGCGATGTAGGCTGAATGAACATAAGCACCCTAATGAGAATACAGGGTTTCTCAAACCATTCTTACCCAGTTGAGGAGCGGTTGTATGACACGTTGTCTTGCTGGTGGTTATGAACGCCTGATGATTGACTGCACTTTTCCGTTGATCGTCAACTTGTTCATCACCCAACATTAGTGCAAATTTGAGAGGACATTACAAAAATTTCTGCGGGGCAACTCCTTCATTAGGCTTACGAGGTACAAAATAATTGGAAAATTAATTGAGTATGTAATATAAATTCTTGTCAATGGCCACCATGAAACCATATTGAATACAGAGCTTGTTTAATGGACCGTCAGCTGTGTCGTGCCACTTCCTTTCGATAAAGAGCATAACTGACTAAATTCAGCTGAGTTGGATAGCATGAATTGCCTGCAAAGCAATCTATCGTTGTTACGTAAGCTCATAATCCTTGGCAAATACGAGGATTTGTGCCTACAAGGGCCCCGTTTTGTATTCCATAGACGATAAGATAAAAATACATGAAACATGTGCCTCAACGTCACCTTGCTACATACGCGCCGAGAGTAATTTGCCCGCTCAGATTTGCATACGGAGGCATAAGGTACAGCATTGAACATTAAACGTGACCGGTGAGCCAATTTATCTGCAGCCCGACACGCGTGTAGGTGGGTTATCTGTTTTCTGTAACTGCGCTTGAGCAATATGACACGGCATAAACAGTACTGCCCTGAAAGGAAAGTCAAATTGCTCTGATTGTTCCACGCTAGCCATATATGTCTGTTCGTGCTGTGCCAGTAATAAACATTTTAAAGGATGACAGAGTGGTCATTCAGTGTTGCGAAATTGTGACGGTGAGAAGGTACATGCAAATGGGAGTGGAAATCTTGTATAATCAGGCAGCATAGTGAAAAAGTCACAATCAAAGTAAATATAATTAACTCATTTTTTCCCAACTGCTTGGTGTCGTTAAAGGCGTACAATATTTCGTGAGGCAGCCTATCTAGTTACACAAGGTGCTGCAGAAACAGTTTGGAGTACTTGATATTGAAATTAACTAATTGTGAGCATGTGATTCTTGCTGTTGATGTTATGGACTTCAGCCGAATACTGTTTTGATGCAGCTCCCCACTCTATCCTGTGCAAAGCTCTTTATCACTACCGCAACCTACATCGACTTCATCAATATCTAGACAAGCCTTCGTCTTCCTCTGTAACTTTTATTCCCCACAGCTCGCCCCCTACTGAAAGTGACTCTTTCTTCACGCCTCAGTATGTGTCCACTAATCGATCGCTTCATTTAATTAAGTTTTGGCATAAATATCTTTTCGTCCCACATCCATTCACTATCTCCTCATTAATAACCCAATATTCAATACCTTCAGGGCGCGATAACAAAGATGATGTTATTGATGACAGTGCCACTAAAGCAGAGTTACTAAACATGATTTTCTGAAATTACTTCGTCAAAGAAGAAGCTAGTATTCAAGAATTCTTACCAAGAACAACTGCCTCCACGAGTGACTTCGTGTAGTAAAGCAGCTTAAAACATTTAATAAACGCAAGGCCTCCGGTGCTGAGCGTAAACCATTCAGGTACCTCTTAGAGTATGCTGATACATTATTCCATATTTAGCAATCATATACAACCGATCGCTTGTTGAAAGGTCCTTACATAGAAACTAGAAAGTTGCACTGTTCACACCTCTACCCAAGAAAGGAAATAGGAATAATCCGCTAAATTACAGACCCATACCGCTAAAGTTGATTTGCAGTAGGATTTTGGAACATATATTGTGTTCCAGCGTTGTGAGTTATTTCGAAGAAAACGATTCATTGACAAACAGTCCACACGGGTTCAGAAAATATCGTTCTTGTGAAACACAACTAGCCCTTTATTCTAACGAATTAATGAATCCCATCGACAGGGGATTTCAAACTGATTCCATATTTTTAGATTTCCAGGTTTTTGACACCGTATTTCACGAGACACTTCTAATCACATAGGCCCTCTTCTGCTCCCGATCTAATAAACGATTTAGTAGACAAGATGAGTAGCACTCTTCTATTGTTTGCAGATGATGCTGTCATTCACCCTCTTATAAAGTCATCAGATGATCAAAGCAAATTGCAAAACGATTTAGACAAGATATCTGTATCACAGGAAAACTCGCAAATGACTCTAAATGCCGGCCGGGGTGGCCGAGCTGTTCTAGGCCCTATAGTCCGGAACCGCGCGACCGCTACGGTCGCAGGCTCGAATGCTCCCTCGGGAATGGATGTGTGCGATGCCCTTAGGTTGGTTAGGTTTAAGCAGTTCTAAGTTCTAGGGGACTGATGACCTGAGATGTTAGGTCCCATAGTGCTCAGAGCCATTTTTTTGACCGTAAATATTGAAAAGTGTGAAGATATCCACATGGGTACCAAAAGAAATCCGCTAAATGTCAGTAACACTCAGTAACACGATAAATCACAGCAATCTAAAAGCTGTAAATGCAACTAAATATTTAAGGGCTACAATTACGAACAACGAAACTGGAACGATCACATGAAAACGTTGTGGCTAAAGCAAACCAAAGACTACGGTTTCTTGGCAGAACAATGAGTAAATGTAACACGTCTACTAAAGAGCCTGCTTACACTACGCGTGTACGTCGTCTTTTTCATAAGATAGGACAAACGCAGGGTATCGAAGAAGTTCAAAGGAGGGCAGCTCTTTTTGTATTATCGCGAAATAAGGGAGAGAACACCAAGCATGTGATACGTGACTGGGGTGGAAATTATTAAAACAAAGATGTTTTTCGTTACGGCAGGACCTTGTCATAAAATTTCAGTCACCAACTTACTCTTCAGAGAATGAAAATACTTCTTTGGCGCCCATCATCCCATCATTATAAAATTAGAGAAATCAGAGCTCACACAGAGAGATTTTAGTGTTCATTTTTTCCACGCGCTGTTCGAGAGGGAACGGTAGAGAAATAACTTGAAGAGGGTCCATGAACCCTCTGTCAGGCACTTAACTGTCAGCCTAAGAGTAGGTCAACCGATCTAATGTTAAGCTTTCTTCTGTAGCACCAGATTTCAAAAAGATGCTATTCTCTTCTAGTGGACTGCTGCATCGTCCACGTTCCATTTCTTGCAGGCCTACATCGCAATCAAAGAGCTTCAGAAAGGACTTCCTAACTCTTAAATTTATATAACATGTTAAGGAAGTTCTCTTTTGCAGAAACGCCTTTCTTACTATTGCCGGTGTGAATATTACACTGAGGTGACAAAGTTATGGGATAGTGATACGCACATATACAGGTGGCGGTAGTATTGGGTACTAAAGGTATGAAAGAGCAGTACAATGGCGCCGCTGTCTTCCGTACTCAGGAGAGCACATTTAAAAAGGTTTCCGCTATGATTATGGTTGCATGACGGGAAGTAACAGGCTTTTAACGTGGAATGGTATTTTGATCTAGAGGCATTGGACATTCCATTTCAGGAATCGTCAGGGAAATCAAAATTCCGAGATCCACAGTGTCAAGAATGTGCCTAGCATACAACATTTCAGGCACTATCTCTCACCATGGAAAACGCAGTGACCGACGGCCTTCACTTACCGACCGAAATCAGTGACGTTTGCGTAAAGTTGTCAGTACTAACAGACAAGAAACATTGAGCGAAATAACCACAGAAGCAATTTCGGACATATGGTGAAGTATGCATTTGACGGTGAGGTTAAACTTGGCGTTAGTGGGCTATGGCAGCAGACGACTGACGCGAATGCCTTTGCCAACAGCACATCGATTGGACCGTAGACGTCTGGAAAACCGTGGCCTGGTGAGATGAGTGGCGATTTCAGTTGGTAATAGCTGATGGTAGGGCTCGAGTGTGACACAGAATCTATGAAGCCATGGACCCAAATTGTCAACAAGGCACTGTGCAGGCTGGTGGTGGCTCCATAATGGTGTGGGCTGTGTTCACATGGAACGGACTGGATCCTCTGGTCCAACTACACCTATCACTGACTGAAAATTTTTATGTTCGGGTACTTAGAGACCATTTGCAACCACTCATGGACTTCATGTTCCCAAAAAGCGATAGAATTTTTATAGATGACAATGCGCCAAGCCACCGGCCACTTTTGGTAGCGACTGGTTTGAAGAACATTCTGTTCAATTCGAGCGAATGATTTGGCCACCCAGATCGCCCGACAATATATAGTACATAATCGGAAGGTTATTTCGTGCACACAATCCTTAACCGATAACACTTTCGAAATTATGGACCGCTATAGACGCAGCATGGCTCAGTATTTCTGAAGGGGACTTCTAACGACTTTATGAGTCCATGCAGCGTCTAGCTGCGGCACTGCGCTGGGCAAAAGGAGGTCAAATACGACATTAGGACGTATTACATGATTTTTGTTACCTATGTGTATATCCTCTTCTTCAGCTTTCGTCAGTCATTTCGTCATCTGCTGCTTTCAGTGTCTCGTTCCTTAATGTAATTCAGACTTCAAATATTGCAAAACGTCTCGGTGGGTGGCTATGTACGTAAAAACTAGTATTTCATTTGAGTCCGTATGTATATCAGTACACTGCACTGAACACGTATTTCATTGCTGTCTAATTGTTGTTTATACGTCCGCTAAATGACTTCAGAACGTTTATTTTCAAACTAGACAGGGCTCTTGATTCACGTCCAAGGAAGTATCGAATTAGTTATCTGTGGTGACTTCAAGAATAATTTTGTAAGCGATTGGGCAAGAAAAAATATGTTTCAAGCTCTCCTAAATTCATATGATCTGATGCAGACTGTACTTTTTCCAAACAGGGTGCAGGGGAATAGTTGAACAAGTGTAGACAATATTTTTATTGGTTCTTCATTACTAGGTGGACATTCTGAGATGATGCACCAATTTTTCACTCGAACAAATGCTATACATAATTATAAACTACATAATAAAGGTAATCCAACGACAATAGAGAATTTCTTAAACGACGTTAAGAACAAAGAGCGGCGGGATGTTTATAAGGCTGATAATATAGACGGTAAATATAATGCCTTTCTTAACAGATTTCTCATGCTCTTTGAAAGCTGCTTTCCATTAGAACGTTTTAAACACAGTACTAGCAGTAACCCCCCATGAACCATGGGGAGGCTTGCGTGCCTCAGCGATACAGATGGCCGTACCGTAGGTGCAACCACAACGGAGGGGTATATGTTGAGAGGCCAGACAAACATGTGGTTCCTGAAGAGGGGCAGCAGCCTTTTCAGTAGTTGCAGGGGCAACAGTCTGGATGATTGACTGATCTGGCCTTGCAACATTAACCAAAACGGCCTTGCTGTGCTGGTACTGGGAACGGCTGAAAGCAAGGGGAAACTACAGCCGTAATTTTTCCCGAGGACATGCAGCTTTACTGTACGATTAAATGATGATGGAGTCCTCTTGTGTAAAATATTCCGGAGGTAAAATAGTCCCCCATTCGGATCTCCGGGCGGGGACTACTCAGGAGGACGTCGTTATCAGGAGAAAGAAAACTGGCGTTCTGCGGATCGGAGCTTGGAATGTCAGATCCCTTAATCGGGCAGGTAGGTTAGAAAATTTAAAAAGGGAAATGGATAGGTTAAAGTTAGATATAGTGGAAATTAGTGAATTTCGGTGGCAGGAGGAACAAGACTTTTGGTCATGTGAATACAGGGTTATAAATACAACATCAAATAGGGGTAATGCAGGAGTAGGTTTAATAATGAATAAAAAGATAGGAGTGCGCGTAAGCTACTACAAACAGCATAATGAACGCATTATTGTGGCCAAGATAGACACAAAGCCCATGCCTACTACAGTAGTACAAGTTTATATGCCAACCAGCTCTGCAGATGATGAAGAAACTGATGGAATGTATGATGAGATAAAAGAAATTATTCAGGTAGTGAAGGGAGACGAAAATTTAATAGTCATGGGTGACTGGAATTCGTCAGTAGGAAAAGGGAGAGAAGGAAATATAGTAGGTGATTATGGATTGGGGCTAAGAAATGAAAGAGGAAACTGTCTGGTAGAATTTTGCACAGAGCATACCTTAATCATAAAAGAAGGTTGTATACATGGAAAAATCCTGGAGATACTAAAAGGTATCAAATAGATTATACAATGGTAAGGCAGAGATTTAGGAATCAGGTTTTAAATTGTAGGACATTTCCAGGGGCAGATGGGGACACTGACCACAATCTATTGGTTATGACCTGTAGGTTAAAACTGAAGAAACTGCAAAAAGGTGGGAATATAAGGACATGGGATCTGGATAAGCTGAAAGAACCAGAGGTTGTACAGAGTTTCAAGGAGAGCATAAGGGAACAATTGACAGGAATGGGGGAAAGAAACACAGTAGAAAAAGAATGGGTAGCTCTGAGGGATGAAGTCGTGAATACAGCAGAGGATAAAGTAGGTAAAAAGACGAGGGCTGCTAGAAATCCTTGGGTAACAGAAGAAATATTGAATTTAATTGATGAAAGGAGAAAATATAAAAATGCAGTAAATGAAGCAGGCAAAAAGGAATACAAACGTCTCAAAAATGAGATCGCAGGAAGTGCAAAATGGCTAAGCAGGGATGGGTAGAGGTCAAATGTAAGGATGTAGAAGCTTATATCTACATCTACATCTACATGACTACTCTGCAATTCACATTTAAGTGCTTGGCAGAGGGTTCATCGAACCACAATCATACTATCTCTCTACTATTCCACTCCCGAACAGCGAGCGGGAAAAACGAACACCTAAACCTTTCTGTTCGAGCTCTGATTTCTCTTATTTTATTTTGATGATCATTCCTACCTATGTAGGTTGGGCTCAACAAAATATTTTCGCATTCGGAAGAGAAAGTTGGTGACTGAAATTTCGTAAAAAGGTCTCGCCGCGACGAAAAACGTCTATGCTGTAATGACTTCCATCCCAACTCGTGTATCATATCTGCCACACTCTCTCCCCTATAACGCGATAATATAAAACGAGCTGCCCTTCTTTGCACCCTCTCGATGTCCTCCGTCAATCCCACCTGGTAAGGATCCCACACCGCGCAGCAATATTCTAACAGAGGACGAACGAGTGTAGTGTAAGCTGTCTCTTTAGTGGCCTTGTTGCATCTTCTAAGTGTCCTGCCAATGAAACGCAACCTTTGGCTCGCCTTCCCGACAATATTATCTATGTGGTCCTTCCAACTGAAGTTGTTTGTAATTTTAACACCCAGGTACTTAGTTGAATTGACAGCCTTGAGAATTGTACTATTTATCGAGTAATCGAATTCCAACGGATTTATTTTGGAACTCATGTGGATCATCTCACACTTTTCGTTATTTAGCGTCAACTGCCACCTGACACACCATACAGCAATCTTTTCTAAATCGCTTTGCAGCTGATACTGGTCTTCGGATGACCTTACTAGACGGTAAATTACAGCATCATCTGCGAACAACCTAAGAGAACTGCTCAGATTGTCACCCAGGTCATTTATATAGATCAGGAACAGTAGAGGTCCCAGGACGCTTCCCTGGGGAACACCTGATATCACTTCAGTTTTACTCGATGATTTGCCGTCTATTACTACGAACTGCGACCTTCCTGACAGGAAATCACGAATCCAGTCGCACAACTGAGACGATACCCCATAGCTCCGCAGCTTGATTAGAAGTCGCTTGTGAGGAACGGTGTCAAAAGCTTTCCGGAAATCTAGAAATACGGAATCAACTTGAGATCCCCTGTCGATAGCGGCCATTACTTCATGCGAATAAAGAGCTTATCTCACGAGGGGTTAGATAGATACTGCCTACAGGAAAATTAAAGAGATCTTTGGAGAGAAGAGAAACACGTGTATGAATATCAAGAGCTCAGATGGCAACAAAGTTCTAAGCAAAGAAGGGAAGGCAGAAAGGTGGAAAGAGTATATAGAAGGTTTATACAAGGGCGATGTACTTGAGGACAATATTATGGAAATGGAAGAGGATATAGATGAAGACGAAATGGGAGATAAGATACTGCGTGAGTAGTTTGACAGAGCACTGAAAGACCTGAGTCGAAACAAGGCCCCCGGAGTAGACAACATTCCATTAGAACTACTGACAGCCTTGGGAGAGCCAGTCATGACAAAACTCTACCAGCTGGTGAGCAAGATGTATGAGACAGGCGAAATACCCTCAGACTTCAAGAAGAATATAATAATTCCAATCCCAAAGAAAGCAGGTGCTGACAGATGTGAAAATTACCGAACTATCAGTTTAATTTGTCACAGCTGCAAAATACTAATGCGAATTCTTTACAGACGAATGGAAAAACTGGTAGATGCGGACCTCGGGGAGGATCAGTTTGGATTCCGTAGAAATGTTGGAACACGTGAGGCGATACTGACCTTACGACTTATCTTAGAAGAAAGATTAAGAAAAGGCAAACCTACGTTTCTAGCATTTGTAGACTTAGAGAAAGCTTTTGACAATGTTGATTGGAATACTCTCTTTCAAATTCTGAAGGTGGCAGGGGTAAAATTCAGGGAGCGAAAGGCTATTTACAATTTGTACAGAAACCAGATGGTGGTTATAAGAGTCGAGGGACATGAAAGGGAAGCAGTGGTTGGGAAGGGAATAAGACAGGGTTGTAGCCTCTCCCCGATGTTATTCAATCTGTATATTGAGCAAGCAGTAAAGGAAACAAAAGAAAAATTTGGAGTAGGTATTAAAATTGATGGAGAAGAAATAAAAACTTTGAGGTTCGCCGATGACATTGTAATTGTGTCAGAGACGGCAAAGGACTTGGAAGAGCAGTTGAACGGAATGGACAGTGTCCTGAAAGGAGGATATAAGATGAACATCAACAAAAGCAAAACGAGGATAATGTAATGCAGTCAAATTAAATTGGGTGATGCTGAGGGAATTAGATTAGGAAATGAGACACTTAAAGTAGTACAGGAGTTTTGCTATTTAGGAAGTAAAATAACTGATGATGGTCGAAGTAGAGAGGATATAAAATGTAGACTGGCAATGGCAAGGAAAGCGTTTCTGAAGAAGTGAAAGTTGTTAACATCGAATATAGATTTATGTATCAGGAAGTCGTTTCTGAAAGTATTTGTTTGGAGTGTAGCCATGTATGAAAGTGAAACATTTACGATAACTAGTTTGGGCAAGAAGAGAATAGAAGCTTTCGAAATGTGGTGCTACAGAAGAATGCTGAAGAGAAGGTGGATAGATCACGTAACTAATGAGACGGTATTGAATAGGATTGGGGAGAAGAGAAGTTTGTGGCACAACTTGACTAGAAGAAGGGATCGGTTGGTAGGACATGTTTTGAGGCATCAAGGGATCACAAATTCAGCATTGGAGGGCAGCGTGGAGGGTAAAAATCGTAGAGGGAGACCAAGAGATGAATACACTAAGCAGATTCAGAAGGATGTAGGTTGCAGTAGGTACTGGGAGATGAAGAAACTTGCACAGGATAGAGTAGCACGGAGAGCTGCATCAAACCAGTCTCAGGACTGAAGACAACAACAACAACAACAACTAGCAGTAAAACGTAGCCTGGGCGTTTCACTAGTGGGATAAGGTTATCATGTAGAAGAAAATGGAAATTATATCAAAATGTTAGAAGTTGTCACAATCGAGCTACAGTAGCCCATTACAAACAGTACTGTAAGGTACTTAAATGCTATTAGGAAGGCAAATAGTATGTGGTAAACAAATATAATAGCTAATTCTAAGAAGAAAATTAAAACCATATGGTCAGTCATGGAGGAAATGTCTGGTCAGCAGCACAAGGTCGAGAACATAAAGTTAATATGCAGTAAACAAATTTCTGTAAATCAGACATATGGACAGTACTTAACAATCACTTTGAGAACGTAGCTAGTGAATTAAACAAATGCTTAGTTTCTGCGGGCAATCATACAACTCTCTTAGAAAATGGCTTTCCATGACTGATACATGAAATTGTGATATTGGCAAGGGGGAGACTGAGTCAATAATTTAATCACTGAAGACTGAGGACTCTCATGGACATGATGGAGGATCTTGCAGAACACTAAACTAGTGTGCTGCACTGTACTTAGGTATATTAGTAATTTTTTACTTTCGGAATGGTCGATTTCCTGAAGGATTAAAGTACTCAGCAGTAAAAACGCTGAATAAAAAGCGAGAAAGGGAAAATGTAGACAATTTTAGACCTTTTTCTAGCCATCAGTGTTTGGAAAGTCATTGAAAGTGCTGTGTATGTAAGGATGATTGATCATTTCATTTCACATAATTTGCTGTCAAATGCACAGTTTGATTTTAGAAGTGTCTTTTGAGTCATCAGTCTTTTGACTGATTTCATGCAGCCCACCACAAATTCCTCTCCTGCTCCAACCTCTTCATCTCAGAATAGCACTTGCAACCCACGTCCTCAATTATTTGCTGGATGTATGCCAATCTGTGTCTTCCTCTACAGTTTTTGCCCTCTACAGCTCTTTCTAATATCATGGAAGTCATTCCCTGATGCCTTAACAGGTATCATATCATCTTCTTCCTGTCAGTGTTTTCCACATGTTTCTTTCCTCTCCAATTCTGCGCAGTACCTTCTTATTCCTTACCTTATCAGTCCAACTAATTTTCAGAATTCGTCTGTAGCACCCTGTCTCAAATGCTTCGATACTCTTCCGCTCCGACTTTCCTACAGTCCATGTTTCACTACCATACAATGCTATGCTCCAAGCGTACATTCTGAAACATTTCCTCCTGATACTAGTAGATTTCTCTTGGCCAGAAATGCCCTATTTGCCATTGCTAGATTGCTTTTGATGTCCTACTTGCTAAGTCTGTCATTGGTTACTTTGCTGCCTAGGTAGCAGAATCCCTCAACTTCATCTATTTCGTAACCATCAGTCCTGATGTCAAGTTTCTTGCTCTTCTCATTTCTACCACTTCCCATTACCTTCGTCTTTCTTCGATTTACTCTCAGTCCTTATTCTTTCCTTATTAGACTGTTCGTTCCATACAACAGATCAACTAATTCTTCTTCACTTTCATTTAGGATAGTTATGTCATCAGCGAATCGTGTCATTGACATACTTTCACCTTGAATTTTAATTCCACTTTCTTTTATTTCCATCAATGCTCCTTCGATGTACGGATTGAAAAATACGGCAAAAGGCTACAACCCTGCCTTACACTGTTCTTGGTCATCCTCTCATATTAACCCCTCTTGCCTCTTGCACATATCGTATATTACCCGTCTTTCCCTATAGCTTGCTCCTATTTTTCTCAGAATTGCGAACTTCTTGCAGCATTTGACATTGTCGATTGCTTTTTCCAGGTCGACAGATCCTATGAGCGTTTCTTGATTTTTCTTTATTCTTGCTTCCCTTATCAACGGCAACACGAGAATTGCCTCTCTGGTAAATTTACCTTTCCTAATGCCAAACTGATCGTCATCTAACACATCCTCAATTTCCTTTTCCATTATTCTGTATATTATTCTTGTAAGTAACTTTAATGCATGAGCTGTTAAGCTAATTGTGCGATTATTCTCGCACTTGTCAGCTCTTGCAGTCCTCGGAATTGTGCGGGTGATATTTTTCTGAAAGTCAAATGGTATTCTGAAAGTCAAATGGTATTCTCCACGCAACGTGAATAGTCGTTTTGTTGCCACTTCGCCCAATGATTTGAGAAATTCGTATGGGATTTTATCTATTCCTTCTGCTTTATTTGATTTAGGTCCTCCAAAGCTCTCTGGAATTCTAATTCTAACACTGGATACCCTATCTCTTCTAAATCTACTCCTGTTTCTTCTTCTATCGCATCAGACCATTTTTCCCCTCATAGGGGCCTTCAGTGTACTCTTTCCAGCCGCTTTCTCCTCTGTGTTTAACAGTGGTTTAACAAGTGAAAATGCTATGTTCCCTTTTCTGTGAGGTACTTGATGGATTAAAGAAAAGTTTTCGAATACTTGGCATCTTTATTGATTTAACTGGGACGTTTGAGTGTGCTGATCACAAAATATTGCTCCTGAAGTAGGACCACTACGAAATACGGGAAGTAAAGCACAATACTATTGCTTCTCCTCTTACTTTAAGAACAGGCAGCAAACGGTCATTCTCCACAATATTGAAAACAGGTATGATGTGGGATGCCCAGTGATCAGTGCTAGGGCCACTCCCGATCCTTACTTATATAAATGATATGCCTTCTAGTATTACAGGCGACTCTAAAATTTTTCTGTTTGCTGATGACGTAAGCTTGGTAGTAAAGGACGACGTGTGCAACGTTGGTACTGTTTCAGATAGTGCGGTTCAACGCATATATTCATGGCTTGCAGAAAACTAATGCTATATCACATAAGACTGAGGTTTTACAGTTTCTAACACACAGTTCATTAAAACCTGACGTTTTAATTACACACAATGGGGATATGATTAGTGTGACTGAACTTTTAAAATTTCTAGGTGTTCAGATACATGGGAAACTGTCGTGGAAAGCCCACGTTCAGAATCATGGTCCAAGACTTAATGCTACCATTTTCACCTTTAGAACAGTATCTGAAATAAGTGATCGTTCAACACGAAAAGCAATCTACTTTGCTTATTTTCATTCGCTTATCACGCATAATGTTATATTTTGGGTAAATCTTCCCATTTTCAAAGGATATTTTCGGCTAAGAAACCGTGGTTTGGCCAGTAAGTGGTGTAAGCTGGCGATCCTCTTGTATACCCATGTTCATTAGTCTGAGTATTCTGACATTAGCCTCTCAATATATACACTCCTGGAAATTGAAATAAGAACACCGTGAATTCATTGTCCCAGGAAGGGGAAACTTTATTGACACATTCCTGGGGACAGATACATCACATGATCACACTGACAGAACCACAGCCACATAGACACAGGCAACAGAGCATGCACAATGTCGGCACTAGTACAGTGTATATCCACCTTTCGCAGCAATGCAGGCTGCTATTCTCCCATGGAGACGATCGTAGAGATGCTGGATGAAGTCCTGTGGAACGGCTTGCCATGCTATTTCCACCTGGCGCCTCAGTTGGACCAGCGTTCGTGCTGGACGTGCAGACCGCGTGAGACGACGCTTCATCCAGTCCTTAACATGCTCAATGGGGGAGAGATCCGGAGATCTTGCTGGCCAGGATAGTTGACTTACACCTTCTAGAGCACATTGGGTGGCACGGGATACATGCGGACGTGCATTGTCCTGTTGGAACAGCAAGTTCCCTTGCCGGTCTAGGAATGGTAGAACGATGGGTTCGCTGACGGTTTGGATGTACCGTGCACTATTCAGTGTCCCCTCGACGATCACGAGAGGTGTACGGCCAGTGTAGGAGATCGCTCCCCACACCATGATGCCTGGTGTTGGCCCTGTGTGCCTCGGTCGTATGCAGTCCTGATTGTGGCGCTCACCTGCACGGCGCCAAACACGCATACGACCATCATTGGCACCAAGGCAGAAGCGACTCTCATCGCTGAAGACGACACGTCTCCATTCGTCCCTCCATTCACGCCTGTCGCGACACCACTGGAGGCGGGCTGCACGATGTTGGGGCGAGAGCGGAAGACGGCCTAACGGTGTGCGGGACCGTAGCCCAGCTTCATGGAGACGGTTGCGAATGGTCCTCGCCGATACCCCAGGAGCAACAGTGTCCCTAATTTGCTGGGAAGTGGCGGTGCGGTCCCCTACGGCACTGCGTAGGATCCTACGGTCTTGGCGTGCATCCGTGCGTCGCTGCGGTTTGGTCCCAGGTCGACGGGCACGTGCACCTTCCGCCGACCACTGGCGACAACATCGATGTACTGTGGAGACCTCACGCCCCACGTGTTGAGCAATTCGGCGGTACGTCCACCCGGCTTCCCGCATGCCCACTATACGCCCTCGCTCAAAGTCCGTCAACTAAACATACGGTTCACGTCCACGCTGTCGCGGCATGCTACCAGTGTTAAAGACTGCGATGGAGCTCCGTATGCCACGGCAAACTGGCTGACACTGACGGCGGCGGTGCACAAATGCTGCGCAGCTAGCGCCATTCGACGGCCAACACCGCGGTTCCTGGTGTGTCCGCTGTGCCGTGCGTGTGATCATTGCTTGTACAGCCCTCTCGCAGTGTCCGGAGCAAGTATGGTGGGTCTGACACACCGGTGTCAATGTGTTCTTTTTTCCATTTCCAGGAGTGTATATTCTCTACTGTCGTTTCTTATTAACAGTATAAGCTTATTCCGAAGAATTAGCAGCTTTCACCAGTTAACACTAGCCAGAAATCGAATCCGCTTTTGGATCGCACTTACTTGACTTTTGTACAGGAAGGCGAGCAGTATTTTTCAATAAGCTACCACAAAAATTTAAAAAATCTTACCAGTAATCCACACCATTTCAAATCTAAACTGAAGAGTTCCCTCAGGGATCATTCCTTTATTCTATGGAGGAGTTCCTTGAAAAATTAAGGTGATTTAAACTTATAGCTTGACGTCTTTTTAGGATTCATAAACATTTCATTGTATCTACTATTACTTTTCTGTTGTAATTTCATGCACTGACACTTTTCATGATTTTCTCCTGATCTTGGTCTTACGAAACTAGACATGTAAAATAAAAGAATAAATTAATAAAATAAAGAAGGTACTAGAAAACTTGGCTGGCGTTCCACAAACTTCACACTTCGGAAAAACATCCGTAATGCACAAAGTATATAAACAAAATACTTTCTCACAAAGCCTTTCTTTTTAAATCGAGGACGAATATGTTTTTCAATTAAAATCAGTGAAAATACGACACGTGACCTGTATATAGAGAGAAAATACAGGATATCCCCGAATACCGCCGACAAACTTTGGGAGCTTGATTGGCATTGTTAGAAAACAATTCGTTATTACCATAATAACCTTTGTGAGTGTATTACATTCTCTCTCTCTCTCTCTCTCTCTCTCTCTCTCTCTCTGTACTTACTGGCATTTATACCATCCTATGACGTCATAGCTTTCATGATTATGCAAATTCATGCCCCTCCTGACGCCACAGCTGTGGAAGTAACATAAGAGCAGAAGCCATGCGTGCCATCTGTCTGTGAATCGTGTAAACTTTATTCTGTGCGTTAGCGTATTTTACCTATTTGGGCACCGTATTCTCTGAGGCAGAGACTGGAGACCTGTCCGCTTTTGCCTAAACGAATGTGGGAAATCACCTATTTACCACACTCAGTCTGAGCGGTGAATAGATAGACGCTCGCTAATCCACCGCGGCTAGTTCACCTCTCGCTGGCTAGCGTTTAGCTATCCGAACAGGTTATATGATCTATTACGCTGATAATGAAGATACCTGCACAGGAGTGCACCCTGGGTATCGGTCTACACCGTATTAAACGCACAGTAGAACTTGGTACTTCGCGGGGGGGTTCCCACAAATACTGCTGTCGCTGTGTGGGCAGACTGCTCTCGATCTCCGTGCGAAAAGGCCGCGGATATGGAACGGCATGCTTTCAGCACACAGTTCTCCCGGTCGTTGTCAGCTTTCGTGACCGGAGCCGCTGCTTCTCATCAAGTAGTTTCTCAATTGGCCTCACAAGGACAGAGTCCTCTCCGCTTACCAACAGCGCTCGGGAGACCCGGACGGTCACCCATCTAAGTGCCAGCCAAGCCCGACGGCGCTTAACTTCGGTGATCTGAAGGGAACCACAGCAGCAAGGCTGCTGGCTTGGGTAGGCAGCACGTAGAATAAACAAGCACCTGTATTTCTACGCAAGCATTAGTGACATAAGGCAGTGACGTAGCTTAAATGACTTCACACTGGATGTTACAGAATGAAGTTTTAAAAATTTGGGAGATTGTAGAGGATGAAATTCTGAACATTTTGATACAAGGGACCTACAGCCGAAAATGTGAAAATTTCCACAGCCACCAATGGGCTGTTGAAAATCCACAAATTTCCCAATACAAGAAGTTACCAGGTGAGATTCTAAGTGAAACTTTGGGCTGGAATTCTTGGTCATCACTGTATTGGAGCAGACATATTACCAGCTCGTTTGAACGGTGTATCATTGTATTCGACCTTCCTGGAGAACGCCTAACCAGAACTTCTGGAGGACGATCCTTTGCAATTGTCCACTAGTTTGTGGTTTCAGAGAGATGGTTGTCCAGAGCACTGTGATCGTCACGCCAGGGCATATGTTACAGGTAATTTGAAGAGGTTCCCCAGTCCCTTGTCCTACGCACTGCCCTGAGTCAGCCGAGTTGACTTGTACCTCTAGGTTCATGTAAAGCCCCTTGTGTACTCAACATCAGTGGGAACAGTACCTGAGCTTACTGAGCACATCTTTAGAGCTTTTGATACCGTCAGAGGGGAGGGTGGGATCTTACAGGGAATCAGACTACACACAGTTCGTCCTTGTGCGTTAGGTAATCAGGTTTGTGGTCGTCACAGAGAACATTTATTCTTCAGCAGTGAAGCCTCAGATTCGATTTACAGTATTTGATTGTACTCTGCGGTCAAGTAACGTTTTTCAGAGTGGAATACGGTGGTGTTTCTTTTAGCCTACCGAGTAGCAGAAAGTCCTCCCCTTCTAGCAGCAGTTTTTTATAGTTCGCTGGAGCGTGAAAGGATGTCTAGCGAGTGGAATAAAGGGCAGGTCATTCCCATTTTCAATAAGGAACGTAGGACAGGCGCACATAATTATGGCCCTATATCGTTGATGTCAATCTGTTATATAATTATGGAACATGTTTTACGCACAAGGATTGTGACGCCCTTGGAGAACTAAAATGTTCTCTATGAAAGTCAACATAGATTCTGAAAATAGAGATCTTTCGAAACTCAGCTCTCTCTGCTCCTCCTTGACATTCACTGCGCTGTAGACAACGGCGCCCAGGTTGGCCGTGTGTTCCTTGACTTCAGGAAAGCATTTGACACCGTACAGCACTGCCGTCTAGTGAAAAAAACAAAGCTTACTGAGTAACGGACCAAATTTACAACTTAATTCAAGACTTTCTTGCACTTAGAACTCAACATGTCGCTCTTAAAGGAGCAAAATCTACAAATGTATCCCAAAGAACCGTGATAAGATCGTTACTGTTGACAATATGTAGAAATGGCATGGTTGTTCTTCTTGTGACAGAAGTTTATTCGCCCAGTGCGCACAAAAATACACCATGATTACCAGTTTCAAAGAAATTTAAGTCTCCGTTTTCAGATCATTTATACAGAAAAATTTTTTCAGTGCCAGTCCATGTCGTCGACTGTTTAATTGGACACAACTTATAGACACGACATTCCATAGTACAGTCTCTCGTCACACTATAAGTAGGTAAGACGTGTAACCGGAGCGGTGGTCTCGCGGTTCTAGGCGCTTCAGTCTGGAACCGCGCGATCGCTACGGTCGCAGGTTTGAATCCTACCTCGAGCATGCATGTGTGTGATGTCCTTAGGTTAGTTAGGTTTAAGTAGTTCAAAGTTCTAGGGGACTGATGACCACAGATGTTAAGTCCCATAGTGCTCAGACCCATTTAAACCATTTTAAGACGTTTATAAAGTGTTTTCATGTTGTGTTCTTGTTGAAATGTCAATAAGAACGAAATGGATTAATAGTGTAAATTTTTTTCTATGGAAATGATCTAAAGATGGCGATTTAATTTCGCTGAAACTAGTAATCATTTTTAATTTTGTGTATTTGTATGTTTATACTCTGTGATCGCCTCGAATACATGTGACAACGTGAGGTAATCATCATATGTAAATAGTACAGTAGAAAGCGTCCGAACCTCTTTAACACTTTTCGCAGATGGTGCAATTGTCTATAAGAAAGTAGCGGCGACAGAAGACAGTATCGATTTTCAAATTGGCCCACGCAAGTCTGATGGATGGTGCAAGCTCTGGAACTTCCCTGAACGTAAATAAATGTAACATATTGCGCAAACATAGGAAAAGAAATCCAGCTATACTGCTGACGACAAATCGCTGGAAACAGTATCCACCGCAAAATGCTTAGAGTAAGTCGATCTTAAGTGGAATGAACACACAAAATAAATAGTAGAAAAACAGACTGAGATGATAGGAATATTCTTAAGGAAATGTAGTAATGTATTTCACCCACGAAATAAGTGGCTTACAGCTCCCCCCCCCTCCCCACCACAGTAGCTGCTGGCACGATAGCTTAGCGTGTTCGGTCAGAGGGTTAGCACCCTCTGTAATAAACAAATCAAATGAGTAAACAAATGAGTCAACGGCTCAACACTGCACTTGAACGGGTGTCATGGGACATCCACACCGAACAAATGCAACGAACAAAATCGAACAAAATGAGAACAATAAGAAGAAAGGTAGCTGAGTGGTCAGCGCGACAGAATGTCAATCCTAAGGGCCCGTGTGTGATTTCCGGCTGGGTCGGAAATTTTCTCTGCTCACGGACTGGGTGTTGTGTTGTCCTAATCATCATGATTTCATCCCATCGACGCGAGAACGGTCTACCGGACGAGAGGCACTAGTCACACGACGTTTTTTAGTTGTTTACAAGGCATTTGTTCGGCCGATTCTTGGATACTGATCATGAAAATGGGATCCCTACCAGGTAGGACCGACAAAGAGATACAGAAGATCCAACGAACAGCTGCGCGTTTCGTGACCGGATCATTTATTTGACGCGAAAGCTTTACAGAATGCTCAACAAACGCCATTGGCAGACGTTACAAGAGAGGCGTTGCACATCACTGAGAGGTTTACTATTGATATCTCGAGAGACTACTTTCGGGAAGAGTCGAACAACATGTTGCTTCCTCCCACATACATTTCGTAAAATGACCACGATGAAAAAATTCGAGAAATTAGATTTAATACTGAGGTTTACTGTCAGTCATTCTTCCCAACCGTCATTCGTGAGTGCAACAGTTGGGTTTCAGTTGTACAAGGACTACCCTACGCCACACACCGTCAGATGGCTTGCAGAGTATTGACGTAGCTATAGATGTATAAGTGGGTGGCGCTGTAGAAACTTTATTTCACATTTCCGGCTGTAGGTTCATCATTGCAGAATGTTGGCTCTGAGCACTATGGGACTTAACATCTGTGGTCATCAATCCCCTAGAACTTAGAACTATTTAAACCTAACTAACCTAAGGACATGACACACATCCATGCCCGAGGCAGGATTCGAACCTGCGACCGTAGCATGCAGAATGTTCTGAGTTTTATCTTCTACAATCTCCTTGTGTCTTAAAACTGCACCTACTACAGTCGAAAGTGAAATGACAGCTTAAGAAATACTGCTATACAGTGCAAACGCGAAAAGTATTATTTGCTAAAGAAGCGGATAAACTCAGTACAGTATATGTGTTCTCAGCATGCCCCTAGAAAAGTGCCAACTTGTACTGCGCGTATAATACATATCTTAGACCACAGAGGATATAAACTGCTCATGGCGTCAACATACTGGAAGCAACATTCTGATCAGTTGACGGATGGATTACATCTGTTGGTAGCTTATGCAATAAACATTAATTATTCTTTACTGTAGTAGGCTGACTTTAACTTGCCCCCCTTCTTGCAGCGGTGTACCGTAGGTCTCTAGAAGAGCGAAGCGTTCCAAAGGATTGGAAAAGGGCACAGGTCATCCCCGTTTCCAAGAAGGGACGTCAAACAGATGTGCAGAACTATAGACCTATATCTCTAACGTCGATCAGTTGTAGAATTTTGGAACACGTATTATGTTCGAGTATAATGTCTTTTCTGGAGACTAGAAATCTACTCTCTAGGAATCAGCATGGGTTTCGAAAAAGACGGTCGTGTGAAACCCAGCTCTCGCTATTCGTCCACGAGACTCAGAGGGCCTTAGACACGGGTTCACAGGTAGATGCCGTGTTTCTTGACTTCCGCAAGGCGTTTGACACAGTTCCCCACAGTCGTTTAATGAACAAAGTAAGAGCATACGGACTATCAGATCAATTGTGTGATTGGATTGAGGAGTTCCTAGATAACAGAACGCAGCATGTCATTCTCAATGGAGAGAAGTCTTCCGAAGTAAGAGTGATTTCAGGTGTGCCGCAGGGGAGTGTCATAGGACCGTTGCTATTCACAATATACATAAATGACCTGGTGGATGACATCGGAAGTTCACTGAGGCTTTTTGCAGATGATGCTGTGGTGTATCGAGAGGTTGCAACAATGGAAAATTGTACTGAAATGCAGGAGGATCTGCAGCGAATTGACGCATGGATCACGGAATGGCAATTGAATCTCAATGTAGACAAGTGTAATGTGATGCGAATACATAGAAAGATAGGTCCCTTATCATTTAGCTACAAAATAGCAGGTCAGCAACTGGAAGTAGTTAATTCCATAAATTATCTGGGAGTACTCATTAGGAGTGATTTAAAATGGAATGATCATATAAAGTTGATCGTCGGTAAAGCAGATGCCAGACCGAGATTCATTGGAAGAATCTTAAGGAAATGCAATCCGACAACAAAGGAAGTAGGTTACAGTACGCTTGTTCGCCCAATGCTTGAATACTGCTCAGCAGTGTGGGATCCGCACCAGGTAGGGTTGATAGAAGAGATAGAGAAGATCCAACGGAGAGCAGCGCGCTTCGTTACAGGATCATTTAGTAATTGCGAAAGCGTTACGGAGATGATAGATAAACTCTAGTGGAAGACTCTGCAGGAGAGACGCTCAGTAGCTCGATACGGGCTTTTGTTAAAGTTTCGAGAACATACCTTCACCGAAGAGTCAAGCAGTATATTGCTCCCTCCTACGTATATCTCGCGAAGAGACCATGAGGATAAAATCAGAGAGATTACAGCCCACACAGAAGCATACCGACAATCCTTCTTTCCACGTACAATACGAGACTGGAATAGAAGGGAGAACCGATAGAGGTACTCAGGGTACCCTCCGCCACACACCGTCAGGTGGCTTGCGGAGTATGGATGTAGATGTAGATGTAGATGTAGACGTGTCTGTAAATACAATGGTAGCGTGTTGTGAAGCATCTGACTGTACCGAAAAACGTATAAAAGGAGGTAATATTTAGTTCTGGACGTGAGGTATCAGTGATTTGCATTGTTGGCTGGCAGGACACGAGGGCACATCAAGATTGACAGAAGCACGCACATAGCAAAATGGTGAAACGATTAATACCCGTATACCGTATATCGAATGAGAATTTCGATACGATATTGGACCCAGCTCCATTCAATCAGATTTCTATTTTCAGTGGTTTGTTATGATCCAGTTTGTGAATGTCAGTATACATTCTTCAACAATCTATTGCCTTTACTTCCTTCTTTCTCCTGCGATTTTTTTTTTGTCTGGTCCTAATGATCCAGCCGTCTACAGCCTGACCGAGAAAGGTCTTCCTGGTGAAGGAGAGCCCGTCGCGGTTTTCCGAGTGATGCACGGCCACAACGTGTGTTCATCCACACCGTGTTTCGTAACAGAGCGCTGCGGCAACGTGAAAAACTGCACAGCGTGTCGAGAGACGTGGAGGCGGCGCGGCTCGCCGCGGACACTGGACAACGTCCATAAGCGATGGCGCGAGACCAGGCCATTAATCTCGGCCGTCGGATACACCGGCCATCCCCGTTTGCCAGTGAACTGTCAGCCGTAGCGTGCGCTGGAGCGTGTAACGCCTGCTACCTGCACAGGACTAAACAGAACGCCCTTTCGGTTTTTTTTTTCAGTTTGTGTTCATTTCATGATAAGATCGGCACAATACTTGCACAGTCATTTAGCAAAATTATCCTGACTGAACTAGTCTTATTTGGCACAGAAATAGCTAATTGCAGTACAGATCGCTCGTCGAAACGAAAACTATCAGCGCCATATCGTCTGCGGGAATGAAAAGCTTATACTCTCAGCAGCACCATAGGGCTCAATCTTGGGTCCGCTATTGTTTTCCTTGAGTGTCGACGACATCTCGTCAATTCTGCCCTCCTGTAAATATCATGTGCCGCGCGGGAATAGCCGAGCAGTCTAGGCTCTGCAGTCGTGGACTGTGTGACTGGTCCCGGTGAAGGTTCTAGTCCTCCCTCCTTATCCTTATGATAATTTAGGTAAAGTAATGTGTAAGCTTAGGGACTGATGACCTAAGCAGTTAAAGTCCCATAAGATTTAATATATATATAATGTCTCAGCCGACGACTACCACTTCTCTCGTTCATTGCTGTCAGTGACCTCATATGAACTCTGACTGACTGCATTCTGTCTTTCTTGTCCTACTTTTCGTAAAGTAATACAAACTCTGGATTTCTCTGCTATAGCTACCGCTATTTTTTACGATAGTTATTTCCAAGAAGGTAACGTCATCAACAGGACCTCATATTTAAAAAGGAAAAAAGCGCACTTACGAGATATCAGCTCCAGGAATCTATCTCGCACAAAAATGTGGACCATATTTCTGATAGTACGCAGTTATGACCTTCTGAATGTATGGCTTTGAAACTTGGCACGCACCGCTTGTTTATGCCAAATTCCACCCCAATGTAGCCGACTAATGCCAGAGTGCGAAGTACTTAGCAGACAAGTGACAACGGGAGCCCTCCTATTCGCGATATGTTGAAGGCGAGAGAAGAGGAGGGGGAGGCGCACACATTTACTCGACATCTTTTGAAGCCGTGTTCGAGAACGTATGTTATTCTACGCGAGAAATATGGATTGTAATTTGTCAACGTCACGCACATATTATTTTAACAATAGTCTCGTATTGGTATTCTGCATCTACATACAGAACTAAAAATCAAAATGAATAAAGCTAAGCAACTGAAAAGTTACTATGAAGTTAAGTCAATAATTTCTATTTTACTTTGGGCCATACCAGTCACGCTGAAGAACAGCCCATCTCCTGCAAATGTACTTCACTTGCATAGTGTCAGCTTTAACATTCAAAGAAAGTAACACAGCACAGCAATGTTTGTAATTAAATAGCGCTGCGCTACTTATTTCACCATCAGAGCTCACCATGTGCAGCATCGTTGACAGGACTGACTGCGGACCTTTGGTACAGAGCCGAGTGGCGGGTCTGAATCAGAGGCTGAGACGGTTCTGCGACCGTGTAGGCTGCAGATTCCGCGACTTGCGCCATATGGTGGTGGGGTTTCGGGTTCCACTGGATAGGTCAGGAGTCCACTACACGCAGCAAGCGGCTACACGGGTAGCAGGGGTTGTGTGGCGTGGACTGGGCGGTTTTTTTTAGGTTAGATGGCCTCGGGCAAGTACAAAGTACAGAAAGGGCATCAGCCTCAAAGGGTGCGGGCAAAGTCAGGACATGCGGGGACCAAGCAGCGATCGGTATTGTAATTGTAAACTGTCGAAGCTGCATTGGTGAAGTACCGGAACTTCAAGCGTTGATAGAAAGCACCGAAGCTGAAATCGTTATAGGTACAGAAAGCTGGCTGAAGCCAGAGATAAATTCAGCCGAAATTTTTACAAACGCACAGACGGTGTTTAGAAAAGATAGATTGCATGCAACCGGTGGTGGCGTGTTTGTCGCTGTTAGTAGTAGTTTATTGTGTAGTGAAGTTGAAGTGGATAGTTCCTGTGAAATATTACAGGTGGAGGTTACACTCAACAACCAAGCTAGGTTAATAATTGGCTCCTTTTACCGACCTCCCGACTCAGCAGCATTAGTGCCAGAAAAACTGAGAGAAAATTTGGAATACATTGCACATAAATTTTCTCAGCATATTATAGTCTTAGGTGGAGATTTCAATTTACCAGATATAGACTGGGACACTCAGATGTTTAGGACGGGTGGTAGGGACAGGGCATCGAGTGACATTATACTGAGTGCACTCTCCGAAAATTACCTCGAGCAATTAAACAGAGAACTGACTTGTGGAGATAACATCTTGGACCTACTGATAACAAACAGACCCGAACTTTTCGACCCTGTAAGTGCAGAACAGGGAATCAGTGATCATAAGGCCGTTGCAGCATCCCTGAATATGGAAGTTAATAGGAATATAAAAAAAAGGGAGGAAGGTTTATCTGTTTAGCAAGAGTAATAGAAGGCAGATTTCAGACTACCTAACAGATCAAAACGAAAATTTCTGTTCCGACACTGACAATGTTGAGTGTTTATGGAAAAAGTTTAGGGCAATTGTAAAATGCGTTTTAGACAGGTACGTGCCGAGTAAAACTGTGAGGGAAGGGAAAAACCCAGCGTGGTCCAACAACAAAGTTAGGAAACTACTGCGAAAGCAAAGAGAGCTTCACGACAAGTTTAAACGCAGCCAAAACCTCTCAGACAAACAGAAAGTAAACGGGCTATGCGTGAAGCGTTCAGTGAATTCGAAAGTAAAATTCTATGTACCGAATTGACAGAAAATCCTAGGAAGTTTGGGTCTTATGTTAAATCAGTAAGTGGCACGAAACAGCATATCCAGACACTCCGGGATGATGAAGGCACTGAAACAGAGGATGACACGCGTAAAGCTGAAATAGTAAACACCTTTTTCCAAAGTTGTTTCACAGAGGAAGACCGCACTGCAGTTCCTTCTTCAAATCCTCGCACGAACGAAAAAATGGCTGACATCGAAACAAGTGTCGAAGGAATAGAAAAGCAACTAGAATCACTCAACAGAGGAAAGGCCACTGGACCTGACGGGATACCAGTTCGTTTCTACACAGAGTACGCGAAGGAACTAGCCCCCCTTCTAACAGCCGTGTACCGCAAGTCTCTAGAGGAACGGAAGGTTCCAAATGATTGGAAAAGAACACAGGTAGTCCCAGTCTTCAAGAAGGGTCGCAGAGCAGATGCGCAAAACTATAGACCTATATCTCTGACGTCGATCTGTTGTACAATTTTAGAACATGTATTTGCTCGAGTATCATGTCATTTTTGGAAACCCAGAATCTACTCTGTAGGAATCAACATGGATTCCGGAAACAGCGACCGTGTGAGACCCAACTCGCTTTATTTGTTCATGAGACCCAGAAAATATTAGATACAGGCTTCCAGGTAGATGCTATTTTCCTTGACTTCCGGAAGAAGTTCGATTCAGTTCCACACTGTCCCCTGATAAACAAAGTAAGAGCCTACGGAATATCAGACCAGCTGTGTGGCTGGATTGAAGAGTTTTTAGCAAACAGAACACAGCATGTTGTTATCAATGGAGAGACGTCTACAGACGTTAAAGTAACCTCTGGCGTGCTACAGGAGAGTGTTATGGGACCATTGCTTTTCACAATATATATAAATGACCTAGTAGATAGTGTCGGAAGTTCCATGCGGCTTTTCGCGGATGATGCTGTAGTATACAGAGAAGTTGCAGCATTAGAAAATTGTATCGAAATGCAGGAAGATCTGCAGCGGACAGGCACTTGGTGCAGGGAGTGGCAACTGAACCTTAACATAGACAAATGTAATGTATTGCGAATACATAGAAAGAAGGATCCTTTATTGTATGATTATGTAATAGCGGAACAAACACTGGTAGCAGTTACTTCTGTTAAATATCTGGGAGTATGCGTGCGGAACGATTTGAAATGGAATGATCATATAAAATTAATTGTTGGTAAGGCGGGTACCAGGTTGAGATTCATTGGGAGAGTTCTTAGAAAATGTAGTCCATCAACAAAGGAGGTGGCTTACAAAACACTCGTTCGACCTATACTTGAGTATTGCTCATCAGTGTGGGATCCGTACCAGATCGGGTTGACGGAGGAGATAGAGAAGATCCAAAGAAGAGCGGCGCGTTTCGTCACAGGGTTATTTTGTAACCGTGATAGCGTTACCGAGATGTTTAGCAAACTCAAGTGGCAAACTGTGCAAGAGAGGCGCTCTGCATCGCAGTGTAGCTTGCTCGCCAGGCTTCGAGAGGGTGCGTTTCTGGATGAGGTATCGAATATATTGCTTCCCCCTACTTATACCTCCCGAGAAGATCACGAATGTAAAATTAGAGGGATTCGAGCGCGCACGAAGGCTTTCAGACAGTCGTTCTTCCCGCGAACCATACGCGACTGGAACAGAAAAGGGAGGTAATGAAAGTGGCACGTAAAGTGCCCTCCGTCACACACCGTTGGGTGGCTTGCGGAGTATAAATGTAGATGTAGATGTAGATGTAGACACAGTAAATCGTTTCATTCGTTTACACTGTATTTGTGAATCACAGTTTAAAAATAATAAAAGCAGAAGGCTCTCTGGCACCAGCTACAGTAGAGAAACCGCGGGGTTTGGCTCAATGAAGAAAGTATATTACCCATTCTAAAACAGTATTTCGCAATCATCTTAGTCACTTCACTGTACAGTAGTTCTCTTTCGAAAATTAAGAGACTGCTGTGGGGTGCAGCGAGTGACAGCCGTTGCGTGCACATGTTTAAAAGCTAAACATTCAGGAAATCATAACTGCTTACTAACAAAAGTATGGGCCAAATTTTCACGCAGGATGGATTTCTGGGACCGATATCTTGCAGGTATGCTTTTTTCTGCTTAATATATGAGGTTAAGTCGATTATGTTTGCATGTAAGTGCTATCTTTTGTATCCAATGTAAGTCTTTTTTTGTAGCATGTGAATCGTTATGAACATAACTTAAAATTTGTAGAACGGCAGGATAGATGTAAGAGAACTCCTTAGGACCTTTGTCTTAGCAGACGAAATAAAACAGTAATTGTTTTCTTAATCTTTATTCCCCAAATTGTTTTAAAGAGTATGGTTCATAGTACTTTTCATTCCATCACATACACCACTGTATAAAATTTAAAAACAAAAAGTGGAAAATGGAGAGAGCAAAAGTGAGCAGTTACTTTAAATGATCATCAAGATTTCCGTGATAGGCAGAATTGTACTAAATACACAGACAAAAAGAATATTGCAACACCAAAAGATAATTAATGTAGAGTAACGAAATTTCAGGAATACATTTGTCTTGGTAAAACATTGAGGTGATTAACGTTGCAAGATCACAGGTTAACACAAGCGCGAGAGAGGCCACTGCAAATGTGGGATGCTGGTACATTAATAACCGGTGTAACCGCCATAATGCTGAATGCAGGCAAGCAAAGGAGCATGCATCGCGTTGTACAGATGCCAGGTGTCAATTCGTGGGCTGCAGTTCCATCCCTGTTGCACTCGGTCGATCAATACAGGGACGGTTAATACTGGTCGTGAATGGCGCTGGAGCTGTCGTCCATTGATGGGTATGTGTTCGAACGCAGACAGATCTGGTGATCCAGCAGGCCAAGAAAACATGCCAACACTCTGTAGAGCATATTGCGTTGCAATAGAGATATGTGGGCGAGTGTTATACGGTTGGAAAAGAACCCCTGGAATTCTGCCCGTGAATGGAGCACAGCTGGTCGAATCACCGAATCACCAGATTGGCGTACAAACTTGTAGTCACGGTTGGTGGGATACTCAAGGGAGTGCTTTTGCTGTCATACGAAATCACACCCCATACCATAACTCCAGGTGTAGGTCCAGTGTGTTTAGCACGCAGACATGTTGTAGCACACATACGGGATGGTTGCACGACCTCAACTGGCGGTTTCCTAACACAGCAGACCCCCCCCCCCCCCTTACACTCCAGTGACCTTTCGCTCGACACCACTGCAGTCGCAAGTGGCAGTGGTTTGAGGTTCAGTGGAATGCATCCTACAAGGCATCTGTCTTGGAGCCATCCATGAAGTTACCGATTTATAACAGTTCGTTGTGTCACTGTGGTGATAACCTTTGCTCAGATTGCTGGTGCAGATGCCACAGAGTCCCAAGTCAGACACTATGGTCGTTCCTCTCGATAGTGCCACGTGGCCGTCCGCAGCCCGGTCTTTTTGCGATCGTCCTTTTTCGTGATCGCCGCTGCTAACATTTGGTCTTCGGTGGGCCTGAAGGAGCTTATAGGGATACCATCAGTTCATGGGCGATTCTTTAGGAAACCTTGTAAGGTGCCAAGCTAATCCAACACCTTCCATGAAAACCCTGGCATGATAAGCAAATCCAGTAGTATGTCACATAGCTCCGAATAAATCGTGACATTAAATTAACCAAAGTAATACGAGTAACGAGTGAGCAAATGGAATACCACAGACCAACACAAGAATGCCTAAATGCATGTCGTACCTTCCCACCGTGAGACCGACGCAGTTCTGAGGGGAGAAAGGAGAACAGAAGCCGAGAGCAGAACCGTGTTAAGCTAGAAGGCCCTACGATAAGGGACGGACTGTACACCCACGTCGCCAGCTAACCACTAAGGCTCACCACCAGCACGTTTTAGCGTGAGACTTTTTCGCGTCTCAGGTACGTCAAGGACCACCCCCCAGCCCATGTTAAAAGATAGAGCCCTCCAGAAGAACAGTATAGATCTTACGATAACGCTAAAAGGACCACACCAGCTGCAGGTTTTAGCGTGAGACTTTTTAGCGTCTCTGTTACGTTGCAAACTTTGAAAACATTGCCCCACCACGAAAAGTATAACGTTTCTCATTGGATAGACAGAATCTTTGCAGGCGGAGCTTAAGGTTAACATTGAGACCCTGATTGGTCAGATGAAAACACAGCCAGATAGTTTTTTTTTTTAAACCAACTTCGGTAAATGTAGTAAGGAGAAGTTAGGTGAAGAGTTGCTTCCGAGATGGCGAGGTGAGCGGAGCTGTGCTGCCCGCCGCTGCCCTGACGCTGCCTTAACACCGACAAGGTAATGAACGCACGCGATGCCGCATTTTTGAGCGCATAAGGCTTCACTCAGAACTGCAGAAGTCTCATTTGTTACACCCACTTTTTGCGTAATACTAGGGTCGATCGCTAATTAAAACTCATGGTGTTCACATTTACCACTTGAAGTAAAAATCTGCAACGCGATGATTTTTCTTTTACGTAGTTATTGAGAAGCCACATCAGCCACTGTAATTTACGACAAGTTAGATAAGTAATTAAAGATAATTGAGGGTCACTGTAGACCATTTTGATAGTTTTCTCTTTTGCGAAACTTAAATTAAACCTAGATTATAGATGTGATATGGCATAGGTCATCCTTCGATCGATTGTAGAACTTGGAAACCCATTCAGGGAATATTCGTTCACATTTTTGTTGGACGCAGTTGGTTTTTACCATCCTGTATTAAAACATTTCCTTTTATCAACAGTGCAATTTATGCAATTTATAAACGATGTTTTGTGAATAGAATAAAATTTCCAATGGTAAACTTAACTGCTTTTTCGACGTTATTTTACCAGCTAACTAAAAATAGGAAAGCCTTGAACCCTTTCCACTATATTTAGTTTGTATTAAGATTCTTTTACAGGGAGTGCAGTGGAGCTGACGCTGAGATCATTTAGTATTTGGTTATATCATCGCTAGTCTCACTGAGCTCTTCTGAATTCTACATGTCATGTGTGGTCTGGCGTCTCCTTACCAGCAACAGGTCCCAGGTTCAAACTAGTTAATTCCCTAAAAAACACGTTCAGAACGTCGTTGCGCGAAAGTGGCAGGGAGACACGAAATAGTACAAACAGACACCACCATGAATGCTTAGAACCTCAATGGTTTTGTTTACATTTTTTTCGTAAATAACTGAGCTGCGGGTTCCGAGACAGCTATGCACATATGCACAGGAAATGACTGAATGTTTTAAGGTGTATTCATAACATCACGATCTCGAACAAGTTATCCCACCTGTATACGTAAAATACGCACGTAAAATCAGGTGTGAGGGGCGAAAAGGTACTGGGTTCTCACGTCTGTTTTCGCCTCCAATGATTTATTAATTGAATTTTTATTAATTTAACTCGTTTTCTATGATTAATATATGTATCTCTACCTGGGAATTTATTAGGTTCCTTATTGTTGTGTTCACAGGTGATGGCTCATACAGGAAGTGGCGTAAGAGGGAAGAAATACCCTTCGAGAAGAACGGCATGGTCAAAACATTAGCGTCAAAGGTGCCTCTCGCATTTATGACATTCCTTGCAGAACCTAACAAATCATTTTTTGAGTTATGGTTCTCTGGTAAAAAGGGTAAGACATCTATCATACCTCACCATCGACCAAGAAAAAGAACTGAGTTCGGGGTTATCAGGATGGCTGATATTGGATGCCCATCACGCCAAAGGTTGTTTGGCAGTCAGTGACCACGTCCTGTGCAACAAATAATATTGTTCATTCAGCTTCATTTGTAAAAGGCTTATCTGGAACGAAGTGGTTTCATGGGTTTATGATTCACAATCCAGAAGTGTTCAACAGACAACAGAAAGGCACAGAACCTATGAACCCTGCAAGTGCTTTCACAGTCCAGAAGTATTCAACAGACAACAGAAGGGCACAGAACCTGTGAATCCTGCAAGTGCAATAAAACCGATTTGTTGGATAGGTTAAGACAATTTCACGAAATTACATGAAGTGATGAGAGAAACCTATGTTGTGATGAACAAACCACACTGCATTTACAAAATGGATGAAAAAGGGTGCAGACTAAAACTACACCATGCACTATGGTGTAGTAGATTTAGTGGCTCCAGAACACAGAGAAAATGTATCTTTGTGACTTGTGCGAAGGCCCTTGGCCAATAAACCCCTCCCATCATATTGTTCAAAGGACAGAGACTAAACACTGAATGTACAGAAAAATTAGCAGCTGAGTCAAAACCCTTGATGACACACGTTCTTTGTCGTCCTTGGTTTTCATTGAGTGGATAAACATTTTGCGAAGTATAAAACGACTTGCACGGCTTTGTTAATCTTTGATTGAACTTCCGCTCATCGTGATGATGCAGCAGAGGAAAATGATATTAGTATCTTCCGAGCTACATAACACGCCCTGCAGCTAATGTAGAAGCATTTACTCAATCACTTAGAGTCATTTTGGTGCGATGAAGTCTTGTGATACTGGGAAAACAACTCTGCCAAGAGAATAAAAAAAAATGTCGTTAAGTAATCTTTTCTCAAAAATGTGACCTAGCTTTGGCACTGAGCAATGTAATTTCTGGATTCTGAAACACAGGGTTTTACCCCATTGACCTCAATGTCGTTCCTCTTGAATTTTCTGGAATGAAACTGTCCACCTATACAAACAGCAACTGGTGGCGTGGAAGACTTCATGACTATAAAAAGGGGGATGAAGAGGCCCTTTATGGTGATGGAAACGCTCCTGGTCTGCTTGATGGATCTGAGATGCAATCTTTGCCTGCAGTGGAAACTGATGAAGCCAACATACGGGTAGCTGATGGGGTGAAAGTCAACCAACCGACCTCACAAGGAACCCTCGGCCCTCTTTCCTCGTCTGGCGGGAGGTCCTTTGCTGACATCTTAAAAACCCCTAAAACGAAGAGGAGTCACAACCACAGAAGAAAAAGTTTGAATCGCATGTGGAAAAACTAAGATGAAGTTTATTCCAAGATAAATATCGGGCATTAATACCAATATAACGGAAGAAAACATCAAAAACTTCGGGGGAAAACTTTCAAGTAGGCCCCAGCATCTCAAAACTGGATGCATCCATATCCTGGTATTGCTTCGTCTGCACTGATACGTTGTATAAGATATGACTGACTGTTCACACTGCCGGCCGGTGTGGCCGAGCAGTTCTAGGTGCTACAGTCTGGAAACGCACCATGTTTGTAAGCTTTCCTGGGACCAAAGAAAGAGGCGCTGCTGAGAACTAGTTGTGCTCCTACTGCGAAAAAGCGTTGTTCCAGTCACAGGCCGAAAACCTCAATTTTTCTCATAACTTTTCTTTTAATATCTAATAAAAAATTTCACTGCTTATTCAGCATTTCACTGGCTCAAACCCATCCTTACGTAGACATGGCATTATGGAGTGGTGTTATTGGGCACCCATGTACCCCAAAAGAAACATTTTCTACGTTTTTGAAATTTCAGAGTATAACATACTTGAACTGTTTTAAATGAACAGATTTTTTCCTTGGAAGCTCAAGAGCTGGCCTAAAGGCATGTTAAGTTTCAAGTTAACCGAATGAGTCGTTTCTCCCCGGAAAAATGCCAAATATTAAGGTGGCCTTAGGGTTTGGCGCACCTACTTTACCTGGAAGTACGCATACTGCGGCCTTTACGGTAGAACAACTAAATCAAACTATTTATAGAAAAGTTAGATGCCAGACAACTTCATTGGAAGCACTCTCAAAAAGTGTAATCTACCCACAAAGGAGACAGCAATACAAAATGCTCGCCTGACTCACACTTGGTTATTGCTCTTCTGGAATGCTTCCAGACAGGGTAGATATAGGAAATGAAGAAGATTCGAAGAAAAACAGTGTGTTTCGTCATGGGTTCATTCAGTAAGAATGAAAGCATCACAGACATGCTGCTCAAACTCCAGTAACATACGCTACAAGAAAGGTAATATGCATCTCAGTGCGTTGACTGTTAGAAGTCTGAGAGTGTACATTCTTAGTAAAGTCAGCCAATACACTGGTGTGCAAAAATTTAAGAACGAAAGTAACTATCAAGTGATGAGTCGCTGCCAAATAACATAGCTCGATAACACCCCATAGAAAGAAGTGCTGCATTATAGTGCAGAAGATAACAGAAGTAAGTATGCAATCAGATGAACAGAAATGGCACCTGTATTCACCGCGATTGATGATGGTCCTCTAGACATTTCAAAAGGTGGGACATAGATCCCAACAGGGTGTTTGATAACCATGGATGGCAATGTACAAGGGTCACTCCAAAAGAAATACACACTACTTTTGTAAAAATATAGTTTTCATTCTGCATGCGTGAAAGTTTTACGAGTGTAGATACATGCTTCCCGCTTGTTTTCAAGCTTAGTTCAACCTGTTCCCGTAAGTGGCGCCGTCGCAGTATGTCTTCAAGATGGCTGCTACACTTGACGTTGGTCAGAAGTAACGTGCTGTCATAGAATTCCAGTGCTGTGAAAACGAGACAGTGAAAAACATTCACAAGAGGCTGCTGTCGATCGCAGTACAGTTAGTTTGTGGGCAAGCAGGTTACGTGATGAAAGCAGGCACGGTAATATTGAGGATTGTCCTCGCAGTGGCAGGCCTCGTACCGCACACACTCCAGACAATGTACAGGGACTTAACGGTTTTGGTGACTGTTGACAGACACATCTCAGTGAACGAATTGTCACGCTACGATGGGGCAGAGGAAGGAAGTGTTTGCAAAATACTGAAAGTGTTGGCGTTAAAAAAGGTTTGTGGCAGGTGGGTTCCCAGGATGTTGACAGTGGCTCACAAAGAAACAAGAAAAACGGTATGCAGCGAACTTTTGGAACAGTACGAGAATGTTGTTGTTGTTGTAGTCTTCAGTCCTGAGACTGGTTTGATGCAGCTCTCCATGCTACTCTATCCTGTGCAAGCTTCTTCATCTCCCAGTACTTACTACAACCTACATCTTTCTGAATCTGCTTAGTGTATTCATCTCTTGGTCGCCCTCTACGATTTTTACCCTCCACGCTGCCCTCCAATGTTAAATTTGTGATCCCTTGATGCCTCAGAACATGTCCTGCCAACCAGTCCCTTCTTTTTGTCAACTTGTGCCACAAACTCCTCTTCTCCCCAATTTTATTCAATACCTCCTCATTAGTTATATGATCTACCCATCTAATCTTAAGCATTCTTCTGTAACACCACATTTCGAAAGCTTCTATTCTCTTCTTGTCCAAACTATTTATCGTCCATGTTTCACTTCCATACATGGCTACACTCCATACAAATACTTTCAGAAACGACTTCGTGACACTTAAATCTATACTCGATGTTAACAAATTTCTCTTCTTCAGAAACGCTTTTCTTGCCATTGCCAGTCTACATTTTATATCCTTTCTACTTCGACAATCATCAGTTATTTTACTCCCCAAATAGCAAAAATCATCTACAACTTTAAGTGTCTCATTCCCTAATCTAATTCCCTCAGCATGATCCGACTTAATTCGACTACATTCCATTATCCTCGTTTTGCTTTTGTTGATGTTCATCTTATATCCTCCTTTCAAGACACTGTCCACTCCGTTCTACTGCTCTTCCAAGTCCTTTGCTGTCTCTGACAGAATTACAATGTCATTGGCGAACCTCAAAGTTTTTATTTCTTCTCCATGAATTTTAATACCTACTCCGAATTTTTCTTTTGTTTCCTTTACTGCTTGCTCAATATACAGATTGAATAACATCGGGGAGAGGCTACAACCCTGTCTTACTCCCTTCCCAACCACTGCTTCCCTTTCATATCCCTCGACTCTTATAACTGTCATCTGGTTTCTGTACAAATTGTAAACAGCCTTTCGCTCCCTATATTTTACCCCTGTCACCTTCAGAATTTGAAAGTGTGTATTGCAATCAACATTGTCAAAAGCTTTTTCCAAGTCTACAAATGCTAGAAACGTACATTTGCCTATTCTTAATCTTTCTTCTAAGATAACTCGTAAGGTTAGTATTACCTCATGTGTTCCAACATTTCTACGGAAGCCAAACTGATCTTCCCTGAGGTCCGCTTCTACCAGTATTTCTATTCGTCTGCAAAGAATTCATGTTAGTATTTTGCAGCTGTGACTTATTAGACTGATAGTTCGGTAATTTTCACGTATGTCACAACCTGCTTTCTTTGGGATTGGAAATCGGCAAAAGCAGGATGTTTTGCTGTTGCATGACAATGCACAGCCACATGTCAGTGAAAAAACCACGGAAGCGATCACAAAACTCGGATGGACAACACCGAAACACCTACCTTACAGTCCTGACCTGGCTTTACGTGACTATCATCTCTTTAGGAAACTGAAAGACTCTCTTCGTGGAACAAGGTTTGAAGATGATGACTCCCTTGTGCACGCTGCCAAACAGTGGCTCCAGCAGGTTGGTCCAGAATTTTACCGTACGGCCATACAGGCGCTGGTTCCAAGAAGGCGTAAGGCGGTTGAGAGGGATGGAAATTATGTGGAGAAATGAAAATATTGTTCCTAAAGGATGTATCTACACACTGTAAAACTTTCTAACATGTAGAATAAAAGATGGATTTTAAAAAAAAAATAGTCTGCATTTCTTTTGAAGTGACCCTGGTATAGTCTGCAAGATACTCCACGCTGGCCACTAGGTTGATAAGTAGTTCTTGTGGTAGAATATTCCATTTCTCCATCAAAGTAGTTAACAACTCCTGGATGATCGTTGGTGCATGTAGACATGCGGCAATACTGATGAATTCTTCTCGGGTTGTCAGCCGATTGGTGGCGTCGTCTTGTCGCATCGTTTCAATGAGTTTCGTACCCATCATCTTCTGGCGAAGAATACGCTGAGAGAGACTGCAATCGCAAATGCTGCAATACGTCTCGTTAACGCATGCTACACGTGCTCAGAAGGATTTCTGTTGAGGGAGTGGTCAGACCAATCCATTTGCCGAATATCCTCTCGATCCAAGACCACCTCCACTTGCAAAGTTCGTGCAGTCTCACCAAACAGTGAAGTCAGGGACGTATGCCTCCCTCGAAAACACGCACATAGGGAAGAAGTACGATATCAAAATAACATTGGCCAGTGAGTGCATTATGTTCAAGGGTTTGAAGGTCAATATGCCCATGCAAAATTATGCCTCCCCACATCACAACACCTACACTACGAAAACGATCATGTTCCACGTTGCTGGACGTACACTCGTGTGATGATAGGTAGGAACACGTAAACACCCAGAAACATTGTCGAACATGATCATTCAGTTGATCCAGGTGCTATGGTGTGAGCAGGCATAATATTGCCTGGACGTAGTGACCTCCAAATCTTTGAACAGGGTATAATCTCCGGTCAATGTTATTGTGACACTTTACTTATTCCCTAAGTGTGTCTTTTCAGTGGTGCACGCAGTCTTTACTTCATTTTCCTGGGTGACAATAAGCGACCACATGGAACAGAGTAAATACAGGAGCTCTTGCAACGAGAGGATATTCAGCGAATGAATTGGACTTCCTTTTTCCCTAACTTAAATCCCCTCCTGTACATGTGGGATTCGCTAGAGAAACGTATTGCGGCATGCCATCGTGCGCCGACGTCCGTGCAATAGTTTTCAACTGCATTGGGTGAGGAGATAAACCTCCTACCTCAAGAGCTGCTTACAAGTCTTGTGGTCAACATGCGAGCACATTGCAGGCCTCTCATTGCATTCCATGGAGATCACAGGGCATATTAAGAACGTCTCGCCTTTTTTTAATATCCAGGGGTCCATGAAGAAACGCATGGGCTACAATGTAATTCTTGTCTCTGAACAAAAGGGTTATTTCTGTTTGGCTTCATTTTAATTTTTTCAATTACCTTCTATACTGTACTGTAGCATTTTTCATATGTATGGTTCAAGTTTCATCAAGCTACATTACTTACCAGTGCAAAAGTTACTTTTGTCCTTAAGTTTTGCACAAAAGTGTACAATGATAATCCGAAACCTTATGACCACTGCCTTCGTGACGTTGGATGCTACCTGGTGGCGTCGTGGGCATGTGGCATAGTAACGAAAGTATGTAAGCTGAGCAGATACAGACTATCATCACCCTAGCGAAGATGTGAACTGCAAACGGCGATATCCATTGAGATAAACGACTTTGGCAAAGGGCAGATTATTATAATGCAGAGGCTGTGAGCGAGTATCTCGAAAACAGCGAAGCTGGTTGAATATTCGTGAGCTATCGTCATGGGCAACTACAGAAAGAGATAGAAGGACAGTGAAACTACCACTAGGAGCTAAATGGTTGGACGTCTCTCTTCAGAGAACGTGGGGTTCGGAGGCTTACCTGCTCTGTAAAGTAGATCAGATGGTGATCTAGGGCATCTCGGCCAAAAGAGCACAATGCTAGTGCACGCACAAGCGTTTTGGAGCACACCATTCATTGTACAGCGCTGAACATGGAGCTCTGCAGCAGACCACCCCTACGTGTTCACAGTTGTCTCAACGACAGCTTAGACCATTGATCAATGGAAACTTGTCGGCTATTTGGGTGAATCACTCTAGGCCGATGGTCGTCTCCACAAACGCCGTTACCAAGGCGAATTGTGGTTCGAAACGTGCAGTGCGCCACGGACACAGGCTCGTGGGAACAGTATTATACTAGAGGATAAGTTACATTTTCCTGCACTTTCATGGGACCTGTGGTAGTAATCAAAGAAACCCTGACAGCTGTAGACCTCCTGCATCCTTTCATGCCTGATGTCTTCCCTGTCAGTGATGTCATCTTTCAGCAGTATGATTGTCGATGTCTTGGGTCCATAACTGTGCTACAGTGGTTCAAAGAGCATTATAGTGGACTCACATTGATGTCTCAGCGACCAAATATGCCCTCTGTAAATTCTGTGGAAACCATCTGGGTCGCTATTCGGCATCATCACCACTTATGTAAATCAGGGTCTCGTTATTTATGTGAATTGCATGACCTTAGAGAAGACATCTAATGCCACCTGCCTCCAAGAACATACCAACAAACCGTTGGACTCCAGATACACAGAATCAGTGATGTATTTCGTTCCAAAGATGGACAAATGAGCCATTAATCAGGTGGTCATTATGTTTTGGCTCATCAGTGTTATTGCTTGCCGGCTGCGGTGGTCTAGCGGTTCTAGCCACTCAGTCCGGAACTGCGGGACTGCTACGGTCGCAGGTTCGAATCCTGCCTCGGGCATGGATGTGTGTGATGTCCTTAGGTTAGTTAGGTTTAAGTAGTTCTAAGTTCTAGGGGACTGATGACCATAGATGTTAAGTCCCATAGTGCTCAGAGCAATTTTTGTTATTGCTTCTTCCTACACATACCTCATAGAAAGACCATAAAGATTAAATTAGAAATTTACTGCTTATTTACCTTTCTGTCACAGTTGCAAATAATCATTGTTGATGACTGGTTTTGAACTCTTGTGTTCATTTTCAAACCATTGCCTGCATCTGTAATGTTTGACTGTATCATAATTCTTATGCAATATCTGAAAGACTTGTTCATACACCAGGCCATCACAACAATTTTTTCTTGTTCACCTGGTGTATATACAAGTTATTCAGATGTTTCATTGGAATTATGTTACAATAAAATATTAGAGATGCAGGCAATGATTGGAAAAAAGCATGAAAACATTTGAAACTAGTCGCCATTGAAGATTATACGCAACTGTGATGGAAAATGAAATAAACAGTAAGTAAACCAAGTTGTTGGTCCTTTATGACAACACAATATTGGTACTGCACAAATTAGAAAGGTCTAATCAGACTTGAAGACTTACCGACAGTTGATGTCCTTGCACACCACTCGCAACTAGAATGCAAAAGATAGGCATGGTAGTGGTAAACCAAGTACCCTCCTTCTGGCGGGCTTGTATGGTGGTCTGATGTACAGTTTCGGATGCAGATAGAGATTCTAACAATGGATAGATGGACCATGGTGCAGCAAATCACTTACCAATTCAATGCTGGGCAACAACACCTGGAGAGCAATCAAACTATCTATAAACACCTCATTGTTATGGGGTACATAATGCACCTCCCTGCACTTGTACCTCAGTTCATCATGTGCCACAAAATTACAGATTAACAAGACTGCAGGACATGATCTTTAGATATTTAAATCATGGAAGAAGGTCACCTGATCTGATAAGAGAGAGTATGTGTTGATACATGTCATTGTCAGAGAATAAGACATAGAAAACCACATCACACTTGTCAATAAGGCACCGTTCAGGCAAGTGGTGAAGTTGTTCTCTTGTGAAGGATGTTTATGTCAGATGAAACAATGTCCCTGAAAAGTCTGGTATTGTCTCTCACCAAAACCCAAAATAGTAACCTGTTAGGTCCTTCTGCTTGTTCACCTATCACAATCCCTATATGACGTGTACCTTCAGCATTACAATGTGCCCCCCTCTCTCCAAATTGCTTCTGAATGGTATGAGGAACACTCCACAGATGTTAGTGTGCTTATATGGCACCCTTGGTCACCAATCCTACTGAAAGCAAGTGAGATGTTGACACATCAGACAAAACTCCATGAGTTGTGGATAGTGTTTGAGTGGTTCTGGGTCTCTGTGACTCCATATGCTTTTCACATCTGCAGAGTATCTCTAATTCTATTGCTCATGAGTGCAAAACAAGAATAGTGCCCATACTACTGAACAGCTTCAGATTTAAACTTTGACAAAGTGCTTCATGTTGAACCCAGTAGTCATAGGAAACAGCAATGATTTCTAATTTACAACAGTGTGGAATCACACTGTTAGTAGAACCATCAAATCTAAATAAATGATTCTGTGACTGTTAATTTTAATGTGCACTATTATGTTGAGGACAGTGGACTCTGAAATTAGGTAACCAACATAATATGAAAGCTGAAGATAAATGAGTGGTGGTATTTATATGACTGGAATGCAGCTGCTGCACAGAACCATAATGATCACAGGTCCACTATAGCCTCTGCTACTGAGCTTCACCTGTTTGTTATGCACACACACACACACACACACACACACACACACACACACACACACACACACACACAGTGGCTGTAATGAATGAATAGAATGTTTAATGATGCCAGTCTGCTGTGCAGATCAAAATTGGTAATCATTAATTAAAAGAGATATTGATTCAGACAGTGTTTATTCATTCATTGCAAATATTTGTAAGTGTGATGACTGAATACTGTCACATTGTAATAATTTTGACCTTTTAGACCTTGTGTGATGTTTTCTCATTGTTCACTGTGCTTGTATTAATTTTTAAATAACAACAATTAGAATTTATTTTAGATCCTAAAATTACAGGAACTCATCCATAACCACACCTTGTTAGTCATTAATATTTCAAGAGCAGACCCTCCAGCTATCTTCAGATTGAATCCAATGATTTATAGCTAAAATACTAGCATCCAATGAAACAGAAATTGACAGATATTAGCTGCATACAGGCACTGCATTAAATGAGATTGCAACATGTGAAAATTTGTCATGGAACAGGACTCAAACTCAGATGCTTTGCTTCTCTAGACAGTTGCCTTAACCACCTTCACCATCCAAGCAAGCCTCTCGTCCAGCTGAAATTTCCACATGCTGCACATATATAGTGTCCTCTGTCCATTACCCCTATATGCTGGCAACTATTCAGCCGAGCCTTGCAAGGGTTTAGACAAGTGAGTGTATCCACATGGAAGATATCATTTCACAACCAAGTTGCATATATCTGTATGTACATATTTATATGTGTAATATCTGTTCTTCTGGACAAATATTAGCATCCAGTCATGGCCTGAGTGAATTGGACAGTTTTCAGCCAAAATATTAGCATCTGGCAAAGTATGATTATGGCAGAATTCTCTAATTTTATGGATCTGTTAATACACCCTGATAACATAAACATTTATATTTATTATCACAAAACCACACATAATTACCATCTTACAGTTCACAGTTTTCACTAATCTACAAAATGATTGTTTTAAATATTTTTAGGTGGTGTTGGACACCTTTCATGAGTGTTAAGACCTACATTATACAATAAACGCCTGTACTAATTATTTCATTTTTGACTATTGTCTTTGGTTCATTTCAGACCATCTTATGTCATGTTCATCGAAATAAAACATACTACACAAGTGGCATGTACAATGGCTACAGCTAGTGCTCCATAAAAGATTATTCATACATAAATTACACATATATTATGCACAGAGTGTTACAAAATTATATAAGGAATATACTTAACAGATATTCTATCATCTTATCCCTTCTTCTCGTCAGAGTTTCATGTATGTTCTCCCTTTCTGATTCTGTGGACCACTTCCTCATTCCTCACATTATCAGGCCACCTAATTTTAAACAGTCTTCTTTAACACCACCTCAAATGTTTCGATTCTCTTCTGCTCAGATTTTTCCATAGTCAAGTTTCACTACTATACAATGCTGTGCTCCAAAAATATGTTCTCAGAAATTTCTTTCTCAAGTTAAGGCCCATGTTTGATAAAAGTAGATTTCTCTTAGCCAGGAATACCCTTTTTGCCAGAGGCAGTCCGCTTGCTAGTCCTTGCTCTGTCAGTCATGGGCTATTTTGCTACCTTAACTCCATCTGCTTCATGATCACCAGTCATGATCATTGATATTCTTTCATTCTTTCACCTTGAATTTTAGTTCTTGAATCTTTTTATATTTCTGTCATTGCTTCTTCGAAGTATGGGTTGAACAGTAGGAGCAAAAGACTACATCCCTGCCTTACATCCTTTTTAATCTGAGCACTTCATTCTTGGTCTTTTGCTTTTATTATTCCCTCTTGGCTCTTTTATGTACTGAATATTACCTGTCTTTCCTTATAGCTTATCCCTATTTTTCTCAGAATTTTGAACGTCTTGCATCATTTGACATTGTCAGATGCTTTTTCCAGGTAAACAAATCCTATGAATGTGTCTTGATTTTTCTTCAGTCTTGGTTTCATTATCAACTGCAGTATCATAACTGCCTCTCTGGTGCCTTTACATTCCCTAAAGCCAAACTGTTGATCACCTAACACATCCTCAGTTTTAATTTCCATTGTTCTGTATGTTAATCTTATCGGCAGTTCTGATGCATGAGTTGTTAAACTGATTGTGTGATAATTCCCACACTTGTTGGCTCTTGCAATCTTCGGAACTGTATAGATGATGTTTCTCTGAAACTCAGGTGGTATTTTGTCAGGCTCCTTCATTCTACAATCCAACATGAATACCTGTTTTGTTACCTCTTCCCCCAATGATTTTAGAAATTCTGATAGAATGTTATCTATACCTTGTTTGATTTTAAGTCAACCAAAGTTCTTTTAAACTCTGTCTCTAATACTGGATCCTCTATTTCTTCCATATAATCTCCTGTTTCTTCTTCAATCATGTCAGCAGACAAGTCTTCCTTGTTATACAGGCCTACAGTGTGCTGCTTTCATCTGTCCACTGTCTGCTCTGTATTTATCAGTGGAATTCCTATTGCATCCTTAATTTTATTGACCTTGCTTTTAATTTCACTGTAGGTTGTTTTGTCTTTTCTATATTCTAAGCCAGTGCTTCCAATGGTCATTTCTTTTTTGATTTCTTCACATTTTTCAAGCAGCTATTCTCCTTAGGTTTCTTGCCTTTCCTATTTCTTTTATTCCTTTGTGACCTATATTTCTGTATTCCTGAATATTCCTGAACATTTTTGTACTTGCTTCTTTTGTCAATCAACTGCAGTTACCTTCCTTGTGCCTATGTCTTTCTTTTCAACTTCTGTGAAGCTATTCACTATCACAGTTTCTATCCATTATCACAGTTCATTATCACAGCTATTTATTGTAGGCTCCAAGAACTTCAACTCTTCTTTCTTTAATACTTCCACACCCCAGTTCTTTGTAAATTGATTCTTCTTGGCTGGGCTCTTAAATGTCAGCCTACTCTTCATCATTACTAATTGTGATCTAAGTCTACATCTAGTTCTGAGTCAGCCTTAAAATTCAATATCTGACTCCAGAATCTCTGCCTGACCTTGGCAAATCCAACTGAAGCTAATATAACTGAAACCTTCTTGTATCTCCTGGCCTTTTCCAAGTATACCTCTTCCTCTTCTGTATTACTAGTAGCCCCTGAAAAAAGCAAAACTTCATAAATGTTTTTGAAAACTTGTGATATAAAACCCTGTTATGAAAGCAGTTGAGAACTTTGTAAACAGATCTTCTGACAACAAAGTACACTTGAGTTAATTTATTTCAGTCTCCACGCATGTGTTCTGTTTTCATCCTGTTAAGATATTATTAAAAAAAACTATATTTTGGTTGTTTATTAAACAATTTTTGTCCAAATTTTGTTGAGCTATTTACCTGTGATAAAGATATACACTGAAGTACCAAAGAATCTGGTATAGGCATCTGTATACAAAAACAAAGATATGTAAATTGGAAGAATATGGGGCTAGAGGCAGCAACACCTATATAAGATAACAGGTGTCTGGCACAGTTGTTAGATTGGTTACTACTACTTCAATGGCAGGCTATCAAGATTTAAGTGAGTTTGATGTTATAGTCAGCACACGAGCGATGGGACACAGCATCTCTGAGATAGCGATGAAGTGGAGATTTTCTTCTATGACCATTTCATGAGTGTACTTGAATATCAGGAACCCAGTAAAACATCAAATCTCTGACATCACTATGATCAGAAAAAGTTCCTGCAAGAACGGGACCAATGACAACTGAAGAGAACCATTTAGTGTGACAGAAATGCAGCCCTTCCATAAATTTCTGCAGATTTCAATGTTGGGCCAACAAGTGTCAGTGTGTGAACCATCCAATGAAACATCATTGATATGGGCTTTCAGAGATGAAGGCCCACTCATGCAACCTTGATGATTGCATGACACAAAGCTTTATGCCTCGCCTGGGCCGGTGATCACTGACATTGGACTGTTGATGACAGGATGCATGTTGCCTAGTTGGACAAGTTTCATTTCAAACTGTATCGAGGAAATGAATGTGTACAGGTATGAAGACAACCTCATGAATCCATGGATCCTGCATGTCAGCAGAGGACTGTTCAAACTGGCGGAGGCTGGAGGCTGTGTAATGGTGTGGAGCCTATACAGTTAGAGTGATATGGGACCCCTGATACATCTAGAAATAACTCTGACAGATGAGATATATGTAAGCATACTGTCTACATCCATTCATATCCATTGTGCATTCTGACAGACTTGGTCAATTCCAGCAGGACAGTCCGACACCCCACACAGTCAGAATTGCTACAGAGTGGCTCCAGGAACACACTTCTCAGTTTTAACACTTCCACTGCCCATCAAACTCCCCAGGCATGAATGTTATTGAGCATATCTGGGATGTCTTGCAACATGCTATTCTGAAAAGGTATTAGTCGAGTCCATGCCACCTTGTGTTTGTTTTTGTACAAAGTTCGGAGGATAATTATGGTCTGTGAAAGCTTCAGTGAGACCCTCGGTATATTTCAGGAGTGACTGAAGCCTTTACAGACCATAATTATCTTTGAACCTTGTACAAAAACAAATCTCCCATGCCTTGTCTTTCCAGTCTCCCACCACCTCCCGAAGTCCCACTGTCTGGCCACAGAGGAGCATTCCCCTCATAACTCAGTACCACCCAGGACTGGAGCAACTGAATTACATTCTCTGCCTGGGTTTTGACTACCTCTTAATTGTGCCCTGAAATGAGAAATATCCTGCACACTATCCTTACCACACTCCCACAGTGGTATTCCACTGTCCGCCGAACCTGCACATTATACTCATCCGTCCTTACACAACCTCTGATTCCAACCCCTTACCTCATGGCCTTACCGCTGTAATAGACCTAGATACAAGACCTGTCCCATAGCTCTTACCCCTGTAATAGACCTAGATGCAAGACCTGTCCCATACATCCTCCCAACACCACCACCTACTGCAGTCTGGTCACAAACATCACCTATCCCATCAAAGGCAGGGCTTCCTGTGCAACCAATCAAGTGATCTACAAGCTAAGCTGCAACCACTGTGCTGCATCCTATGTGGGCACAACAACCAACAAGTTTCCTGTCCGCATGAATGGCTACTGACAAACTGTGGCCAAGAAACAAGTGGACCACCCTGTTGCTGAGCACACTGCCAAACATGACATCCGACATTTCAATGACTGCTTCACAGCCTGTGCCATATGGATCCTTCCCACCAACACCAGCTTTTCTGAATTGCGCAGATAGGAACTTTCCCTGTAATACATCCTATGTTCCTGTAACCCTCCTGGCCTCAAATTTCATTAGTTGCTATCGACACCCATGCAGCCCCTTCCCTGTTCCCATTCCAGCACAACACAGCTGTCATACCACCATCCCACTTCTTCATTCTCTCCTTTTTCAATATTTCAGTGCCCCCCCTCCCCACCTCCCCCTGCCCGCCATCTAATCTGCAGCACTTCACTGTCTGCCACCTGTACAATACTATCCCTCCCCCTACCTATCCCAGCCTCCTCCTTACCTCTACCCAGTTGCCACTCCCATCATGCACTGGTGCTGCTGCTCACAGTGTGGTTTCAGTTGCATGAGAATGCAGTCATGTGTATGAGTTGCATTTGCATGAGTGTGTATGTGTGTGTCTGTCATCTATTGTTGACGAAGGCCTTACTGGCTCAAAGTTTTATTTGTGACAGTCTTTCTGTTGTGCCTATCTATGACTCATCATCTTTGCTACATGGCAAGTGGCAACTTTCCTTTTTATAATATTGTTAATAACCTGTATCTTGATTATTGCTATTTAGTTTTTGAAGATATTGCAAATCCCCCCCTTTTCTCTCACTCTCTCTCTTTCTCTCTCTCTCTCTCTCTCTCTCTCTCTCTCTCTCTGTGTGTGTGTGTGTGTGTGTGTGTGTGTGTGTGTGTGTGTGTGTGTGTGTGTGTGTGTGGGCCCACGCACGTGTACACGCATGCATGTGCCTATGCATGTGCGTGTACTTATTCGGTTTCTCATTACATTTTTCTTTAAATGTTAACTCTTTTCAGTGAAACAATAGAAAGACTAGGATGGAATATCAACAGTTATGGAAAGGATAGATTAGTACTCAGCATAGACATGACACAGTGAGTTACAGACAGGCATCAAACTTTCTGTCAAAGCCTTCACTGAAAAAAAAAGATACACACATTCACACAAACAAGCACACCTCACACACACACAACACATGCGCACGCAGGCGCACACACACACACATGACCATTGTCTCTGGCCTCTCTGATCAGAATGCAACAGTCTGGGGTGTGGTGGCAAAGGGGGAGGGATAGAAGGGTACAGGTGGGGGAAAGGAATCAGTGCTGCCTGGTAGAGAATGCAGTGACTAGAGGTTACAGGACAAGGCTGCCACATGCATCCTGACAAGGCTGTGGGGAGGGAAAGGGTGGTGCAAAAAGGGAGCAGAAAGGAGAGAGTAAGAGAAGAGACCAGGGAGTGCATTGACAGAGAGCAGTTCACAATGAGGGCAAGGTGGACATGAACTAGGAGGAGGTGATAGGACAGATATTGTGGCAACAATGATTGGTGGATGTGCAGGCAGTATGTTACCTAAGGGTGAGGCCTAGATAATTTCAGGACCAGAGAATGTGTTGTAGGGATAACTCCCATCCACACAGTTCAGATAAGATGATGATGGAGAGGATCCAGAGGGCCCTGATTGTGAGGCAGCCATTGAAATCAAGCACATTATGTTAAGGTACATGAGAGTGGCCATTCATCCTGGTAGACAGCTGGTTGTGGTTGAGAGCTAGTGCATTTTGACAGCTGCCACGCCTTCCACACCAATAATTCCCCCCCCCCCCCCCCCCCCGCCCCCATACAGCTCAGTCATGTGGGGATGGCATATCTTCAATGACAAGAAATCCCTTGTCCAATTTGCTGAAGATCTCATACAGGCTTTAATAGAAAGGCACTATCCCCTGACCTAGTCTGCAAGTAGATTTCCTGTACCACCATATCCCCACACACCCTGAATCCTCCCATAACCCCCATGAAACAGCTGCAAAGGAGCACCCTCTTTTTCAGCCAGTACCACTGTGCAGTGGAACAACTGAAACAAATCCTTCATCAGGGCTTTGAATATCTATCATCAGACCCTGAAATGGATATAATGCACAAGATCCTTTCCATGCATCCTAAAGCTGTATTCCATCACCATCCAGCCTCCGCAGCATCCTAATCCATCCCTATGCCACTTTCAAACACAACCCCTTGCAACAGGGATCCTATCCCTGTGCCAAACCCAAGAGCAAGACCTACTCAATGCATCCACCAAGAAATTCCTATTCCAGTCTGATCACAGACTTATTGTACTCCATCAGAGGCTGCACCATATTGTGAAAACAGCAATGTGATGCACCAGCTCTGTTACAATCATTGCTCAGCTTTTTGTATGACCACCAACTAGCTGTCTACCAGGATGAGTGCCACTGCCAAACTGTGGCCAAGAACAAAGTGGACCACTCTGTGACACAACAACAGCTTAACATAACATGCTTAATTTCAATAGTTGCTTCACAAGGGGGACCATCTGGATCCTCCCCTCCACCACCAGCTTTTCTGAACTGTGCAAATGGGAGTTACCCCTAAACTCATTCTCTTCTCCTGAAATCATCCTGCCTCAACCCACAGTAATCTACAGTTACTGCACCCTCCACCCAACAGTTTCTACTCCCCCTGGCTTAACATTTCCTCTCAATTCACATCCTGTTGCCCTCACTGTGAACCTCTCTCAGCCAATGTACTCTGGTCTTTTACCCTTCTCTGCTTTTCTCCTTTCTGATCAGATTTTTCCACCCACCTTTCTCCTCCACAGTCTCCTAACACTGCTCCTGGCAGCCTTGTCCTACCTCCTCTATTCCTGGCATGCTCCATCAGTCAGCACTGATTCGTTTCCCTCCACTTGTATTCCGCTATCCGTCCCCTTTTGCTGCCCCACTCCAGAATGTTGTTCCCTTTCATCATGCTTCAGTTGCATTCTGGTTGGATTGGCAAAAGAGAGCAGTCATTTGTGTGTGTGTGTGTGTGTGTGTGTGTGTGTGTGTGTGTGTGAGTAGTGCTTGCTTGTGAGAATGTGTGTGTGTGTGTGTGTGTGTGTGTGTGTGTGTGTGTGTGTGTGTGTGTGTGTGTGTGTGTGTTTTTTCCTTTTCTGAAGAATACTTTGACAGCAAGCTTAGTACGTAGCAGTCTTTTTATTGTTACTGTCTGCAATTCAACATTCATCTTTACAGTGAATAGCAGTAATTTAGGAGTGGATCAAGAACACTGTGTTTGAGCTCTCAGAGTTATTTAACCATGTTTTCTTTGGTAATCGAGGGACAGTGTCTTTCTGTTGATATATTTATGATCCAAAGATTTTTTGTTATCACTTTAACAGGTCTAGTCTCTGGCTTCTCCTTTGATGTAAATAATGTGCAACATATTTGACCAGTTGTTTATATCATTATTTTCAGATAGAAGAGTCATCTGTGAGTTAATTTAACACTGATCATTAACATCTCTGAGTTTTTGATAAATTTGGTGCATTTTCTAGCTGGCTGAGAATATAAAATAGTACTGCCTGGACTCAATCTGCAGTCTTTTAGAACATAGTTACAAGACATGCAGTTAAAATGTTGATGGAAGAGATCCACCACAGTTGGCTACAGGCTATAAATTCCATTGATCAAAATAACTTGTTTGTTTATTTTTTCTTGTTATAATATGCAAATATTGTATGGGGGAAAACCGCAAAGGAAGAAATTCAATATACCTGCAAAGTTTTGCCACAGAAGAACATTAAAAATTAAGTTGGAATGTAAGGCACAAAAATGGAGTACATTGCCTAATAAAATAATGAAACACTTATAAAAGGGGAGAAAACAAAATGGAACTTCACAGGGCTGAGAGGGTACGTGAGATTATTTCTATGATTGCAAAATTTAGTCATGACACTGCATCCCCTCTGGCCTGGGTGCATGCACTGCATCAATTTGTAAAAATACCAAAAAGATGTTGCATTCTCTGCTGAGACAAGATGGTCAACAACTATTCTAACTAGCCCTTTACACCCTGGATGGAGTTAATAACGAAGCTGGTCCAACACATATTTTGTTGGAAACAGATCTTGGAATCCTGTTGACCACAGTTGTCTTCAACATTATACAGTTAATACAGCAGATGAGCTCCGTCCTGTTGAAAAATGGTAGCATGAGAGATAACACATGAGGAAGCAATAAGTCTATGATGTACCACTGTGATTTTAGAGTTCGTTCAAACACTACCAGCTGTGACCTGAAATTATATACAATGACACCCCACACCTGGCACAGGAGTGACACCACTATGTCTCTCCTAACGATTGGAGAAATGGGACCTCTCCCAAGGTCGCCATCATACTCAGTAATGATTGTCATCTGGAGTAGTTCAGAATCACAATTCAGAACTGAATTTAATGTGATACCATTCATCAACAGTCCATCCTTCCTGGTCATGGCACCACTCCAGCTGTGGGGGGATGTTAATGACAGCTTAGATGGTAATTCTCTTTTCTGGCTGCTGATAGTTTCTGACCGATGGTGTGAGGTGACACAGAATGATGCAGTTAGTCAATTATTTGTTCTTGGATAACAGTTGCAAATGTGAGGTGTTACAATGTGGTTGGTGCACAGCAAGTCAGTTCTCCCTTATGGCAGTCAGATGTGGTTGACCGAATCTTGATGACAAGTATGTCTGCCCTCACATTCCCATGATATCCAACACTGGGTCACTGTCGCATCTGAAGGCCCCACAAATCTGCATACCATGTATTTCAGTCAGCCAGCCAACCAAAGACCCACAATGAGGCCCCTTTAAACTCCTTCAGGTTCTGATAATACTGTCTCACACAAGTACAAGGCATCTCTGTGTCCTTCACAGTGGTCATTCAACATCTAATACTGTCCAAGCCCCTGACATATGCTACCAGACTTGTAACAACATTAAATGTGAGCAACACTAATTCACTCTGTTGGCCATTCTACATGTCACAGAGAATTGCAATTTAATTATTTATATATCTTCTCATGGTGTGTTCTCATACTACTTTTGTCAGGCAGCGTATTAAATATAAGAAAAAACTTCAAAACAATTAAAAACATATTAGTTGAATTTTATGAGGCTGACAAATAAGAGGTAAACAAAAATAAATAATAATAATAAAAATAGAAATGAAGCAATGACACTGTAACACTGTAATATATAACTCAAATTAATAATAGGCCTATGTGTTTGATATGTTCAAATCAGCTTCCTTCATTATCCAGCCATAAATAATTGAGAGGAGAGTCAGAAGATGTGTTAAAATGGATATGTAGGCCTATAACTCTGAAATCAATAACATGTTGTGTAAAGACAGGTAATTGGGGCATACCAAACATATAATGCCCAAGAATTTCATTTGCTGAAATGTATCACACAAAAAAGTGACAAAAATTATTGACAATGTTGTCTGAAGGACTACCAAATTTTCACAGATGAAGAGATAATAGAAAGTAAGTAAAACTCATGAACTGTACATAATGTCAAAAGATTTATGATGTAGAAGTAATTTTACTGCAGTCATATGACTTGTCATTCTTTAGTGATATGTTTGCCAGTTAGAGTCCCTCATTCCAGATAGCTGTCAACCTGATGTTTTAGAATGACATTTTTGTAGTTGTTGTTTGGCTGGGAAGTATGGTAGAACAAGTATGAAACTGTAGAAAAAATAATGTGGAATATATCACTCTGACCACTTTATAAATTAGAACCTCATATCCATCCCCAAGGTATATTCCCAGTCTTTAACAACAGACTTTAAAATACTTTCAGACAACCCTCTGATAACGTTATCATACATGAGAAAACTTTTTTTTTTTTTTTTATTCTCTGGTGATTTCAGTTACATATTCTCCTAGTATTAAACTTTACCAGCTTCAACTTTTCTGGTAGTGAGTGTCACATTCTTGCATTTTACTTTCATGGCTGTCTTCTCACACAACAGGAGTTGCTAAAAATTTATAATACTTCATTCAATAATGAACTCATTAGTAACAATACAGTGGAACAACAAAGAAAGAGAGAGGAAGTATGAGGAGGTGGGGAGAGGAATGGGCAAGAAATGTTATAGGTCACCTTCCGATACATTGTTATGTTGATCCTCAAGGTGACTACATGAAACTTAATTGTCAGTAAAAGTGGTGTTCAATAAATCAGTGAAGCTGCAGTGCTGAAATAGTTGTTTGGACATTGTGCACTGGCCAATACATCTCTTGCTTGACTTTTAAATCAGGAAATCATCCTCCTTGCCCCCCCCCCCTTCACCAACACACACACACTCACATACACAACCAGTCTCTCCTAATTCAACTTCATTGCCTGGTGGATAATGAGAAGAGAGGATATATTGAAAGGCAAGTTCCCATCTCCGGAGTTCGGATAGGTTGGTGTTGGTGGGAAGTATCCAGATAATCCGGATGGTGTAACACTGTGCCAAGAAGTGCTGGCCATGCACCAAGGCATGTTTAGCCACAGAGTGATCCTCATTACCAACAAACACTGTCTGCCTGTGTCCATTCATGCGAATGGACAGTTTGTTACTAGTCATTCCCACATAGAAAGCATCACAGTGTAGGCAGGTCAGTTGGTAAATCACGTGGGTGCTTTCACACGTGGCTCTGCCTTTGATCGTGTACACCTTCCGGGTTACAGGACTGGAGTAGGTGGTGGTGGGAGGGTGCATAAGACACGTTTTACACCGGGGGTGGTTACAGGGGTAGGAGCCAGAGGGTAGGGAAGGTGGTTTGGGGATTTCATAGGGATGAACCAAGAGGTTATGAAGGACCTAACCTTGGAAAAATTGTGTCAGAATGAGCAGATACAGATTTCCACCCTACCATTCCTGATGTAAGTGCAGTGCCTGAATCATTGCATCATTTCACACAGTAACGACCCACAGAATGCAGGGACTGATGCAGGAAAAATTAATACTTACTTCCGAACCTCAGTGAGTGAACTGAAAAAACAATAAATCAAAATGTAACATGTAGATTAGATATCCTGGTGTTGAGCCACATAGGAAGGATGCCTTCCACTGGAATATTGCCACCCCCAAGTATATTATGAAAGCAAAGTCAAGGTTCTCGAACTCCAGAAGGAAGTAAGGACTATTATTGGTTCTTATATTCTTTAACCAAGAAGAAAAAATACATATTTGGTCTCTGGAGTTTTCACTCATGCACCCAAAACTGCTGAAGTGATACCAATCTTCAATGTAAAAGATAGGCATTGATCCAAAAACTGGTTTCTATTCACACAATTTTATCCAAAATTTTTAATTCTGTAATATACAGTGAACTACATGACTACTTCAAAAAACATGACCTCTTTTCCAGCACACAGTAGAACACAGTAAAAATCTGCTAGTGCTGTCACTGAGGTTGTTAAGCAAGTGTTAACTGTATTTGAAAATATGGTTGTGATACCTATTGCACACTGTGATCCCAGCAAAGCTTTTGATTGTTTATCTTCCAACCCCCTACTTGCAAAACCGGAATTTTATGGCTTAAATAACCCAACTTTACCTATAATCAGATCATATTTAAACAGCAAGAAACAGTTTGTCTCAGGAAAAAACAGATGCTTTTTGTGGAAGGAAAATAAGACTGGGGAGCTGAAGGGCTCAGTGCTTGGTCCATTTCTGTTTATCATGCATGTAATGTTGTAGGAGCTAATTCAATAGTGTGTTATGCAGATGACATGACAAAGCTCAGTACTTGCCATGACACCATAGAACTGCATCAGGCAGCACTAGAAATAACAATGATTATTTTTCCCCTAATGAACTTCTTTGCAATTCTGATGAAACACAGGAACAAAGTCTGGAGTTAACTAATGCAGTGGAACATAAATTAGTAAAATTATTAGGCTTTCACATTGATTCAAAATTAAATTGTGAAGGATATATTTGCCATGTCTGCAAGAGAATAGCAGGAGTATGTTATTTCATATGGAAACTGACAAATGCAGTCACTAATGAGCATCTGAGGGTATCATTTTTATGTAAGATGGCACTCCTCTGTATACTGAATTGCAAGTAAAGTTGCTGCTGCAGAAGCAGTTTGGAAATGTTAGATTTATCAGCTATAATTTCCCTACAGCCTGGCTGTATAGATCACCTGATCTTAATTGTGTGACTTCTGGCTGTGGAGTGTCTGAAAGATGTTGTGTTCAGTGCTCTAGGTATGAACATCGCTAAATTGAAGACATGCATTATGCAACACATTCTGAACATGTCCCTTGAGACATTCTGGTCTGCTGTGGAAGGTATTGTTTCTAAGTTTCAATTTGTGACAGAAAACAGTGGACAGCTTACTGAAAATGGCTTGCACCGGTCTCATGACAATTAGAAACTGATGTCAATTGCCTCGTACTGCAATTCATATGTCATTTGCAACTGACTCCATTTACATTAAGAAGCTTGCAGTGAATGACATCCACCTGAACAGTGGTTCCTTTTCTATGGTGTTTTGAAACTGGGACTTTAATTATGGATGCCCTGCATATGAAAACTGTTTTATTTGAAAAAGTGGCAAGGACTTCTACAAGAAATGAATGAGTAAGTGTACCTGGACATTTAATGAAATGCCTTTTCGTTTATATGATTTTTCCCCTAAAGGAAAATAGAAACCCTCTCTAAAGGAGAAACTGAATATTTATGACCATTTAAAATTAATTCACTTGTAAGAATTATTTGAATAAATACATTGATGTATAATGTCTTATAGTTTGTCTCCCATAATCTGTTGTCAGATACTGAACAGAATAGATAATCTTCCAAATCATTTCCAGCCTTTCCTCAAAACACTACTTTTTTTACCATGTAAACATTAATTTCTATTTCATACATGTTCTGAATCTTTTTAGGAAAATTCTAGGATGGTTCTTTTGGTAAACAAATTCTTTTCACTTACTCCCATTAAACTGAGTTAGTGCTCCATGTATAATGACTTACCATTGAAACTGATAATGCTAATTTACACTTTCTGTGTCTGCCTAAAGATGTATGAATAACCTTTATTTGAAAGTTATTTTTGTTTTAACACTTACTGTTGAGAGGTATTTCAAAATGTTGGCCAGGGATTGCAGTCTGTCTGCATATGTCCCAAGGCTAGCCTTGTGCAATTGAAGTTTTTTCAGGCAAAAGATTTTCATTGTTCTATGTTCATTAGTGGTTCACATCTCTTTTTTATTTTGATAATGTCTTTTGTTTTGTGACATGGTGTAGCTCTTTGTCTATAGTGGTAGAGCTTGAAGCATTATAGTTATGTTCATGGTGCATCGTAAGTCTTTATTACAACAAATCTTCTGAATTAAACAATTTTCTCTCTTGCTGATACAATACATTAGGAATCCAGATGTTAATAATTACTGTTTGTACTAAACTAGTGGTAACAGCAACTATTTAGAATATTAGACTAATAAGAGAAATGGGCATTTCTATAGGATAAGTGAAGAAAAAGGGAAAATGACAGCTAAAAATAAGGTGAAAAAAATAGGAGAATGTACACATCTGACAGCCACAGAAGCTGAGACACACTGCAAGTAAAAGCATAAAACAGCACAGAAATAGTGAAAGAAAGAGACTATGGATAAGCTAAGCTGTTACATGATCCTATTAGCTTTTGGCAGTTCCCTTGATGTCCTCCAAGTGTTTGCAGACATGGATTCTCATAAGCCAGGTGATAAGTGATCCTTTAATCTTATCAAGTGGTCACTCTTAGCATACCCAGCTAGAATGATGAATGTTAAGTACAACTTCTGGCTCCTCATGTGAACATTTATGGTAAACTCTCCCTCTCATGGCTAACCTCAGCAAGCACATTTTCTTTCAGATTCTCACAAGTATTAGAGGTCCAGAGGAATTTACATTAATGTACAATAGCCAGTCATTAATGAGAGTAGATTTTATGACACTCATGAGCTTTTTACCTAGACATTAAACTTGGCTGTGATCACCACTTGCGTAAGACCAAATACAAATTCATCATAGTTGCTTTTACATGTGTATACATCCTCATAGTAGTGAGCAAATAGTCACAAGGGCAGCACCACTTTACTTACATGCACACAGTATTAGTTTCCGAGCATACACTTCTTCTTATCAAAATATCTTAAATGCCCAGAAAAGATTATATACAGTGATTCCAAGAATCTCTTGTCACAATATAATTCTGAATACTTTTTATTAGTTTATATTTTTACCTGACTGAGTCATCAACTTGTTGGTTTCTACAATAACATCACTCAAAATAGTAGTTCAATAATTATACTTGGGAAATATAGACAGCATTGCTTTCAGGTAAGTACTTTCACTGCTGTGCTTCAATATAAATATGCTATTCTCTGTGAAACAAATACCAAGTCCCAGATGCAAGAGTAGTATCCCCTGTGAACTGAAGAATATGTCATAGGTACAACAAAATCCTCAGTTCATTTCTCAAGAAGTTAAAAGGTATAAGGTTTAATGGTGATTCTGTTCTGTCAAATGATTTATGATTGCAGACTTATCAAGTAAGTTAACATCTTAAGAAATTTTATGATTTTCAAGCATCAACACAAGTATTATGACTATAGCACAATTATTATTATCAAGCCATTATGTATATTTCAATATGTTAGGAGTTTACTTTTTATGATAATGAAAATCCATGAATTGAAACACCAATAAAAAATATCGACAAAAAGCTTTCAGTGTGTGTGTGTGTGTGTGTGTGTGTGTGTGTGTGTGTGTGTTTATTTTTGGGTAGGGTGAGCAAGTAGTTACATCTTTCAGTTACTGTGTCTCTGCCAGAATGCCAACGCCTTTTCTACTGGTTGTTTTGACAGAGGATGATAATTCAAGTAAAAACATTAATTCTCACAATAAATATTGTTGCTATTTAAACATTGTACATACAGTAGAAAATTATAAAAAATAGAACACAAAACCTGAATGAAGTACATGTGCAACATTTGTTAAGCCTCATAAAGTTAGCATTATTGACTGCTCCTTTATCTAAATGAAACTTCTCACTTTCATTGAATTTGTATTGAATTTTCCATTTAAATCCTATATCTGTTACATGCTAAAATTCACAAAGTTTTGTAAAACCTTCACATCATTTTACGTAAAACAAAATACATAACTGAATTTAGAAAAACAGAATATCAAAACTTTCTTTTCAATTTAGAAAAAGAGTGTTTGTGTTAATTTTAGAGCCAATTAGTCCACAGTTGAAAAATTTACTTAAATGTAGTTACACAGTTTATGGATGCAAAATGAGTGTTAAAAACATGCTAATTGACTATTAGTTTCAACTAAAATAAAAAATACACTCATTTAATTGGAATGACAAAGAGAAAGAAAAAAATGCTAAAGCAAAACAATAAAAAACTTTTTACAGTAACAGATCCTGTTGCTTTCATGTTACCTGAAGGTGTTCTTTATATTGGTCAGTCTTTCACATATATGTATATAGAGAGTGTACATATATTATGGTATTATGTCTGTACTCTTATCAATGGATATCACAAATAAAAAAAGAATACTATATGAAAATTAGTACTGGTGCATAGCCTACTTTCGTTGTAAGAAAAAACTGTATGGCCCACTGTGATTAACATTTCAGTTTGAAGGGTAACTCACGCCACAGCTGCTGGTACTTATCTTCTTACCCAATCCATTGCTGCAGGGAAATTTGGGAGCTAATCCAGGTTCTTTGAATATTATTTGTTTATTAGGAAACGTACACATATGTTGTACAATACATACAGACCTCATTCTCACAACAAACAGCTTTTCTCCATTAGGTTTCAATGAGATAAATAATACCAATCACAGAGTTTTAGCACCCATTCTCTACACTTCATTTAAATGCAGCCTGGTATGAATGTCAGACTCTGAAACAAATCACAGGATAGTCTACAGAAGTTTATAATCTTTTTAATTACTTTCACAAATCCAAATGCTTATGCACAACTAAGTTTACAAACCCATTCCATTCCACAAATGAGCTTTTTGCTAATATACAGTTGTTTTTTTAATTCTTTATCATAAACTAAATTTTCATTTTTTATTTCATATTTTCATTTCACTTATTTTTTGCCATTTCCCCTGGAATGCGGAGCAAACAACCTGTTCATAAAATGGGCCACTATGAGTGTAATTCACAGAACATTAATGAAAAATGTGCTTTATGAAACATGTGGTCAGTTTTCTGTGGCCTGGATTACTTCTCAAATCTGTGTACAGTGATTCATGTTGTAAAGAGATAACAGCTAAACTATACTGATTCTGTAGCCAGTTACCATCAAGCACGCAAGCAGCAAGAGTACAAATGACATCCAGGAAGTCAGAAAGAGAAGGAGAACAAGAATTCACAGTAATCTATATTGTATTAACCTCACAATGGTGTATACATATGAGGGCCTGCTAATTGCATTACTCCATTCTCCTGTTTTGCTTGCCATGGGATCTCTCAACATGTATTGGTGAAATGGAGAATGATGGTTGCAGCACTTGCATTTCACCTGCAACAGGCATGTCCCTACTATCTCTGGCTATACGTAGGTAATACATTGTCAAACAGCATGCACTTCTTACAGTTGGAAGAACACACTGTACTTCGCGATACAGTATTTCACAAAAATAGCTTGATTGTGCAATGTAACCTGTTCATACAATAGAATATTTAGAGGACTGACTTTTGAGACATGGAGTAGAGCCACACAGCTCAGTGTTGTGTTGTAGCAGTGAGTTACTGGACTCAAACTGAAGATGATGGTGGTTCAAGTTCCTGCCCAGCCACTGACATTCAGGTTTTCTCTGGTTTCCCTAAATCACTGAAGTGAAATACCAGTTTCATTCCGGGGGGGGGGGGGGGGGGGGGGGGAACACAAGAAAGAATATGACTAATTTCCCTCACTGTCCTTCTCTAACATAAGCTTATTCTCTATCACTGACCTAATTACAAATGAGATATTATTAAAGACTTATCTTCTTTCCTTCCTTCAGAATCACAGACAAACTGAAATTTCATACTAAGTTAATAATGTTTGTTCTGATGCACTAAGCAATCTGAGTGTGATTTTAGGCAGATTCTCACATCTGTCTGGGAATATTTTGGTGGTTGTTCTTCAGTGGCTCATAAAAACAACAAACAACCAGAGAAACGAAATCAGAGACATTTGAAATTTTCTTTTTCATCTTGTGATATGATGACAGTACAATGACAGGAATCATCTCTAATAAAGAAAATAAATTGAAATTATCTTACATGAAGGATGAGCAAGTATCTAAAATTTGTTGACCATAAATAAGAGCGAATAATTCAAAAGGAAAAAAAAAGCCATATCCCAATAATATTAAAAACAGAAGAGAACACGTCTTGTGTGAAATGTGCTGATACAGTCTTCTGACATGTTCCTGAACGTTTGGAATGTTAAAAACTGTTGAGTCCCTCCCTGACTGAGAAGATAGCACAGATAGCTTAAGGATGGTTGTGACAAGTGAGTACAAGTCTTCCATTGATTACTAAACATAGATTTATAGGTTGGACAATTAATGCTTTGTTGAGATAGGGATTTTCAAATTGCTTTATTAGTTGTGGACCTGAAGAATACATTATTTTATGTATACAGCATTTGCCTATTTCAGACCGGAAGAAGTTTAATATCCAATTTATTTAAAATTAATATGACATCTGATACTAATTAATTTTTGGGGTGTACTGGTACTTATTTATGTATTTATTTTTGCATGCTTTTGCTTTTATGGCAACATAGCACAGGATTCTGCAATGCATTTTCTTGTGCAGCCTAATGTGCAACAGTACATAAGACAATGTACTCAGATTCAAAAGGATGGGATTCATACCCCTATCAGACCATACAGATTTAGGTTTTCCATTGTCTCCTTCCAAGGAATGATGCAAATTCTAGTGATTCCTTTGAAACGGGTAGAGAGTTTCCTTATCTGAGACTGTGCACTGTTTTTAGAGAATTCATCATCAACAGGATATTAAATCCTATTTTCTTACTTCTTTGAGTCCTTTATTAAGAATAATTCTTTGAGTACCATTAATTCCCATAAGAACAGCAATTTTGGGATATTGGATGAAAAAGATAAATGAGCAGAATGAAAGAGTTCTGTAGGGAGAGATTGTGCCAAACCAGTTTACAGTATACTTCAGCAGCCAGGTTCTCTTTGGTACAATGTCCACACACACACACAAACACACACACACACACACACACACACACACACACACACAGAGAGAGAGAGAGAGAGAGAGAGAGAGAGAGAGAGAGAGACAGCAAAATGTTTACAATTTTTATTTGCCATATGAGTTAAACTGTGTATTCATTACAGCCTATTATTTCATCAGTTTTAACTAGCATTAATCATGTTAAGGATATGCAACTTTATCTGTTAATGTTCTGTATTGAACACAAAATCTCGATTGAAGTCTTCTGCAGGGCATAAGGAAATACAATTACATTTGAATGAAAGCTTCTACTTTGGAAACTGCCACTGCTTGTAAAGCTGTACTAAGTAGTCAATTTTTATCTACTGATGATTTCTTAATACTTAGTCCTAAAAACCAATATTTGGTGGATAATTATAATTGCTCTGCTTTATGTTCCATAATGATACAGGCTGCATATTTAAAATGAACATTACCAGTTGTCATGCTGCTAATGGGGTTTTAAGTAGTTGAATCTGTGACAGCCACTTTCTTTTTAATACCACAGTCCACTTCCTGTTAAAAGAAAATTCTGTAACAGATTATTAAACAATATAAGGTAATTTCATGGAAATCTTTGTGGGTTCAAGTTCAAGCAGCTGTTAATTAAAAGATATTTAAGATGTTTATACCTGGTGGTGATGCAATGAATGAAAAAACTGTCTTTGAGGCACTGAAGTGTAAAATATCTTTGTTTTGAGACTCTCTGTCTTCACTTCTTTTTATTTCATGCTTTTTGAGTGGCATGTTTTGTTCGAATGTTTTCTGTTGTAGTATTCCATGTATTTCTCACTGAGTTTTAATAAAGTGTGGCTTCAATATCAGTGAGTACTTTACTGTACTTATTGTGGATGACGTTTTTCACAGGCAATGACCCTGAAGAATGAGTCATGAGAAACACATTAAGTGTGAGGATGCTATGCTGGCTACAACAAACACCATCTCATCAGAGCAGTTACCATAAATTTCAGAGGAAGTGTCTGTAAACTCTGCGTCTACAGTGCTCCTAAATGATGGACAATTGCCTGATTATTTGTGAGATATTCAGCCAGTGAACAATTTACTGATTAGCTACATCACATCTTCTGTCCTACAAAGAAAAACTGCCTCTCCACAATACATGCCACAGTACCTGGACCTGTGGTTCAGACTACTGGAACTTTCATTTCCAGACTATGGTATTTGTGACGACTATGTACAATTTCTCCTGACCGATTGTGCTTTATGCACTCAGACTGTTTTCTTTTAATCAGACATTGTTCATAACATTCCCTCTGCATACAAGTATGTACATGTTTAAGACCACATGCATCATTGTGCATACGAATGAAGAGAGCTTCATATTCAACAAGTTTTAAAAAGTGAAGTTGTTGGTGATAAATCACCAAAGAACACTAGTGACTGAATCTGAAGTTTCTGAGGCAGCATTAAAATAAGTACAGTTCAATCATTTGACTTTCACCATTAAAACTGCTGTGATTTCAAATAATACTGTAGATTTGATTTTCCAGTTACAGGTGTCTACCACAAAAGCATTGTATTTTGTTACATGCTGATTTGTGTGGGGGCCCACAAACTGGTAATGACATTACACATTTAGCTGATTTTGACATTGTTACAAGGCAGCACCTCACACTACCTGAATGAATCTGCTCACCCCAGCACAAATTCAAGTAAACTACAGAAACAGCACCAATTCATGAAAACCTACAGCACAACAGCCAGTACAACTCTCAACACAAGGTCAGTAACCAATTACGTAACTGGTGTTCATACCATTAGTGATTTTGGACAACAGGCAAGAAAATGCATAACTCCTTGGAGCTAGCCAAAAGACAACAATGACCAGGAACAGGTACAACCAATACCGAGCTGTGCTGAACACCAACATCAAACTGACCAAGGACATCAAGTTCAGTTTGTTCCATGAGCTGCAACTTATGTAGATTTAAACACCGTAACACCAGGTATCACCTGGCCATTAATGGGATGGTGCAATAATAGCACTTTCTTTAAAATCTTCTCTAATCTGTAATGGGTTTTTGTGGATATGTGCTCTACTGCTAGTGTCACTGGGACTATATGCTGCAATTCAACCTGATACTTAAACTTCTGCAGTGTAGCTCATATAGGGAGAACCACTCAGACTTCCTTCAAGAATTTTCTAACAGCAACATGATCACCTGCAGCAATACCTTCCACTTGTATTACAGGTAAAGAATTGCATCTCCAAATTTCATCCATCACTGGCATTCTGACACAAGGACCCTAATATCTTCATACACACTGATCTACCTACATAATCTCATGTTTTGTTAAGTACTGACTCTGTCAGAACTCCATTGCTAATACTGTGCATGGTCCTTTCCTATATTGGCATGGAACAAACACATTGTAATGATATTGGTTACTGGCAAGTCTACTATGGTGTTTTTGGAACATGTCAAATTGGCCTACCTGCTTCAAGAGGATGATGCTTCGTGCTAGGCTCCTATCATCAAATACAACCTACATCACCTCACATAGATGCTACTGAGACTATGCCATCACCAGATCAGTCTCCTTTGAGTACCCAACCAGCTCCTCTGGTTTTATCACCAACCTACATTAGGGCTGGTAGAACTGTAAATAACGAATATCCAATCATTGTAAAAGCTCTACCCTATAAGCAGTAGCAGAAGTAGTAGTAGTAGTATCACATTCCTGTGTAGCATCAGAGAGAGAAATCATACTTTAACAAGAAGAGACATATTGTGTCATGAGACAACAACTCATATTCTGTGATTAATTTCTTCAGTCTACAACCATTATCATAGGTGTTACTCAGGTTTCAATTCAGGGGTCACTCCTGTATTTTCTGTATATAAATGTTACATTTATAAAGTAGAAATAGTGCTCTTTCTGATATCCACACATCATAACCAAACCCAACAGATCTACAGTAGAAGAAACATATACAAAAATAATTACTGACTGGTCCTCAGTAAATGGTTTATTACTTAAGTTCATCAAAATTTGTTCCATTTGTAATAGTTGATTTTGGTGATGAAAGCATTAAACAAATTAGTTTACTTCAATTACTTCAGTTCATTGATGTCACATGGAATAAGTTTCTGGGGCAGTTTCACTCTTATACGCAAGTATTTATTGTATATAAATCTGCTGTAAGGATATCCTTGCAACACATCCTTCTCTTCCACAACTCTCCTGGCCTCACTCTCCATTAACCCACTGTTCCCACACCCTCCACCCAATACTTTCCACTTTCTCTGTCCTGCCATCCCCTCCCAAGCCATGCCTCGACATTGCCTTCATTGTACACTGACCTCTCCCCTTCCCCCCCCCCCCTCCCCCCCAACCTGCTCCGGTACGGTGCACAGATGCTCAGCCTGTGCCCCCATTCCCCTGCATTTCTATCCAGCAAAACTGCTGCCTCCTTTCAAGCTCCTAACTACATACTGTGAATCCCTCATAATGCTTTCCTCTCTTCCACTACCCACTACATACAACACAATTCCTACTCCACCCTAGTCCTCTTTCCCAAATGCAATCCCATCATTGTGTCCAGCTTGAACAACGTAGGTGCACAGATGTATGTGGGCATATGGGTTTGAGCATGTACAGGTATGCACTTTTTGTGTGTGTGTGTGTGTGTGTGTGTGTGTGTGTGTGTGTGTGTGTGTGTGTGTGTGTGTGCAAAAGATTTGTTCTGAAAGCTAGCAAGTTGTCTTTCTCTTTCTTGTGTGTCTACAGACAATTCAGTACTTCTGCTATCCTAAATTATTTTTATAATATTAATTTGTGAATAATACTGTCAAAAGTACTTATCATATTGTAAACAATATGTACTGGCAAACAGTATATAGTGTCTAATATCATCCACAACTGAGGAGATTACCTCTTCTACCAGTACATAAATACTTAATTGCTCAATATATTTATATTATTTTGGCCTGTATTAATTGCTCAGATTTTTTTCAGGTATATGATCTATATGTAAAATGATCAGCAGCATACTAGATTTGTGATATGTTATCATTTTTTTATAGGAAGAAGATCTGAAGTGATATATTTATTGCATCCAGAAATACTGCTTAAAAAACTGCTGTGTCAAATATATGTTGTAACACTATTTATTTCACTAGTGTATGTTTCCAGTAGCTTTCTGGAGGTATTTTCAATTATATGCTGGGGTTCATTTTTTAATGAGACAATAGTTGTACTATAGTTGTCTAGTTGTTTAAAGACCTTACATCATTGCTTCACAAATGATTCCAATTTGTTGCTTAAAGTTTTCCATTGCCACACATAGAGCTAGTCTACTATTTTTCTGTTCAGTGACACTTAAGAAATTTTAATTAAAAAAAATAGCAATCTATGATTATCATCAATTTCATTAATTTTAATACTTATGTTAATACTGGAAGATATATTATTACATTGCTCATGTCCTACAGACTTTAAATTTGGTCACCTGAGTTACTAATGTCCTCACAGTGTAAATATCAGTTTTTGTTAGTTATTTGTTGAGATTTTTGTTGTAGTTTTTGAAGAAGTTCATTGTGGCAGAAATATATGAAATTCTGCATTCAGTATACAACTTCAGTTTCCATTTGAGCTTATACTTATGTCTATAGTTAGGCCTACAGGTAGTTCCTTGACATGTTTTCTGGAAGCTCATCTATAAGCTGCTATGGGAAATATGTTTTTAAATGGTTTGTAAGCACTGGTTGTTGCAACATAATTTTGATATTAAAACAGAGCCTAAGGCCTAACAACCTCTCACCTTTAAAAAGCTTAAAACTCTCATTTGAGAGTGTAGCGGTGTCACACTTCAAATAAAATTAAATGAATAGTATTGTTACTACAAATATGAAGTTTAATGTCCAAAATAAAATGTCATTTTGCTGCATAAGGGCATAATAGACTGGAACTGCAGTTAACCATAACTCTGTGTGGTTTCTGGTTCCCTGTAAAGCAAGGGAGTTCCGTGCAATGAAATAAAACAGTCTTAATGGAGCACTGATAAATGTTCTGCCTGGTAAAGTGATTTTTCTGAGTGTAAATGAGTAAAGTGTTTTTTCCTCACTGTTCAATATTTCAATAAAACATGTATTGAAGTTTTGTAAAGCTATGAAGTCTTACCTTGTTGTGTCACTATTTTAACTCTATAAAACAATACCTACCTCAGTAAATGACCTAGTCATGAATAAGTGCAACACATGAACTACTGAGTGAAACAAATCTTATAGAAACCTGTTGCAATGTAATGTAAACCAAAAAAACCTACAACAACTTATTGTCTGACATCTATAGCACACATTGTAATATCAGATCACATGGACCAAATAAATAGTTACATTTTAATGAAAGAGGTATAATCCAGTCAAATTTTTATTTCAACTTGGTAGATTGTGTCTCAGAAGTGTCTGTATAAATATGGTATGGAAAGTTCTAGCTGCATATAAATTATTTATGAGTGAACGTAACAATTTGCTGAATAGCAGTGGCATTGAGTCATTGACAGGCACATAAATAAGATTGAAGATTTTGCTGCCATTTGGGTAAATCCTTTTTTGAGTTAGCGTAAAGTTACTGAGCAGTCAACCTGCAGAACTGTATATTCAGCTAGCACAATGTAACAATAGAGAGGTGTGTGTGTGTGTGTGTGTGTGTGTGTGTGTGTGTGTGTGTGTGTGTGTGCGTGTGTGTGCGTGCGTGTGTGCAGCTCGAAAAAGAATTCACTCAAAAGCTATTGAAGTCTTCAGAAGTATTTATATTTTACTTTGGCAATAAATCATCATGTTAGTAACATATTACATTACTCTGATTTAAATGTAATTCAGTAGGGCATTACCAATGCAAAGTTGTGGGTCATAAGTATCATTTGTGGCTTACCTATTGATACCATATATTGGGAGCAGAAAGGTTAGGCTGGTGATAATATGAAATCCATAATAATGTGGGCTATAAAAGGATGAACTTTGGATGCATAAATGGTTTGTGTGGGCACCAAGAATTTAATAATCTTTTGAACAGTTTTGTTGATTATGTATTGATGGTTTCTCACGCTCCGACAGTTCCTTAAAACACTTTATTTTCTCACCTGCAGCTGATAACCATTTATTTACTTTGTATCTGCTGTAAGTCTTTTCTGAAAGCTTACTGTTGCAACATTTCTTCTTATTCTGATGATCAACAACATGTGAGTTTATGTACAGTTAACATACTTAGTGTCACTAAGCTTTTGAAAATGTCCTTATGCACACACACCAAAATTATATGAGCACTGTCATTTGACCAGCCTGAAGAGTTGTATCTGATGGGGTCAGTGGATGAGAGGTGCCATAATGAAGGGAAAGATGGAAAGGGATGAAGAAAAAGGAGATTGACGGCTAGGAAGGCACAGTCAAGAGGGGAATGGGATAGGTTTGGGCACTGGTGAACTTATCCTGGTATAGGCTGGAGAATTTCCTTGTGGCAAATGATAAGGCTGTGTTGAAGCGTTTATATGAAATAGCCATTAGCTACAACACACTTCTGACATCATTTGTAAAGCTGTTTGAAACTGTCAGCAAATGTTTCTTGTGGAAACACATAAAGCCTGTGAGGCGAGTCATGTGATTTGCAAGCTAAGCTGCAATGACTGTGCTGCATTCTATGTGGGCATGACAACCAACAAGCTGTCTGTTCGCATGAATGGCCACTGACACACTGTGGCCAAGAAACAAGTTTCTGAACATGCTGCCAAGCATGATATCCTGGGTTTGAATGACTGCTTCGCAGCCTGTGCCATGTGGATGCTTCCCACCGACACCAGCTTTTCTGAATTGTGTGGGTGGGAACTTTCCCTGGAATGTATCCTGCATTTCTGTAATACTCCTGGCCTCAACCTTCATTAGTCGTTGTCCTCACCCATCCGGCCCCTTTTGCTGTTCCCATTCCAGCGCTATACAGCCCTCATTTCACGATCACACCCAGCCTCCACTCCTATTCTGCTATACCCACGACCCCTCCACCTCCCCACCACAGGCTTACCCTCCATTTAGACTGCAGCCTTTCACCGTCCGCCATGCCTTCCCTACCGTCCCTCCGCCTTCTCAACACAGCCTCCTCCTTACCCTCACCCAGTCGCCGCTCACATCATGCACTGGTGTTGCTGTTTGCAGTGTGGCCTTGGTTGCCTGGGACTGTAGTAGTGTGTGGGTGAGTTGCATTTGCGTGCACCTCTCTCTCTCTCTCTCTCTCTCTCTCTCTCACTCACTCTCTCTCTCTCTCTCTCTGTGTGTGTGTGTGTGTGTGTGTGTGTGTGTCTCGTCTATTTTTGACAAAGTCTCTACTGGCCGAAATGTTTATTTGTGGCAGCCTTTTTGTTGTGCATCTCTGCTACATGGTGAGTAGCAACTTTCCTTTACTAGTGCACTGCTCCCACCATGAACCATGGACCTTGCCATTGGTGGGGAGGCTTGCGTGCCTCAGCGATACAGATGACCGTACCGTAGGTGCAACCACAACGGAGGGGTATCTGTTGAGAGGCCAGACAAACATGTGGTTCCTGAAGAGGGGCAGCAGCCTTTTCAGTAGTTGTAGGGGCAACAGTCTGGATGATTGACTGATCTGGCCTTGTAACATTAACCAAAACGGCCTTGCTGTGCAGGTACTGCGAACGGCTGAAAGCAAGGGGAAACTACAGCCATAATTTTTCCTGAGGACATGCAGCTTTACTGTATGGTTAAATGATGATAGCGTCCTCTTGGGTAAAATATTCCAGAGGTAAAATAGTCCCCCATTCGGATCTCCGGGTGGGGACTACTCAAGAGGACGTCGTTATCAGGAGAAAGAAAACTGGCATTCTACGGATAGGAGCGTGGAATGTCAGATCCCTTAATCGGGCAGGTAGGTTAGAAAATTTAAAAAGGGAAATGGATTGGTTAAAGTTAGATGTAGTGGGAATTAGTGAAGTTAGGTGGCACGAGGAACAAGACTTCTGGTCAGGTGAATACAGGGTTATAAATACAAAATCAAATAGGGGTAATGCAGGAGTAGGTTTAATAATGAATAAAAAAATAGGAGTGCGGGTAAGCTACTACAAACAGCGTAGTGAACGCATTATTGTGGCCAAGATAGACACAAAGCCTACTACAGTAGTACAAGTTTATATGCCAACTAGCTCTGCAGATGAGGCAGAAATAGATGAAATGTATGATGAGATAAAAGAAATTATTCAGGTAGTGAAGGGAGACGAAAATTTAATAGTCATGGGTGACTGGAATTCGGTTGTAGGAAAAGGGAGAGAAGGAAACATAGTAGGTGAATATGGATTGGGGGGAAGAAATGAAAGAGGAAGCTGTCTGGTAGAGTTTTGCACGGAGCATAACTTAATCATAGCTAACACTTGGTTCAAGAATCATAAAAGAAGGTTGTATATGTGGAAGAGTCCTGGAGATACTAAAAGGTATCAGATAGATTATATAATGGTAAGACAGATTTAGGAATCAGGTTTTAAATTGTAGGACATTACCAGGGGCAGATGTGGACTCTGACCACATTCTATTGGTTATGACCTGTAGATTAAAACAGAAGAAACTGCAAAAAGGTGGGAATTTAAGGACATGGGATCTGGATAAGCTGAAGGAACCAGAGGTTGTACAGAGTTTCAAGGAGAGCGTAAGGGAACAATTGACAGGAATGGGGGAAAGAAACACAGTAGAAGAAGAATGGGTAGCTCTGAGGGATGAAGTAGTGAAGGCAGAAGAGGATCAAGTAGGTAAAAACACGAGGGCTGCTAGAAATCCTTCGGTAACAGAAGAAATATTGAATTCAATTGATGAAAGGAGAAAATATAAAAATGCAGTAAATGAAGCAGTCAAAAAGGAATACAAACGTCTCAAAAACGAGATCGACAGGAAGTGCAAAATGGCTAAGCAGGGATGGCTAGAGGACAAATGTAGGGATATAGAAGCTTATCTCACTAGGGGTAAGATAGATGCTGCCTACAGGAAAATTAAAGAGACCTTTGGAGATAAGAGAACCACTTGTATGAATATCAAGAGCTCAGGTGGAAACCCAGTTCTAATCAAAGAAGGGTAGGCAGAAAGGTGGAAGGAGTATATAGAGGGTTTATACAAGGGCGATGTACTTGAGGACAATGTTATGGAAATGGAAGAGGATGTAGATGAAGACAAAATGGGAGGTAAGATACTGCGTGAAGAGTTTGACAGAGCACTCAAAGACCTAAGTCGAAACAATGCCCCGGGTGTAGACAACATTCCTTTAGAACTACTGACGGCCCTAGGAGAGCCAGTCATGACAAAACTCTACCAGCTGGTAAGCAAGATGTATGAGACAGGTGAAATACCCTCAGATTTCAAGAAGAATATAATAATTCCAAAACCCAAAGAAAGCAGTTGCTGACAGATGTGAAAATTACTGAACTATCAGTTTAATAAGTCACAGCTGCAAAATATTAATGTGAATTCTTTACAGACGAATGGAAAAACTGGTAGATGCGGACCTCGGGGAGGATCAGATTGGATTCCGTAGAAATACTGGAACACATGAGACATTACGGACCTTATGAATTATCTTAGAAGAAAGATTAAGGAAAGGCAAACCTACATTTCTAGCATTTGTAGACTTAGAGAAAGCTTTTGACAATGTTGACTGGAATACTCTCTTTCAAATTCTGAAGGTAGCAGGGGTAAAATACAGGGAGCAAAAGGCTATTTACAATTTGTACAGAAACCAGATGGCAGTTATAAGAGTAGAGAGGCATCAAAGGGAAGCAGTGGTTGGGAAAGGAGTGAGACAGGATTGTAGCCTCTCCCCAATGTTATTCAATCTGTATATTGAGCAAGCAGTAAAGGAAACAAAAGAAAAATTCGGAGTAGGTATTAAAATTCACGGAGAAGAAGTAAAAACTTTGAGGTTCGCCGATGACATTGTAATTCTGTCAGAGACAGCAAAGGACCTGGAAGAGCAGTTGAACGAAATGGACAGTGTCTTGAAAGGAGGATATAAGATGAAGATCAACAAAAGCAAAACGAGGATAATGGAATGTAGTCGAATTAAGTCGGATGATGCTGAGGGAATTAGATTAGGAAATGAGACACTTAAAGTTGTAAATGATTTTTGCTATTTGGGGAGTAAAATAACTGATGATGGTCGAAGTAGAGAGGATATAAAATGTAGATTGGCAATGGCAAGAAAAGCGTTTCTGAAGAAGAGAAATTTGTTAACATTGAATATAGATTTAAGTGTCAGGAAGTCGTTTCTGAAAGTATTTGTATGGAGTGTAGCCATGTATGGAAGTGAAACATGGACTATAACTAGTTTGGACAAGAAGAGAATAGAAGCTTTCGAAATGTGGTGCTACAGAAGAATGCAGAAGATAAGGTGGATAGATCACATAACTAATGAGGAGGTATTGAATAGGATTGGTGAGGAGAGAAGTTTGTGGCACAACTTGACTAGAAGAAGGGATCGGTTGGTAGGACACGTCCTGAGGCATCAAGGGATCACAAATTTAGCATTGGAGGGCAGCGTGGAGGGTAAAAATCGTAGAGGGAGACCAAGAGATGAATACACTAAGCAGATTCAGAAGGATGTTGGTTGCAGTAGGTACTGGGAGATGAAGAAGCTAGCACAGGACAGAGTAGCATGGAGAGCTGCATCAAATCAGTCTCAGGACTGAAGAAAACAACAACAACTCAAGTGTTGTTGGATATCCACAATGTCTGCAAAGTGTAAGCCCTTCAGGGCTAATGTAAGGTGGGGTAAAAAATAAGTCTACCAGTACCAAATCTGGAGGATTAGGAGAGCCCTAAGGAACAGTTACCTTTTGGTGGACAAGGAAAGTGAGCACACAAATCACAGTGTGCGAATGGGCGTTGTCACTGAAGGAGTTCCTCTGTCCACTCTGATACAGTTGTGGCAGAACCTGCCATGTGCATTGCAGCAGCTAGTTTGAAACTCCCTCTTGAATTTCTGCAGTGACAGTCTGACCCACAGGTGAAAATACACCATGGATCAAGCCATTGTTGTTGAAAAAGGGGATCACCATCATCTTAATCATAAATTTTGTCAGCTGGTGTTTCTTGGAGCACAGGAAATATGATGAACATCATGCCATTGACAGTCACTGGCCTCTGGATTGTATTGGTAGCATAAGGTCTCATCACCTATAGTGATGGTTTCCTAAAACTGTGTATTCCAGTTAGACATGTCAATGATATCTTTAGAAGTTTCAATATGAATTCATTTCTGCTCATCTTTCAGTACTTGTATTACATGCTAGGCACAAATCTTCCACCTTTCCAAATACTCATGAACAACAGTGATCACACTGCCTTCACTTATCTTCAACTCTTCTGCCATCTTTCTCAAAGACAGCCACCAGTCATCCTCCAGCACCCATCACACTCATTCAGTGTTTTGGATTGTGTATGTTGATGGTCAATCTGAATGTGGCTCATTCTTGACACCTTTCTTTCCATCTCTACAGTATTAAAACTACTCAAACACACACTTTTTAGTCATAGCTTCAACACTGCATCTTAGATTAACATTCCATATGTTTTCATTGTAGTTTTCTATAAGTTGAATCAAAATGTTATGTTAGTGCATTGCTCCATTTTGCACTCCATTTTGCAATGTCATGAGTTCTCATGCTGAGTCAGTCAGCATGGTCACAGCATTCACACTACTTCACACCAGTGAGTTGCATGACAGGAAGTATTTGTTGATGTGTCTCTCAAAGCATATGCAGTGGCATCTCATCCTGACCAATATATGTTTTAATGCATAGGACCATACACTGAACTATTCAGGTGCACCTTGTATGGGACATGACTGCTTTAACTGATGGCTTCAACTTTAATGAAGTCAGATATGCCAGGAATGGATTGAGATTTGCTTCATGGTTACATAGGACAGATGTAACACCTGCATTTTTCAAAGGGATACAACCCATGCGGCAAGAAATGTCATATATCTGAGTGTCACTATTAATGTATGATATTAATATGATTCCATATTTTAGATGTGAATGGAAATATGCATAATATGTACTGATAATCGCCAGTTCACTTCTGCAGCTCTCCAGGATCCTAATGGCATAACAAACTTTATGAAGTTTTGAATTAATTCATGTCATGTGTCCTATTTCATGCTGACACTTACTTGGTTAGGGGAAAAAATGCAAGCAGACTGCCCATTGCAGTATCAATTGAGGTTTATATCTAATGTCATATACTCTGACTTTAAAGGAATGATTGTCAGTTCTACATACAAATTACATTCCACCTATTGATCTGAGCAAGGGGGAATAGAGTATTGCATTGACTAGTTTGGAAACAAACAACAGCATTTGTAATATCACAAAGGTGAACAATCAGCTACATTAGGAAGTGGTACAATTGTGGAAACACCTTCTCACTCATATGATACTGACGTTTTAAGTGAAATTATGAAACAATCTATAGAACAGGTTGAGTTAATATGTTTAAAACAGAGATGACAACAACAGAAGGGGCAAAATACTTGGAAAGAACATGGAGTTCTATGATCACTTTAATGTATATGTACTGTTCAGTGTCCTGAAAACATTATGTGCATCATCATGAACGCAAAGCAAGAACTAATTCTGGTGCAAAGAGCAACAGGTAATAACTTCTATATTCAAGGAAGGGCATAATCCCAAAGAGAATGAAACTGTGTTTGAGAAATTAGTACAAAAATGTCTCATATTTCTGTAACCAATGAGTAGCATTTAAAATCTATAAAGGTATTGAAGGCCAGTATTTAACTGTCATTAACTTCCCTTTTACGGAAGCTATTTGAATACCACATACTACATCCAGACAGACATGAGCTGTTAAAACAGCAGTTCAATCAGAAACACCTTGCTTCATAATACTAGCCCTCCAAACTAATAAAAAGGGAGACCTAAAAAAAGATTTCAGCATGTTTAACAACTGAAAACTAATCCATCTAAAATTTTGTTTAATGCCAAGTTTTGCCATATGATAACATAGAGACTGACTGGATTAATAATGTCTAGAACCTGCTGTTTGACACGCGTGCAAGGTTTCAGTTTTCTTTCTGTAAGGCTTATGAATTTGAATGTATAGAAATATAAAGAATTAAGTCCATTGTCATCATACATTCCTCAACACAGAATGAAAGATGAAATCATCGCTGATCAACATCTGTATAGAATTTGATCAAACAGAAAATTGCCCAAAAGAAACCGCAGCATACGCATAATTACTACATGACCCTGTGATTAACTAATCACCTTTTGTGTGAATTGTGCACAGAGGTGTAAAAAAAAAAATTGCTACATCACATCTAAAGCATTTTATGATGACTGCTCGAGGTACAAACATTGTTATGGATTCTCAAGGCTTCTATTACGAGGGTGAACAGTTTGTATTTAAGGATATTGACTTCACTGCATTCACAAATACTGGATGCGTTATCACAATATTCTCCATAAATGTTGCTTCACAAAAATCATTCAGAGAAGCACAGTCTCCCAAGACAAGAAAAAATTTTTAGTGGTTAGTGCATAATTACTATGGAATATGGTGGAATGATCTGTGATGGCTTATGAAGAACAACACTTTGAATTTTTGACCACACTGACATGATCATATATATCAAAGGGAATAAGAAGTCTTCATGGATGCATATTATTAACAAAGATGCTGCAATTCAAAACCTGGAATTTTACAGGTGCCTATGTCTCTAGTACCTCAAGCATAAGTGTGGAGAAGCAGAAGATGAAAACAGTGTTAAGTGTACTTCAGGTATCTATGATTACTTTCAAGTTATGTAACAAATAAATAAATAAATGAATTGTTTAAAGAAAGACAGAGTATTTTTATTCAGTTCATGATTAGCTTCCTCTACTGACTAGTCTGAGCAAGCTCCTCTTCCTCGATCAACCAGTTTCAAATTTCTCTACTCCACCTCTACTGACCAATCTGAGCAAGCTCCTCTGGATCATCCAGTCTCAGCTTGCTCATCCTCCTCCTTCTCCTCCTGCCCTCCTCTGGCTGCACTGAACGCACAAGCTCCAACTTGTCCACTGACATGTATGAACAGGCTACTCTTTTACAATTTATATGGTAAGAAGATAAAGGAAAAGAAGGAGAACAACAACAACATTATTCATGGAAAGTGCACGTTTTTGTGCACTTCTGTTATGTGTGCTGCTCATCCAGTATGGGGCACGTAATTTTATACCTGTCTTTAGTACATATGTGGAACCAGCAATGAACACATGCTACCTGTACCAAAGGACCAATATGCAACACAATGTACAAACTCTCAAAAGATTATTCTGGGACTGAGTTACAGAGATACTGGCAAAATGTGTTTTTTTTTTTTTTTTTTTAGCCTCTGTCTAACAGGTCACCTTGCATGTGAGGCATGTTGTGTAGTTAGAGTATGGACCTGCTTTATCAACCTGCTTTGCATGGCAGCCTTCATGTCAATGGCAATAAACAGATTTCTAACCCCCAATATGTAGGCTACACTGCAGAACAGGCACATTGTGTTGGAATAGTACAGCCCTGCTTAACAGACCTGCTTTGCATAAGGGCCTACACATCATGGGCAAAACACAGTTTCAAGAACCTGAAATGTAGGGCTGGCCACAGTGGCCAAGCAGTTCTAGGCACTTCAGTCTGGAACCACACAGCTGCTATAGTCTCAGGTTCGACTTATGCCTCAGGCTTGGATGTGTGTGATGTCCTTATGTTCGTTAGGTTTAAGTAGTTCTAAGTTTAGACGACTGATGGCCTCAGCTGTTCAGTCCCATAGTGTTTAGAGCCATTTGAATTTGGAATATAGGCTTCCCTGCACAACAGGTATGCTGTAGGAGCTTAGCTTTGTCAGCCTATTTTGCAGGGGCTGCACTTGTGGATTGACACAGCTGGGGATAGGCTCAGATGGATAGAGGGGGAATGGATAGCGAGAGGAGGGAAGAGGAGATGGATAATGAGGGGGTGGCAGGAGAGGTTGGACTGAGAGATGAGGCAGGAAAAGATGGACAGGAGGAGGTGAATAGGCAGGTGTGGATGATGAGGAGGATAGGGAGAAAGGGCAGAAAAAATAGGTGGGGAGAGGGAGGCAGTGTGAGAGGGAAAGACAAAGAGAGAGAGGAGGAGACGGGCATAGTAGATGACAAGCAGAGAGAGGGGAAGGTGGAGATGTACTGAGATAAGTGGTAGCAGATGACAAGAGAGAGGGGGCAGAGAGAAGGGGGAAGACTTAGAGATGCAGGAGGTAAGTGAATGGTGTAGAGGGGTAGCTGGCAGGTGGGAAATGAAGAGAGCGGAGAAGGAGATGGGCAGAGAGACGGAGAGAAGGATATGGACAGAGAGGATATGGACAAGCAGGGGGAGAGGAGGGTACTGTCAGAGGGAGAGGGGAAGGCCAAAGGAAGTGGACAGAGAGAAGGGGCAGGAGGAAATGGAGAAGCAGAGAGAGTGGGAAGGAGGGAAAGGACAGATAGAGACAGGAGGATAAGATGGACACAGAGACTTGGGAGGAATAGTTATATATGTCAATTGCTTATGTGAGTGAAGTCACAGGGGAAAGGCTAATATATACATAAAGCAAACTGTATGTATATTTGCATGACTGTGATCAACTCCTAAACCACTATGTGTATCACAACCGAATTTGGTACACAAATAGCATGTATCAGAGCTGTGGGATTTATAAATTTCTAGTGGTGATAGGAGAGGAGATACAGCAAACGTGTTTTTTTATACCCCTAGAGGTGTATTGTTTGGGAATAGCATTGGCTTCCCTCACTGATCAGCTTGAAGAGCAGCCTGCACAGCAGGGTCATTAAGGGTGTTACAGAAATTGATTTGTAGATTGCCTGACTTATCGACAAGCTCTGCAGCGCACCCTACATATCAGGGGCAAAAAAGTTTTTCAAGTCCCTGACACATAGGCTGACCATCACAACAAGTGTTGTGGCAGTAGTACATGCCTACTTTATTGACTTGCTTTACTGCAGCTATGTGTGAGGATTGACATGTGTTTGTGTGGGGAGGGGGTAGATGGGGGGGGGGGGGGGGTGAGGGTGCAATTTGTGAAGGTTAGAGGAGCTTATGTAAAGATAGGGGACAGGAGGGATGGTTGGATAGGGAGAGATTAGAGCAGAAGACAATGGACAGGAGGGAGCAGGAGTGGATGGATTGGGAGAGGGGGAAAAGTAGAAAAGAGAGAGGGAGGCATTAGGGGAACACAGAGAGAGAAGGAGGATTTGAGTAGAATGACATAGAGAAGAGAAGATTTACATAGAGAGGGTACGAGGAGATAAATAGGCAGAGGGGGAAGAAGGAGATGGATAGAGATATCAAGGCAGAAGGAGATAGACAGAGGAAGAGTGATGATGAGGAGATAGACAAAGAAAGGGAGGGGAGGAAGGAGGTGAACAGGGGGAGAGGGGACGATGAGATGGACACAGAGGAAAGAGGAGGAGGAGTAAACAGACAGAGAGACTGAAGAGGAGGAGCAGATGGACAAATAGGGGAGCAAAGAGGAGATGGATGGCGATGGAGGGGGAAAAAGTGGCCAGAGAGGTAGAAAGAAATAAGCAAGGGATCAGGGAAGAAGAGATGGGCAGAAAGGGGGAAAGGAGGAGAAAGGCAGACAGGGGTTCAAGGAAGAGAATGGTCAAAGAGAGGGGCAAGTTGGAGATGGGTGAAGGTAGAAATGGTCACAGAGAGGGGATGGAGGAGATAAGTAGAGTGCATGGGAGGAACAGATGGACCAAAAGTGGTGGCAGGAGGAGATGTGTGCAATGTATGTGTGAACCATTCTGTGGGGAAAGCCACAGAGAAAAGGCCACTCTATATACACTAAAACGCCAAAGGAGCTGGTATCGGCATGCATAATTAATTATACGGGGACACGCAAACAGGCAGAATATGGCGCTGTGGTTGGCGACGCCTATATAAGACACCAAGTGTCTATCACAGTTGTTAAATCGGTTACAATGGCAGATTATCAAGATTTAAGTGAGGCTCAACGTGATGTTATAATCAGCGCACAAGGTAACGACGAAGTGGGGATTTTCACATATGACAATTTCACGAGTGTACCGTGAATATCAGGAATCCGATAAAACATCAAATCTCCGACATTACTGATGGGACCAATGACGACAGAAGGGAATCGTTCAATGTGACAGAAGAGCAACGCTTCTGAGAGCAACACTTCAGCAAATTGCTACAGATTTCAGTGCTGGGCCATCAACAAGTGTCAACCATGAAACGAAACATCATCATTATGGGCTTTAGGAGCCGAAGGCCCAGTCATGTACCCTCGATGACTGCACAACACAAAGCTGTACACCTTGCTTGGGCCCGTCAACACCGACATGGGACTGTTGATGACTGGAAACGTGTTAAAGTTAAAATCTTCTGGGCTGTTAGGCCACGTCATATTTCCATCAAAAATAATAGACTTTCGACCCCTCTGTTGGGATTTTCTGCAGGATGTTCCATTGTCCACTATTGCTAGAACACTGTCAGAGACCATTGTTGCTTTCTCTTATAAAGAGGACTTTTTCCACGTTTGTGCTGGAGAAGTAGGGGTATTAGTTAAAATTCTTGTGGTTACCAATGGTGGGCCATCGTCATATTTCCACGCTGATGTAGAAGAAGGGGCGTTTTTAGCTAAACTCATGTGGAGACTATTGCTGGCCAATCGTCATAGGAGAAGGGATTTTCGTTGAAATTCCTGCTGCTACTGGTTGGCCATCATCATTTGCTAGATCCGAAGCGGACAGAGCAGGAGAGGAGGAATGTTTACCCAAAATATTATTGTCCGTCGAGGTGACTCTCTACGCATTGTCTATATTGCTAGCATACCGCAGCCGCATATTCACTTCCTTGATGGCAGGGAGCCATGTCTATTGAAATGACATACATTCTTGGAAATCTCAACCGCTTCTCGGACCTTTCTTCTATAAGTGTTGGTTTCCTTGGCCAGAACACGTACGTTACTAAAATCGGTATCAGAACCACAGTTCCCATGATGTTCCACTACTGCCGACTTTACACTTTGTTTCAGCTGCGTATGCTGTTCGTGTTCCTTAAAGCGTTCTTTAAAAGTTCTTCGCGGTTCGTCTATATACACTCTGCTGCAGCCACATATCAGTTGATAGACGCCTGTATTGTGGAGGCAGCCAGGTGCATCCGTTATTCGCCGGAAAAAAAAAATTTGTTTTGTTTTGATTAATGAAAGATGTTAGGATACCATTTTTTTATAATTCTACTTATGCGGTTAGTGACCCCAGGAACGAACGGTAACCTAACGGAGTGATAAGGCGATTCCTCGTCATTTTTATTAGCGTGATTAATATTCCGCCTAAAAGCCCTGTAGATTGAACAGCTATCATAGCCATTTGCCTTCATTGTCCTCATTAAGAAATCCGATTCCAGGTTGTCGTCGTTGCTGACACGGAAGGCACTTGAAAACAGAGTGTAGAGCACTGCTTGCTTCTGGGCTGGGTGTTCGTGCGAAGTGACATCTAAATATCTGTACGTGTTGGTTGGCTTTCTATACACTCTCTGACGTAGAGTGTTGTCAGATCTTCTGTATACCAACACATCTAGGAACGGGAGACAGACTTCACTCTCAACTTCCATGGTAAATTTGATTTTGGAGTGAAATCCATTTAAGAAATTGTGGGATGCATGAAGTTCTTCTTCGCTGCGTGGCCATACAACAAATGTGTCGGCCACATAACGGAGCCAACAAGAAGTATTCAAAGGAGCACTGCTTAATGCCTGTTGCTTAAAATATTCCACAAAAATGTCAGCTGCAACTGGCGATACGGGTCAGCTCATAGCAAGGCCGTCAGCCTGTTCGTAGAATTCACCATTGTACTGAAGGTAACTCGAACAAAGACATAATTCGATTAAGTCATAAACATCTGGAGCAAACTTTCTCTCTTACGATCTTCATTGTATCTCATGCTGGGACCTAAGCAAATAACGATGCCACATCTAAGCTAACAGGTATGTCACATGCACATATCTTCACTGTACTCATAATTCCTAAGAAATGTTTCGAATCTTTGACAAAAGTATTTGTTTTACCTTCTGGATGTCTCAGTTTACCAGATGACTGACTTGCTAAAAACGAAGTTGGCAAGTTAAACCCACTGACGATGGGCTTCAAAGGAATCGATGCTTTATGTATTTGGGCAGTCCATACATTCCGGATCAGACAAGGATTCGAGATGTAAAATTCTTTGCAATAGAGCTGTCCAGTCTGCAGTCTGATATCAGGTTTCTCACTTTCCGAACGATTCTGTTCGTCAGGTCGCTTTTTAACTTGTGATACACATAATCAGCTACTGGTTGTTCTATCTACTTGTGATAATCCACACCGTCCAAAACAACGGTAGCATTCCCGTTATCCGTTTTCGTTACAACAATGCTTTCGTTTCTCACGAGTTCATTAGGAAATTTCCTTTCCTTTGCCGATATGTTGCTTTTGGGAGGTTTCGATTTCCGTAGAACTATTCGGCACATCTTGTCTTACTTCTTCGGCCTGTACCTTCGGAAGATTTCAAAAGCTATGCTGTTCGGTGTAGTTGGGAAATCCAGACCTTTGGCCAGAACTGAAACAGATGCTTCATCGAGTATTTCTGACGAGAGGTTCACCACTACTCGTTTCGGATCTACAATGGCGTCTTCCTTGTGCACTTTAATCGCTATGTGCTCGAACGTCTCTTTTTGTTTCATGGCACTGAAATCTGAAAACCTTGCTGAATGATTAAACATTATTCTGTCCACTTCATTCCAGTGCTGGGGTGAGAGAGTTCCAGCCCAGAAGCAAGCAGTGCTCAACACTCTGTCTTCACGTGCCTTCCGTGTCAGCGATGACATCAACCTAGAATCGACGTTGGATATTTTAAGGGAGACAATGAAGGCAAACGGCTATGATAGTGGTTCAATCGACAGGGCTGGAAACATGTTGCGACAAGTGTCGTTTCAAATAGTATGGAGCGGGTGGGAATATATGGTAAGGAGACAATTCTATCTTGTGTGATTTGGTAATTTTGTTTACTTGATTTACCCTGAATCCATGGGCTCTGCACGTCAGCAGGGGACTGTTCAAACTGGTGGAAGCTCTGTAATGGTTTGGGTCTTGTGCAGTCGGTGTGATATGGGACTCCTGATACGTCTAGATGCGACTCTGACAGACGACACGTACGTATGCATCCCGTCTAATCAGCTGCATCCATTCAAGTCTATTGTGCATTCCAAAGGACTTGAACAATTCCAGCAGGACAATGCGACACCATACACGTCCATAATTGCTACAGAGTGGCTCCGGGAACACTCTTCTGAGTTTAAACACTTCTGCTAGCCACCAGACTCCACAGACATGAACATTAATGAGCATATGGTTCAAATGGCTCTGAGCACCATGAGACTTACTTAAACCTAACTAATCTAAGGACATCACACACATCCATGCCCGAGGCAGGATTCGAACCTGCGACCGTAGCGGTCGCGCGGTTCCAGACTGTAGCACCTAGAACCGCTCGGCCACCCCGACCGGCTATTGAGCATATCTGGGATGCCTTGTAACGTGCTGTTAAGAAAAGTTCTCTAAACCCTCGTACTCTTACAAGCATGGACAGCCACACAGGATTCTTGGTGTGAGTTCCTTCCAGCACTGCTTGAGACATAAGTTGAGTACATGACACGTTATGTTGCGCACTTCTGCGCGATCGCGGGGGCACAACACGTTATTACGAAGGTGTACCAGTTTCTTCGGCTCTTCAGTGTATAAAGCATGCTGTATGCAAGTATGTATTTCTGGATTCTAATGTCCAGGATCTGTCAAGCTCCTGGAGCGATTTTAACCAAATCTGGCACGCAAACAGCAAACCTCACAACTATCAACACTGTAGGTTATGTAATCTCCTAGATCCAATAGCTGTAGATATACGAGCATTTGCCATGTCTGCTATCCTGCATGGCATGCTTGTTGTATAGGAATAGTATTGCCTGCTTTATCGACCTGCTTTGCAGGGAAGCCCACAAATCAATGGCGGACAACGGTTTTGAAGCCTCTAACATTTGGGCTGCTGTACGTGACAGGCATCTTGTGGAAGTAGTTTTGCACACTTTATAGACCTATTTTGCAAGGGCAGCACATGCAGCAGATGGGCATAGCTCGGGGAAGGCTCAGATGGATAGAAGAGTGGATGTGTAGGGAGAAGAATGTGAAGCGCGTGGGGGGGGGGGGGGGGGGGGGGGGCGGGCAGAGAGATGGTGTGAGGAGAAGAAGATGGCCAGAGGTAGGTGGGAGGAGATGGATGGTCAGAGGACATAGGGAGGAGGGATGCAGTTGGTGGAGGAGTAGATGGACAGCGAAACAGGGAAGGAAACGATGGGTACATGTGCTTGGAGCATAGCGAGAGAAAGGGTGGGAGGTGATGAACAGATGGGGAAAGTGGGGACTAGAGGAGACTGACAGGTAAAGAGAGTAATGGCAAGAGGAGGGTTACAGACGAAGAAAATGGGAGAGGGGATTATGGATAGAGGGCAGAGGAATGAGGATGAACACAGAAATGGTATAGAGACTGAGGAGCTTGAGAAGGCAGTGGGGAGGAGGAGGTGTGTGCAATATTTGTGTCGAATATGTACAAAAGTGAAGCCAGGGAGGGTGGGGTGGGAGCCTAGTAAATATATTTAAAGCAGAATGTATGTAAGGCACCTGCAGTCTAAGGGTAGCGTCCCTGATTAGTAATTAAAATGTCCTGACCCAGTTAGGACACCACCAGCACTTAAATTTTGAATAAAAGTCATATGCAATGGTGGGCGAAGACTTCCGGCATGAGAAGTCACCCTGATTCTATCGACGGTTTTCTCAAAGAGGGCGAAGAAGTGGACAGAGGTTCAGGGCACTCCTTTGCCCTTGGTGTGGGAAACTGTTCCTAAAGACGGGAGACTCAGCAATGATCGACAGCATGAAGATGCAAGAGGTAATGGAACCACTGAATTAAAGACATAACGCATATCCACAGGACACAGACAGGGCTTGTAATTGAAAAAGTGTCCAGTGATCTCTCCATTGGCAAAAGATTCCACACTAGTCCTGCAGGAGTAGGATTCATTATGAATAGGAATAAAGGGCAGAGAGTTAGTTACTGCAAACATTCCAGAAGTAGAGTTGTTCTTACGAGAACAAACAGCAAACAAACACTGACAACAATAGTTCAGGTATGAACGTTAACGTCGCAAGCAGAAGACGAAGAGATAGAAAAAGTATATGAGGATATTGGACGGTTAATTCTGTATGTAAATGGGAACGAAAATCTAGTAATCAAAGGGGATTGGAATGCTGTTGTAGGGGAAGGATATGAAGAAAAAGTACTGGAGAATATGAGCTTGGGACAAGGAATGAGACAGGAGAAAGAATAATTGAGTTCTGTCAAAAATTTCAGCTAGAAATAGGAAATACTCTGTTCAAGAATCACAAGAGGAGGAGGAATACTTGGGAAAGGCCGGGAGATATGGGAAGATTTCAGTTACATTACGTTATGGTCAGGCAGAGATTCCGAAATCAGATCCTGGATTGTGAGGCATACTCAGGAGCAGATATAGACTCAGGTAACAATTTATTAATTATGAAGAGTATGTTGAAGTTAACAAGAATAGTCAGGAAGAATCAATGTGCACAGAAGAGAGGTACTGAAGCACTAAGAAATGAAGAGATATGCTTCAAGTTCTTTGAGACTATAGATACTGTGATAAGCAATAGCTCAATAGGTAGTTCAGTTGAAGAGGAATGAACATCTCTAAAACGAGCAATCACACACTAGTTCAATCATTTCAAGCCAACTACCCCTTCTCCCCCCACCCCCCACCCCCTCCGCCTGCCCTCATGGGAGTCTATTATACCCAACAAGAATTAAGGTCCATCACCCATCAGCATTCACTAGGAACCCTAGGAAAAACGTAACTAATTCGGGGCTGTACATGAAAAGATACACACACACACACACACACACACACACACACACACACACATAAAATGTTTCAATAACATACCCGCAACGTCGTCACAATACCAGATGAAGACGTTTGCTCCTATCATCATCGCTTGCACCACGTCTGTCATTTAGAAGCTCTGTAACTGCTGCTGCTGATAGTCAGAGTAACACTGAAGTGAATTCAATATGTACAACGGTCCTAATTATAATCTCGGGGTGTCAGGTGAAAAGGAAGGGGGCAGGAATCACGCGCATCCCCTTCATCCATCCCTCTATTGCGATAACTTCCCGCGACTTTTTGCAGCCGATAAGAGATGGGAGAGAATGCTGATACAACAGTCTTACAAGATTTTCAGATACGCTACGCTGAACTGCCCCACAGTCTGTGTCTCCATTATTTACTCAGTTGTAGCAAACGCCTGAGTGAGAGTGTGTTAACGTATTGAATGGGACACTGCAGGAAGTATCAACACACACTACAAATTTTACCAAAGTCTTTAGCATCTCTGTGAGAGTTCTTCTATCTATTGAATGAACTCATAGTCTGTGTGAATTACATGCAGTGAGCTAGCCTTGCAGGGTGTTCAAATTTACTACCGTATGTTTGAAGGACGGCGTTGTACAATGAACAAATACCCTGCAGGTAGTTACAGATTTATTGTGACTTGTCTGAGGTACCCTATACGCACACAGAATACTAGCGTTACATCGTTTCTACCAAGGCGAATCGCACTTGTGGAGCAACAAACTGTGCAGTTTCTGCTATGAACAAGTTATTAGTTATACAAAAGTTATATTAGTTATATAAAAGTAATCGTTAATTATGACAAAAATAAATAACTTACAGAAATGTTTGATACAATACTGAATGCAGTGTATCTCCAAGTTTTATTCCCGGGTAACACTGTTAGTTCAGAAATTCTCACTAGGGGCATGAAAGAAAGAAATATTCCAGCAGTCATCACGTGTTGCATAAAGGTGCAGAGAGGGCACAATTTTGTTTATGGTTTCATGAATGCAAATCCGCTGCTACAGTGAACAGGCAGTTCAGGATCAAATATCGTAAGACACCACCTCAAAGACAAGTCTTATTAATTGGTACAGTCATCACAGACTGCTGACTGACCTTGACCAGGCGTCCTATGTGAAACTCAGCCAGTTTCGTTGAAACGATTGTACCAATTAATAACAGTTTGCCTTTGTGGTGATGGTTAACGATATTTAGTCCTGAACTGTATCCGAACTTTAGTTTCGGATTTGGATTCCTGAAACCTATAACGTTTCCTTTTAGTATCTAGATACTAAAAGGTTTCAGGTAGATTACGTAATGGTAAGACAGAGATGTAGGAACCAGATTTTAAACTGTAAGACATTTCCAGGGGCAGATGGGGACTCTGACCACAATCTATTGGTTATGACCTGTAGGTTAAAACTGAAGAAACTGCAAAAAGGTGGGAATTTAAGGAGATGGGACCTGGATAAACTGAAAGAACCAGAGGTTGTACAGAGTTTCAGGGAGAGCATAAGGGAACAATTGACAGGAATGGGAGAAAGAAATACAGTAGAAGAAGAATGTGTAGCTTTGAGGGATGAAGTAGTGAAGGCAGAAGAGGATCAAGTAGGTAAAAAGACAAGGGCTGCTAGAAATCCTTGGGTAACAGAAGAAATATTGAATTTAATTGATGAAAGGAGAAAGTATAAAAATTCAGTAAATGAAGCAGGCAAAAAGGAATACAAACGTCTCAAAAATGAGATCGACAGGAAGTGCAAAATGGCTAAGCAGGGATGGCTAGAGGGCAAATGTAAGGATATAGAGGCTTATCTCACTAGGGGTAAGATAGATACTGCCTACAGGAAAATTAAAGAGACCTTTGGAGATAAGAGAACCACTTGTATGAACATCAAGAGCTCAGATGGAAACCCAGTTCTAAGCAAAGAAGGGAAAGCAGAAAGGGTGAAGGAATATATAGAGGTTCTATACAAGGGCGATGTACTTGAGGGCAATATTATGGAAACGGAAGAGGATGTAGATGCGATACTGCGTGAAGAGTTTAACAGAGCACTGAAAGACCTGAGACGAAACAAGGCCCCCGGAGTAGACAACATTCCATTGGAACTACTGACGGCCTTAGGAGAGCCAGTCCTGACAAAACTCTACCATCTGGTGAGCAAGATGTATGAAACAGGCGAAATACCCTCAGACTTCATGAAGAATATAATAATTCCAATCACACAGAAATCAGGTGTTGACAGATGTGAAAATTACCCAACAATCATTTTAATAATCCACAGATGCAAAATACTAACACGAATTCTTTACAGACGAAAGGAAAAACTAGTAGAAGCCGACCTCGGGAAGATCAGTTTGGATTCCGTAGAAATACTGGAACACGTGAGGCAATACTGACCTTACGAATTATCTTAGAAGAAAGATTAAGGAACGGCAAACCTACGTTTCTAGCATTTGTAGACTTAGAGAAAGCTTTTGACAGTGTTGACTGGAATTCTCTCTTTCAAATTCTAAAGGTGGCAGGGGTAAAATACAGGGAGCGAAAGGCTATTTACAATTTGTACAGAAACCAGATGGTGGTTATAAGAGTCGAGGGACATCAAAGGGAAGCAGTGGTTGGTAAGGGAGTAAGACAGGGTTGTAGCCTCTCCCCGATGTTATTCAATCTGTATATTGAGCAAGCAGTAAAGGAAACAAAAGAAAAATTCGGAGTAGGTATTAAAATCCAGGGAGAAGAAATAAAAACTTTGAGGTTCGCCGATGACATTGTAATTCTGTCAGAGACAGCAAAGGACTTGGAAGAGCAGTTAAATGTAATGGACAGTGTGTTGAAAGGAGGATATAAAATGAACATCAACAAAAGCAAAACGAGGATAATGGAATGTAGTCGAATTAAGTCGGGTGATGCTGAGGGAATTAGATTAGGAAATGAGACACTTAAAGTAGTAAAGGAGTTTTGCTATTTGGGAAGTAAAATAACTGATGATGGTCGAAGTAGAGAGGATATCAAATGTAGACTGGCAATGGCAAGGAAAGCGTTTCTGAAGAAGAGAAATTTGTTAACATCGAATATATTATTTATTTATTTATGCATTTGTTTTACCTGGCAAGATTAGGGCCTTCAGGCCCTCTCTTACACCTAACCAGTCATACTCAGATTGAACGAGTTACAGTTTCTACATAACATTAAGGACATATAACGTACACTCCTGGAAATGGAAAAAGAACACATTGACAATGGTGTGTCAAACCCACCATACTTGCTCCGGACACTGCGAGAGGGCTGTACAAGCAATGATCACACGCACGGCACAGCGGACAAACCAGGAACCGCGGTGTTGGCCGTCGAATGGCGCTAGCTGTGCAGCATTTGTGCACCACCGCCGTCAGTGTCAGCCAGTTTGCCGTGGCGTACGGAGCTCCATCGCAGTCTTTAACACTCGTAGCATGCCGCGACAGCGTGGACGTGAACCGTATGTGCAGTTGACGGACTTTGAGCGAGGGCGTATAGTGGGCATGCGGGAGGCCTGGTGGAGGTGCCGCCGAATTGCTCAACACGTGGGGCGTGAGGTCTCCACAGTACATCGATGTTGTCGCCAGTGGTCGGCGGAAGGTGAACGTGCCCGTCGACCTGGGACCGGACCGCAGCGACGCACGGATGCACGCCAAGAACGTAGGATCCTATGCAGTGCCGTAGGGGACCGCACCGCCACTTCCCAGCAAATTAGGGACACTGTTGCTCCTGGGGTATCGGCGAGGACCATTCGCAACCGTCTCCATGAAGCTGGGCTACGGTCCCGCACACCGTTAGGCCGTCTTCCGCTCACGCCCCAACATCGTGCAGCCCGCCTCCAGTGGTGTCGCGACAGGCGTGAATGGAGGGACGAATGGAGACGTGTCGTCTTCAGCGATGAGAGTCGCTTCTGCCTTGGTGCCAATGATGGTCGTATGCGTGTTTGGCGCCGTGCAGGTGACCGCCACAATCAGGACTGCATACGACCGAGGCACACAGGGCCAACACACGGCATCATGGTGTGGGGAGCGATCTCCTACACTGGCCGTACACCTCTGGTGATCGTCGAGGGGACACTGAATAGTGCACGGTACATCCAAACCGTCATCGAACCCATCGTTCTACCATTCGTAGACCGGCAAGGGAACTTGCTGTTCCAACAGGACAATGCACGTCCGCATGTATCCCGTGCCACCCAACGTGCTCTAGAAGGTGTAAGTCAACTACCCTGGCCAGCAAGATCTCCGGATCTGTCCCCCATTGAGCATGTTTGGGACTGGATGAAGCGTCGTCTCACGCGGTCTGCACGTCCAGTACGAACGCTGGTCCAACTGAGGCGCCAGGTGGAAATGGCATGGCAAGCCGTTCCACAGGACTACATCCAGCATCTCTACGATCGTCTCCATGGGAGAATAGCAGCCTGCATTGCTGCGAAAGGTGGATATACACTGTACTAGTGCCGACATTGTGCATGCTCTGTTGCCTGTGTCTATGTGCCTGTCGTTCTGTCAGTGTGATCATGTGATGTATCTGACCCCAGGAATGTGTCAATAAAGTTTCCCCTTCCTGGAACAATGAATTCACGGTGTTCTTATTTCAATTTCCAGGAGTGTATTAAGCAGCATTGATGTTAAAAAAAATAGATATTATGATAGTAGTACAATGATAATTATAACAATAAAAATAATTGTAACAATCAAGAATAATAATAATAATAATGATAATAATAATAATGACTATGTATATGAAAGTAAACATACTTTTCTTTTGTGAATGTCAGTCCCATTGTTAGTTGGGAATTTTCTCGTTATGTTCTTGCAGCTTGTGAGTTATTCTGATCGAGCAGAGACATAAGACGATAGAATGGGGTGAAAGAGATATATAAGAGGTAGATAGGTTAGAGGAAGAGAAATAGAATGGTAAAATTTGAAGCTGTGATGGAGAGGAGAAAGAAAGAGATGGGAGGGGCACAACAATGGTGGCTATACCGTCCCTACTATGTAAGTTTTGAGTTCTCTCTTGAATGTTGAGTAGTTCTGGATAAGACGCAGATCACAGGGGAGCGCTTTCCATAGTCGTATGGCTGAGATGGAGAATGACACGGAGAAAGATTTTGTGTTATGTAAAGGTACAGCCAAGATGATAGACGTATCCGATATGGTATTGTGATTGTGGAATGATGATAGGTGTTTAATGTGAGAAGATAAGTATTGGGGGCACCAGTGGCTAAGAAATCGATGAAGTAAGCACATTGTGTGGAGATCGCGTGCCTTATGTGGGCGTATCCAACCTAGCTGGGAGTATGAAGGACTGATATGATCATACAACCGAATATTGCACACGTATCTAACGCAAGCATTCATCACTAGCTCGAGGCATCTAGAATTTTCACTATTTGTGCCGTGTTGAACTACATCGCAGTAGTAAAAATTAGGCAAGACTAGTGTTTGGACTAATTGTTGTTTAACATGGGTTGGAAATATTTTTCTAAATTTTTGAATTGCATGTAGGGAGGAGAGCTATTTCCGGCAAGCTGAGACTGTTTGTTCTTCCCAGTTTAGGTGTTCATCCAAGATTATTCCAAGGTCTTTTACTGTTTTTTGGTATTGTAGATGGGTACCATTGAGGAGTATTTTAGGGACTGTTTCGCGAAAGTACCGGCTCATTAACTTTGGATGAGATATAAGTATGACCTGGGATTTCTTGGGGTTTAGTTTCAGACCTAGGCTCTGTGCCCATCGAGAAACAGAGCAAAGATCTGCTTTCATACTCGCTACTGCACCAGTAATGTTTTTGGGGCTTGCACTTATGTACAGTTGGATGTCGTCGGCATAAAAATGGTAGTTACAGGAGTGAATCACTGAAGAAATATCATTAATGTACAGTGAGAAGAGTAGTGAACCAAGGACGGAGCCTCGGGGAACTCCAGAGCGCACGCTTTTCCATGATGACTTTTCCGACCCACAAATGACTTGTTGACTTCTGTTTTTGAGGTAGCTGTCGAACCAGTGTATTGCGCTGTTTGAGAAATTCAGCTGTTTCATTTTAATTAGTAATATATCGAAGTCAACTGTGTCAAAAGCCTTGCCAAAATCAAGCAGTGTTAGAATAGTAGCTTCACGTCTGTCCATAGCATGTTTAATGTCATCAGTTACTTTGATTAATGCAGTTGCTGTACTATGGTGCTTTCGAAAGCCTGACTGATATTCGTCATGGATGTTATGAGTTTTGAGGTAATCCGTCAGCTGTTCATGGACGATGTATTCTAGGACTTTAGATATTGCAGGTAGTATGCTGATCGGCCTGTAGTCACCTGGCGACTTAGGGTTGTCAGTCTTGGGTATAGGCTGAATTAAACTTTGCTTCCACTCAGTAGGATATGTACTACTGACAAGAGACAGGTTGAAGATGTCTGTGATAACTGGAATAATAGTGTCTACGACGTTCTTAATCATGCCAATGCTCACTCCATCATTTCCTACTGCCTCGGAAGAGATTCTCATAATTGCCTTGTGTACTGTGCCGGTAGTGACGTGTTTTAGGAAAAACTTGTCTCTCGAGAGATTGATATCTTGGGGCTGGTAATTTGTCGCTGCGTGGCAGTTTACAGCTGTTGAGAAGAAATCGTTTAATTCTTCTGCAGACGCTTGATAAACAGCGTCAGATCTTCGCTTCCCTATACCGAAACTTCGCAGCTTTTTCCACAGTGTAGCAGGATTTGATAGGCCGCATACGACATAGCGGGCATGTCTGATTTTGGCATTCCTCACGCTTTGCTTGGTTCTGTTTTGGAGCTTCCTATAAACTTCGTACGCCTCAGGAGTTGGGTTACACTTGAAGGCCCTATGTGCAGCATCACGTTTATTCATTAACTGGCGTAATGCAGTGGTGAGCCTCGGAGCGGGAGCTCTCTTTATCTTGACAGTGCGTTGATGAGCATGTTTATCATACAGTGCAATAATTTTGCGACATAATTGCCGAATTTTTCCGTCTAAAGTCGGTTCATTGCTTATATCATGCCAAGGGATGTCTGAGCAATCCTTTTGAAGAGCGTCATGGTTAACATTTTTTAAGTTTCTGTAGGCTACCAGGTGAGATTTTTCTCTGGTAGTATGCATTGAGTAATTTAAGAATATCACGTCATGAGCAGAGAGTCCCGGAGCGGATGTCTGATTGGCGCGGATTATTTTATCTGGTCGCTTTGTTGCTATTATATCTATGAGTGTGTGGCTGTGTGGCGTGTGATGAGTTGGGTCCAGCGGTATTAAACTCATATCATTGGAGTGGAACAGTTGACTTAGTTTTTCGGCAGAGGGAGATTTTAACTGTAAGTCGATGTTTGTGTCGCCCATAATGATTATGTGTTCATACTGTGTCACGAGTGAGGACAGGGCAGACTGAAAGGAGGACATGGCACCGACGTTTGGAGGTTTATAGATTACTCCAATTAGCAGTTTCTGATTTGATGTATTTATTTCGAAAAACAAGAACTCTGCTTCTCCTTCGCCCTTTGCATCCGATGTGCATAGTACAGTAGGTGTCAGATCAGAGGGATCATAGGCACCCACACCACCCACCCGTCGTGTTTCACGATCTGCCCTTAGAGATTTAGAGATTTAAGTGTCAGGAAGTCATTTCTGAAAGTATTTGTATGGAGTGTAGCCATGTATGAAGTGAAACATGGACGATAAATAGTTTGGACAAGAAGAGAATAGAAGCTTTCGAAATGTGGTGCTACAGAAGAATGCTGAAGATTAGATGGGTAGATCACATAACTAATGAGGAAGTATTGAACAGGATTGGGGAGAAGAGAAATTGGAGGGCAGTGTGGAGGGTAAGAATCGTAGAGGGAGACCAAGAGATGAATACACTAAGCAGATTCAGAAGGATGTAGGTTACAGTAGGTACTGGGAGATGAAGAAGCTTGCACAGGATAGAGTAGCATGGAGAGCTGCATCAAACCAGTCTCAGGACTGAAGACCACAAGAACAACATAACGTTTCCTGGTAAAACATGCTTTATAACGATGCAATTACAATTTTATTTATATATAGGCACTGCTTACGTCTGTAGACTCTGAATAATAATAGAATAGCGACAATTATGTTATATTTTGTATTTGTAAAGGATTAAGTACTGGATTTGTGAAATAATATCTGTGTCGGCGTGTTCTGAAACCGCCACAGAAAAGAATTAGTAAGACAATCTCAGAGATTTCATGACAATCAGCTATTGTATAAATAGTACTGTAAGAACAATATTGTCGTTGTCGTCTTCTTGGAGTCACGTGGAGAGGAGGAACCTGTGACGCTATGTTTAACGCACAGGTAGCTTTCATTTGTCAAGATTGTAAGCAGGACGCCATAAGGCACTGATTATAATGAACGGTGTGTGAACTTGTTATTATTCGAGTTTTAAAAAATAGTCATTTAAAGAGAACTCGCATGGTATTATTAGAATGCTTGCCTGGTATTTTATCCATTTATTTAAGACATTTTGATCTTTTTAAGTAGTGTTCGTGGTGCAGAGCTGCGACACGGCGGAACGAGCCGCCGCCGCGGCAGATTCAAATCTGATAAAAAGGGCAATCATATTGCAACAAGCGGTGAGGTAAAACGTGAATTTAAAATTATTTCTTACAGCACTTCAATATCGGAGTACATAGCATCAGATTTTACGTTGTGTTTGACAGGCGGACGCGGACCTGCTAATATTGTAAACTTTAATAGAGTCAAAGTTAAAATACGTACTTTCACCTTTCAAAAGGAAATCTTGCTATGCAAAAATTCTGGCCTGGTAAAAGTTATAGAAAAATGGTTTTCTGGTTAATAATGATAGTATCATGCTCTAGTGTTAGCCATGGCACTGCTTAATAATTAATTAATGCATTCTATTGAGTTACAGAAACAAAACTGTCCATTTCATAAGAAGCCAGTTCCAGTATAATAATAATTAATCTCATTTGTTCGCAACACACAATTAACCAAAGTAAACCCGTTTGCAGAAAAAAATATTGGAGTGCGAAAAACCATAAACAACACTGTGCACGCTCTGCACCATTATAAAACTTCGTGATGGCTGTTGGAATTATTCAAAATGAATGCCCCCTTGCGGGCACGTCGGGAACTAACAGTATTAGGCCGGAATTAAACTTGAAGATAAACTGCATTCAGTGCTGTATCAAACACTTCTGTAGGTTATTTACCCCTTTCACAATTAAGGGTTACTTTTTAATAACTAATTTATAAATACTTTATATTATTTCGGCTGCAGCTGTTGTCGTGTCGCTTATATTCCCTCTAGGCAAAGATATGAAATATTGTTTAAGATAAAAACAGTCAGCGTGATGAAACAATTTAAAGCAGAGATGTATCTGTACGAAAAAGGTTTGCCGAATCGGCGTCCAGGTTCCTGGATGTGTGATCCTTTGCCTCTGTAAATCGCAGTGGCAGCGTTTAGAGACATGTAACAGCCTGCAGTACAATGAGGCATCTGTATGCAGCCGCGTATCCCCACTGCTGCTGCAGTATTTTGATAGCCGAGCGAGGGACGCTGGAGCTACCGATCGCCGCGTGGTCCTGTGTAAATACTGGCATGGCTGGAGTACTGAGTGAGACAGTGAGCCAGCTTGTGATAGCTACGGCAACCCCTATTTGGCGTGCCGTTGCGTTACGTGGCTGTGAGCTTCTGAATGTAGCAGTACAAAGTATCTGACGTCCGCTCCTTACAGTGGATACGTTTTATAACTAATGAGAGCAGTGATCAATCTGAATACTGTTTTAACACCACAGTGCTTTACTGGACATGGTCCTGCTGAAGATGGTTTGCCGTTGCCTTCCTCTAGCCTCTGAACTGTCTTACCCAGCCAGCTATAGGGGGACCTATAGTTAAACGAGGATGCAGAAACACGGTGCAAATAGGCGTTTTTCGCATCAACAAACATTTCCAGAGGTGAACGAAGTGATATGTGACACGTAAAAATTATAGAATTCAGCGGGATCGAATCCGAGATCTTTGGATTTGCAGTCTGGCTCTTTTACTAGTGAAACAACAAGTCACACGTCTTCTGATCAACAAAACTAAAAATTAATAAAATTTTATTGAGTGCATTATAATGTACGGGGTGTTCAAAAAGTCTCTCCGTAGCGCCGTATGGTTGTTTGCTGCGCGTGTCGTATGCTGCAGTGAATATACCGAACTGAAACTAGTTAAATAGAAGTTATTAATTTATTGAATATTCATTTTTACTTACAAATTTTCACATTAAATGTTGAACGTGTCCTCCCCCCCCCCCCCCCTCCTCCTCTGTTGTTGAATACACAATTCAGTTTGTCTAACCATGTTTGCAAACACAAGATGTAAAATTTCTTCTGTATCAGAAGCAATGAAAGTGGATATTGCAGTATTCAATTCATCGATGGATTTTGGACGGTTTTTATAGACAGTTGCTTTCGCTGCACCCCAGAAGAAAAAGTCAGGTAATGTTAGGGCAGGCGATCGTGGGGGCCAAAGTCCCTGTGAAATTATGCGATCACCAAAAACATCAGCAAGCAGAGACATTGAAACGCGAGCTGCAAGCGCGGTTGAACAATCTTGTTGAAAATAACCGTTCAGTATTTCACTTAACACAAGTTCTCCTATAAATGGGTACAGAATATCACTGCAGTATCGTTGTACGTTTATAGTTTCGTTGAAAACTGTGGGACCCACACCCCGACGTCTAGAAATTGCAATCCAAACTTCTATTTTCATAGAATGAAGTGGTTCCTCATGAATACACAATGAATTTGCAGTACTCCACATACGAGAATTTTGCGAGTTCATGTACCCTGATAAATGAAACCACACCTCAGCAGTGAAAAACGTTTCATTAAGAATATCCTTTCCATTTTGTTGAACGACATTTTTGAATCATTGACAACAATGCAGTCTCTTTCTATGATCAGTATTTTTCAGTTCTTGCACCACTGCTACTTTGTATGGGAAAAGTTCTGATTTTTTCCTTACAGCTATGTGGGCCGTTCTGACACTAACATCGATTTCCTAGGCGAGTTTTCTTACTGACTTGTTCGGCCTCATGGACATTTTATTGGAAATATCGAGTAGTCTATCCTCAGACAAAACGCTAGGACGACCACTTCCCGGTGCATCTGTCACTGAACCCGTACTTCGAAAAATGTGTTAATCAAATCTCACACAGTATCGCGATGTGGGAGTGTTGTCTCCGGGAAAACTGAATTAAATGTTTGACAAACTGAAATTTTGTATTTATCGCCAGCTTTGAACACTAACGCACGTTCTTCTATGGTTAGCATTTTAACGATGACAAAAACGAAACAAACGGACTAAACGTAAGCGTTCGCGTCAACACGTAACGACACACACCAACGTTATTACTGACGCTGGCTGAGATTAACGAAACAGTGGTATGTTGGGAGAGTCCACTTGAAGGGCGATCAATCATACGGCACGCGCTGCTAACAATCATACGGCACTGCGGAGAGACTTTTTGAACACCTCGTTTTTTATTAGCACTGTGCTGTTGATGTCTGTAGCATCTTTTCCAAGCTGCTAGGCCAGATGAGTGGCGGGGACAGGCAACTGCAGTGCCACAGAAATTGGAACAACTATTTTTTGGGAATGGTATTGGGGGGAAAATATTGGGTATCCTTTTTTAATCATAAATTATTATGATAAGAATGACTCATATAAGCACCTGGTGGCCATTATGAGCCATAAAATATAATAAAGATAAAATATCATAAATACAGGGTGTTCAGAAATTAAGTACTGATTTCGTAGAACTGCAGGTGCACTGTAGATTCAAGTTGTTACTGAAAACGGAAGATTGATTTCTTGGCACCGATAAACATCTGTTCTGATACAACAGGTACTTGGACGGGCGTGATGTTAACTGAGCAGGAGACGATAGTCACTGTGATGTGGATGTTGTCGTATGGTGAAATAAAGACAAAATTCGGTAGCTAATTCCATAAACCTGGACCTGCTGAACAGTGTTTCAACAATTAGTGATTCAAGTTTAAGCGCACTTGTATCATAAAGAACGAGCCGAGATATCACTGTCTGTCAACCTCCGCTGACAGAATCCTAGACATTACAATGTCCATTGAACGCAGTCCAAAAGCGGTGCAGGGGTTGCCGGTAGAAATGGCTGTTCCACACTTGACGCTACATAGAGTGATGCAACAGATACTGTAAAATATGCCACAGCTTCTTCCCCAACTGCACGACGAGGATTTGGCAAAGCGTACGAACATCTGCTAGGGTTTTCTTGAAGCACATGCAAATCGCAACATCCTCAAGCAGATCCTATTCAGTGACGAGGCAGCCTTCCGTACTTGAACAAGAGCTGCTCGACATAACTTCGCTGTTGCACCATCAATGGGGCTCCCGGAATTCCAGCGAGGCTCTCCCAAAGCTAACCTGTGGATGGGAATATCCACTATCGATGGCCTGTTCTTCTTCACCAAAAACTCTATCAGTGGGAAATTGAACCTAGATATGCTACAACTGTTTCTTAATCCAGAGCTTGTGCAGGATGAAAGTGTGCATAATGTTTACATTCAACTGGACAGGGCAGTATGCTATCATGGCATAGATGTGTGTACGTTTTTGAATGATGTGTTTCCTTTAAGAGGGATTGGTGTGCAGGACTCATGAAGTACCGGGGGGGGGGGGGGGGGGGGGGGAGATCTCGCCCACATCACACCCTTGGGCTGCTTCGTCTGGCGATTTATCAATGAATGTGTGTTTCGCTGACACCATATCAACTCACTGGTGGATCTCTGAGACCGAATTAGACGATCTGCTTGCTACAGCTGGAACACCATAAATGCTCTGGAATGTCTTTCATGACACAGCCAGCAGATGGGAGTTGTGCTGGGCTGGGAATGGTGCTCACATTGAATGTAATGAATAATAAACATAGGGCATTGAAAATAATAAGATTACAATAATTATTTCAACAAAATCGATATTTAATTTCCGGACGCCCTGTATAGAGCATCCAGGTTTTGATACTCATTAATTACAACTGTTACGAAAATTGGATCATAATCAAACATAGGAAATCTGTCCGCCATGCAGGCGGTGCTCAGACCCAAAACAGTAGGATTACATCGCTTTGAATTTCCCACCATTTACACCTCAACCAGCTGGCCTAGAGAAATGGGGGAGCACGTGACCTTGACCTTGCTCGATATCTGGCAACAATGTACAGATCACTCAGACGAACTCAGCTCCACTAACGAGTTGTAGCGTCTCGAAAAGTATATTATGCTTACATCCTGTATGAGGGCCAGAAATCGATATCTTCCCTCTGTCAGACAAAAGAAACAAAACAGCAGCAGCGATAAAAGTGCTGAAAGATAGCAACCTACCCGAAAAATACAATCATGAAACAATATGATCTCCCATGGAACCACATGGAAATATGGTAGAGGTGTGCACATCATAAGTGGTACCGAGTGTCGTCCTCCATACATTGTGCAGTGGCTTGTGGAGTGTGGATATAGACACATAGACGCACAGTACGTTAATGTTATTTCATCAAATACTGAACTAATGATACTGTGCCTATAAAAACATACAGTTGCGCTGCTAGCGAAAATAAAAACAACAGCTTGAGAATTAATATACCTCATGTTTTTAACAATAAAATATGAATCACCTCTACCAGTCTCAAATTTACCATTAGTTTGAAACTAACTAGTCCTCAGATCGGGCTAACTTTCAAGAACAAATATACCTATGAGAAAATTATATGCAACGATACTGACTATTAGTAAATGTATTCAAAGCCGTTTTTAGTAAATAGCAGTCACTGGTGACTGTTCTTACTTTCATTTAAAGTACCCCTGTATGTATATCAAGTAACTGGTAAAACCTCCTACCCTTTCTTTCCGCATATTCTGTCTCATTTACTGAGCAAAGAGAAAATTTCTCATTCTGTTAATGAAATACTATCCTCAGATTAAAAGCTATTTAGTTTCTTAGTCTAAGCCAATGAACTGCCTTACGTTTTTCAGTGACTAGACTAGATCTCCGAAATACAATTCCAGAAGGTCTGCTAAACAATCCTCCACGGCTGTCACGCCCACATCACTGGACTCCGAACATTTTGCAACTAGAAAATTCTGTGAACTTGAGAATCAGTGGAAGTCAGAGACTGTCAAATTTGGCGAATAAGTTAGTTATTTCCACAATTAATACTTTTGATCATTCAGTTTTCCCATTATCTAAGGTGCACTTACTAAGTGGGCAAGTTCATTGTCCTGAAAAAAAAAGGACTATTGCTTTCTTCTGAAAATGCGATTATCTTCTTACGGATACTTTCAGTTGAGTTTGTTCAGAAGATTTATGTAGTATCCTCCCGTTCTTGTCTTACATTTAGCACTTTTATCTAGAACAATAGCCGGCCGCGGTGGTCTCGCGGTTCTAGGCGCGCAGTCCGGAACCGTGCGACTGCTACGGTCGCAGGTTCGAATCCTGCCTCGGGCATGGATGTGTGTGATGTCCTTAGGTTAGTTAGGTTTAAGTAGTTCTAAGTTCTAGGGGACTAATGACCACAGCAGTTGAGTCCCATAGTGCTCAGAGCCATTTGAACCATTTTCTAGAACAATAACTCTTTCTTCGCCCCAGATAACACTTGGTATAACAACTGAACGGTATTCTGCTACACTGGAAGTAAAAGAATACTTGACGGAAGAAGCAAAGGGGACATAAAATGGAGACTAAAATAGGAAATGAGGCCATTCTTAGCCAAAGAATGATTACTAGTGGCAGACATAAGCCTTTATTTGAGAAAGAAATTCCTGAGAACATAAGTTTGCAGCACAGATTTGCATGAAAGTGAATCATGAACAGTGGGAAAACCGAAGAAGAAGATAAACAAAGCGTTTGGAACGTGATGTTGTAGGAAAATCAGGTGGACTGATAACATAAAAAAGTAGGCTATCCATAGAATTGACGAGGACAGGAGCATGTGGAAGTCACTGATAAGAAGAAGGAACAGGGTGATAGAACGTACTCAGTCTAAGACAAAACAACAACAACAACAAAAATCGGGGAACGACGCACCTTGAAGGAATTATCCTGGGACGAAGTCGGTAGATGTCATGTGCATGTACAGATAAACAAACGATCACAGTTTCAGAAAAACTGGATGATTTACTCAAGAGAAAGAACTTCACAGTCAGCAAGTGAATAACGTGTTGGTCCAGCAGTTGTTTGGATTGGCATTGTTTAATAGTTGCTGGTCGCCCTCCTCAAGAATATCCTACCAAGTTCTGCTAAATAGCGCGTTAGATCGTCAAAATCCATAGCTGACTGGAGCGTCCTTCCATAATACTCCAGAGGTTCTCAACTGGGGAGAGAGCTGGCAAACTTGCTCGCCAAGGTAGCGTTTGTTAAACATGGAGACAGGCGGTAGAAACTCTCGACATGTGCTGGCGGGCTTCATCTTTTTGAAATGTAAGCCCAGGTCGGCTCCCTATGAAGGGCAACGAAAGGGACTGTAGGACTGTAGAATGCCGTCGACATGCCGCTATGCTGGAAGTGTGCCACAGATGACAACCGAACTGGTCTTGCTATGAAAAGAAACGACATCCCAGACCATCACTTCTGATTGTCGAGCTGTATGGTGGGAGACAGACAGGTTGGTATCCCACCATTCTCCAGACGGTCTCGGGTCTGAAATTTCAATGATTGAAGTAGAACTGTCTTCAATGAAGATTTCCCCTTCATCGAAATGAGCCCCGATAATCAGCAAAGTCTTGTCTGGAGTCGTCTCAGATAGCAGTGGGATACCATCCTGACTGTCGCCCACCGTATTTCAGACAGCCAGAAGTGATGGTCTGGAATGTCATTTGTTTTCGTAGCAGGACCCCCTTCGTGTTAAGCCACCGTGGGTTTACATTTCAGAAAGATAAGCCCACCTGCACACACCAGTAGTTTCTATTGCTTGTCTTCGTGTCTACCAAACACTAACTTGATCAGCAAGGTTGCCGGATCTCCCTCCAGTTGAGATCGTTTGGACCATTGTGGGCAGGACCCTCCAGTCAGTTCGGTATTTTGACGATCTAAAGAACCATTTAGACAGAATTTGGCACGATATCCCTCAAGAGGACATCCAGCCACAATCAGTCAATGCCAGTCCCAATAACTACATGTTTAAAGGTCAGGTGGACTAGTTCGTTATTGACTTGTTGACTTTATGAAGCTCTTTCTCTTCAATAAATTATCCCGTTTGTATGAAATTGTGGTCGTTTGTTTGTCTGTACATGTATATGACATCTACCAACTTCAGCCCCAGGGTAATTACTTCGTAGGCCGTCGTCGTTTTTCCTTTTTTCTTAAAGACATCGAGGAAAAACAAGAGGGAGCCGAAAATTTTAAGGGAAGGCAGAGAATGTATCAAATCCCACATACACTACTGGCCTTTAAAATTGCTACACCACGAAGATGACGTGCTACAGAAGCGAAATTTAACCGACAGGAAGAAGATGCTGGGATATGCAAATGATTAGCTTTTCAGAGCATTCACACAAGGTTGGCGCCGGTGGCGACACCTACAACGTGCTGACATGCGGAAAGTTTCCAACCGATTTCTCATTCACAAACAGCAGTTGACCGGCGTTGCCTGGTGAAACATTGCTGTGATGCCTCGCTTAAGCAGGAGAAATGAGTACCATCACGTTTCCGACTTTAATAAAGGTCGGATTGTAGCCTATCTCGATTGCGGTTTATCGTATCGCGACGTTGCTGCTCACGTTGGTCGAGATCCAATGACTGTCAGCAGAATATGGAATCGGTGGGTTCAGGAGAGTAATACGGAACCCCGTGCTGGATCCCAACGGCCTCGTATTACTAGTAGTCGAGATGACAGGCATCTTATCCGCATGGCTGTAACGGATCGTGCAGTCTGTCTCGATCCTTGAGTCAACAGATAGGGACGTTTGCAAGACAACAACCATCTGTACGACGACGTTTGCAGCAGCATGAACTTTTAGCTGGGAGACCATGGCTGCGGTTACCCCTGACGCTACATCACAGACAGGAATGCCCGCGATGTTGTACTCAACAACGAACCTGGGTGCATGAATGGCAAAACGTCACTGTTTCGGATGAATCCAGTTTCTGTTTACAGCATCATGATGGTCGCATCCGTGTTTGGCGACATCAAGGTGAACGCACATTGGAAGCGTGTATTCATCATCGCCATACTGGCGCACCCTGAGTGATGGTATGGGGTGCCATTGGTTACACGTCTCGGTCACCTCTTGTTGGCACTGACGGCACTTTGAATAGTGGACGTTACATATCAGATGTGTTACGACCCGTGGCTCTATCCTTCATTCGATCCCTGCAAAACCCTACATTTCAGCAGGATAATGCACGACCGCATGTTGCAGGTCCTGTACGGGCCTTTCTGGATACAGAAAATATTCGACTGCTTCCCTGGCCAACACATTCTCCAGATCTCTGACCAATTGAAAACGTCTGTTCATGGTGGCCGAGCAACTGGCTCGTCACAATACGCCAGTCGCTACTCTTGATGAACTGTGGTATCGTGTTGAAGCTGCATGGGCAACTGTACTTGCACACGCCATCCAAGCTCTGTTTGACTCAATGCCCAGGCGTATCAAGGCCGTTATTACGGCCAGAGGTGGTTGTTCTGGGTATTGATTTCTCAGGATCTATGCACCCAAACTGCGTGAAAATGTAATCCCATGTCAGTTCTAGTATAATTTATTTGTCCATCATCTACGCCATCAGAACAACTGGCACTAATTGTATCTGGCGGGCCATTTTAATTTGCACGGGCATCGGCCTGATTGATTAACTCCAATGCTAAAAAACTCGGAAACGACTTTATTTCTTAACATTTATTTCTCAGCACAATCTACCCTGGGACATCCTTACAGGGTTTCCAGATTGTTTCTGACTACCCTGTGTATTTCTTTCCTCATAGACCAACAGGAATTTTAGTAAGAAGTGTGATAATGGTCGATATACCGTCGCCGGTATCTTATTAATAAACACAAATGCGACTTTTGTTTTTATTTACATTGAGAAGTTAGTAGCTTGATTCCAGTTGGTACTATGTCAAAATTGTCTTCTTACACTCTTACAGACCATATGACACCCTATTCTCAAATTCTCAGTTGTGTGGTACGTACAGATAACACTAGCCAGTTCCAGGGTTACTGGTGACACTTTTGTTCGGAACCATTGTGATGACAATATACGCATCAAAATTAGGATTATACTAATACCTTCACCTGCTAATGGACGTTGACGCATCTCAAGGGGGACAGGTGAAAATTTGTGCCGCCAAGGAGACTCGAACCCGGGATCTCCTGCTTACATGGCAGACGCTCTATCCATCTCAGTCACCGAGGGCACAGACAATAGCGCGACTGCAGGGACTATCTCTCGCACGCCTTCCACGAGACCCACATTCTCACTTTGTATGTACACACACTACGTTCGAATGTGTGTGTTGGGGTGAGAGAGTACGAATGAAGTGTGTGGACATACAAGGTAAGAATGTGAGTCTAGCGGGAGGCGCGCGCGAGATAGTACCTGCAGTCACGCTATCGTCTGTGCATTCGGTGGCTTAGATGGATAGCGCCTCTGGCATGTAAGCAGACGATCCCAGGTTCAAGTCCTGGTCGCGGCAAACATTTTCACATGTCCCCGTTGAGGCACATCAACGCCCATTAGCAGCTGAAGGTTTTAATATATAAGACATGTCCGAAAGAACAGACACCATATCCATATAAGTACATAGTTCTGGCTATACCGGCCATGACCTTCTTCTTCTGTGCAAATGCACACATATTTCCCGAACTCTTACGGGACTCGGTAAGAACGACTTCCACGAGTAATGAGTGTGTTGAGGTGGGACACTACGAATGTATTGTGTGGACGTACAAGGTGAGTGTAGGTCTCGCGCTAGGCGTGTGCGAGAAAGTCTCTGCAGTCCTCTGTGCCCTCAGTGGCTCAGATGGAGCCGGCACGGTAACTCAGCGTGTTCGACCAGAAGGTTAGCTGCCCTCTGTAATAATATATAAAAAAAAAACACTGAGTTAATGGATCAACGACGAACTGAAACGGCTGTCTTGCGACGTCCGCCCCGAGCAGAGACAATAAACAAAAACGAACAAAATGAGATTAAAAAAAAAAGATGGATAGAGCGTCTGCCACGTAAGCAGGAGATCCCGGGTTCGAGTCCCGGTCGGGGCACACATTTTCACATGTTCCCGTTGAGATACATCAACGCCCATTAGCAGCTGAAGGTATTAATATAATTCTAATTTCGTTCTAGACGGCTGCAGGTCATCAATGGCGTCTGTTCTTTCGCACATGACCGAAAGAACAGACACCATATCCATATAAGTACATACGCATCAGATGCGTCAATGACTTTACTGTATTACTAAGTGTTTGTTGTATTCATGTTTTATTTCATAATTAATGGAAACCTTTTGTAGATACGTAGAAAATTGGTTAGACTAAAAAGATGATAATTCAGTGAATACAAATATTTTATCATTGCTTCAAGATGGACTGCGACGTGACTAGGTTGTATATAAATATAACCGATATGATGATAGCAGTAATGTGCTTATTGATGTTTTAGCTGTTGGTGGTGGTGGTGATGGTGGTGGTGGTGGTTATGATGACATCGATGCTGCTGTTTGCTGCTGTTAGTGATCTAGATGGAAAGAAAAGTGACATCACTCGCATCCTATGACGATAATGTGTCACTGCATTAAGGGAGAGGTTGACTTTTGGGTTTTAAAATATGGGAGAAGGAGCTGGGTTTTGCAGTATTACAATGATTGAATGTGGGCGTTAAAACAGAATGTAGGATCGTGTGAGCGTGGTAAGGACCTCATTAAGAGATTAGGGTGCGGATTTGAAACACGATATTTATTGGTCTGGCGTCATCATACTGGTGTTTAAGGAAATCGGGTTTCGGAGGAGTGTCTACATATTTTCTTCATAGCGAGTTCCGTAGCAATAAAGTTACTGAAGGCAGGTGGCATTTGCCACTACCGCTGTATTAATTTTATTTGTTGACAACTATTTCATGTTTCTAGGCCAAAGTCAATTGATCTCTACGAAACAGATGCTTAGCTTTGTTGTTTGTTCAATATAATACCGTTGTAAACATCAAGCTGTCAAACATAAATTTGAAGACGTTGACGTTTCAGTATGTAAGGCACAGTTTTCTGTTGCAGATATATAAAAGTGTAAAATGACAACTTCTTTTAGTTTTTAGACTCTTGTTAAGTAAGTGGGTGTAGTTTCCGAGGGTAAATGGCTTTGATTTTTGTTTGGAGTTCGGAGTGACTGGTTAAGATGATTTAGTTCATGTAAAAATTGTAGTTAATGTAAAAATGTAAGGTTTTCCTGTACAAACACTGTCATTTTTGCATCTTCTGTACAAATAATATCTATGTAACTCACGCATCATGTTTATCTGTGTTTGCGACATTCAGTTGGCACCTGAAGATGGCGTGAGAAGCCGAAAGCAGGTTCGTAACCAAATAAATATAAATTTTCAGAACAGGAGGAAGTGTTTCCCTTTTTAATATTAATCGGATTGAACGGAGTATGTTAAACCAACACAATGAGAGGTGTTTTATTACTGCAAAACGTTTTCTTTTTCTAGTTGGGATAACATATAACTAATGTCGGGACGGTCAGTTTGAAAATGAAAAGGTGGGATGGGAAATGACGGCCAGCACTTCCGTGAGTAAATTGTTTGCACCTTTTCAATGGGAACAGTTGCAGCTCGGCGACACTAGCAGGTATTGGAGTGGAGACAAGGAACTTCTCGAGTTCTATTTGCACAATTATTCCAGGAAAACCAGTGATCTCTCATGCTCTGAGCATTTGTTTTCGATCTCAGCAGCAGTCCGTTGTCCTTCCATAAATAGCTGACGTCGCTCACTGTTTCGCATCCACATAACTGACTGTGTGCCTTATTTCAGTCGTCTGTTCTGAGTAAATACAAATATCTCTTGGAATGCAAGACGCAGACAAATCTCAAAGGAGTGTCTTGGGCGACGTTGGTATTTGCCTGCGAGTCAGACGGCGTGTGCATCTTCGTCATCAGGGGTCGCTCTGCGGGAATACTGGGTGTATTTTCGTGCCACTGAATATAGTGGAAAGACCTGCGGGCAGATTACACCGTGGGGGCTGAGCATGTCCGCTGGTGATAGACGTCACAGTATCCGCGGCTGCTGGGATAGCGCCGCCACGGGATGCGGGCTCCTGTTGATGGTTCCTCTTAGCCTCAGGCGAGAGCAGCAGCGGTGCGGGGCGAGATAGCGTGTCCGAGATTGAGGCCTCGCTTTTACGGCTGTGCTGCGCGTTTCTTACGCTTAATCCAGTGCTGCTCGGGCTGTAAGAGAAGACTACGCCGAGATGACTAGGGTGAGCGCGTTTCATCGTCAAAAAGCAGGATGGCAAGACTATTAATCTCGTAATTTGCAGCCTTACACCAAGGCAGTGAAAACAAGTCAAGTATTTAAACTGCAGCAATATCGGAGCAAATTTGCAGGAGACTTGACACGACAGATACGAAAACAAACCTGTATTGTTGTCGGGCGTACTAAGAAAAAACTGAATATATTCTTTCCGAACTTATGTTTCCCTCTATTAAACTGATATTCAATATGTAGTGCAAAAAAAAGTCTAGATGTTTTTCGAACGCTCTACTTCTTTTTCCGAAGCAGCTTTCATACTGCTAAAACGAATTCAGAAACGAATTCCAAAGTGACATATCACCATCCAGTGTTTAGTTCTAAACAGACACATTTCCAAACAGACAAAGGAAACTCTTTTCTAGGTACGTGAACGGTGTATTGCAGAGTTCTGACACGGTATTGTAAACTGCGAAGGAGATGGCCACATGTCAAGCTGGTATCAACCGGCTAAGTTCCTTTTCGCAGATTTTGTGGACTGCATGCAAAACGGACGCGTCTGAAAAAGAAATGCAAAACAAAGCTGACACACCAGAAACTGACCACGTAACCCATGAGAACGGCAGAAGAATAAAAATAAAGGGCGGAGATGCGTTAGTGAGGACTGTCAACCTGCTCCAGACAGACAGGTAGAGAAATTGTTGTAAGAAAATTAAAAAAACTTTCATGCATTATTTTGCAATCATGAACGTAAGACTCAACATCACAGTTATTATCAGTGCTTTTCTCGTCCAGAAAACTATAAGAAGGAATGATAATCAAATTTTTACTCACCATAAATAATCAGTAAAAAAAATTTAATTAGCACCACCACGGTTTTAGTTCAAAGTTTAACACGAAATTTACAACAGAACAGAATATCCCTAGACTCTTAAAATTACACAAATAGTTAATGGTAAACACCAGCTACATTTATCATTGTACCGAAACGCGGAAGTCACAATATCACTTCATTTTACACGTAATGCGTTCAGACACTTTCATCATGACCGGCTCCTTCGAAAGCTAGTCCACCACTTCTTTCTTCTCTCTGCCTCTAGCAGCACCTATACACCTCCTGCGTTAGGTGGCAAACTGTCTTACTTCTTATTGGCTATAAAGAATTACGGCCAATCAAAACTGACTTTCAGGGCGCGGGTCGCGCCAAACTCTAGCAAGAACCAACCACTGCTCTTAGCTAACTAACGTCATTAAAATAAGCAACTCAAAAATCTCTTGTTAAACAAATAAATGAAATCAACTTTAAGCTGTACTTTACGTCTGGAATTTAACTATACAGTCGTGAACGTTCTGGCTGTCTCTTACATATTCAAACATGCTTGGACATCCGTCATCCACTAGTAGCGGAACCACTGGTGGATTAGTTCCCACGATACAAATCTGGGACACTTGCAAGTTCCTGTAGAGAATTACAAACTGCAATTTAATATTGGCGAATGTCCCATTTACACTCACACAGGTACTCTCTTTCACACTCACCCTAACGCAACACATAAATATCTACTTGAAATTCTTAAAGTTATTACTACAGCAAAATTACGAAAGGTTTTCTAAAATGAGAACTTTACAAATTTGAATCTAAACACTGAAAGTGTTTTCAAATAGTCACAGTTGGTGTCGGAGAATTGCGTTTTTTATTCATTTTTCTTTTTTCTGTAATTTCCAAATTACGGCAGTTATTGACATGAGATTTTGGCAGATTGTTCCTTTACACAACGTTAGGTTATGTACCTAACATGAAGTTCCTCAGGCTATTTCTAGATCAGTTATTAATTTTTATATTTTCAGAGAATGTAACGACTCTGTAAGCGCCTCTCCGCTACTTTCACACGCTGCAGTCACGCCATATGGTCATGACACACGTCTGCAGAACACAGTTCGCCCGTTGCAGATCGTGTAAGATTCTGACTGCTTACACTGGAACCCACATACATTCGTACAAGAAAGCCTTAATAGGCAAATTGGCAAAGACGTACCCAGGATCTGAACTAGGGAGGGACAGGTCAGACTCGTCTCAGGAAACAAGGACTCGAGACAACATACAGCACTTCTTATTAAATAAAACAGTAAACCAGTGAAAAATTGCTTTTAATAAACATTTTAAATACAAGAATGGACTTCTACAATCCGAGAAAACATGCAGCATTTCTTATTAAATAAAACAGTAAACTAGTAAAAACTGCGAATATCTTCTGGGGGGGAGAGGGCAGCTGCACCCCCCCCCCCCCCCCTGCCCCTCGCTGGGTTCCACCAATCAAATTCGCGATCGCGTCCTAGCTGCGACGCCTCATCCTGCTGACATGTAGTGTCCAAGGATTCATGAGGTTGTCTCCTCCATACCTGTATACATCTTTCCGCTCGATACAATTTGAAACGAGGCTTGTCCAAGCAGGCCATATGTTTCTGGTCATCAACAGTCCAATGTCGGTGTTGACGGGCCCACGTGTGGCGTAAAGCTTTGTGTCGTGCAGTCATCAAGAGTACACGAGTGGGCCTTCGGATCCGAAAGCCTATATCAATGATGTTACGTTGAATGCTTCGCACACTAACATCGTTGATGGCCCAACATTGAAATCTGTAGCTGTTTGTGGAAGGGTTGCACTTCCTTCACGTTGAACGTTTCTCTTCAGTCGTCGTTGGTCTCGTTCTTGGAGGATCTTTTTCCAGCGGCAGAAATGTCGGAGATTTGATGTTTTACCGGATCCCTGATATTCACGGCACCCTCGCGAAATGGTCGTACGGGAAAATCCCCGCTTCATCGCTACCTCGCAGATGCTGTGTCCCATCGTCCGTGCGCCTACTGCAACACCACACTCAGACTCAGTTAAATCTTGGATACCTGCCATTTTAGTAGCAGTAACCGAGTAACCGATCTAACCCTCCCCCCATGAACCATGGACCTTGCCGTTGGTGGGGAGGCTTGCGTGCCTCAGCGATACAGATAGCCGTACCGTAGGTGCAACGACAACGGAGGGGTATCTGTTGAGAGGCCAGACAAACGTGTGGTTCCTGAAGAGGGGCAGCAGCCTTTTCAGTAGTTGCAAGGGCAACAGTCTGGATGGTTGACTGTTCTGGCCTTGTAACAATAACCAAAACGGCCTTGCTGTGCTGGTACTGCGAACGTCTGGAAGCAAGGAGAAACTACGGCCGTAATTTTTCCCGAGGGCATGCACCTTTACTGTATGATTAAATGATGATGGCGTCCTCATGGGTAAAATATCCCGGAGGTAAAATAGTTCCCCATTCGGATCTCCAGGCGGGGACTACACAAGAGGATGTCGTTATCAGGAGAAAGAAAACTGGTGTTCTATGGATCGGAGCGTGGAATGTCAGATCACTCAATCGGGCAGGTAGGTTAGAAAATTTAAAAAGGGAAATGGATAGGTTGAAGTTAGATATAGTGGGAATTAGTGAAGTTCGGTGGCAGTAGGAACGAGACTTTTGGTCAGGTGAATACAGAGTTATAAACACAAAATCAAATAGGGGTAATGCAGGAGTAGCTTTAATAATGAATAGGAAAAAAGGAATACTGGTAAGCTACTACAAACAGCATAGTGAACGCATTATTGTGGCCAAGATAGATACGAAGCCCACACCTACTACAGTAATACAATTTTATATGTCAACTAGCTCTGCAGATGACGAAGAAATAGAAGAAATTTATGATGAAATAAAAGAAATTATTCAAATAGTGAAGGGTGACGAAAATTTAATAGTCATGGGTGACTGGAATTCGGTTGTAGGAAAAGGGAGAGAAGGAAACGTAGTAGGTGGATATGGATTGGGGGAGAGAAATGAAAGAGGAAGCCGCCTGGTAGAATTTTGCACACAGCACAACTCAATCATAGCTAACACTTGGTTTAAGAATCATGAAAGAAGGTTCTATACATGGAAGAACACTGGAGATACTAAAAGGTATCAAATAGATTATATAATGGTAAGACAGAGATTTAGGAACCAGGTTTTAACTTGTAAGACATTTCCAGGGGGCAGATGTGGACTCTGACCACAATCTATTGGTTATGACCTGTAGATTAAAACTGAAGAAACTGCAAAAAGGTAGGAATTTAAGGAGATGAGACCTGGATAAACTGAAAGAACCAGAGGTAGTACAGAGTTTCAAGGAGAGCATAAGGGAACAATTGACAGGAATGGGGGAAAGAAATACAGTAGAACAAGAATGGGTAGCTTTGAGGGATGAAGTAGTGAAGGCAGCGGAGGATCAAGTAGGTAAAAAGACGAGGGCTAGTAGAAATCCTTGGGTAACAGAAGAAATATTGAATTTAATTGATGAAAGGAGAAAATATAAAAATCCAGTAAAGAAGCAGGCAAAAAGGAATACAAAGGTCTCAAAAATGAGATCGTCAGGAAGTGCAAAATGGCTAAGCAGGGATGGCTAGATGACGAATGTAAGGATGTAGAGGCTTATCTCACTAGGGGTAAGATAGATACTGCCTACAGGAAAATTAAAGAGACCTTTGGAGATAAGAGAACCACTTGTATGAACATCAAGAGCTCAGATGGAAACCCAGTTCTAAGCAGAGAAGGGAAAGCAGAAAGGTGGCAGGAGTACATAGAGGGTCTACACAAGGGCGGTGTACTTGAGGACAATATTATGGAAATGGAGGAGGATGTGGATGAGGATGAGATGGGAGATGCGATACTGCGCGAAGAGTTTGACAGAGCATTGACAAGGCCCCCGGAGTAGACAACATTCCATTAGAACTACTGACGGCCTTGGGAGAGCCAGTCCTGACAAAACTCTGCCATCTGGTGAGCAAGGTGTATGAAACAGGCGAAATACCCTCAGACTTCAAGAAGAACATAATAATTCCAATCCCAAAGAAAGCAGGTGTTGACAAATGTGAAAATTACCCAACAATCAGTCTAATAAGCCACAGCTGCAAAATACTAACACGAATTCTTTACAGACGAATGGAAAAAGTAGTAGAAGTTGACCTCGGGGAAGATCAGTTTGGATTCCGTAGAAATACTGGAACACATGAGGCAATACTGACCTTACGATTTATCTTAGAAGAAAGATTAAGAAAAGGCAAACCTACGTTTCTAGCATTTGTAGACTTAGAGAAAGCTTTTCACAATGTTGACTGGAATACTGTCTTTCAAATTCTGAAGGTGGCAAGGGTAAAATACAGGGAGCGAAAGGCTATTTACAGTTTGTACAGAAACCAGGTGGCAGTTATAAGAGTCGAGGGACATCAAAGGGAAGCAGTTGTTGGGAAGGGAGTAAGACAGGGTTGTACCTCTCTCCGATGTTATTCAATCTGTATACTGAGCAAGCAGTAAAGGAAACAAAAGAAAAATTCGGAGTAGGTATTAAAATGTAGGGAGAAGAAATAAAAACTTTGGGGTTCGCCGATGACATTGTAATTCTGTCAGAGACAGCAAAGGACTTGGAAGAGTAGTTGAACGGAATGGACAGTGTCTTGAAAGGAGGGTATAAGATGAATATCAACAAAAGCAAAACGAGGATAATGGAATGTAGTCAAATTAAGTCGGGTGATGCTGAGGGAATTAGATTAGGAAATGAGACTATTTGGGGAGCAAAATAACTGATGATGGTCGGAGTAGAGAGGATATAAAATGTAGACTGGCAATGGCAAGGAAAGCGTTTCTGAAGAAGAGAAATTTGTTAACATCGGGTATAGATTTAAGTGTCAGGAAGACATTTCTGAAGGTATTTGTACGGAGTGTAGCCATGTATGGAAGTGAAATATGGACAATATATAGTTTGGACAAGAAGAGAATAGAAGCTTTCGAAATGTGGTGCTACAGAAGAATGCTGAAGCTTAGATGGGTAGATCACATAACTAACGAGGAGGTATTGAATTGGATTGGGGAGAAGTTTGTGGCACAACTTGACTAGAAGAAGGGATCGGTTGGTAGAACGTGTTCTGAGGCATCAAGGGATCACCAATTTCGTATTGGAGGGCAGCGTGGAGGGTAAAAATCGTAGTGGGAGACCAAGAGATGAATACACTAAACAGATTCAGAAGGATGTAGGTTGCAGTAGGTACTGGGAGATGAAGATGCTTGCACAGGATAGAGTGGTATGGAGAGCTGCATCAAACCAGTCTCAGGACTAAAGACCACAACAACACAACCGATCTAACAACTGCGACAGACGCTGGTTGTCTTATATAGGCGTTCTCGACCGCTGCGCCATCTTCTGTCTTTGTATTTGAATACGCATGCCTATACCAGTTTCTTTGGCGGTTCAACGTATATATTCAACTCGTCATTACATATATGAATTATCGTTTATGAAAAGTTCGTTTGGAGTGAACATGGGGTTAGCTCTGCATGCAGTTTGGGATTTTATCGTACAGTTAAGGCGAAATATAGGACCTGTTGTGGAACAACAATTCTTTGCAAATCCGATGCTGGTATATTACGACCAGGACTGCCACCAAAGCTTTGAAATTAGTGTGCCTACTGAAAATCTGTCAGCGGCTGGCTGATTTCAAAGCGTTCAAGAATTCTTCGCTGCAAAATAGCGTTCAGGAGAAGTATTTGCAGATTCACGTTGTAAAATGATAGAGAGATTTTGCACTACTAGCAACAGTACCTAATCGGCACCTTACGAGTCTAAAGCATTGGCTATGGGAAAATTGGGATGGAAAAGTTTCAATAAATTAGAATTAGTAGGAGAATACTGGTGATTTTTTGTAGTAATGAGACACTTCTACTTTCCTAGTTAAAACGGATGTCGGTGTTTTATTTCCAAATAACGGGAATTTTTCGGTATTTGTTCGATCTCGGCTGTAACAGGTGTTTATCTTTTACTAATAACCGAAAAAAACGAAATGTCGATTTGCCATATCAGCAATCCTAAAAAATTGTTATTTTTTTAAAAAAAGAACTAACTTTTATTCATAAAATTTGTGTTGATTTGAAATATTGCGTTACTCTTGAAAATGGAGAAAGCAATCTTTGCAATTTTAGTTACAATGTCGACAAAAACGAGTAACAGACACATGGAATGTACGTGCAGTGTGCAAGACTTTAACATCACCTGTCTATACGGTACGTTGTCGATGTAGTCGCAGGACATCATTTGTGTTGCACAAGGGCGCCAAACCTAGTCTGGAAATAATTCTACGAAGTGACATAGCAGTGAAATACAATGCTTCATTTGCTTTATAAGGCGAAAGATTTGTCTGCCATTTCTACAGAGTAACAAAAAACAAAGGCAATTATGGTGACATTAATAAATTAGGAACTTAACAACATTTCATTCGTAGTATGCAATAAAAAGTGAAAGAAGCTGATCTGTTGCCTGTGTCTACACAACATGCCTTTAACTGCTTGCAGCCCTTGAAAACGGACAAATTAACACGGAAAAGAGAGTTCTTCAACCTCGGTTTTCATCGTTTAGCACTGGCTATTCGTAGTGCCCAAATAGTGGTATGCTCCCCGATTACAGCATCACCTATGCGCAGAGTTTCCAAAAATTAGAATTAGTAGGAGAATACTGGTGACTTTTTTTGTAGTAATCAGACACTTATACTTTTCTAGAATAGTTTGATTCTATGTATTTTGAAACGGAGAGGTCAGTCTTTGTTCGATTTCTACTTTTCTTACAGGAAATAAAAGGAAAAAAGAACGAAAAGTGGTTATTTCAGAAACCGATTATTTTGGGCGGTTTTAATAGGTTAAACTGGCGTGGGAAAAAACAATATAGGGGGACTCGGGACAGAACGGGATAGCGGGGCACAATGGGAAATTGCGATTTTCTAAGCTGGACAGTGTTGCAAGCTGTTGTATGGGCATGTAACTATTTCTCCGAATGGAAGGGAAGTGAGGGCAGCCATTCTGATTTTTTTTGTTTGAAGTGCGAGAACTAAGTGAATTGTTGTCCGTCACGTTTCTTGCTTGCGTTGTTCTACCGTTTGGCGAATTTCAACGCCAGGTAAGCTGTTAATTGTTAATTGTATACCCTAAAATGACACATTCCTTTAAAGCGCATGGCATTTGTTATACTTCAGTTATTTAATGCGTTTAAATAAGTCAGTTGTTACACTCCATAAGAGTTGTTAACCTCAAAAGTGCTCTTGAGGCGGAACGGGACAGGGATAGTGGCCCGATCTGCCCCGTCATATTTTGATGCAAGTAGAAAGCAAACCCAGCCTGGATGTTCATGGATGCCAGACTCTCCCAACCAGCTATGTTCGCCGAACAACTAAGGTTTTCCAGATATCGCCCGAGGCTGTCATTCCAATCCCACTAATCTGTCCAAATACTCGGCAGACTACAAGACGAAAAGGAAAAATCGTCGTATTAACAGATTCTCCTTTTAAGAAGGAACTGCAGAATGCTGTCGCACGTAAAGCAGGTCTACAGAAAGGTGGAGGGTGCACAAATATAAACAATCTCAGGACAGACGTCAGGTGCAATGCAACTTACGGCAAAAATATCTAACTGTACACCCAAAAAAACCAAAACATAGAACATCAAAGACATTAAGAAAAATAAAAGGAAGAAGAAAATGGAAAAGAGAGAATCAGAGAGAGAGAGAGAGAGAGAGAGAGAGAGGATGCTGAGTGTCTCTACTGTGGGGACTTCTCCTCCGTTTCTAATGAGGGCTGGGTCTCATGCCAGAGTGGACACACAATTCATGTGCTAGCATAGACAGTGAAGATTGTAATGGAACCTATTAAAGGCTTTACTTTACAGAAGTATGTGATACCCTCCAAATTCAACCAGTTTAACGAGTATTTATGATTATAGAAATGTTATTGTGTATGTTAACAATGATTGCGTAACATGTCTCCATAAACAGTCAACCCATTAAATTATACTGAATAACTGACCCACACCAAAGTTAATATCACTTGATCACTGATACAGCAAATGTCATCATGTAAAAACACTAAGTTCATCATAAATAATTAATATGAAGTACGAAAAATAGTGACCAACATAGGTATTTTGGATCTCCTTAAATAAAAATCACCCTGTGAAACCTATTTGTTCACTAGGACCGTTTTCACGCAGTATTCACGTAAACACTCCTATTTTAGACGAAAACCAATGTAATTCTTAATAATTCATGTTATTTACTTATTTATGCAAATTAGAGAAGTCAACTGACAAACATCTACAAAACGGCCTTTTGTGCCAAAGAATTATTCTGTCAAGTCAACAAATCTGCCTGTCATTTTAATAACCTGTTAAATGATGTCGCTCGATAAAAATTTATAACTTTTCTGCACAAATTACGGTAACAGATGTACATGTGACTTATATAAACTGTATCTCGTTTTAGTAGTTCTTTGACAAGGTTATAAATACAAGCAGCAAGCAGGGTCAGGAGCGGAGTCTGAATGTCACTTTGGTAAAGTGTGTATGTGTGTTATTTTTCGAGGCGGATAAACATTGCAAAGAACATGTAAAAGAAGTGCTACTTTGTGTTGTGTCCTTGCCTTTGGTGGACAGTGGAATTAAGATGGCCACAAGAGTAATCAATATTTGAAGTTTAAATATTTGTTGGTTTCTCTTATTAGTTACCATCAAAAGCACATCAAAAACACGGGACCTCATCTCTTTACCCCTAGACAACTAGATTTAGAGCCAGCAGTAGCATCGAGACACAGCAGCGATCCAGCAAGCAGCAGCGATTACCACAATGCATTCATCAAGTGCTAACAAGCTCTGTAAATGGGAGTGCAATAGTGCGATTATAGCAATATCTACGACTAGGCGACCATTATAAGATGAAGAGGAAATACTGATTTGTGACTATTGTCGAAAGGGCTAGTAGTTAGTGGTTTCGTGGTTATTAAGCACTGTACATTTTCTTATTTTGAAGAATGACTTTTTAATTGTTTAAATTACACATTCCTTAGTCTGAATTGCCTGTTATACAACATTTTGTCATAGTTTAATACGACATTCGTAATTCAAATTCAACGTTTATGCAATAATTTTAACAAAAAATACCCTTATCCCATTCTGCCCTGTGGGTGGGGCGGAACGGGAAGTATGCAAGACATTCTTTTTGAAAAATTGTAAAAGATGCAAAATGTATTGTTTTAAGTGATTTTAAAATAAGGTACATTAGATTACACTACAAGGTGTTTTTTATCACTTTAAGAAGTGTTTCCTTGTGTCCCCTTATTTTATAGAAATTGTTAAACATTAAGTGTCCCTTTCCGCCACGAGTTCCCCTAACCGAAAACCGGTTGTTTCAGCGACAATTGCGAAGTAGGAAACAGTATTTGTTCACACAGTTAACAAAATTTCGGTACAGCAAAATGTTCGCCATTTGCAATAAATGTTCTCTTTTTCTCAAATATGTTTCAGTTTTTTTAAAATTTATTTATGCATTTATTTTGTCTGACATGCAATTTCACCTTACGGTACGTCATGAGTGCACGTTCTCCGATAACGCAGTTAACAAAGGCTGTTCACATAATAGCTTCCTTGGTCCCAGTGAACAGCTGAGCGTCTTGGGGGACTTTCTGTCTCCCGAGACGGAGGCAGGCTTTTGTCGATCCCAGCGGGCCGGTAAGCTAAGATGGCGCGTGCTGCCGGCGGTGGCATTGTGCGCCAGACAAGGTGCTCAGATTGGCCATTGTCTTCGGCAGCTCCGTGTTGCCGGGTCGCCTCCCCTCTGCGACAGCTTGCCTGTTGTGCCTGCTACTTCCAAGCATCGGAATACACAGAGAAGCAGTTTATGTTCCGCTGCCACAATTCTCTACAGTCCAATATAGGACGGAAAGTTGAAAATTTATCTGCAATAAATTTACGTATACACAAATAAGCTGCAAGCCTGAGGAGTCTAACCTACGAATATTAACGATTTTCTGTCGTTTCCCACTTACAGACTGAGCGATGAAACAATGGCTGTCCACATGTCTCGGTACGTTCCGTAGGCTCTCTCATCTTTCTACAGCACAGCATGTCTACTATTTGCGTTGACGCGTACATATATTATTTCATTTTTTTAAATTTATTTATTAGGTTCTAGTGTACTTTGCGAACCAAAGGCACTTGATTATGTCTTAGCGAGTGCTGATTAGAAAATCTGTAAACAGAGGATCTAAGGAATTAATAAATCATGAAAAAATTGTGAAAGATTATACGAATTAATAATACATTACAGAGAAACGTTCCCCATTGCAGCGAGTAATTCCTGTCACCATAGAAAACCTTTCAACTTATAACTAAAATCTCTGTTTATTTTCATTTTTGGTCCACGCTTATTGACAATTAATCTTTCTGAGTAGCGGATACTTTTCTCTTCAATGAAATTAATTGCCTTGTGTAGTCCGTTTTTATTCTTCACACACACAGTTTGTTTCATGCTTTTGCCCTCTTGTCGTTTTTCAAGCTACTTCCATCACACTAATCACATATCTTATCTTCCACACAATAGTGTTGAAAAATCCCCATGTAATAGTTTCTCTATAACACGGGTAATGGGAGCAACAAAGGTCTGAACTCTACATGATGAGTTGTAAAATGGGGGTCTTTGTCACTGCGTCAGCGTAAAGCAAGTTTTAGACATTGCCCATCCCATGTCCAACTTTACACACTAAGAAAAAAAGAGAAAAAAGAGGCACACTAGCAAGGAATTATCCACATGAGACAGAAATCAGTAGAGGTGATGTACAAACAAAGGATTACAATTTCAGAAAAATTGGCTGGTTTATTCTAGAGAAAGAGCATGACAAATTGGACAATAACGTGTTGGTCCATTTCTGGCCTTTATGCATGCAGGTATATGACTTAGCATTGATATCCTCCTGAGAGACATCATGCAAAATTCTGCTCAACTACTCAAAGTACAGAGCTGATTGCAGGGTCTACATCTACACCTACATTTTTATTCCACAAGCCACCCAACGGTGTGTGGCGGAGGGCACTTTACGTGCCGCTGTCATTAACTCCCTTTCCTGTTCCAGTCGCGTATGATTTGCGGGAAAAACGACTGCCGGAAAACCTCCGTGCGCGCTCGAATCCCTTTAATTTTACATTCTTGATATCCTTGGGAGGTATAAGTAGGGGGAAGCAATATATTTCATACCTCATCCAGAAACGCACCCTCTTGAAACCTGGACAGCAAGCTACACCGCGATGCAGAGCGCCTCTCTTGCAGAATCTGGCACTATCTGGCACTTGAGTTAGCTGAACATCTCTGTACTGCTCTCACTCTTACCAAATAACCCTGTGACGAAACGCGCCGCCCTTCTTTGGATCTTCTCTATCTCCTCTGTCAACCTGACCTGGTACGGATCCCACACTGATGAGCAATACTCAAGCATAGGTCGAACGAGTGTTTTGTAAGCCACCTCCTTTGTTGATGGGCTTCATTTTCTAAGGACTCTCCCAATGAATCTCAACCTGGCACCCGCCTTACCAACAATTAATTTTATATGATCATTCCACTTCAAATCGTTCCGTACACATACTACCAGATATTTTACAGAAATAACTGCTACCAGTGTTTCTTCTGCTATCATATAATCATACAATAAAGGATCCTTCTTTCTATGTATTCGCAATACATTACATTTGTCTATGTTAAGGGCCAGTTGCCACTCCCTGCACCAAGTGCCTATCCGCTGCAGATCTTCCTACATTTTCTAATGCTGCAACTTCTGTGTATACTACAGCATCATCCGCGAAAAGCCGCATGGAACTTCCGACACTATCTACTAGGTCATTTATATATATTACGAAAAGCAATGGTCACATAACACTCCCCTGTGGCACGCCAGAGGTTACTTCAACGTCTGTAGACGTCTATCCATTGAGAACAATATGCTGTGTTCCGTTTGCTAAAAAACTCTTTAGTCCATCCACACAGTTAGTCTGATATTCCGTAGGCTCTTACTTTGTTTATCAGGAGACACTGCGGAACTGTATCGAACGCCTTCCGGAAGTCAAGGAAAATGGCTTGGGTCTCACACGACCGCTGTTTTCGGAATCCATGTTGATTCCTACAGAGTCGATTCTGGGTTTCCAGAAATGACATGATACGCGAGCAAAAAACATGTTCTACAATTCTACAACAGATCGATGTCAGAGTTATAGGCCTATAGTTTTGCACATCTGCTCGACGTCCCTTCTTGAAAACTTGAACTAACTGTGCTCTTTTCCAATCATTTGGAACCTTCTGTTCGTCTAGAGACTTGCAGTATACGGCTGTTAGAAGAGGGGCAAGTTCTTCCGCGTACTCTGTGTGGAATCGAATTGGTACCCGTCAGGTCCAGTGGGCTTTCCTCTGTTGAATGATTTCAGTTGTTTTTCTATTCCTTGGACACTTATTTCGATGTCAGCCATTTTTTCGTTCCTGCGTGTATTTAGAGAAGGAACTGCAGTGCGGTCTTCCTCTGTGAAACAGCTTTGGAAAAAGATGTTTAGTATTTCAGCTTTACGCGTGTCATCCTCTGTTTCAATGCCATTATCATCCCAGAGTGTCTGGATATGCTGTCTCGATTCACTTACTGATTTAACGTAAGACCAGAACTTCCTAGGATTTTCTGTCAAGTCAGTACATACAATTTTACTTTCGAATTCACTGAACACTTCACGCATAGCCCTCCTTACGCTAACTATGACATCGTTTAGCTTCTGTTTGTCTGAGAGGTTTTGGCTGCGTTTAAATTTGCAGTGAAGCTCTCTTTGCATTCGCAGTAGTTTCCTAACTTTGTTGTTGAACCATGGTGGATTTTCCCCGTCCCTTACAGTTTTACTCGGCACATACCTGTTTAAAAAGCATTTTACGATTGCCTTGAACTTTTTCCATAAACACTCAAGATTGTCAGTGTTGAAACAGAAATTTTCGTTTTGATCTGTTAGGTAGTCTGAAATTAGCGTCCTATTGCTCTTGCTAAACAAATAAACTTTCCTCCCCTTTTTTATATTTCTATTTACTTCCATATTCAGGGATGCTGCAACGGCCTTATGATCAATGATTCCCTGTTCTGCGCTTACAGAGTCGAAAAGTTCGGGTCTGTTTGTTATCAGTAGGTCCAAGATGTTACCTCCACGAGTCGGTTCTCTATTTAATTGCTCGAGGTAATTTTCGGAGAGTGCACTTATTATAATGTTTCTCGATGCTCTGTCCCTTCCACCCGGCCTGAAAATCTGAGTGCCCCAGTCTATATCTGGTAAATTGAAATCTCCACATAAGACTATAACATGCTGACGAAATTTATGTGAAATGTATTCCAGATTTTCTCTCGGTTGTTCTGCCACTAATGTTGCTGAGTCGCGAGGTCGGTAAAAGGAGCCAATTATTAACCTAGCTCCGTTGTTGAATATACCTCCACCCATAATAATTCAGAGGAATTATCCACTTCTATTTCACCACAGGATAAACTACAACTAACAGCGACAAACACGCCACCACCGGTTGCATGCTATCTATCCTTTCTGAACACCGTCTGTGCCTCTGTAAAATTTTCTGCAGAATTTATCTCTGGCTTCACCCAGCTTTCCGTACCTGTAACGATTTGAGCTTCGGTGCTTTCTATCAGCGCTTGAAGGTCCGGCACTTTACCAATGCAGCTTCGACAGTTTAGAATTAAAATATCGATTGCTGCTTGGTCCCCGCATGTCAAGACTTTGCCCTGCACCCTTTGAGGGTGTTGCCCTTTTTGTACTTACCAGAGACCATCCAACCTAAAAAAATTGCCCAGTCCACGCCATACAACCTCTGCTACCCGTGTAGCCGCCTGCTGTGTGTTGTGGACTCCTGACCTATCCAGCGGAGCCCGAAACCCTACCACTCTATGGCGCAAGTGGAGGAATCTGCAGTCCACACGGTCGCAGAACCGTCTCAGCCTCTGATTCAGATCCTCCACTCGGCTTTGTACCAAAGTTCCACAGTCAGTCCTGTCGACGATGCTGCAGATGATGAGCTCTGCTTTCATCCCGCTAGCGAGACTGGCAGTCTTCACCAAATCAGATAGCTGGAAGCCAGAGAGGACTTCCTCCGATACATAGCGACACACATCATTGGTGCCGACATGAGCGATCACCTGCAGATGGGTGCACCCTGTACTCTTCATGGCTTTCGAAAGGAGCCTTCCCACATCTGAAATGACTCCCCCCCCCCAGTATGCACACCAAGTGCACATTGGTTTCCTTCCCTTCCCTTGCAGCCATATCTCTAAGGGGCCCCATTACGCGCCTGACGTTGGAGCTCCCAACTACCAGTAAGCCCACCCTCTGCGACCAACCAGATCTTGCAGAGTGAGGCGCTACCTCTGGAACAGGACAAGCAGCCATGTCCAGCCGAAGATCAGTATCAGCCGTAGACAGAGCCTGAAACCGGTTCGTCAGACAAGCTGGAGAGGCCTTCCATCAACCCTCCGGAATGTCTTTCGCCCCCCGCCACACTTCGAGACGACCTCCCACTCTACCACAGGTGAGGGGTCAGCTTCAATGTGGGCAGTATCCCAGGCAGCCACAGCCATAGTGCGATTGGGGGATGCGTGGGACAAGCTGGCTGTCCCTGACAAAGCCCCTTCCGCAACCCCACAGTGATGCCCATTGGCAACAGCCACAAGCGGTGTGACTGAAGCCAGCACTGCCTGAAGCCATGACCGAAGGCATGTCAAGCCAGCCCGCACCCGAACACAGCAGTCACAGTCCCTATCCATGCTTAATACTGTTGTGCAAAGAAAGTCTGAACTATCTACAGAGAGCACAAACAATTCGACACCAAATTTTAACAGTTATTGAAATACAAGACTGCCTAGTAAATGCAGTAATGCTGCTATTTGCGCTCTGCTCGGCGGCAGAAGCCTAACTGTACTGCCAGTAGCGTATAAAGACTATTTTTTTGAAAGAAATAAACAAATGACAGACGATTGCGTGACTTTACACGTCACAGATATTAAAATGCAAATCTGCCCTGCTAATTACGAAACTACACAATGATTTGACGGATTTAACTAAACAAGTGCGCTAAGAACACTCAAACAAATTTTCCGCTTGACTACTACACTTATAAAAACGCTAAATAGCCCACTTGCTGCTACTTGCGCACTGCTGACACACTGCTCGGTGGTAGAAGGCTAACTGCTTATAACCATACAACCAGGGACTGCTTCTGATTTGCGCCGCAGTCATCGACTGTGTGGCTGGTCCCAGCGGAGGTTCGAGTCCTCTCTCAGGCTTGGGTGTGTGTGTTTGTCCTTAGGATAATTTAGGTTAAGTAGTGTGTAAGCTTAGGGACTGATGACCTTAGCATTTAATTCCCGGAAGATTTCACACACATTTGAACATTTTTTGCTTCTGATTTAGTGCCGCTGTGGTGCATAAACATTGTTTCGGGGTACGTATTTTCTGATTTGAAGAAGAACATTTTGCCACGCACACTCTTGCGGTAGTTTTCTGAAGCTTGGAGCCAACTGCAGATTGGCATTGTCTGCCCTCATAAAGAATGTGTGAAAGGCTCAGCCGTTGGTTTCTTCACGCTTCTTATGACAGAGGTAGAGCCACAGCTATAGTGGCCAGCACGAAAGTGAAGTCCTCAAGTTCACGGCCGCTGCCTGCCGCCAGCAGGGGCTGCTAGCTATGATTCCCCTGCCACTCGGGTTTGTTGCCATGTAGGTACAGTTTTCAGAGCGGTAGGTCAGAGCAGCTGAAAGCTCATTGTTACCGTGCTTTATCGAGTGTTCACATCAGGTCTCAGTGTCTTACTGTCTTTAGAAAGTTGCTTTGGTGAACAGCACTGCACGAGCAACGGCCTACAGTTAGTACTCCTCCAGCCGGTGTGTGTAAGGGCGGAAAGATAATTGTAAACAATCGAAAATTATCATATTGAATGTATTCAAGTTTCTTACTGATTTGACCAACAATGAAGAAGCGACGAACAACTTAAATTTTGCGCAAATTCATAAACTTACTGCTGAAGTGTGTGGTGTCTCCAAGTCAATTGTAGGCCATATTGGCTAATCTGTCTCGTTGGCAGAATCTCCAGACATGAAAGGGATACGAACATGAACGGAAATCAACCGACTTTGACGATTTTAACAAATAACTCGGGCGTAGAACTGTACTTGCGTATCCAACAGCTATGAAAATAAAGGCTGACCTCTGTGAAAAAATTAATTACTAGGGCTCAGAGACGTCCGTTCATCTTCTTGACTCCCTTGGTCTCTGATTCAAAAAGTGTAACGATGGATGGAAATTCTTAATGGAACGCAGAGACATTGCACCAGCAAGAGCGAAGTTTTTGCGTACAATGCACTTCTTGCATGCTGGAGGCACCTGGTCTGTAGTCTACTTGGATGAAATTTGGGTTTCACAGAACCACACCAATAAGTATGTATGGAATGACTCCAAAGAAAAAGGCAGTTTGAAAGTGCCTACTGATAGAGGTGGCCGATTAATTATCACCCACGCTGGTTCATTAACCACAGGCTTCATACCAGAAGCCACACTATTTTTTCGAGGTTTCTCCACAAACCGATTACCATTCAGAAATGAATGGAGAAGTTTTTAAGAATTGGTTTATTCGATTTTTGTCTGCGCTGGAAGAAGGGTCAACTATCGTGATGGATAGCGCCAGCTACCACTCCATTCGGATAGAAAAGTTTCCTCATTCAAATTGGCGCAAGGCAGATATTATGGAGTGGTTAAAGAGAAAGAATGTTTCATTTTCAGTCGGTGGAATGAAGGCTGAACTCCTGTCTAAGGAAGAAATCGTAGGTGCCAAAAAGACTTACGAATTAGGTCAACTGGCAAACTAAATGGGACACCAAGTGGAGCGTCTACCACCGTATCACTGGCAGTACAATCCCATTGAACTGCTATGGGCCCAAGTAAAGCGAGAAGTAGCGAAAAGAATTACTACTTTCAAACTTGCTGATGTCGAGAAGCTAACACACGAAGCTCTTGACAAAGTTACTCAGCAGAACTGGGAGAGGTGTGTAAAACACGCAGAAGAATCGCAAGAAACTGATTTCTTGAACCAGGGTTTAAGAGATACCATAATGAAATCTGTGATGATACATCTGGGTGAAACAAGCGACAATGAATCTGAATACACGGAGCGAGAAGATCTTTCAGTTTAGCTAAGTGCCGTCTATGGAAAAAGCTGACTTGATTTAAATGTTTGTCTGTTCATTTCAGTTATAGAGGACACGCTGCGAATGTTTTCCCTTACAGTAGACGTCTGGTAAATTTATCACAAGTGGTGGCGTTCAGATTATTCGACAGTAACTGTCAATTAAAATAAGACTGTCAATTCTGCTTTAATTAACAACCGTTTTTTTTCCTAAAAACCTGTACCGAACGTCTTTAAATTGGGATATAATCTTAATGCATTCGGTTTACTTGTACATTCGAAATTAAACTCCTTTCTTTCATAGAAGGATTGACTGGCTGTTTCGTAGTAAGGGTAATGCAGTTCATAAAATGACAAAACGTTGTGGTGCTTCTGTATCGGCTGTATATGTAAACAGTGCAGTAACATCAGAACAGTCCCAGCACCTATTCTGATTCTCCGAGAAGAGCATAGAAGTCTATGTCATCTGACTTCTACAAAAAGGTTGAACGTATAATTGTATTACTTTAGTATGACAGAGGATAGTATCCGATGGCTAGATAAAATTGTTTATTCTGGCCAGTCACTTCAATACACTGTCTTCTCCGCCCACTTAGGCTTTAATTCAGAAACTATAATGAAGGATGAATTTGTAACACAAGTCCGGGACACTGCAGTAGTAAGAATGAGTTTTTTGTGTACCAAGCACATATTGCGTGCTGAGAATAATAGGCTTACAGCAAATTTAGATAAAACTTGGGTTTTACAAACTCTTTCGAACAAATATTTTGCTCAACTTCAGTGGAAATACTGGCATCAAAATAACTACAATTACTTTTGCGTAGCGTATATTGGCGTTTTGAGTGATGCATGCAATGACGAAGGATATGTATTAGCAGCCAATAAAATATTTTCGGGAAGTAGGGAATATTCTCGGTCATATTAAAGTGAGCTGTCTGAACAAAACTCTTGGTGACGACCTTCGACGACTCGCGCGCCGCTGCGCATTGAATATCGCGGAAGTAATTTGCCTCTGTACGTGATACGATACTATAATTATGTCTGGAATGTTACTAAAAACAATTTTGTAGTTTTCTTAACAACTTTCTTGCGGGAAGTTTCGTCACAGTCCTACAGAACGAAAATTCATCAGCTACTATATTTTTCGCTATGCAGTCGGCACAGTTTCACATCTCTTATAATATTTCATTATTTATCTCAGAATACTTTTATGATACCGAAATAAAAGATGCAGCACATGCGTCTGTAAACTTTGAGGGTGTTCATTTTTTTTCAGTCCAATTACATTAGTGATTCTGTTACTAGCACAGGTTGAAGTAAAAAATTATTTTCCTCCAAAATTTCTTGTAACGTCCGTTTTCATTTTTTCCATAGCAGCTAGTGTGAATTTTCTTTTGGAAAGTACTCCATCATATTTTAGACAAGAAATAGAGTTGCCAAATATTTTTTAAAAATTTTTACGAACATTTGAAATTATCACTATATAAAGAAAGTTGGCAGTGCTTTAAGACGGGAAGATGACCTTGAATCCCTGCTGTCGTGCCAGACACTATTCTCTGGCTGAAAGCTTCACATTCTTTCCGCCAGAGAGCAGTAAAGTGCAGGAGTACATCGGAGTACAGATTTCTAGTTATCTAGGTTTACAATCTTTATGCAAGTTAATGCTAATGCATTCCTAAACGCTAATTAATGCTTAATGCTTAATTAAATCGAATACAGGAATAATGCACTTAAATATCACTATAAATAGCTATATGTAATTTGAATGTAATTATGACCTTAGATTTTAAAACTAAGAGCCATTATTTCAATATTGGTATATTTCACAACAGCAGAGCTATTGTTACAGAACAAAAAGAAACTAATGTATTCGCCACCGGTTGGGCATCTGTTTTCCAAACACAGGAGTAATATTTCCGCTTATACTCGTTACGTTCATGTATTACAGTTCTGTACAAACACATTGTAGTTATTGCAGGGTCAGGTAATTGATCGTATACACCTGTCTGCGCAGAGTTATCTGTAAGGGAAAATTCAGTTCACTGTGCAAATAGCAAACACGAACAAAGTAAATCAGTTATTAAAAACGCCATTTAGCGACAGGACTCTCAGATAAAAAACACTACGTAGGCCACTGCTGACTCTGAATCTGTAGTAGTAAACAAAAATAGCTTCCTTAAGTTCAATTCAGAAATTTACCAAAGGAATAAATGGGTTTGTGATTGTGAAGAAAGCAACGCTAGTTTTTGTTTCCCTTGTGTGTTAATTGGTGTATGACTGGAATAACTGGTAATGGGCTTATATGGTCTAAAATGAAAGTTCATGAAATGTCAAACCGACACACAAATAATGTGCTTAGTCTTTCATTTCTAGACAAAACCTACAGTCAGCAGAAATTAAATTCGCAATATATGCAAACAACAGACAGCCACAACAAACGTATAGAAAAGAATAGATATATATTGAATTTAATTATAAACTGTATTCGGTTCTGTGGTGCTTTGGAACTGGCTCTCAGGGGGCACGATGAATCTGATGCCTCCCAAAATAAGGTGGTTTTTCGCGAGCTAAATCAGTTCAACGAGAAACTAAAACATCTTGAAGTTCATCTCATTCAGGTATCAGTGCTCAAAGGCATTCCTAAGACTGTTCAGAACGAATTACTGCAATGCATGTTGGAAATGTGCCATAATGAAATTTGTAAAGAAATAAAACGTGCCGATTATGTTGCAAAAGTTGTTGAGGGAAACACCTATTGAAATATTTAGGAACTTTATAGATAAACAAAGTCAGCATGCTCATTCTATAGCTGAGAGGATTCTGAAAGAAATTGAACCATTAATTGGCGATGATCGAGCATAACTAACAGCTCAGAGTTACGATGGTGCAAACGTTATGAGTGGCAGGTCGAACGGGGTTCAGAAATTAGAGACAAAAATCCAAAAGCAAATTGCATCCTTTCTTATAAGCATCAGTGAAACCTTATGTCTATGGCAGTCTCTATTAATCGCAAAGCCCGCATCTTTTTTGCAATTTTACAGTTAATTCTTCTTTCTTTCTAACTCGCCACAGAGATCGAAAGTGTTGCAAAGCATTATTCAAAAAAGTTTTCCCCATTTGTGTGACGAGATAGAATTTCCATTCGCGAGTAGTAAAAGATGTTTTTGAAAACAGGGAAAAATCGTATTACTGTTATGGAAGTCACTAAAACAAGCGAGAGCATTAAACTATCTCATAGTACTGAAAAAGCTGGGCCGGCCGATGCCCCCGCAAAGTCCTCCGCCAGGGGAAGCAGTGACAAACCGAAAAAACAACAAAATACAGACGACGAACAGACACAAACGGCGAAAATGGTAAACAAACCGGAAAAGAAAAACAAGAAAAGACGCAGCTCCAACTCGTCACAGGACCGAAGAGAAAACAGCCAGAGAGATGTCCGCATGGACACAGACTACAGCAGCGACTGATAAACTAAATGAGCAGGCAGGCAAATACATCTATAAAGTTGTCACCGCTAACATAAATAAAATGAGCACACCTTTAAAAATTCGAGCCCTCGCGGACTTCCTACGCCATAGAAGAACAGACGTTGCACTATTGCAAGAAGTGGTTACGACTAAAATAAACCAGATACCAGAATATGCGGCAATCACAAATATAGACCCAGAATCCCAATGCGGTACGGCAATAATGGTATGGAACGGGATCGACTTTGGCGGGACTAAAATGTTGTCAAGCGGCCGAGGGTTAGTGCCAAACATAGAAAAGACGCTCTTTATCAACATACACGCACCTTCTGGCACAGACAACAAGCGAGCAAGAAGCACCTTCTATAATGAAGAAGTAGCCGAACTGCTGATGCAGAACAATAACAACATCATCATTGGAGGAGATTTTAAGGAGAATCGAGGCAAAACTCCTTAAAAAAAGAAACAACAAATAAGAGCCGTCCTCACCAGAAGTAAAACACATGGCGACGTGGATGAAGAGCCACTCACCATGCACCACCTAAATAGGGAAAGGGAGAGAGGCGCAGGAAAGTGCGTAAGTGAGCTTCAGGACAAGCAGGGAAAGACGCTCACGACGAAAACGGAGTTAACAAAACACATCGAGGACTATTTCCGAGACATGTTCCGTCGAGAAGCGACAGACGACGCGGCAACTGCTGAAATCCTCCAGCAGACGAGAAGCGTGCTCACAGACGCAGACAGGGCGTTGCTGACAGAAAATGTCGACGTGGATGGCATCAAAGAAACGATGAGGACCAGAGCAAGAGGAAGAGCACTGGGCGCCGACGGCATCCAGCTCGAATTCTACCTCGCATATTGGGACGTGCGAGGAGTGCAATTCACGGAAATGGTGAACGAGATACTCGATGGGGCGGAAATTCCACCTGGGCTGACCGAAGGGAACATAACACTCATCCCTAAGAATAGAGCCGATTACGCTCCTCAACGCCGACTATAAAATAATAGCGAAATGCATCGCAAACAACCTGAAATCGGCGATGAGGAGAGTCATCAGTCGGTGGAAAACATGTGCGGTACCAGGGAAAAATATATTTGACGCCACCTGCACCTACAGGAACATAATAGCACAGGCAGCCACCAGCAGAAGTGCAGGTGCCATAATATCGGTGGACTTCAACAAAGCCTTCGACAGGATCAACCACAAATATCTCGTAGAGACACTAAACAGACTCGGGTTTGGGCAAAAATTCATCACAATCATCCAGAACATACTAAGTATTGCGAGATCGGCAGTAATAATCAATAGTTGGGAAACAAAACTGATAAAACTGGAGAGATCCGTGAGGCAAGGCTGTCCATTGTCAATGGCTCTATTCACTATAGCACTGGATCCGCTGCTGCGGAAACTCACAAACGACATCAGAGGCTTCTCCGTAGGAGGCAAAGCAGTAGCATGTATAGCCTACGCTGACGACCTAGGCATCTTTATTGAAGACTAGGAAGATATTGGGAGAGTAGAAACCAATACATTCCAAAAAGCGTCAGGCACCCAAACCAACCCCAGAAAAACAGTGCTACTGCCGATAGGGAATCAACGACTCAAACCAGACACCTAGTGGTATAAAATAACAGAAACCCATAAAGTTCTTGGAATATATATACAGTCTTGTCCACTTAGAATGGTGTCTCCAGACTGCACGCGAACCGGAAGCTAATAATCCACCAGAAAACAGAACTGATAAACACGACGATCCTGTCGAAAGCATGGTACCTGGCGCAGATCTTAAGCATCCCGACAGAAATTGCGCGAGCACTAACAAGCGCAGTGTACTACCTGTTCTAGGGTCGAAATATATTCAAAGTGGCGCAAGCAACGTGCTCGCTGCCTACGAAAGAAGGGGGACGAGGTCTTGTTGATATAAAGACCAAAGGTGCAGCTCTTCTACTGAAACGAACGCTCGCCATCCAGGACAAAAACCCTGACAGCGTCACAGCCAAGACAATTGGAAGATACAAGCCCGCATCACAAGAAGCGCCGGCCGACACGAGGCACATTCCCTTCCGAATGCGACACATCAGGCTGCACTTCGCCAACAAAAGTTAGTTCTGGACACCGTGGCGAACCCCAGCCACAGAACAGCCAAGATAATATACTGGGCCCTCAGGGGGAAGCCGGCAAAAAACAAAATTGAATACAAACTCCCGCAATACAATTGGAAACAAATATGGGGGAACGTCTCGGAAAACGTGTTGCCTAAACATGCGAAGGAGACATGATACAAAATAATTAACAGAATGGTACCAACCAACCAAAGACTGGCGGAGATAAAACTCGTCGCAAGTGACAAGTGTGACGTATGTGGCATGACCGACACCCTCGAGCACCGATTCACGTGAGGGAATGCCATGAACATTTGGAAAGCGTGCCAGCAGACGGTGGCCCACATCAACAGAACGGCGCCGGGAAGCATCACAGTGGAAGCAATCACCGCCCCAGACTGCACACCATTTCCACGGCCCAAGCGACTCGCGGCTCTCTGGATCCCCGCCATGACGGCACACGCCATCGTAGCGAGGAGGCAGACCGACCAGCTGGCCTTCCTGATGGACCTCTGGGAGGAGAACAAGACGGCCCAGCAGCACAGGCGATACCACGAGAACTTCAAAAACGTCTCGCAGATTCCACTGCAGGCAGCAACCGCCAGAGTCCTTCCCAGCCTGTGACCCTCAGCACCGCCACGAGCCACCTCACCACACTCACCACAAGAAGAACGCGTGCAGTGATAGTGAACAAGTGCAACACAAAAGATAAAGTGCTTTCTCTTCTCGCATCAAATAGTGAAGTATAGTAGTATAAAGTGTTTCTCCTTAGTGAAATCAGTTTTTTTCCTTTTTTTTAACTTTTCTCCCGTTATTTGCACTATACTGACTAGAAGCATTACTTAGTGGAGAGTGCCAACTACTCATTATTATTATTAGATATTTTTTTTTAATGATTTCCTTTACTTTGTGCCTATAAAATTCTGTTGATTACTCACAGTCTCCTTTCTGCTTCTCTTACGTAATATGACAAAATTTCCTCTCTTCTTCAATTTAGGTATATTCTGTAGTATATGTAAAAAAAATTTCTTCCACTTCTGCTCCACCTATCATGGTGACGTTTCCCTCATACCGTCCCACTTAACAGTGTAACTAGAGGAAGAGATCAAAACCAGAGTACACAATGTGCCTGTGGCATCACAAGTGCATCACATACAGGAACATAAACTCAAAATCAATGCACCGATGCCAAATATAAACTGTTATGCCTGTCCTGCAATATCTACACCCTCAAAAAAAAAAAAAAAAAAAAAAAAAAAAAAAAAAAAAAAAAAAAGACGACAAATGGCCATGTAAAAGGGCTTAAGGTACAACAATAAGAGAAAAAAGAAAAAGGAAAATATAAAAACGACAACATAAAATGACAGTAATACTAACCAACACTAGGAATAAAATAGGTTAATAAATAAAATGTCTTTTTTTAAATGTATCGTTGTTAATAATTTAAATAAATATATATGGTTACAAAAAAAATAGGCGCTTCAGTCTGGAACCACGTGACCGCTTCGGTCGGAGGTTCGAATCCTGCCTTGGGTATGGATGTGTGTGATGACCTTATGTTAGTTAGGTTTAAGTAGTTCTAAGTTCTAGGGGACTGATGACCACAGATGTTAAGTCCCATAGTGCTCAGAGCCATTTTTTTTAAAATGTGGTTCATACAAACAAAAGCTGCAAAATTCATTTTCTGGTTAGCATTTTTCTATAAGACAATGCCTCATAAAGATGTACTTTTTGATCAGCTTCAGAAGAAGATAACTGAACCGACAGCAACGCAAGACAACCAGAACATTGAAGGGGTAATGCAAAACATCGGAGATGACATTGACTCCCTCCTTGACGAGATTAGTTTCGAAAATGATGAAACGATGCCTGCCAAGAAGCCTCTTTGCAGCCGACTTATTTGATGTAAATCAGTTTGACAAATACATCACAGATTTTTCCTCAGAAATGCCTTAAAATTAAAGACACACACATTTCTGAAAAAAAGAAAGCTGAAGGGTGAGCTTCAAGTCTTCTATGCTAGGCCTGAGTTGTGAGCAGTAGCAATTTTTTCGCTGATGCTAGAGGATGAACTTTTTGACACATTCGACGACGAGACTGTTAAAGTTTTGAAAGTGATATCGACGCCTATCTCGGCATTAGAAGCTGAACGGTGCTTTTCAGTGCTCAAGAGAATTACAACGTTCCTACGAAACACCGTGAAAGAAGAATGAGTGACTTAGGGATGATATCCTGTGAAGAGTCGTTCGTGTGCAAAACTGAACATTTCAATCAGAGATGACAGTTTTATTGCCAACAAGAAGGAGCGACGTATCCATTTACAATATCGTTCCTAGTAGTTATTTTGGAGCTGTCTTCCCAAAGTCACGGAGTTGCTGCTTTTGGTGAGTACAATACTTTTAGTTTTAGATGTTGGTAACTTCATTAAATTTGCTTCGCAAAATCCAAATTACAAGCTCTATTATTTCCCGTGCTGGCACTCATATTGTAGCGGACACTCTTCTGGTAGTCGGCTACGAACGTAAAACTAACGAGGAGTTCTGGCTGTCGAGAGGAGAAGAGGGGTGGGGGGAGGGGGGGGGGGAAACAAGTCACAACAGCTCCCTCTCACAGGGCTGACAGCCTACATTCGTGTTCTGTGCTCCTGGGAAGGCAGAACCGATGTAATGAGGTAGACATGGATCGCTGATTCCGTCTGGTGTTGTGAGAGTCATATTCGAAGCCTGTGACAGAGTAAGATTGCTTTGTGCACTCATTTCAAAATAAGAAAGGAAACAACCAGCAAGCACAACTCAAAGAAAAGCGGAGCACATAAATTATTTGCTAACGACTAGAGCGCAATTGTTACCTGAGGTAAGTGGAGTTAAGTGGTAGTTCAGGCCCGATCTCCACCGCCGTCTTAAGCAACTATACGTCAAAACACACCCTGCTCACGACTGCCACGATAAAGTGATCGCACATAACCTGTGAGGAATGAAGAACTGTGCTGTTGCGAGGTGCCGGGGCTAGCAGTGTATTTAACACTAAATTCTTCTAGAATCTTCATATGTAAATGATGCTCTAAACCCCCCTATTCTAATTCCGACTTTTTCTGTTGCACATGGATTAAGAAGAAACGCGAACTGACTGTAATCGACCCCGAAAGTGGGAGTAGAAAAGAGTTTGGCACCTGCAATAATTTAATTTGATAGACATTAATTAAATAAAGGAAAGTTTCATTAACGTAGTGAAAAATGAAAGGGTTGTTCTACAGATTAAGAGAATAAACAGTCCTGTCCAAAATAACAATTTGATTTATTATGACTAATCTCAAAATCATAAAGAAAATACATGAAACATTTACAATACATCAAATTCGATTCTCAAATAAATGCTGTGAAGGTGAAGTTGTCCCTAAACTAGATTGTGACAATTATGACGAAGTCGTATGTGGAGCCAATTCCTTGCGACTCAAATCTTAAGAGAAACACACAGCCAACCCAATATTAATTGCTGCTACAGTAGTGAGAACTCTGACAATAAACATCCAAGACAGAACCACGGAAGACAAGACGGGAACAGGCGCGCTCTGCTGAGCTCTGATTATCACAGTGCAAATTCCCTAATCTGCCGATGCTGCGGACATACATTACCATGTTGTATTCTTAACTGCAAGGACACAATCTGGCGTACCAGCAGCAATGGCTGGTTGCTTCGATGTGCCGTCGTGGTGATGATAATGTCGCGAGTATAGCCCGAAACAAATTACCCTGGTCTGGTTGTTCCAGACTAGACTTCCTATCAATACAAATGCGCCTCTGAGGGAGACGAAGAAGGCCCGCCACACAATCACTGACGGTACAGTGATTGATTTTAACAAGCGAAGTCATACAGTAACTCCGATACAGTCAACTTTAGCCAAAACTGCTCAAGACAGACAACATAGGCCGCTTGTACGCAAAACGCTCAATTGCCAACTGTACTCGAAAAGTTACGTTGAAGTCGAAACTTCAGCAACTTCGTCAAACAGTTACAATTAAATAAAAGTATATTAGACAGCCAACAGAAGGCAGACTGTCCAGAGCAGCGAGAGCTCAGTCTTGTAACCTACCCCGCCGAAAAGCGAGAGCCGGCCCTCTCAAGAACACCCGTAAAAACCGAACGCAGAACATTCCCGCCCCCACGTCAGTGGCCATGGTTAAACGTTCCAATCAGCAACTCGAAAACCGGCGGAAAATTCCACTCTATTGCCGAAGCACTACCTTTCCACCAATGGAGATTCTGGGCGCCAATTTCTGCGCCGACTTTGCTACGTCACGGAGCTATGCCCTGAGCAAGCCAATCACAGTTACGATTTTGCAGAAAACGCGGGAATTTGCCCGCCAAGGCTGCCTGGGAACACAAGTCATTCCCACGCCTCGCTGTTAGCCCGCCAGAAACGGTTTTCACTAAGTTTCTGCAAAGAAACGGAATCTCTACCCCAGCCGCGCCTTGCGCCCATCTGGGCGTGTCGCTCCCGCTCTTATGACAATGTCGGCGTCTGGAAAGCATCCACTCAACTCCCTCACACCCGTCGGCTTAACCCTTTCAAGCCTAGGAGAACTCGCCTGTTACCGGACCAGCCGGGTGACGAGAGATGCTGTGTGGGAAGCCCGCGTGTGAAGGAATAGTAACTTTTAAAGGAATAGCAACTTTTCACCACATGCAGTCAGAGAGGAAAATCGAATTAATCAGAGTAAGATAGAAATATGAGAGGGGGCTCATGCCGCCTCTCACTGTTGATATGGGTGCATGTGTGTGCATTCGTCAGTGCGAGAGATATTTTCGGAGTTAGTGTTACGTTTTATACCTCATGCAGACATGTGAAAAAGATAGCTAAAGCAACTCTCTCTCTCTCTCTCTCTCTCTCTCTCTCTTGTACAAAAACTTGCTATCATATTCTACTGGAATATATCAATTTCCTACTGTGCAGAAGAAGGGCGCTGGTTGTAATAAGTGCATATTTCTGTTTCTCTGTACGTTTTGTTTTATATAATATCTTGTGAAATATAGGAATTATCGACAGAATTCCGTCATACGTTCGATGCTAGCACAGCAAGCAAGCAAGTTTGTTTTGGCACCACCAATAGAATTCCTCAGTGGCCGCCACTGGGTACAAACTTTCTCAATTGGAGAGAGATCCGGCGATCTTGATGGCCCAGGTAGGATTTGGCAAGCACGAAGACAAGCAGTGAAAGCTCTCGCTGTGTGCAGGCGAGCATTATCTTGCTGAAATGTAAGCCCAGGACGGCTTGCCATGAAGGGCAACGAAACGTGGAGTAGAATGTCGTCAACGTACCGCTGAGCTTCGAGGTTGCCGCGGATAACAAAATAGGGGTACTGATACGGAAAGAAATGGCACCTCGGACGATCACCATCAGACATGATGGCCTCCACCGCAGTCCGGGATGTCTCCAGACATAAGGCAGGTCCCATGCAAGCCAAGCCGAATGTCACCCACAGGCCAGCGTCCATTGCGCGGTGCATGTCTCGAGCAGCAGCGCACGTATTTGCTCACGACGATCGATCTGCTGTAATTAAAAACGTGATTCATCGGACCAGGCGTCACGTTTACATCGATCCATGGTCCAATTTCGATGACACCACATCCACTGCAATAGTAAGTGCATCATCATGGCCAGCAATAGGAGTGGCCAGCTGCAGAGCTCCATTTGTGCCTGCACCAGCGTTGTACTTTATCGTTAGGTGCACCGTAGAACGCCCCCTATACTGCTTTTCAAAACGGGCGAGTCGCCAATCTCCGCGTTTTGTGATGAGACGTGGGCTTTCAACACCCTGCCACATATCGTATTTTCACTTACCTTCAAGCACTCTCCATGGATGCTCGCGATAGCAACGCGTGAACAGACAAAAACCTAAAAGCTTAATCGTTTTCAGCTCCTGTTTCTTAGACGCCTGGCCATAACAATCTGCGATTTGTTGAAGTCGTTTACGTCAGCAGATTGTCCCATTTGCGGCCCGCATGTTCGGTAGAATGGGTGCCCCATTGTTCATGATCCGCTTATGTCCGTACAGTAACACGTCGACTATCCAAACTGACTGGAGAACATGAGTGTTCAGGAAACCGGTTTTTTTGGTAATTGAACGGTATACTTTTATTAAAAATAAAAATAAGATATATTAATAACATGACCCGTTTTTATTATTACAAAGGAAACTACAGTATTAATGTTTGTAATACAGTCTAGTGACCAAGAAATCTGAAATATATATGCATTTTACATGTATAGTACATACGTATAGAGTTATCGATGTTGTTGTTGTTGTTGTCTTCAGTCCTGAGACTGGTTTGATGCAGCTCTCCATGCTACTCTATCCTGTGCAAGCTTCTTCATCTCCCAGTACCTACTGCAACCTACATCCTTCTGAATCTGCTTAGTGTATTCATCTCTTGGTCTCCCTCTTCGATTTTTACCCTCCACGCTGCCCTCCAATACAAAACTGGTTATCCCTTGAGGCCACAGAACATCTCCTACCAACCGATCCCTTCTTCTCGTCAGTTTGTGCCACAAACTTCTCTTCTCTCCAACCCTATTTAATACTTCCTCATTAGTTATGCGATCTACCCATCTAATCTTCAGCATTCTTATGTAGCACCACATTTCGAAAGCTTCTATTCTCGTCTTGTCCAAACTATTTATCGTCCATGTTTCACTTCCATACATGGCTACACTTCATACAAATACTTTCAGAAATGACTTCCTGACGCTTAAATCAATACTCGATGTTAACAAATTTCTCTTCTTCAGGAACGCTTTGCTTGCCATTGCCAGTCTACATTTTATATCCTCTCTACTTCGACCATCATCAGTTATTTTGCTCCCCAAATAGCAAAACTCCTTTACTACTTTAAGTGTCTCATTTCCTAATCTAATTCCTTCAGCATCCTTAATTCGACTACATTCCATTATCCTCGTTATGCTTTTGTTGATGTTCATCTTGTATCCTCCTTTCAACACGCTATCCATTCCATTCAACTGCTCTTCAAAGTCTTTTGCTGTCTCTGACAGAATTACAATGTCATCAGCGAACCTCAAAGTTTTTATTTCTTCTCCATGGATTTTAATACCTACTCCGAATTTTTCTTTTGTTTCCTTTACTGCTTGCTCAATATACAGATTGAATAACATCGGGGAGAGGCTACAACCCTGTCTTACTCCCTTCCCAACAAATGCTTCCCTTCCATGTCCCTCGACTCTTATAACTGCCATCTGGTTTCTGTACAAATTGTAAAAAGCCTTTCGCTCCCTGTATTCTACCCCTGCCACCTTTAGAATTTGAAAGAGAGTATTCCAGTCAACATTGTCAAAAGCTTTCTCTAAGTCTACATATGCTAGAAACGTAGGTTTGCCGTTCCTTAATCTTTCTTCTAAGATAAGTCGTAAGGTCAGTATAGCCTCACGTGTTCCAGTATTTCTACGGAATCCAAACTGATCTTCCCGGAGGTCGGCTTCTACTAGTTTTTCCATTCGTCTGTAAAGAATTCGTGTTAGTATTTTGCAGCTGTGGCTTATTAAACGGATTCTTCGGTAATTTTCACATCTGTCAACACTTGCTTTCTTTTGATAGGAATTATTATATTCTTCTTGAAGTGTGAGGGTATTTCGCCTGTTTCATACATCTTGCTCAGCTGATGGTAGAGTTTTGTCAGGACTGGCTCTTCCAAGGCCGTCAGTAGTTCCAATGGAATGTTGTCTACTCCGGGGGCCTTGTTTCGACTCAGGTCATTCAGTGCTCTGTCAAACTCTTCACGCAGTATCGTATCTCCCATTTCATCTTCATCTACATCCTCTTCCATTTCCATAATATTGTCCTCAAATACATCGCCCTTGTATAGACCCTCTATATACTCCTTCCAACTTTCTGCTTTCCCTTCTTTGCTTAGAACTGGGTTTCCATCTGAGCCCTTAGTGTTCATACAAGTGGTTCTCTTATCTCCAAAGGTCTCTTTAATTTTCCTGTAGGCAGTATCTATCTTACCCCTAGTGAGTAGTTTGTATTCCTTTTTGCCTGCTTCATTTACTGCATTTTTATATTTTCTCCTTTAATCAATTAAATTCAATATTTCTTCTGTTAACCAAGGATTTCTACTAGCCCTCGTCTTTTTGTCCACTTGATCCTCTGCTGCCTTCACTACTTCATCCCTCAAAGCTACCCATTCTTCTTCTACTGTATTTCTTTCCCCCATTCCTGTCAATTGTTCCCTTATGCTCTCCCTGAAACTCTGTACAACCTCTGGTTCTTTCAGTTTATCCAGGTCCAAAACTCCTTAAGTTCCCACCTTTTTGCAGTTTCTTCAGTTTTAATCTACAGGTCATAACCAATATATTGTGGTCAGAGTCCACATCTCCCCCTGGAAATGTTTACAGTTTAAGACCTGGTTCCTAAATATCTGTCCTACCATTATATAATCTATCTGATACCTTTTAGTATCTCCGGGGTTCTTCCATGTATACAACCTTCTTTCACGGTTCTTAAACCTAGTGTTAGCTATGATTAAGTTGTGCTCTGTGCAAAATTCTACCAGGCGGCTTCCTCTTTCATTTCTTAGCCCCAGTCCATATTCACCTACTAAGTTTCCTTCTCTCCCTTTTCCTACTGACGAATTCCAGTCACCCATGACTATTAAATTTTCGTCACCCTTCGCTATCTGAATAATTTCTTTTATTTCATCATACATTTCTTCAATTTCTTCGTCATCTGCAGAGCTAGTTGGCATATAAACTTGTACTACTGTAGTAGGTGTGGGCTTCATATCTTTCTTGGCCACGATTAGAAAAATATTTAATCTGGGCTTGTCTTATCAAGTCCACCCGTTTACTGGCAGCTAAGTCTGGACAGATATGATACTGGTCACTTTCATCTCGACTTTCCAGCCATCACAAGGCAGTATCTAAACATTTAAGTGCTTCAGAAGCAGCCGGTATAGGTGCGGCTTCATTTTCTGGATCCCTGGTTGACGAGATGCTAACGACGTCAGATTTATCAGTGACAAATTTTTCGTTGTCCTGCATGATTTGGTACCCTGGTTCTGCATCGTCAACACTCATCCATTCTTGAACGTCTTTTTCATCACATTCATGGGTATTGAGTTCTTGTAGCATCTGAGTTTTTCGAATGCATCATTTTTTAGCATACTGAGTTTTTCGGACGTATCATTCTGTTCGTCACTTTTAATTAGTCTTTCAAAACTTTCAACTGTGCCCGAAGTTTTATTCAAAGTTTTTTAATTCTGCTCCGATCATCTGGGTTGGATCTTTCAAATCAATATGTTTATGATTTCTTAACGATTTTCTTCTCCCTCCTCTGCTCTTTCTAACAATAACTCTCGTAATAATTATTTTCTGTAATACTGGTTGCAAGTCTCAATACCGTTACGCGGAAGAAACACCACTTTTATGAAACCGTCCTTTTCGTTTAACATACCACATTGTGGATGAACTGATGCTTTTTCAGGAGTAGTAATGCTTTCTCCCTTTCGCCATTCTTTAACTGATGAGGTTTTACAGAAGGTAGAAAAACTTCATAAGCCATTCCGTGTTACTGGTACTATCCATCCAAGCTCTCTTTTGTGAGATGTAAAGAACAGGCATTGCTGACGTATTAAGGTGTTTGTAACAACGTGGTTTCCTACTTTTACCAATAACGAGCATAGGCAATCTGTGCCTACTAGTGCACAACCTAAACAGTTATACGATCCTTGCGTATTTAGCTTCAGATGCTGCTAATTCACGACGTGAAGGAAAATATTTTTCTTGGCAAATCTTTCCGGTTGAGCCGAGTTTAGTCAGTATTGTAAATGTTTTCCGGAACATAACCTTCCTTTTCTAATACTCTCCTTACTGTGTTTGCGAAAGAATCAGTTGCTAGTACGGACAGACAGTTTTTCTCCCTGTACTTGAAGCTCACGAATGCCATATCTTGACTTAAAGTGTTTTAACGATTGCTAACCGAATTGGCCCAAGTTCGATTCCCGGCCGGGTACTGAGTGTTGTGTTGTCCTTACGTTCTTATCGTTATAACTGACTAGACAATCATCTCCTGTACACTAATCCTGTCATATCATCTTTCCATCGTTGAGATGGCAGAATGGGCACCAACCGAAAGCTAATAAATTGAGAAAAAAGCGTTTTTATCAGCCAAGCTTGCTTTAAAATTCGACGGCCTTCCATGATTTCCATTAAACTGAATTTCTTTGTCACACAGAATGGACCCAGTGACAGATTGGCGTTGTGATCTTTTTTGTGTAAATCACTAACAAACAGCAGGAGAAGTGGAATGATGACAATTTAAAAATGCTGTGGTAGAAACTGCAGCAGCTGTATGCTAAAGGATAGACAGCAAAAAAAAAAAAAAAAAAAAAAAATGGAAGCAGAAATCATGGTAGTATGGAAGAGTCAAGGAGGTAGTGAGAACGAAGAGCAAGGTCTTTAGACTGTGGTTTCGAAAACGACCAAATTAGCAAGAAGGAAGTGTAAGAAAAAGAAAAAAAGAGGCCAATAAGACAGTGAGGAGAGAAGAAAGTGCATGGAAGAATCGGCAAAGATAGCAGAGGCAGTAAGGAAGTACTATCTAACAGTCAGCAATAAGAGGAGAGGTTTGACAGAGGATGCAACAATGATGGATAGAAATGGGAAAGAGGTTAATAACAAAAATACACTGATGGTGTGGAAGGAGCACTTTGCGCTCTAGCTAAATCTGAATGGAGATGGATATAATAGACTAAAGGAGGTAGAAGTAAACTCTTGTGGAGGGGGATGGGAAGGGACCTGACACGAAAAGAAATGGAAATGTCACTGGTCAATATGAAAGGAGGAAAGGCGCCGGGTATGGACGAAGTAAGTGTCTAAATGTTCAAGGCAGCAGGGGAGGTTTGGAAGCAGTGAATGTATCGTCGTGAAATGAGGGTGGTGTGGAATGATAAGAAAACTCTAGAAGATAGGAAGAGAACACTAACTGTCCCTATATTCAAGAAAGGGAGTAAGATTTGTTGGAGAAATTACAGGTGTGTCACTTTGATACTACACTGTGTCAAGGCATATGAAAAGATCCTGGAGAGCAGAATCCGGTCGAGAACAAATTGAGAGAGGAGCGAGCAGCATGGCTTCAGACCTGGGACGTCAACTGTTTACTTCATATTTGCAGTGGGACGCTCCAGGAGCACCACTGTGAATTTGTGGAAGACACTGTGATGGCCTTTCTCGATATAGTAAAGTCATTTGATAGCTTCTGCAGAAGAAAGGCGTGGGAAGCACTAGAAAAGAAGGGATTGGGAACAGAAACAACAAGCAGAGTGGAGGAGGAGATGTACTGTAGAAGTCTGAATTGTGTGGAAGTGGGCAATGAAAGAACGGATTGTTTCCAGCAAACAAATGTTGTGAAACATGGCGGTGCCTTATTACCTCTCCTCTTCATTATAACCTTCAATGAGATAAGGCTTAGGTGGTAGAAAAACAGGGATGAGGAGATTCAGGAAGAGCTGGATGCTTGGGAAGACACTGTGAGGCAATACTGAATGAAATTTAATGTAAAGAAATGTAAGATACTGAAAGAAAGACGGACCAACTATTGGAATAAGGATTGGAGGTGAACAACCGAAGAAAGTGAAAAATGTCAATTACTTGAAAAGCATGACAGAGGAAAATTAAATAAATGAGAAACAGATCGGTGAATGTGACAGGCAGGTGGAAGCATTCCTACGAAGTATTAGGATCTGAAACTTCCTGACAGATTAAAACTGTGCGCCGGACCGAGACTCGAACTCGGGACCATTGCCTTTCGCGGGCAAGTGCTCTACGGACTGAGCTACCCAAGCACGACTGACGCCCCCTCCTCACAGCTTTACTTCTGCCAGTACCTCGTCTCCTACCTTCCAAACTTTACAGAAGCTCTCCTGCGAACCATGCAGAACTAGGACTTCTGAAAGAAAGGATATGGTTTGTAACCAAGTGGTCTCCAACAAAGAAAGCAAGCTGTAGTATAGAGAAGTTACTATATCCCCATATCAACATAGGCTTCTAAACATGGATAATGGAGAAAAGAGATGTAAGAAGATCACAGGCATGTGTAATGAAGTTCCTCAGGAGTAGGATAGGAGAGACAAGGATAGACAGGATGAGGAATGAAAGGATGAGGGAAACAGTGAAAGAGGAACCCTTGCAGAACAGGCCAAGATGGTATGGGCAGTTAAAGATAACGGTGAACAAGAGGATTCCCAAGAAGATACATGAAACAGAATTACGAAGGAAAGGAACAAGAGGAGGACCAAGGGATAGAAGGCTTAACGGTGTGGAGGAGTGTGTTGAAAAATACAGACGAGGACTTGACCAGAGTGAACGAAGAAAGACAGTCAGAAAACTGGCCTATGGCGAGACTGGCGTTCCAAAGAGACCAGAACTGGACATGGAAGCTTCATAGCTTTGCGACTTGTCGATCCTCAAGAGAATCAAGGTTAGATATAAAATATGTGATGTTCGCCTTTTGCTGTTTACATATCCGTAATTATCGACTTACCAATCTTGCACTCATTAGGTAACATTGTTCCAGAGTCACATCCCTCTAATCTTTTATTAATCTCGTATTTTTCATTCATGTAAAGGATTACACATTCACGTTTAGGGATTTTATATCACAAGTTTACTTTAGGCGGAAAATTTGACACGCTCGGTGGTACGTTTAGACTGATTTGTTACAGGTGAAGTACATACAGTGTTCGCCCTCTACAATCGGGGGTTATTTCGTTTCTCGCTGCGGTAGTTGAGTGTTAGTTAGGTGCTATTGGACACTCATCTAGCACTATCCTACACTACAGTCATTTGGGTTTGACAGCATAAAACATAGCAGACTATTGTTCATTTTGCTCCACTATCATCGCGTGGTTGCTTATTTCTGGTTATCTATATCTTTCACGGCAGCTATGCTGCGAAAACCTATTTAAAAAGTTTCAAGAACCAATATTAAGTGAGGAATCTAGGATATAACGCAGCCTCGTACGTATCGATGCCACAAAGACTGCGAAGACAGTCTAATACAGAGCACAAAGAGACGTTTAAGGATTTATTGCCGGCCGGTGTTGCCGTGCGGTTCTAGGCTCTTCAATCTGGAACCGCGTGACCGCTTTATTTTATAATTGCCGTTGCCGACTTTCGCCCAACAAAAGAGGTACTCATCGGCATTTAACTTCTTCTTCCTTCTCGTAGTCAAAACAAATGGCATGCTTGGAACAAGAGTACCATAAGGCTGTTTAGCCAACAGTCCTGTAGTCTCAGCAATACTCCATGTCTTCCAAGCCAAAATGTTAGCATCTGGAAATACTTCAAGGCCACCATAAACTGCTTGATTGCCCCACACAACAGCAAATGTCAGCCAGGTAGTACCTCCAAACACTGCTTGTACATCACAGGTAAAGTTCAGATGCAGTCCACGAAAAACATTTGCAACTCCAATCAATTGCTGTTTATTAAACTGCCCAGCCAAGTCAATATCAATCGCCTTCAAACTGCGATACACAGGTACACTGCGCCGCCAGCGACAACGGTAAGCACGTCGCAGAGGCATTGCTGTGGCACGATAACACAAGTGAACGTAGCAAGCCAACGCCTAGCGAGACACCCAGAGCTATGCGTCCGCACTCCTCGACGTTCGCAGAGCGAATGGCGCTCCATGCCTCCGAAATGGATGTGTGTGATGTCCTTAGTGTTGTGGTTGGCAGGAGAGCCAACACCGTGTTACTAGAGGAGGCCGAAAGGCACGCGTTTTAGCTCACGCGGGCTGGCGTCAGTTCTGGAACAGGACCAAGAAAAATATAATTTAGAAACAACGGACGTAGCTGGTGGAATACTTAACTTTAATTCATTAAGGACGAACGTCGGTCATCACGGTAAATGATTTACAATATCAATAGAAACTGATAATGGCGCCTTGCTAGGTTGTAGCAAATAACGTAGCTGAAGGCTATGCTAACTATCGTCTCGCCAAATGAGAGCGTATTTTGTCGGTGAACCATCGCTAGCAAAGTCGGCTGTACAACTGGAGCGAGTGCTAGGAAGTCTCTCTAGACCTGCCGTGTGGCGGCGCTCGGTCTGCAATCACTGATAGTGGCGACACGCGGGTCCGACGTATACTACCGGACCGCGGCCGATTTAAAGGCTACCACCTAGCAAGTGTGGTGTCTGGCGGTGACACTACATTCCTCCCCCGCAAATAGGCGTACGGTTGTGGCATAAGGCTTCTGCCCGTCGCGGGGAGGACCCCATGTTGACGTCTGCGACGAGGTGGGGAGCCTAACAACAGGCAAGGCTGTGCCACCTGCACCCTGCCATTCGGACCGCGGGGAGCTAGGAAACGCCTGAAAACCTGCTCCAGGGTGCACGCCAACATGCGGTGTATGCGCCCGTAGAGACAGGAGGGGCCGAAGGGTCGACGTCCATCGGGCCGGGGCACCCAACGGGGGAAGACGACATATGGTCCGCAGCGGGCAAGAGGTCCATGTCGGAGGACAACTGGTCTCGGGAAGCGATCGGCGGCGCGTGACCCAGGGAGGCGCCCGGCGGTTGCAGCGACGCGTCCACTGCGGGCTTCGCCGGCGGGAGAACAGGCGGCGGCGGCGGCGGTGGCGGCGCGACGCCATGGGGCAAAATGGAAGGCAGCGTCGGTAACACCTGGGGCTAAGGCGAGCCAGTAGATGGGTCCCCGGGGCGCTGACCGAACGGCACCGTCGCTGAAAGCAGACGGCGAGCGGCAGATCCTGTGAGACGACAGAGGCGCAGCTATTTGAGATGCCGACGCACCTCACCAGAGGCCCCCAAAACCAGATACATAGCGCTGCCGAGGCAGCGAAGAATGCACCCTTCGAGCCAACGCCGTGAACCTCGATAGTGGCGATAGTAGACAACGTCGCCTGGAGCAAAAGCAGATGTCTGCCGCTGCATCCTGATGCGGCGGATGTAGCAAAGATATCAAGGTTCGATGAGGGCGACTGTGGAGCAACTCCGCCGGCGAGCGACCATCTCGGGACTAAGAGCGATACAAGGACAAAAAGAGCAATAACGCGTCCTCCCGAAAATGCGACTCTTTTAACTTCAACATCTGTGACTTGAAAGTCCTGACCAATCGTGCAGCGGCACCGTTTGACTGTGGCGAAAACGGCGCGGACGTCAGTTGTTTAATACCATTGGCCTTGCAGAATGGCTGAAATTCTGCGGACATGAATTGTGGGCCATAGTCTGTAGAAGACCTTCAATGCAAAAGGTAGCGGATAACGCTTGGATGGTGGCAGAAGACGTCGTGGAAGACATCCGGACAACAAAAGGAAAATTACTGAATGAATCTACCACAACCAACCATCGAGCATTCCAGAATGGACCAGCAAAATCGATGTGAAAGCGTTGCCAAGGGGAAGCGGCTTTTGGCCATGCAAAGAATTTCCGCGCTGGTGCTGATTGTTGTTCGGCACACACCATGCAAGAAGAGCACATATTCGTAATCGCGGCATCGATTCCGAACCAAGTACAGTGCTGACGAGCAAGTTGTTTCGTTCTCACTATACCCCAATGTCCTTGGTGGAGAAGCTGTAATACAGAGGACTGTAACGAACGTGGGACCACGACCCTGGACTGATCATTATCAGAACGCAACAGCAAAACACCACGTCGTACAAAACGTCTCTCCTTGTGAGCCAAAAATTGGCGAACCAACGGGTCCCCGATCCGTGACTTTGAGAAGGGCCATTGCGTAGCAACAAAACGCAGAACGGGAGCAAGTACAGGGTCGGCAGCTGTGGCTGTAGCTTCACGACGAAAATCAGTCGGAAACGATTCGACCACGTCATCGGTTTCCGCATCAATGAACATGCAAGCAAGTTCGGAGGAATCTAATGCCCTATCCTCAGCGACAGGCAAGCGGGATAATGCATCGGCGTTTCCGTGCTTAGCAGAGGACTGATACAAGATATCGTAGCGGTACTGCGAGAGGAAAATAGACCAGCGAATGAATTTCTGCGCTGTACGTGGAGGTACAGGCTTGGTCGGATGAAATAGCGATTTCAAAGGTTTGTGGTCTGTGATTATGGTAAAGTGGCTCTTTCCGCCTTCAAGTGGTGCCAGACGTTAAGCTTGGCATTTCTCGAGCTCGCCCGGGTGTGCCTTGCGACAAAAGGAAGAGCTGCGACCCAACCCGATGCGAAAGCGAAGGGTGCGTGGCACAGGGGGAGCTGTGTCGAGGGACGAACATCTGTCCCTTTCTGTTCGCAGGGCCCAGACCAGCAAGGAGCTCTGCATGCCGGCGACTTCGTTTGTCGGCGTGGGATTGCGGCGCGAGTCGGCAAGGGTGCCTCGCCGCGCCCCTGGGTAACCGGGGCGTGTTCTGCCAAACCCAGGAGGTGGTGACATCGCCTGGGCTAGGTTAACTGGGTCCAGACCGCCGAACGTCTGGGGGACCGGCCCGCCACCTGAGTAGGAGTGGGTCCTTGGCCGAAAGGTGGAAACTCGGGCTAGTAGGCGGCGAAGGGCGAGAGGTGCATCCGCCTCTCCGGAGTGCGGGGTGCAGTTGCCGAGGAGCGTCGCGTGAAATCGCCGATGACGAAGCCATCGATGGGGACCAGTGCGCTGGCGACGGCGCGCTGAACCCAGCAGTTCGAGAAGGCCCTTGACCTTGGGGCGAGGTCGGTGGGCGAGCTGCAAGAAGTCCCCCCCCCCCCCCCCCCCCCATGCCAGAGGAGCCGGTCCGGGGTAAGAGACGGGCTCCCAACTTTTTTCACTCGTCTACATCATCATGGCCGAACAAGAGACGAGTGATTCGAGTGTGCATTCGAGGTGCTCGATGTCTACTGTTCCTGTCCCAGAAGAGGGCCTGGGGCAAAACGAGGAGAACGTAACTGACTGGCACAATAGAATAAATCAATTATTGGACTCTAGTATAAAGAACGGCAAAATAAGCAATACTGCTGTCCTGTCCATCAAAAAGGAGCTCGCCGCCTGGGCGATCGCTAGCGCGAAGCTCGAGGGGCGGCTAGAAGAACTAGAAAAGGAAAACGAGCGTTTACGTAAACAGTCGACAAAAACATGGGCTGGTGTAGCTGCGCAAGCGGCTCCAAAAACACAAACGCAAACCACAAAAGAGACAATCGCCAAGGTGTCGAAAAGGCCGGACACGGCGGTCTTCTTGAGACCCCTGGCCGGACATGACACTAAGAAAGTACAAGAAATATTCACCACAACGGTGAACCCTGCAAAAGAAAAAATTAAAATAAACAAAGTTAAGGCAACCAAGAATGTGGTTATTGTAAATGTTGCCACAGAAGAAGACAGGGACAAAATTCTTAATCACACGAAGCTCAATAAGGTAGTGAAATGCGAACCGCCTAAAAAGCGGAATCCGCTGGTGATATTATACGATGTACCTGTGGCAATAGAGGAAAATGAGATATATGAAACTATAAAAGAACAGAACTTTGAGGAAATGAATATGGAAGCCTTCAAAAATGAGTTTAAGTTGCGCTTCAGAACGGGACCCCGCGATCGTGATGTTGTCCATCACGTCGCGGAAGTCTCGGGGAGTATGTGGCGCAAACTGACCGCTATGGGCAGAATTTATATGGGGTTTCACGCAATTAATGTGAGGGACTACCTGGTGGTTCCCAGATGTCATAACTGCGGTTATCTGGACCATGTCCACAAGCATTGCAAGAGGAAGCCGGCCTGCTCCAGGTGTGGGGCAGAAAACCATACAAGGAAAACCTGTTGTAAAACAGGGATATGTATCCCTTGTGTGAGGAGAGGAAAGAAAAGTTGCAATGCTACTGGAAGGAACTGCCCTACATACAGGATGCTCGAGCAACGGCTTATAGCAAGAATAGACTATGGCTGAGTCTGTTCCTGCATCCAGGAAGCCCAAAAGGAAGTCGCCCAGTAAGAGGTTAAGGGATGCGTTGAGAGCAAGCAGATTTAGAGAACTTCTGCGGAAGTTCAACAATGCAACAACTGGAAAAGTGCAAATGGTAGACATAGGGATTCAAACAGACCCTAGTGGGCAGAAGGACGCACCCTCTCCTCCAAGCTGGGGAAGAAGGTCGATAACAGATCATGAGCGACCAAAAGGGCATCCTGTGGTAGGGAGTTTGACTTTCCCGACAATCAAAGACAACACAGCTGATGAAGGAAAAATACAAATCAATGATGTGAGCAGTACGAGTACGTTGAAAGATCCACCCTCCTTTGGAGGCATGGGCGTGGATCCAAGGAGGATTTACCCAAATTTGGAACAGGCATTGCAGCTATCGCGCCTGGAGGAGCCGGCTGTCCTCACCACCGCTTTAAGGCATGTGGTGCGTGTTGGCCATGAATATGGTAGAGACGTCACCTTTTCGGTAATGGAGGCTGTAGATAGAATACAGCTCAAGACAATGAATCTCCCCACTGACTTTGGAGCCCTGCGTGACTTGGTGAAAAAAGTATTCGAAAGGCGAAACGAAAAATTTGATCTGGAAGAACTATATCACCAGTCTGTAATTACAAATGGAAGGCTTGCACACGACTGGAATAAGACCTGGCCAGAATCGCATATTAGAACATACTTTTCCACTGAGCCTTATAAACGTAGGGCAGATAAACTGTCATAACAGCAGACTAGTCACGCAGGAACTCCGGAAGGTGGTGGAGGAGAGGAGACTTGACATACTCTGTCTACAGGAGCCATACTCTCAAGCTGGACGGATCCCCTTTACAGCTGCCAACTGGCAAATAACTCATAGCACAGGTGAGCCAAAAGCTGCAATCATAATTATTAACAAGGCACTGAGAGTTACAGTGCTTACACAGCTTTCTGATGACCACTGCAATGTCGTGGAGTTGCAATCACCCATCGGGGTACTGTACATCATTAATATGTACTTCCAGTACGGAAGGGAGATTGACGAGTTCTTAGATAAACTAACTCAGATAACCACGGCACTGCAGGGGCGGAGAATAATAGTCACAGCAGACATAAATGCAAAGTCCCCCCTATGGTTCAGCGGCACAAGAGATGAACGCGGAGAAAAGGCTGAAGAGACCATCATGGCCCTACAGCTTATGGTCGCTAACAAGCAAGGGCACCCCCCTACCTATGCAGGTGGCGGGGGAGAAGGTACCAATATTGATATTACCTTGGTAACGCCCAACGCCGCAACCAAGGTAATTGATTGGAAAGTATGGGAACACATGACAACAAGTGACCACAATCTGATTACCTTCTCACTGGGAGACAGGGAGTGCCGCTGGGACATGGGGTGGGAGCTGCAATTCAATTACAATAAGGCCGACTGGGATCGCCTGGCGAGAGAGTGTGACATTCCGACATGGCCGGAAGGTGACGTAAACGTGGAGCTATACGCCGAAGAACTGGTGAGTGCAGTCAACAGAGCGGTGAAAGCAGCCGTACCAACCAGGAGGAGAGCCGTCGCGGCCTCCCCAACACCATGGTCGACAGAACTAGGACAGATGCGCCAGTCTGTAAGGAGGGCTAGGAGGTACTACCAGCGGTTTGCCGTCTGGAGGGAAAAACAGCGATGGCTACAGATTTACAGAGAGGCGAAGGATCATTTTCAACAGGAGCTCAGGGCAGTCCGACTTGCAAGCTGGGAAAAATTTGTTTTAAATCAACTCGCCACAGACCCATGGGGTACCCCTTACAAACTAGTACGGGAGAAAATAAGATCGCCTATGGTGCTGTCCACCGTCAGGAGCGGGGACCGGATGACGGAGACTTGGCAGGAAACTGCCGAGGTCCTTCTCCGGGTCCTGCTGCCTGATGATGTGGAAGAAGAGGATACAGAAGTACAAAGGCTGATCAGGGAGGAAGACCGACAAGATTATGAAAACAACAGTATGGTCTATCCCTTCTCAGAAGAGGAGGTCGACGCCCAGATAAAAGCCCTCAAAAAGGGGAAGGCTCCTGGACCAGACGGTATCACAGCGGAAGTGGTGCAGTTCCTGGCTCCCCAGCTGGTGGCACCTCTCACCAAGTTGTACAATGAGTGCTTGAGACTCAGAAAATTCCCTAACACCTGGAAGAAGGCAAATGTTGTAATACTTAAGAAAGGCCCAGATAAGGACCCAAAAGAAGCCAAATCGTACAGGCCTATCTGCTTACTAGACATACTGGGGAAACTTTTTGAGAGGTTGCTGGCAGACAGACTGGCTGCACATCGTGTGTTGTGTGGGATGTGCGACAGGCAATTCGGTTTCCGGTCGGGGAGATCAGCGTCTGACGCTATCGCCCTTGCCGCGGAGGTCTGTGGCTCAGCCCCGCACAAATACATTGTTGGCATCATGGTGGATATCAGCGGCGCCTTCGACAATCTGTGGTGGCCCTCGCTCTTCTCTCGCTTGCGGGAGAAAGAGTGTCCCGGGCCGCTATATGGTTGTTTTAGGAGCTACTGTGAGGGAAGGGAGGTCTGGATATCGTCCCCTAGCGGGAGGGTTAGAAAGCAGATTACAAAGGGGTGTCCACAGGGCTCTGTCCTTGGGCCACTCTTTTGGGACATAACAATGGAATCACTCTTAGAAGATCTGCAGAATAGCGAGGATGTGCTAGAGGGCATAGCCTACGCAGACGACCTCCTTCTGTTGGTTGGCGGCCGTAGCCGCGAAGAACTGGAAGCGAAAATTGAGAGAGCAATTTCTATCTTGACCACATGGTGTCACAGAACAAAAATGACTATATCACCCAGTAAGTCTACATATCTGTTGCTCAAGGGACAACTAGTTAGGAACCCGACGGTGAGAATAGACGGCTCGCCAGTGCTTCGGCGACGTGAGGCCCGGTACTTGGGCGTAATCGTCGATGAGAGATGGAACTATACATCGCATGTTGACACAATAACACAGAGATCCCTAGAAACACTGAATAAACTCATTGGCATAGGACACAAGCGGTTTCACTTACCACCAGACCTAATCAAACTATATCATAACAGCATACTGACCTCCATTGTGGGATACGCGTCAGGAGTCTGGGCTCACAGGCTCACGAGGGTCATGCCTGCCATGGCCGTGAGGAGAGTGCAGCGGAATATGCTCCTGCGCTCTGTAGGAGCATATAGAACAACACCAGGGGGGGCGCTATTAGTACTCATGGGGCTGTGTCCTCTGGACATTAAAATAAGAGAACAGGCGGCATGGTACTGGGCCAAGAAAGGCAACAGGGATAAAATGATAGAAATAATGGGGATCTACACGGGCTCTAAATCGGAAATTAGAAATAGGGGGGAAGAACTTTGGCAAGAGCAATGGGATGCGGACGACACAGGTCGGAGAACGCATGAGCTGCTGCCAAATATCAAGGAGCGCTTACAGCTCAGATACTTCAAGCCATCTAGAGGACTTCTGCACTTCCTCACTGGACATGGACCCTATCCAGCATACTTATGCAGATTCGGGAAACGGGCTACACCAGCGTGCGACTGTGGGGCCCCACAGGGCACCCCAGACCATGTGGTGTATGAGTGCCATCTCTTCGACGAAGTAGCATCACAACTCAGACTCCAACTACCAAATCAAGACACGTACCACTTACTCAGGCGCGAGGATCACTTTCAAATTCTAAATAATCTTGCGAATGAGATCTCGGGCAAAATATTAAAGGACTTTCTCAGGAACAACCAAAATTAACCCGAAATTGACAAACACCTGACCAGACCTAAGTGCAGCCGTCCCTTTCCGCCGGACGTGGAATTGGCCAGCCGTTTCACGGCTGGGATCCGCCACGCTCCTGGACCAGGAGGAGGGTGCACATTTCTACCGGATTTGACAAACACACTGAAATTGACAGTAGCGTAGGAATAGGTTAAGAAGTAGGATAAGTTAGGATAATACCTTAGTATAAACTGCAGCGGTTCAAACGTCTTGGGCCAGCCCGGTGCCAGGGGCATGCCCACTGGACTCAGCTCAGTGGGCCCGGCCACAAACAGTAGGTTTATACTCACGCTGGCACGTGTGTAACGTTGCAGTTAGGTTAAGTAGGTTAACATTAGAAGTAGAAATGCCCATAGCGAAAATAAAAACTAACACTAAAAAGTAGGTAATAATATTAAGTAATGAATGCTGTAGTAACTGTATTATTGTATGTAAGCAAAGACCCACTAATGCTTCAGGTGGTGGGTTATTCTGTATCATAATATTGGTTTAAAAAATAAAGATTTTTTTTAAAAAAAAAAGAAAAAAAAAGAAAAAAAAAGTGACGACCATACAAGAAATCATGAAACTTTGTAACACCAAATACCTGAGCCAATGCTTCTTTCTCGATCTGTGAATAATTTCTTTGCGCAGACGAGAGCGATTTGGACGCAAAGGCAATAGGGCGATCGTGCGATCCATCTTTGTGCGCAAGCACAGCACCGATCCCGAAATCCGATGCATCCACCATGTTACTAGAGGAGGCCGAAAGGCAAGCGTTTTGGCTTACGAAGGCTGGCGTGAGTTCTGGAACAGGACAAGGAAAATAGAATTTAGAAACAACGGACGTAACTGGTGAAATACTTAACTTTAATCTATTAAGGATGAACGTCGGTCTTCACGGTACATGATTTACAATATCAATAGCAACTGATAATGGCGCCTTTCTAGGCCGTAGCAAATAACGTAGCTGAAGGCTATGCTAACTATCGTCTCGGCAAATGAGAGCGTATTTTGTCAGTGGACCATCGCTAGAAAAGTCGGCTGTACAACTGGAGCGAGTGCTAGGAAGTCTCTCTAGACCTGCCGTGTGGCGGCGCTCGGTCTGCAATCACTGATAGTGGCGACACGCGGGTCCTACGTATACCACCGGACCGCGGCCGATTTAAAGGCTACCACCTAGCAAGTGTGGTGTCTGGCGGTGACACCACACTTAGGTTGGTTAGGTTTAAGTAGTTCTAAGTTCTAGGGGACTGATGACCACAGATGTCCCATAGTGCTCAGAGCCATTTGAGACATTTTTTGAGCATTTATTCACACGGGATTGGAGCGGGCAATAACCCCGATAGGTGACGCAGTTTAAGTCCGCTCTCTCATGCACTTTACTGTGCTCTGCAATGGAGGTAGATGCTGATGTAGATTCGTCTCCATCCTGAACTTGCACTTCGTCTGTAACAACCTTGTCGTGGATTAAAACCAAAATTTTCTTTCCTTTTCTATTCATGGAAATAATACCGTTAAACCCCTTCATGACTTGAAAAATCTTTAAATCGAAATGATAAATGTTACTTCGTGTTAGATAACACTGTTTTTTGTGTCGGCCAGGCAGCTGCTTCAGAGATCATTTGCTAGAGTGACTTCAGATGTTCCAATACCGGGATGAAACTGCTTTGTATCTCTGTCTCCATCTTTCTACGTCGAAAAATTGTATCTTCCCTCTGTCGCGAAGTTTGACTTATCGGGTAATACTACTCATTTTTCGCGATATGTGTGCCTCGTTTTACATTTTGAGGGATGAAAGCTGCAAAAGATCTTCAGACGACAGCCGTCGGTAGTGAGCGCAGCGGGCGTCGCATGTTTCGGTGCTCGAGTCAACTGGATGGCGGGTTGGAGTCTCAAGAGACGGATTGAGCCGCGGGCAACCGGGTCAATGGCGGGGCCTAAGCCGAGAGGCGCTGCCACGCATCTCGTGCATTTCTGGGAGCGGCCAGGCGGGACTGCTGGCCAGGCAATACGTATCAGACAGCGCACGCTCCGCTCAGATAAGCAGTCGTGCAAATTCATAGACTCTCCCTTATACTCTTCTCGTTTGGCGTGATGAGTTTTTGGCCCAGATCGTTGTCCTAGTTCCGAGGCAGATCTTGTACCGGTATCGATTTCTTTCTTGCAACATTCTCAGTAGATGATAAATGGATAATTATAAATGTTTGCCCTCATCTCCAGTCGATAGTGAACTGAGAAGTGCCATCAGTTTTAACCAATTTAAATAATATTTTGCTACACAGTGCTAATTTGAAATGTGAAACATATGTCTTGTAATGCTTTTTGTTCTCTAACTCTGAAATAGATACAACGCTAACTTTATTGTTGGCTGCGGTCGTGCGTGATCATTACAGGCCTTAATTTCGGCCGGAACGCGTTCCGGCACCACTCATAAACTTTTTTTTCTTTTTCTTTAACAGTTCAGCACCGCAGATTTGAAATAGTACACGTGTACTAAATCACAACTTAACTATAATTTGCTGCTGGGCCAGCACAAGCGAACGTGACAATGGGTCGCCTTCGTGTTGCGACGGGTAGGAGGTACTGTGTGTGTGTGTGTGTGTGTGTGTGTGTGTGTGTGTGTGTGTTTGTACGCTCCTACAGTATACCCAAGATAAGCTGAGCATTACTCCGAAGTTGTGATCAGTACATATCGCCTTGTGTTTACGACTGCCAACAACCTCAGCGATGTAGTAGCATGGCGACGTCTCATGTTATGTGTGTCAATGAGAAATAAATAACGTAAGCCGTGTTTGAGTGTGAACGTCTGTATAATGTGCTTTCACGAAATCATTTTATTCCGTGTCGTAATTTATGTCACAACTACTAATCAAACGTGCTTATGGAGCACGCATGAGTAAAAGTTGGCAGCCTTTCGAGCCGATACGTCCTTTTGTGCACGGCACTCTTGACCTTTCAATCTGTATCTGCCCGCAACCTTGTTAGAACATGGTTGACACTAAACAGTAGAGGGAAGCCCCCACAGGGGACAAATTTGAACTCCCAATGCAGAACGGACGTGTATATGTTTGACCCGTAAGTCTGTCTGTCTGTCTGCCCCAACATAGCTCTCAAACGAAAGTTTCAATTTTAAAGCCTATTTTTTATTTGAAAGCTGGTTTAATCGGGACGGTTCTTAGCTATGTTTCTGAAAGTCTGTTCAGCCGTTTAAATTTCACACTTTTCGTGAAGATGTGGGAAATCGGAATTGTAGGAGGCCCAGATGGAGCAGGAATATCTTCATCGTCATTAACCGCTAAATGTCTTGTTGATTATTACTGAACACACGTTCATAAAGCAGCTACAAAGCAACTGTTCGAATGTTGAGGCTGGCAGCATTTGGAAACATGATGTCATAGTCACGAAGACTACCGACTTGTACCAATACGTGTGAAGCCGAACTATGGCGCAAAGTGACATTGGTACGGCGGCAGGTGGTGGCAGCTGTTGTTTATATTGGAACCTTGTGGTGTTATATTTCTGATTATAAATTATTATGGTTTAAAAACCTGAATTTCAGAACAGTATTTTCTAAATGATGATTTCTCATTGTAAGTCTTGTCACTAGTCTCTCTCTCTGTGGCTGTCAGGGTGGGGGGAAGGGAGGGGGGGGGGGGAGTGGTAGAAGGGGCCGCGTTCCAGCACCTAAAAGTTTAGAAATTAAGTACTGGATCATTATCAGAGATACGCAGAAACGCTAAAGACTGGCGTATTTCACTGATGGGACACGTTCACACACAAAAATTTTCCAGCCGAAAAATTATCGTATCGGAGCACACTAAGCGCTCATACGTTCCTATTTATTTAAAAGACTCTGACTAGAGTACCCGTTGTGCTGCCTCATTATACCTTCCGCAACACCTTTAAAAACTTTCACAAAAACTTTGACTTGCGAACATACTCGCGCGTTTTTTTTCTATACAGCACACCTCAACTTTCCACAAGCACCACTAATTGTAAACCGCTCATACCCACTAATCCATCGCTGTAAGTCCGTCATACCCATCAACTCAGACTTGCCCACTCTCACTCACTCATTCAGTCCAACTCATTATCATTATCTCTTTCTGTCTCTCTCTGTCACATCTACAGTCTTATTCTGTCTTACTACTACAGTCTCCTTTCGCTCTCACTGTCTCCCTCTTGCTTTCTTTTACTGCTAATATCTCATTCTTTTCACCCTGCTGCTGCTATCTCTTTTCATCACCACTATCTCTCTCTTTCTCGTTGTCATTGTCATATACTATGTCTCTGGCTCTCTCCCACTTCCACTTTCTTCTTCACTTTATTGCTCCCCACTGGCATTTTCTCCTTCAGTCGTTTCCTAGCACTGTTCTGTCACTGCAAACTATGCTCCACTGCAGTTGTGCTCTTTGCTTTTCTCATACTGCCTTGTCTTCTTCACTCTTTCTATAACGTAGCCATTGTCAACAATCTTCCAGTTTTGCTGTGCCACTGTCACTGTTTTCTTCTCTCTCAGCATAAAAAAGCGCGAATATGTTAGAATGCCAAAATTTTTGGGAACATTTTTAAAAGCTCTCAGGAAGGTTGAATGAAGCAGCTGGTATCCCACTTTTTAGTCGCCGTCTTTTAAGCAACTAGAAACATGTCCACATTTTTTATGCTCCGGTAAGAGCATTTTTCTGTTGGTTCAAAAAAAAAAATTGTTCTAATGCCTCCGAGTACTATGAGACTTAACTTCTGAGGTTATCAGTCCCCTAGAACTTAGAACTGCGTAAACCTAACTAACCTAAAGACATCACACACATCCATGCCCGAAGCAGGATTCGAACCTGCGACCGTAGCGGTCGCGCGGTTCCTGACTGTAGCGCCTAGAACCGCTCGTCCACGCCGGCCGGCTTTGTTGGTTCCCTTTTTTCCTTGTTGCTTATAAATCATATGAAAAGAAATGTATTGGCCAGTAAAATTTAGATAGTGTACGTATGAGAAACTGAAGTAATGCGAAACTACTAATTTTGCACCTCAGACTGAATTATACGTGTCAAAAAAAATTGCATATGCTTCAGAACTACGATATGGGGTCCACAGATGGCAATATAGGCTCTTCATAGCATATTTCTTCGTTCTATGTCACTTTATAAACTATGTTTTCACCTCACATCGAATTTTACGAGCGTATTTCACCTGTACAAGTAGGGAAACATGCAAAGATATGAATGAAAGTTTCAATACTGTTCGAGATCGGGATCTTTGGGATACCTCGTAAAAATTACACCCATTTCCTGTGCGCAGCGGTCTTGGAATCCTCGGCTTCAGTTGGGTCCGCTGGTAACGGCAAAAATACAATAAAAAAAGTCCTTTTTGTTGGATTTTCCGAGGGACTGTCCAGGAACTAATGGTACCTCCGTAAGTCCCATCAAACCCAATTCAGACCACATCAAATTCAAAAGAACCAAACGATTTGCTCCATTTTCCTAATCGGAGAGAAGAGCGTAATATTCATATTTTGACCATTCTTCTGTTGGGCATAGAGATGACCCCTAGCCCAATGGCTATACAGAACACTTGAACCTACCTTGTATCACCAGTAGAACATGAGGTACGAGCACCAGAAAATCCAGTAGGCTCATTCACAAACTTAACACAGCGAAGTTCGTAGGAACTTAGCACCCTCACTCACGACCATTTCTGGATGAATGAATTCAAAGTGGTCGCACAAGCACCGTAGCTTTGGACTGCCCCTGACTTCCGATTGACAATTCATGCTGAGTGATGGTAGATAAAACGTATGTTATCTTGAAAGGAAACGATCGGAATAAGATTCACGAGATTCTTCAAATATTTCACATCTCTTATGAACTGGTACGTAACATATTGAATGACGTTCTCCGTAGAAAAAGCCGAATGCTCGATGATTGTCGAGTTTGACAATACTAAAAACTTACGAGGAAGTGGATTTCAACATCGTCTATGAAAATGATGGAGCTTAATCAAAAGGACGTACGAAATGGATACGTAGCAACAGACTAAATATTGATCTGCTGTTACCCCCCTGGAGACCAAATTGCATCCTAACATTTTCTATCGTATATGAAAAGCAAGTGAATATCATTTTGTCGGATGGGAATGTGTTAGCAGTTTTTTTTTTAATAGCTCACGGGGTTCATCATGGTTAAGTTTTTAAAAAAAGTGGTAAAACAGTGATTGGACGTATTAAGTAAAGGGAATCGACAGTGCCCTGGATCACCTTAAATATTTAATAAATTAGGCTCTGTTTTACCGCAGCGTCACACTACGTACCTTCTTTTGTGCAATACGTTGCAAAACTTTCATTTGTCTTCAGAAGGAGTAATAGCACCCGTAATTACTATACAATACTACAGAAGACTGTAGCTCAGAAAGAGGTGAATAATGCTGCTACCTTAATCTGTGAACACTAAACTGTTGATGGTAAGTGCCCGATAGATAGCAAAGCTAAATTTGAAAATCAACAGAAAAAATTCTTGGGCAGCTCCATCTGTCCCATAGAAGAATTTTTATTTAGAAAGTAGCTTATTTAGCGCAGAAGTGTTACACAGTACTTGCGTTATTTAACTAAATATTATTTTCAGCTATTTAAACTCACCTTTAACAAGTCAGCATGGAAAAATACCTAAATACTGGCTATGATAACATTTATCAAGCTGAATCCTTCCTTGTCAGTACGGTACGTACATATGGAAGATGTAAATGATGACTTTGCATGGTTAGGTGAGGTAGAAGTGAACAAGAGTTAACACGCTCTTGCACAAAACAGATGTGCTTACCCATGTACTTACAACTACATATATAGGCTGCGAACCACCGTATGGTGTGTGGCAGAGGGTACTTCATGTTCCTCTATCATTTCCCAGCTTTGCTGTTACATTCATTAACGGCTTGAATAATATTTGTATGAAATTCTCCATCTGTTCAGAAAACTCATTGCAAAAGAATAACTGCTATGAAAAGGGACTAATTACATTATTCAGTTTTCTTTTTAATCAAAACCATTGCTCAGTGCTGAAATAATAGAATGGAATTGTGATTATTGGAAATATTTATTAGGTCATTACAGTCTAAAGACCAACAGAACTATTCTGTGCTTTTCAGGTTTGTAATATTAGATATATTTTATTGTTTCCATTCGTGTACTCATCTTTACTATACCTGATCAGATGTGTTCGTATTAAACTCAGTTAACAGACAGTACAGATTCTGAGGCCCCACAAAACGGTGACTCAGTAGTTCAGTAATTCTTACAGTGTCACTTTTTATAATGTGCTCTAATCCTTATAGAGACATTTGCGTTCTTTTAAACATAACTAGGTACAACTTAAGAACCACGACAAATTCAGGCTCCCATTCTTCTCTTATGTTCTGTACTGTGCAGAGACCTATCTGTTCCACATGAAAACATTTAGTAATCATACTGGTTATTATAAACGGTCTGATGATCGTTCGTGTGTTACTGTAATTGAAGAGTTAAGTGTTGAAGCCACCTCATGTCCAACTTCGCTGTACTGCTCCCTTATTTAGTGGCACTGTGTAACGAACATCAATTTTCCTGCTTCAGGACAGACAACGAGAGTTGGTGAGAGATAGTTTGTTGCCAAGAAATTTTAAGCTTCTGTCTGTGTTGCTCATGAATTGATACTTGACATACACTTGCTAGATCCTGCTATCGTGTAAGGTGTCAGGCAAATCCAACACCTTACATGAAAACCCTGACATGATAAGCAAATCCAGTAGTATGTCACATAGCTCCGAATAAATCGTGACATTAAATTAACCAAAGTAATACGAGTGACGAGTGAGCAAATGGAATACCACAGACTAACACAAGAATGCCTAAATGCATGTCGTACCTTCCCACCGTGAGGCAGACGCAGTTCCAAGGGGAGAAACGAGAACAGAAGCCGAGAGCAGAACCGTGTTAAGCTAGAAGGCCCTACGATAAGGGACGGACGGGCCAGCCTACCTGTACCACTACCACCTGCAAGTTTTAGCGTGAGACTTTTTCGCGTCTCAGGTACGTCAAGGACCACCCCCAGCCCATGTTAAAAGCTAGAGCCCTCCAGAAAAGCAGTATAGATCTTACGATAACACAAAAAGGGCCACTACCACCCGCAAGTTATAGCGTGAGACTTTTTCGCGTGTCTGTTACATTAGGACAATCCTCCAGCCCATGTTAAAAGATAGAGCCCTCCAGAAGAACAGTATAGATCTCACGATAACGCTAAAAGGACCACATCAGCTGCAGGTTTTAGCGTGAGACTTTTTAGCGTCTCTGTTACGTTGCAAACTTTAAAAAACATTGCCCCACCACGAAAAGTATAACGTTTCTCATTGCATAGACAGCATCTTTGTAGGCGGAGCTTAAGGTTAACATTGAGAGCCTGATTGGTCAGATGAAAACGTAGCCAGATAGTTTTTTTAAACTTACTTCGGTAAATTATAGTAAGGAGAAGTTAGAGTGGAGTTGGTTCCGAGACGGCGAGCTGGATGGCTGCTGCGCCGGCCGCTGCCGCCCTGACGCTGCCTAAACACCGACAAGGTAATGAACGCACGCGATGCCGCATTTTTGAGCGCATAAGGCTTCACTCAGAACTGCAGAAGACTCATCTGTTACACCCCTTTTTAACGTAATACTAGTGTCGATCGTTAATTAAAACTCATGGTGTTCACATTTGCCACTTGAAGAAAAGATCTGAAACCCGATGATTTTTCTTTTATGTAGTTACTGAGAAGCCACATCAGCCACTGTAATTTACGACAAGTTAGATAAGTAATTAAAGATAATTGAGGGTCACTGTAGACCATTTTGATAGTTTCCTATTTTGTGAAACTTAATTTAAACCTAGATTATAGATGTGATGTGGCATAGGTCATCCTTCGATCCATTGTAGAACTTGGAAAACCACTCAGGGAATATTCGTTCACATTTTTGTTGAACTCAGTTGGTTTTTACCATCCTGTATTGAAATATTTCCTTTTATCTATATTGCAATTTATAAACGATGTTTTGTGAGTGGAATAAAATTATCAATGGTAAACTTAACTGCTTTTTCTTCGTTACTTTACCAGCTAACTAAAAATAGGAAAGTCTTGAACCCTTTCCACTATATTTAGTTAGTATTAAGATTCTTTTATAGGGAGTGCAGTGGAGCTGACGCTGAGATCATTTAGTATTTGGTTAAATCATCGCTAGTCTCGCTGAACTCTTCTGAATTCTACATGTCATGTGTGGTCTGGCGTCTCCTTACCAGCAACAGGTCCCAGGTTCAAACTAGTCAATTCCCTAAAAAACACGCTCAGAGCGTCGTTGCGCGAAAGTGGTAGGGAGACACGATATAGAACAAACAGACACCACAATGAATGTTTAGAATCGTTTCGTGTCGAATTTACAGGACAGATTCCAGTTTAAAGTAGTCATATACAACAGTCAGTTTTTCTCGATTAACAGTATATTGTCTTGGGATCACTTTTCCTAATTAGGCTGGCAACCATTTTTCCTTTACCGATTACCGTTTCATTTTACACTTGGACAACACTGGTTCTATCCCCATTAAATTAACTACGGCTAACTGTCGAAAACATAATATTTCAGGTGACGAAACACATTCCGATTAATTTTCATTGACTCACAATCATGGTCAGCCTTTAATTACCTTAATAAGAGGAACATTATCCAGGACTTACTCACGGGGTAATAACGGGTAGTGTGGTAAACTCTGAAGTCGAATATAAATGGACTTCACAAAGGTATTTATTATATTATCGTTAAGACCCAGTACAACACAGCTGCAGTATGCCTCTGTTGTACATACGTGAGCGTCAGTACCAGACTTATACAAGGCAATAGTACGTAATTCATTTTACAATTTTAGCTGATGCGGCAAGAATGCAGACAAAGATTTGAAAACTAGCGCGCATTACTCTTTGAAAATTATCGATATCATCGATTCCTGCTAAACAAGTCCCCATTTTTCTTATTTACATCATAAATCACGTGCTTAGGTAGTTCAATACTGGAAAGTAAACGTAACGAAAAAATTCGTAATTGGGACGGAATAGTTGCAAAAATATTAGAAATTAATGAGTGAAAGACAGCTTTCTGAGGGGCGTTGAAAGATTTTTAGTCACTTACGACGAGTAACCCTGTCGATCAAGAACAGCAAAGGTTCTCAAAGAGTGAAGTATCGGATTCAAGGTCACTGTTCATATATTTACTGAGCCGCATCGAAGCCGTGATGGAGTAAAGTGGACGCGAGTAATTGGAAGAACCACGAGCTACCACTCCCACCTGACCACTCGGTTGGCCAAGTGTACTTTGTGGTAGTGTACATATTGAGTATCGGTTTCCGATGGTGAATGACAGGGCAATCTCATCTCCTGAGTGGTTGTGGTTCCTATGTATGTTTGTATTGACATCAGTGACCTGTTTCTGTGTGTATAGTCACGCACGTGGAGGGACACGTACACACGATCATTTACAGACAGCTGATTAGTATAAACCTATGTATAGCTAAAACTGAGTGGTTTTCGAGGACTATCGAGAGACATCTACCGCTCCTTGCTTACCAGCAAGCCAGTGAAGGGTCTAACTTTGGGTGCATTTAGAAAATATTAAATGATGCAGGACTGTCCAAACAGGAGATCACCGAAAAAAGTTGCAGCCACTTCCATTGCACAAAATTGAAGCTAATTACGCAAGTCAATCTTCGTTTTCTCGACAATATGCTTTTGTCATTACATCACAGAGCTAAGACACAGAACAACCCATATACTTCAAGACGGACATTTTCCTGCGGCACTGCACAGCTACAGCTGTTAATTGAGTATCTCAACAAACACTCGAAAAAGTCTGGCTATTGACTATCGTCTGGATCAGAGGCTGCTTGTGGGTTCAATACTGGGGAAGGCTGCTAATCTGTTAGGATTGTGATTAAATCGCTGAGTGCTTGAGGGACCTCTTGAATTATGTTTTCGACATTTCTATATAAGTAGTAACAGGCATAACTGCAGATATTTTTATATGTGGTACCTTAATGTGTACAGACATTACTGTGTTGTTCGTTTTTTCTGCACTTCGAGCAGTAATAAAATAGGGGCCACAAACATTTACAAAAGAAATAACACTCGAAGGCGAAAACGATGTATGCTATGGCAAACGAACCAACAGCTGACGTACTAATATCAGCAGGTGCATCACACTTCCAAGATCTTACATTCTCATTGTGTTCGTTAATGTAGGGATTCCGAATAATCATAATTTTTACGTTAACAACTGCTACCTTACAACGGAAGGCTGTTCCCAACATACAATGCTCAATTTCTGCAGTGCTCGGTCTCAAGAAACACGAGGTTTATAAGATTCGCTGTTTTGGTTGGATATTAACTTTGTTCATTTATTCTTCCAAAAATCTTTCAAGACTGTGGGATCGCAGTTATTGTGCACACACACACACACACACACACACACACACACACACACAGCTGCACACTCTGCAGCAGCAAATTTAACAATAATATTTGTTGTTGTTCTTGTAGTTCCAGAAGCTGTACAAGTGTGTCTACCGACCATTGTTTTAACTTTTTTCAGTACGAGAACAAAATGAAAATGCACAGAAATCGAATGGCGCAAAGTAGCAATTACTCCACGTTAACTGCAACAGAATGATCGAGTTTCGAAATACAGCCAGCAGGGAACAGTGTCGAATAGTGCTATTCAGTGGTGGGGAAGACAAATTGCTTCGTTTCCACATTACGAAAACGACTGCACTGTTTTCCGCGTCCCCCACCCGACACGCTTTATACAGAGAGTCCATTGATCGTGACCGAGCCAAATCTCTCACGAAATAAGCGTTAAACGAAAAAACTACAAAGAACGAAACTTGTCTAGATTGAAGGGGGAAACAAGATGGCGCTATAGTTGGCACGCTAGGTCGGGCTGCCATAGGTTAATGGGATATCAATTGCGTTTTTAAAATAGGAACCCCCTTTAATTGCATATTCGTGTAGTACGTAAAGAAATATGAATGTTTCAGTTGGACTACTTTTTTCGCTTTGTGACAGATGGTGCTGTAATAGTCACAAACATATGGCTCACAATTTTACACGAACAGTTGGTAACAGGTAGGTTTTTTAAATTAAAATACAGAACGTAGGTACGTTTGAACATTTTATTTCGGTTGTTCCAATGTGATACATGTACCTTTGTGAACTTATCATTTCTGAGAACGTATACAGTTACAGCGTGATTACCTGTAAATACCACATTAATGCAATAACTGCTCAATGCATTTGGCAATACGTGTAACGACCTTCCTCTTAACAGCGAGTAGTTCGCCTTCCGTAATGTTCGAACATGCATTGACAATGCGCTGACGTCAGATCTGGTGGACATGCTGGCCATGGTATGTTGCTTCGATGACCAATCCACCTGTCATGAAATATTTTATTCAGTACCGCTTCAACCGCACTTGAGCTATGTGCCAGACATCCGTCATGCTGGAAGCACATCGCCATTCTGTGATGCAGTGAAACATCTTGTAGTATCATCGGTAGAACATAACGTAGGAAATCAGCATACATTGCACCATTTAGATTGCCATCTATAAAATTGGGGTCAATTATCCTTCGTCCCATAATACCGCACCATACATTAACCCGCCAAGGTCGCTGATGTTCCACTTGTCACCGCCATCGGGGATTTTCCGTTGCCCAATAGTGCATATTATGCCGGTATACGTTACCGCTGTTGGTGAATGATGCTTCGTCGCTAAATAGAACACGTGGCAAAAAATCTGTCATCGTCCCGTAATTTCTCTTGTGCCCAGTGGCAGAACTGTACACGACGTTCAAAGTCGTCGCCATGCAATTTCTGGTACACAGAAATATGATACGGGTGCAATCGATTTTGATGTAGCCTTCTCAACACCGACCTGTTTGAGATTCCCGATTCTCACGCCATCTGTCTGCTACTGATGTGCGGATTAGCCGCGATAGCAGCTGAAACACCTACTTGGGCATCATCATTTGTTGCAGGTCGTGGTTGACGTATGTGGCTGAACACTTCCGTTTTTCCTTAAGTAACGTAACTATCCGGCGAACGGTCCGGGCACTTGGATGATGCCGTCCAGGATACCGAACAGCATACACAGCACATGCCCGTTGGGCATTTTGATCACAATAGCCACACATCAACATGATATCGTCCTTTTCTGCAAATGGAAAATGGTCCATTTTAACACGGGGCATGTAACATGAAGAAAATACCGTTCGCACTGGCGGAATTTTACACAATACCTCGTACATATACGTACGTTTGTGACTATTACAGCGCCATCTATCACAAAGTGAAAAAAGTGGTCCAACTAAAACATTCATATTTCCTTACGTACTATACGAATATGTCCTCCCCCCATGAACCATGGACGTTGCCGTTGGTGGGGAGGCTTGCGTGCCTCAGCGATACAGATAGCCGTACCGTAGGTACAACCACAACGGAGGGGTATCTGTTGAGAGGCCAGACAAACGTGTGGTTCCTGAAGAGGGGCAGCAGCCTTTTCAGTAGTTGCAGGGGTAACAGTCTGGATGACTGAATGATCTGGCCTTGTAACAATAACCAAAACGGCCTTGCTGTGCTGGTACTGAGAACGGCTGAAAGCATGGGGAAACTACGGACGTTATTTTTCCCGAGGGCATACAGCTTAGCTGTATGATTAAATGATCAACGTGTTCTTGGGTAAAATATTCCGGAGGTAAAATAGTCCCCCATTCGGATCTACGGGCGGGAACTACTCAAGAGGACGTCGTTATCAGGAGAAAGAAAAATGGCGTTCTACGGATCGGAGCGTGGAATGTCAGATCCCTTAATCGGGCAGGTAGGTTAGAAAATTTAAAAAGGGAAATGGATAGGTTAAAGTTATAGTGGGAATTAGTGAAGTTCGGTGGCAGTAGGAACGAGACTTTTGGTCAGGTGAATACAGAGTTATAAACACAAAATCAAATAAGGGTAATGCAGGAGTAGGTTTAGTAATGAATAAAAAAATAGGAGTGCGGGTAAGCTACTACAAACAGCATAGTGAACGCATTATTGTGGCCAAGATAGACACGAGGCCCACGCCTACTACAGTAGTACAAGTTTATGTGCCAACTAGCTGTGCAGATGATGAAGAAATAGATGAAATGTATGATGAGATAAAAGAAATTATTCAGGTAGTGCAGGGAGACGAAAATTTAATAGTCATGGGTGACTGGAATTCGTCAGTAGGAAAAGGGAGAGAAGGAAACATAGTAGGTAAATATGGATTGGGGGGAAGAAATGAAAGAGGAGGCCGTCTGGTAGAATTTTGCACAGAGCACAACTTAATCAAGGCTAACACTTGGTTTAAGAATGAAGAAAGAAGGTTGTATAGATGGAAGAACCCTGGAGATACTAAAAGGTATCAGATTATATAATGGGAAGACAGAGATCTAGGAAGCAGGTTTTAAATTGTAAGACATTTCCAGGGGCAGATGTGGACTCTGACCACGATCTATTGGATATGACCTGTAGATTAAAACTGAAGAAACTGTAAAAAGGTGGGAATTTAAGGAGATGGGACCTGGTTAAACTGAAAGAACCAGAGGTTGTACAGAGTTTCAGGGAACAATTGACAGGAATGGGGGAAAGAAATACAGTAGAAGAATGGGTAGCTTGGAGGAATGAAGTAGTGAAGGCAGCAGAGGATCAAGTAGGTAAAAAGACGAGGGCTAGTAGAAACCCTTGGGTAACAGAAGAAATATTGAATGTAACTGATGAAAGGAGAAAATATAAAAATGCAATAAATGAAGCAGGCAAAAAGAAATACAAACGTCTCAAAAATGAGATCGACAGGAAGTGCAAAATGGCTAAGCATGGATGGCTATAGGACAAATATAAGGATGTAGAGGCTTATCTCACGAGGAGTAAGATAGATACTGCCTGCAGGAAAATTAAAGAGACATTTGGAGATAAGAGAACCACTTGTATGAACATCAAGAGCTCAGATGGAAACCCAGTCCTAAGCAAAGAAGGGAAAGCAGAAAGGTGGAAGGAGTATATAGAGGGTCTATAAAAGGGCGATGTACTTGAGGACAATATTATGGAAATGGAAGAGGGTGTAGATGAAGACTAAATGGGAGATATGATACTACGTGAAGAGTTTAACAGAGCACGGAAAGACCTGAGTCGAAACAAGGCCCCCGGAGTAGACAACATTCCACTGGAACTACTGACGGCCTTGGGAGAGCCAGTCCTGACAAAACTCTACCATCTGCTGAGCAAGATATATGAAACAGGCGAAATATCATCAGACTTCAAGAAGAATATAATAATTGCAACCCAAAGAAAGCAGGTGTTGACAGATGTGAAAATTACCGAACTATCAGTCTAATAAGTCACAGCTGCAAAATACTAACATGAATTCCTTGCAGACGAATAGAAATACTGGTAGAAGCGGACCTCAGGGAAGATCAGTTTGGATTCTGTAGAAACACTGGAACACGTGAGGCAATACTGAACTTACGACTTAACTTAGAAGAAAGATTAAGGAAAGGCAAACCTACGTTTCTAGCATTTGTAGACTTAGAGAAAGCTTTTGACAATGTTGACTGGAATACTCTGTTTCAAATTCTGAAGGTGGCAGGGGTAAAATACAGGGGGCGAAAGGCTATTTACAATTTGTACAGAAACCAGATGGCAGTTATAGGAGTCGAGGGACATGAAAGGGAATCAGTGGTTGGAAGGGAGTAAGACAGGGTTGTAGCCTCTCACCGATGTTATTCAATCTGTATATTGAGCAAGCAGTAATGGAAACAAAAGAAAAATTTGGAGTATGTATTAAAATCCGTGGAGAAGAAATAAAAACTTTGAGGTTTGCTGATGACATTGTAATTCTGTCAGAGACAGCAAAGGACTTGGAAGAGCAGTTGAATGGAATGGACAGTGTCTTGAGAGGAGGCTATAAGATGAAAATCAACAAGAGCAAAACGAGAATAATGGAATGTAGTAAAATTAAGTTGGGCGATGCTGAGGGAATTAGATTAGGAAATGAGCCACTTAAAGTAGTATAGGAGTTTTGCTATCTGGGGAGCAAAATAACTGATGATGGTAGAAGTAGAGAGGATATAAAATGTAGACTGGCAATGGCAAGGGAAGCGTTTCTGAAGAAGAGAAATTTGTTAACATCGAGTATAGATTTAAGTGTTAGGAAGTCTTTTTTGAAAGTATTTGTATGGAGTGTAGCCATGTATGTAAGTGAAACATGGACAATAAATAGTTTGGACAAGAAGAGAATAGAAGCTTTCGAAATGTGGTGCTGCAGAAGAATGCTGAAGATTAGATGGGTAGATCACATAACTAATGAGGAAGTATTGAATAGGATTGGGGAGAAGGGAAGTTTGTGGCACAACTTGACTAGAAGAAGGGATCGGTTGGTAGGACATGTTCTGAGGCATCAAGGGATCACCAATTTGGTATTGGAGGGCAGCGTGGAGGGTAAAAATCGTAGAGGGAGACCAAGAGATGAATACACCAAGCAGATTTAGAAGGCTGTAGGTTGCAGGAGGTACTGCATTGGGATCACCAATTTAGTACTGGAGGCCAGCGTGCAGGGTAAAAATCGTAGAGGGAGACCAAGAGATGAAAACACCAAGCAGATTCAGAAGGATGTAGGTTGCAGTAGGTACTGGGAGATGAAGAACCTTGCACAGGATAGAGTAGCATGTTCCTATTTTAAAAAAATAAATAAATAAAAACGCAGTTGATTCCCATTTCACCTATGGCAGCGCCATCTAGTGGGCCAACTAAAGCGCCATCTGGTTTTCCCCATCAAGCTAGACTATTTTCTTTCTTTGTAGTTTTTTCGTTTGATGCTTATCTCGTGCTGCCGCCTTCCATGTGTGATTACCGTACATTGACGTAGAACTTAGACGGTTGTCATGCCTAAGGTGACTGGACTGTGGATCAGGTCAGCTAAAGATGTAGAAACTGATGAGTGGCATCCATAGGTTGTCTAATAAAACGGAACCTCTGATGCATTGCATACTGTCAAAAGCAGGCGATTGAGATACTACAGTGCGTAGGTGCAAGTGCTTCGATGACAGTCGTATCCTGCTGAGCTCGGAGGACTGAGTGCAGCTGAGTGCCCGGCGATACCTGCCTTCTGGTTGTTGGGGCTAAGACCACAGGCCGCCGCCTGTCGCGCTGACGTGGTGTCTAAGCGATTCGCTGAGCCGAGTTTCAGCGTGCGGCGGCGATCACCCGCCCTGCTAGGCGGAGGCGACATGAATATTCAGCAGCATTACTGCTGCTGCTGCGGCCGCCGCTCTGATGCAGCTGCGTGACAAGCGCTGGCCGTCGCCGGATATAGCACGCCCGTGTCCGCGCTGCAACAGAGCGGAATAGCGTTAGTGAGAGAGAAACTAGAGAAATGCGAGGCAACTAATGCGGAATTGGGACACTCACTCTTTTTACCAAGCAGAGGGCTTGTGTTTCAAGCACAACATTGGGTTGGATCATCTTTAAAACATATCCTGTCAGAAGCGAAATATTTTGGTCGTTCAAGTTATCAAGAGTGCTGAACAAGCGATAAAAATTTTGGGCCTGCAGCTCTATGCAGTTGATTTCTTGTGGGACAAAACAGTGATTGTTGCTGTCTTAAATTCGCCGCACTCGGTAGCCGTGCGGTGTGGGGCATCCTCCCTCAGGCATGGGTGTGTGTGTTGTCTTCAGCGTAAATCAGTTTAGGTTAGATTAAGTAGTGAGTAAGCCTAGGGACCGATGACCTCTGCACTTTGATCCCATAGTCCTTACCACAAATTTCCTAATTTTTTCTTAAATTCGAAGACTCAATCATGTGCAAGCCTCTTCATCTCCGACTAAATACTGTGACATAAATACTTCTGAATCTGATTACTGTACTCATCTTCTGGTCTCCCTCTACGTCTTTTAGCCACCACACTTCCCTCTCATACTGATGTCTCCACGCTGTCCTATCAACCAAACCCTTTCTTTAGTCAGTTTGTGCCACAAATTACTTTTTTATTCTCTCCTCATCTGAACTGCATATCATCCATGTTTCACTTTCATACCTGTCTAGACTCCAGTCAAATACCTTCAGGAAAGGATTCCTGACATTGAAGTCTACATTCGATGTTAACAAATTTCTCTTCTTCAGAAACGCTTTTATTACCATTACCATTCTACAGTTTATACCTCTTCCACGTCGGCCCATCATCAGTTATTTTACTGCCCAAATAGCAAAACTCAAGTACTTCTTTGAGTGTCTCTTTTCCTAATCTAATTTCCTCAGAATCACGTGATTTAATTCGACTGCTTACCATTATCCTTGATTTGCTTTTGTTGATGTTCATCTTGTGTCCTCGTTTCAAAGCACTGTCCATTCCCTTCAACTGCATTTCCAAGTGTTTTGCTGTCTCTGACACAATTACAATGTCACAATTACAATGTCTCCCTGAACTTTAATCCCTACCGCAATTTTTTTTTTTACTGTTTGTTCAATGTACAGATTGAACAACATTGGGGATAGGCTACAACCATGCCTCACTCCCTACTCAACCACTGTTTCCGTTTCATGCCCCTAGACTCTTATACCTGCCGTCTGGTTTCTGTACAAGTTGTAAATATTTCATTTCCTGTTTGTTACCTTATCTACCCTTAGATTTTCAAAGAAAGAATTTGTGTTTCTTTAACCTATCTTCAAAAATAAGTTGTAGGGGCAGTATTGCTTCGTGTGTTTCTACATTTCTCCAGAATCGAAACCTATCTTCCCTGAGGTCAGCTTCTAACAGTTTTTCCATTCTTCTCTAAAGAATTCGTGTTGGTATTTTGGACCCACGACCCATTAATCTGGTTTCACATCTGCCAGCAACTGCTTCCTTTGGAATTGGAATTATTATATTCTTCTTGAGGCCTGACGCCATTTCGTCTGTCTCATACATCCAGCACACCATATGGAAGAGAGATGTCATGGCTGGCTCTCGCAAGGCTCTACTATTCCAATTCTATAATATTGTCCTTAAGTTCATGTCCTTTGTCTAGACTCTCTATATTATATTGTATTGTATGGAACTGGGGACCTAGAAAAGACGGAGAGGCTTTGTCCCCGCCATAGCCCTCAGTGGTTCACAACCCCACAACAGGCTACAGCAGTCCACTCATCCCACCGCCGCCCCACACCGAACCGTGGGTTATTGTGCGGTTTGGTCTCCAGTGGACCCTCCCCCCCTACCCCCTACCCCCCGCTCCGGGAACGTCTCACACCAGACGAGTGTAACCTCAATGTTTGCGTGGTAGAGTAATTATGGTGCACGCGTACGTCGAAAAAGTGTTTGCGCAGCAATCGCCGACCAGCCGTTGTGGCCGAGCGGTTCTGGACGCTTCAGTCCGGAACCGCGCTGCTGCCACGGTCGCAGGTTCGAATCCTGCCTCGGGCATGGATATGTGTGCTGTTCTTAGATTAGTTAGGTTTAAGTAGTTCTAAGTTTAGGGGACTGATGACCACAGATGTTAAGTCCTCTAGTGCTTAGAGCCACTTGAACCATTTCTAGAACTGTTACAGGAATTTTTATAAAACATTTCATGTCAAAATTTGATGGAAGTTGTCTGTAAAGTAACATAGAACACTGTCATTTGAACCATTAGCAATCATTGACATAGTGTAACTGAGGCGGAATGAGGGGAACCAGCCCGCATTCGCCAAGGCAAACGGAAAACCGCCCTAAAAACCATCCACAGATTGGTCGGCACAACGGACCTCGACACTAATCCTCCGGGCGGATTCGTGCAGGGGACACTCTCTATATACTCCTTCCAACTTTAGTCTTTCCTTTCCATACTTGGGACTGGGTTTCCATCTGACCTCTTGACATACATACAGCTGCTTCTGTTTTCTCCAAAGGCCGCTTTAATTTTCCTGTAGACTGCATATCTTCCATTACTGAAACACGCTTCTAAATCCTTTCATTTGTCCTCTAGCCATTCCTTTCTAGCAATTTTTCGCTTTCTGTAAATCTTATATTTGAGACGTTTGTATTACCTCTCGCCTGTTTCACATGCTGCATTTTTACATTTTCTCCTTTCATCAGATGAATCAGTATCTCCTGTGTCAGCCAAGGATTACTAACACGCGTCGTCTTTTTGTCTGTTTGATCCACTGCTGCCTTCAATATTTCATCTCTTAAAACTGCCCACTTCTCTTCTACTATATTTCTTTCCCCTGTTCTAGCGAACCGTCGCCTAATGCTTCCTCTGAAACCATCATAACCTCTGGTTTCCATAATAACTTTATTTATTCCCCAGTACTGCGTATTAAGTTTTCCAGATACAACCACATTAGACGTTTTTGTCATTAGCTAGTAGCCGGAAGATGCAGAACTGATACTGAATCCAGGATTGAGGAGTTAAATTTAGTTTTATGAGTTATCGTGTTACGCAAGTAAAACATTTCCACATACTTTTCATCAGCACTACTGCTTTATCTCTGTATAATAATACCAGGGCCTTCTGGAACATCTCGGGTAATTTTTTGGAACTAACCGGGACACGTCGGCAACGGAGATTTGAAACAGTATACGCGTATTAAACCGGACGTAACCTAACTTGCAGTTTTGCCGGTACCAGTGAACGTGACTGTGGGCGACCTACGTGATGCGATGGCAGGGGCGTGGGGAGAGGTAGGCCTACTGTGTGTGTGTAGAGTATACCCAAGATCCAAGATAAGTTGAGCATCTCTATCTCTCTCTCTCTCTCTCTCTCTCTCTCTCTCTGTGTGTGTGTGTGTGTGTGTGTGTGTGTATGTGTAGAGTATACCCAAGATCCAAGATAAGTTGAGCATCATCCCGAAGCTGTGATCGATACGTATCAGTAGTCTTTATGTCAACTGTCTTTTGTTTCCAACTCAAGCACCCTCAGAGATCTCCCGTATTTTGTAAAAAAATGATTCATCATTGTGAGTTTAATCACAAATATGCTTGAAGAGGTTCGTTGCGGCACCTAAAATTGCAGAAATTAAGCAGTGAAAAATACTATGTGTTCTGCCAATCTTAGTGTGTATGTGTGTGTGTGTGTGTGTGTGTGTGTGTGTGTGTGTGTGTATGTGTGTATGTGTGTGTGTGTGCTGTACAGTATACCAAAGTTAAGTACAGCATCATTCTGAAGTTGTGGTTGGTACATATCGCTGACCTTCGACTGGCTTTTATTTACGAGTCAAGAAACATGATTTCTCATCGCAAGTTCTTTGGTTGAAAAGGTGCATTCCGGCACCTAAAATTTTATCAATTAGGCCGTGCATAATATCATGTGTTGCGCGAAATACTAAATAAATGTAAAGTTAGTTAACTGTTATGTGTAAAGGGGCATATCTTCAGTAAGTATGTCAAATCAGAGGTAGGGGAATCGTTACGTGGTATAAGTCAAAACTGATGATAGCTGTATACATAAATCTGACTGACAAAACACCGTGGTACGGTCAATCTATGACCATTATAAGCCGCCGCCCATTTTTATTAACAACTGAAACAGTTTTGTGTCTATGATTAGTGTGATTTCTCACTGGCAGGGAAGTAGGCATCAAGACCGATTTTCGTTGACTGATACGTACTAACGTCTCACAACGTTTGAAGGATGGAAAGAGTCAGCCCGCTGAATGAGTGTCTACTAAGCACTGCCCGCGCAGCATTTGCGCCAGGAGTAACTTAACGCTGTAGTTTCTCATCTCACCCGGCATATGCCAGCACCTTCACTGCGGCTTCTAATGAAATCTTTCATAATTAATACATCCCTTTAGATGCTGCTTGCAACCACTGAATCTTCAAGGTTCTTCTCTGTCTTATGATGACGGTTCCTTTGTTCTAGATTTATCTTATCTTTTCTACATAGCTAATGTTTTCGGAATGGTGATTTCTGCGTAACTCGATTATTGAAAATATAAATATAGTGTAGTTTACAATCCTTACTACAGGACAAAATTGTTGGTATTGAGAGTAGCATAATTTACTGCTTATTACAGTATATTTCAAAATCTTCAGGATATCAGCCCCTGAGACAGTTATTTCTCGAAGTTCCACAGACATTGTTCTGAAAGGAGATTGCCGGAGATATTCAGATTTCGCAATACTTTGTTTCCCATCGCGCTAGCACTCAGAGAGACGACCAGAACACAGCAGAAGAAAACCCGGTGATACATGTGGCTGGACACTTCAGTTTGTAAGGATGTACTTACAAAATGTAAATGACCCGCCAGAGTAGCCGAGAGCGCTAATGCGCCACTTCCTGGACTAGGGTAGAAGGCCGATCGCTGTGGACGAGCGGTTCTAGGCTCTGGAGACTGGAACCGCGTGACCGCTACAGTCGCAGGTTCGAATCCTGCCTCGGGCATGGATGTGTGTGATGTCCTTAGGTTAGTTAGGTTTAAGTAGGGGACTGACGACGTCAGATGTCAAGTCCCATAGTGCTCAGAGCTATTTGAACCATTGTCGGGTAGGCGCGCTGGACCCAGATCGAATCCGCCCGGCGGATTAACAGCGCGGACCGGTATGCCGGCCAGCCTGAATGTGGTTTTTAGGCGGTTTTCCACATCCCGCTAGGTTAATACTGGGGTGGTCCCCACGTTCCGCCTCAGTTACACGCCTCACAGACATTTGAAATCAAATGGCTTTGAGCACTATGGGACTTAACATCTTAGGTCATCAGTCCCCTAGAACTTAGAACTACTTAGCCTAACTAATCTAAGGACATCACACATCCATGCCCGAGGTAGGATTTGAGCCTGCGAGCGTTGCAGCCCTGCGGTTCCGGACTGCAGCGCCTAGAACCGCACGACCACTGCGGCCGGCCACAGACATTTGAACACGTTCGCTCTATTTCATGGCTTACAGGAGACGCAAACAGTTGGGGTACACTACTTATGTCTGGGGGATTCAGGATGGTGGTAGGAAGGGCATCCGGGCACCCTCTGCAACTAAAACTGCCAAATCCGTCATAACAAGGCCGACCCCACGTTGGCATGGGACAAGGCGCAAAGAACGAAACTTACAAAATGTAAATGTATCCTTATCAGGTACTAAGATCACACCTGTACCTAGAGAATAAAGATAATCCTAAGTAATCACTTATTACATCACAGACTTTATGGTATGAATTACTTTGTACAGTTTTCTTTTTTTCCTTCATCAGTCTGTACCATATTTCAGCGGTGCTTTCTTGACCGAAATTAATTATTTTTCTTGTTCTATTTTTTATTTATTCATACTATTTATCAGACTTATACCAAAAAGTTCTATGGGTTTATTAAATTAGCTTGTGTTGTGAGTGCGTACGTACAAAAGAAGACGACTCGGCATTTCACTCCGATGACCATTTTTTTCCATGACCTATATGATATTGATCACCACAGTTCTGGATGAAGAAGACTTTCAGATACGGGACAAAAATAGGGAAACGCCACGAGTAATGCATGCTTGAACATAAATGCAGGTTCTAGCCAGCGTGCAGGTTGCGCTGTTGTATTTGACCACGAACGGCACCTGCGGGAAGTCCTCAATACGTTGCACGAGTCAGTGGTGGTCGCAACAGTGCTCTTTGCCGTTGTGAGTGCAGTGTGTCGAAGCTGAGTGAATTCGAACGCCTGAAAATTGTTGTGCCCGTACATTGGCTGCTTGCGTAACCAAGGCAGCCGATATGATTGTTGTTTCAAGAGGCACCGTATCGAAGATTCATACCGCGTACACGGAAATATCAACGGCTAAGTCGAAACGCGGATGAAAGTATGTGTTGAGTAATCGTGGCTGACGGTCATATAAATGGACTACGATGAAAAATAAGATGACGACAGCCGCAAAAGTCGCTGCAGAACTGAACGTCGCACTCGTGAACTCTCTAAACACAATAACATGAAGGGAGCTCCATAAGGAGGGAACTGGAGGACGATCAGGAATTCCAAAACAACTCCTAATACAAATGCCCTTAATAGGAAAACGTTCTGCCGAAGCCATAAAATCTGGACTGTGGAGCAATAGTCGGGTGAGTCTTGTTTCACACTGTTTCTAACTTCTGGCCGAGTTTGCGTCCCACGTTGAAACATAGAGAGGCGTTGGCTATGACCTGGACAGCCATACAGTGGTATTTCATGGGCCCCATGCGTACTCTTCAAGATCGTATGACAGCCAATGACTACATCATCATTTTGGCTGATGGTAAAATGTTTATTCCTCAACAGTGATGCTGTATTCCAAAACGAAAGGACCGTTGTCCACACAGCTCGCATAGTCCAGGACTGGTTTGTGAGCACCAGGAGGAATTTTCGCGTCTCCGCTCGCCACCATAGTCAACAGCTCTTAGTATTACCGAGCGTTTGTGATCTGCTGTGGAGAGAAGAATGTGCGATTGCTATCCACCTCCGCCATCGTTATTGAACTCGCCTCTGTTTTGAAGGAAGAATGGTAATAATACTCCCTTGAAAACCGCACAGGACTCGTATTTACCTACTCGGAGCCGACCGGAGGTTGTTTTGAATATCAACGGTTCAGCTGCGCCGTATTAAACACGGTAACGTGTTCTGCTTTTGGTGTTGCCATATTCTTGTTCATCTCTGAAATAAGACATCCCACGTCGCCAAGGAAATTTATTGTATCACATAATAACAAAACATCTCGACATAACTTTGGATGAACATCCAAACTGGCAACAAAAATACTGGCGCAGTATGGTGAAAATTTTCTTGCTGTCCACACGCAATCCAAACAATCTGGGAGATACTTCCACCTCAAGCAGACAAAAATTGAGTTCTACTAAATATCTACTACTGTAATAAACTGAACACGACACAAATAGAGAAAACATATTAGCTAACCATGATTGCTTGCGTAAGAGTTGAGCGTAACATTTTGTAGACTGACATTCTGATGTCGCGTGATTTTCATATGCACTGCTTTCCTCACCGGTATCTTAGACTCTTGTGTCCGCATCAACTCGCTTCCTGTATTAAAAACCAGTCATCATTCCATAATTGCCATACAAGATCAGATACGTCGAGCATGCTGACTGTACCTCTCCCTCCACATCATTCTCCGTTTCAGTCATACGACTCTGGAACAAACTACCCTGTAATCTGCGTCTTATCCAAAACCATCCCAGATTCAAAAGGAGCTTAAAGCTTTATCTGTTGTCGGTGTAGCACTGTGTGCGGGGCAATAGTAGCTTACCACTCTTGATGTTACCCAAAGTGCGTGCCTAACAGTGATAGCATGCTATGTCTACTAATTTCCAAACGTTGTAACTTCCAGGCACACATTTCACTGGATTTGCACCACATACACAGACGCAAATACAGATCTGCAGTTACAATATTGCTCTAAAGAGAATTTAAGGAGACTATTCCACTGTGACGATATGAGTTTTATTCCTCTGTATACAATCCATCACACGCTACCTTGTCACACCCTTATAAATGTAATAGCAACGAAAAGGCCATACAAAGTCAGACTTCTGCCCCAAACCATTCTGCTCATGAAATGATATTCTTAATGTACTCAGTACAGACAGCTAGCGAAAAATCTCACTTCATAAACAAGTTAACCATCTTATCCTACAAAAGAAGTGTTCAATTATTTCGATCCAGAACATAAGCAATGAGGTGGTGAAGGACGATGAAGTTACGGAATTAACTCGCAGACTTGCTGTATTGTATGAGAAACGGGCACCTGGCCGTTGTGTCAAAGAGAGCTCCTGCTCCTTGACTTGGTAGGAAATTACGCTAGGTAGTGAATAAACGAGATACAAGCGAAATCCAACGCTATATAGGACGCTGCGGAACAAAGGGAAGCAAAATGTGCGCAACGCAGAAATCTGCATTTGCCACTCTATTGTTTGCGTCGTGTCGAATCCTGCAGCACCGAGGAAAAGGCTGTGCAGCTTCGGCATAGGAAAGTCAATCCCGATACTGCTTTCCAACATCTAAAGACGTATTAAGGGGGGTAGGACGTCAAACGGGCCGACTTGGAGCAGGAGAGGCACCACAGGACATTTTATTTTCTACTGTCTATACTTTTACAAATAAATTCATAAAACTTAGTCAGTATGACCAGGAAGGATTCAGGATTCACACATGTAGCAGTGGAAGTGCAAAAACATAGCAAAATAAATTGTTTTTAGATATGAAATTCGTCATTTTTCACTTACTGTTGGCTGCATTTGTTGCTATAGGTACATTTTCCTCCACAAGTAAGAGACACTGTTTGATGAATTTTGCACAGCATACAAACCATACTTAAAGGTGTATGAAACTCTGTGGTAAAAATTGAGATAATTAACTACAAAATTTGATTTTTTTCTAAATATTAAGTTAAAAACGTAACAGCTCATTCATTTTTTCATAAATTAAATACATTCTAGAGTTTCAGACACCTGTAAGTATGGTTTTTAAGCTGTGCAAAATTCATCAAACAGTGTCTCTTACTTATGAAGAAAAGTGTACCTATAGGAACAAATGCAGCCAATAGTAAGTGAAAAAATGATGAAATTTCACATGTAAAAAAAATTATTTTGTTATGTTTTTAAACTTCCGCTGCTACAAGTGTGAATCCTGAATCCTTCCTGGTCATGCTGACAAAGTTTTATGAATTTACTTGTAAAAGTATAGACACTGGAAATTAAAATGTTCTGTGGTGCCTCTCCTGCTCCAAGTCGGCCCGTATGGCGTCCTACCCCCCTTAAAAGAGTTTTTCTCAACAGCAGTCAGCTCTCAAGTTACAATAAATTACCAGCCACAAGGCAGCAACTTCTCGACAGTCGCATATTTCTACGCATGTTTATAACATCCAGTAAGGAGAGAAATCATCATAATCTTTTCTGAGAAAGTAGGCAATGACGGAGTTGACACTATTATGCCATTTCTCACTTCCCAGACCTTTTAATCTAACTCTTATTACGGGTACATGTCGTACAGACTGGAATCAAAGCTTAATTCGACCAATACCAAGATATACTATAGGCCAACAGGATATTATCCGAAATATCTAAAGCGTCAGAGCACATTTCTCATAAATAGCTTAGGTATTACCTTAACACTTCTAATATCCACAATAAATATCAATCAGTCCTTGGTCTATTGTTTTTCTCATTGTGTATCAATGATACGAGATTTCATCTGTGTTTCAGTCTTGTAACTACAAGCTACATGCTGGCGGTATCTGGTTGCACGTAAATGCCAGCTCAAAGAACAACGTTGCTGCAGCACCAAGTATGAATGAAAAAAAAGAAAGAAATTAAAATCGTTGAAATGGCTCTGAGCACTACGGGCCTTAACTTCAGAGGTAATCAGTCCCCTAGAACTCAGAACTACTTAAACCTAACTAACCTACGGACATCACACACATCCATGCCCGAGGCAGGATTCGAGCCTGCGACCGTAGCGGTCGCACGGTTCCAGACTGTAGCGCCTAGAACCGCTCAGCCACTCTGGCCGGCAAGTATGAATGAATGTGTTCAGCATCACGAGAGGTACAAAACTTGTGTCTTAACCTAGTCCGTAAGCAGTCTGTGCGAGAGAGATCCTCAGAAAATAGAAGTCACGAATTCGAAGAGTTCATCCACATGTAGAATACCAACCATCTCCTTCTGCATGACAATGCGGGACCATAAACGAGCGCTGCGACAGCAGCAACAGTTCGAAGCCATGGTTTCACTGTCATCGATCATCCGTTGTAAAGTCTCAACTTTGCCCGATCCGATTTTCATATGTTTCCAAAACTTAAAGATCACCTTCGAGGAGTTGATTTTGATACTGATGTAGTGGTGCAAGGCGGGCTAAGGTTGAGGCTCCGTCAACAAAGTCAGACATTATACAGTGACAGCATCAACAAAGTGGTCTCTCGTCGGCACGGTGATTATGATGAGAAATAAATATGTAAACAAGCTTAAAGTGTTTCCACATAAAAAATTCGGAGGCATTACTTTTCAGCATGCTGTCATATCTTTTTCTTCCTTGCACCTCATCTACTAATCCTACCCCATCAATCGTCGCTCTTCCTCTGACCAGTCAACTTCGTGTGTCTCCTTGTTTTTTATTTCTGTACTGTTGTCACACATTTCAGTTATGTCATTATTGACATTCGACACGATGTTAATGAAAAATTTACTCCACACAATGTTAATAAAACTCTAATTTCCTAAATACCACATATTCGTTACTATACATATTGTCATATTATTATTATTATTATTATTGTTGTTGTTATTATTATTATATTGCTCCTGTGTTATACATATTGCAATGTTGACTCATTATGGATGTCTGGTGAGATGTAAGAAAGGCCCTGAAGGACCTAACCTTCTGTGCTTAAATAAATGCAGAAATAAGTAAACAAATAAAATAAATATGAGTCTCGCAGTCATAAAGAAAAAGAATATGCGTCTCAGAAAATCTGTGAGAACCAATTACACTGTGTGGAAAGAAGGTATATCTGTAGTCAATGCTAGTGTTAGAATTGTCATTTATACGGAGAAGTAAAACAACTACTTTATGAAGGTCTGAACCACTTGTGAATATGACTGTAGACTTGTTTAGTTCTCCTCATTGATTAATGGTTTGGAAACCATCTTACATTTTAGGCTAATTCTTCTTTCTTTAGCATTCACTAGTACAGCGACTGTATTTGACAGGGTCTTCAAAGTTCGATGCACTGCAACGCTATGCAAGAAACACTGCATCGCACCTTACAGACACTCATCCCGTTTACGTGGGGCTCTCAAAACCGGATTTCGTAAACCGATTTCCCAATAGTGCTTCTAACTGGTCATGTAAACACTTCAGAGTCGATTCAGAAAATCCGCTTCTGATTGACAGTTTTCCAATTCCGCAAGATTTTCACTCTCGTGTAAACGCAACCGATTTTGAAAAGTGTCTCCGCTTTCAGGTTCAGCGTTATTTTTAAAAATTGTCGGCTGATATGGACGGAGGGGCTTTTCGTACACCGAAGGAATATTAGAATGAAGCTGTATACACTTGGTATAACCGAAGAGAAATAGCGACTGTACTGATGAAATCATAAACTGTAACAGCTGTTTTCTAGACACCATATTTAACTGGGCTGGTAAACACCACAGCGAAAAACGGTTTCCGAAATTCGATTTTCGTCTTTCGGAAGCTGCGTCGCATGTAAACACAGTGACTGTCGAATACGGACACTGCGGTAATCTATTTCATGCCAAAGCCAAGGTAGCCTGACGAGAAAACTAAATAAATCCCTCTGTATGCGCGATTCACATAATTGTACGGGTACTATGGGTAGCGGACACCAGGACACATGGAGTTTGTGTGTGAAGCGTGCTCGGACAGCCGAAGCAGTTAAGACGACCGCTCGCGTAAAGCGAGAAATGGAGGGTTAGAGTGATGGAACAGGACAAATTTTCACTTATTTCCAGTAAATTGTAGAGCTGTGCCAATTTGATCTTTTTTCCACAAGTACATATAAAATTGTTTAAAATTCTGTAAAATCTCAGAAATTCTAGAACGAATGAAGCACATTTCACTATTTGGATGCAAGATAAGAAAAAATTGGATGCGCGGCGTTTCTAATCCACTCAAAAACTTGATAGATCCTGATACGGCTTAAAAAAGACAAAAGGTGTTCCTCTTTGAAATATTAGTATTGCAGACTAACTGGCACGGCAGGTGTTCGTGTACGGAGTGTTTAGTATTCGTGCCACGGGTGACAGGACAGCAATCAGTACAAGTGGAGTGTCAACAGAGCGCCGGCCATTGGTAAACAATTTGGTGGAGTGCGATGCACTGTGGCGCAGCGACGCTAAATGGGCCACGCAGGAGGCGGTCTGCCGCATGTCGCACGTATGAGGGTGGAAGGTGGTAATCACGGAACGGTTTGTTCGAGAGTGCTGCCGAAAGAGGTGCGCTAGAAGAGTGGGTGACTTTCTTCTTGTTGCTTCAGGTGAATGGACTTTAATGGTTACACTGAAAAAAAGAAGCACTCTCAAGGTCAAAGTCGTTGTATTGACAAATGATGTGCTAGATGGCTGATCATAGTAGGAGTATATGATAAGAACTTCTGACCAAATGAAGCACGTATGTCACAGTAAATAGTGACCAAAGAAAATAATTTGATGGTGACTAAACAGATGAACCTAACTAACCTAAGGGCATCACACACATCCATGCCCGAGGCAAGATTCGAACCTACGACCGTTGCGGTTACGCGGTTCCAGACTGAAACGCCTAGAACCGCACAGATACAAGTTGAACAATTGTAAGTGGCAAGGCAGCATTTGTCGAAAATATTACTGTACTTACATAAAGATGAAGCGTCCTTATTATAATTGTGCTGTGGTGACAATTTTTCAACGCAGTTGCAGATTTATCATTTTCATGTCCATGCTTCAGTTTTTTTTTAAATTTAGCTGCGTATTTCACTACTGCGTCGTGCATTCGTGATACACCCTATGTTTACATACAAACATGTACGCTATGGACAAAGAACTTTGATGTAGCAGGCGCAAAGATGTACAAGCTAATCAGAGACTTCGAACGTGGGCTAGTCACTCGGTGCCTCCTGAGTAACGCACACCTAAACCAAGAGCGGGCAGACATCATCTACTGATTGAGATGATGCCGTTGAAAATTGTGGAGGGTGGTTACCCGCCAGGGTAGCCCGAGAGCGCTAGCGCGCAGCTTCCTTGACTCGGGTAGGCGCGCCAGCCCCGGATCGAATCCGCTCGGCGGACTGACGGCGAGGGCCAGTGTGCCGGCCAGCCTGGATGTGATTTTTGGGCGGTTTTCCACATCCTGCTAGGTGAATACCGGGCTGTTACCCGCGTTCTGCCTCAGTTACACAGCTCTTAGATGTATGAACACATTCACACTATTTCATGGGTTTCACTAGACACAGACAATTGGACTACACTAATTCCCTCCTGGGGGGGGGGGGGGGGGGTACGGGGTGGCGACAGGAAAGAGCATTCGGTCACTCCTTAAAATTGACATGCCAAATCTGATTAACCATGGCCAACCCTGTGTAACTGCGGGACAAGGCGCCAGTGATAGATAGATAGAACTGTGGAGGGTGGTTGTAAAAAGTCGCGTGAAATCATCGCAAGGAATCACTCTTGCGTTTCAGAATGGTACAGCAGTTCAGTTAGCACAATGACTGTGTTTAGGGAGTTAAAAAGAATTGAGTACAGTGGTCAAGCAGCTCCCCAACCATCCATTTCTTTAGACAGTGCTTAGCAACACTTGAGATGATGTAAAGAGCAAAGTTACTGGACAGTGGATCACCGAAAATGACTGACTGGGAGTAATAAATCACGATGAATCATGTGGCAATCTGATGGAAGGGTCAGGGGTTGGCGAATACATGGAGAGCGTTACCTACCATAATTGTGTGGTGCGACCAATAACGTAATGACGAGTTAGTGTTATGTCATGGTGTCGTTTTTTGTGGTTCTGGTGTGATCCCCTTATTGTGCTTAAAAAAACACTAAATGTGAAAGGATATGAAGACATTTTACGATATTGTGTACTGTGTACAGTAGAGGCGCAGCTGGGAGAGGACGACTGACTGTATCAGCATCATAATGCACCCAGTCATGAAGCAGCAGATAGTGGTTTGCGCAGAATAACAGTCCTGAAATGGACTGTCCTGTCCTGAGTTCCACCTGAACCCAGTAGAACAACTTGGTATGAATTAAAACGTCGACTTGGCTCTGGTCCCCAGCATCCAACAACACTAGCTTCTAAGGTTTCGATTCTTGAGGAAGAATGGAGTGCCATTCCTCCACAGAAATTCACGCACCGCGTTGAAAGTGTCCCGAACAGACCTTAAGCTACCAAAAAGGCGAAGGCTGAACAAAGCGCTTATTAATGTCAGTAAATAGATTTCCGGGTACTTTTGATAACATAGTGTAGTTGTCCTTATGGATTATCATCCTTTTCTCATTCACAGTGGCGCCTCTCTTACTCCAACCGTCACAACTCGTCTCGCACCTTGAACGATAATACTGTGACCACTGGAAAACTTCATAAATGATGCCGCCTTCCGTAGTCAGAATTCAACGTTTCTATGAGAGAAATAATTCTGAGTATCACCGTAGGTCAATTGGAAATTGTGTAACAGAATATTTTCCCAGGGACCAAGGAAATCAGAAGGAGGCTCTCCAGAAGCTTGATACAGTGAGATTTGGTGCAATCATGAAGAAGTAGGTGTGGTTTCTCTTTTATATTTCAATTGCGTTTAAATAATACAGAGGTCTGACGATGAAATCTAAGGAGCATGTTATTTAAGATTGTTTTATCCCAGCAAATAGAAGTCTTATCGCTTCCATGTACAATCATCTCACACTATTCCGGGTACGAAACATTGGAGTTGTTGGCGAGGGTTCATACAGGGTAGAACTGTAGACAGATTAATTCGTTTTCGCCGTTCCTTCGAGTTCATAACGAGCAAGCTGCAGACACTGCAAGAAGTTTGAGATGCTGGAAAATGAAAGCGGTTCGTCAATCAAAAGTCTGCATTCTGACATGAAATATCAGACACCAAGACAAGATAAAAAAAAAACCAAATGCTTTTGTAACAGCGATCTTTCTTTTACATCAGTGTTCGCATTCACTTAGTCATGCGTTAGCTAGGTATCTGGCAGTTTCCATACCTAATTTGTGCGTCAAATCACAAAGTCAAGTAGATGAGCCCCCCTTCCCTCCTCCCGGCCCCATTCCACAACTTTCCCTTCACAGTACTCACAGTACTGTAAAAGCTGTTCTTACTCTTTTCTTAACTCATAAGTCGTCGGTTGGTTTTTGGTATCGTCCATGCCTTTCTGCCATTGACTAATTACTTATTTGTATTAATTTATCCGGCAACTGCTTTGTATATCTAGATGTTGATCTGTGGATGATTACCTATTGGAGCCACAGCTGCGATGCAATGCAGCTGGTTACCGATTTCGGCCATTAGAAATAATATTCATATCTTTGCAGCTTATTTGCAGTGTAACATGTCAACTTTGTTACTACATATGAGTGCCTCAGCAAAGAAATACTTTTTTCTTTAATACGATGCATGCGATAGATCACATTAACAAATGTTCAAATATGTGTGAATTCCTAAGGGACCCAACTGCTGAGGTCATCGGTCACTAGACTTACACACTACTCAAACTAACTTATATCAAGAACAACACACACACCCATGTCCGAGGGAAAAGTTCATCTTCCAAATTACGACTGAAATACCGAGAATATATAGCGTTGCCAGTACGATAACATAATCGTTTCCAAGGAAGGAAGAAAAATATTATATTATTCTTAGGTCCACTGTGAGTGATGTAGTTTTCCACAAGACAGAGTCGTTGGCTTTTCCTTGCTCTGGTAGGGAAACGGGCCACTTCTAATGACATCGTTGTCTGTGACTCGTGATCTTTCAAACAGCTCATCAAACGAGCCTCAAAACGAGCCTCAACGGCTGAGTGAACAGCTTCCTGCATTCGACGAACGACTATAAGAGGAGTAAATGGCAAGGTTGATACCAGCCTTGCGTTTCGAAATCGGACGTCGCGACTCTTCCTCTCATACAGCGCAGTTACGCCACTTGTCACAGCATGAGAATGAATTTAGATCAATTGTCTCAACGGTTGTTGGGCATCACTGCAGAAGCCTGACGCTATAAATGTAACTTGTCTCAAGAGCAAGCGTTTTGTACTTGCAGTACGATGTCGATAAATCTTCTACACTCAATGTCTTTGGATTGCAGTTATACCACATTCTAACTACATATACTTTATAATCAAATGCGTTTCACATCCGCTTGGTTTGCCGGTCACTGTAAGTGATACACAGTATTCCGAGGCGCATGTTTTATCATTATCACCTGGTGGATCATAAACATACGATTTTCTATTTTAATCCGCGAAATACCGGATGTTCCAAAAAAAGATTCATCCGATTTCACTAGGCCACATCTTATACATGAATGAGGATAGAAACTTCAGGTGAATTTTAAGTTACACATAGAAACTAAAAGTTGAACTTGGTACGAGCTGTAAGTTGTTGGTTCATGTGGATAGTCGGTAGGGACCCTACTTGTCCATTACCCATTTATGCCGCTTCCCGATAACGACAACATAACAACAACAAAATTTATGTGTCATGAAGTCATTTCTGAAAGTATTAGTATGGACTGTAGCCTTGTATGAGAGTGAATCATGGACGATAAATAGTTTAGACAAGAAGAGAATAGAAGCTTTAGAAATGTGGTGCTACAGAAGAATGCTGAAGATTAGATGGGTGGATCACATAACTAATGAGGAAGTATTGAATCGGATTGGGGAGAAGAGAAGTTTGTGGCACAACTTGACCAGAAGAAGGGATCGGTTGGTAGGACATGTTCTGAGGCATCAAGGGATCACCAATTTCGTATTGGAGGGCAGCGTGGAGTGTAAAAATCGTAGAGGGAGACTACACTAAGCAGATTCAGAAGGATGTAGGTTGCAGTAGGTAATGGGAGATGAAGAAGCTTGCACAGGATAGAGTAGCATGGAGAGCTGCATCAAACCAGTTTCAGGACTGAACACCACAACAACAATAACAACAACAACAACAACAAAAACTGTTTTTCATGTTCCGGTTCGACCCGTGCAATTCAGTTACAACTGTGCAGTGTGATGTTCCTCGACATAGGACACTGCGTCTTCTAAATGTCAAAGAATTCGACACTAGGACCAGCAGTTAGAAGACGCCGGCTATTTATACAGGATGATTCCATGATGACGTTTCAGACTTTCAGGAATGATGTAGGAGGGTAAATGTGTCAATACCAGGTAAAGGACACTGGTCCGGAAACGACCGATATGGAAGTTACAAGCGAAAACCATTACATCGGTTTATGTGTACCCGTACATATGTTTCCATGATTGCAGTTCCTGGAACATATCATACTTCTTATTCGTCAGCGGATGTGGTTCCAGCATAATGGAGCTTCGTCTGTTAATGAGGGAGCCACTGCAGTCACCGTTGACCAGAACGATATGAGTGTAAAGTATGCTACCATACAGGCAGCTCTGACTGAAGTTGCACGCATTTAAGAAGGTAACATGCTAGGTTGACTCGTTATATGAACTGGTTCAGCGATTGGAGTGTTTTATGTAAGGCAGGAGTAGGCAATGACGGGATAGAATAGTTTCAAGTTAGAGCTCCACAGTTAAGTGCAATAATATGTGATATATCGTCAGCACCATTTTATAAAAGCTTTAGGGTGAGCTTAGATACTGCACAGGTGGAGGACGGTAATCAAGTTAGGAGCCGCAGCTGTTAAGACTACACAATGACCTCGCGCAGCTACCTCATCCTCTGCATTCTGTTTTTATTTATGTTTTCATTTTTTGTCAACATCTCTTGACTGATTGGCTGCCGCTCGCTACGAATTCATCTTCTGTGCCAACCTTTCCATCACTTAACAGGAACTTACATCCTCAGTTATTTGCTGGGTATATTCCACTTCCATATTTACAGTTTTTACCCTCTAAGATTCCCACTAGTACCATGAAAGTTATTTCCCAGTGTCTTAACAAATGTCCTATCGTCCTGTCCCTTCCTCTTATCAGTGATTCCCGTACATCCCATTTCACAAGGATTCTGTGGATAAACTCCTGGCCGGCCGCGGTGGTCTCGCGGTTCTAGGCGCTCAGTCCGGAGCCGCGGGACTACTACGGTTGCAGGTTCGAATCCTGCCTCGGGCATGGAGGTGTGTGATGTCTTTAGGTTAGATAGGTTTAAGTAGTTCTAAGTTGTAGGGGACTGATGACCTAGATGTTAAGTCCCATAGTGCTCAGAGCCATTTGAACCATTTGATAAACTCCTCTTTCCTTACCTTATCAGTCCATCGCATTTTAACATTCTTATGCAGCCTCGCACCTCAAATGCTTCGGTTCTCTTCTTTTCCGGTTTCCCCACAGTCCGTGTTTCACAACCATAAAGTGTTGCACTCCAAATGAACTCTCAGAAATGTCTCCCTCAAATTAGGGCCTTTGTTTAATACTAATAGACTTCTCTTGCCTAAGAATGTTATCTCTGACAGTCCTAGTCCGCTTTTTGTGATCTCTTTGCTCTGTGCATCATGGGTTTGCTACCCAGGTAGCATAATCTGAAACCAATGATCGATGGGTAGCGTCTCTGATCAGTAATCAGATCGTCCTGAGTCCTGGATTCGAACCTTGCTAGTGCTTACATTCTGAATAAAAGTCATCAGCATTGGTGGCCATAGACTTCCGGCATGAGAAGTCTCCTCGTTCTGCCAACGCCTAGACAAAGAGGGCAGAGAAGCACTCTCTTGCCCTTGGAGTGGGAAACTGCTCCAAACAGACAGAAGAACCAGCAATGATCCATTGCATGAGGACACAGAAGGCAATGCAAAACCACTGCATTAAAGACATATAAGGGGTACCCATAGGACACATGACCTGTAATTGATAACGTGTCAAGACGACCTATCCATTGGCAAAAGACTCCGGACTAATCCCCCAGGAGTAGGAATAGAAAGGTAGAGCAGACAGTGAGTTACAGTGAACAGTCCAGAAATAGGGTTCTTCTTACCAGATACGATAGCAAACCAGCACCAACTATAGTAGTTCAGGAACACATTGTGACCTCGCAAGCAGAAGATGAAGAGACCAATTATACTGGGGTATCGAACAGTAATTCACTATGCAGAGGTAGATGAAAATCCAATAGTCACACGGGAGTGGAATGTGGTTGTAGGGGAAGGAATGGAAAGGTTACAGAAGAATACCATCTTGGTAGTAAGAATGAGAAAGACTTATTGAGTCTGTAAGGTGTCAAACAAATAACACACGTTACATTGAATTCCTGAAACAATTATGATTAACTCAATATATCACAGGACATAGTTATGAGAAAGTGTACAGAATTTTATTGATACGTAAAGTCAAGCGAATAAACACAACAACGTTTCATGAATATGAGCGACTAACACACTGGTAATTGCATGCAAATTTTGTATATTCAACCATGACCTGTTGTTAAACATTTTCACGGTTGTTGGGCTAAGTTGAAGCTGAAACGCGAGATGTCTAATCTAACGAAAAGGATTGATCAACCACTGTAGAGTTATGAATTGTTTTAATTGTGTACTTCTTTTTGTTTGCTCTTTACCAACCTCATTCAATTTTTAGTATTTTCATTGTGCATTTTAGCGTAATTGATATCCCTGGCCCTTAATTGTACTTAATTTGTTTGTATTTTTATCCACCCCTAGACACTGTCATCAGCCATCTTGCCATTAAAGAACCTTATAATAGTTAGAAATATCACCTCACAGTTCTGAACATCCAGTATTAATATTTTACCATCCTGCACATTATTTTCCTAATATTGCTATGGCATGAAGTCATACGTTGAGTAAAAATAAACCTTAATAACGAAAATCTAAAATTTTCATTTTCTGCTAACATATAGCTGCGCCTGAACCCGTACACTGCTTTCTGTTAGCGATAACGTTTCCTTTACAGGGAGTGTAGTGGAACTGACATTGAGATCATTGTCTGATTTCACCAGTGTCCGTTCTGCTGCACTCTTCTGACTCTGCATGTGTGAGATGGTATCTTCCTACCTTGCAGGCTGTAGGTTCAACACCAAATTTCTAAAACACTCACAGAGCGTCATTGTGAAACTGTGGTAGGAAGATAGATCAGAATCACTCTTACACATGATAGAAGTCATGAGCTAAATTTCAGCTAGTAATAGCGAATACTCTGTTCAAGAATCACAAGAGGTGGAGGTATACTTGAAAATGGCTGAGAGATAAGTGAAGATCGTGTTAGTTTACACCAGGGACAGACAGAGATTCCGAAAACAGATATTGGGTTGTAAGGCGTACACAGGAGCAGATATGGAGTCAGATCACAATTTAGTTTGGTTTGGTTGTTTGGGGAAGGAGACCAGACAGCGTGGTCATCGGTCTCATCGGATTAGGGAAGGATGGGGAAGGAAGTCGGCCGTGCCCTTTCAGAGGAACCATCCCGGCATTTGCCTGGAGTGATTTAGGGAAATCACGGAAAACCTAAATCAGGATGGGCGGACGCGGAATTGAACCGTCGTCCTCCCGAATGCGAGTCCAGTGTCCACAATTTAGTAATGATGGAGAGTAGGCTGAAGTTTAAGAGACTAGTCAGAAAGAATCAATGCACAAAAAACCGGGCCACAGAAATACTATGGAATGAAGAGATGCGTTTGAAGTTCTCTGAGGATATAGATAATGTATAATGAATACTTGTAATGAATGGAGTTCACTTGAAGAGAAATTGACGTATCTAAAACGGTCAATCACAGCAGCTGAAAAGAAAGACATACGTGCGAAAAAGGTAACTCCCAAAAAGCCGTGAGCAATAGAAGAAATACTCCAGCTGATTGATGTAAGAAGGAAGTACAAAAACAATTACAGAAATTCAGGAACTCAGAAGTCAAAGTCTCTTAGGAAAGAAATAAATGTGAAGGAATCGAAAAAGAAATGGTTGTCGAAAGGATTGACCCAGCATGTAGAAAAATCAAAACAACCTTTGATGATAATACAAACCAGGGGCTATAACATTAAGAGTGCAATGCGAATTCCACTGTCTAATCCAGAGGATAGAACAGATAGTTGGAAAGAGTACAATGCAGGCTTCTATGGGGGGAGGGTGGGGGGGGGGGGGTGGGACTTGTCTGATGACGTGTGGAACAAGAAACAGGAATCAACGGGGAAGAGAAAGGGGATCCAGGTTAGAATCAGAATTTAAAACAGTTTCAGACGACTTAAGATCAAATAAGCAATAGGGATACATAAGAATTCCTAAAATCATTCAGGGAAGTGTCTACCAAACGACTATTCAAGTTCGTGTGTAAAATGTATGAGAGTGGCGATATACCTTCAGAAGTTCGAAAAAAAATCATCGACAAAATTCTGAAAATTGCAAGAACCGACAAGTGCAAGAATTATCGCACATTCACCTTAACAGCTCATGCGTCCAAGTTTCTGACAAGAATAATACACCGAAGAATGAAAAGAAAATTAATAATCTGCTAGATGACGATCAGTTTGTATTTAGGAGAGGTAAAGGCAGCAGAAAGCCAGTTCTGACGTTGCAGTTGATAATGGCAGCATGACTGTAGAAAAATCAAGACAATTTCATAGGAGTTGTCGACCTGGAGAAAGCGTTCGTCAGTGTAAAAGGTTGTAAGATGTACGTAATTCTGGGAAAAATAGGTGTAAGCTATAAGAAAAGACTGGTAAACTACAATAAATACAAGAACAAAGATTGAATAAGGCTGGAAAACAAACAGCGAAATGTTCGGATTAAAAAAGTAGTAAGATAGGAATGTAGTCTTTCGCTCTTACTGTTCATTCTAAACATCGAGCAAGCAACGATGGAAATAAAAGAAAGGTTCAAGAGAGGCATTAAAATTCAACTCTTATTGCATCATTTCATGTACTTAAATGTTAAACAAAGTCAGGGGGAGACAAAAGCATTGTCATGCTTCTTTGTTAGGCGGTAGCTTCATTAGTCATCTTTCCGTTGAGACCTAGAGTGATAGTAGTGTCCCGAGGTAAACTTTTTATCGCATTTGTAATACGATTTGGATATCCGCTTTTCGTAAATATCTTTCAAAATTCCTGTGTATTGGATTTGTCAAAATCTTTTTTTTTTAATCGATAAAAGCAATTGTTTCTTTATTATATTCGCTGCGTTTTAGTATTATCTGCTGTAAAATAAAAACTACGCCTATCATAGAGCGTCGTTCCTAAAACCCATCTGTTCCGCATGCAGTACTACTTATGTTATGTTTTTTTAAGTCTTGTATTTAAAATCTTAGCATATATCTTGTTCGCTGTCTAGTGAACTTATCCCTCTGTAGTTACGGCGTAGGCCCTTGCCCTCTTTTTTAAAAAGTGATAGTACTCTAGTAATCTTTCAGTCTCTTGGAATACTCTTGCTCTTCCATTTATAAAATAAATTACACTCCTGGAAATGGAAAAAAGAACACATTGACACCGGTGTGTCAGACCCACCATACTTGCTCCGGACACTGCCAGAGGGCTGTACAAGCAATCATCACACGCACGGCACAGCGGACACACCAGGAACCGCGGTGTTGGCCGTCGAATGGCGCTAGCTGCGCAGCATTTGTGCACCGCCGCCGTCAGTGTCAGCCAGTTTGCCGTGGCATACGGAGCTCCATCGCAGTCTTTAACACTGGTAGCATGCCGCGACAGCGTGGACGTGAACCGTATGTGCAGTTGACGGACTTTGAGCGAGGGCGTATAGTGGGCATGCGGGAGGCCGGGTGGACGTACCGCCGAATTGCTCAACACGTGGGGCGTGAGGTCTCCACAGTACATCGATGTTGTCGCCAGTGGTCGGCGGAAGGTGCACGTGCCCGTCGATCTGGGACCGGACCGCAGTGACGCACGGATGCACGCCAAGGCCGTAGGATCCTACGCAGTGCCGTAGGGGACCGCACCGCCACTTCCCAGCAAATTAGGGACACTGTTGCTCCTGGGGTATCGGCGAGGACCATTCGCAACCATCTCCATGAAGCTGGGCTACGGTCCCGCACACCGTTAGGCCGTCTTCCGCTCACGCCCCAACATCGTGCAGCCCACCTCCAGTGGTGTCGCGACGGCGTGAATGGAGGGACGAATAGAGACGTGTCGTCTTCAGCGATGAGAGTCGCTTCTGCCTTGGTGCCAATGATGGTCGTATGCGTGTTTGGCGCCGTGCAGGTGAGCGCCACCATCAGGACTGCATACGACCGAGGCACACAGGGCCAACACCCGGCATTATGGTGTGGGGAGCGATCTCCTACACTGGCCGTACACCTCTGGTGATCGTCGAGGGGACACTGAATAGTGCACGGTACATCCAAACCGTCATCGAACCCATCGTTCTACCATTCCTAGACCGGCAAGGGAACTTGCTGTTCCAACAGGACAATGCACGTCCGCATGTATCCCGTGCCACCCAACGTGCTCTAGAAGGCGTAAGTCAACTACCCTGGCCAGCAAGATCTCCGGATCTGTCCCCCATTGAGCATGTCTGGGACTGGATGAAGCGTCCTCTCACGCGGTCTGCACGTCCAGCACGAACGCTGGTCCAACTGAGGCGCCAGGTGGAAATGGCATGGCAAGCCGTTCCACAGGACTACATCCAGCATCTCTACGATCGTCTCCATGGGAGAATAGCAGCCTGCATTGCTGCGAAAGGTGGATATACACTGTACTAGTGCCGACATTGTGCATGCTCTGTTGCCTGTGTCTATGTGCCTGTGGTTCTGTCAGTGTGATCATGTGATGTATCTGACCCCAGGAATGTGTCAATAAAGTTTCCCCTTCCTGGGACAATGATTTCACGGTGTTCTTATTTCAATTTCCAGGAGTGTATTAATGTATTGAACGCCTTGATTTTCCTTGCATAGCCAATGAACTCTCCCCTCCCCCCTCCACCCCCACACGCAGAATTCGTAGGTAGTTGGAGAGTCAATGAAGATACAGTGCTTAAGAGACCGTAACTTATCGCATTCTTTCAGCTCGGTTGCGCAACTTGGTAACTCAGCATTGGCACCTGAGGGGCGATCTGATACCATGTATGCAGCGGCCAGGTGACAGATCTTTATTAAATGACAGGCTGGCGGGTCCTCACACAGTGGATTGCTTGTCGCAGTCACATCGACTAAATATCTAGGCGCGACGTTGCAAAGCAGTCTGAAATTTAACAAACGAGGAAGCACAGTAGCAGGGAAGGCAAATAACAGTCTTTGATTTACAGGGAGAATTTTTGGAAAGTGTGGTTGATATGTAAAGCAGAGAGTGTATAAAACACAAATGCGACCCATTTTTGAGTGCTCCTCAAGTGCTTTGGGTCCGCAACAGATTGGATTAAACGAAGACATCGAAGCAAATGAGAGGCGGGCTGCTATATTTGTAAGTGATAGCATCGATCAGAGCCTGGATGTTTTGGAGATGTTTCGTGAACTCAAAGCGTAATTCCTGAAGCGATGACGACGTTCTTTTCGCGGAAATTTTCTGAGAAAATTTAGAGAACCGGCATCTGAAGCTGACAGCAGAACGATTCCGTTGCTGTGAATGTACATTTCGCTTAAGGATCACGAAGCCAGGAGAAATTAGGGCTCTTAAGAAGGCATGTAAACAGTCTTTTTCCTTCGCTCTGTCTGCGAATGGAACAGGAAAGGGAGTGATGAGTAGTGGTAAGATGTAAATGTCGAGTGACTAGGGCCTCCCGTCGGGTAGACCGCTCGCCGGGTGAAAGTCTTCCGATTTGACACCACTTCGCCGACTTGCGCGTCGACGGGGATGAAATAATGATGATGATTAGGACAACACAACACCCAGTCCCTGAGCGGAGAAATTGTCCGAGCCAGCCGTGAATCGAAACCGGGCCCTTAGGATTGACATTCTGTCGTGCCGACCACTCATTTACCGGGGACGGACGATGAGTAGTGGTGGAAAGTACCATCTGCCAGAAACTATACATAGAGGTTTTTTTATTTATTTGATTTATTTAGTCCTTCAAATCCTATATGTATAGAATGTATACAAGGATATTGGACATGGTTAGGTATTTACAAGATAAAAATACAGTTTGTATTGCAATGCTAAGGACTAGATAGTCAGGTAATTTCGCACAGATTCTTAAATACAACAAACATCACAGGCAACATACAAAGTAGAATATTAATAATGCATCTTTAATTTTGTTGTTTGGCTTTTATATATTCTGTCAGACTGTAAAAGCAATGATTAATTAAATATGCCTTTAATTCAGCCTTAAAACTATAGAGTTTACCTATTGATTTAATATCTTTAGGTAGATTATTGAAAATCTTTATCCCAGTATGTAGTGTGCCGTTTTGGCACAATGATGTTCTCACCTGTTTCACATGGAGGTCAGATTTTTGCCTTGTATTGTGTGCATGTATATCTTCATTTTTTAATAAGGTATCTGCGTGTCTATCAATATATTGTTTGATGAAAACTGATATTTCGTAGATAAAAATGCAAGGAAGAGGAAGAACTGACAGTTTTTTTAATATGGGTCAGCACGATTTCTTATTCTTTACCCCTTCAATAATTCTTAGTATTCTCTTTTGCATTCTGAAAAGTTTAATATTTGTTGTTGTATTGGCCCAGAAGATTATGCCATATTTAATTACAGAATGCACATAGGAGTAGTGTACATTTAACAGGCTGGCTTTGCTGCAACATGTTTTTAAGATTCGTATCATGTAACAGGTTTTGCTTAGTTTTCTTTGCAAATATTCAATATGTACCTCCCATTTTGTGTTGTTCTGGAGCCAGAGTCCCAGAAATTTAGTGCTATTAACACTTTCAAGAACTCTGTCCCTAAGTTCTATTTCTATGTTTGGGTGGTGTCTTCCTTTTACATTACAGAAGTTCAGTGCTACTGTCTTTTCTTTGTTTATAATTAGCTTGTTGTAGCTGAACCACTGTTCATTGTTTGTATAGCGGAGTCTTTTAGTTTTTCTTCTGTTTTACCACTAATATGGAAGCTTCTATCGTCTGCGCGGATGCGGATACCCGCGGTATTTGTTACTAGGCGGATAAAATCGTGACCGGCGCGGATATCCACGGGTCATCTGCGGATAATGAGCAAGGCATCTGCCCAGTACGTATGCTGCAATGTTAGTTGAAAACTTCAAGTCTGTTGACATTCTTGGAATCTTGCAGGGCCCGGGTAGAGCGGGTATCTGTTGTCCTCGCCCCTGGCTACGACCGACGTAGCTGTACCCAAGAGACCTGCGCCTAATCCGTTTCCGCGACCGTGTCTTTTGTGTGGCCTGTGAAGTACTCTCTGCGTGGCAAACCTGCCCACTGTCTACCAGACAGGTGCCCGTTGCAATTTTCCGCTGCCTTCAGTTAGCGCTTTGTAGTGACCGAGTGACAACGTGCATCGTAGCAAATATCAGTGAGAGTTCTTTCTTCAAATGAACACCATATCGATGGATACAATTTCGTGTGAGGTGAAAAAAGGTGATTTTACATTAGTGAAGGAAAACAAATTGAAATCGCCGATTTGGAAAAAATTCGCACACGTATTTGATGGCAACGAAAAGATAAAAGATATAGTGGCTTGTTTTGCATGTAAAAAAAGTATATTCCTACACTTGACACAAAAGTGGAACTTCAAATTTGCTAAAACATTCGCGTGAGGCTCGACAAAGTAGCATAATTACTTATTTAAATACCAAGAGAGACGTGAAAGTTCCTGAAGTTCCGCCAAATTTGAAGACAGCCGCGACAGAAAAACTTATCAATCTTGTCAGCAAAGACATTTTACCTTTCGAAGTTGCGTGTGGATCTGGGTTTCTCGAGACAGCACAGTTTCTTATTGATGTGGGGGCCAAGTACGGCGCAGTGAGTGCTAAGGAACTGCTACCTCATCCAACCACTCGTAATTTCTATAACCACTGATTTTGTTGTCACTCTTCGGAAGACGAGTTATTTCTTCCAGACAACGTCAATTATTGCTGGCAGTTTAACTTTTTCACAGGTGCGCCAGCGTTTTGCAGTGTAGGCCTAATACTGTAAACATTTTCACCTGGAAATGACGAGGACTGAACGCGTAAGCTGTAATATAATCATCAGCTGACATGAATGGCTTCAAAATTTGACACACCCAAGCAGTGATTAAAAAAAACTGTCGGTAAATGATGCAATGTGCTAGTAACAGTTTAAAAGCATCATGATTTTCAGCTGCCTTGGCACAAGAGCACCGAAATATAATTGTTTCTATACATGTATTTTTATAATTTAATACTATTACATTGAATTTTATTTTTTTAAATAGAAGAATTAAATGATCTGCTGAACGGAATGAACAGTCTAATGAGTACACAGTATGGTTTGAGAGTAAATCGGAGAAAGACGAAGGTAATGAGAAGTAGTAGAAATGAGAACAGCGAGAAACTTAACATCAGGATTGATGGCCACGAAGTCATTGAAGTTAAGGAATTCTGCTACCTATGCAGTAAAATAACCAATGACGGTCGGAGCAAGGAAGACATCAAAAGCAGTCTCGCTATGGCAAAAAAGGTATTTCTGGCCAAGAGAAGTCTACTAATATCAAATACCGGCCTTAATTTGAGGAAGAAATTTCTGAGGATGTACACTCCTGGAAATTGAAATAAGAACACCGTGAATTCATTGTCCCAGGAAGGAGAAACTTTATTGACACATTCCTGGGGTCAGATACATCACATGATCACACTGACAGAACCACAGGCACATAGACACAGGCAACAGAGCATGCACAATGTCGGCACTAGTACAGTGTATATCCACCTTTCGCAGCAATGCAGGCTGCTATTCTCCCATGGAGACGATCGTAGAGATGCTGGATGTAGTCCTGTGGAACGGCTTGCCATGCCATTTCCACCTGGCGCCTCGGACCAGCGTTCGTGCTGGACGTGCAGACCGCGTGAGACGACGCTTCATCCAGTCCCAAACATGCTCAATGGGGGACTGATCCGGAGATCTTGCTGGCCAGGGTAGTTGACTTACACCTTCTAGAGCACGTTGGGTGGCACGGGATACATGCGGACGTGCATTGTCCTGTTGGACAGCAAGTTCCCTTGCCGGTCTAGGAATGGTAGAACGATGGGTTCGATGACGGTTTGGATGCACCGTGCACTATTCAGTGTCCCCTCGACGATCATCAGAGGTGTACGGCCAGTGTAGGAGATCGCTCCCCACACCATGATGCCGGGTGTTGGCCCTGTGTGCCTCGGTCGTATGCAGACCTAATTGTAGCGCTCACCTGCACGGCGCCAAACACGCATACGACCATGATTGGCACCAAGGTAGAAGCGACTCTCATCGCTGAAGACGACACGTCTCCATTCGTCCCTCCATTCACGCCTGTCGCGACACCACTGGAGGCGGGCTGCACGATGTTGGAGCGTGAGCGGAAGACGGCCTAACGGTGTGCGGGACCGTAGCCCAGCTTCATGGAGACGGTTGCGAATGGTCCTCGCCGATACCCCAGGAGCAACAGTGTCCCTAATTTGCTGGGAAGTGGCGGTGCGGTCCCCTACGGCACTGCATAGGATCCTACGGTCTTGGCGTGCATCTGTGCGTCGCTGCGGTCCGGTCCCAGGTCGACGGGCACGTGCACCTTCCGCCGACCACTTGCGACAACTTCGATGTACTGTGGAGACCTCACGCCCCACGTGTTGAGCAATTCGGCGGTACGTCCACCCGGCCTCCCGCATGCCGACTATACGCCCTCGCTCAAAGTCCGTCAACCACACATACGGTTCACGTCCACGCTGTCGCGGCATGCTACCAGTGCTAGAGACTGCGATGGAGCTCCGTATGCCACGGCAAACTGGCTGACACTGACGGCGGCGGTGCACAAATGCTGCGCAGCTAGCGCCATTCGACGGCCAACACCGCGGTTCCTGGTGTGTCCGCTGTGCCGTGCGTGTGATCATTGCTTGAACAGCCCTCTCGCAGTGTCCGGAACAAGTATGGTGAGTCTGACACACCGGTGTCAATGTGTTCTTTTTTCCATTTCCAGAAGTGTATGTCTGGAGTTCAGCATTGTATGGTAGTGAAACATGGACTGTGGGAAAACCGGAACAGAAGAGAATCGAATCATTTGAGATGTGGTGCTATAGACGAATGTTGAAAATTAGGTGAACTGATAAGGTAAGGAATGAGGAGGTTCTAGGCAGAATCGGAGAGGAAAGGAATATGTGGAAAACACTGATAAGGAGAAGGGCAGGATGATAGGACATCTGCTAAGACATGAGGGAATGACTTCCATGGTACTAGAGGGAGCTGTAGAGGGGTAAAACTGTAGAGGAAACAGAGATTGGAATACGTCAAGCAAATAATTGAGGACGTAGGTTGCAAGTGCTACTCTGAGATGAAGAGGTTGGCACAGGAAAGGAATTCGTGGCCGGCCGCATCAAACCGGTCAGTAGACTGAAGACCAAAAAAAAAAAAAAAAAAAAGAAAGCAGCGTTTCCCAATCTCACGAGATCCGAGCCGCTAATGTGTGAGCTCCGGAGCGCCAATGCTATCCTGTTTTGAATTGTCTGCTGTGATTTAAGAAGTCAAAAGTAGTTTAAGTTGTCGCAGAAATGGCACCCAAACAATAACTATGTCATTCCATACGATAACTCTAAGTACTACTGTCTATTACTATTAATTACTCATTCAAAACTTAAATATATGCGGATGCAGATAAGGAACTTTCGGATGCGGTGTGGATGCGGATTGCACTTTTCCTATCCGCACAGACCTCAATGTCTATACAATGCTTGGCCGCCAGGCTAGCCCCGCGGTCTAATGCGCTGCTTTCCGAGGGGGAAGGCGTGCCGGTCCCAGGCACGAATAACCCCGGCGGATTAGTGTCGAGGTCCTGTGTGCCGGCCAGCCTGTGAATGGTTCTTAAGGCGGTTTTCCATCTACCTCGGAGAATGCGGGCTGGTTCCCCTTATACCGCGTCAGTTACACTATGTCGGCGATTGTCGCGCATAACACTGTCTCCACGTATTTGTACACCATAACTACTGTACTAGGGCTACACTCATCTGGTATGATATGATACCGAGGGGGGGAGGGGAGAGGGAGGGGGAGGATCCGAATGTCAAATTTTCAAATGAGTGTGAATTCTTAGAATTCCAAAGGGAGCAAACTGCTGTGGTCATCGGTCCATAGACTTACACACTATTTAAACTAACTTATGCTAAGAACAACACACACACCCATGCCCGAGGGAGGACTCGAACCTCCGGCGGGAGAGGCCGCGCAATCCGTGACATGGCGCCTCAAACCGCGCGGCCACTCCGCGCGGCAGAGGTTCCACTGTGGGCCGAACCGCACAATAACTCCAGGTTCGATGTGGGGCAGCGGTGGGTTGGATGGACTGCTGTGGTCTGTTGTGCGGTAGTGAGCCACGGAGAACAACGGCGGGACGAAGCATCTCCGTCGTTTTGAGGCCCCCGGTTTAATATGCACACTATACACTACGGTGCTTGCGCAGTATGTATATAGATATAGATGTAGATCTGTCGTTTGCGTCCCTTTAAGAACTACGTGTTAGTTTTGTGTGCTAGTAAGTCCTGGATCCACACACAAATCTGGTCCAATAGTCGGTAATCTCCTATTGTGTTCACTGAACTGAGAATTTCTTTAGTTTTCCTGTAGCTGGTCAGCGATTTTCAAGCCTGACGTACTACTGTCCGGTTAGATTAGATTAGTACTTGTTCCATAGATCATGAATACGACACTTCGTAATGATGTGGAACGTGTCAGGTTAATAAAAGGTGTCTATACAAGATATTACATTAGACAAAATATTACATGACACACAATATTTTTAATTTTTTGTGGGGGTTGAGGAAATTACCCACTTACTATATCCAAAAATTCACCTAATGAGTAGGAGTTGCCATTAAGAAATTCTTTTAATTTCCTTTTAAATGCTATATGGCTGTCAGACTTTTGATGCTGTTAGATAAGTGACCAAAGACTTTTGTGGCAGCATAATTTACCCTCTTCTGAGCCAAAGTTAAATTTAACCTGGAGTAGTGAAGATCATCCTTTATCCTAGTGTTGTAGCCATGTACACTGCTATTACTTTTGAATTCGTTCGAATTGTTAATAACAAATTTCATAAGTGAATATATATATTGTGAGGCTACAGTTACGAGTTGTGGCTCTTTAAATAAGTGTTGCAGGATGATTTTGGGTGAGCTCCAGCAATAATTCTGATTATACGCTTTTGTGCAATGAACACCCTTTTACTCTGCTTTTACTCAGAATGTGATTCCATACGAAAGCAAAGAATGAAAATAGGCGTGGTAAGCTAATTTACTGAGATGCATATCGCCAAAATTTGCAATGCCCCTAATAGCGTAAGTAGCTGAACTCAAACGCTTCAGCAAATCCTCAGTGTGTCTTTTCCAGTTCAACCTCTAATCAAGGCGTACACCAAGAAATTTTGAATACTCTACCCTAGCTACCCATTTCTGATCGAAGTCTACATTTATTAATGGGGTCATTCCATTTACTGTGTGGAACCGTATATACTGTGTTTTGTCAAAGTTTAATGAGAGCCCATTTGCAGAGACCCATTTAATGATTTTCTGAAAAACATCGTTTACAATTTCACCAGATAATTCTTGTCTGTCGGGTGTGATAGCTATACTTGTATCATCGGCAAAACGTACCAGCTTTGCATCTTAGTGAGTGTAGAATGGCAAGTCATTAATACACTCCTGGAAATGGAAAAAAGAACACATTGACACCGGTGTGTCAGACCCACCATACTTGCTCCGGACACTGCCAGAGGGCTGTACAAGCAATGATCACACGCACGGCACAGCGGACACACCAGGAACCGCGGTGTTGGCCGTCGAATGGCGCTAGCTGCGCAGCATTTGTGCACCGCCGCCGTCAGTGTCAGCCAGTTTGCCGTGGCATACGGAGCTCCATCGCAGTCTCTAACACTGGTAGCATGCCGCGACAGCGTGGACGTGAACCGTATGTGCAGTTGACGGACTTTGAGCGAGGGCGTATAGTCGGCATGCGGGAGGCCGGATGGACGTACCGCCAAATTGCTCAACACGTGGGGCGTGAGGTCTCCACAGTACATCGATGTTGTCGCCAGTGGTCGACGGAAGGAGCACGTGCCCGTCGACCTGGGACCGGACCGCAGCGACGCACAGATGCACGCCAAGACCGTAGGATCCTACGCAGTGCCGTAGGGGACCGCACCGCCACTTCCCAGCAAATTAGGGACACTGTTGCTCCTGGAGTATCGGCGAGGACTATTAGCAACCGTCTCCATGAAGCTGGGCTACGGTCCCGCACACCGTTAGGCCGTCTTCCGCTCACGCCCCAACATCGTGCAGCCCGCCTCCAGGTGTGAATGGAGGGACGAATGGAGACGTGTCGTCTTCAGCGATGAGAGTCGCTTCTGCCTTGGTGCCAATGATGGTCGTATGCATGTTTGGCGCCGTGCAGGTGAGCGCCACAATCAAGACTGCATACGACCGAGGCACACAGGGCCAACACCCGGCATCATGGTGTGGGGAGCGATCTCCTACACTGGCCGTACACCTCTGGTGATCGTCGAGGGGACACCGAATAGTGCACGGTACATCCAAACCGTCAACGAACCGATCGTTCTACTATTCCTAGACCGGCAAGGGAACTTGCTGTTCCAACAGGACAATGCACGTCCGCATGTATCCCGTGCCACCCAACGTGCTCTAGAAGGTGTAAGTCAACTACCCTGGCCAGCAAGATCTCCGGATCTGTCCCCCATTGAGCATGTTTGGGACTGGATGAAGCGTCGTCTCACGCGGTCTGCACGTCCAGCACGAACGCTGGTCCAACTGAGGCGCCAGGTGGAAATGGCATGGCAAGCCGTTCCACAGGACTACATCCAGCATCTCTACGATCGTCTCCATGGTAGAATAGCAGCCTGCATTGCTGCGAAAGGTGGATATACACTGTACTAGTGCCGACATTGTGCATGCTCTGTTGCCTGTGTCTATGTGCCTGTGGTTCTGTCAGTGTGATCATGTGATGTATCTGACCCCAGGAATGTGTCAATAAAGTTTCCCCTTCCTGGGACAATGAATTCACGGTGCTCTTATTTCAATTTCCAGGAGTGTATATAGGGTGTTACAAAAAGGTACGGGCAAACTTTCAGGAAACATTCCTCACACACAAATAAAGAGAAAGAGGTTATATGGACATGTGTCCGGAAACGCTTAATTTCCATGTTAGAGCTTATTTTAGTTTCGTCAGTATGTACCGTACTTCCTCGATTCACCGCCAGTTGGCCCAATTGAAGGAAGGTAATGTTGACTTCGGTGCTTGTGTTGACATGCGACTCATTGCTCCACAGTACTAGCATCAACCACATCAGTACGTAGCATCAACAGGTTAGTGTTCATCACGAACGTGGGTTTGCAGTCAGTGCAATGTTTACAAATGCGGAGTTGTCAGATGCCCATTTGATGTATGGATTAGCACGGGGCAATAGCCGTGGCGCGGTACGTTTGTATCGAGACAGATTTCCAGAACGAAGGTGTCCCGACAGGAAGATGTTCGAAGCAATTGATCGGCGTCTTAGGGAGCACGGAACATCCAGCCTATGACTCGCGACTGGGGAAGACCTAGAACGACGAGGACACCTGCAATGGACGAGGCAATTCTTCGTGAAGTTGATGTTAACCCTAATATCAGCGTCAGAGAAGTTGCTGCTGTACAAGGTAACGTTGACCTCGTCACTGTATGGAGAGTGCTACGGGAAAACCAGTTGTTTCCGTACCATATACAGTGTGTGCAGGCACTATCAGCAGCTGATTGGGCTCTACGGGTACACTTCTGCGAATGGTTCATCCAACAATGTGTCAATCCTCATTTCAGCGCAAATGTTCTCTTTACGGCTGAGGCTTCATTCCAACGTGATCAAATTGTAAATTTTCACAATCAACATGTGTGGGCTGACGAGAATTGTGCAATCACGTCATCAACACAGATTTTCTGTGAACGTTTGGGCAGGCATTGTTGGTGATGTCTTGACCGGGCCCCATGTTCTTCCACCTTCGCTAAATGGAGCACGTTATCATGATTTCATACGGGATACTCTACCTGTGCTGCTAGAACATGTGCCTTTACAAGTACGACACAACATGTGGTTCATGCACGATGGGGCTCCTGCACATTTCAGTCGAAGTGTTCCTACACTTCTCAACGACAGATTCGGTGACCGATGGATTGGTAGAGGCGGACCAATTCCATGGTCTCCACGCTCTCCTGACCTCAACCCTCTTGACTTTCATTTATGGGTGCATTTGAAAGCTCTTGTCTACGCAACCCCAGTACCAGATGTAGAGACTCTTCGTGCTCGTATTGTGGATGGCTGTGATACAATACGCCATTCTCCAGGGCTGCATCAACGCATCAGGGATTCCATGCGACAGAGGGTGGATGCATGTATCCTCGCTAACGGGGGACATTTTGAACATTTCCTGTAACAAAGTGTTTGAAGTCACGCCGGTACGTTCTGTTGCTGTGTGTTTCCATTCCACGGTTAATGTGATTTGAAGAGAAGCCATAAAATGAGCTCTAACATGGAAAGTAAGCGTTTCCGGACACATGTCCACATAACATATTTTCTTTCTTTGTGTGTGAGGAACGTTTCCTGAAAGCTTGGCCGTACTTTTTTGTAACGCCCTGTATATTAAGAACAGCAGAGGTCGCAAAACCGAACCTTGCGGCAGCTCATTGTTGATTCTTCCCCATTCTGAGAAATCATCAGTTTCTTGCATATTGTGTGAGCTGTTTATTTCAACATTGTGCACTCTTCCAGTTAGGTATGATTTAAACCATTTGAGCAATGTCCAATTCACACCACAGTACCTGAGCTTATCTAGAAGTGTAGAATGGTAGTTTACACATTTATCCACTGGAACACGTTTCAGCGGAAAACAAGTAAACGTGTGACGTAAGTGCGTGTTCCGAAACAGAGCGACGGGAGGAACGTGACAGAGCTACGGTGCAAAGTATCTGTCCCTCACGAGGTTGGGGCGCAGCGCTGCGGCGCGGCCCTGCTGTGCGGCTGACGGGCAGCTCGCGGACAGGGGCTCTCGGTCGGCTGCGCTCCGCCTGCCGCGCTGTCCGGCGCAGACGGACGGCCAGCGCGCCTGAGCGATGGCGCCAGCGGACGCCATTAATCTCTGACGTCACGATACGCCGGACACGCCCCGCCTGGACGGGGAAGTCCCGATCGAGGCGGCGCGCTCAAGCGCAGGTCGAAAGGTGACCGCTCCCGTTTTTCTTTGACAGAATTTGTTCTGCTATGGAGTCGTTCTTCACTTGTTGCTATTTTGCGTCCCAGAACAATATCGACACTCGCAATCCTCGTTCTGCTGTACGTGCCACTGTTTCTATTTTACCACAGTTCTGTTACGCGGGAATCTCTTGGTGGCAGTAGAAGCACATGCCTGCTCTCTAAACTTTATTGGTTCAAATGGCTCTCACAAGGGAAGCTCCCCATCGCACCCCCCCCCCCTCCCCCTCAGATTTAGTTATAAGTTGGCACAGTGGATAGACCTTGAAAAATTGAACACAGATCAGTCCAGAAAACAGGAAGACGTTATGTAGAACTATGAAAAAAATAAGCAAAACATACAAACTGTGTAGTTCATGTGCAAGATAAGCAACATCAAGGAAACTTCGCGATCAGCAGCGCCGTGGTCCCGCGGTTAGCGTGAGCAGCTGCGAAACTAGAGGTCCTTGGCTCAATTCTTCTCTCGAGAGAAAAGTTTAAATTTTTATATACTCAACTTCGCTCTCCAAAATTCCAGGACATGTTCAGATTTGCTTGGACATATGCAGGATTTGACGGTGTACGCACGGAAAAATTGGAAAACGTTAAAAACATATCTTTTGACAGAACACAGGGAAAACTGTGCGACTGTGAAACTGTTGCATTCATTTGTTGCAGTTTACGTGCCAAACTCTTATGTTTTCATAACTTTTTTGGGAGTGACTATCACATCCACAAGAAAACCTAAATCGGGCAAGGTAGAAGAATCTTTTAACGCATTCACTAAGCGTACAAGTCAGGTGGGTTGACGCCGTCGCCAGTGTCGTAAAGAATATATGAGACGTGTTTTCCTGTGGAGGAATCGGTTGACCTATGACATTGCGATCAAATGTTTTCGTTTTCCATTGGAGAGGCACGTCCTTTCGTCTTCCAATCGCACGGTTTTGCGGTGCGGTCACAAAACACAGACACTTAACTTATTACAGTGAACAGTGACGTCAATGAACGAACGGACAGATCATAACTTTGCGAAAATAAAGAAAGAAAACATTTCTCTCGAGAGCAAACTTGAACCGAGGATTTCTCGTTCCGCGGCTGCTCACGCTAACCACGGGACCACAGTTCTCCTAAGCCCAGATTATCCTTGATGTTGCTTACCTTGCGCATGGACTACTCAGTTTGTATATTTTGCTTATTTTTTTCATAGTTCTATACAACTTCTTCCTGTTTTCTCGATTCATCTGTGTTCAGTTTTTCAAGGTCTATGCACTGTACCAACTTATAACTAAATCTGATGGGGGTGCGATGGGAGGTTCCCTTGTCAGCACTATGGGACTTAACATCTGAGGTAATGAGTCCCCTATAACTTAGAACTACTTAAACCTAACCAACCAAAGCACATCACACCCTTCTATGCCCGAGGCAGGATTCGAACCTGCCACCGTAGCAGACGCGTGGTTCAGGACTGAAGCGCCTAGAACCGCTCGGCCACATCGGCCGGCTCTAAATTTTATTAACAGTGTTTTGAGAAAGCAACATCTTCTTCCTTGCAGTGATTCCCATTTGAGTTCCCGGAGCACTTCCGTAATACCCACTTGTTAAACGAAACTACAGGGTGGCGCACGAAATGTATTACCAATTGTTTCTTTCACAATTTACGACGCACATTAGATATGCCGCTGGGATCTCTACAGAGGTACCAGCAGAGCTTGGAAAAACAAATGAGTTACGAAATGACGTGTAATTCACGTTACTGCCGCTAGGAGACTAGTAAGCAGAATGACTGACAGTGGAAGACTGACGACACAGCAACGATCGGGAATTGTGTTACTTTTTCATGAAACAAAAAGCCTAGTTGTGACTCACAGGCGTTTTCGACAACATTTTAACACACGATGGGTCCCTTGCAAGAAGACCATCCACAGGTTGTACGATTAATTTGTACAGGAAGGAACAGTATAGGAAGCGAAGCGACCTCGGCCTAAGCTTGTTTGTTCTCCAGAGAATATTGAAGCAGGACGAGTTGCTGTACAGAGAAGTCCCGGGAAATCGTGTAGAAAGCCAGCAGTGCAACTGGGAATATCCAGACGCTCATTTGAATGCATTCTTAAAAGTGACCTCCATTGTGCACAGGAGCTCACTGAAGAACACAAGCAGCAGAGACTACTGTTTGCTCAGTGGGCGGAGAATAGAGAAGGAACTCTTAACAACTTTTGGTTTTCAGACGAGGCGCATTTTCATTTATACGGTATGGTTAACAAACAAAATGTACGATTTTGGGCCATTGAAAACCCACAAGTGCTTCATGAACGACAACATTATGCTCTGAGGATTACAGCATGGGCAGCAATTTCCAGTCACAGGCTTATTGGACCCTTTTTCTTTGAAGAAACTTTGAACAGCGAGCGTTATTTGAGCTTGTTTCGCAATAGCTTCATTCCACAGCTTCTTGCTACTGCCTTGCCCTTCAACATGCAGTGGTTGATGCAAGATGGAGCAAGGCCACATACTGCGTACACTGTGTTGGAGGTTTTACACGAGCATTTCGACATGAGGATCATTTCAATAAGGTTTCCAGGTCGCTTCAATGACGGCCAAAATAACCCCCCCCCCCCCCCCCCCCCGCCCCCCGCCCCCCCCCCCCCCCAGTAGTTCAGACCTCAATCCATGTGACTTTTTTCTTTGGGGGAACCTAAAGGAAAAAGTTTTCCCGAAACGTCCATGTGATTTAATGGAGCTCAGAAGACTTATTCTTCAAGCTTGCAGTGAAATTACGGAAGACATTTGCCGTAGGGTAATCACTAACTTCAGTGTTCGTTTGAAGGAAGTTAGGAAACGAAATATTGGGCATTATGAGCATGTGCTGAGTTAGAACAAATCTCCATGGACGGCTCTTAATTGTAGTATATGTTCCTTTCAGACTGTATTGACAAAGTTTATATTCAAAACCAAAATGGTAACACATTTCGTGCGCCACCCTGTACTCGTAACAGATCTAACGGCACGACTGTGAATTGCTTCGGTGCCTTCCTTTAATCCGACCAGCTACGGATCCCAGACATCCGATCAACAATGAAGAATTGGTTGCACAAGTATTTTGTGTGTGGTGTTCTTCATACATGAGCTCTACTTTCCTAGAATTTCACAGTAAACCAAAGTTAACCATTCGGATTCCCTACAACAAATAGACGTGTTCGTTCCATTTCACGTTCGCTTTTTAAAGCTATTTCTAGAAGTGTTATCGACATGTCTGTGCCAAGCAACGCACCACTAATCCTGTAATCGAGCATTACAGGATCGTGTCTCTTATTTATCTGCTTTAACTTATTTACACCAAGCTGCCTCCTCCATGAATTCATAGATACAGCCTCGAAATGAAAAAAAAGGCCGGCCGTGGTGGCCGAGTTGTTCAGTCCTGAACCGCGCGACTGCTACGGTCGCAGGTTCGAATCCTGCCTCGGGCATGGACGTATGTGATCTTCTTAGGTTAGTTAGGTTTAAGTAGTTCTAAGTTCTAGGGGACTGATGGCCTCAGATGTTAAGTCTCATAGTGCTCAGAGCCATTCGAAAAAAATGAACATGTTGTAAATTTAAGAGAGAAAAAAATTATTTGCTTTTGTGTATAGTCCCACTTTTAGTTTGCCTAGTGGTTACAGGTTCCTGTACCAAGCACCATCATAAAGCCATACCTAGGTGTGCAATCGTGAACCCCGCTTGTTCCCAAGTATGTGTATCATATAAGGTGCGGGGGAGGGGGGGGGGGGGTGAACAAATATATGGAAACACTAAGTGAATTCGAACGTGCGCAAATTGATGGTCACTACCGAACTGTATGTCACACTCGCTAACCCTGTCAGCATATAAGCAATACAAAGGGACTCGAAGCATTGAAACCTTTACTACAGAGCAATGGAAGAATGTTATTTGGTTGGATGGGTCTTGTTTCAATTGGCTCTGAGCGCTATGGGACTTAACTGCTGAGGTCATCAGTCTCCTAGAACTTAGAACTACTTAAACCTAACCAACCTAAGGACATCACACACATCCATGTCCGAGACAGGATTCGAACCTGCGACCCTACCGGTCGCGCGGCTCTAGACTGTAGCTCCTAGAACCGCTCGGCCGCACCGGCCGGCGATGGGTCTTGTTTCACACTATTTCCAACTTACGGCCGAGTTAGCATCCAAAGAGTGGAACATCGCGGGGATTCGGTGCTGATTTACGCAGTCCTATAATGGTATTCTATGTGCCCTATCGTATCTAGTGAGGACGCATTACTGGCAAGGGTTATGTGAACATTTTGGCTGATCAGGTATCCCATGGTACAATTTTTGTTCTCCAGAGGTGATGATGTATTCGAAATCGACATGGCTCCTCTTCATACAGGTCTCGTCGTGCGGGACTGATTTTTTCCGCCCTCCACCTCCACCCCCCCACCCCCCAACCCCGATCGCGACAGTCACTATATCTCAATATTATTGAGCCTTTGTGGTCTACGTTCGTGAGAAGGGTGTGTGACCGCTATCCACGTCCATCATAGCTGCCTGAAGTTGTCACTATTTTGCACGAAGTTTCCTTGAAAACCATTCAGGACCCATATTTACCTACTCCAAGACGATTAGACGCTGTTTTGAATGCCAGAGGTTTTTTTAGGCTGATTAGGAATGGATTGTGTTGTGTTTTGTTGTTTCCATATTTGTCCACCCCCATGCATCTACTGCGGGACATTCACAGAACCACAATATTAAATGAAGTTTTCATTGAAGTCGTCAAATAAGACATCCAGTGGCAACTAGTTGTGTAAATAACATATTGTAACAGGCTCTCAGACAAATAGCAAATTCAGACACTCCTCTTCTAAAACGATGAGGGGACTGAATCGTCGAGAGCTAATGCAATAGAAGCTGTTGGACTCAGTTCAAACACTAAAACGGTGAAAAAAATAATTTAATGCATCAAGAGCTGCTGACATAACAACCCCTACACACGCAGGACTATAAATATGGCAACCTCTTACTGAGGCGACAGTGAAATAAAATAGTTTACTACATAGGCAGTCCTATCTATTTAATTAAAACCCGAATGATATCACTAAGTATTACTCACGCACAGCCAGTACTTCTATAAAATGAACAAGGAAATAATAAATTTAACAATAAAGATTCACATACCAGAACGATATAAATTAATGTCGTTGGACGTGATAAACACTTATACAGACGCACCCGTAAAAAAATTTGAAATAGTACTGAACGGCCTAAGTCGAATAGTCAAATCAAGGACCCTTCAGAATTATATAGATTTTTGGGAGGACCAGCCATGACAAAACTGGTTCCACTGGCTATGCAAGATACATGGGACTGGAGAAATGTTATTAAAACTGTACTAATTCCAATACCAAAGAAGGCAGCTGCGGACAGTTATGTATGTTACTGAACTTACTGTTTAACTTACTGTTTATGCTAACACGAACAGTTTACACGAGAATGGAAGACAAGTAGAAACCGATCTCTGGGAAGGTCTGTTTGGATCTGGAGAATTGTAGAAACATGCCAGGCAATACTCATTCTGTGATGCATCTTTCAAAATAGGTTGAAGAAAGGCAAATCTACGTTTATGTTATTTAAGCGTTTCGACAATGCTGGCTAGAATCCACTCTTTGAAATGCTGAAGGTAACATGTGAAAGGTATGTGCTGAGATTCGATCAGGATAGAGCCAGTGAAAAATGTCGATAGTTCCCAACCACAAGGTTGGACGAGTAGTACATCTTCGAGTAGTAAGATCTTTGATACCTAACAGAGCTAGGTGTACACGGTAAAAGTTTGAGTAGTGGTGAGGAGATGCGCACAGACAGCAGACGCGTTTCGAGTCGTATAGATGCCTGCAGCAGGCATCCGGGTCGTGACGGCATCAAAGTAAGAATTGGCGCTACGCACATAATAAGCTATATATTGAGCGAAACTCGGCACATACCTGGGGAAACTAGAGAGAATAATTAATAAAATAGTTTTTCTTTGGTTAAATAATGTCTAAAAGCTAGATAGAAATCCCATTGTTGATGCAATAAGCGTTTTGTGAAACTTTCTCGTAAATCCATGCTATGGACGTTGTTTTTTAGTTTTTCACATGTGCCTTAGAAGTTTGAACAATAAATATTTTTTAGATAAAATTAGAGTTTCATCTCACACCTTATGTCGTTCTCCGCATCCTGTGCTTGCATTGAACCAAAAGGTACATTAAAGTAAACTTCGCACTAGTAAAGCTAATAATTTCATTTATCAGAGTAAAATAATCTATATGCCATTGCACAGTTGGAAAATTATTCAGATCAGAACAGAATTTTTATTAAGTAACAATCAGGGCCAAAGCGAGTAAAGTTATCTAGAATGACAATTTTACGCCATTGCACTATGGCTGAGTTGAATATATGTTTTATTGTCGGCTAAATGGGAAGGAGTGCACGAGCTAAGTCCACAGACGCAGTCAGATGCAGGTTGGTCGCTTTCATTTATTTTTACCACTAAACTTTCATGCAGTCAGATGTGTATTTTGAGTATTAATTTTCCAACAATATTTTCATGCAGTCAGATAAAGTTCAGTTCAGTTAAATACGCAGTCAGATGCAAGTTTTACTAAAGACTAAAGCAGTCACATGCAGTTCAGTCTAGTTTAAATAGAGAAGTTTTATTAACAACACTTTCACATGAACTAAATACAGGGAAAGATTGTAACTTGATGAATGTCCTAATTTTGAAACGGTTTCTACCAGTTAAGGAAAAGAACAAAATACAACGTCTCCATGAAAAAGAACTGTCGGCAGTGTTGACTAGCCGAGCTACGGGCACGTACAGTCATGCTCTGACTATTACCCACCTATTTCATTCGGAAAGTGGACGCCTTCGGTGACACTGCTGCCTATAAAAGTCAGCTGCCTCGCTTTCACTATACAAGCCCTGACATTGAGCTCCTTCCGATTGCACACAGTTACACTTTGAAAGAACTGATAAAAACAGTCAATACTGTTGAGGCACTATGTCCTCCAATTAATTTGGTGTAGATAAGTATAATAATAATAGTCAAAGCTGTATGTTCATCACACCAGTGGTCAAGAAACCTTCATAAAAGCCACTAATTACGAGTAAACGTCTCCCCAACTAACCCTCCGCAAACTCTCGACATCAGTGGGAGGTAAAACACACGTTCAACGACATCTGTACAAAATATTATGCTGTGCGTGAGTTCTCATACTACCGCCAGTACCTTGTCTCCTACCTTCCAAACTTCAAAGAAAGCTCTTTTGCGAACCTTGCAAGACTAGCACTTCTGGAGAAAGGGATATTGCGGAGAAATGACTTAGCAACAGCCTGGGGGTTGTTTCCAGACTGAAATTTTCGCTCTGCAAATTTTCGCAGCATCCTTTGATGCGGCCGGAAACAGCGTCAAGAAACAAGCGGTCGGTCTAAAGAGGCCACAGAACATAAGGACCGAACAAACGTCAGAGAGGCACTCAGAGCCCCGGAATCATCATTATCATCGATCCGATGTGAACTGGTGATTCAGAGACCACAAGATCCATTAGTAGGCGTCTCACAGAAAGGGAGCTGAGCTCACGGCACCCCTTGCGCCGACTACCTTTGACCTCTGTGCACCGCCAAGCCCATTTCGAGTGGTGTCGAGCATATTCGCCCAGGCATCTCATTGACAAAGCTTAGCCCTGATAACCAGCTGCAGCTGAGCCCCCCCCCCCCCCTCCCACCACCCCTATGACCCTTGGACCTTGTCGGTGGGTGTAGCTTGCGTGTCTCAGAAATACATATAGCTGTAACGCAGGTAGAACCCCAATGCCCAATGGAGGGTTATCCGTTGAGAGGCCAGATAAACGTGTGAGTCCTGAAGAAGGCCAACAGCCTTCTCAGTATTTTCAGGGGCAACAGTCTGGATGACTGACTGATCTGGCCTTGTAACATCAACCAAAACGGCCTTAATGTATTAGTACTGTGAACAGCTGAAAGCAAGGGGAAACTACAGCAGTAATTCTTCCCGAGGACATACAGCTCTACTGTATGGTTAAATGATGATGGCGGCACCTTAGGTAAAATAGTCCCACATTCGCAACTCCAGGTGGGGACTACTCTGGAGGATGTCGTTATCAGGAGAAGCAAAACTGGTACGTGGAATGTTAGATCCCTTAATCGGGCAGGTAGGCTAGAAAATTTAAAAAGGGAAATGCGTAAGTTGGAGTTAGATACAGTCTGGATTAGAGAAGTTCGGTGGAAGGAAGAACAAGTGAATACAGGCTTATAAATAGAAAGTCAAACAGAGGTGATGTAAAAATGGGTTTTAATAATTAATAAGAAAATAGGAATATTGGGAAAACTATCATGAACAACCCAGTGAACGCAGTATCATAGCCAGATGGGCATGAAGCCCACGCCTACCACAGTAGTACAAGTCTACATGTCAACCAGCTCCGCAGATCATGAAGAGAGTGAAAAAATTGATGATACTGTAAAGAAATCATTTAGATACTTAAATAGACGAAAATTTAATTGTGATAGGGGACTGGAATTTGATAGCAGGAAAAGGAAGAGAAGGAAAAATAGTAGTGAATACGGATTGGGGAAAAGGAATGAGAGAAGAGGTCGCCTGGTAGAGTTTTGCACAGAGCGTAATTTAATCATCACTAACCCTTGGTTTAAGAATCATAAAAGAAATTTGTATACGTGGAAGAGACCTCGGGACACTGAAAGGTTTCAGACTGATTATACAATGGGTAGACAGAGATTTAGGAGCCAGATTTTAAATTGTAAGATATTTCCAAGAGCGCATTTGGTTTCTGACCACAATTTATTGGTTATGAACTGTAGATTAAAACTGAAGAAACTGTAAATAGGTAGGAAATTAAGGGGGTTAGACCGGGATATGTTGAAAAAAAAACAATGGTTGTTGAGCGTTTCCAAGGGAGCATTAGGCAACAGTTGACTAGAACAGGGAAAGAAATACAATAGAGGACGAATGGGTAGCTTTGAGAGATGAAATAGTGAAGGCAGCAGAGGATCAAACAGGCAAAAAGACAATGCCTAGTGGAAATCCTTGGATAACATTAGAGATATTAAATTTAACTGGTGAAAATAGAAAAGTTAAAACCGCAGAAACTGAAGCAGACGAAAGGGAATACAAATGTCTAAACAATGAGATTGACATGAAGTGCAAAATGGCCGAACAGGAATGGCTAGAGGACAAATGTAAGGATTAAGTGCATACCGCTTGTTCTCTACCGTGTTTTGCGAATGCAATCAATCGCTGCGCCATGGCTGCCGATATAAAAAATTATCGCCGTCTACTGGTTTGATGCGGCCTGCTACAAGTTCCTTCCCTGAGCCACTCTCTTCATCTCAGAGTATCACATATACCAAACGTCTTCGATTATTTGTTTGACTTATTCCAGTCTTTGTTTCCTACAGTTTTTACTCTCTACAGCTCTCTCTAGTACCATGGGTGGTATTTCCTGTTGTATCAATACATACCCTATCACCAAGGTTCTTCTTCTTGTCAGTGTTTTCTTTATACAGTATTCCTTTCTTCGCTAAATCCGGGGAGAACCTCCTCATTCCTTATCAATTCATCTAAATTTTAATATCCCATTGTAGCACCACCTCTCAAACGCTTCAATTCTCTTCTGTTTCTGTTTTCTCATCTCTAATTATAGAGTTTCACACAATGCCTTTCCCTAGACGAAAGTTCTTGGAAATTCCTTCGACAAAAAAGGTCCTGTGTTCAATAACAGTAGGCTACTTCTGCAAAAGGAATTCCCTCTTCAGTTGTGCTAGACTACTTCTTATATCTTCCTTGATTCGTTCATCATATGTTGTTTTGCTTCACTTTCTCTTTGACTTAAGCCCAATTTCGATGATACGTTTATCGCTGATCTCATTTTTGTTACTGTCATTAACGTCATATTTACTCCATTTACTCAGGTGCACATTCTGAGCTCGTTAGGGAGCTCATTTCATTTAACAAATTCTGTAATTCAATTTCACTTTCACAGAGGATACTAACGTCATGAGCTAATCATATTATTGACATGCTTTTAGCCTCAATCGTCAACCTAGCCTTTGTTCCCGAAATCGCTTCTTGAACAGGAGGCAAAAGGGTGTATCACACTATTACGCATTTTTTTAATCCGATTAATTCTTTTCAGGGGTTCCATTTATAATGGTCCCTCTTGGTTCTCGTACTTACTGCATACTACTCGTCTTTTCCTATACCTTACAACCATTTTTTATGAAAATTTCAAACACGTTACAACATTTTCTGCTATCAAATGTGCTTCTTGATTTTTCTTAAATGTTGCCCCCATAAGCGAGCGTAACGTCATAACTTCCTCTCTGTTGCCCTTGCCTCTCCTCACACTGTCTTGTAGCTAACGCAAATGTATCAGAAGTGTATCTGCCGAGAAAGATTTCACGAGCGTTTTCACTGTTGAAAAGAAATAAACGATGCTGTCGGTGAGGTAATGGGTTTGGTGAGAGCTTGTAGTGGTGTCCCCGGCGTTCAGCGCTGCCGGATGCAAGCATCCGTGGTTTCGGAAACTCATTACGGTGACATCGCACCGCTATAGATAAACACCGCCGTAATTGGCTGCGCCGTGCCTTATCGCAGGCGAGTAGGCGCCGGCGGCCCACATGTGTGGGGCATGTGATCCTGGGGGACGAAACAAGTACACAGGCCACAAGCCAGCAACTAGTTCGCTTAATGGCAGATTGAATCTACCTCCGGGCTTCCACTGATATTCGACAATTCACAATTAACGTTATCTGTGTAGCTATTTGCAACATTCGTTCTCATCTCTAACTGCAAGGAGACGGAACGCGTAAAAGTTGCACGTTCAGAAATTCATCTCTCTTGTGGCTACAAGCTGGGCAATAAAGTGCTGCGTACAATGTTTGTAATCGTAGTATTTTGTTACATTGATACCAATCATTCTTTCTCAACACATGGAAGCATATACGCTGAAGAGCCAAAGAAACTGGTACACCTGCCTAGGGCCCCCGCCAGCGCGCAGAGGTGCCGCAACACGACGTGGCATGGACTCGACTAATGTCTGAAGTAGTGCCGGAGGGAACTGACACCATAAAACGTGCAGGGCTGTCCATAAATCCGTAAGGGTACGAGGGGTTGGAGATCTCTTCTGAACAGAACGTTGCAAGGCATCCCAGATATGCTCCTTAATGTTCATGTCTGGAGAGTATGGTGATGAGTGGAAGTGTTTAAACTCAAAAGAGTGTTCCTGAAGACACTCTGAGGCAATTCTGGACGCGTAGGGTGTCGCATTGTCCTGCTGGAATTGCCCAAGTCCGTCGGATGCACAACGGACATGATGCAAGTGATCATACAGGATGTTTACGTACGTTTCACCTGTCAGAGTCGTATCTAGACGTATCAGGGGTTCTGTATCACTCCAATAGCACACACCCCACATCATTACAAAGCCTCCACCAGCTTGAGCAGTCCCCTGCTGACATGCTGGGCCCATGGATTGATGAGGTTGTTTCCATACCCGTACACGTCCATCCGCTCGATACAGTTTGAAACAACACTCGTCAGATTAGGCGATATATTTCCAGTCATCAACAAACCAATGTTTGTGTTGACGGTCCTAGGAGAGATGTAGAGCTTTTCGTCGTGTAGTCGCCAATGGTACAGGAGTGGGCCTTTGAGTCGGAAAGCCCATATCGATGATGTTTCGTTGAATGGTACGCACCCTGACACTTCTTGACGGCCCAGCATTGAAATGTGCAGCAGTTTGCGGAAGGGTTGCACTTTTGTCATGTTGAACAATTTTCTTCAGTCGCCGTTGTCCTTTTCTTGCAGCATCTTTTCCAGCTTCAGCGATATCGGAGATTTGATGTTTTACCGGAATCCTCATATTCACGGTACACTAGTGAAATGGTCGTACGGGAAAATACCCACTTCATCGCTGGCTACTGCGACCAACTTCCTACTGTGACTGCAAGAGACCTCTCAGAGCATCCTGATTCCTTGTTTTATTCAGCTTTCCTCTTCACACTCACCAGTTCCTGACATGGGGTGTTGCCGAAAGGCGCTTACCATATCAGCGGTTCTAATTGTCGACCGTTCTTCAGAGGCTAAGTGAAGAGAGAGACGTGTCTGTTGTTAAATCATGTCTTAGACCTTCTATAGGCTCTTGATGACGTACATGCCACTTCCAAAGGATCTCTCCCTTTATCCCTATCTTACTCTCATGTCTTGTCTGCAATTATATAACTCTTGTTTTTACAACTCATAGTGCTACTGCTATATATGACCATCGCGACCTGGCGCCTTTGGTCAGTGTTTACCCTGATGTGTTCAGGAGTCTGACTTTTATGTAACCTCTCTCCACCGTATTTTCTGTTATCACTCCTTGTCTCGTAAATTTTCCTTAGTTATGTTTCTAACTCAGAAGACATGGCCACTTACAAGGGGTACAAGATACAATGTATCAATATTTTCTCTTCTATTGCGTTCGTGTACAGAGCGAGGCAAGACTGACCATCTGCTGCACAGCAGAATGGTAACTAAGCAAGGGACAAAATTTCGTTGTTATCAACTGGACGTTAAGTGGCGTAGGCCCGTCGAGTATGCAATGATGTAATCAGTGCCAATACTCAGAAGAGCCGAAGTGCAATCAAGGAGGGGAATCATTGCCTAAGACTGTGTTAGAGAGAACGTCAAGGACACCCAATTCAGCAGTTACACAACAGTGCAGAGTGAAAACAACACTCTTCTATAACGGAGCTACACAAAAATGCCTTTCAGGCCTCAAACTTCCCATAAGAGAGTGCCCTGTAGCTCTGAAACTAAACATAGGCCAGCCACGAATTCTGGGAGGCTCAGAATAAGAGAGCATGTTCGGTCACCAGCATGCTCAGTCTGGCCACTCCATCTGCATCTCTGATGCCAATGGAAGGCCAGCTCTACTTGCTGCAAGGTATCCCAGTGAGTAAAACAAAATATTGCCAGTTGCCTCCCCCCATGAACCATGGACCTTGCCGTTGGTGGGGAGGCTTGCGTGCCTCAGCGATACAGATGGCCGTACCGTAGGTGCAACCACAACGGAGGGGTATCTGTTGAGAGGCCAGACAAACGTGTGGTTCCTGAAGAGGGGCAGCAGCCTTTTCAGTAGTTGCAGGGGCAACAGTCTGGATGATTGACTGATCTGGCCTTGCAACATTAACCAAAACGGCCTTGCTGTGCTGGTACTGCGAACGGCTGAAAGCAAGGGGAAACTACAGCCGTAATTTTTCCCGAGGACATGCAGCTTTACTGTATGATTAAATGATGATGGCATCCTCCTGGGTAAAATATTCCGGAGGTAAAATAGTCCCCCATTCGGATCTCCGGGCGGGGACTACTCAGGAGGATGTCGTTATCAGGAGAAAGAAAACTGGCGTTCTACGGATCGGAGCGTGGAATGTCAGATCCCTTAATCGGGCAGGTAGGTTAGAAAATTTAAAAAGGGAAATGGATAGGTTAAAGTTAGATATAGTGGCAATTAGTGAAGTTCGGTGGCAGGAGGAACAAGACTTCTGGTCAGGTGACTACAGGGTTATAAACACAAAATCAAATAGGGGTAATGCAGGAGTAGGTTTAATAATGAATAGGAAAATAGGAATGCGGGTAAGATACTACAAACAGCATAGTGAACGCATTATTGTGGCCAAGATAGATACGAAGCCCACACCTACTACAGTAGTACAAGTTTATATGCCAACTAGCTCTGCAGATGATGAAGAAATTGAAGAAATGTACCATGAAATAAAAGAAATTATTCAGATAGTGAAGGGAGACGAAAATTTAATAGTAATGGGTGACTGGAATTCGAGTGTAGGAAAAGGGAGAGAAGGAAACAAAGTAGGTGAATATGGATTGGGGCTAAGAAATGAAAGAGGAAGCCGCCTAGTAGAATTTTGCACAGAGCACAACTTAATCATAGCTAACACTTGGTTTAAGAATCATGAAAGAAGGTTGTATACGTGGAAAAACCCTGGAGATACTAAAAGGTATCAGATAGATTATATAATGGTAAGACAGAGATTTAGGAACCAGGTTTTAAGTTGTAAGACATTTCCAGGGGCAGATGTGGACTCTGACCACAATCTATTGGTTATGACCTGTAGATTAAAACTGAAGAAACTGAAAAAATGTGGGAAATTAAGGAGATGGGACCTGGATAAACTGAAAGAACCAGAGGTTGTACAGAGTTTCAGAGAGAGCATAAGGGAACAATTGACAGGAATAGGGGAAAGAAATACAGTAGAAGAAGAATGGGTAGCTCTGAGGGATGTAGTAGTGAAGGCAGCAGAGGATAAAGTAGGTACAAAGACGAGGGCTGCTAGAAATCCTTGGGTAACAGAAGAAATATTTAATTGATGAAAGGAGAAAATATAAAAATGCAGTAAATGAAGCAGGCAAAAAGGAATACAAACGTCTCAAAAATGAGATCGACAGGAAGTGCAAAATGGCTAAGTAGGGATGGCTAGAGGACAAATGTAAGGATGTAGAAGCTTATCTCACTAGGGGTAAGATAGATACTGCCTACAGGAAAATTAAAGAGACCTTTGGAGAGAAGAGAACCACGTGTATGAATATCAAGAGCTCAGATGGAAACCCAGTTCTAAGCAAAGAAGGGAAGGCAGAAAGGTGGAAGGAGTATATAGAAGGTTTATACAAGGGCGATGTACTTGAGGACAATATTATGGAAATAGAAGAGGATGTAGATGAAGACGAAATGGGAGATACGATACTGCGTGAAGAGTTTGACAGAGCACTGAAAGACCTGAGTCGAAACAAGGCCCCCGGAGTAGACAACATTCCATTAGAACTACTGACGGCCTTGGGAGAGCCAGTCATGACAAAACTCTACCAGCTGGTGAGCAAGATGTATGAGACAGGCGAAATACCCTCAGACTTCAAGAAGAATATAATAATTCCAATCCCAAAGAAAGCAGGTGCTGACAGATGTGAAAATTACCGAACTATCAGTTTAATAAGCCACGGCTGCAAATTGCTAACGCGAATTCTTTACAGACGAATGGAAAAACTGGTAGATGCAGACCTCGGGGAGGATCAGTTTGGATTCCGTCGAAATGTTGGAACACGTGAGGCAATACTGACCTTACGACTTATCTTAGAAGAAAGATTAAGAAAAGGCAAACCTACGTTTCTAGCATTTGTAGACTTAGAGAAAGCTTTTGACAATGTTGACTGGAATACTCTCTTTCAAATTCTAAAGGTGGCAGGGGTAAAATACAGGGAGCGAAAGGCTATTTATAATTTGTACAGAAACCAGATGGCAGTAATAAGAGTCGAGGGGCATGAAAGGGAAGCAGTGGTTGGGAAAGGAGTGAGACAGGGTTGTAGCCTCTCCCCGATGTTATTCAATCTGTATATTGAGCAAGCAGTAAAGGAAACAAAAGAAAAATTTGGAGTAGGTATTAAAATTCATGGAGACGAAGTAAAAACTTTGAGGTTCGCCGATGACATTGTAATTCTGTCAGAGACGGCAAAGGACTTGGAAGAGCAGTTGAACGGACTGGACAGTGTCTTGAAAGGAGGATATAAGATGAACATTAACAAAAGCAAAACGAGGATAATGGAATGTAGTCAAATTAAATCGGGTGATGCTGAGGGAATTAGATTAGGAAATGAGACACTTAAAGTAGTAAAGGAGTTTTGCTATTTAGGAAGTAAAATAACTGATGATGGTCGAAGTAGAGAGGATATAAAATGTAGACTGGCAATGGCAAGGAAAGCGTTTCTGAAGAAGAGAAATTTGTTAACATCGAATATAGATTTATGTATCAGGAAGTCGTTTCTGAAAGTATTTGTTTGGAGTGTAGCCATGTATGGAAGTGAAACATGGACGATAACTAGTTTGGACAAGAAGAGAATAGAAGCTTTTGAAATGTGGTGCTACAGAAGAATGCTGAAGATTAGATGGGTAGATCACATAACTAATGAGGAGGTATTGAATAGGATTGGGGAGAAGAGAAGTTTGTGGCACAACTTGACTAGAAGAAGGGATCGGTTGGTAGGACATGTTTTGAGGCATCAAGGGATCACAAATTTAGCATTGGAGGGCAGCGTCGAGGGTAAAAATCGTAGAGGGAGACCGAGAGATGAGTACACTAAGCAGATTCAGAAGAATGTAGGTTGCAGTAGGTACTGGGAGATGAAGCAGCTTGCACAGGATAGAGTAGCATGGAGAGCTGCATCAAACCAGTCTCAGGACTGAAGACAACAACAACAACATTGCCAGTTGCTGCCAACTTGGGGTCTACTGCTACAAGTCTGCAGCCGCCAAGCTGTGGAGGAAATTTGAACACCTGTGACTACCCCAAGATGCGGGACAGAACGATCTTCTGTGAATGAAGAACTGATCTGCCCATCTGCGAGCTGTTCAACACGGGAGCTGGGCATCTGCACCGCCACTCCTGGGCAGTAGCTATGCTGCCTTACCGGCTGTATGCTCGGATCGCCACTTGGGCTGTCCTTCGTGTCGCTGTAGGGTCTTCACGCCGTCATGACGACTGACAGAAGCCTAAGTGCAGCTTCACTGCCACCACCAGTGTACAGTGCATGCAGTGCATGGTGGAGAGTACGATGTACCTATATTTTCTCTTCTATTCCATTCACGTACTGAGCGAGGCAATAACGACTCTTTACCTGTGTCTGTATGTGCCATTATTCTCGTGTCTTATTTTCATGATTTCTGTATATATTGGCACCATCCTAATGGCCACTCTGTCTTTTACAAATACAGGTTTTCAAAACGTACGCTATGGGGTTTCTTGAGAACTATGTCTTCCTTCTTCCAAAGAATTTCCATTTACTTTCCCAATTATTTATGGTACACTTGCGTACGATCCTAAGAGTGCATCCGCAAAGTTGTTCAATGTCTGTTGTAAAGAGTCTTTGATAAGGACTGGGCACACTGAAAACATAGAGAATTGGTGACACTAACGTCTTACATGTCATTTCCTTTACAGGTGCACTACATTTTCCTAGAAATCAAAACAAAGTTAAGTCTTTGATTCCCCGTCCCTAATACTGATTTTTCATGGTCGTCCCATTTCGTATTTCTTCTTAGTATTAACGCTCTCTATATATAATGAGTTTAAAGAGTGCATCACCAGATTATTGTTGCCACTCTTATGCAATGTGAACGTGGAAGATGACGGCAGTAGCGACTGGAAATTCTGAGTCCAGCTCACCCTCTGTACTCTGCCCTAAAATGGAGACATACTTCTCCTTTCTGCCTCGGCAGCAAGTGTCTTCCTTCGGTGTCTACACAGCAATTGTCCTCTGACTTAACACTTCGAAATTTGGCTACTTCTGTCAGTGTAAGCATCTCGCCAGCCAGCTGCAGCAGACTTTAAAATTTTGTAAATAAGATTAAAAACTTCTGCCCTTGCTGATTTTGTCACCTTTAACCAACTACGGTCTGACACGGAGAGCAAGGAAGAAAATCTTTCCCATTCCATGTCAGATTTCCAACCACTGGCCAGTCAAAAGGCTTACACACAGATCAACATAGGAAAGTGCGACTTCTACAAAAGAGTTCTTATTACTAGGATTTTACACAAACATTCTTTCGTAGTGTGGCAGCAGTTAGATGGCAGCTTCCATTATCCCCCCATCTGACGGTTACGCATGGCTTCAGATGCTGTGTTTCCAAAACGGATTTCTGCTAGTATCACGCACAATTCAGTCACCCCCAAAGAGTCAGGTTTGGGACAAGGGCAATCCTCTGTACTCTATCTGTCCAATAGGGCTGATTTCAATGCTGAACGAGTTTATAGCTCTCTGGTCCTTCGAACTTCCGACTATGCTGGCTATTCGACTGTGCATAGGTTGTGTGACAATTGGCGGATAAAGTCCCACGTAACATAACTAACACCTTCACATGTGCACCTGCCATCTGAGAAAAAGTAATGTTTTCCCTGCAACATTCTATGTCATTCCAGGCTATTGGTTGGAGCCTAGCAGTAGCCAGACTAGAGAATTACCATCAGACATAGGCATCTGTTAACAGCACAACACAAACGGCTGTGTTTGGAGTGGTGACATGACTGAGAAGCGAGGACAGCTGATGAATGGCGTCCATTGTGTTCAGCAATGAATCGCAGTTCTGCACTACCCCACATGGCCATCGTCGTGGAGCATGGCACTGGCCTGGGGAAAGGTCTCATACGTTTTTGGATAGGCTCAGTGGTGCTACTCCTGGCATCATTGTGGAGGATCCATCAGTCATGACTGCAGGTCATGGCTCGTTTCTTGTAAGACATACTGCGTCTTCATACAACACTATCACAGTGGCATTTTTCAACAGGACAACGCTTATCCACACATATCTCTGTGAACAGTCTGCGTGAAGTTCAGGTAGTTCAGGTACTCCTGTGACCAGCGAGGTCTTCAGATCTGTCACCGATTAAGCAAGTGTGGGACCAGCTCTCCCCCATTCCCAATTTGCAGGATATCAACGACCAGTTACAGCTGTTGTAGGCCAGCTCCCTGACGCAGAGGATACTACAGCCTTATGACACCATCTCCAACCTAATCAGTGCATGCATCCAGGTCAGAGGGCGTGCAACGTCATAAGTGGGCTCATACTGCCTAGTCCTTCGTAAATTTGATTCAACATCATATACCTTCTCAACCCACCAAATTTCATTTCGTTTCCAACTCCCCTTCTGGGTGCTGTAATTACTTTATCAAATGGCTCTGAGCACTATGGGACTTAACATCTGAGGTCATGAGTCCCCTAGAACTTAGAACTACTTAAACTTAACTAACCCAAAGACATGACACACATCCATGACCGAGGCAGGATTCGAACCTGCGACCGTAGCGGTCGAGCGGTTCCAGAGTGAAGCGCCTAGAACCCCTCGGTCACACGGGCCGGCCACGTGTTTTATCAGGCAATGTACATGTATACATTGTATTTTTCGTTTTTTTCATCAGATAATGGATGCTTGTATAAGTGACAGATGCTGCAACTGATACGTGGGTGATTCCGTAAGTAAATGACGTTTCTTATATGACGACTCGCTCAATTCGCCCCTCCCCTTCTCCATTACCAGATCCGTACCATAGACCTTCCTGTTCGTTGATGCCAGCATGACACTAACAGCGAGCAGGAACGGTCCTTTGCTGTTTATCTGCGCTGTTATAAAGTGTGTGAAAAAATTAACGATCCTGCCAAGTGTGAGATTTGAAATATAATTCCGTTTATAAATGCAAAAAAGTCTGCCCTGTAAGTTACAGATTATAAAAATGTATGGAAGTATGATGATTAAAACTCCAGTTCGAAAATAGTGTATCATGTTTAATGGAGGACGAAAGAATATTCATGTTGAAGAACGATTAGACCGAACTTCACTGGTGACTGACGACCTCAAATCAAGGATTGGCGAAAAAGTTCACAGGACAAGCGTTTTACTCTTGGTGGACTGAGATTATGCTTTCCTAATATTTCAGGATCATTTCTTTGTCAAACTGTTAGTCGATTTTTGCGCTACAGAAAATTGTGTATGGGGCGAGTTCTTAAACTTTCGGCGGATGAACACAAAAGACAACGAGTAGGAGCTTCTTTGCCTTTCCTCACTCGGTACGACAAGACTAGCGAAGAGCTTTAGGACCATACAGTTGTTTTGTTACATTGTTTCATATAAAAGTCCCAAAAGAAAGCGCCAGTCAGTGGAATGGCATCGTTCAGGATAGTGAACTTTTCCCAAAAACTGGACAGGCGCCGTTTAAATGAAGTGTTTCCTGAAGTTTGCTTCACTCAGCAAGTATTGTCCCGTTTAAATTTTGACAGACAGCAAAAGGGATACCCTCAAATGTCACATCTCATATGCTTTCTCCTTTCGTCGTGGGTAGACATTACGCAGTAGGGTCACTTTTTCAAAACCCCGCAGTTTTCTCCCTTTGCGCCACAGTAGTTAGTAATTTGGTTCGAAGGTGCCCTCACACTTCCTCTGTAATGTTGCAAAACCGTGGCGCCCTGCGACGTCTCTCTCGGGGGAAAAAAGGTCAGAGCTAAATCTCATCGCCACCCATGCACCTTTGTTGGACATTTTAAAAATATTTCCGTTCAGCGGTATCGGTGCTGCATATATGCATTTCGACACCCCTTAGCTTTCGTATGCGGTCAGCAGGCGCTAGGTCACTCAGCTCAGTGGCGTCGTTATGGTTGCTTCACACTCGTGTCACGTAATTGTCTCTTTACAGTTTTAAAGTGTTCAACAAATGTGCGCGGGTGCACCGAGGGTGTTGCCGAACGAATGGAGCGGGGGGGGGGGGGGGGGGGGTGGAGCGGGTGTTAAAATAGGGACACTTTGCCTGGGATCAAAAGGCATCAATGCCCTTCACTGCTTAAACTCGCGCTCACATTTCGTCTAGTGGTTTACAAGGGTTCCTGATTGTTCCCACCTCTATATCAGAGCAAAAATCGCAGTCGCACTACGGTCTAAAGGAGTGCGATCATCTTAAGTGGGGTGTTGGCCCACGATGTCTTTGAGAAGGGCTGAATCGTCCGAGGGGTGTCGGCAGTGTCAAAGATTGTCATGAAAGTGCTCCTATTGCTCATCGAACTGCGCACTATAGTTTTAAACCGAAAATTTGTGCGATTCATAAACCCAAGCGAAGGGTGGTGGTCCTTTGACGCCTTTTACGCCGCCCCCTCAGCCCTTTTCGTGTCAATACTGCGGCGGTGTGCCTGAAATGTTTACCTCGGCCACTCCTAAAAAGCCGCGTGACTTCAACCCTGGGCGTCGTGGTTCTGGCCTGTCCATAGAGGCATCGAAAGCAGGAATGTAGGTAAGAGGTGGTGTAACGACCTTCCAAACGTGTGACACTTCCACGGCGGCGCTGTGCAGAATTATGGTGAAATTTGGTGCCTCGCATGAACTTCTGAGCTGTGGCCTTTTTTTCGAATGTATCGATACGTTGCTATTTGAAACATCGTCGTGGTCGAGGGTGACATCACGAGGCGCCACGCTTTTGCACCATTACGGAGGAAGTTTATACGCACCATTGAATTAAATTTCAAACTTTTGCGTTGTAGTGAGAGACAAATACGGGGTTTCGAAAAAGTGGTCCTTCAGAAATGTTGCGCAGTGTAGTATCTACATGGATACTCTGCAAATCACATTTAAGTGTCTGGCAGAGGTTTCATCAAACCGCCTTCACAATTCTCTACTATTCCAATCTCGTATAGCGCTTCCTTAGGGGAACCGCAGCATCACTGCTGTTTCACTATAAAACAGTTACTACAAACTGTGACGTTTCTGGCAGAAAACCGGGAGTCCTCTCTCGCCCCGTCGATAACTCTAATTACTTCGAATAAAGTGCCAGTTGTCTTTCACAAGAACTAGATTTTCTGAATCTGTGCTAGATATGTGGCAGTAAAACGTTTTTTTTCGAAGTATTTCACAACACAGTATACTTTCCAAAATCCTACTGCGAATTGATATTAGTGATATGAATCTATAAACATGGTCTATTTTCTTTCTTGTGTTTGGAGTGACCTTCGCCGCTTTCTAGTGTTTAGGTACGGATCCTCGAGTAAGCTGTTGTATATGATTGCTATAAATGAGCTGTTCTATCACCATATTGTGAAAAAAATCTTGACTGGTATTCAGTATAAACCGAAAGACTTTCCTTTCTTAAATGATTTAAGTTGCTTCGCTACGCCCAGGGTATCAACTTCAACATTACGCCACGTTGGCAATGTTACTAAATCTTCTTGGTGAGGGACTTTTGGAAAACGTTGTTTAGTAACTTCGATTAAGTGGCGCCGTCATCGGCAACACTTCCAATACTGTCGCACAGTACTGAGGTGTCTTGCCGTTGGTAAACTTCATATACGACCAGAAGTTCTTCGGATTTTCTGACAGATTTCGACATCTGGAAACTATTAAAATCGTCTCGAAGTTTCGGTGTGCATACGAATGCAAGTTTTATTTTGTGTGTGTGTGTGTGTGTCTGTACCCGTGTATGGTGAACTGCGTGACATGAGGCACACTCGCTGACAGGCTTCTGGATCTCTTGACGCTGTTGGTCAAGGCTTATTGCCTCCCCCCCCCCTCCCCCCCTCCACCGAGAGGTACTACAGAAATGCAGAGGCGGAGCTCGGCTGACAGAACTGGGCCACCGGAAACACCGTGCGCCAGCGCAGACGGACCCTTCTCGAGTGCGACAGTGAATACGTAATATCGTGGGTCGGATCGTTTTGGCGTCCCGAGCTGCAGCGTAGTAGATAAACACTGAAAGTTCAAATGTTTTTACCTCAAGTATGAAAAGGGCTACAAATGCAGCCATAGGGAATAGCTCAGTAGGCAGTACAGTTGAAGAGGCATGGACATCTCTAAAACGGGCAATCACAGGAGTTGGAAAGAAAAACATTAGTAAAAAGAAGCTAGCTGCGAAGAAACCATGGGTAACAAGAAATACTTCAGTTGATCGACGAATGAAGGAAGTATAAAAATGTTCAGGGGAATTCAGGAATACACAAATACAACGCTGAGGAATGAAACAAATAGGAAATGCAGGGAAGTTAAGACGAAATGGCTGCATAAAAAATGTAAATAAATCGAAAAAGAAATGATTATCGGAAGGACTGACTCAGTCAAAACAACCATTAGTGGAATTAAAAGCAAGGATGGTAACATTAACAGTATAACGGGGATTCCACTGTTAAATGCAGAGGAGAGAGCAGATAGGTGAAAAGAGTACATTGAAGGCCTGCACGAGGGTTAAGATTTGTCAGATGCGATAGAAGAAAAAACAGGCGCCGATTTAGAAAAGACAGGGATCAAGTATTAGAATCACAATTTATGAGAGCTTTGGAGGACTTAAGATCAAATAAAGGAGAATTTCTAAAATCTTTGGGGAAAGTGGCAACAAAACGATTATTCACGTTGGTGTGTAGAATGTATGAGTCATACCATCTGACTTTTGGAAAAATATCATCCACACAATTCCGAAGACTGCAGAAGTTGACAAGTGTGAGAATTATCGCACAATCAGCTTAACATCTCATGCACTCAAGTTGCTCACAAGAAGAATATACAGAAGAATAGAAAAGAAAGTGATGTGTTAGATGACAATCAGTTTGGCTTTGGGAAAGGCAAAGGCGAGACCAGTAATCCTGACGTTGCCGCTGATAATGAAGCAAGACTAAAGAAAAATCTAGGCATGTTGATAGTATTTCTCAACATGGGAAAAGCGTTCGACCGTGTAAAATTGTGCAAGATGTTCGAAATTCTGAGGAAATTATTGGTAAGCTATAGGAAGAGATGAGTAATATACAATACGTACAACAGCCAAAAAGGGAATAATAAGAGCGGAAAACGAAGAACAAGGTGTTCGGATTAGAAAAAGTGTAAGGCAAGGATGTAGTCTTTCGCTCCTACTGTTCAATCTATACATCGAAGAAGGAAAGAGTGAAATAAAAGTTATGGTCAGGAGTGGAATTAAAATTCAAGGTGAGAGGATATCAAGGTTACGACTCACTGATGACATTGCTATCCTGAGTCAAACTGAAGGAGGATTAAATGATATGCTGATTGGAATGAACAGCCTAATGAGTACAGAGTATGGATTGAGAGTAAGTCAACGAAAGACGAAGGTAATGAGAAGTAGCAGAAAGGAGAATAGCGAGAAACTTAACAACATCAGGATTAATGGTCTCGCAGTAGATGAAGGAATTCGGCTACCTAGGCAGTAAAATAATCAGTGACTGACGGAACAAGGAGGACATCAAAAGCGGAATAGCAGTGGCAACAAGGGCATTCCTGGCCAAGAAAAGTCTACTAATATCAATTATGGGCCTTAATTTGAGGAAGAAATTTCTGAGAATCTACGTCTGAAGTACAGCATTGTATGGTAGTGAAACATGGACTGTGTGAAAACCGGTTCAGAAGAGAATCGAAACATTTGAGATGTGGTGCTGTAGACGACTGCTGAAAATTAGATGGACTGATAAGATCAGGAACGAGGGGGTTCTGTGAAGAATCAGGGAGAAAGGAATATGTGGAAAATACAAGAAGAAGTGGCGACATGATAAGACATCTGTGAATACATCAGGGAATGACTTCCATGATACTAGAGGGAGCTGCAGAAAGTAAAAACTTTAAAGAAAGACAGACTGGAATACATCCAGCAAATAATTGAGGACTTAGGTTGCAAGTGTTACTCTGAGATGAAGAGGTTGGCACAGGATCTATTCATGTTTCTATTGCTGCCCGTTCTTTGATTTTATTCCATTTTATTCTGACAAATTGCAATCTATCGCGTTCATTGGAGTTTCACCAACTATTACTCTTCCTCGTTATTGTCATGAGGTGAACTTATTCTTGCTTTCAGAAAATACGTCATGCTCAAAATAACAACAAACAAATTACCTGTCTCAGTCTTTAGGACAGTATTGACGAAAATTACATCTTAGTTCAAATACAGTACAGAGCTTAGAGACATAATCTTTTATGTTTATAGGCCGCATCAGAACCCGCTTCTATTTCTACTAAGCGATCGACGTTTCGAGCCCCCTGCTGCGATCTTCTTCAGGATTTTCTGGTGTCCATGGTTAGCTTAGAGTTCAACTGATGACGTAAAAGGAATTACAGAGTAACATGACGTGGCCTGAAACCCTAAAAGACTTTACGTTCAATGACAATGGCATAGAAAGCCTGTCGACTTAGACTAGGAAGCTGTTTACGGTAATGGAAACCGACTTATATAAAATGATAAATGGCAGGAGACGTAGATGGACTTACAACGGTTTTCCTTTTTGTCGAAGTACTGTCAAACCATTTCTTCACTGTCGTAACGCGAAGTGAGTCGCAACATACTTAATCAGAAGCTCACGCTCAGATCAGGGGTGGTGCGGGATTTTTGGTCATCCGCGTCAGCGTACACGAGCGGTCGTGTACGGGGTGAAACGGCGAGATGGTCATGCTGAGACATTTCTACATCTACATCTACATCCATACTCCGCAAGCCACCTGACAGTGTGTCGCGGAGGGTACCCTGAGTATCTCTATCGGTTGTCCCTTCTATTGCAGTCTCGTATTGTTCGTGGAAAGAAGGATTGCCGGTATGCTTCTGTGTGGGCTCTACCTTTTTAATATTTCTCTTTACGACTGAAATCATCGATGCCGTAACCGCTTTATGATCGCTGATTCCCCGTTCTGCGTTAACTGTTTCAAATAGTTCGGGTCCGTTTGTCACCAGAATGTCTAATATGTTATCGCCACGAGTCGGTTCTCTGTTTAACTGCTCAAGGTAGTTTTCAGATAAAGCACTTAAAAACATTTCACTGGATTCTTTGTCCCTGCCACCCGTTATGAACGTTTGAGACTCACAGTCTATAACCGGCAAATTAAAATCTCCACCCAGAACTATAACATGGTGGAGAAATCTACTCGAAATATTTTCCAAATTATTCTTCAGGTGCTGAGCCACAACAGCTGCTGAGCCAGGAAGCCTATAAAGACATCCAATTACCATGTCTGAGCCTGCTTTAACCGTGACCTTCACCCAAATCATTTCACATTACGGATTTCCGTCAATTTCCTTCGATACTATTGCACTTCTTATCGCTATAAACACGCCTCCCCCTTCACTGTCCATCCTGTCTCTGCGGTATGCATTCAATCTGAGTTTAGGAATTCAGGCCTCTGTGGTTGGAGACACTACAGAAACATTTGGATGTTAAGCTAAGGAGGTAGATATAGTGTTGATAGGGAAGTCAGACACTGGGTTGGCTTACTAGCCTGCTTTTTATTTCTTCTAAAAGTGTTTGTAATCAACACGCAAAAGAGCACAATTACTAGTTTATAAAAACAATGATAAGTCTTTCTAGACTCTCCAATCAACTACGAGAATAAATGGTTACCCCGGCTTATAACTTCATTAAGATTATCGTATACACAGTAACGTAAGGTACTCAGACCACGAATCATGGAAGTGCCAGAGTCTGTTGTTCTAGTCGCACCCCTAGGTCCGAGTTCTCTTCACAATGAAAGTGACAGACATAGGTACGTGTACAGAAATGTGCGATGGAAACCAATAACTCTAGTCGAGAGGTACTAGCCGGCAGACTTTGCAAGTCCTTCTTCGTGTACAAGCTTACCTGAAGATAATGCTCACTCACATAGGATTTGCTGTAGGCTGTTGGTCATCTGAGGCTGTTCGATCTGGAACTCTTCTCAGTCCAGTACTCTGCTGGTCGCTGGAGCTCCTAGCAGCTGGAACTGTGCTGCTCGCTGTAACTTCGCCATGCTTGACTTTTGAGCTCCTATACACGGCAACTTTATCTGTTCGCCTTCAGATGGGACACGAATGCGTAACTATTCGGCTCCAATTCGCAATCAGTGAACGTGAAATGCACAATATCTCAATGAACACTGATGGGTTTAATCACAACACCAAATAGGAGCATTCCGACATAAACGAGAATTGGTAGACGTGTTTCTACATTTGGAAGATGTCTATTCAAATTTCGCGCCAGTCACGAAAGAGGGACGCTAGTGGCGCCTCTATGTGGATGCAAAACAGGTTCGTCTTAAATACACGTTATGACGGTCGCGAGCGTTGTTTACCTTTGAGATTGGACGTGGTGAGTTGATGTTGGTCAAGAATGCCTTTAAGGCGACAAAGACGCCATTATCAGCACTTCACTGCGTTTGAACTAGGTCGTATAATAGCGCTACGAGAAGCTGGATGTTGGTTCTGCGATGACCTGGTGGATGACATCGGAAGTTCACTGAGGCTTTTTGCAGATGGTGCTGTGGTGTATCGAGAGGTTGCAACATGGAAAATTGTACTGAAACGCAGAAGGATCTGCAGCGAATTGACGCATGGTGCACGGAATGGCAATTGAATCTCAATGTAGACAAGTGTAATGTGATGCGAATACATAGAAAGATAGGTCCCTTATCATTTAGCTACAAAATAGCAGGTCACCAACTGGAAGCAGTTAATTACATAAATTATCTGGGAGTACGCATTAGGAGTGATTTAAAATGGAATGATCATATAAATTTGATCGTCGGTAAAGCAGATGCCAGACTGAGATTCATTGGAAGAATCCTAAGGAAATGCAATCCGACAACAAAGGAAGTAGGTTACAGTACGCTTGTTCGCCCACTGCTTGAATACTGCTCAGCAGTGTGGGATCCGCACCAGATAGGGTTGATAGAAGAGATAGAGAAGATCCAACGGAGAGCAGCGCGCTTCGTTACAGGATCATTTAGTAATCACGAAAGCGTTACGGAGATGATAGATAAACTCCAGTGGAAGACTCTGCAGGAGAGACGCTCAGAAGCCCGGTACGGGCTTTTGTTAAAGTTTCTAGAACATACCTTCACCGAAGAGTCAAGCAGTATATTGCTCCCTCCTACGTATATCTCGCGAAGAGACTATGAGGATAAAATCAGAGAGATTAGAGCCCACACAGAAGCAAACCGACAATCCTTCTTTCCACGTACAATACGAGACTGGAATAGAAGGGATAACCGATAGAGGTACTCAGGGTACCCTCCGCCACACACCGTCAGGTGGCTTGCGGAGCATGGATGTAGATGTAGATGTAGATATACAGAAATACGTGATAGGAATGTAGCCACAGTCTACTGTATATGACTGCTGGCAGCGATGGTCACGAAAGTGTACAGTAGCAAGTGTAAATAGGCTGTTTAGGTTTTTATGTTGGTAATTCCACGTAGCGCTCTGTATGAAAATCACAGACTGCGCTGTGTGCAGTCTGTGGCTGGTTGGCATTGTTGGAATATTCGCTACTGTATTGTTGGGCAATTGGGTGTGAACAGCGCGTAGCGTTGTGCAGTTGGAGGTGAGCCGCCAGTAGAGATGGGTCGAACTCGTTCATTCCCGTGAACTACTTCATTCATTTCACTCTTTGCCGTGAAGCGTTCAAATGAAGTAGTTCATTCTTGAAGTACGGAAGCCTGGCAATGTTGCTCAGTTCGCCGCTCAGCTGCGGCTACGCTCGCTTCGCCTCGCTCGTACAATAAAGCTTCGTAATACTTCACAATTTTACCAACAGATGGCCGAACTATGCAGTAACGTGCACGCAACGTTTTGCGCTCTTATAGCGTCTGAGTTAAATAGAGCATGGTTGAAGGGGACAAAAGAAAGATAAACAGAGAAGCCTGTCACATATAAAGAAGGTATTACATTTAATCTTGCTCGACATTTTCTCATGGAGTGCCCAAAAAAGTCTGTCTGCCAAATGAAACATTATTATTTGTATTCATGGACTGAAAACTAGGGCTACCAACGAAATGCAACCCAATTTTATGTTCCTTTTAAAATTTAATCAAAAATAGAATGAGTATGTTTACCACTGTCACAAAGTCTATATACCTACGTTAAGTAATTATTCAGAAGTTTTCCTGTAGATTTTATTATTGTTGAGAATAATAACCGTCCAGATTCAAAAACGTTAACTGTCACCTGTAGTCATTGGTACGATTTCAGATAAAATCCGTCTTTCAGTGTTATTAACAAACATTTATTTTCATGTCGGCTGTGCGTGCTCACACAGCCAGCCTCTTCGTTTGTATCTTTAACATTCATTTGTCTGCAAGCGCTGCCAATGGTAGGCTACCCGTAGACGTGAAGTTTATCTGCACAAATAGTCACGGGTAATGATGTCAGCACTGCAGGAAGCAATTTACGCTGCTTTCCCCTCGCCCCTCACCTCCACAACCCCTCGTAAAGCTATCGTTCCCAACAAATACCGTTTCGATTGGTCGGCAGGTAGTAGAGGGAGGACGGAAGTGAAGTGACGTAGCGCCGATGTAGTGGGAGAGGGAGAGGGGAAGAGAGTGAGTGAACTGGAAAAAAGTTAGGAGTGTGCTATCTGTGAAGAGTTTGAAGTACCAGTTCATTGAAATTGAGTGGTTAGTTCACACTTCACTAGAGTGAAGCGTTCATTTGAACGACTCATTCACGAGCTCCCTATCACTAGCCGCCAGTAGTGGTGGATGTGGAGAGAGAGATGCCAGAGTTCAAATCAAATCGCTCTGAGCACTATGGGACTTAAACTCTAAGGTCATCAGTCCCCTAGAACTTAGAACTACTTAAACCTAACTAACCTAAGGACATCACACACATCCATGCCCGAGGCAGGATTCGAACCTGCGACGTAGCGGTCGTGCAGTTCCAGACTGAGGCACCTAGAACCGCTCGGCCACATACCAGAGTTCTGAGACGTCACTATAAGCGGACAAACTGGACGTGTGTCCCCCAGAAAATATAACTTTTGAACATTATTAAGGTAAATACATTGTTTGTTCTCTACCAGAATCTTTCATTTGCTAACTATGCCTTCAGTAGTTCGAATCTTTTATTTCGCTGGAAGTATTGGCGCTCGCTGTGTGGCAGTAGTTCGAGTAACGAAGATTTTTGTAAAGTAAATGATTCATGAAAGGTATAGGTTATTGTTAGTCAGGACCATTCTTTTATCGGGATTATTGAAAGTCAGATTGCTTTGCGCTAAAATTATTGTGTGTCAGTTTAGTGATGATCAGAATAAGTAAAGAGAGAACTGTCTGAGTATATTCAGTTTTGCTCAGCTGTTTGAAAATCGAATAACTTAGAAGTTTACCAGGACAGCAATTCATAATGTTTCTAAGGGGACGTTTCACAAGAAGTCCAGGCTCCGGACAACCACATGGCATTGCCGAGAGGGGAGACCATCGTGTTCGGCGTATGGCTCTGCTGCACCGCACTGCATCTGTATCAGCAATTTGACCAGCAGCTGGCTCTACAATGACACAACGAACTGTTAAAAATCGGTTACTTCAAGGACAGCTCCAAACCAGACGCCCTGTAGCGTGCGTGCCACTGACCCCAAACCACCACCATTTGCGACTTCAGTTGTGTCAAGGGAGAGCTCACCGGACGGCAGAGTTGTGGTCTGTCGAGTTTTCTGATGAAATCTGGTTCTGCCACTGTGTCAGTGATGGCCGTGTGTTGGTTACAAACGGGCCAGTTGAGGACCTGCACCCACCCAGTCTCCAGGTTAGACTCATTGGACCTACACCTGTAGTCTGGGATGCGATTTTGTATGACAGCAGTAGCAATGTCCGGTTATCCCACGCACCCTGACTGCAAAACTGTACACCGATCTTGTGATTCCACCTGTTGTGCTGCTACCCTTGAACAGTATGTCAGGGGGTTTCGCTTTTAACATCCGAGCTGACAGGCGGTGGTCTATGCGTATAAATTTTCCCTAAAGTTTCAACTCCTATTGCGGGAGACACTAGAGGTGAAGTGGCGAAATGCAACCAGAATTGGAGAGAGTGCCGAATTATAATCACTGCAGAGGTCGCCACAATCTGTCACATGATGTCGGCTACAAGATTCTCGATTCAGAGTAATCGATTGTCATTCTTACGGTGCAACGTTGACATCCAAATGTTATCTAATTTGATAACTTCCTTTTTCTGCCAAAATTAAATCTCAATATGCTCTCTGTATTTGCGTGCATGATAATGCGATGTTTCCGATGTGACGCTCGTCTTGTTGAATTTTATTTCATTATCACCTTCTTGGTAAACAGGGTCTGGTGCTGCCGATTTATCAGTATGTACCAGGCGGCATTACCTCTTCTTTTCAACCAGTTAGGTCTTAACACTTTTTTTCGTGGTGCCAGTAAAATCTAGTCCACAACTGCAAGGAAGCAGTCTAGTTAAAAGTTGATTAAGTCTCTTCAGTAAATTGATTCCTTAGGATGGATAGGATGTGTGACTGCTGTGTACGGACGCAGGAGGAGCTGGCCACTCTTCGCGAACAGCTGAGCGTGTTGATGGCAGCGGTCAGCCGTCTTCAGGCTGCTGCCTCGGAGTATAGCGGCAGTGGGGAGTCTGGTGCGTCGCAAGGTACACCCCAGGTGTTACATGCTTCACCCACTGTCCCTGCTGTCGAGACATCTTCGCGGGTACCGGGCGCGGTTGCGCCACTCTCTCCCCAAGGGAAGTGGCGGGTTCAGCGGCGTTCACGGCGCACAAGGCGGAGGGGCAATGTGGAGGCTGGCCGTGTGGCGTCGCCCGCTCTGCCTGCGAGTGGACATGTGGCTGCTCCTTCAGCAAGGTCCGAGCAGGCACACGGGGGGAGGGGTTTATTAGTTATTGGGAGCTCCAACGTTAGCGGGTGATGGAGCCCCTTAGGGAAATAGCGGAGAGGTCGGGGAAGAAGGCCAGTGTTCACTCTGTCTGCTTGCCGGGGGGTCTAATCCGAGATGTGGAGGAGGCCCTACCGGCGGCGATAGAGAGCACTGGGTGCACCCGACTGCAAATTGTTGCTCATGTCGGCACCAATGACTCCTGCCGTTTGGGTTCAGAGGTCATCCTCAGTTCGTACAGGCTGTTGGCGGAGTTGGTGAAGGCGGAAAGCCTCGCTCGCGGGGTGGAATCAGAGCTAACTATTTGTAGTATCGTTCCCAGAACCGATCCCGGTCCTCTGGTTTGGAGCCGAGTGGAAGGCTTAAACCAGTGGCTCAGACGATTCTGCGGAGAGCTGGGGTGCAAATTTCTCGACCTCCGCTATCGGGTGGAGAAATGTAGGGTCCCCCTGAATAGATCAGGCGTGCACTACATGCCGGAAGCGGCTACGAGGGTAGCGGAGTACGTGTGGAGTGCACATGGGGTTTTCTTAGGTTAGAGAATTCCCTCCCTAGGCCCGACAAGACGCCTCCTGAGACGCGGCAAGGCAGGAGTAGGCAAAATGCAACAGGGAATAACAATATTAATGTGTTAATAATAAACTGCAGGAGCGTCTATAGAAAGGTCCCAGAACTGCTCTCATTAATAAACGGTCACAACGCCCATATAATACTAGGGACAGAAAGTTGGCTGAAACCACATGTAAACAGTAATGAAATCCTAAACTCAGATTGGAATGTATACCGCAGAGACAGGCTGGACAGTGAAGGGAGAGGCGTGTTTATAGCGATAAGAAGTGCAATAGTATCGAAGGAAATTGACGGAGATTCGAATTGTGAAATGATTTGGCTGAAGGTCACGGTTAAAGCAGGCTCAGACATGGTAATTGCATGTCTCTATAGGCCCCCGGGCTCAGCAGCTGTTGTGGCTCAGCACCTGAAGAATAATTTGGAAAATATTTCGAGTAGATTTCCCCACCATGTTATAGTTCTGGGTGGAGATTTTAATTTGCCGGATATAGAATGGGAGACTCAAACGTTCATAATGGGTGGCAGGGACAAAGAATCCAGTGAAATATTTTTAAGTGCTTTATCTGAAAACTACCTTGAGCAGTTAAACAGAGAACCGACTCGTGGTGATAACATATTAGACCTTCTGGTGACAAATAGACCCGAACTACTTGAATCAGTTAATGCAGAACAGGGAATCAGCGATCATAAAGCGCTTACTGCATCGATGATTTCAGCCGTAAATAGAAATATTAAAAAAGGTAGGAAGATTTTTCTGTTTAGCAAAAGTGACAAAAAGCAGATTACAAAGTACCTGACGGCTCAACACAAAAGTTTTGTCTCAAGTACAGATAGTGTTGAGGATCAGTGGACAAAGTTCAAAACCATCGTACAATATGAATATGTGCCAAGAAAGATCGTATGAGATGGAAAAGAGCCACCGTGGTACAACAACCGAGTTAGAAAACTGCTGCGGAAGCAAAGGGAACTTCACAGCAAACATAAACATAGCCAAAGCTTTGCAGACAAACAAACATTACGCAAAGCGAAATGTAGTGTGAGGAGATCTATGCGAGAGGCTTTCAATGAATTCGAAACTAAAGTTCTATGTACTGACTTGGCAGAAAATCCTAAGAAATTTTGGTCCTATGACAAAGCGGTAGGTGGATCAAAACAAAATGTCCAGACACTCTGTGACCAAAATGGTACTGAAACAGAGGATGACAGGCTAAAGGCCGAAATACTAAATGTCTTCTTCCAAAGCTGTTTCACAGAGGAAGACTGCACTGTGCTTCCTTCTCTAGATTGTCGCACAGTTGACAAAATGGTAGATATCGAAATAGACGACTGAGGGATAGAGAAACAATTAAAATCGCTCAAAAGAGGAAAGGCCGCTGGTCCTGATGGGATACCAGTTCGATTTTACACAGAGTACGCGAAGGAACTTGCCCTCCTTCTTGCAGCGGTGTACCGTAGATCTCTAGAAGAGCGAAGCGTTCCAAAGGGTTGGAAAAGGGCACAGGCCATCCCTGTTTTCAAGAAGGGGCGTCGAACAGATGTGCAGAACTATAGACCTATATCTCTAACGTCGATCAGTTGTAGAATTTTGGAACACGTATTATGTTCGACTAGAAATCTACTCTGTAGGGATCAGCATGGGTTTCGAAAAAGACGGTCATGTGAAACCCAGCTAGCGCTATCCGTCCACGAGACTCAGAGGGCCTTAGACACGGGTTCACAGGTAGATGCCGTGTTTCTTGACTTCCGCAAGGCGTTTGACACAGTTCCCCACGGTCGTTTAATGAACAAAGTAAGAGCATACGGACTGTCAGATCAATTGTGTGATTGGATTGAGGAGTTCCTAGATAACAGAACGCAGCATGTTATTTTCAATGGAGAGAAGTCTTCCGAAGTAAGAGTGATTACAGGTGTGCCGCAGGGGAGTGTCATAGGACCGTTGCTATTCACAATATACATAAATGACCTGGTGGATGACATCGGAAGTTCACTGAGGCTTTTTGCAGATGATGCTGTGGTGTATCGAGAGGTTGTAGGAATGGAAAATTATTCTGAAATGCAGGAGGATCTGCAGCGAATTGACGCATGGTGCACGGAATGGCAATTGAATCTCAATGTAGACAAGTGTAATGCGATGCGAATACATAGAAAGATAGGTCCCTTTTCATTTAGCTACAAAATAGCAGGTCACCAACTGGAAGCAGTTAATTGCATAAATTATCTGGGAGTACGCATTAGGAGTGATTTAAAATGGAATGATCATATAAAGTTGATCGTCGGTAAAGCAGATGCCAGACTGAGATTCATTGGAAGAATCCTAAGGAAATGCAATCCGACAACAAAGGAAGTAGGTTACAGTACGCTTGTTCGCCCACTGCTTGAATACTGCTCAGCAGTGTGGGATCCGCACCAGATAGGGTTGATAGAAGAGATAGAGAAGATCCAACGGAGAGCAGCACGCTTCGTTACAGGATCATTTAGTAATCGCGAAAGCGTTACGGAGATGATAGATAAACTCCAGTGGAAGACTCTGCAGGAGAGACGCACAGTAGCTCGGTACGGGCTTTTGTTAAAGCTCCGAGAACATATCTTCACCGAAGAGTCAAGCAGTATATTGCTCCCTCCTACGTATATCTCGCGAAGAGACCATGAGGATAAAATCAGAGAGATTAGAGCCCACACAGAAGCATACCGACAATCCTTCTTTCCACGTACAATACGAGACTGGAATAGAACCGAGAACCGATAGAGGTACTCAGGGTAGCCTCCGCCACACACCGTCAGGTGGCTTCGGAGTATGGATGTAGATGTAGATGTAGAACTTTTTAAACACCCACTGTAGCCAAAGGATGTCATATATCAAACATTCTTTTATCTCCCTGGTGGTTCTGAAGATAATGTCCGCATCATACTCGCTCAACACTTTCCCAATGCCATCTGTAACCTTATTAATGAGCGGAAGGAAAAATTTCCCCTTGGGCGCCCTTTGTGTCTCGTTGATCCTGATTCCCTCCCTAGGTCGAAGTGCTCGATCTATTAGCGCACACCCGCTCCAGAGTGAAAAATTAATTCTGAAAACATCCCCCAGGCTGTGGCTAAGCCATGTCTCCGCAATATCCTTTCTTCCAGGAGTGCTAGTTCTGCAAGGTTCGCAGGATAGCTTCTGTAAAGTTTGGAAGGTAGGAGACGAGGTACTGGCAGAATCATAGCTATGAGGACGGGTTGTGCTTGGGTAGCTCAGTCAGTAGAGCACTTTCCTGCGAAAGGCAAAAGTTTGAGTCTCGGTCCAGCAACCAGTTTTAATCTGCTAGGAAGTTTCATATCAGCGCACACTCCGCTGCAGAGTGAAAATTTCATTCTGCTCGATATATCTCCTTGATAGAATAACCAATCTTCTTGAATGTCAGCCATAGATATTCTACTTCATCTTTTAAATACACTGGTTCACAAATTTTGTACACCCTATCTACAAAGGTTTTAGTCACAACTGTTTTTGATGTGAGGTGGTTGTTAGAATATTTGTTAAGGTAGCTGTCAGAATGCATGGCTGTTTTATACATCCTATGACCCAACGTCCCGTGTCCTCGTTTTTATAGCAGACTCATCCAAAAGCTTCAGTTAGCCATTATTCTCCGTTTCCAAAGTAAATTGGATTTTCGGATTGATACTATTGAGATCACGAGGAAGGCTTCGAACCCTTCTCTACGTGTGTCTATACCACGAACGTATCATCGACATGGCGGTACCACCTGGCTGGTCTTTTATTGGCAGTCTGCAACGCCAGCTGTTCAGAGATCTCTGTAAACAAATTGGCCGTAGCCAGATTAAGAGAACTGTCCACTGCCAAACCGTCAATCTGCTCACAAAAATCTTTATTATATTGAAAATAGATTGTGGTGAGGCAGAGTCAGAATAACTCAACTGAATCAGCTGGAGAAATAACCGCTATTCTTGACGTAGCTTCAGTCACTGAAATCATGGTAAAAAACGACACAACATCAAAACTAACAAGGATATCATCTGGGTCCACATGCATTTTTTTAATTTGTCAACGAAATAAGTGGATTTTTAATATGGCTGTTAGTTCTATCGATATAAGGTTTCAGCAATGAGCCAACTTGTCGAGCTAACTCATGAGTGGGAGACTATACAACACTCAAAACATGCGGCAAAGGAAGCTGTGATTTGATCATCTTGGGTAATCCACAGAGCCTACGCGGGGACGCACAGTAGCTTCTTATCGGCGAATGAAGACGTTCTCACCAATCGATTGGTGATTTTAAAAATCATCACAGATAATCTCGCACCCGACGTCATGTGATGGACTGTGCTGCCCTCTCTGCTGTGCGTCGAAATGTTGCCTAGGCCTGCTCGATCACCAGACATAATGAAGCACATACGGGACATCATCGCATGACAACTCCAGCATTATTCCCAAACAGCATTAACAGTGTCTGCATTGACTGATCAATTGCAATAGGCACGGGACTCCATCCCACAGACGTCCGGCACGCGTACAACGTAATTCATGCACGTCTGCGTGCTTGCATTCATCATTCTAGCGGTTACACAGGTTATTAATGTACCAGCCTGCCACATTTGCAGTGACTTATCCCGTGCTTGCATTAATCTGTGATCTTGCAATGTTAATCGCTTAAATACGTTATCTAGGCAAATGTAATCCCAAAATTTCATTGCTCTACTTTAATTATTTTTTAGTTCTTGCGATTTTTTTCCGTCAGTATATATGACGTTTTAATGTACTTTGGAAAGCGGTTTGCACGAAGTTACAATACTTACGGATACTATTCTTACTTAGATGATTTTTCTCTTTTTTTGACAACGCCTCGTGACTCGGTCAATATATTCACAAAAAGAAAGCAAAAATTGAACGTCAACAGAAAGGAAAATCATAAAATGTAATATTTCATAGCCGACATTCGTAGGTTAATGTTGAAGCTTTCAAAATATAATAACATAAGACGATCTTTTCAAAACATATACAGTTGTAGTTAAATTCCTCTACGAAAGGGCGCTGTATCAAATGGTACAAGATTTTGCTGACGTTTCGCCAGCACGAGTGGCTGGCATTGTCAAAGCTTCACCCTCCATTGCCGGCAATGGAGGGTGAAGCTTTGACAATGCCAGCCACTCGTGCTGGCGAAACGTCAGCAAAATCATCACACGAACGTCGGCCGAAGAACCCGAGACAGAAGCAAATAAGCAGTTTGTCAACAAGTGGCCACGAAAGTCTTAACAATTTTGTAAATGGTACAAGACTGCAGAAAATACTTGGCCATTTGGTTCTGTATGTTTTCTCCCTAAGCTACGTAATTCAGTTAGCACAACCAATTTATTTCTCGAACTACACACATCAAAAACGTTTTGCATCACGGCGGTTCCCAGAACTCCTGAAGGTGGACTGGTACGTGGCCCCTTTAATACGATCTTGCACAGTCCACACCACAACTATTTTCAGGACGGGAAACGCGATGGCTAATCATGGCTGGAAGTCATACTTTGATTTACACATACTTTTTTTTTAACGTAAGGTTGCTTCATATAATTCCCCACAATCTTCAGTACAATGCAGCAGTTCCTTAGCATAAGTTCTTATTGAAACAATACAGCTGTTAGAACTCAACAAGTATAACCATAAAATGCAAATGAAATAAGTTAAGAAACAACTAGCAAACACACTATTGCTGTGGCTTCGCCACACTTAACAAAAGCTTACAACTGACAGTACAGTTCCTATCAGAGTCGGCCAGCCACTTAATTGAATTTAATTACTACACGGCCCAAACAACACTCAAAAAAATGGCTCCAACCACTATGTGACTTAACATCTGATGTAATCAGTCCCCTAAACTTAGAACTACTTAAACCTAACTAACATAAGGGCATCACACACATCCAAGCCCGAGGAAGGATTCGAACCTTCGACTGTAGCAGCACAGCGGTTCCGGACTGAAGCTCTTAGAACCGCTCGGCCACAGCGGCCGGAAACACTTAAAACTCACGTGGTTAACCATAATTCACTAGAACATGGATATGTAACAGAAGCAAGAAAGATTGCCATGAAACAAACCCAGATTACACTTTACGTGACTACACAATGTAACTTAAATAGAGATGTGGCATCGACTCAAGCACTGTGAACTGTCTATTAGTACAGAGACAGATCACTGCAGTTATGCCGAAATTACATAACAATCGATAGAGAGAATTTAATTACTTTACACCTGCTCTATTTGTTTACGTTTTCTTAGTTGCAGGTCTATCCTTTATGTAACCCAAAAAAATTTGTTTAAACAATAGAAAATCACAATCAAATTACAAAACGCGTTTCACCGGCCTTGGCGGAAAGATATACTAAACCTTTGGTATGTGGTCTTCGCCCAAAGCAATCCAGGCGTGGCAGGGTTACGTAAACACGATAGGCTGTGGGTTACACCTCACTTCACACCAAGACGTTGGCACTTACACAGGACAGTTGCAAATCTCTGAAACACACACACAAAGTACATTACAGAATCCTTGAACCAGACATACGTGCATCAGTCTACAAAACGTTCCATCCACAGCAATCACTGAGCTTTAAATTGAAACTATTTAAGGGCGGTTCACTGATAGTTGTATTATCACTTAGGTGCAGTTTTCAGTCAATTAATACCCTTAATAATCAATTAGAGAACAACCAGTACAGTTATAACTAAGACTTCAATGCGAAACCAACATTTAGCACCTCACACGGAACTCATCCACTTACTTTTCTATTAACGGCTGTGTAAGTTCCACAGTCATCTAACGAGTGAAACGTTTCTTAACACGTCACTCAGGCACATGCACTAACGGCCAACTTACTTGATGTTTGCACACAGCACAACTCAGCGGCTCAATCAGCTTAACCACTTTACTTCAGGGATCTTTACCGTGATACAAATCGCGAAATTTCGATCTCCAAGCTGCCCCAAAACACAACTTGCCGACCAATAAAACTCTGCGGCATATCAAGCTGACAGGGCACACCCGGTCGAAGTAGACACTCCTTTCTCCGGAGATGTCCCAAGTCTCACAATGTTTTTCTTTCGAAAGCTGACGGCCGACTCTTGAAGCCCGATAACCCGAAAGAAAGCCACACGATATCGAAAGATTGCATTTAACCTCCAAAATCGATCGCAACGATATAACAAGCGCACCCGGTGCTGGCGCCAGTCCGCCATGGCTCATAGACGTTGACTGTGGATATTGCATCACAGACACAGTCCCTTTGACTGTTCAGAGATGTCACTGAACTCACCCAGAGATGTAAACAACAATGCACGTGCAGCGCCTATTAGACAGAAGGGGTCCGACAGCCATCAGTTCCAGTCATTCCACCAGGCTGGAGGTACATGGATGGCTTGTGTTGTCTGTTGTTCAGCCATGCCTAACCGGTCAATACCGCGGTTCGATCGCGTCCGCATTGTTACTTTGTGCCAGGAAGGGCTCTCAACAAGGGAGCTGCCCAGGCGTCACAGAGTGAACCAAAACAATGTTGTTCGGACATGGAGGAGATACAGACAGACAGGAACTGTCGATGAAATGCCTCGCACAGGCGGCCCAAGGGATACTATTGCAGTCGATGACCGCCACCGACTGATTATGGCTGGGAGGAACTGTGACAGCAACGCCACCATGTTGAATAATGCTTTTCGTGCAGCCACAGGACGTCGTGTTATGACTCGATCTGAGCGCAATAGGCTGCATGATGCGCAACTTCACTCCCGACGTCCATGCCGAGGTCCATCTTTGCAACCACGACACCATGCAGCGCGGTACAGATGGGTCCAACAACATGCCGAATGGACCGCTCAGGATTGGCATCAAGTTCTCTTCACCGATGAGTGTCGCATAAGCCTTCAACCAGACAATCTTCGGACACTTGTTTGGAGGCAACCCGGCAGCGTATAAAGCTCACCTTAACAGAGAAATTGTGTATTATTCCAAGCGTATTGCTTTTAAGTGACAACCACTATTACAACAATATTTGTAGTAAGTAGTAAAATGGGAAACTTCATGACGGATTGAAAATTCTTACGTAACTTGCAGTTGACGTCAGCGTCCAGCAGTTCCGATGTCTGCATAACTTTTTTATATATAAATAAATGTCTTCCAGATCTTTGCCGACCGGTGTGGCTGAGCGGCTCTAGGCGCTACAGTCTGGAACCGCGCGAGCACTACGGTCGCAGGTTCGAATCCTACCTCGGGCATGGATGTGTGTGATGTCCTTAGGTTAGTTAGGTTTAAGTAGTTCTAAGTTCTAGGTGACTGATGACCACAGCTGTTAAGTCCCATAGTGCTCAGAGCCATTTGAACCATTTGAACCATCTCCGGGGTCTTTAAACAAGAATGACTGACGTGTTGGTGGTTACTTTCCACGTAACCACTTTTGTTAGTGGTTCTTCAAATTCAGTTAACACCTCACAGATCACAAACATTTCCCACTAGAAATAATGCTACAGGTTGCCCAGTTATGTGTAGTGTCTCTTTGTTCACAGTCGTTATAGCCAGGAGCCACGAACTGTTAGCGAGCCATGTCATAATACAAACGACACCTCTGGGGGTCAAAACTACCATGTTTATCAATTATGCTTTGTCCTGGAAGCTTCTAGAACTACTGATGACTTAAATTAATAATTTATCAACTTGTGTTTGTTATACAGGGTGTTTCAAAATGAACATACCAGTTATAAGGCGTTGTAGCATTTATTACGACCAACTTACAATTGTAAATAATACACCAAATGAAAGAGGAACTCAACCAGTTTTGTTTGTATACCTGTGAACAATGGGAAGAGTATGGAATGATAAAGAGTGACTGAAAAACGTGTTGAACGAGTGAAGTTTTTCACGCTTAGCGCCAAGAAATATCGCCGCGGAACATTTATACGCCTTCCTTTTTCGGTGAATCTGCTGTAATTGATGTTTCTTATCTTGATGTGCTACAGCTATGGCCCGTGACTCAATGGGAAGATGCTGAAAAACACATCTTTATTTGGGAGCAAGATGGTGCGCCGCCTCACTGACATAACTCAGAACGTGACTGGTTAAACGACGTTGTATCCGACCGGTGGATTGGGAGCAAGGGACCGGTTGACGCAGCATTTTATGCATGACCTCCACGTTCACACACGATCATGTGTATGTGCCCCCCCCCCCCCCCCCCGATAACAGCTGATTTACCCGACTTTAGAAACAGTGTTATTGTAACATTCACTCCTGACACATTGATCAAGATTGCGGAACAACTAGCCTGTCGACTCGATGTGTGATTGGTGTTCACACTGAGCAATTGTAAGAAAAACTGTTTGTGTTTCTCTTTCATTTAGTGTATTATTTATAATTGTAAAGTGAATGTAATATTTGCTACAAAACCTTAAAACAGGTATATTCATTTTGAAACACCCTGTATTTAAATACTTCCAAAATAGTATTTATTGCAAATAGAAAATCTTTGCAGGTATTATCAAACCAAAAAGTATTTCTGAAAGCACCAAGGTAAGTTACGTAATTTTCGAAATTACGGATGTTATGCGACGTCATAAAAGTTAGCAGCTCTCATGAAGATGTTAAAATGATTTTACGAAATATAAATGAGGCTATGTTTTACGTGTCCTTATTGACTTTTATAGGAAAACTAATTTTCATGGTGTAACCTGCTAGTGTATGAAACTATATGTAACTGGTAAAATATGAAAAGAAAAACAAAGCTTCGCCAGAGTGCACATAAACATCGTAAATTTCCAGAAACATAGGGTACTTTACAATCGTAAACAGAAGTAAACATGGATAAAAAAAAACAAAGCGGTATCGTAAACTTCCATTATAAGATAAATTCCAAATGATTACGGCTTACTACAAGTGGTTAAAAAGTGACATAGCGACAAACCGAACACAAGGCTCTAACGAAGCTCTGTTACCGAAGTAAGTTCACCAGTCAAATACTATTCACCTCCATAAAAGAGTAAGCTGGTTGCTTTCCGCCAAAGGTGTTGTAAGCAGCCATATGTATTATTCATGATATGGATACAGATTCATGATCTGGGTGATAACGCCGGAAGCTCCAAGACGCTGTGATCGGTTGATGCTGTTTATTTATTTATTTAGTCAGTTATTTATTTATCCTGATAACATGACATTCGTCAGTCCTTTACCTGTGCGCGTCCGATGCGAAAGCGTAACCCGTAAATAGAACAGCAGCTGTCATAAGCTGCATTCTGAATGTATTTCAACAGGGAAGGTGAGACAGTCCACAAACTAAGCTGGGTCGTCGTATTAGCACCAGTAGATGATACATTCATACAGCACGACACGGAATTTTGGCCGACCAGCAGCCTCAGGCCCCCAGGAGAGGCGTCAGTCACGTGACACAGCGGTTCCGTCACTGGGGCCCTGTTATGCATCGTTCATACCGATCGGTGTAGTGGGTTAGTCTCGGTAGTGACGTCACTTTCCGTTCCTTATCGAAATATCCTATTCAGTAAGCTTCTGAGACTTGTTACCGAACGGTCCTCCTACCGATTTTACGACAATTGTACCGAGACGTTTTGGATTTCGGTGTGGCCCTGTCGATCGGTGAGCTGTGGTTCATTACACCTATAATTTGTTATTTTGAACATATTTAGCGGTCTTAGCTTTAGATTAATTATTGTGTTACTGAAGACTCACCAGAGGACGCATCCAGTTGGAAAGTGAGTTCGTAATAGACTATTTTTCTTTGTTAGAAATATGGTGACGTTAGTTTATTACTGTGAATAATTACATCCAAAAAAAAGTTTTCGGTCAATATTCTCTCAAAATACTTGTTGTTTTTATGGAAATAAGAGTTTTAAGATCATTAAATATCAAGACATCAGCTCTGCTTACATTATCGCATGAGTGTGAACTGACGTTACTAGTGCCTTTGTGTACTTTTTCCCACAAATGTGTTAGTTAGTAATTATCGAAACGTGTTTACAACTTTCAAGTAAAAATGGAAAGCAATTATGTGAAGCCTGATATTGGAAACATTCTAAACTATAAAGCATTTATGACTTCCGCAGCACCACTTGGCAACGAAGTCAGCCTGCGTTCCTCTACAGAATACTACAAGAATTGAGCAATGTGTGTCAGATGACAGGCGTGGCCAGCCGGCACGGTAGCTCAGTGTGTTTGGTCAGAGAGCTGGTTCGCCTCTGTAATAAAAAAAAGAAAAAACTGAGTGGAAGGATCAACAAACTAACTTGAACGGATGTCATGTAACGTCCGCAATGACCAAATAAACGATCAACAACGAACAAAATGCCAAAAAAAAGTGGTTAGCGCGCGGGAATGCGATACCAAAGGTTCACGGGTTCGCGAATGGGTAGCTGCAAAAATGTTTTTTTTATTTTTCATATATGCAAATATGCGACACTTTCTGAGATATTTTTATTCGTGTAAGTTAAGATTTTTGTGCAATATTCGTTATTACTTACATGTAAGAGTGCACTTCCTCAGTAATGATTTCGTGATTTCTGTGTGTTTAAAATACGAAATATGAAGTTGCAGTGAGTGAAACAACCGACAGTGACCTTAATATTTTTTCTTGTCAGAAATAATTCACCATTTTTTCCGAATATGTAGCGATTTCTGAGTATGCGGTTAGACAGGAATCTAAGAGCACAACTTAAATTACTTGTAATGTAATTAGCAGCAGTCATCTTCATAATCTTGCTTGTCACAAGCATTTATCTGCGATCGAATCTACAACCACAGTAGACAGGGATGAAAGATCTCTGCCGTAATACACTCCTGGAAATGGAAAAAAGAACACATTGACACCGGTGTGTCAGACCCACCATACTTGCTCCGGACACTGCGAGAGGGCTGTACAAGCAATGATCACACGCACGGCATAGCGGACACACCAGGAACCGCGGTGTTGGCCGTCGAATGGCGCTAGCTGCGCAGCATTTGTGCACCGCCGCCGTCAGTGTCAGCCAGTTTGCCGTGGCATACGGAGCTCCATCGCAGTCTTTAACACTGGTAGCATGCCGCGACAGCGTAGACGTGAACCGTATGTGCAGTTGACGGACTTTGAGCGAGGGCGTATAGTGGGCATGCGGGAGGCCGGTTGGACGTACCGCCGAATTGCTCAACACGTGGGGCGTGAGGTCTCCACAGTACATCGATGTTGTTGCCAGTGGTCGGCGGAAGGTGCACGTGCCCGTCGACCTGGGACCGGACCGTATCGACGCACGGATGCACGCCAAGACCGTAGGATCCTACGCAGTGCCGTAGGGGACCGCACCGCCACTTCCCAGCAAATTAGGGACATTGTTGTTCCTGGGGTATCGGCGAGGACCATTCGCAACCGTCTCCATGAAGCTGGGCTACGGTCCCGCGCACCGTTAGGCCGTCTTCCGCTCACGCCCCAACATCGTGCAGCCCGCCTCCAGTGGTGTCGCGACAGGCGTGAATGGAGGGACGAATGGAGACGTGTCGTCTTCAGCGATGAGAGTCGCTTCTGCCTTGGTGCCAATGATGGTCGTATGCGTGTTTGGCGCCGTGCAGGTGAGCGCCACAATCAGGACTGCATACGACCGAGGCACACAGGGCCAACACCCGGCATCATGGTGTGGGGAGCGATCTCCTACACTGGCCGTACACCTCTGGTGATCGTCGAGGGGACACTGAATAGTGCACGGTACATCCAAACCGTCATCGAACCCATCGTTCTACCATTCCTAGACCGGCAAGGAAACTTGCTGTTCCAACAGGACAATGCACGTCCGCTTGTATCCCGTGCCGCCCAACATGCTCTAGAGGGTGTAAGTCAACTACCTTGGCCAGCAAGATCTCCGGATCTGTCCCCCATTGAGCATGTTTGGGACTGGATGAAGCGTCGTCTCACGCGGTCTGCACGTCCAGCACGAACGCTGGTCCAACTGAGGCGCCAGGTGGAAATGGCATGGCATGCCGTTCCACAAGACTACATCCAGCATCTCTACGATCGTCTCCATGGGAGAATAGCAGCCTGCATTGCCGCGAAAGGTGGATATACACTGTACTAGTGCCGACATTGTGCATGCTCTGTTGCCTGTGTCTATGTGCCTGTGGTTCTGTCAGTGTGATCATGTGATGTATCTGACCCCAGGAATGTGTCAATAAAGTTTCCCCTTCCTGGGACAATGAATTCAGGGTGTTCTTATTTCAATTACCAGGAGTGTATATTGCCTGGTCGTTTCAAATTGTATCGAGCGGATGCACTTGTACGGGTATGGAGACTGTAGTGTCACCGCCAGACACCACACTTGCTAGGTGGTAGCCTTTAAATCGGCCGCGGTCCGTTGGTATACGTAGGACCCGCGTGTAGCCACTATCAGTGATTGCAGGCCGAGCCCCGCCACACGGCAGGTCCAGAGAGACTCCATAGCACTCTCCCCAGTTGGACAGCCGACTTTGCTAGCGATGGTTCACTGTCTATATACGCTCTCATTTGCAGAGACGACAGTTTAGCATAGCCTTCAGGTACGTCATTTGCTACGACTTACCAAGGCGCCATATTCAGTTGCTATGAATGTATTCTGAACAGATAATGTTGTGAATCATGTACCGTCAAGAGCGACGTTCATCATTAATGGATTAAAGTTAAGTATCAAACTAATTACGTCAACCTTCTGAATTCTAATTTCATGTCATGTTCCAGACATCACGCCTCACGCCAGCCCGCGTGAGCTAAAACGTGTGCATTTCGGCCTCCATTAGTAACACGGTGTTGGCTATTCTGCCAACACAACAGAGACAACCTTATCAATGCATGTCAGAAGGGACTGTTCAAGCTGGTCGACGCTCTGTGATGGTTTGAGGCTTAAGCAGCTGGAGTTGATTTGGGACCCCTGATACATCTGGAAACCACTCTGACAGGTGATACGTGCGTAAGCATCCTGTCTGGTCACCTGCAGCCATTCATGTCCATTGTGTATTCCGACGGACTTCGGCAATTCCAGAAGGACATGCAACACCCCACACGTCCAGAACTGCTACAGAGTGGTTCTAGGAAATTTCTTCTGAGTTTAAACACTTCCGCTGGCCAGCAAACTCCCCAGAAATGAACATTATAGAGCGTATCTGGGATGCATTGCAACATGCTGTTCAGAAGAGATCTCCACCCCCCTCATACGATTACGGATTTATGAAAGGCCCTACAGGAATCATTGTGTCAATTCCCTCCATCACTGCTTCAGACGTTAGTCGAGTCCATGCCACGTCGCGCTGCTGCCCTTCTGCGTGCTCGAGGGAACCGCACACGATATTAGACAGGTGTACCAGTTTCTTTTGCTCTTCAGTGTCGTTACAGTCAGGCAGATGTAAACTTAGCTCACTCTCAGGAATCGTGTTGAGACAAGGATAGGAGAGGGAGAGACACAGGAACATAACATAAACACAAGGGAAAAGCACATGGCGTAACTGGGAAACTAAAAAGCAAAGCAGCGTTGCTGGGAGGAAAACAGAAGCAGTTTTTTAGTTACTATACAGAGAGAACTTTTAGGAAAAAGTTATGAAACCACAGACTGAAGTGTTTCTGCTTTTTCTTAAATGCATTGAACTGTACACAGAGTGCAGGGTAGCTTGTTCTAGAGGACATTAGAAGCAACAGAGAATTAGTTTGCCAATATTTTTGTTTTATGTGTGTGCTCATCTGTGTTACCAGATACACGAGACCTTGTGTTGCCCGCTGAGATGACAGATACTTAATCTCTTATGTGAACTGCACTGCGCTCTGCACACGGAGGGGTTGAATAAGTAGACGAAGCGTGTGGTAGTGACGTAACGTGTCTCGCTGCAGCCATCCTAACTGGGTTAATGAAGCACTGACACGGTCAATTGACGGGCGCTGCACACGTAACGCGAGCGGGCATTCGTTACTTCTAACCGGCTAGGGTTTTTCATTACACCTCTCATATTACATTACGTGCCAATACTGGAGGTTTGGCAGCACTAACTGCACTAACTACTTCTTATTGAAACATATTGCGAAATTTCTGAAGGACACGGAGACAAGCGCAAGTCTTCCTGTACGTCGTGATCGACGCAACAGTATTTTCTATCCCGATAATGTGCTCATCCAAACTTACACCCATGTTTTCTCTGTTTTCTGATGTGACCCTAAGACAACATTAAGATAATTAGGAGCCAAATTTTGGCGGAATTCAGAACTTAGTGCTTATGGTACTAAAATTATTTCCGACTTTATGAATTCAGATTAAGTTCTAGCTTTTGCGTCGATCTGACTGTTGCTAAGCCACAACGTTAGAAATTCGAAGAAGAATTGTAGGGAATCGACTCTTGCTGAAAAGACCAGCTACTGATTGGAATAAACAAATGTGACGTGTTGTTTATAATTAGGCAGAGAGACTCGTAATTATTCGATTATACACTTGGTGGTCTATCACTGGAAACAACCACAGCCGTCAGCAGTTACAAGAGAAATCTTGAGCATTAGAGAGGTATGAAATTGAAACAACAGAAGTTCCAAGAAAAGTCTAGCAGCATTTGCTTATCGTAAATCAGGGTTACTATGCTCCAGTTTTTTCTGTATTTTTTATATGTGGCAGGAAAACAAAGTGTAGTGACAAACAGAAAATTGAAACACATTTTTCTAGTATTGTCAAAGAATTGTGACATCAACAAAGTTGTGAAACAAAAAACATTACATCTGTTGCTGTGGTACCACAAAAATGTGGGCCAACGCAACCCACACTCAGGGACTTTGATCCACTCAGACATTTCTTCACGAAAAAATGGTAATATGATGTTGGGATAAAGTAAACTCAACGAATATCTCTAGAATAGAGATAGGCATGTAAAGACAGTGAATACTGAACTTTATTCAGAAAGTGACAAACTAAATATACAAGTTAGTATATTTCATCAAATGACTAAATAGTTTTCAAGTTACATATTACTACAACTATTTGGAAAGCGAATCTATCACATATTAAAAATACTGTACAGCGTGGATATGGGGCTTGTTAAACAAATTACTGAAGCTCTGGTACAGGAAAATAGTCTCATTTTGTTAGTGATGTTGGAATGATTGTTTTTATACAATCCTCCCAATAATAAAATAGTTTGTCTTTTTGTTCTGGCCATTTACAGTAGGAGAGGGACTTTCTCACACAGTACACTCTAGCACCTTGATCACTCATATCTGCCCCAGTTCCTGAATATTCTTATTTGCCGTATAAAACTGAAGCGTACTGCCCAACTGCTAATTTACATTTTAACATGTTGTGGTGCTGGCCATCGCATTGCACATCATTGATACTTTCAGAATGACTATCAGATTCGAACACCACCCCATTTCTTGTTTACTTTGGGCTGGGCTAAAGTAACACTGTATTGTGAATAAATGTGCACCATTTCACAGAAGTGTTAATTTTATTACCTAAATTGAATTTCACACAAATGGCACTTTCTCACCATGTTACCTGATAGTGAAAGAATTCAAAATTAAGCTCACCAGATTTTTAACTTAACTGATGTAAACCCTCCAGGCGGAAGTTAATGGGGTGTAATAGCTACTGAAATATATATGATCAACGTTGAGTCCAGTACTGCCCTCACACTATTACTCCATGAAAGTGACTACCTTCTAGATCGTTCTTCACATACTGTAAATGCTTACTGTCTTGTTAACTCCTTGGCAATGGTGTAATTTTATCAGGGGAAAAAATTTAAATTTTCTTTGTCCAGTGGGCAAAAGCTACCTGCACAGGGCAAAAGTAACTCCAGATTACGGTACTCTCTCAATGACGACGGCGGTAAAATCAAACACATTCCAGATTATAACGAGGCTTGTTGTTGCGGTCTTCAGTCCTGAGACTGGTTTGATGCAGCTCTCCATGCTACTCTATCCTGTGCAAGCTTCTTCATCTCCCAGTACCTACTGCAACCTACATCCTTCTGAATCTGCTTAGTGTATTCATCTCTTGGTCTCCCTCTACGATTTTTACCCTCCACGCTGCCCTCCAATACTAAATTGGTGATCCCTTGATGCCTCAGAACATGTCCTACCAACCGATCCCTTCTTCTGGTCACGTTGTGCCACAAGCTTCTCTTCTCCCCAATCCTATTCAATACTTCCTCATTACTTATGTGATCTACCCATCTAATCTTCAGCATTCTTCTGTAGCACCACATTTCGAAAGCTTCTATTCTCTTCTTGTCCAAACTATTTACCGACAGTATTTCTTACCGAAATACCCTCCTCCATAGAACGTAGATCTAGGTAAGGAGGAATAATTTAAAGAAGACTTATTTTCATTTTTTTTACTCACTCCCTCCTCAATATACAATGCACAATTTTCTTTCAGTTATTGAAACACGTTTTAGAGAGTAGTTACTTAGGTAATAGTTTATCAGTATTAAAAGTAATAAAAGAATTTAAGAATACGAAAAAGCCGGTAAAGATTCGCTAAGGTAATCGAGTTTGTAATTAAAGGAAACATTTTCGAAGTTTTCTTGTCGGTTTTCAAGAACTTACACATGGTGTACGGTATATAAACGAACATGGAGACCAAACATGTGCTTCGGTCAAAGTTTTTTAGTGAAGAATTAGCGGTTGCCGCTAACTTGTTACCTTGATTACTCCACTATTTTATTATCGTTAGCATTCTTCACTCTGAGTTGCAATGGCTGCGTGTTATCACATTCTACGGCTGTGCGCTAGTGGCATCTCGCGGTGCCTATTTAGAACTTTAAAGCGACCTAGTTACGAAGACTGCCACGTCTAGATGGAGTCGCTGCCTGCAAGTTAGAGTAGCGCAGTACGATGTGCCAGCACTCGCCACATTCAACTTCCAAGAGGTGCACGCACCAGTGTGAAGTGTTGGTGCACTCTGTCAGGACAGTCTGTTGTGAGATTACTATTTTCTTGTAAAGGGCTCCGTTCGCAGAATTTTGTAGCAGTGAGAACCTGGGGAAAAAATCAGTTTTGTTAATATCGCTGCTTTGGTATGCTTCGAAGTTTCTAGTTGTATCTACGATTGTGATGAACAATATAAAGCACATTTCTTTGTTTAAAGTTATTTTTTAAGTTTGTATGTCACTGTATGTGCGAGTACCACTGGCTTTGAAAGAGAAGAGTATTCGTAAAAAGTGTGGGGTGAGGAACGAAAGAGATTCACACTGCAAACTAATCGAAATTTCTGTCGTCTTCTACTAGATGATACTGGATATGTGATTCAGAAATACATTCTTTCAATAGTTTAGTCTCTAACAACGTTGTTATTTCCTTTTCCAATACATGTGTGTCTTTTCCTGTTATTTGTGCTGTATCAGTGCTTACAGATCAAGACGGTAAGTTAATGAGGCTACTTAGTTCAAGAATAGTTTGCATTCACAGCAGCCGTTTTGTGGGCATTACAATAGGAAAATCTGAGTATCTCTACACGTAGTGACTCAACTGCAGGTATGTCATATCATATATGAGGGTAGGGAGTTCTGCAACTTTTCTGGCGATCTAATTATATGAAATCCTTGAAGTTTCGAGCTTCTGCAATATTATTCATCATCATCATCCGTTAAAGATAAACGGCGACTCGGTCATTGGTGCAAGGTATGGTAGTGTACGTAGATCTTACCCTATAACAATTTAGAAAACAGGTGCTTTCATTCAGGCTTCGACGAACCCAGAGTACTATAGCGGAATAGGGTAAGGATCCGTAACACCATAAGCTCTGAGAACATAATTGATACGTTCACCCTCAAACCTTAGGTAGTGTCAGGAACGATAATAGCCCTAATGCCTAACTGAACTTACTTTCATAACAGCAGCGCGATTGGAGTGCTGATGAAAAGTATAAATTAACTACACGTTTATTCATTCAAGTAAAGAATCCGCCCAACAAATCTACTTGAAGTTCTGTGCCTACCTTGGGGACATGAATTTTTCATTTAAATTACTGAATTATTGATACACACACAAAACCATACTAATAACATGGCGTGGCCATAACATGCACTGACGAGAAGACTGTATCTAAAGATATTCATAGCAAAGAGTATGATAAACAAAAGTTAACAAAGTCAATGTTTCTAGATGAAACCACAGTTGCATACGAGGCAGAGATATTCCTCCCTCTGCAGTACACAGTCCCCAATAGCAGTGCTCCAAAATTGAAAGATGTCTCGCCATTTAGGGAGACGGTAATTATCTGATAGCAGTACAAAGCTGTGGGAAATCTAACAAATTTCTGTGAATAAGTAGATATAGAGATCTGCGGTACAAAACGGTAAAGCAAGATGGAAGAGACAGATACCAACATGACAAGCCGTATGCAAAGGCTGTGATGACAACACAGCAATCAACGCTTTGATGAAGTCTTTCGTTTTGCAGATACTTTAAGATCTTGTAGTTTTTCTGAGTTGTATCATTACGAGCATGGTCAGAAAAAAGATGATGTCGAATAAATTTACTCTCTCTTATAGTTTTGCGCGACTGTTGATCCTATAGGGTCTGGCTGTTATTCCAGACTCTAGACGGATTGTCTTATTATCAACGCTATTTGTGTGCTTTATGGGAGGACAATGGTTTTAAATGTTCACGTATTGAAAGACAAGGCCCAATATTTTCTTTCGTATAGAAATTAAAGTAGTTTCACAATAAAAAGGTGTTCTTCAATTAACAAAAGGGACATTTGTATTGCCAACTCTGTGACGTGCTCTTACGAGAAATGTTTGGTTTGTTTACCCCGCGATTTGGACTTAATGTACAAACCAGGACGTCGCTACTCTGCCTACCACTGCAAATGTAAAACTCTGCTCAAAGTTCCTCCAGTGGATGTCTAAGTTTCCTCTGGCGTTCCAAGCACACATACTATTTGAAAATTCTAAGATCGAGTTTGCCATGTCACTACCGTGAAATCGTTAGAACATTTAAATATCAGCGTATGTCTGTTTTTATTACAGGACAGTGTTCTACGCGAAACCGGTCGTGATGTATATCCAGTTCGTGCTTGCCTGCCATTAATGTCACATATCAAGAACATTCACGTCACGGTTAACAAATTTTCATTACGTTGTAAAAATGGATGTTTGTATGTTTTTAAAAATTTTCATCATGCATCAAAAGCTGAAAACATTTGCAAATAAGAGGAAGGTGGCTATTTTTCAAACTATTGTTTTGCTTCTCTTGATAGAACATATCCTGAAATACCAAAAAACATTTAATTTTGTAATGGAAGGAATTGTGTTCGTTTAGAGCGCGGGGGAAGTGAAGTGGAATATGTTAAGTAGCTTCAATTGCTTCATCAAATAAATCTTCACACTGAACAATACGACACTTAGACCTTCCCATTCAAAGAACTGATTGAGAAGTAGTGCATTTTTCTAGGAGAACATTGCAACATTGCAGAAGCAATGTTCAAATTTTCAGTCTCCTAACGACAGATAGCACTGAGTGTTAAACAGCATGCTAAGTAAAGACTGGAGACATATAGACAAAGTTAACGCAAGAAGGCCTATAATGAACGTTGGGGTGCGTGTGTGTGTTTCTTTGAGGGATAGACAGAGATCCATGTAAATCGGTGTTTTGTGTCTGTTGCTTCCCTCGTTGCACTCGTTGTGCACTGTAATGGTTGTGAACTGGTAGCTGTTGTGCATGGTGATACGAGTAAAGTGGTCGCCATCACATTGTAGCGAACACCAGAAGTCTTCTCTTTTGCGTCAATGGAGTTTTCAAGGGAAAAAGGCGAGGTTGTCTTATAATGTTCTAAAGTTTGTACGCATATTCTCGAATGTTTGTTTTTCCGAATGTTCTATAATGTTTTCGAGTAAGTAAGTAAGATCACACGCGTTTCGCTTGATCGTAAAGCATCTTCAGTAGTCACTGTAACAAAATGGTTTTTTCTCTTACAATTTTGTTTGTTCTGATCAAGAACAGTTCGCATTCTTCATTTACTAATGCAAGCAGTTTTGATTCTTTTTTGTCTTACTGCGTTGTTCTTCCGTCTTCCATGTGTGTGTGTGTGTTGAGTTTTTGCATACAGTACTTTAAGTGCACTCAATATAGCAATATTTCTATGTTAGGAAATATAACTGTTCTCTCGCCATTTCGTGTGTTTTGTTTTGCTGTTGCGGGATGCATTCGTCTTTTGTTTGTTTTGGTGGTGGTGGAAACGTCTGCGATAGGTCTGTGTGTGTTTACGCAGAATTTTCTAACTAGGGAGAGAAAGAGAGAGAGAGAGAGAGAGAGAGAGAGAGAGAGTGAGGAAGTGGGTTTGTGTGTGTAAGAGAGTGCGTGTAAGTTGTTGCTTTATTATGGTAAAGTGGTGGATGATCTAGGCTGGGATATTGCCTGGTTTATGACATTATTTTGTGGTGTTTATGGGGTTGTTCTTTCTCAATAATGTGTTTTCTTAGTTTAAATAGCGTCTGGTTGCCGATGTTTGGTTATTTTTAGGGTATGTGTTTCTTATCTATTGCAGCTTTTTGAATTTCGAAATTTTCTTGTAGAGAAAAAAAGAAACTACTAAATTCGACATACAGTGCAATAAATACAGAATATGATACCAGGGGAAGAATAAATATTTAAATCCATCGATACAATAACCAACCAAGGCGAAAGAGGCAACATCGTAACAGAATGCCAGAATTCGTTCATTGTTACCGGAATACTCTAGCAAAACGGGCTTCTACACAACGCCATAGAAGCAGAAATGTTAACTGGAAAAGTAAAAGGCAGCCAGTATTCATACCACGAATTACGTTCATTTCCAGCAACTTACCATTCAGCATTAAAATGCGCCGATTTCCGGTAAGATAGAGTTCAGCACGACAGTCAGCAAAGCACAAGGACAAAAATTTCGGTGTTGAGGAGAGAATTTAAAACAGTCATATTTCTGCACGGACTACTAAACATAGTGTGTTGGTGTGTTGCACAACCACAAAAATTGTCTCTGTGCCTGAAAGTAAGACCATATTGATTAAGTTTGATGCCATACAAATGCGACGATTGCTTGTACATTTCTTTATTTAAATGTCTGTCACAATTGCGAGTATTTATACATGTGACTAGTTTCGAATGTAGCGGCTCATTTTGAAGCCAGGCCTGAAAATGAATGGCTACTTTCGAAACTAGTCGGCAGTATAAATTACGCGCAACTGTGACGGAAATTTAAATGAAGAATAGTCAAATCAAAGTTGCAGGACCTTCCCCCAGAAAATGTTAGAAATCCATAAATAATTGCCCAATTTCATTCTAAATCAAAAAACAAACGGAAAAAATGATAAAGCGAAACAGATCTCTTCATAAAGCTGTTGGGTTAACAGAGTTTACGTTCATTTAAGACGGTATTCTACGTATAGCCTCCATTTCAACATTTCCGAGATCACAGTACGAATCTAAAGTCAGCCGAGTTACCTCGAGATAAAATCCTGCATAGGCATAACAGCTGCACAATATGGGATTTTACGGCAACAAAGAATTCACAAAAATTTCCAGAACAACCAATGTAAGGCATTTCAACCTGAGACATTGCCAAATTTCCAGATTATCTGGAAAGTCTGCTCATTAGATTGTATTTTATCAAAGAAGATTAATTAAAGATTTGGTATCTTCTCCAATGGTTTGTTTTATCGTCTCCTTCTATCTATATACTGGTCAGGTAGTGTCAGAAATCCCGCATGTTAAGAGATTCCCACCTCCCACCAATCGCCGACACGCTATTATCGTAAAATCAGTCGTCAGATAATGTAGTGTGGCTGAGAGTTACGTAAGAATGAAGGGATGCAGGTAACGTCACTCATTAAACAACCTACTAAAGTAGCAGCAGACGAATGGAGCAAGATGAGGCATCGATGAAATAATGGAAGTAAACTTTTTTTTTTAAAAAAAATCACTCATCCATTTGTTCATTCACTCGTGAGTTTCCGCAAATTCCCTCTACAAGAACTCCTTCACGTCTGCGCAACGAGTCAAAGTATAGCTTAACAAAGCTGTTAAACACTGTTGTAAATTATATGTCGCTACAACAGCTAAATTTAATATGATATCTGAAAAAGTCGGTGTTTTTTTATTTGTTCAAACATCTCCCGTTTATCCCCTACTGCTAGCTTAATATCCACATGACCGCTCTGATATTTATCATGAAACAACAGTTATCTCTGTCTTACATGAATAGAAATCCTTCTACCGTGAACACTGCTACTGCTCACACGCCTCGCCACGCACAGCTGTTAACTCTTGAATATAGACAGTAACATAAACTGTAAGACTAGTCTCTAAACAGCAAGATTTTATTCTCAAATATCCTTTGAATTTTATGAATTATCAGTTTTCTTCCTTATGATATATAAAGCATTTGACAAATCACTGAAAGTCCTAAGTCGAAACAAGACACCTGGAGTAGAAAACACAATCTAAGAATTACGAAGAACCATGAGAGAGCGAACCACGACGGCAATATGCCACCTGGTGTGCAAGATTTATGAGACAGGTGAAATAACATCAGACTTCAAGTACACTTTAATAAAACCAGTTCCAAGTAATGTAGTAGTTGACAGGTGTGAATACTATCGAACTATTAGTTTAATAAGTCATGATTGCAAAATATGGATATGAATTATTTTTAGAAGAAGTGAAAATATTTTAGAAGCTGATTTCGCAGAAGATCAGTTTGTGTTGTACGGCAGGGTAGCAACATATGATGCCATAGTGAAGCTACGACTCGTCTTAGGAAATAGCTTGAAGAAAAGCAAACCTCCGTTTATAGCAGTTGTAGATTTAGATAAAGCTTTTGTCAGTGTTGACGGTAACACACCCTTTGAAATTTTGAAGGTATAAAGGATAGAATACAGGGAGCGAAATGTGCACGAAAATCAAATTGCTGATAGAGAAATTAAAAGGCGTGAAATAGAAGAAATAGTTGAGAATCCAGTTGAAGTAAAATAATTAATGCTTGTTGAGGACATCGTTATTCAGATTGTGATGTTACGTTTGGAGAAGGTTAACGGAATGGGTAGCATCTTGGAAGGAGGTTCTATAAGTACATCAACAAGAGTATTAATAACTTGAATAAAAAAGGTGTTAATGTTCCACAGTAATATTTAGCAGTTCGCTATAAACCGGCTTCCGGCTTCTTAGGCCAGCGTCAGATAACTTAACTTTGAACAGATAGTCCACACAACTTCAGCGAGAATTCACAGCTGAACAAAGAATGCTGCACAAAGAGGTGTGACATTTTAAGACTATATTGAAACAAAACAAAAGCGTAATGGAATACCTACAGAATACCTACTGAACGAATGAATCTTACATCACAGTATATTCAAATATTAAAACAATGTGAGTGCATAAAACAGAAATGTTCTAAAAGTGAGTAATGGCACAGGCTTCTATGTCTTATGGACAAACTGGTGAATGTGATGAACTTAGAGGCTCTTTATCTAGATGTGTTCGCTCAAAGTTTTTGGATAAAGAGCCCCTAAGTTCTACAATAAAGTGTTGGATTAGGTATCAGGATGATATATTATGCTTGTGGACAGGTACCACCAGACATGTAAATATATTTTTTCAATGTTTGAATTCACGTCACAGTAAAGCAAAGTTTACAGTGGAGTTGGGAGGAGACACTCAACTTTTTAGACCTCACCATTGACACCAGTAACCAAAAGCATTTATTTAAGATATACAGGAAAGAAACCTCAACAGAAACAGTAACACCAGCCAGTTTCGAGCATCCTATAACACATAAACATGCAGCCTTCCACTCCATCGTGCACCGCCTAATATCTGTACCCCAAACCAAACCAGATTTTGAAAATGAATTGGAAATAATTACAGAATTAGCATACAGCAATGGTTATAGTCCTACACAAATTGACAATATACTCAGCAAAACGAAGAGAAAGAGTATAACAGCTCTCCTTTACGCACCTCAGACACCACGAAACCACATCGATAAGAAAACGGGCCCCGATCATGTATATGGGTAGGACTTCACAGGTCCTTGCCAGGGAACTAAACTCCAGGAAATATACTCCAGCTTTTTACACTAGGAATACTGTTGCCCACCTTTGTTAAACAGTAAAGAAAAGAGTCCACCTTTAGAACAGAGTGGAATTTCTAGGATTTCCTACAATCTGCGTGGCAAATTATATGTAGGACAGTCAGGTAAGGCTTCCTGAGCATGAAAAGAGTTGGAAACTCAGAAGAAAAGGTTCCATCGTTGCAGAACATGCTCTGAATGGACGTCATTCATATGATGTGAAATATGTTCTCCCTAAAGGAACTAAAAGGAGAAAATTAACATTACTTGAAATTCTGGCCATTAATAAACACCAATCAAAGAATCCTTACCTGGTCCTTAATGAGCAAACACAGTTTCATTACTCATCCTTATTAAAGTGGCAGTCAGTTATTATTGCTCTCACCATTAGGTAAAAAGCTTGTTATAACTGTTCCACACCCACTTTCCTTAGATGTCTTTCTTCCCCTCCCATTATTCGGTCTGTTCATCACTTTCATCAGCTTGTCCATATGACATAGAAGCCTGTGCCATTACTCACATGTAGAACATCTTGTTTAGTACACTCACATTCTTTTAACATCTGAATATACCATAACGTAAGACTTACTCGTTCAGTGCCTCTGTAAGCATTACATCATGCTTTTGTTTTGTATCGATATAGTCAACAATGTCTCACATCCTTGTACAGCATCCTCTGTACAGCTACGAAGACTCGCTGTTCAACATTAAGTTGTCTGACGATGGCCTAAGAAACCGAAAGCCGGCTCATAACGAAATAATAAATATTATTGTAAAACATTAATACGTTGTTTTCAAGTTATTAACATATCTGTGTTCCTCCAAGAGTCGACGGAATATTCCATAAATATCAACAAAAGTAAATTAAATGAAACGAAGCTGAGGGAATTAAATTAGGAAACTAAAGGTAGTAGATGAATTTTATTATTTGGATAAGAAAGTAGCTGATAATAGTGGAAGACGAGTGGACGTACATGCAGACACGCAATAGCAAGAGAAATATTTCTTAAAAAGATAACTTTGTTACAGAGAATATAAATTTTAATTTTAGGAAATCTTTTCGGAAGGTACTTGTCTCGTGTGTACTTTTGTACGGAGAAAAACATGGACAAAACAGTTTGGCCAAGAAGAGAGGAGAAGTATTTTGAATGTAGTGCTACAGGAGAATACTGAAGAGTAGATTGCGTAACGAATGAAGAGGTGCTGAATCAAAATAGGGATAAAAGGAATTAAGAGAAGCAACTTGACAAAAAAAGGGGTCTCTGATAGGGCACACAATGAGGTATCCAGGAATAATCAATTTGGTAACGGAAGGGAGTGTTGGAGGCCTAGCAGGGATTTGGGAGAGACCAATTCTTGGCTTTAGGAAGCAGGCTCAAATGGATGTTGGTTGCAGTAGGTATGCAGAGATGAAGAGACTTGCACAAGATGACGATACCTGACAGCAGTTAAACCTTGCCGATTCACCGGTACAGTTTCATAAAGAGGTGTCAGAGTGGTCAACATAATCCCTGCCGACACCATTAGCGATCCTCCTCGATTCCGTAACGTCAGGGACCCGTAATAGTGTTCCAAGTGTCATCCAGATGCGAATCCGTCGAGAATCACTCTCCAGATCAAATCGAGATTCATCCGTGAAAAGATCATTGGCTCACTGTTCGACCGTCCTGGTGGCATGTTGGCGACTCCACTCTAGACGTTCCCTTCTGTGAAGACTCGTCAGAGGTAAACACACAACAGGTCTCCGACAATTAACGTCACGCTGCCGAAGTCTTCTGCACACCACTTGCTTCGGTACAACACGTCTGTGTGTGCTATGAGGTCAGATGCGCGTTGCAATGCAGTACTAAGGCGATACGTCGTACCCTTACAACCAATTAACGGTCCACTCTTTCTGATGTCACACACGTGGTCAGCCATGTCCTGCTATTCGGGATGCCTCTATAAACCTCGCAACATCTGAGGAACAACAAAACAATTCACATTAAACCATTGCCCCACATCAGTTTGCGACTGTCCTGCTTCCATTCTTCCTACGCCCATCCACTGCAGAATGACTGGTTGGCGTCTTCTCTGTGCCGTACTATACCGTCTGTGACAGTGCTCTCAGCGATTGGGGCTGGGGGACTACCCGGCAAACACTACCCCGTGTAATAGGTACCCTGACGTCATTGTTGGCGTGGTTGTCCGTTGACCGGAATGCCATCTTACGTGCATAACACGACACTACGGACATCTGTTGACAGTTTGAATGACTAATCGTGAATTAGACACAGGACGGGGAAATAGCGGTTTGTTGCTTTAATTTTGGACACCATGTATGGCACGCAATACAGACGATACTGAATTTTATTATAAATTATTGGGAAGCAAATGTAAGAACACCAATTAATCTCTGCAAGTCGTCAATGTCCTCGTTTGTTGATGAGAAAAACCCTAATCTCTTTCCATCTACAAGCAATGCGGTTGTCTCCTTTATACGTTCTACTTACTCGCTTTTACTGAGTGAACAATTCCTTTACTTCAGCTGTTTCGTTTTTACAAAAAAATTCTGTAATTGAACGGGAAATGAAAGCAAGCAAAATAAACCACAACCCAGGTCTTGAAGTCACAGCAGTACTCCCAGATGAAAGTAGGGAGTGTTCCCCAGCGTGTCCTTTCGCCAGTTTCTCCCCCATCCTTTTCACTACCGAACAGAGGCATACACTCTAGTATTTCCACCAGCAATAGGGCGTTTTACTCGTATTAGCAGAAACGTCCCCACCATCCTGTAATATTTCTTTGAATTATCGTACCTGATGTAAATGTTAGTGTGTTATCATGATTTTTTACACTAACATTTCATATTTCGGTTTTTAATTAAAATGGCAAATGGTCTTTGAAGAAATACTACGTTTTAAAGATAGGCCTACAGATTTTGTTCTTGCGGATTTTAAAATAAACTCAGAATTATGTTACGGACTACAATATTTTTCACGAGGCTCTAAATTAAGTCTACGATAATCTTTTTCAGACTAGAGTATAAACTATTTTTCAATCACATCGAGCTAATGTACGTAAATACAGGTGATTTCATAAGCACCTCCGGTTTTCAGAAGACGACTTCTCGGAAAACACGAAACATACCGGGAAATGCCACATATCAGAACATCTCTTCATTTTCGATTGATAGTCATGTGCCGTGGCATACCTGCACTGACAGGGTGTGTGTGGGGGGACACGGCTGTCAGAAAAACTCCTCCATAATAGCACATCAAATTTGTTCTCGCTTGCTAGTGAAAAGATTTCCAAAAAGGGCTGCTGTCTCATCTTTCCAGACAACTGCGTCAGCGACTTCAATTAAATGCACGCAAGTACTGTTTTTCGCCGCACCACAAACGGTGCCCATATTGAGCTGTAAAGTATTTGATATATTTTGTAGCCACTAATACATGTCATTTTTTGCATGTCTTCTTGTTTTCGTACACTCGTCTTATGAAGTCCCGGAGGTATTTATGATTAACACTTTATGACTAACAGTATATATACTGAAGAGCCAAATAAACTGGTACACCTACCTAATATCGTGTAGGGCCCCAGCGAGAACGCAGAAATGCCGCAACACGACGTGGTATAGACTCGACTAATGTCTGAAGCAGTGTTGGACGGAACTGACAGCATGAATGCTGCAGGGCTGTCCATAAATTCGTAAGAGTACGAAGTGTGGAAATCTCTTCCGATCAGCACGTTGCAATGCATCCCAGATATGCTCAATAATACTCACGTCTGGGATGTTTGGTGGCCATCGGAAATGCTTAAGCTCAGAAGAGAGTTTCTGGAGCCACTCTTTAACGATTCTGGACGTGTGGGGTGTTGCTGGGATTGTCCAAGTCCGTCGAAATGCACAATGGACATGAATGGATGCAGGTGATCAGACAGGGTTCTTAGGTACGTATCACCCACCAGAGTCGTATCTAGATGTGTCAGGGGTTCCATATTACTCCAACTGCACACCCCCCACATCATTACATAGCCTCCACCAGCTTGGCTCTAAATGGTTCAAATGGCTCCGAGCTCTATGGGACTTAACTTCTGAGGTCGTCAGTTCCCTAGAACTTAGAACTACTTAAATCTAACTAACGTAAGGACATCACACACATCCATGCCCGATGCAGGATTCGAATCTGCGATCATAGTGGTCGCGCGGTTCCAGACTGTAGCGCCTAGAACCGCTCGGCCACTCCGGCCGGCTCCACCAGCTTGAACAGTCTCCTGCTGACATGCAGGGTCCATGGATTCATGAGGCTGTCTCCATACCCGTACACATCCATCCGCTCGATACAATTTGAAACGAGAGTCGTCCGACCAGGCAATATATTTTCAGTAATCAATAGTCCAGTGTTGCTGTTGACGGACCAAAGCGAGGTTTAATGCTTTGAGTCGTGCAGCCATTAAGAGTACATGGGTGAGCCTTCGGTTCCGAAAGCCCATATGGACGATGCTTCGTTGAATGGCTCGCACGCTGACACTTGTTGATTTTCCAACACTGAAATCTGCAGCAATTTGTTGAAGGATTGCATTTCTGTCGCGTTGAACGATTCCCTTCAGTCGTCCTTGGTCCCGTTCTTGCAGGAGCTATTTCCGGCCGCAGCTATGTCGGAGATCTGATGCTTTACTGGATTCCTGGTATTCACGGTACACTCGTGATATGGTCGTACGCTTCCTCGGAGATGCTTGTGCCATCGCTCGTGCGGCGTCTATTACACCAGGTTCAAACTCACTTAAATCCTGATAACCTGGCCAGTGCAGCATGAGTAACCAATGTAACAACCGCGCCTTTTAGAAAGGATGGGGCCTCTGCACGCCCACACCGACGTGGTGATCAAACCAAAAGTTCTACTGTCACATCCATATAACATATTAGTTTTCGAATCAGCAGTCACAGGATGCGGGCTGTGACGTTGTCCATGCGTCTGGGTAGGAGTACTCATTGACGTGGTCCATCAGGAGACAGAAAGTGGACGAAAGGGTTCGAAGGGTAGCGGTTTGTAAGGGTAGAGGGGATAAAAAGTGCCAAGGCAAGCGCCAAAGGATAAAAGCCTCTGCGACAGTAGGACGGGTAGTAAGGGCAGTAGCGGCTTGCCAGCTGCGAGAGTGCATGCAAGGTGAGGTTACGTTAGTGCGACGTAACGTCCATCGTTATCTTTGTCGCTGCGGGTGCTTGTTGTAGATGGGTCAGTCCGGGCGCTGCAACTGGGCTCCTGTGAATTCTCCTGGGCCTGCTGCAGCAGCTGCGTCCCTGTAACAGTGCGAGGTCGTCACACATTAGTGGGCGATCAGCCGTAGATCAGCTCACCGTGTAGGAGGTGTGTGTGGCTGCTTTGCGTGTTGTGTACAGTACGGCTTCACTGGGATTGCCTGTTTTTCGGCGGGTCGGGGGTTACCAGTAGTAGCTGTGTTGCAGGGGCTCGCCAGTACAGTTGTGTAGGCGTGCTATTAACCACAGATGTCTAGTTCCTTGCTAATAGTGTCTTTGGTCTATCATGTTTCCATCTATGGTTGTGGTCGTAGTTCCACAGAGAAAGAATAAACGGGTTACGCGAGTGTCTCGTGTTCCTGTACAGTTGTGTGGAATACCTGCAAGAGGGTATCTAACCGATATTCCCGGTGAAGATCAGCGCTTTGTGTGGAGCACTGCTTGTAATTCTGAGTACCTTGTTCTGTATGAGCTGCAGACGGCGCAGGCGTGTGGGCGCAGCGTATCCCCAGACGGGAGCAGCATACATCATCAGAGGTCTAATAAGTGTGCTACGCCTGTCAAGCATAGGACAGAGTTGTCTGAGCCTCGCATTTGCTTTGTTGGTCACGTGTTGAATGTGGTCCTCCCAGAGTAGTTTCCGGTCCAGAACGCAACTACCACGCCAGATACTTGTCTTATACAGGCTTTGCCGATCGCAGCGCCGTACTCTGCCTGTTTACATATCTCTGTATGCCTATGCTTGTCGCTTCAGTGTACATGGAGGGCGAAATTCGCTAGAGACAAAACTGAGATATGTGTACAAATACGTACGAAGTATGTTATATATATGTCAAATATATTTGACAAGTGCGTACGTGGCCAAAGTCACCGGTAACAAGTTCATCGTAAGCTCCTGAAACCATTTCAATCAAAACTGGAAATAAATTCTGTGGGTTTAAGAACCACAAACCTCCTGCTGGGATGGGGGTGATAACGTGGAGAGAGAAGGGGAGAGGGGGAGATAGATAGCAGAGAGGGGGAAGGGGAACACGGACCAATAGAAGACTGCAATATTATAAATACGTACCTGGGCAACTCAGCTAGTTCTAACATAAAAGGAAGAAGCTTGTTGGCTTATTATTCTGAGTGCACCATTTTTTATATATTGGCTTGATGCGATTGAAAAGTTGTTTGTACTCAAATCTGAAGATGATAGACTGAAATCAACAGCGTGGTGTAAAATATTAGTCCAAAACTGGAATAAATATAAAGGTATTCTTTCCTGGATCACTGTGGATTTTTGCTACGATAATGCCGCAAGTCGTCAGAATAAATTATTTGTAACCCCGCTTATTTACGTATCTACATCCTTTGCTTCGACCTCCCGCTTCGTTGTTATGGATCTACCAAATCTAGATTTCCATTTAACTAACTAAAAAATTTGCTATTACGTTTGTTGGTCACACACGTATAGTCTCGTAAAATGTGAATTCTCTTTTTTTACTTGCCTTACCGATTCAAAGTGATACTGACTGTACTAAACATATCATAATCAGTGAATATAAAGCCAAATCTGGTACGATAAAATGTACTAATCTCGGTAACTACCGTAACTAAAATGGTTTCTTCATTATTTCAGAACAAAAACAGTCTCGGTTGCGAAATTATTTAATGTCAATAAGATAATTACGCAACGAGATTGTTTCTGTTCTGAAACAGTTCTAAACCGGTCTTGCGAAGGTGGAATGGAAAATTTTTGACGTTTCTTTATTAGTTCTCGATCACTTTTTGTTTATTACACAAACAAATTTAGTTCTCATTGTCGTATATAAATGTTTATTAAGCCTTGGAGTATCAGACTTCTTTTTTTTTTTTTCTTTATAAAAGCGCTTGCCTGATAGCAGCAGATGGGAAAAGAACGGCCGCAGGTGGACGGTAGAAAGATCGATCGCCTGTCATAGATGTTGGCACAACCACTTAAAGTAGTTACATGCGACTCGAGAGACCGCCCAAGTTGTACTCTTGTCCAGTTTTAATGCTGTAACGGAATTTACTGTTTGCGCTGTACGTCGATGAAGAAACTTGCTCCGCCAATCAACTTCGGGAGTCATTAGCGAGATTATTCCGTTTGAGGGCTCTAGCTTTAAATCCTCTCATTTAATCACACACTTTGGCAGGCACGAAGTGCTCGCAGATGACTACATTCCAGCTTCGTGCTTCATTCAATGAATTAAATAAAACTGTAATTGACTTAGACAAAGATCACAGGTTTCCAGAATAAATAGTACTAGAACTATAAACAAGCACCGATTGTGAGTATATATTGCCGGCTGTCATGGCTGAAATACACATGTCAGCTGCTGTCGGTCTCATATTTCCAAGTTACATTAACAGAAGATGGACCGAGGAGATCCACCGTGCTCATATTCGAGAAGGAAGTTCACATCCAGCTCATTGTAATTAACATCTTTCGTGCTATCTCTGAATGACCTCAGGCTACAGTCGCTATGCTTCCTTGTATATCGTTGTCATTGCTTCCTCCTTGGTTTTCTAAGACAGTATGGACCTCAACAACCTCCTGATTTGCTTCCGGTCTGCGTTACTGTTGTGGCGGAGTACTGTCTTTCGAGAAGAACCGAGTTTTAGTAAGAACAAAGTTAACAGAGGTTACTCGCAGGTTGAAAATAATGCGTACAGATCTTCGGTAAGGTTTGACTTCTTTGTTATCAGTTCCAACTATCTGTTGAGATCTTTTTTTATTTGAAGATATTAAATAGTGATGTAACACCCACACTTTATTAGGCCTTGTCACTAAAGGTTAATGATACCCACTCCACATCTGGAAGTCCCTTATACATATCACCATCCCCTAATCTTCGCGTCCGTAGTTACAAGCAACGGTTGTAAACCACTATAAGCAGTTCGACAGACCGGAGCTGTAATGCTGGAATTTTACGTGGCCTACATTTTCGTCTGCTAAAATTAGATCTCGTAACATGCGTTACATTGCCTAAGAACTGTCAGTAGTAATTAAAGAAACAAATTTTGTGAAATTCTGTCGAATATTTTCGCGAAACTCGGAAGGCAAACGAATTCGTGGTGAAAGCTCTCGCACAAACTAATCCTTTTTAAATTATCACTTCTTTCATTTAATAAATTACGTAATGTCGAACCTCATTATTGTGCAACATTTCCCAATGTTAGAAACATTGTATTGATTTAAGAAGTACGTTGATGGGTTCGTTTATTGAATACGAAACATCGTTTACGCCATGCGCGGTTCACAAAGCAGCAGCTTCTCACAGACCTAGCTGGATGAATCAGTTGGAATTACAAGGGACAATGCAACGGAGACTCCAATGAATGGGACGTATTAGAATAACCTCCACGCCGCTTTGTGGCGGCTGCTGTTACCATGAAAAGAGGATGTTCGTGAAATTATACAGGAAAGCAGTAAGAGTACAATGCCGCCATCTTTAGGCCTTGTAAATACCAACAATGCAGCTACCTAGTCGAAGACACTGTGGATTCCAGGCAACTTGGTTACATTCCGACCGGGTGGGTAATATTGTCACGTCGTTCCTACTATCAGGTCAAAATCCAAAAGTAGGGTCGAGAATTCAGTACAGTACCTAGAGCTGAAAGCACATTTATTTCGGACGCCAAAATATAGGTCTAGAGAACAAAAATCCTCTTTATATAAACATCGAATATTCCACTATATGCAAACATTAAAAACATAAGAAACTTCTAGAATATTCTGCGACTCATAAATATTAAATGGCAAATATTTGCCAGTGATCGGATTCTAACTAGAGACCAGGAGCACTTCAGCCAGCAACGCTAATTTCTAGCCCCTATTTTTCAAAAGTGTGAACGTGACACAAACATCGGTGAGTCTGCATATCCACTCTCCACGCCATTGCCTCGAATGTTTTTTTTAATGTTTTATTACAGGAAAGAATGGACACAGTCAGCTTCAGGATGGGGGAAGACAATGTGAGGAGGTGTCGAATCCTGAGGCCTCCCCCTTTACTTCTTTATTTTTATTTTATTCTATTATATTTTTTAAAAAAACAAAGCTTGATAGACATAAATTTCACAATTCCGGGACGATTCTTTTTCCTGGGAAGAACACATCTACATCTACCTGATTACTCTGCTATTCACTATAAAGTGCCTGGCAGAGGGTTCAATGAACCACCTTCAAGCAGTCCCCACCGTTCCATTCTCGAACGGCGCGCAAGAAAAACGAGCACTTAAAGTTTTCGTGTGATCCCTGATTTCTCTTATTTTATTGTGATGATCATTTCTGCTATGTAGGTGGGTGCCAACAGAATGTTTTCGCACTCGGAGGAAGGAGAAAACTGGTTATTGAAATTTAATGAGAAGATCCGTTCGCAACGAAAAACGCCTTTGTTTTAATGATTGCTATTCCAATTCAGTTATCATGTCTGTGGAACTATCTCCCCTATTTCGCAATAGTACAAAACGAGCCGCCCTTCTCTGAGCTTTTCCGATGTCATCCGTCAGTCCCACCTGATACGGATCCCACAACGCACAGCAATACCCCAGAATACGGCGGACAAGTGTGATGTAAGCAGTCTCTTTAGTAGACCTGTTGCACCTTCTAAGTGTTCTGCCAACGAATAGCAGTATTTGGTTTGCTCTACCTACAACATTATCTATGAAATAGTTCCAATATAGGTTATTTGCAATTGTAGCCCCTAAGTATTTAGTTGAATTTACAGCCTTAAGATTTGTGTGACTTATCGCGTAATCGAAATTTAGCGGATTTCTTTTAGTACTCATGTGAATAACTTCACACTTTTCTTTATTCGAAGTCAATTTCTACTTTTTGCACCATACACGTATCTTATCAAACTCATTTTGCAATTCGTTTTGATCATATGATCACTTTATAAGACGGTAAATGACAGCATCATCTGCAAACAATCTAAGACGGCTACTAAGATTGTCTCCTATATCCTTAATATTGAACTGGAATTGCTTAGGGAACTCTGGGTATTACTTCTGTTTTACTCGATGACTTCCCGTCTATTGCTACAAACTGTCACCTTACTGACAGGAAATCAGGAATCCAGTTTCATAACTGAGGCGATATTCCATAGGCACGCAGTTTGGTTAGAAGACGCTTGTGAGGAGCGGTGTCGAAGGCGTTCTGCAAATCTAAAAATATAGAATCAATTTGACATCCCCTGTCGCTAGCACTCATTACTTCATGAGTATAAAGAGCTAGTTGTGTTTCACATGAACGATTTTCTCAATCCGTGCTGACTATGTTTCAACAAATCGTTTTCTTCGAACACAGTATATGTTCCAAAACCCTACTACAAATCGACGTTAGTGATACGGGCCTGTAATTCAGCGGATTACTCCTATCTCAGTTTTTGAGTACTGGTGTGACTTGATCAATTTTCCGGTATTTAGGTACGGAACTTCCTGTGAGCAAGCGATTGTACATAATTGCTAAATATGGAGCTATTGTATCAGCATACTCTGAAAGGAACCTGACTGGTATACAATCTGGAGCGGATGCCTTGCCTTTATTAAGTGATTTAAGCTGCTTTGCCATACCCAGGATATCTACTTCTATGTTTCTCATCTTGTCAGTTGTTCTTGACTGGAATTCAGGAATATTTACTTCGTCTTGTTTGGAGAAGGAGTTTCGGAAAACCGTCATTAATAACTCTGCTTTAATGACACTGTCATCAGTGACTTCACCTTTGTTATCGCGCAATGAAGATATTGATTGCGTCTTGCCACAACCAGAATCTCTTTGGGTTTTCTGCCAGATTCCGAGACAGAGTATCGTTGTGTAAATTATTGACAACATCTCGCATTGAAGTACGCACTGTATTTCGAACGTCTCCAAAACTTTGCCAATCTTGGGGATTTTGCGTTCTTTTAAATTTGGCATGCTTTTTTCGTTGCTTCTGCAACAGCGATCTGACCCGTTTTGTGTACCACTGGTTATCAGTACAATCACTTATTAATTCATGTGATATATATCCCTCAATTGCTGTCGATATTATCTCTTTGAAATCATTCCACATCTTTTCTATGCTTACGTGATCAGATCGGAAGGAGTGTTTTATCAGATTTTTTTTTAAATAGGCGTACTTTGCGTTTCTTTTTGTAGATTGTAGGTGTTACGGTATTCAGCCTAGCAGCAACTGCCTTGTGGCCGCTAATACCTGTATTCGTCACAATGCTCACTATTTGTCCAGGATTATTTGTTGCTAAAAGGTCAAGTATGCTTTCGCAACCATTTACGCTTCCAGTGGTTTCATAAACTAATTGTTCAAAATAATTTTCTGAGAAAGCTTTCAGTGCAATTTCGGATGATATTTTATACCCGCCTCCAGCTTTAAACGTATATTTTTTCCAATATATCGAGGGTAGATTGAAGTCACCACCTACTATAATTGTATGTGTGGGGTACCTATTTGAAATAGGACTCAAGTTTTCTTTGAATTCTTGATCAACTATATTTTCTGAGTCGGGGGTCAGTAAAACGATCTAGTCAATAGTTTGGTGCGATTGCTACGTATAACCTCTACCCACACTATTTCGCAGCAACTAACGACTTCAATTTCACTACAAGGTAAACTACTTCTGACAGCAATAAATACTCCACCACCAACTGTATTTAGTCTATCCTTTTTGAACACTGTTAGGTCGTTTGGAAAAATTTCGGCTGGACTTATTTCCGGCTTTAGCCAGCACTCCGTACCTATAACTATTTGAGCTTCAGTGCTTTCTATTAGGGCTTGGAGCTCTGGTTCTTTCCCAACACAGCTACGATAATTTACAACTACAATACCGATCGTTTCTACAACTACCTTACTGCATTTTACATGCCCCCTTTTCGACGGACGCCCTTGCTGTGGTTTCCTGAGACCCTCTAACCTACAAAACCGCCCAGACCCCTCCACACAGCCCCCGCTACCAGTGTAGCAGCTACTGACCTATTAAGTGGAACCCGGAAACCCACCACCCTATGGCAGGAATCTGCAGCCTACACAGTCACCTGAGCCTCTGATTCAGATCCTCCACTCGGCTGTGCACCAAAGGACCACAGTCGGTTCCCTCGACGATGTTGCAGAAGGTGGGCTCCGCCTTAATCTCGCAGGCAAGACTGGCAGTCTTCACCATTTCCGCCAGCCGCCCGAAACCAGAGAGAATATCCCCCGATCCAAAGCGACACACTTCATTGGTACCGACATGGGCCACCAGCTGCAGTTGGCTGCACCCTGTACTCTTCATGGCACCCGAAAGCACCCTTTCCACACCCGGAATGACTCCCCTCGGTATGCACACGGAGTGCACACTGGCTTCCTTCCGCTCCTTGGCGGCCATGTTCCTAAGGGGCCTCATTACGTGCCTAACGTCGGAGGTCCCAACTACCAGCAAACCCACCCGCTATTAATGCACAGACCTTGCGAGTCGAGAAGCTTCCTCTGGAACAAGGTGGACGACTGCATCCGGCTCAAAGAGTTTGTCAGCCACAGACAACGCCTGAAACCTGTTCTTCAAACAAACCGGGGAGGCCCTACGATCGGCCCCTCAGAAAGTCTTTCGCTGCCTGCCAGACTTTGGAATGATCTCCCACTCGACCACGGGTGAGGGGTGAACCTCAGTGCAGGCAGCACTCAGGGCGGCCACAGCAGGGACCGATCATGCTCGACATCCCTCGCATCCATCCGACTACCCACAGTGATGCCCCTTGGTAGCAGCCTCAAGCTGTGTGACGGAAGCCAACACTGCCTGGAGCTGTGAGCGAAGGGTCACCAACTCAGCTTGCATGGTGCCGGCCGCGGTGGTCTCGCGGTTCTAGGCGCGCAGTCCGGAGCCGTGCGACTGCTACGGTCGCAGGTTCGAATCCTCCCTCGGTCATGGATTTGTGTGATGTTCTTAGGTTAGTTAGGTTTAAGTAGTTCTAAGTTCTAGGGGACTAATGACCACAGCAGTTGAGTCCCATAGCGCTCAGAGCCATTTGAACCATTTTCAGCTTGCAACTGTATACAGCAATCACAATGCCTGTCCATTTCCGAAGTCGCTCCTGTTTGAAGCTGGTAAAAATATGTAATAAACCAACGGTGTACTCGTCTTATTAGCAGGAGGAGCTCGCTGTGCACTCTCACTTACGGTTTAACCGACCTTCACAATGAGAGAAGGCTCCAGAACAAGGGAGAAAAACAAAGCTATCCAATATTTTGATGGTTAAAGAGAAGATACAACATATTTGTAAATGAAGCATGAGACCACGGAAGCCTCTGCCATTTATAATGAGGGTTCACGATATATTGGCGCAAAACACGGGACTCTGGAACGTTGTCACATCTGACTATACAGTGGGCATAGTGTCTGAGGAGCCACACGATCGAATTATTGTCCGATGGAAAACGGAAAACCCCGAACAGATGATAAATTTAACCGACAAAGTAGCTTCAGCTAATCGAGTAAGGACAGCCAGCTGACGGCGGATCCAGTGACTGTGTTCTGTCCGCACGCGACAAGCGTGTGCTGTAATGCGTCATGTTGATGACACGTGTCTTAAAGAACAGTCGGACTAAGACCAATGCAATGGAGGCGTTCATAGGTCGGGATCAGATTGTGAACGACCGTATACCACGATGAGACATCAATCGGGAGGAGCGGAAGTCTAAAGAGAAATCACACTGTTTTCCGCGATATCAATGGCGCGGCCATTTCAACTGCGGATAGGAATAATTGTACTCTCCAACGAGGAAGCATAGATCTGGTGATAATGTGTGTCACTGATAAAATTTCAGCTCCCAGAAAACTTATTACAATATAAAATTCAAATATGTCAGCAATTTAGAGTTGATCTAGCCAACATCTGCATGGGGAGTAAGACTGGCCGTCGAAGGCACGTAAATATGCGAGTTGTAATAGAATGAGTAGCTCGAATACATGTTACAAAGTTACGCAGCATAAACAAAACTGAAGCCTTTCCTTTGGTACTGGGAAGTCCCAGCCCTGCAAAGGGATGGGGGCTCGCTACCATTTCATACCGTAGGAGAAAAATATGACTTTCCTATAGCAACGTACGGGTAGTAGCATCAATTTTCGCGCCATCATTGCGGGGAGAGGAAACATTTGTGCAACATAATACACTTTACTGAAAATGTTGGAATCTAAGATCCGTACTTTGTGGAAAAGGCTAAAGGAAAGGCGTTCGTGTTCCGATATTGCTCCCTGAATTCGGTCCGTCAGCTCTGCCAACTGAGTGCAGCCATTTCCATCGTGCAGCGGTCCACGGTAATCCCCAACGATTTGTGGCGAGCAACCACCGTTTCCATGGAATGACGACCGGAAAACCCGCAATGGTAACAGGGTGTATTAACCTTCATTCATGCCGACCCCAGAGAGAACAAAAGGAATCCAATATGTCCTTGAGTGCCGTAAGTCTAAGAACGAAACGAATTCTGTTCACATTCAAGGTAAGAAAGGTAGGAGCCTGCATCCATTTATTACTAAAACAATTCCGATGAATGGTTGCAGGTGACTTTTCAGGTCCTTTATCAAAGACCGTGGCAGAGTTAACGGATGAATCTGAATGTAGAGTGCCAGATCTCTCACTTCCACCCTCTTCATGTTCGCTTTTTTTTTCTCTTTCTCTTCTCGATACCGCATGCTCAGTGTGAAAACGCTCTTTGATGCTGCCTTGGCTGGAGGTGGCTGCCGCGTCGGGCAACTTGAAGAGATCCTGCGGGAATTCATTATCGGATACAGAGGACACACACCACTCCAGAGGTGAGCGGTGCGGCTCCTGAGAATCAACAACTGACGATCATTTTACTGACTCCACGAGTTCCACTGGCACAGTTGTGCCGGTCTAGGTCTGATCAGCAGCGGCCTGTGGCATTGTTTCACCATACGTTGGGGGGCGGGGGGGGGGGGGCAATAGAAGAGTGGGAGTCCGATACAGGCTCAGGGATGTCCGTCCATATAGTACAGAGTTCCAGAACAGGTCCTTGCTCATGCGATCCCGAGGTAGCGGTCTCGGTCTTGGTCTCGGGAGATACATCGGAGCGGGGTCTAGACGCTTTCGGATTTTGAACACCAGCTGACAAGTTATCATTCAGTCTGAACTCGGTGAGAGGAGAAGTCTTCTACAACAGAATCTTTTCAGTGGAACGGAGAAGGGAAGAGAAATTGTCTGATTCCTCGCCATCTTGCGTCCGTCTAATCTTGTTCGAAGTGTAAGTGGCGGTCATGCACATGCTAAAGCGGCGAGGGAACGCCGCAAATTCACTAGGGCCACCGAGCTATGGCTCGCGTTTGCCCTGAGGAACTCGGTTGGGTACAACGGGGAACGACGTCCCCTAAGCCTTTTACGATGTACATAAATGGATTTTAAGACCGTGACACGACGTGGGCAATTTGTGCGGATGTCTCCACTGTCATTACATATAAAACAGGTCCTTACTTCTACGGTGTAAATTATATGTCCCCGGCATCCATACACCGTGGAAATTTCGTTTCACCACGCTGTTCACGGATGAAACACCACTATAAACTTGTAAACGATGTTGAGGTCACCAACGTTGCCGCCGTATATTCCGTAAAGGATCACTTTTTCAAAATCCCATAGTTGTCAGCTGTTGCAATGTCTAAGTTTAAAATTTGCCTCAAAGGTGCATACAACTTTCCTCTGTAATGGTGCAACATCAAGGCGCCAAATTTCACCATAATTCTGCCCAGTGTCATTGTCAGCGCCCCTCTTACGCATATCTCACTCCTCCCTTCGACGCCTCTTCGATGGAGGTCAGAACCACGACGCCCAGCGTCCAAACTGCGCGGTTTTCTTATGGATGGCCGAGGAAACCATTTCAGACACACCTCAGCTCGTAATTGACTCGGAAAGGCCTCATCTGGTGGCATAATGAGTGTCAATGCGACCACCACTTCCTTTGTCACGTTGATTCCCACACATTTCGCGGGCGAAAACGACAGTTCCCAGTGTGACGAGTAACAGGACCACGTTCTTGGCGATCTTTGGCACTGCTGACACCCCACGAATGATTCACTCCTTCTCAAAAGGCATATTGGACCAGCATGCGATCGCATGCCTTTGGAGTTAAGTGAAACTGTAAGTTTTGCTCTGGTGTTCTAGATGGGACCATTAGCGACCGTTGCGTGACCCCTAGGGAGAGAGGGGAGGGAGAGTGCGATACCATTGACAGATGCATGAATAAAATGGATCTAAGACGTCCCCAGTTCGACGACTCCCTCAGTGCCTCCCATCCGTCACTGCTGAACTGTTTAAAATTGACTCATCAGCACCTTACACTACCCAGGTTATGTCTGTACAGGTACATTTTAAGGTGCTCAACAAAGGCGAGCAGGGGTCATAAATAGAGACTTTCCATTACTTATCCGTTGTGCATATTCGGGGATTTGAGTATTAGGCTCCACTCGATGATGGACGTTTCACCAGCGACGGAAATGCATTATTCTTTGCGCACTCAGGAACGGTAAAGTGGAAGACATAGCGGTTAGTTCGCAATTATTACACCTCTAAATAGCGAAACATCACATCTCCAAGAAATCAGGAAAACTGTTCACAAAAATTACAGGAACTAAGGTAAAGCGAACAGGAAAATACAGACCTTTTAGGTAGTAATGTAACTGAGGATGGGAGAAGCAAGAAATATGTATAATAAAAAAATTAGAGAGGAAACGTAATTTTAATGAGTAAAAAAAAATTTATTTCATGGCACTGGTTATTTACTTATTGACATTCCTGCCAATGCGGGTTACGAGTCTAGGAATCAGGCACAGTTCGCTGACGTTGGTGGGCTCGCCTCTAGGCAGAACCTTTGCCCTTCATTTGTCTTCGCTTTATCTGCTGTTTTTGCCCCCTGCGACGACCCGTCAACTGGCCGGCATTGAACAACACAGCTGATGCAACAGAGATTCCATCTACTCCGTTGACGCTGGCGGGAATCTCCACATGTTTTCCTCGGTCCAAAGTCCTGCGTGATTTTCCGCTGCTGTTTGATTCCTCCTAGCAATAGTGCAACAATTGCCACAAGTGGAACATATATCATTCGCTGTGCCCAGAGAAGGGACTGTCTTTACACGCAATAAGGATGATGCAATGCCAGTAGCGTTACACTACAGCTATTGATAGCTACAATGAGTCGAAGATCGCCTCCGTATCCTCACAAGCAACTCAGAAATATCCTTTGGTCGTTTCTCAGCGTCATTCTTTCATAATAGTGGCTTTCACTGATCTAGCAAATTTTACGATGATGTTAGGTGACGATAATATGTGAGGATGATACGTACATGTCAACGAGTTATTCACAAAAACTGTAGTTCTATACCAGGAAAACAAAATGTGATGTGCGACTAGAAATTTTGAAAATTTGTTTTAAGTTGTATGAGACCAAACTGCTGAAGTCATCGGTCCCTAATCTTACACGCTACTTAATGTAACTCAAACTAACTTACCGCTAAGGACAACACACACCCCGTGCCCGAGGCAGGGCTCGAACCGTGACAAGGCGCCCTAGACAACGCGGTTACCCCGCGTGTCGCCACTCGATGATTGAGTACTGAACTGCCAGATTACAACTGCGAAGTTTGGGATTCGTTGGCTTGGTTGTTAAATAGATATTCACTCACGGTTATGCCTCGTGAATGTGAAAAACTGAAGTCCCGACATACCGCGTGATCAAAAATCAGTATAAATTTGAAAACTTAATGAACCACGGAATAATGTAGATAGAGAGGTAAAAATTGACACACATGCTTGGAATGACATAGAGTTTTATTAGAACAAAAAAAAAATACAAAGTTCATAAAATGTCCGACAGATGGCGCTGGACAGCAAAACGTCAGTGACTGCGCATGAGAATCGTGTATAAAAGAAGCTGTAATTAGAGAGAGAATCAGATACACCAGCAGTCGCAGCATGTTGACGTTACCTGAAAAGGCGCTTTTAGTGAAGCTGTATTATCAGAATGGGGAATGATGGGTTGGATTTACCACATCTACCGTTATCGGGCCTTTTTTCTTCGAGTAAATGCGTGATTCTGGTTTTGTAACTGGTATCGTGACGGGCGAGAGGTAGGCCGATATTATAGAATCGCATCATCCGCAGCCTGGCTGATAGACACCTACTGGAATGTACGATTTTTATGAAGGATGGCGCTCCACTCCACATTGCTAGACGCGTGAAAGATCTCTTGCGGGCGTCGTTTGGTGATGATCGTGTGCTCAGCCACCACTTTCGTCATGCTTGGCTTGCCAGGTCCCCAGACCTCAGTCCGTGTGATTATTGCCTTTGGGGTTACCTGAAGTCGCAAGTGTACCGTGATCGACCGACATCTCTAGGGATGCTTAAAGACAACATCCGACGCCAATGCCTCACCATAACTCCGGACATGCTTTACAGTGCTGTTCACAACATTATTCCTCGACTACAGCTATTGTTGAGGAATGATGGTGGGCATATTGAGCATTTCCTGTAAAGATCATCATCTTTCCTTTGTCTTACTTCGTTAGGCTAATTATTACTATTCTGATCAGATGAAGCGCCGTCTGTCGGACATTTTTTAAACTTTTGTAATTTTTTTTTTTTGTTCTAATAAAACCCCATGTCATTCCAAGCATGTGTGTCAATTTGTACATCTCTATCTACATTGTTCCGTGATTTACTCAGTTTTTAAATTTATACTGACTTTATCACCCGGTACATTTCACGTTAAACGGAGGTCCCCCTTTGAACTGTTGAGTGAGTTCCTTGGTTGGAATGAAGGAAGGGCGTTCACCCTGAAGACGATAATGTCCATTTTTTATAATAAACCAACAAAATTTTGACACTAATCCTCAATTTTTAACAGTTTTATATTGTTTATGTAAGGATATACAGCCTACAGTTGCAGGTTAACTTTATCGTTTACCAAGGTTTTAACGTTAGTAATAACGTCTTCTTCAGAACATAAAATATTATTTAAATGTTTTGCCTCAACGAGACCCATACAACGGGCTTAAAGTGAATTTTCATCAGCTGGTTTAATAGAAGTGACAAAACCTTATGGTTATGCATGAAGTTTTATGAAGTTCACTTAGGACATGGCGTGTTTTAGGCAAAACATTTAAATAATATTTTATGTTCTGAAGAAGACGTTATTACTAATGTTGAAACCTTGGTAAACGATGAAGTTAACCCGCAACTGTAGGCTGTATATTCTTATGTATACTAATCCTCAAGTTCATGATAACTTTATCTTTACTACACAAAACAATAATAGCACTGAAGTGGCCAAAGTCGTTGAGTACCTCCTAATATAGTATCGGACCTCCTTTTACCTGGCACAGTGCAGCAACTCGAAGTGGCATGCACTCAACAAGTCGTTAGAAGTCCCCTGCAAAAATATTGAGCCATGCTGACTCTGTAGCCGCCATATTGCCAAAGTGTTGGCGGCCAAGGATTTTGTGCACTTAACTGTTCAATTGGGATTCACGTCGGGAGATCTGGGTGGCCACATCATTCGACTGAACTGTCCAGAATGTTCTTCAAACCAATCACGATCAATTGTGGCCGGAGACACGGCGCATCGTCATCCACAAAAATTCCATCGGTTTTTGTCAACACTAATGGCTGCCATTGGCCTCCAGTTTGCCGAACATAACCATTTACAGTCAACGATCAGTTTAATTGGACCAGAGGACCCAGTCCACTCCGTGTAAACACAGCCCACACCATTATGGAGCCAGCACCAGCTTGCACAGTTCATTTTGACAATTTGAGTCCATGTTTTCATGGGAACTGCGCCATACTCGAACCCTAGCATCAACTCTTGCTGTCCGCAGCTAGTGTTCTAGCGGCTAGCGTTTCTACTTTTGGATCACAGGGTCGCGGGTTCAATTCCCGGCCGGGCCTGGGACTTTCTCCGCCCGGGGACTGGGTGTCTGTGCTGTCATTATCTCATCATCATCCTCATTTTGGTAGTGGCGAAATTGGAAATGGAAAGATTGGATCTTGTACGGGCGCTGATGATGTTGAACGCCCCTCAAACCTACATCATCATCATCAACTCGTAGCAACAAAAATCGGGACTCATCTGATATGGCCACATTTTTTCAGTAGTCTAGGTCCGAACCGATATGCTAAGGAGAGGCGCTGCAGGCGATGTCGTGCTGTTAACAAAGATGCTTGCGTCGGCCGTCTGCTGCCATAGCCCCATTAACGCCAAATTTCGCCGCACTGTCCTAGCCGATACTTTTATCGTACGTCGCATACAGATTTCAGTGAGGGCTGTCAGCCATTGTCTTGTCGTGGTGAGAGGTAATGGCTGAAATCTGATATGCTCGGCAAACTCTTGACACTGTGGATTTCAGAATATTGAATTCCCTGACGATTACCGAAATGGAATGTCCACGCATCTAGTTCCAGACACCATTCCTCGTTCAGAGTCTCTTAATTCTGTCGTACGGCCACAATCATGTCGAACACCTTTCTATACGAAATGACCTGAGTACAAATAACAGCTCCGGCTCGCTACTCGCGGAATTCAACGGAGAGCACTTGTCTGTCCTATGTATCTACATCATACTGCGCAAGCCACCTAATGGTGTGTGGAGGAGGATACTTTTTGTACCACTAACTGAGTCCTCAAACCCTGTTCAACTTGTGAGTAGCGTGTGGGAAGAATCATTGTCGGTATTGGCACTATTTTCTCGTATTTCCTCCTCACAGTCATTACGCGAGACTTATGTAGTGGGAAGTGATGTGTCTTCCGACTCTTCCCAGGAAGTGCTCTCTCGATTTTTCAATAGTAAATCTCCCTGTTATGCACAACGCCTCTCTTGCAATGTCTGCCACTGGAGTTTTTCGAACATCTCCGTAACGCTCTCGTGCACACTAAACCATCCTGTGAGGAAACGCGCCGCTCTTCTTTGGATCTTCTCTACCGTTTCTATCAGTCCTATCTGGTAGAGATCCCAGACATGTGAACAATACTCAAGAATGGGTCGAACAAGGGTCCTAACAGCCACTTCCTTCCTTATGATTCTTCCTATGAGTCTGAATCTGGCATCTGCTTTTCCTACTATTTTTTTTATATGGTCATGCCACGTAAGGTCGCTCCGCATAGTTACTCCTAGATATTTTACGGCAGATACTGTTTCCATAAGTCTGTCATCAATAGTGTACCTATACAGAAGTGGATTTCTTTTGCCATGTATACGCAGTATGTTACATTTATTTACGTCCGGGGTCAACTGCCAGAGCCTGCACCATTCATCATTCCTGCGGACGTCATTCTGCAAATCGTTACTATCTTCTGACACTGCACTTTATTATAGACAACTGCATCATCTGCGAACAACCTTAGAGAGCATCCGACGCTTTCTACTAGATATGTATTGTAAACAATTATGGTCCTATCGCACTTCCTTGGGATACATCGGAAATTACGTTTACATCTGTCGATTTTGTTCCGTTAAGAGCGACGTCCTGAGTTCTGTCTGCAAGGAAGTCTTGAATCCAGTCGCAGATCTGTTCCGATATTGGATAAGCTCGTATTTTATTAACTAAACGGCAGTGCGGAACGGTACCAAATGCCTTCGTGCACTCAAGGAACACGGCATCAACCTGAGCGCTATTGTGTACGGCACTGTGGGTCTCACGGAGGAGCAGAGCGAGCTGAGTTTCGCAGAATCTCTGTTTGCGGAATCCATGCTGATTTTTATAGAGGGTCAGAATTCTTGAGCGTAAAACATATTCCACAATTCTACAACAGATTTATGTGAGCGATACAGTTCTATAATTGTGTGCATCTGTCTACGGCGCTTCTTAAAAACGGCTATGACTCGCGCTTTCTTTCAGTCACTAGGTACCCTTCGTTGCTCAAGTGATAAATTACTGCTAGAAGGGAAGCAAGTTCTTTCGAATAATCTTTGTAGAATCTTATATGTAGCTCATCTGGCCGTGACACTTTCCCACTACTAAGCGACTGTAATTGTTTTTATATTCTGCATCGGTTATCTCAATATGTGCCATTTTAACGTTCGTGCGACGATTGAAAAGAGGGACCGTGTTACGATCTTCCGCGGTGAAATAATTTTGGAAGACCGAATTCAGTATTTCGGCCTTCTCTGTGTCACCTACCGTCTCGGTGCCAGTATGGTCACTGAATGAATGAATAGATGATTTTGGCCCACTTACTGATTTTACATACGAACAAAACCTCTTATCTGTTGGAGCCACAGCAAATTCAAGCTTCGCTTCCTATACTTGCGGTGCGTCAGGCGTCTTCATTCCCGACTGTCTTCATGTCGTCCTTTGCGCAGCTCTCCGCAGCTAGCGAGCAGATGTGCCTTGCGATGCTACGCGGCAATTTGCGGCCCAGCGTCTGTACCTTGCTGTAGAGGGACCGTCCAGCACGTTCATAGAATGTGTGGGTGGTCACCTTAAACAGGTCACGAAGTCGAGTAACTTCTGCCATCTCATGTACTGGTGCCACCGGAAAATCACAGGACAAATTCAAGGCCAGCCGAAGGGAGCGATTCTGCACGATCTGAAGCGTCTTCAAGCGCATGTCTGCTGCGAATCCCCAGACGACGGCAGCGTACTCTAGCACAGGGCGCGCCCAGCGCGACGAAAGCCTGTAATCTGGACTGAGCAAGGAGGGAAGGGGGGGGGGGGGAAGTGATTTGGGGAGGAGACCAAGCTGCGGGGTCATCAGTCTAATCGGATTAGGGAAGGATGAGGAAGGAAGTCGGCTGTGCCCTTTCAAAGGAACCGTCCCGGCATTTGCCTAAATCAGGATGGCCGGACGCAGGATTGAACCGTCGTCCTCCCGAATGCGAGTCCAATATGCTAACCACTGCGGCACCTCGCTCAACAAGGGGTGGAGTTTGTTGAGTCTGGCCCTAGCTTTTTTCTTCACCCCCTGGACGTGTGGGCGACACAAGACGGCGGTCAATGGTAATGCCGAGTTAGTGTGTCGTAGGACTCCAGGGGACGGGACTTCCACCGACGAGGATCAGCGGCAGGCCTGCAGGAATGATGCCCACAGCCACCAACAGAAACTGCGTTTTTGGGCCGTTGAAATGAAGTCTCCACCTGACGACCCAGGGTGCAAGAGTATCGACAGCGAGCTTTAATCTTCGGTGCAGAACACGGGCGTTGAAACTGCTGCTGTAGAGCGCCGTAACATCTGCGTGGAGGGTGAGCTACACGCAATCGATCTCCGGTGCGTCCGTGGTGTACAACGAGTACAGAGCCCTGCGGTAAGCCTGCACTGACGTGACGAACGGTGGGCAACCCATTTACAGGTCATACATGGAATGTCCGGCCCTCAAGGTAGGAACTGATGCAAAAGCGTGACACAGGTACTCCAAGATCAAAAAGAGTGGAGGGCACGATGCCACACGCGGCAATGCACTGCCCTTTTAAACCTTGTGTTGGCGGTACTGCCGCCATCTCTATACGTACATATCGCTATCCCATAACTTGTCAACTCAGAGTAAGCTAATCTCGCATAAATGTACATGTAGAAGTAGGCATTGTAAAATGACTTGAAGTAAACCCCGAAAGCTTGTGGTAGTTACAACCCCTGCCGTCATTGTCCATTAAACGTATGTGTGAGCTGATCTCGGACATTTCGGGGAAAATGGGCTAGTGCTCCATCATGCATGAACCACATCTCTAGCCGTTATTGGAATGGTATTTCTCGTAACAGTGCAGGCAAGTCGTTTGACAGGATTTGAAGATAGCTTGCACCAGTCAACCTATATGTTATATATGAATGGACCCACATTGGGCATCTCCTTTACCCATGACTTTCAAGTGCAGCTCGCGTGTAACAGCAATCAGATTACATTAGAAACTTTGCTGTTTCACAGTAACAGAATAACGTGTTCTAATTTCTTTAATAAGTTGTTTACTGTATTATGTAGGTCATTGTAACAGGAATGAACTTGTAATAGAAGCGACGTGGTTCACGGTAGCGAAGATGAACACATGCTCATAGCTCTTAATTTATGAATTTTAGAGTCCACGTTTTATGGACGTTTTTGTCTTGTTTTTGGCCCTTACTACCGTCAGATATAAACTACTTTTTATTTGATACCCTATATCCCAGTCACGCATAATGACGCCTAGGGCAAACTGCATTGCAACAATAAATTACTCATCTTGGTCGGTTAGATAAATAAATTAGTTAACATTCTTATTATTTAATTCACCCTATTCAGAAGACTATGTGGACTTCGCAGAACTAATTTAGTGTAATAACTGTGTGTTTATCTGCCGATAAAAACCAGGTAAAAATAAAATCAGCTAAATATCGCAGCCTTGCTTTGCTAAAAGAATATTGGACACTTTCCTGCATCCAATTATTAGCACTGATTAAACATGTGTTAGAGACCCTGAACCGGAGTTGAAACCATGATTCAACAAGTAGAGACAATTCAGCTTTCGGATTTTAGAGGCAAGGGCACTACAAGAACTAAGCACTGTCTCACATAGCGGTTTGGTATTGAAATCCTGAGAAAGTATGCCAACGTATTACTTCTTCTCACATAAGTCTCGCGAAAAGATCATACAGACAAATCAGAGAAACTAAAGATGGTACGCATGTTAGCTGACAGGTATTATTCGTGACTGGAGGAGGCAAAAAAAGGGGGTGAGGAGGAAGTGATAATGACAGATACCAACACGAGTGATCTGGACGATCTCACTTAAATTGAAATAAGCAATGAACGTTGACAGTTGCCTGTATGTTTCTAAAGCGAGAATAATCATGATAATAATAATAATAATAATAATAATAATAATAATAATAATAATAATAATAATAATAATAATATAACAATATTTGCAATGGTCACCAAGGAATGATTATGAGTTCCGCGTGGAAAAAGTGTCTGCGCAATTTGTTCTCTTGATTTCATGCAAAACACTGTAAAAAAAAAACAGGCTACAGGTGCTCGAGGCTGAGCCATTCATTCTCCATGGCAACACTCGTTATATCGTAACCGAAATTCTGTGCGAAAGCTGTAGGGAAGTTACACATCCTGTCCCTGCGGCTGTGTGTTTCAGCTTACCTCCAATTGGGAGGTGAAACCATATTGCCCATGTAGCTCGTGTTCCTTCCCTGGAAGAACTTCCTGCTATCGTTACCCGAGTCATTCGACGGATCTGTAGAAATGGTTCCTCGGATTGAACAGTAAAGATTAGCATACGTTGCAACTTGATCATTGATATGCAGCGATATTTTAGTGAAGTACTGTAAAGACAATGTGAACATAAATGAAACTTTAGGTAAACGAAAAATGTGTGCTTTATTCACGAAATGTCACTTGTTCCTTTGCAAATTATCCCGAACAGCTCTTATAGCTTTTATCACAGCCAAGAAAACATGAAATTATCTGAACTGTTCCTGCATTATGCTGAGTTTTAACTTATTTCTTCTAGGAATAAAACACTGTCGTGACCCTACACAACAAATAACCTCTAATGTTCGAGCAGTGCGCTACGCCGACCGCATCACAAATCCTCGCGAATCCGTCAATATGACGACAGAAAAATGAAATCACAAGGAGTTGTTGAGACTACTATATGTGGTTCAGTGAAAATCATCCTAGGAAATTCAAGCAAGTATTTTCAAGTGCGAATTAACTGCAGTCTTCATCTCAACTGTTCTCTCTTGTACACATTAATTAACACCGCTCTGCATTCGTGAACTTAACTGCGAGAAACCTTAGATACATTAGAGCAGATGCAGATGCATGTAAACTGCAAGTTGCAAAAGCGGTTATGTGGGCGTCCACAAGGTGACAGCCTCTCATCTCATTAGTGTGCTATTTCTGGAGTACAGCTGTTTGCGATGTGGTCACGAGAGTGAAATAGACTGTGGACCACATCGTCTCACAAACGTAGCGGCCAGATTCCAACATTCCTGAATAGTGCGAGAAACATGTCTGTCACTAAATCATTTTCGATACTGTTTACCTAACCGCAGCTATTACTTGGTAGAAAATGCATTCGTTCGCATATTCTCACTCACATGTTAAACTCCAAAACGAGTAATAAAACCACAGCTCCTGTATGATATTGTTTGCTACCATCGAGTCTGAATGGAAAAGATCGATATAGATGTGTACCCATCAACCTATTCTCCTTCCCTTGTTTACTCCAACTGAAAAAGCAGAGGATGAAATCTTACGTGCAGTTTAGTGGCACACATGATATTACTGTGTGGCCCTTCTGGTTTTAAAATTGCAATTGCAGTGATCACTTGTGCAGTCGGCTATTGTCTTTGCCTTCCTTTTTAAGGTTCTCGTATGATTTCCGTTCCAATCTCAGTGTAGTTCATCGGACTGCGTAATACGCACGTCAAAACAAGAATGACATTTACCACTCATTAGGCGAAAAAGAATTTTAAAATGTCTTTAGTATCATTCGGCTTTCCTATTTTGTAAAAAGTCTTTCAAAATAGGATACACCTTAAGACACTGGATAACACACTAGTAACTTTTTATGTATACAGATGGAAGCGGCGAACGAAAATTCGTGCCAAGGCTGGGAATCGAAACCGGGACTCCTGCTAACTAGATTGGTGCGTTAGCCACCTTGGCACATCGGTTCACATAACTGCCCAGTAAGCGGGAGAGCCGGGTTCGATTCCCGTCATTGGTACAAATTTTCACTCACCGCTTCAGTCTACAAACATAAAATCACATTTGTATGAGACCAGTAAAGACTCTAAAATTGTGTCATTTCATTTGCACTAGCACGTACTGCTGCATATATTTTGTATTTAATGGACAGTTATTACTTAAAACGTAAGAACAGAAAGACGCAAAGCTACTAAAATAGTTGGTCATTGCCAACCATCAGCTCTCCTTCACGACAACACAGTGAGATCATCTAAATGATTATAAGATACTTTATGCTTTTCATGAACAAGTATCTCCAGATAACTGAGAATCGAGGGCATGCTTTCGTAACTGGAGTGCATCCTCATTGCGACTCACAAACTGATTGTAGGCCTAGGGAACGTGCCTTGCTACATCATTTAAGTGAAGCTTTTGAAGCATTTCTTTCACTATCTGGACTGTTGGGCGCCAAGCGTGGTTATCCACCACAGTTTTGGACCATTTGGACCACCAATGAGGAATGATTCACGTTCCACGCGAACTAGCAAGGCAGTGGTCCAATCTGACATGTCGAAACTTACCCTGACATTTTTCACATAGGAAAAATACATCGAAAGAAATACGCTGTCAAAATTTTGCTGCTGAGGCACATAAACCATATCAAACATGTCAGAAACGGTTAATTTTTTGAATAACTAGCAGTTCATATTCACAGCTGAACGGCAGATGTAATTGTCACACAAGTGACTGGCAGAGGAAACAAAATCAAGGCAACGTATATCACTTTACAGACGACTTCCATCAATAGGGGCTTAATCGTTGACGTGAAATGTTTTATAAAAATTCTTGTAACAGTTCTTATGGTAATTTTTGAACAATTTATAATTTACTAACAATGAAACAGTTGCTTGTTTTTCCTTGCAGTCGTCGCAAAAAGGCGGAGTTTGTATTGGATAACGAAAATAATCATTTTCCTTACACGAGGCACACCAGATAAAGGAAAATTTCATTCATTCAGGCAGCTCATAATAAGCGCTAGTTTTATGCAGACAGGAACTGAATGGAGTAAGAAATTATCACGGTTGTTGTTCGGCTTATTGTACTGCGTGCGTCGCATACTTGATCAAATTCGTAAAACGTGATGTGCATCTTAAAACGCGTAAATGACCGACGTTTAATGATACTGTTAGGCTGATAAACATGACATGGAAAACAGCTATCGGTAATTACAATGTTCAAACAGTTTTCTGAGAAATGCTTTACTCTGTCGAAAAATTTCCTTATTGAGGGATTCAATCACACTATTAGTTCCAGGGGAATCCAAAATACATTAACAGTCTTTTCGTCCTCCTAAAGACAGAGCTGGCGTTGTATCCAGGCCCAGAGTCCAACAAAAGCAATGAATTATTTTCTGCAACTTGTAAGAAGACGTTTCGGATATAATATTGAAAATTATTCTCTCCCATTTTTCAGATTTGCCAAAGACGACAAAGGACTTGTGAGATCAACTGAAAGGAACGAACAGTGTTTTGAAAACTGGTAATAAGCTGAACTATAACCAAAGTAATACTAGGGTAGTGGAACAGAGTCGGCATAAAGCAGGTGAAGGTGAGGTAATTAGTGAATTAGGCACTAAAAGTATAAGACGAGCTTTGAAATTTTGACAGCAAAATAATTCACGACAGCGAAAGTAGAGAATATGTAAAATGAAACTTCCTGGCAGATTAAAACTGTGTGCCCGACTGAGACTCGAACTCGGGACATTTGCCTTTCGCGGGCAAGTGCTCTACCATCTGAACTACCGAAGCACGACTCATGCCCGCTACTCACAGCTTTACTTCTGCCAGTACCTCGTCTCCTACCTTCCAAACTTCTCCTGCTTCTGTAAAGTTTGGAAGGTAGGAGACGAGGTACTGGCAGAAGTAAAGCTGTGAGTACCGGGCGTGAGTCGTGCTTCGGTAGCTCAGATGGTAGAGCACTTGCCCGCGAAAGGCAAAGGTCCCGAGTTCGAGTCTCGGTCGGGCACACAGTTTTAATCTGCCAGGAAGTTCCATATCAGCGCACACTCCGCTGCAGAGTGAAAATCTCATTCTGGGAATATGTAAAATGTTAAAAGTCAATAGAAAGATATTTCCTGAATCAGAAAAATCTCTTAACATCGAATATAAATTTAAATGTTAGGAAGCCTTTTCTGAAGATTTGTGCTGAATTGTTGCCTTCTTGGAAGTGACACATATTGCTACAGAAGAATGCTGAAGATTAGACGCGGAGATCAACAAGTGATGAGGATGTAAGAAATGGAATAGATAAGAAAGGAAATTCATGGTTTACCTTCACTAAAAGTAGTGTTCGGCTGATAGGACACATCCTGGAACATCAAGGAATCTTTAGTTTGGCAGTCGTGGAAAGTCTAGGGGAGAGGTGTAAAAACTGTAGATGGAGACCATGAAATGAATACACCTCAGCGAGTTCGAATGGGTACAGGTTGTAGTGCCCATGACGGGACATGCACAGGACAAGCTAGTATTGAGAGCTGCACAAATCGGCATTTGGATTGAAGACTACAGAAACGAACAAATTAAATCAACAGAAGATGTGAGGATTTCAGGCAGCTAAGATACCAACGCATCAGTACCAACATCTGCTCGTACACCAGCAAAGGACAGAGTTTAGGGTCGTACAAATGTCGACATTATTACAAATAAAGCATTTCCGAAGTCAGACAGGAGTGAGAAACGAAATTGTTTCTAGTGACCAAAGGGACACTCATAAAATTCTCAATAAATTAATTATTGAAACCACTGCAATCTTCGGTTGGACCGCCATCATAACCGGCTATTATCTTTCCCCTCCCTTTCTCAACAAGCCAGAATATAGTAGAATATGTCATCCTTGATTACTATGATAGTGTACAGTTTCTTCCAATCAATACGTAAATTTAAACTGCATCCACAGGCCATGGCCTGTGTCATCATCTGCCAATGACATCACTGGATGCGGTATGAAGGGGTGTGGCGTGAGCCCACCAGTGTCCCGGCCTTTGTCAGTTTTCGTGACACTGTAAGTTAGTGGTGGTGGTGGTGGTTAGTGTTTAACGTCCCGTCGACAGCGAGGTCATTAGAGACGGGGCGCAAGCTCGGGTTATGGAACGATTGGGAAGGAAATCGGCCGTGCCCTTTCAAAGGAACCATCACGGCATTTGCCTGAAACGATTTAGGAAAATCACGGAAAACCTAAATCAGGATGGCCGGAGACGGGATTGAACCGTCGTCCTCCCGAATGCGAGTCCAGTGTGCTAACCACTGCGCCATCTCGATCGGTGAGGTCATTAGAGACGGAGCGCACGCTCGGGTTATGGAAGGATTGGGAAGGAAATCGGCCGTGCCCTTTCAAAGGAACCATCACGGCATTTGCCTGAAACGATTTAGGAAAATCACGGAAAACCTAAATCAGGATGGCCGGAGACGGGATTGAACTGTCGTCCTCCCGAATGCGAGTCCAGTGTGCTAACCACTGCCCCATCTCGATCGGTGAGGTCATTAGAGACGGAGCGCACGCTCGGGTTATGGAAGGATTGGGAAGGAAATCGGCCGTGCCCTTTCAAAGGAACCATCGCGGCATTTGCCTGAAACGATTTAGGAAAATCACGGAAAACCTAAATCAGGATGGCTGGAGACGGGATTACTGTAAGTAGGCTGTTTAGGTTTTTATATTGGTAGCGCCACGTAGCGCTCCGTATGAAAATCACTGGGTGTGCTGTGTGAAGTCTGTGGCTGGGTGGCATTGTTGGAATAGTCGCTATTGTAGTGTTGGGCAGTTGGAAGTGAACAGCTCGTAGCGTTGCGCAGTTGGAGGTGAGCCGCCAGCAGTGGTGGATGTGGAGAGATAGATGGCGGAATTTTGAGAGCGGATGATGTGGACGTGTGTCCATCATAAACCGTAAATTTGTAAGACTGGATGTCATGAACTGCAATATATATTATGGCTTTTGAACACTATTAAGGTAAATACATAGTGTGTTCTTTATCAAAATCTTTCGTTTGATAACTATGCCTATCAGTAGTTAGTGACTTCAGTAGTTAGAATCTTTTATTTGGCTGGCAGTATTGGACCTCGCTGTACTGCAGTAATTCGAGTAATGAAGATTTTTGTGAGGTACGTGATTCATGAAAGGTATAGGTTATTGTTAGTCAGGGCCATTCTTTTGTAGGGATTATTAAAGTCAGATTACGTTGCGCTAAGATTATTGTGTCAGTTTAGTGATGATCAGATTAAGTAAAGAGAGAAGTGTCTGAGTATGTTCAGTTTTGCTCAGCTGTTTGAATATCAAATAACGTAAGGGGTTTATCGGCACAGTAATTCACTGATTTTTCTAAGGGGACGTTTGAACACTTATTTCAAACAATGCCCAAACATATACTTCACGGCTGATAAACAACTGCTTGTTAGCATCGACAGAAATAAACTTTGTACTTGAGAGTAATGTGTTCGTTGCTGCTCTTTGCCGTAATATGAGCACGAATGACAGTGTTTTTAAAATACGAATTATTCTTGACTTCAAGATTTAATTGTCTTTAGTCATTCAAAAACTAAGCCAGCAGCGGAGCCACAGTGTAAGGTCTACAGATGTCTGAAACGTTAAAACACACAAACCCATAGGAAATTATTCTGCTCAGCTCACGAGACTCTCCACGTGACGTCAGCGGACTACGCCCTCTTGCCTCGCGTTCGGAAGCGATCATCGGGTCGAGGTACAGGGCGACGGACGCCGGCCTCCGGACAAATGTTCCTGCACACCGTACCGCCCCCCGCAGCCACGCCTCCAATGTCAGAGGCGGACCCCCCGCGGAACTGCGTCATCAACCTCTGACCTCCAGCTCGTCCTCCGTGGACGCCGCCCGTTGCTACGGGGATTACGGCGCCAAACTTATCGTAAAATGGTAACTAGAGGCAGCGCAGTAGGCCTGTAATCGTTACGTCACTGTGGGCGTGACCGTGACCGCCGCAGTTTCCTAGCAATGTTACGTCACTGTCAAAAGGAAGGTTACACCCATCGGGTCACTGACTTTTCTCACGTTTCGTACGATTGCAGTACACACATAGATGTAACACTGGTGCTCTAGTACGATACTCACTCAAGAGTTTTTCAGAAATGTTGCATACCATTTGAGAGCACCAGCTGTCAGGGAGTGGCGATAAAGGACCAGATTTGTACCGCAGCACTGAATCATGTTTATTCACATAGGAACAATAATAATAATAATAATAATAGTAAAAAATAACTCAGCTGTCACCAGTCCCAAGCTCGGGGCCCCGACTAGCAAGTGATGGGGAGGGAGGAGAGAGAGGAGTAACAATCTTGTTACAAAACCTGGCTCCATCTGGCTCTGGATGGTAGCAGCCACTGAGGACCCCTCCCAAGGGTTAGGGGAGAAACCCGGCCAACGGTCTCGGAAACGGAAGAGGAACAGGGGGAGAACGAAAGACCATTGTGGAGTGAACCACGAACAAAAAATCAAATTTCTGGCCCACAATCCGAAATCATCTTGCAATCCTATTCCTTATTTTGTATGTGATACAATTTCAATTGCAGTATGGAAAGTATGCAAAATGAATGCACAATCCCAAGTCATAACTCTAGAGAGAAATCCACCATTGCATAACGAATTTCATTGGAACCAAGGGTTCTGTGGAGTATCAACAACTGCAAATAAAAGACTGAATGGTAGCAGCCTTCCGTCTAAAATAAAATTCAAAAAGAAATTCCTTCTAGGCACTTTCAATGTAAATTCTCCACTCAAGACTGGTAGACAAAAAGAACTATAAATACTTTTAGAAAGAAACAAATTTCAAATTTTAGCAGTTCAAGAAACAAGGTTTCTAAATGAAAATGCTGTAGATAATTGTAACTACAGACTCTCCAAATGCAAAGCTCGAATCAAAATTGTAAATCAGACGTCATTATTGGGTACAGCTTCCTAAGTTCATAAAACTGTAATGGGAAACATATTAGATTTTAAATCCACCAGAAAGATAATACACCTCCTGTGAATTAAACGCAAAAACAAGATAAACGCACTTTCTAATTGCCAAGAACCAGTAAATGAAAATAGGAAAAATTCACAAAATCCAGAGGGATTCTGGCATAATTCAGAAACTGAATTATTAAAAATTCCAAAGATGAACACTGCATCACATTAGGCGAATTCAGTGCACAAATAGGGAGAGAAATAAAATTTAGAAATGTAGGAGGACAGTACCCAGCTCACAGAAGAATTAACGTAAATGATATGAGGTGGATCCGTTTGTGTCATCGCTCTCGCCTGAAACTAAAGTCAACCTTCTTTAGGAAACAGAACAGCTAAATTGTGGATATCTCCCAACCAACTGCTAGGAGAATTTCTGTTAGATCAAGCGAGTATTTCTCAAAAAAGTACAATGGAAATTATGAATGTGAAAGTAGTGAGGAATGGTGAATCTGGTTCTGATCATTGGCCCTCTAAAATTAAAGTCAAACTCTACCAAATAAAGAACAAAAACAGTCACAAAGGTTAATGAAATATAAAAAACACATACTATAACAAAAAACAATTAAAAACTATCAAGACGAAATTACAGTGGCTAAACAAGGCAACTGGTAAGAAATTCCAAAGTGGTTAATAATGTAGCACAGAAAACATTTGGGCCAATAAAAAATAAAAGGAAAACTCTGTGGAATGAAGTATGTGAAGAAGCCATAGCAGAGAGGGCTTAAAAAGTGTGAATATGGAACATCTCAAAGAAAATGGAAGATTATGATGAATTTAAACAACAAAGAAAAAACACAGCCAGGTTCATCAGAAATACCAAACTATGATCAATTTAAACAACATGAAAGGAAACAGTCAGGTTAATCATGAATACCAAACTAGCCTTTGAAAAGGAGATACTTATGGAAAAAGACAAAAACGATGTAAAAAATATTATCTGTGACTTTCATCAAGCTTTGAAGAACAGTTTAAAATTGTACTATACTCCAAATGTCTGTTTCAAAAATAAAAAAGGGAGAATTGGTTTAAGCAATACAGAAAATTGTGAAACACTAGCAAGACATTTTCATCAGCTTCTGAATTGTCCCGAACCAAGTCATAAATTGGATTTCTCAGATATTAACGAAAATTTGGAAGATGATTTACCACCAACTACAGAAAAAAATGGAAATGAGCGTACGGCATCGTTGGGTGGGAGGCCCCTATTCGAGGAAGTTCGGTTGCCAAGTGCAAGTCTTACTTTATTCGACGCCACAGAAATCTGGAAAACAGAAAAAAGTCCCACAGGAATGGAAAGTTGCCTTGGTAATCCACTCCATAAAAAAGGTAATAAACAAGATATAAACAGAATGAGATATTCACTCTGCAGCGGAGTGTTCGCTGTTTTGAAACTCTCTGCCATTTTAAAACTGTGTACCCGACCGAGACTCGAACTTGGGACCTTTGCCTTTCGCGGGCAAGTGCTCTACCATCTGAGCTACCGAAGCACGGCTCACGTACCGTCCTCACAGCCTTACTTCTGCCAGTATCTCGTCTCCTACCTTCCAAACTTTACAGAAGCTCTCCTGCGAACCTTTCAGAACTAGCACTCCTGAAAGAAAGGATATTGCGGAGACATGGCTAAACCATGAATGAGATATTCACTCTGCAGTTGTGAGGACCGGGCGTGAGTCGTGCTTCGGTAGCTCAGACGGTAGAGCACTTCCACGCGAAAGGCCAAGGTCCCGAGTGCGAGTTTCGGTCAGGCACACAGTTTTAATCTGGCAGGAAGTTTCATATCAGTGCACACTCCGCTGCAGAGTGAATATCTCGTTCTGGAAACATCCCCCAGGCTGTGGCATAGAAAGAAAGATCCTTTATCATTTAGCTACAATATAGCAGGTCAGCAACTGGAAGCAGTTAATTCCATAAATTATCTGGGAGTACGAATTAGGAGTGATTTAAAATGGAATGATCATATAAACATGATCGTCGGTAAAGCAGATGCCACACTGAGATTCATTGGAAGAATCCTAAGGAAATGCAATCCAAAAACAAAGGAAGTAGGTTACAGTACACTTGTTCGCCCTCTGCTTGAATATTGCTCACCAGTGTGGGATCCGTACCAGATAGGGTTGATAGAAGAGATAGAGAAGATCCAACGAAGAGCGGCGCGATTCGTTACAGGATCATTTAGTAATCCCGAAAGCGTTACGGAGATGATAGATAAACTCCAGTGGAAGACTTTGCAGGAGAGACGCTCAGTAGCTCGGTACAGGCTTTTTTTGGAGTTTCGAGAACATCGCTTCACCGAGGATTCAAGCAGTATATTGCTTCCTCCTACGTATATCTCGCGAAGAGACCATGAGGATAAAATCAGAGAGATTTGAGCCCACACAGAGGCATACCGACAATCTTTCTTTCCACGAACAATACGAGACTGGAGTAGAAGGGAGATAGAGGTACTCAAGGTACCCTCCGCCACACACCGTCAGGTGGCTTGCGGTGTATGGATGTAGATGTAGATGTAGAATAACTGCTTGTATAAGGACCAAAGGTGGACCAAAACGTTATTAGCTTGTTCAGTTTGTGACACCCTTTCGCTTGAATTAATCATCCAATTTTTCTGAAATTGTAGTCCTTTGGGGTGAGCATTTTTTCAATTATTTTATTTTATTTTTTATTTTATTTTAAGTTATTGAGTGCACTTTCAACTATTGACTATTGCTATGTCACCCTCCTCCTGCAAGGTCTATCTCTGCAAAGTTCACGGCGTCTGGAATTGGTTATGAACGCCTGCGATCGATATATCTCTGATGTTCGACTCTTTGATCATATTTCACGATCATATGCGTACGCACAGCTGTCGTGGCTGCGTGCAGACAAGTGGAGAAGTTTCCTTACCGACTGTCTTTTTTACTGTATTATCAATGTACGCTGTCCCTCGCATTTCTCCTCCACCTTAACGCTCTTGTTGAACGATATGGGAGAAACGCTAGTTCCCATCAGAGCAAATTCTTTCTGTCCCACTCCATCCCTCAGCCATATGCTCATAGTCTTTTCAGTAGCAATAACTTGACTCTGGAGTAACCCCCCTCATTACAAATGTAAAACACTGTCTGGATCGCAACTTTTTATTTACTATCAGCCGGTTTCCATCTGTATTGGAGATTATTTTCACGTCTGGCTCCGCAAAGTAAAGTTTGTCATCGCTGTGTGAAACTCATCATTAACAAACTGCACTTTGAGGAGCCACACCTGAAGATCTGCATCAGAAATTGAAATAGTTTGTCGATCAATAAATAGATACACTCCTGGAAATGGAAAAAAGAACACATTGACACGCGTGTCAGACCCACCATACTTGCTCCGGACACTGCGAGAGGGCTGTACAAGCAATGATCACACGCACGGCACAGCGGACACACCAGGAACCGCGGTGTTGGCCGTCGAATGGCGCTAGCTGCGCAGCATTGGTGCACCGCCGCCGTCAGTGTCAGCCAGTTTGCCGTGGCATACGGAGCTCCATCGCAGTCTTTAACACTGGTAGCATGCCGCGACAGCGTGGACGTGAACCGTATGTGCAGTTGACGGACTTTGAGCGAGGGCGTATAGTGGGCATGCGGGAGGCCGGGTGGACGTACCGCCGAATTGCTCAACACGTGGGGCGTGAGGTCTCCACAGTACATCGATGTTGTCGCCAGTGGTCGGCGGAAGGAGCACGTGCGCGTCGACCTGGGACCGGACCGCAGCGACGCACGGATGCACGCCAAGACCGTAGGATCCTACGCAGTGCCGTATGGGACCGCACCGCCACTTCCCAGCAAATTAGGGACACTGTTGCTCCTGGGGTATCGGCGAGGACCATTCGCAACCGTCTCCATGAAGCTGGGCTACGGTCCCGCACACCGTTAGGCCTTCTTCCGCTCACGCCCCAACATCGTGCAGCCCGCCTCCAGTGGTGTCGCGACAGGCGTGAATGGAGGGACGAATGGAGACGTGTCGTCTTCAGCGATGAGAGTCGCTTCTGCCTTGGTGCCAATGATGGTCGTATGCGTGTTTGGCGCCGTGCAGGTGAGCGCCACAATCAGGACTGCATACGACCGAGGCACACAGGGCCAACACCCGGCATCATGGTGTCGGGAGCGATCTCCTACACTGGCCGTACACCTCTGGTGATCGTCGAGGGGACACTGAATAGTGCACGGTACATCCAAATCGTCATCGATCCCATCGTTCTACCATTCCTAGACCGGCAAGGGAACTTGCTGTTCCAACAGGACAATGCACAACCGCATGTATCCCGTGCCACCCAACGTGCTCTAGAAGGTGTAAGTCAACTACCCTGGCCAGCAAGATCTCCGGATCTGTCCCCCATTGAGCATGTTTGGGACTGGATGAAGCGTCGTCTCACGCGGTCTGCACGTCCAGCACGAACGCTGGTCCAACTGAGGCGCCAGGTGGAAATGGCATGGCAAGCCGTTCCACAGGACTACATCCTGCATCTCTACGATCGTCTCCATGGGAGAATAGCAGCCTGCATTGCTGCGAAAGGTGGATATACACTGTACTAGTGCCGACATTGTGCATGCTCTGTTGCCTGTGTCTATGTGCCTGTGGTTCTGTCAGTGTGATCATGTGATGTATCTGACCCCAGGAATGTGTCAATAAAGTTTCCCCTTCCTGGGACAATGAATTCACGGTGTTCTTATTTCAATTTACAGGAGTGCATGATCCAGACGGTGATTCTTTATTTACTATAAGAAAAGGGTCTTCGTTAACTTTAAGTGGCACGATTAAAAGTAGTGACATTTGAGTGGCGTCACTTCAGTTACACGTATTGAAATCCACTTTTTATGCTCTTTTATAATCCAAATATCATCGCTGGCGGACTGGTATGAGGGATCAATCTTCACACAGTCGTTTGCAGTGGTTTCTCGTATACATAAACTTGCTGCAACTGGGGCACGCGGTGAATACCGGCACACCATCACGCGGAAGTGGGTGAGAACAAACTCCCGCTTGTGCAACAATCGATCCTCGGCGCATGGTTCGGGCGTTCGGAACATGCACACTGCTGACACACAGCTTCCTCTTCCGGCAGCAGGACTGGAGCATCGAGCCGTGCGAGGCGGTCGTGGCATACTGCTCGCAGAATACCACGTGTTAACTGAATGGGTTTTATCACCCTTAATGGAAGGGCTTACAAGAGCAGCCGCCTGTTAACGCAAGAGTAATGGGAGACACGAGGACCTAGAGTTTACTCGCTAAGATAGGGGCTAGGAGTTTTAGTGCGTTGCGGAGAGGATGACGTGCAATAACAGAGCACATTACCAAATTAATTTTCAGCCTTTTGTTTGATATGATGCTCTATTTTTAATTCCATTTAAAGCCTTGACTTTGTTAGCTTTGGACTTCACTTATAGCTTAGCATATGCAAAAGAGAAAGAGATTGTCGAAAGGCATTTTTTTTATTGGTTAAATGTGCAACACAGTTTTATGCACGACCTATAGAGCAACATGAAGAATACCAGAAGTGTTTTAGGTGGGGTATGTCGCAGATTTCGTATGTGTATGTTTAGGCCTTACCCCACAGAAATTTCATCGAGAACTCATTTTGTTAATTTTACAGGAATTTTTGATAACTTAAAGTCAGTACAGGGCGTAATGGAGGGAAGAAGAGCGTCGATCAGTTTTATGACACAGTGTTTTCGAAGTTTTCTAGTGGTACAGTGTTTCGAGAAAATGAGCTCATCGGAGAAAATGTTAATAAACCCTTAAAAGAGCATGCTGTTCGATTTGGAGTGCTGCACCTAGTGTAGAAATGAATGGTACCAGACTGTAGCGTGATCTTTCACCGGTGACATAAGTCATAGCAGTTATAAGGAACAAGAATTACGGGGACCTTGGATCAAAAGCAGACTGCGATGCTAGCATGACTGACGAAATTTGCGATTCCTTTCTTTTTTCAGTTAAGTTTCACCTAAAATGAAGTCTGTTGCTCAAATTTTATTCTTTCCCAGGTTTTAGAACAGTATTCCTGTCTTCGATTTTAAAGAAGCTGACTATTGTATAAATTTAATTTGATTCATTTGATCATATATTTACCAGGTGTAGAAGTATGAAACCGAAATTTGGTTGCAATAACTACACATCTGTATTTTGAAACTGATAAACAATATTTTATTCATAATAATCTTCATTGTTGTTTATGCATTTCTCCCAGCTCTCCGGCAGGCTATGAATGCCATGCCAAGGAACCAGTTCTTCTTTTGAAGCGGACCAGTCAGCGAGCCATTTTCGTACATTTTCATACAAAATGAACTGTTGTTCAGTGACAGCGTGTCCCAGTTATGCAAACAGATGATAATCGGACGGAGACAAGCGTGGAGAACAAGCTGCATGCCCTAGTACTCCCCATCTGAACGCCTCGATCGTCTCCGTGACCCGTTTTGCTGATGGGTCGTTATAGTGGAACAATACGACTGTGTTGCCTTTTTCCATATTCCGGTCGTTCTTCACGTAAAGCTCGGTTTAAATCGATCATTTGCTGTTGGTAGCGAACAATGATAACAGATTCATCAGATTTTAGCATCTCATAATAGATGAAACCCTTTTGATCCCACCAAACACAGAGCATTGTTTTCCTTCCAAAGCGACTTGATCTTGCAATGGAGGTCGATGGATTGTCTTGATTCATCCATGATTTAAGACGCTTAGGATTCTCAAAATACACTCCTGGAAATGGAAAAAAGAACACATTGACACGCGTGTCAGACCCACCATACTTGCTCCGGACACTGCGAGAGGACTGTACAAGCAATGATCACACGCACGGCACAGCGGACACACCAGGAACTGCGGTGTTGGCCGTCGAATGGCGTTAGCTGCGCAGCATTGGTGCACCGCCGCCGTCAGTGTCAGCCAGTTTGCCGTGGCATACGGAGCTCCATCGCAGTCTTCAACACTGGTAGCATGCCGCGACAGCGTGGACGTGAACCGTATGTGCAGTTGACGGACTTTGAGCGAGGGCGTATAGTGGGCATGCGGGAGGCCGGGTGGACGTACCGCCGAATTGCTCAACACGTGGGGCGTGAGGTCTCCACAGTACATCGATGTTTTCGCCAGTGGTCGGCGGAAGGTGCACGTGCCGTCGACCTGGGACCGGACCGCAGTGACGTACAGATGCACGCCAAGACCGTAGGATCCTACGCAGTGTCGTAGGGGACCGCACCGCCACTTCCCAGCAAATTAGGGACACTGTTGCTCCTGGGGTATCGGTGAGGACCATTCGCAACCGTCTCCATGAAGCTGGGCTACGGTCCCGCACACCGTCAGGCCGTCTTCCGCTCACGCCCCAACATCGTGCAGCCCGCCTCCAGTGGTGTCGCGACAGGCGTGAATGGAGGGACGAATGGAGACGTGTCATCTTCAGCGATGAGAGTCGCTTCTGCCTTGGTGCCAATGATGGTCGTATGCGTGTTTGGCGCCGTGCAGGTGAGCGCCACAATCAGGACTGCATACGACCGAGGCACACAGGGCCAACACCCGGCATCATGGTGTGGGGAGCGATCTCCTACACTGGCCGTACACCTCTGGTGATCGTCGAGGGGACACTGAATAGTGCACGGTACATCCAAATCGTCATCGATCCCATCGTTCTACCATTCCTAGACCGGCAAGGGAACTTGCTGTTCCAACAGGACAATGCACAACCGCATGTATCCCGTGCCACCCAACGTGCTCTAGAAGGTGTAAGTCAACTACCCTGGCCAGCAAGATCTCCGGATCTGTCCCCCATTGAGCATGTTTGGGACTGGATGAAGCGTCGTCTCACGCGGTCTGCACGTCCAGCACGAACGCTGGTCCAACTGAGGCGCCAGGTGGAAATGGCATGGCAAGCCGTTCCACAGGACTACATCCTGCATCTCTACGATCGTCTCCATGGGAGAATAGCAGCCTGCATTGCTGCGAAAGGTGGATATACACTGTACTAGTGCCGACATTGTGCATGCTCTGTTGCCTGTGTCTATGTGCCTGTGGTTCTGTCAGTGTGATCATGTGATGTATCTGACCCCAGGAATGTGTCAATAAAGTTTCCCCTTCCTGGGACAATGAATTCACGGTGTTCTTATTTCAATTTCCAGGAGTGTATATCCTTGAGAGGTGGCATGAGTAACTCGATTTTCCTCTATAATCGCATTCTGTGAAAAGTCGCCATTCCTTCATAAGCGGACTTCCCACACAGGGTCTCTCGTCACCCGGGTGGTCTGGTGACAGGCGGGTTCTGCTGATCTCGAAAGGGTTAAGCCGACGGGTGTGAGGGAATCGAGTGGATGCATTCCAGACGCCGACATTGTCATAATACCGGCGGCGACAGGCGCACAGGGGCCTGACGTAGTGGCTGGGCTAGAGATTCCGTTACTTCGCAGAAACTTAGTGAAAACACTTTCTGGTGGGCTACCAGCGAGGCGTGGAAATGACTTGTGTTCCCAGGCAGTCTTGGCGGGAAAATTCCCGCGTTTTCTGCAAAACCATAACTGTGATTGGCTCGCTCAGGGAATAGCTCCGCCACGTAGCAAAATCGGCGCAGAAATAGGCACCAAGTATCTCCATTTGTGGAATAGTAATGCATCGGCAATAGAGGGGAATTTTGCGCCGGTTTTCGAGTTGCTGATTGGAACGTTTAACCATGACTGCTGTCGTGGGGGCGGGAATGTTCTGTGTTCGGCTTGTACGGGTGCTCTTGAGGGAGTCGGCTCTCGGCTTTCGGTCAGGGTAGGTTACAAGGCTGAGCTCTCGCTGCTCTGGACAGCCTGCCTTCCGTTGGCTGTCTAATATACTTTCATTTAATTGTAACTGTTTGACGAAGTTGCTGAAGTTTCGACTTCAACGTAACTTTCCAAGTACAGTTGGCAATTGAACATTTTGCGTACAAGCGGCCTCTGTTGTCCGTCTTGACCGTTTTGGCTGAAGTTGACTGTACCGGAGTTACTGTGTGACTTATCTTGTTAAAATCAATCACTGTACCGTCAGTGATTGTTTAGCGAGCCTTCTTCGTCTCCTTCAGAGGCGCATTTGTGTTGCTAGGAAGTCTTTAGTCTGTAACAACCAGACCAGGACAATTTGTTCGTGCTATACTCGCAACATAATCATCACCACGACGGGACGTCAAAGCATCCAGCCATCGCCTCCGGTATGTCAGATCGTGTCCTTGCAGTTAAGAAGGCAGCTTGGTAATGTACGTCTGCAGCACCGGCAAATCAGGGAATTTTGCTAGGTGATAATCAGAGCTCAGCAGAACGCGCCTGTTCGTCTTTTCTAACTTTGTTCTGTGACGAGAGACGCTGCGTGGGAAGTCCGCGTGTGAAGGAATAGCGACTTTTCACAGCATGCAATTATAGAGGAAAATCGAATTACTCATGCCACCTCTCAAGGATATATTTTGAGAATTATGAACATACCACAGTTAACATGAGAGCCTTGACGCTTTACTGACGTTCTCTGACATTGCAGGTGACTAAGCATGATTTTCTGTGATAGACACGGATCGTCTCCAGCATCTGCAATGAAGAAGGGACCACGTGTACAACCTACAAATTTTATATATATGTTACATAAATGCTAAATTGCTATTATCATTATGGCAGCGAAGGAAGGTCAAAAACGTGTCTCAACTACACAGATAACGATTGTCCTTTTAGACTTCGTTTTGTGCGTCTCCGATAATCCTCAAGCAAGAAGAGAAAGACGTTAAGGAACGCGCATAACGCTCATCTCTATAATTTCTGTATTCGATGCCTGTCTGCCATTACCACGGGGAGGGCAAATTTAGATTCCGTTTATGGCGGAGAGCTCCGAGTTACAACCTACGTCTGTCGCTGCCAGATACGATTTCGGTGCTTAATGCCTCGTCTGCACATCTTCTTAGATTACTTCTGACAAGCGCTTCTCGTGTTCTCTCAGCGTATTCTGGAGGGTTTGATGTGACGCCATCTGCCCGTTCCGTTGCAAGCAAAACACACCTTTCGGTTTATAAACCTTGTTTTCAATCTACATTAATGGCCCACTGGTTACTGGATGATATGCTTCCAAACCAAAATATATCGCTACCAGAGATGCCAAACGAGGTTATTTCCACGTCCGTACAAAACAGAGGGCAGAAGAACCGAACGATTGCCACCGGTTACTCACTGTGATATTCCATCTTACTGCTAATCTTAAAGGTACAAGTAGTGGCAACTTGTTTCCAAAACTTTGTCTTTTTCTACAATTTCCACAAAAATTACTTTCAAACAAAAGACTTCTGTCTTCTGTAGCTTGCAGAGTTTCCCTTTAAATGTTGTGTTAATATATGAGTGTACAGATTCATTTCTGTTGTTTCCTTAAAGTTCTGTACTGCTGCACCTGTAATTAAACTTGGCCAGATCGTGCCGATACAGTTTCATGAACTTCGTTACTGCTGCAATTATGCTTGTGCCAAAATCTCAGAGATTTCACCAAACTTAAACATTTTACAAATGAACACAGCGTAATTCTTTACTTAATAACTCCGTATATTATATCCCAATGTACAACGACTTCTTATGTTACACCGATAAATAACAGTAAACAACTCTTGTATTAACATACTGAGATCTGTCATTTGAATGAATGATATGTTTGACATTTCAGACAACTTCTTCCGTTCTTCTGTGAAGTCAAGTTTCATTCTCACGGGAGACACTTTTACCTTTTATAAATTTTATTAATGCGTTCTTCAATTTGTCTAGTGGAGTTTTATCTTAATTTTTTTACATAAAAATGAAAATTTTATGTTGGAAGTCGCATGTTATCACTTCCGCCACCCCCCCCCCTCCCATAAACACACACACACACACACAAATATATATATATATATACCATTATGTCACCAAATTTATTTCAATAGTTTTCTTGGTGTCCGATTGCAGTTTGATCTTTCTTATCTTGTTCTTCTTAACTTGCAGCACCTTTACTGCCATCATCTTCACTGCTTCACTTCCCTACTGAGCTTGTGGCATCAGATTTTCCTTGGCTGCTTTTCTCGGTGGAGGAACATGGTCTCTTGCCGTCTTTCCAATTTCAGCTACCGGCCAAACAAGATCCTTCAATGATCGCGTCGTAAAAGCATACGATCGCTCTTCGTGTTCACTCGTTAAGTAATGCGAGCTACGCCCTACTAACAATGTCCACATGTCCTCCGTTTTATTCGATTAGGTAACGCGCGAATCCAAACCGTGACGACGAATAGCGGAACAAACACAAAACCCTCGCACGTATTGTTATAAGTTGCCATACTGCGATAGCTGGAGTCATGGACTGTGCGGCTGGTCCCGGCGGAGGTTCGAGTCCTCCCTCGGCCAAGGGTGTGTGTGCTTGTCCTTAGGGTAATTTAGGTTAAGTAGTGTGTAAGCTTAGGGACTGATGATCGTAGCAGTTAAGTCCCATAAGATATCACACACATTTGAACATTTGAACTGCGATCGCCGTCCCACCCTCAAGACGTGCGTCTGCCGACAACATCGCATCTCATGTATAACGAATAATAAAAGCCCACAAATAGCTTCCCATTTTCACTCAATAAATTATTATATGGTTTCAAACACCATGACCATCAGTCGTCGGCTAGGTAGGTGTAGATGCTACAAATCACTCTATTAGTGATATGTTACAGCACAAGCCTTCAATGCGCATTCTCTATACCACTGGCAACGTAACATATCGAGTACGGACAGGTAACCGTATTAAGACGGGATAATAAACAAAACCCATCGCTGAGCCCACTTGTTATTCCCCCTAAACACGAACAGCATATCAGAGGCTCTCCAACTGTACCGGAATAGCACCTCAGCATCGAACAAAATAGGAAATCCTGCCCAAACCTCAGGAATAGCTGCTTTAATCAAATAAAACTACATGGTTCCAGAGACGTTTTCAAGTCTCAAACATCTATGATATTTATATACAGCCTGAAGCGATGAATGAAAATTTGTACGATGACCACGCTTGTAACCTGGGTCACTAGAGAAGGGAGGCATACAACGGTAGTCCGTGCAGTTATGTAAAGCCAATATGCCAGGATGACATAGTGATTAGCATACCTGTCTAGTGAGTAGGAGGCCTGGGTTCGAATCCCAAGATTGGTGTAAATTTTCATTCATCGCTTCAGTCCGCCTACATACACTGAAGCGCCAAAGAAACTGGTACACGCATGCGTATTCAAATACAGAGATATGTAAACAAGACGAATACGGCGCTGTGGTCGGCAACGTCTATATAAGAGAACATGCGTCTGGCAAAATTGTTAGATCGGTTACTGCTGCTACAATGGGAGGTTATCAAGATTTAAGTGAGTTTGAACGGCGCGTAAGCGATGAGACACAGAATCTCCAAGGTAGCGATGCAAGTGGGGATTTTCTCGTACGACCATTTCAAGAATGTACCGTGATCACCGACATCGCAGCGGCCGGAAAAAGGTCTTGCAAGAACGGGACCAACGACGACTGGGGGGAATTGTTCAACGTGGCGGAAGTGCAAGCCTCCTGCATATTGCTGTAGATTTCAATGCTGGGCCATCAACAAGTTTGAACGTGAGAACCATTCAACGAAACATCATCGATATGGGCTTTCGGAGCCGAAGGCCCACTGGTGTACCCTTGATGACAGCAAGATACAGAGCTTTACGCCTCGCCTGGGGCCGTCAACACCGACGTTGGACTATTGATGACTTGAAACATGTTGCCTGGTCGGACGAGTCTCGTTTCAAACTGTATCGAACGGATGGACGTGTACGGTTATGGAGACTATCTCATGAATCCATGGACCCGGCATGTCAGCAGGGGAGTGTTCAAGCTGGTGGATGCTCTGTAATGCTGTGGGTCGTGTGCAGCTGGAGTGATATGGGACCCCTGATACGTGTAGATACGACTCTGACAGGTAACACGCACGTAAGCATCCTGTCTGATCACCTGCATTCATCCACGTCCATTGTGCCTTCCAACGGACTTGGGCAATTCCAACAGGACAATGTGGCACCCCAAACGTCCTGAACTGCTGCACAGCGATGTAAGGTGTCAGGCAAATCCAACACCTTCCATGAAAACGCTGACATGATAAGCAAATACAGTAGTATGTCACATAGCTTGGAATAAATCGTGACATTAAATTAACCAAAGTAATACGAGTAACGAGTGAGCAAATGGAATACCACAGACTAACACAAGAATGCCTAAATGCATGTCATACCTTCCCACCATGAGACAGACGCAGTTCCGAGGGGAGAAACGAGAACAGAAGCCGAGAGCAGAACCGTGTTAAGCTGGAAGGCCCTACAAATAGCGTGAGACTTTTTCGCGTCTCTGCTACGTTAGGACCACCCCCCAGCCCATGTTAAAAGATAGAGCCCTCCAGAACAACAGTATAGATCTTACAATATCGCTAAAAGGACCACACCAGCTGCAAGTTTTAGCGTGAGACTTTTTCGCGTCTCTGTTACGTTGCAAACTTTAAAAACATTGCCCCACCACGAAGAGTATAACGTTTCTCATTGGATAGACAGAATTTTTGTAGGCGGAGCTTAAGGTTAACATTGAGACCCTGGTTGGTCAGATGAAAACAGAGCCAGATAATTTTTTTTAAACCAACTTCGGTAAATGGTAGTAAGGAGAAGTTAGGAGCAGTTAGTTCCGAGACGGCGAGCTGGATGGCTGCTGCGCCGGCCGCTGCCGCCCTGACGCTGCCTAAACACCGACAAGGTAATGAACGCACGCGATGCCCCATTTTTGAGCGCATAGGGCTTCACTCAGAACTGCAGAAGTCTCATCTGTTACACCCCTTTTTTGCGTAATACTAGTGTCGATCGTCAATTAAAACTTTTACAGGGAGTGCAGTGGAACTGACGCTGAGATCATTAAGTATTTGATTATATCATCGCTAGTCTCACTGAACTCTTCTGAATTCTACATGTCATGTGTGGTCTGGCGTCTCCTTACCAGCAACAGGTCCCAGGTTCAAACTAGTCAATTCCCTAAAAAAAAAAAAAAAACGCTCAGAGCGTCGTTGCGCGAAAGTGGTAGGGAGACACGATATAGAACAAACAGACACCACCAAGAATGTTAGAGTGACTCCAGCAACACGATTCTGAGTTTAAACACTTCTGCTGGCCATCAAACTCCCCAGACATGAACATCATTGACCATGTCTGGGGATGCCATGCAGCGTGCTGTTCAGAAGAGAACTCCTCCCCCTCGTACACTTATGAATTTATGGACAGCGCTCTGGATTCACGGTGTCAGTTCTCTTCAGCACTACTTCAAAGACAGTAGTCGAACCCATGCCACGTCATGCTGCGGAGGCCCTACACGATATTAGGCCCTTCAATGTGCATCATAGGTGCCTGAGGCTTGAAAAAGTGCCAGAAACATATAGCTTCAATTGAACAATAAATACACTCTGCCTTCATTCTGTTGGTAGGGAAATTCTAGAAAAAGCGATGCCAAAATTTTGTTTTAAAATTAAACGGGCAAATCTCATTTGTGAAACGCTTGCACACACATTTGCAAACGTAAACTTCATGAGCGAAATTTACAAGCTCTTTAAAACAAATACAAGCGTAAGACAAGGCGATGCCTTATATCCAGTGCTCTTCACTATGTATTGACACATAATAGCCGAATTTGGAACGAAAAATCAAAGGAATACGAAGTGCCATTGTTGCAGGACGACTCCATCGCTCTTGCGACTCCCAACCAAACGGCGTCTACAGAGGGAAGTGAGCGTCAGCCTGAGACCCGACACTTTTTTCACAATAAGATGTCTTCAACACAAGAGCGCTTATTTAGAAAGCTGACGAACCGAAAGAAGCTAGCCAGCGCCTCGGAAGTTGGGCAATACTATAGCTTCGGCTAGATAAACAAGAAAACCAAAACGAATGAAGTCATCACCTCCCAGCGGTGGCACCCAACTGCTACGGCCTGTTGTCTCGTCAGTGATGAGGGTGCAGCTGTTGGAGAAGTACTGGCCAGCAGACTGTCATAAATAACGCCTCAACTTAGACCCCTACTATCGTATGTGCTCAGGTGTTCTCAGATGATCGCCAACGTTCCCTGTAAACGACTGTATCGAACTGTGTCTGAGATCCCACCCACTGTTATCTCCCCCAGCTGCTGACTTCAAACGACCTTCATAATTCCGCAACTGTGTGGCATGGATTCATTGACTGTATTGGCATGGTTCTGAGGGCTATTGCCAGTCTACCACTAGAACATTTTATAGCATCTAAAACATTTTTCGATGTTATGACCTGTCATATACCTTTCATGAGAATTCCTAACGTGCGTCATTTCTAAAGGTCTCAAAGTTCAAACCTCCAGCAATGTTTGTCTCCTGGAACAGTGCCTCTATTTATCAGACTCTTGTTTACTTCACACATGCAAATGTGCATAATTCTACTGCTTTGCATTTACACGTTAATATTGCTGTAGTAGATAACATAAATACATTTTGCAGATGTAACACTGATGTAGTGCTGGCGCTCAAAGCCAGTAGAGAGTTTTAATTTTTGGGATGGGTATTTCCGCAGTGTCGCAAGACACCATGCCGAGTCCAGCTTGGAGTTCAAGACAGAACTGGGCTATGGCTAAAAGGGGACCATGCCTCTGATCTGAATAGAGTGAACCCCTTCGATATGCAGATCGCTTCTCTCACCTCCCCCTACCCCCCCCCCCCCCCCCCCCCCCCGCCACACCCTCTTAAATCAGATGTGATATGACAAACTCTGCAGAACAGGAACGATTGGGAAATGAGTGCCTTGACAAATGAGTCGTGGCTGTGGCCCTGGCCAAATTAAAAACTAATCAAGGTAATTAACAGGTTCATCTAAGTACCGAAATTAAAGATATGTCCATTTGGACTAATATTTATTTGTACGAAATTTAACAGGAAAACCAAAAAGTGATTTATATGAAATGTCAACTTCCCCAAACCAAAAAATTAAGGGACATATTGGATCAAAGACCATACAATATTCAGTTACAACGACACAGTACTGAACGGCGAAGTACGGAAGAAAGTTAAGAATAGCATCTGGTACTAACTTGAGTTCAACGGACAGACTTAACCACACGATTCGGAAAAACATGACGATTACATAAATCATAGCGGAGAAATGGAAAAAATATGTAGGAACTCCAGTTGCTTGACACGTGAGCGAACCATTGAGCATAACGTAATTCGCTACAAGATTCCCTCACATTTAGTACAAATATGCCTAACATTGACCCAACACTATCAACACATGATCATATTTGTAGCATGATCATACCATCGTGCTGTTGTGCAAACATACATTGCAAATATCACACTGTCAAGCAGGGTCAAACCGAATAGTATATATTTTGAGGCATCAGTCTTCTGACTGGTTTGATGCGGCCCGCCACGAATTCCGCTTCTGCATCAATCTTTCCATTTCATAGTAGCGCTTTCAACCCACGCCCTCAATTTCTTCTTGGATGTATCCCAATCTCTGTCCTTCTCCACAGTTTTTGCCCCTTACAGCTCCCTTTACTACCATGAAAGTTATTCACTGATGTCTTACCAGATGTCGTAACATTCTGTGCCTTCTGCTTGTCAGTGTTTCCTATATATTCCTTTCCTCGCCGATTCTGCGGAGTGTCTCCACATTTCTTACTTTATCAGTCCACATTATTTTTAAAATTCTTTTGTAGTATGTCATCTCATGTGCTTCTATTCTCTTCTGTTCCAGTTTTGCCATAGTCCGTGTCTCACTTCCATACAATGCTGTCCTTCAAACAAACAATCTCAGAATTGCATTCCTCAAAGTAATACGCATGTCTGATGCTAGTAGACTTCTTTTGGCCAAGAGTGACCTTTTTGCCTTTTCTGGTCTGATTTTTATGTCTTCCTTGCTCCGACCGTCGTGTGTTATGTTGTTTCCTAGGCAGCGTAATTCCTTAACTTCATCTGCTTCGTGATCAATTATGATGTTAAGTTTCTCAGTGTTCTCATTTCCGCCAGCCTATCTCTGAATTTCTGCTACTCCTCATTACTTTCGTCTTTCTTAGATTTTCTTTAAGTCCATATTCCGCATTCATATTACTCATATTCATTCAAAATTATTAACTACAACAAGATTGATATTCACTAATAAGCACAAAAGGAAAACGATTTACACAAACACACGAGACAACAAGCCAACGAAAGGCTTAAACTTCAAGAAAATGCAAACATTTTCAGGATGGCAAACGTGCCTATCAACGACTACACAAGTGAATGTTACTTATTAAACCACGTAGAAATGAACAAAGTTACACAGATGAAAGCTGAATGTATGAATCAAACAAGATTTCTACAATTCCATTCAAATAAAATCATAGGGAGAATACTCCTAACATGAATATGTCTCCCAGGGCAAAGTTATGTACTAATGAAAGTTGTTAAATTGTCAAAATAACATACAAGAGTCATGATATTGTAAGATAATACATATACACAGAACAAGAAACATAACTACGATACATGTTGTCAAAATTGTATCTCATTCTCTATATATTAATTTTTCCTGAAAATTCTCACATCACATACAAAACAAAAGGGATTAAAATACAGTAGAAATGTATACATAAAATTACATATAGGTTACAAGTCGCAAAAAATATTTGACGTTTTTAAATTCGTAAGATTATGTTGAGAAGAAACAGACACAGACCAGACGCACGCAAAGAATTAGACTTCTCTGACACTAATGGCGACGATACACCTGACCGACCTGAACATACTACAGACCACCTCAGACATCACACACAGTATACTCACAGCACTGACGCGTCATGTTGGTTTGAATGTGGACAGATCGTATGGCATTAGCGGCGATTCCCCTCGCTCGTAAATAACTGCCTTGGTTGCTTCTCCTATGGTGAAAAGACCATTGTCTTCTGCTCCAAAGCTCCCATGGTCTTGGGTGGTGACGTCCAATGCTAGTTACTGTTCGTCTTAGAGGCAGCTGAAACATAATCCGCAGAGGTGAAGCAAGATGTAACCCTCTCGCTTGCGGCAACTTTCGCCAGATGCGTCAGAGAGAAAGGTTAACTGACAGTCACGAGCATGTGACAGAGGGCCATTTGATGACGTTAGTTAGACAGGGCGCTTCTCAACGTGTGCAGTCACAGTGAGATGCTGCAAGTACCCACACAGAGCAAAGAAAGTAATGAATATTGGAACAGAATTACGGGACACAGTACTTGGTCCATCATGGATCAGAATACGATCAGGAGATCTCTAGCTGAGTTTCGGTGGAGACATGTGGCACTGCTCACTAAAAGGAGAAGAGTTGTTATTGTCTCGTGCGCAATCCAGATGCGTGCAGCAGACTGCATGTGCAGTATCTGTTGCTCTATTCATACTCAATGTATCGCGCCTGTAGAATGAATGGTATTTGCCTATGCATTCCCTTCAAGGAGGAGCAGGGCCCCAATCTGTACAGTGACCTCCTCTTCATGGCTCTTACATAAGGGCCCCACACACAGGAGGACGAGTCCACCAACCCATCCGCTCACCAGGTCTATGCCATTCCGTTCACCTGTGTATATCTGCTGGGTCTGCAGTCCGGTCCATGGTCTTGGACCGTCGGTTCGAGCGATGGACCTCTACCTGCTAGCCCACTGTCGGTCATTTCTGGCAGATAGAATCCGCCATCAGTCACCAATATCCGCACATAGATGGATGCGTCGGTGGATGGGTCAGTGGGTTAATCAGTGGACCATTCAGGATGTGAATGGACGCCTTTGCGCTTGCCCAGTCTGCAAGATCAGCGTAGGAGGCTCCCTGTCGTGAAGTCTCGGTATCTACATTCATCAGATGTCTAGGTGTCAGGTGCCAGAATGTCAGCTGTCTTTGTGTCTCATCTGTACAAAACTCATGACCCACCATTGAGAAGCCTATCTTTTAACAAATAGCTACAAAATAGCCATAGCAACACCAAAATATGCTTCAAAAGATTCATCTGCTTTACTTTACATGGAATGGTTACAATAAAGATGTACTAATATTTTAATTCACTAAAACAACATGTCACAAAACATTTAATCTTCAATTTAATTTTATATATAATTTGAAGCTGTGAACTTGACTGTATTAGCCGGCCAGTGTGGCCGTGCGGCTCTAACCCCTTCAGTTGGGAACCGCGTGACCGCTACGGGTGCAGGTTCGAATCCTGCCTCGGGCATGTATGTGTGTGATGTCCTTAGGTTAGTTAGATTTAAGTAGTTCTAATTTCTAGGGGACTGATGACCTCAGAAGTTAAGTCCCATAGTGCTCAGAGCCATTTTTTTTTTTTTTTTTGACTGTATTAAGTACACAGAGAGTGTGAATAAAAACGTTTTGAGTCACAATTTTTTCGTGTTTTATTAAATTACATAATGTATTTCAGACCCTGGGGATCAGCTTCAGGTGTAAATTTGCACTTGAATGAGGTGAAAAAAACATGTTCCTGTAATGAGAAAGTTAGATGTTAGGTTTTTGCATTTCGTAAATTAAGCACGGGAAATATGCAAGAAACATTGGAAAAACTTACAGAACAAATAAAGAAAAACATTTTTAACCGTATGGGGTCAGCACAAGTTCGTTTATTCATTTTGACATCGCACATCATGTCAGTCAATTTTCAAATTTGTTTACACATTTTAAAAGCACTTCATAGATATAGTTTAACATGATACGATCAAAGCTGAAATACCTCATGAAGTGTTGGAGATCTGAGAACCAAGAAGCTTACGTATGCAAGGAATATAAGTAAAATAAATCTTCAAGTAACTATGGCTAGCGAAATCTCTCTGTTCTTTCAACACAGATTCAGGCTTTTTGACTTTATCAAGGTATATTTCCATTTGTTCTAGCAGATTTGGGATCTTATCATTTGTTTCATTGTGTAGTACTACCAAATCGTGTTCTATCTCGGTAATTTGTTTGGTTTCTTACATATGTTATGGAATAATTGATTCTTGAAAGTGGTTGAATCTCAGATTTTCTCTTAACTGGAACATGCATTTCACCTTGCTCCAGAGCAGTTAGACGATTTGCACCTGAAGATGGACCATTTCGTGTAATTTAATGAAACATGATAAAGTTGTGACTGAAGGCGTGTTTATTGAAACTTCCTGTGTATTTAACTTTCAAATATTCCTAAACTTTGTTTTCTTCTGTTCACGTACTGACCCGGAAGGAGTAAAAATTAATCAGTTAATAACATGACTCGTGACAACACCCTTTCAAATTAAGAACAAACATCCCTAACGCTGGTTCAACCCTACCAAACCATGATCGTATTTGCAGAGTGCTACGGAACGGGAAGATGGATGGCAGCCTACAAAGCTGTACAGGGTGAAGTTGATGTCACAACTGCAACCAAGGGCCTCAGAAGTCGTACCACAGAGCGAATTCCTACAACAGAGAGACCAGAGTCGATTCACACAAAGTCATGGTCCTCACAGAGAAGCCGGCGAAAACTATCAGTCAGTCCGCAGGACTGTCGTATGGCCTCCTAAAGCCCGCCCGGTTAGCCGTGCGCTCTAAAGCACAGCTTTCCGGGCGGGAAGGAGCGCCTGGTCCCTGGCACGAATCTGCCCGGCGGACTTGTGTCGCCGCGTGGTGAGCCGGCCAGTCTGTGGATGGTTTTTAGGCGGTTTTCCATCTGCCACAGCGAATGCGGGCTGGTTCCCCTTATTGCGCCTCAGCTACACTTTGTCGGAGATTGCTGCGCAAACAATTCTCCACGTAAGCGTACACCACCATTACTCTACCCCACCAACATAGGGGTTACACTCGTCTGGTGTGAGACGTTCCCCGGGGGAGGGGGGGGGGGGGTGTCCACCAGGGCCAAACCAAACAATAACCCTGGGTTCGGTGTGGGGCGGCGGAGGGGTGGACTGCGGTAGTCGTCGTGCGGCTGTGAACCACTGCGTCTGCGGCAGGGACAGAGCCTCCCCATCGTTTCTAGACACCCGGTTAACATATAATACAATACAATGGCCTCTCTGTGGCACACTACGTAACAACTTTGTCACCTCTGTTGACAAGAGATTGTTGATCCACCAGCCAATGTCTGAATCTCAAATTTAAACAAAGTGTTAACAGTTTGCTGCAGACTTCCACTCTCAAGAAACACTGAAGCTCCAACCAATGCGACTAAATACAGGCTTCGATTTCTTGGGAAAAGCGTGCCCTGGTTTCCACTCTCCCTGTTACCTGGGCTAACTGTCTTGCAACTTTCAAGCTGCTGCGGGCCTGACGATGCTTTCTGTTGACTCCGCTATCTGCACTCTACTCTTTCCCGCCCCCTGGGCAGCAGGTTCTACAGGGGGCAATCTGGCAATCTGGATGCGTAGCACAGGCCGCAAGGAAAAGCACAGGTCTCCAGCGATGTTTTCGTTCCGTACTACCATAGCTGTTTGCGCATCACAGCCGCCTAACGCCAACCTAGATTCTCTCAAAAGCATCTCCTTTCATCGTGTACATGGAGCTCCCTGACAGCTGTTTCTCGGCGGGGGCAAGCTCTTTAGAAGTCGTGCAGGGGAGATATTCCGTCTGGTCGACAGGACACCTTGACGCTGTGGAAGCTCTCTGAGACCCGGTCGACTTGCACACAAGCCCAATACCAAACTAATCCGAATGACATTATTGAAGTATTGTTATTACCCTGCAATGATATGTGTCTCAATCGAAATGTAAGGTATTGCATCAATTAATTAATCAGGAAAAAGAAACTATTCTAATTGATCCATGATAAAGGAGTGAGTAATAATAGTAATTGTAATAAATGATGCGATTGGCTGACTCTAGCCTAACGTACTGCAGTTCATTCTCTGTCCTTCCATTCATTCACATGTGTACGCTGCAAGCTACATTCCGCTGTGAGGTGAAGGGCAGTTCGAAAAGCACTATCATTGCTCCTCATTACTGTTCCATACGCCAACGTCATACAGGAAAAATATCTGTATGTGAAGAAACCTTAAAACGTCCCAATGAGCTCCAGTTTGTACACTTTCACTGTCACTGTCTTTTAATGAGATTTAGAGGGTGTTAGGCGTAGAGGTTCAGATATTGTGATCATTGATATCTTAATGTTAATTGCTTTTTCTCTAAATCTTCTAGCAAACACATCACATAATTTACTACCTGATGATTTCTGTACGGTCTTAGCAATGCCACGTAATGGACTGCTTCTATCAGTGTAGACCATATGTTTCACGTGCACAGATCCACATTTCAATACCGGCCTGCTACCAAGGAGAAAATAAACATTAATAGCTTGCCTGCGCAACTCATTCTTGGAGATTCTAACCGACCTAAAAAACACTACTCCTGACAGCTATAATTATTAGTCCGCAAATGAAGTAAATAAGGATATAATCTACATCTACATGGATACTCTGCAAATCACATCCAAATGCCTGGCAAAGGGTTCATCGAACCACCTTCACAGTTCTCTATTATTCCAATCTCGTATAGCGCGCGGAAAGAATGAACACCTATATCTTTCCGTACGAGCTCTGATTTCCCTTATTTTATCCTGGTGATCGTTCCTCCCTATGTAAGTCGGTGTCAACAAAATATTTTCGCATTCGGAGGAGAAAGTTGGTGATTGGAATTTCGTGAGAAGATTCCGTCGCAAGGAAAAACGCCTTTCTTTTAATGATGTCCGTCCCAAATCCTGTATTGTTTCTGAGACCCTCTCTCCCACATTTCGCGACAATACAAAACGTGTTACCTTACTTTGATTTTTTTCGATGTATTCCGTCAGTCCTATCTGGTAAGAATCCCACACCGCGCAGCAGTACTCTAAAAGCGGGCCGACAAGTTTAGTGCAGGCAGTCTCCTTAGTAGGTCTGTTACATTTACTGAGTGTCCTGCCAATAAAACGCAGTCTTTGGTTAACCTTCCCCACAACATTTTCTATGTGTTCCTTCTAATTTAAATTGTTCGTAATTGTAATAGCTAGGTATTTAGTTGAATTTACGGCTTTTAGATTAGGCTGATTTATCGTGTAACCGAAGTTTAACGCGTTCCTTTTAGCACTCATGTGGATGACCTCACACTTTTCGTTATTTAAGGTCAACTGCCACTTTTCGCACCATTCCGATATTTCTTCTAAACCATTTTGCAGTTTGTTTTGATCTTCTGATGTCTTTATTAGTCGATAAACGACGGTGTCATCTGTAAACAACCGAAGACTGCTGCTCAGATTGTCTCCCAAATCGTTTATATAGATCAGGAAAAACAAAGGGCCTATCTACATCTACATCTACATGACTACTCTGCAATTCACATTTAAGTGCTTGGCAGAGGGTTCATCGAACCACAATCATACTATCTCTCTACTATTCCACTCCCGAACAGCGAGCGGGAAAAACGAACACCTAAACCTTTCTGTTCGAGCTCTGATTTCTCTAATTTTATTTTGATGATCATTCCTACCTATGTAGGTTGTGCTCAACAAAATATTTTCGCATTCGGAAGAGAAAGTTGGTGACTGAAATTTCGTAAAAAGGTCTCGCCGCGACGAAAAACGTCTATGCTGTAATGACTTCCATCCCAACTCGTGTATCATATCTACCTTGGGGAACACCAGAAATCACTTCTGTTTTACTCGATGACTTTCATTCAATTACTACGAACTGTGACCTCTCTGACAGGAAATCACAGATCTAGTCACATAACTGAGACGATATTCCATAAGCATAATAATGTTATTCATTACTCTGTCGTTAGTCATAAATAGAAATATGTACACTTCTACCCCTAACGCTCAAAATGTAGAAGCGAAGTAACATGTTGCTTGACTCAACCTGTAAGGCAAAATAAAATTCACTTGAAGGAATTCGAACTCACAACCATTTGCTCATTACAAATACGTCCAAGCCGGTACGTTTGTGCCCCAATTCCTGACTTTGAGATGTGTAAGACAGTCTTCGGCACGTCTTTGTACTATCTGCCGTAATAATTCTGAACAGAATATGTACAGAAGCTCTATTTTAATGCTCCGTACTGAACTATACTGTAAAAATAGTGTTGTACTAATTTTTGTTTAGTAAGTTTCTGCCATCAATTACCGTGATAATTTCGCCCACTACCAGAGTTATGCTTGGCTGTTTGTCGCCCACGTGCCGCGAAACGGCGAGCAACGATCCAACTTGACTGACGCAAGCGCCGCTGAAGTCGAGGCGGAAAGAGCTGTGGACGAGCGCTCTCATTTGGTAGAAAGTCAAGAACAAAAAGCCTTCTGCAAGCTGCCACGCAGAGGAGCTGTTTACATGAGCTCACGAACTGTCCGAGTGGGGAATGGCAGTTGTGCGAACACAGACAGTCAAGTGGGGCAGTTTGTGTCTTTTCTTGGGCAAGAGAGACGCAGACAGGGGCTTCCATATTATGAGAGAAACACTAACTGGGCACTTCAACGGCCGACGCTAGTATTTTGGTTAGTCGAGTGATGTAACATTCACTGCGATGAAAAAGTCATGGGATACCTATATGCACATCTACAGAAGGTGGTAGTGTGGCGTACATAAGCTATAAATGGACAGTGCATTAGCAGAGCTATCATTTGTACTCAGGTGCGTCACATGAAAGGGTTTTCGACGTGACTATGGCCGCAAAACTAGCATTAAATGATTTTGAATGCGGAACGGTAGTTGAAGCTAGATGTACAGGAGTAGTGGGACAAAGTTCGTGTCACCCCACTTTGAATTTTTGCCAAATTTATTCCAGATGGCGGATCCAAGATGTGCCGTCCGTGGTGGCATAGCGGTTCTAGGAGCTACAGTCTGGAACCGCGCGACCGCTACGGAAACAGGTTCGAATCCTGCCTCGGGCATGGATGTGTGTGATGTCCTTAGGTTAGTTAGGTTTAAGTAGTTCTAAGTTCTAGGGAACTGATGACCTCAGAAGGTAAGTCCCATAGTGCTCAGAGCCATTTGAACCATTTTTTTAATCCAAGATGGCGGCGATAGATGTGGCAATGTCCGCAATGTCATGGCAGGAAGTTCAAATTTTGGCGAGAAGATAGATCAGTTGGGCTACCTCCACTAACATAGCCACCTTTCCCCTCCTCTCCCCCAGAAAATGGTGGGAAGCTCAAATTCTGGTAGGACAAAGCAACACACCACAGCTACCTCCACTAACCTACTAAATGGCGGGAAAATAGGTCACCTGGGCTATCTCCACTAACGTAAGTCGCCCGACCGCCACCTCTTCCTTGGAATTGGCGGCCTGGGCTTGATAGGAAGAACGTAAGTCTCCATTCTGCAGGCAGTCTTTATTTAAACGATTTGAGGCAGTAGCTCCATCCAGTGTGTCCACCATGAGGTCCGGAGTCCAACTGACCTAAGCACACAGAACTACCATGCAGTGCACTTTCATCCGATGGCAGTCTGGGGGGAAAATGGCGGGAAAATGACTCAGCCTGTGCTGGGCTGCTGGAGAGAGGAAGGAGTGTACTTTATTTATTTTGGAACAATTTATTTAGGGACGGATTTCATGTAGTTTATTTATTACACTGATACAAAACACTCTCTGCCATGCTTGGGGTTCGCAATTCACACCTGCAAACTACTCCAAAATCACCGAAATAATGTAGCTCACTGACGTGCAGAGACGCAGACAACTCGTAAATTGTCAAAATAATGCATGTAAAAGGCTCTGCAAACACGCTTGCTAAACGTCAACTGTCGAAATCATGCGCTGCACAGCCTGCACACCTGTTCACAAAATAATGCAACAGACACGAAAGAACTCGTAAACTGTCAAAAGATAATACATATGTAATGCTATTCAAGCACACTCACATCGCTCAAACAGCCGAAAATAATGCAGTGCACAAACACCCATTGCACGTAAAAGAAAACGCTTTCGAGCTGTAATCAACCACGGCTTATCATCAAACTGCCCCCCCCCCCCCCCCAACAGAATGGTTGGCGGCAGACTCACACCAGTCACATACGCGATACACGTCTGGGCTGCGTGCACGTGTTTACTGTTGCTGGCATGATACTTTTCTACCTGTAGAGACAGACGTCACAGGTCGCGCTATAGAAATCTGTTCCAGTACTTCCCAGAATAGCACTGGCTGCATTCTTCCTAGCAGGACATGCAAGCTGCCTCTAGCCATGCGTGCATTTACCAGCCAACTGTGGCTGACGCATCGCCACAAAATGCTTGCGTAGCTACACGCCATTGGAAGCGCATCTGAGAGGTTCTCAGTCTTATACTGATGTCACATGGTTATGTAAATAAGAGCCAAGTCGACCTCTCGGAAATCGTACTCTGTCCCAGAAATAGTTAACGGTCGCTTTTGTAGGAGCTTTCATGATGGAAATTCTTGTCCTACCATAACCTGTTTACGAAAATAGCCCGGAATAACGCCAAATGCATTCCTCCTGATGGTTCTAATGTAGTATCCCACCCATCATGTATTACCTATCTGGAAATTGTTAAATCCTACTTTCAACAAACATCTCCAAAATTCAAACGCTCTCACCACGATGTAAAGGTTCCTATGTCCTAGCACAAAGGATGTCTTGTGAGTGAATGGAGCATTATAATTGGCTCTTGCTGAATTTAACGGCCAAATTGCTAAAGCCGCCAGTGTGGAAGCACTGTCGCCTTTTTTTCTGTAGAGGATCGTTGAGCGGCAAAACTATTTTGTACAGATCGCTATACTGCACTGACAATTAAACCCTCGAAAGTGGCTTACAGATTGTCAAATACAGAATGGCTCTGAGCACTATGCGACTTAACTTCTGAGGTCATCAGTCCCCTAGAACTCAGGACTAATTAAACCTAACTAACCTAAGGACATCACACACATCCATGGCTGAGGCAGGATTCGAACCTGCGACCGTAGCGGTCGCTCGGTTCAAATACAGAATGACTCATACTCAATTACATTGCTCTGCCACTGAGGACAGAAACTTGAATATTATAGCGTACTGTGTCCAGAATGACTCATACCCAATTACATTGCTCTGCCACTGAGGACAGAAACTTGAATATTATAGCGTACTGTGTCGATGTAGTAAACATAAAATGCCATACAAAATCGCCTCTTTTGCACCATGACACTTGTACATATACCACGAAGACAGCATAAGCACATGCACTGTAGGTATACTCCTCGCTGCACTAGATATATCCCGCGAGTTTGGGCGGTCATCCACTCTCAACACGTGACCAGAGCGCCCTCGACGGACTGAAGTCACCCTCCGAACTGTTCTAAAAATTCGGGGTCGGCTCCCCTCGGCACAAAGGCATTACTGTTTCTGGCGCCGATCTCCTTGCTTGCTTGCTTGTCACACCTATCTCCAGATCTTGGGATTACGCGAGCATGTGTAAATTCACATGGTCTGCCAGAATATCATGCCATTTTCGCGAAACATTCGTACATATACTGCAAACATTCTTGTACAAAGGCTCGGGCAGTTACCCTTAACACAAAGGCATCACAGTTTCTGGTCCTAACCAGCTTGCTTTCATGCTTGATTTCTATCTACACCATTATCCAGACTCTGGGATTACAAGAATACATGTATTTTCACATGGTAGCCAGAATATCATACCATTTACGCGTAATTCTCGGTATCAAGCACATAGCAATATCGCTTTCATAGCAGTATCGGTCTCACAACATAATTCAAAGGATATAGTCTGAAAATTATTTCTCTATAAAACTGAAACTTTAGCGAGGTGGAGCGTACTGCAAACATCTGACTAACTAGAAACATATCCCATCTGCAAAGACCTTTACATGAAAACTCTAAAAAAATAGAAGAAACTGTTATTTCTACTCGCAAATACTGATGTCGGTGATGTAACATATTCCAAATCATGCCTATAATTTACAAAGTCAGCTAAGGTGTTTCTCATGTCTAGAGAACCAGCAAACGTGTTTCCACCGCCATCTTGGATCCACTATCTTGAATGCATCTGGCAACAATGGAGAGTGAGGTGACATGAAGTTTCTCCCACTGCTTACGCGACAATCCATTTTTGAAATCGTTCGGGTATTCAATATTTCCAGATCCAAAGTAAAAAGGGTAGCTGAGATAGCATATTTCAGGCATTACCTCTCACCATGTACAATGCAGAGGCCGACGGCCTTCACTTAACGACAGCAGTAGCGTTTGCGCAGAGTTGTCAGTGCTAAATGAGAAGCAACTATGCATGAAATTACCACAGAAGTCAGAGTGGGACGTGCGACGAGCCTGTCCGTTTGGAGAGTGAGGTGAAATTCGGCGTTAATATGGTATGGCAGAAGTCGACCTAAGGAAGTGCCGTTGATAACAGCACGAAATCGCCTGCAGCGCCTCTGCTGGGCTTGTAATCATATCTCTTGAACACTAGACGAACGGAAAACAGTAGCCTGGTAAGATGAGTCACGATTCCAGATGGTAAGAGCTGATGATACGGTGCGAATAAACTGTAGACCACGAAAAGCCATGGACTCAAGATATTAATAAAGCACTGTGCAAGCTGGTCGTGCTTCTTAATGGTGTGGACTGTGTTGACATGGAATGGACCGGGTCCTCTGTCCAACTCAACTGATCACGACTGGAAATGGTTATATTCAACTACTTGGAGACCATTTGCAGCCTTTCGTGGACTTCATGCCCCCAAACAACAATAGAATTTTTATGGATGACAATGTGCAATTCACTTGGCCATAATTATTCGTGTTAGGTTTGAAGAACATTCTGGACAGTTCGAGCGAATGACTTGGTCACCCAGATCGCTCAACATGAATCCCATCGCACATTTGTAGGATGTAATCGAGAAGTCAGTTCGTGCACAAAATCTTAAACCGGCCACACTTTCGGCAATTATGGGCGACTATAGAGGCGACATGGCTCAATATTTCTGCAGGGGACTTGCAACAGCTTGTTCGAGTCCATGCTACGTCGAGTTGCTGCCCTACGCGGGGCAAAAGGAGGTCCGACGCGATATTGGGAGGTATCCCATGACTTTGTAACCTCATTTTAGCGTACACTGAAACGTACAAACTGTGTATCGGATGTATCGGTAATGTCTCCCGCACACTGTATCAATAGGTACAGTGTGGCATGTTAAAAAAATGGTTCAAATGGCTCTGAGCGCTATGGGACTTAACATCTGAGGTCATCAGTCCCCTAGAACTTAGAACTACTTAAACCTAACTAACATAAAGACATCACACACATCCATGCCCGAGGCAGGATTCGAACCTGCGACCGTAGCGATCTCGCGGTTCCAGACTGAAGCACCTAGAACCGCACGGCCACCGCGACCGGCATTATCCTGTTTTTTTTTTTACCCTGTGAGAGTGATCTAGTTTTGTATGTCACATAGTGCATCAAATTGTATTAGACGTTTGCGTAGATAGTTCTGTCAATGGTGGATAGCAGCTTTGCTTCAGTGACTGGATGGTCGTAGAGGTATGGTTAATTGAGTGCTAGTGTAAGTAGCCTTAATTGAGGGGTTGTTCTATGGTTAAGTGCAGAAGGTAATTTTATTGTCATTTTTGTGCCTGTGGTCAAGATTCAGATAATGTAAGCTATTTTTGATATTGGCCCGATTCCATCTGCTGGGGCGAGGTCTTTTGAATTTTGTTTACATTGGGCTGAAGATTTTCTTCACTTCTTGCTGGAGCCTGCCTTCAAGAACTGTATTGGACTGTGTAGTAAGTTCTGTGTTGTTATCATTACTCGATGTTTAATAAATTATTTGTAAAGGTGAGCCCTCGCATGCACAACTCTCAGACCGAACTCACTCCTTCCAAATCCTACGGTACGCCGCATTTGACTTCATAATCTTGCCTGTGAATCAGAGTGACAGATTGTCCGTGTTCTTCTGATCTCCAAACGCCGTATATCGCGCTTTAGCTTACATTTATTTCCAGTACATCTTAGCATAGTTTATATGTTCAGAGCAGACAGATATTGAATGATGACTTCAATTTTGTTGGAGACTGAGGACAGGTCTGACCGCGATCCACACGCCACTGCAGATGTGAAGCTGATGGAATTGACAAGCTCTTTCACAGGACGTTAGTTGTCAAATATACCTGGTGCACACGAAGTGGAATTAAAAATTTACTAACGAATCTGATAGGAGTTATTACCTGGAATGCTACGTTCTTTTATGTAGACGACTAAGAATCCTGTCCTTTTTGTACATATGAAATATGTAAACATAATTCACGCGAGGGGAGTGTTCTTTAAGAAAGATCGATTACGCACTGATTCATTTCTTCGTGAGCTGTCACTTGAGAATTGAACACTAGCAGAAATGCCGATTGTGAGTAAATACATTCAATAATAGTCCAGACGGAAAATGTCATTTCTGTAAAGATAAGTTATACAGAATGGAAACTTTATCGGTAAGTTTCATTCATGAAATCTTCTCAAGTATCTGCCGAGTTCTGGTGTCTTGGCACACCGTTTCGACAAGTTCCCTATTCGGCATCTTCAGGCGAAGTCAGTTTGCCTGGAGATGACGAGTAGCGAACTCGTGGAAACGTTGTGACAACGTGACGTCATGACTCTACTGAAAATCCGAGAAGATTTCATCAATGATGACCGTTATCTTTGGTGCAGTACGCTCCTTGCTAGATTAGATTAAACCGTTTGCAGTAAAGTTCAGTTGAGAAACATTTGCGTTACATTTGACAACAACTGCGAAAGATCTTGGTATTGCCCTCAGTTAATATATAAACGTATCTGGCTGTCGCTCATTGAGGTCAGCCCGCACGGGGTATCCACGCGGTCTTGGGCGTCCTGTCACGGTTAGCGCGGCTTTTCCCGTCGGAGATTCGAGTCCTCCCTCGGGCATGGGCATGGGTTTGTGTGTGTTGTCCTTAGCGTAAGTTAGTTTAAGTTAGATTAAACAGTGTGTAAGCTTCGAGACCGATGACCTCGGCAGTTTGGTCCTATAAGATCTTACCTCAAATTTCCAATTTTTCATTCAAGTCAACTGGTGCGAAGTTTATTTCCGTTACGGCACTTGACTCATTCTGAAATTCGTCTAGTTGTTCGAGTTTTGCCTCAATAATTAAGTCCAGTGTCCCCTTCTGCAAGATTGTAAGACGTCTTTTGTTTCGAAATTCTCGAAGTTCACATTCCACATGTTTTCCGAACGACGTATACTTGCCCTACATTTTCGTTAGGATGTGTTCACTTGCCCTCATCAGAACTTCCAACGCATCATCTGTGGAATTATGTTGCGTAAGTTTGGCGTTCTTGCGCGGTGAATTCTAAGGTGGCTCCGAATGAGTACTCGAATTACAGGTAGGTACTTTGTTGCTCTTCCAATAGCGTTTCCTCTTCGACATTTATCTCCTCCGGTGTACTCTTAAAGAAACAGGAAAAACAAATTCTTCAGATTTTTTTCAGGTATCGAATACCGAAGCCCAATGGAAGGGAATTGTACGATAATCTGAGATTCGCTGGGATATTCCTCACTGCATAAGGGCTTTAGATGGGAAACACGTGCAAATTGTTAATCCTGCTCATGCTGGAAGCACTTATTACAACTGTAAAGACACTTTCACCGTTGTGTTTATGGCATTAGTGGATGCCGATTACCAGTTTCTTTGTGCTGATGTGGGAGTGCAAGAACGTAATTTCAGATGGAGCTGTATTTAACCGTACAACATTTAACAAAGCCTTTCAAGCAAATGAGCTGCACATACCAGCACCGGACTCTCTGACGATGCCCCTGCACCACAAGAACATGTCTTGAAATCCATTTCAGGTAATCATAATAAAGGCAGCTAAGAAAGAATATTTAACAACAGGCTCAGTGGAACTCGAAGAGTCGTCAAAAATGCCTTTGGAATAGTATCCTCTGTCTTTCGTGTTCTACTAAAATCTACATTTCCCATAAAGCAGCTGTTGTGACTACGTGCTGCGTTTGTCTGCGTGACTGCCTACGAAGAAATCGAGAAGCTCGCCAGATTTATTCGCCACCAGGCAGTTTCGATTCTGAGATCCTAGAAAGAGGGACCTTAAAACCTGGGACTCGGAGAGACCACCCTCCACTTACATCGCTATTAAGTATCGGTAGAAATGTTCCCAGAGACGCTATGCAAGTTCACATGTGTGTGAATTCCTAAGGGACCAAACTGGTGAGGTCATCGGTCCCTAGACCGCAGCTCGTGGTCGCGCGGTAGCGTTCCCGCGCCCGGGTTCCCGGGGGGTCAAGGATTTTCTCTGCCTCGTGATGACTGGGTGTTGTGTGATGTCCTTAGATTAATTAGGTTCAAGCAGTTGTAAGTTCTAGGGGACTGATGACTATAGATGTTAAGTCCCATAGTGCTCAGAGCCATTTGAACCACTATTTTTCATCGGTCCCTAGACCTTCACACTACTTAAACTAACTTAATCTAACTTACGCTAAGGACAACGCACCAACACACAACCCATGCCAGGGGGAGAATTCGAGCCTCCGGCGTGAGGGGCGGCACGATTCGTGACATGGCGCCTCTAACCGCGTGGCCACGCAGCGCCGCACTATGCCGGCAATATTTGTTTACTTAGTGTCGACGGTAGTTCAGTGATAATTATCAAATTAATCGAAATTCTCTCCTTTTCATGCACTACTGTAAACAAGACACAGCCGCGCAGGTAGCCGTGCAGTCTGGGGCGTCTTGTCACGGTTCGCGCTCCCCCCCCCGTCGGAGGTTGGAATCCTTCCTCGTTGGGCATGGGTGTGTGTGTTGTCCTTAGCGTAAGTTAGTTTAAGTTAGAGTAAGTAGGGCTGATGACCTCAGCAGTTTGGTCCCATAGTCCTTACCACCAATTTCCAAAATAAACAACACATTTACTATGTGCGTTATTGTACAAATAAATATCTGTGCTAAGAGTCATGTAAAGTAAATACAGTCTAACGTACCTCAATCGTGGATAAACTAGTTCTTGGATTGCTTACATCTTTCAGAAAGTCCAGTGAATCATCTGTATACCACTTGGATTTGTACACCTCTTCTCTGTCTGAACCTGATGTTTTCGAAGCTGAATATTTATTGTATTCTCGGAGGAATTGTGACCAGCGGTTATGAAGTTTGCCGTCCACCTCATTGTCAGACACGGCGAATAAAGACACTAACTGGTAAATTTCTCACTTCTTTTTTTTCTTTATTGTTATTTTCAAACCTGTTTACAGGCAGGCCAGCAGCAGTATACTACGCCACTCTTAGGCCTCAGAGAAACATAGAAGATACAAATGAAGACAATGTGAGAGAAAAAAATACGGTGGACATGTAAACGGAGACAAACACTTTTTAAAATACATGGAGCTGTTCACGGGCGTGGAGTCCAAGATAAAAGTTGTTCAGACACTTGGACACACACATAGACGAAAATTGTCACACGTGAACGTAGGTGCTCAAAACGAATTACACTGAACCACTTAACCACAAAACGACGGCACACACAGAAAACCACAAGGCGTCGATCTCCGGCGCGCGAATGTTCACTAACCGTGTACGAGTCCGGGGACCTGCCAAGAGAGCAGGAGGGGGGGGGAGGGGTGGAAGAGGGAGAGGGAGAAGGGGAGGGGAGTAACGATGCCATGGGCAGGGGAGATAGGGAGAAGGGAGAACAGGGGGGGGGAGCAGAGGGGGAGAGGGGTGGAGGAAGGGGACGGTGGAAAAGGAAAGAGAAGGGAAGTAGGGTGCCAAGAGGAGAGGACACAGGAAGTGGGGGTGGGGAGGATCAAAGTTGATAGGAGTGGTAGATGGAGGGAAGGAGGACATCATCAAGGAGGGGGAGCTGGCGGAAGACACCTTGGGAGAGGGTAAGGAGGGTGGAGAGATGGAGACCGGGTGGGACGTGGGAATACAGGCGCGGCAGGGGGCAGGGAATGGGAGAGGATGGGCGAGATAAGCGGGTGGGGAGGGTCGAGTTTGCGGGAGGTGTACAGGGTCCGTATCCTTTCAAGGAAAAGGAGGAGGTGGGGGAAAGGAATGAGATCGGACTGGATCCGCGTGGGGGAGGGGAGACGGATGCTATAGGCGAGGCGGAGAGCATGGAGTTCAAGGATTTGAAAGGATTTATAAAAGGTAGGGGGGGGGGCGGAGATCCAGAATTTCATCACTTTTGGGTAGCAGTTTTTAAATCTGGGGAGGCTGCATGCCACAACGAGCGCCTTTCGCGAAATTTCTCGTTAAGTTTTACTGTGTTATTTTTCGCCCACTCCATCTTCGCAAACAAACGGAAAACAATTTTATGCTGACTCCTATGGAACATACACTGCTATAAAGTACTTGTGAACAGCTCATCACGGATAATGCTCGCTCCATAACAGTTCCCGCAAACGTGACGCCATTTTGACATAACGCGCAATGTTGACAACCACATGATGGGCTACTGACTTTTGTTAGCCTCTCACAAGTCACTCGTACCACAATTTACAAAAAACACGTTAGTCTTGGAATGATTTATAGTAATTATTGCTATAATAAAATATTACACACTAATTTATCTACAGTTAATGCCTCCATATAAGAGTGCTCTCTTAGGTGTGGGTTGTTATCGTCAATAATTTAAAAATTAAGCATGAAAGACACTTGTTTTGTAATTTGCAGTATGCCGTTTCAAGATAATGGAGAACTGAGAATTTTTCACAAACATGCCACCGTTTTCATTAAACGTCGCTTAATAACGCATCAGCGACATAGGCCTTCAAGAGAGAATAAGATAACAGAGACAGGAGAAAAACATCGTTTAAGTGCTAGTGCACGTTCGCATCCCATTACATGCAATTTTTTTTTTTTTTTTTTTTTTTTTTTTTTTGAGGTTTGGGCTGTCAACACTTTCTGGGGCTTTCTTATGAATGTAACGCATGTATGTTCTGCAATATTCAGTCTTATTTACATTCCATTTGGTTTAAGAACGAAGGATTAAATATATATTTCGCGATTTTCGAATGTGTGATTATGCAGGAAGCTAACTGCAAGTGAAACGAGAAGCAATAACGTTCATATTTCTCCTTCTCACAAATATTTCACTGTTTACTTACTAATATGTCGCTATTTCCGTGTTTGTGGTTATTCAGAAACTTAAGAGGACAGTTTAAACTGCTGCGAGTGAATCGATAAGCGATAACATTCGTATTTTTCCTTGTCACAAAGTTGACAGTCGATCACCTGGTTGTCGATATTAGGCGTGGCGTGAAAATGACATTGTTCTGAAACGAGCATTATCCGCCTATTACGTGTACCGAAGATGTAACACTAAGTGCTCTGGTTTCGATGAGCGAACGGAATCAGGCACATGTGCCAGAAAAGAGTATTTTTCGTAATTCTAACGTCGATTTTGCAAGTCGCAGTAAATTGCAAATTGTGCCACACCTAATCGGCTACATGTGCCGGTCACAAATCTCTACGACAAATCCCTTATATTTACAATGAAATAAAACATAATATATGGATGCGCGCACGTTGAAAAAATCCGTTTTTACGTATCACAGAACATGAATGAGATGGCTGTCACCGTGACGAATGAGCTGAGAAGCAGTTTGAATACGGGTCGCTAGTAAATACGATTACGTCGGCCTGCGTCCTTCGCGTGTGGTTTCTTGGCTTTCCCAAGGATGGCGGCCTGCTGAAGAACTCCGGAAGTTTAAAGACACAGTCGATGTGTGAAAGGACAGTGACTCGGTCTCTTTTACCGTACGGACCAGAGAGAGAGCGCACATATATATCGATCTCTCACTTTGCCAGTCAGACCACAAAACAAAGCCTCGTATAGTGCTACATTTAAAATAATGGTGAGATTTTGGTGTGGTCCTGTGAACAGCGCAGGTTGTTTCCATCGATCCTGTTGCGTTTATGTGCTGTGAACACCTTAGGAAGCATGTAGGCATTAGTAGTGGAGATGTTTTCGACTATGTGGTGCACTTTTTGTAGTCTTTCGTCGGCAGCCTTGCATTCTTTGTGCAAGATTATGTATGTATTTGCAGTGATCACTACACTCTACATTTTCTAACAACTATGCAGTCTTTCATCATGGCACTGCCATAATAGTGTTTGCAGATCTGTTCAGGCGTGAGTGGGCACTTCCTCCAGTACCTGTAAATGTCATAGACCATCTCTTGCCCGATTAAGAAAGGGCAACCAGTTGTAAAGGAATGGTGTAAAATGTGTCTGAAGATAATGAATTGCTTCTAGAAGGTGTATCGTAACAAACAGTGAAAACTGCCACGGCTGAAGATATACGACAATAGAAACAAACAGTAAAACGAAACACCGCTCACCAAACGAGCCATTTGCGAGATGATTCATCGTTACCGGTTACTAGGCGGCACAAACTTCTGGGCTATCCTGGATAGTGCATAATTATTTGATATGTAGACTTTGCTATTAAGTCCATTTAATTGTAACCAAATTTAACCCATGGTCTACCTTAACAAGAAATACACCGATGTGCCAAACTTAAGAACGAAAGTAATATTCAAATGATGTGTCACTGCCAAGCAACATAGTTCGATAAAACATGGACCATACATAGAACGAATTGTTCCAGCACAGGTAATTAAAATAAATACGCAACGCGACGAGCTGAGAAAGCACTTCCATTCAAAGACCAAAATTGTACTGAAGTCCCTACAATTCTTTATGGTCCCCAGGATATTACAAAAGGCGGAACACGGTTCTTAATAGGGTGAGTGATCACCACGAACGGCAATGCATGCTCTGCAACGTGCTTCCATGCCGGCAAAAAGGTTGGTTAGGAGTTCTTGTGGAAGGGCGTTCCGTTCTTCCACCAGTGCGGTTAACGTCTGCTGGTTTGTGATTGGTAGATGTCTCTCCAACGCATGCCACGCATGCTCCTTGAAATTTACATGGGCGGAACGGGAAGAACAGTCCGTTCGCCGAATATTCTCTCGTTCCGAGAGATTCTCGCGTTCGCTCAGTTATCCATAAAAATTAAGTCAGGGCCGAATGACCCCCGTGAAAGGATTCATATGTGGAAGTAGTACAGTGTTAACAATAACGCGGACCGATGACTGTGCCGTGTTTAAAGATTTGATGGTCAGAATCCCATCCTAAGTTATGCCTGCCCAACACAGTAACACCCGAAAAACCAAAACGATCATGATCGACGATTATGGACGCACCCACATATGACGAGAGGTAAGAACACGTAATTACCCCAGGACATTGTATAACATGATCGTTTTGGTGGTCCAGGTGTTATGGTGTAGAGAACTATAATGCTGCATGGGTGTGCTGATCTCCAGTCAACTAGTCAACGTAACTGTGGCCTGCAGTCCATCCCCATGGGTTTTTTTTTCCAGAGGTGGATGACAATGTGGGATCACATATGACAGATTAAGTGGAGGAAAATGGTTCAAATGGCTCTGAGCACTATGGGACTTAACATCTATGGTCATCAGTCCCCTAGAACCTAGAACTACTTAAACCTAACTAACCTAAGGACATCACACAACACCCAGTCATCACGAGGCAGAGAAAATCCCTGACCCCGCCGGGAAGCGAGAACGCTACCGCACGACCACGAGCTGCGGACTGATTAAGTGGAGGAGCTCCTGGAACGAGACGACATTCACCGAATGAACTGGCCTTCACATTCCCCCATCTAGTAAGTCTGGGATTCATTGGGAAGACATATTGCAGCACATCCACACGCACCAGCGGCCTTCCAGCATCTACATCTACATCCATACTCCGCAATCCACCTGACTGTGTGTGACGGAGGGTACTTTGAGTACCTCTATCGGTTCTCCCTTCTATTCCAGTCTCGTATTTTTCGTGGAAAGAAAGATTGCCGGTATTCCTCTGTCTGGGCTCTAATCTCTCTGATTTTATCCTCATGGTCTCTTCGAGAGATATACGTAGGAGGGAGCAATATACTGCTTGACTCCTAGGTGAAGGTATGTTCTCGAAACTTCAACAAAGCCCGTACCGAGCTACTGAGCGTCTGCAAAGTCCTTTCAAGTCTTCCACTGGAGTTTATCTGTCATCTTCGTAATACTTTCGCGATTACTAAATGATCCTGTAACGAAGCGCGCTACTCTCCGTTGGATCTTCTCTATCTCTTCTATCAATCGTATCTGGTACGGATCCCACACTGGTGACCAACATTCAAGCAGGGAGCGAACAAGTGTACTGTAACCTACTTCTTTTGTTTTCGGATTGCATTTCCTTAGGATTCTTCCAATGAATCTCAGTCTGCCATCTGCTTTATTGGCGATCAACTTTATATGAACATTCCATTTTAAATCACTCCTAATGCCTACTCCCAGACAATTTATGGAATTAACTGCTTCCAGTTGTTTACCAGCTATATTGTAGCTAAATGATAAAGGATCTTTCTATGTATCCGCAGCACATTACACTTGTCTACATTGAGTTTCAATTGTCATTCCCTGCACCATGTGTCAATTCGTTGCAGATCCTCCTGTATTTCAGTGCAATTGTCCATTGTTACAACCTCTCGATATACCACAGCATCATCAGCAAAAAGCCTCAGTGAACTTCCGATGTATCCACCAGGTCATTTATGTACAGTGTGAATAGCAACGGTCCTAAGACCCCCAGTGCGGCACACCTGAAATCACTCTTACTTCGGAAGACTTCTCTCCATTAAAAATGACATGCTGCGTTCTGTTAGCTAGGAACTCTTCAATCCAATCACACAATAGGTGTGATAGTCCATACGCTCTTACTTTGTTCATTAAACGACTGTGGGGAACTGTGTCGAACGCCTTGCGGAAATCAAGAAACACGGCATCTACCTGTGAACCCGTGTCTATGGCCTTCTGAGTCTCGTGGACGAATAGCGCGAGCTGGGTTTCACACGATCGCCTTTTTCGAAACCCATGCTGATTCCTACAGAGTAGATTTATAGTCTCCAGAAAAGTCATGATACTTGAATATAATACGTGTTCCAAAATTCTACAACTGATCGACGTTAGAGATATAGGTCTATAGTTCTGCACATCTGTTCGACGTCCCTTCTTGAAAACGGGGATGACCTGTGCCGTTTTCCAATCCCTTGGAACGCTACGCTGTTCTAGAGACCTACGGTACACCGCTGCAAGAAGGGGGCAAGTTCCTTCGCGTAATCTGTTACTCTGTGTAAAATCGAATTGGTATCCCATCAGGTCCAGCGGCCTTTCCTCTTTTTAGCGATTTTAATTGTTTCTCTATCCCTCTGTCGTCTATTTGGATATGTAAAATTTTGTCACCTGTGCGACAATCTAGAGAAGGAACTACAGTGCAGTCTTCCTCTGTGAAACAGCTTTGGAAAAAGACATTTAGTATTCCGGCCTTTATCATCCTCTGTTTCAGTACCATTTTGATCACAGAGTGTCTGGACATTTTGTTTTGAACCACCTACCGCTTTGACATAAGACCAAAATTTCTTAGGATTTTCTGCCAAGTCAGTAGATGGAACTTTACATTCGAATTCACAACGCCTCTTGCATAGCCTTCCTCAAACTACATTTCGCTTCGTGTAATTTTTGTTTGTCTGCAAATATTTGCCTATGTTTATGTTTGCTGTGAAGTTCCCTTTGCTTCCGCAGCAGCTTTCTAACTCGGTTGTTGTACCACGGTGCCTCTTTTGCATCAGCAGCTGTCAACCACGCTGGTGGAAGAATGGAACGCCCTATCACAAGAAATCAACCTTGTGACTGGCACTAGAGCACGTTGCAGAGCAAGCACTGTCGTAGGTGATGATCACACCCCTATGAAGAATCGTGTCCTGCCATTTCTAATGTCCAGGAAACCACATGAATCGTGATGATTTCAATAAACTTATTGTCTTTGAATAAAAGTGTCATTTCTGTTCGTGTCATAGCGCAATTCTTTCCGTTACCTATACTAAACTCGTTCTTTCTGTGCATGGTCCAAGTTTTATTGAGGTACTTTCCTTGTAAGTGACACATCATGCCAAAGATACTTTCGTCCTTAAGTTTTGCACATCAATGTAGTGTTAACAGAAGAGACTTTTTGCTAATCCCACTCATATGATATTGTCCTCCACTGACGGCCGCATATTTTTATACCTTACCACAATATACATTGCCACGTATTATAACCCAGCACAGTAACGGTGGGATGGGGGTGGAGGCAGAAGTAGAACAGGCGTTGGTGTTGTTAAATTCTCATCTGTGGAGGAACTCCACAATAACCAGCCACTCTCAGGTCTGGTGTCATCTCAGTGTCAATAATCTGTGGATTGTAGGTTTTAAAAGAACCATATTACCTATTTCATAGGATCAAAGCCCGCGGCTCGTGGTCTTGAGGTAGCGTTCTCGTTTCCTGGGTTAGATTCCCGGCGGGTCAGGGATTTTCTCTGCCTCGAGATGACTGGGTGTTGTGTGTCTATCATCATAATTCCATCCTCATTCACTCGCAAGTCGCCGTAGTGGCGTTAAAGAACTTGTGGATCGGCGGCCAAAACGCCCCGCGAGCGGTCTCCCGGCCACCAATGCCACACCCTCGTTATTATAGGATCGAAAGGTCAAATCTGGAAAGGCCAAATACGACAGACTTGTCTGTTGTCGTAAATCATGAGAACTTCTCAATGAGGTAATCAAATATGGGATGCAGGCTGACACACAGGATTATTTTTCGGGTAGTGAAGGGGGGGGGGGGGAGGAGGGAGGCAAATCGAATAGCTGTTTGTACCTAGTGTGACTTTTTATATTGTAAAATAACTACAGAATCGATCAAACCTTTAATTTATCAGACAGGCGGGACAAAAACTTATTTGCTGTTTTCGTTCGCTTTAGATATTCCACAAACGTGTCAATAGCTCGAATTAACGCAAAACTATTAGATAAATATTTATTTAATTTACGTCAGGGTTACTGAAGTGTAAGTCTCACACAGTATGCAGTAGTAAACCAAATACCTGGAAAAATTCAACGGAACCAGCAGATGAAACAAAGTAAAGTCGAAACCATTCGCTATTTTTTTCTATGTGAAAGTAATCTATTTACTTAACACATGTTTTCGAACAAAGATACTAACCTTGACTCTATTCTGTTCTGTTCTTAAATAGCCCAAACACAACCATGCTGCACCTAAATTTTGCCTTGTATGGCTAAGTATGGCACCGGACTGATGACAAAGGGAATTTTCAGCTACATGGAAACCTTTATTCAAATACAGATTTAGTAAATTTATGAAACTGATCACCATAGTCTCTGCTTGACATGAGTTGAAGCCTCATATAATTTCATGAATTTCCTCTGCTATTTTTTATCAACTTCTGAACACCTGAAACTCCTTTCACTTGACTTTCAGACAATCAGGAATGAATAATATTAGAAAGGTATTTTGCTAATAGGAAATTTCCATTGTATCTAGAATAAGCCCAATGCTTCGGGGGAGAGAGGGTAGGGGGTGCACGGGTTGCGTGGCGTCTCCCCCGCCGTACGTGCCGGCTTGATGGGAAGAAACACTCGTCAGTTGTAACGACGTTAGGTGAGGAGTCCGGTAATTTCCTTCAGGAAGTGAAACGTGTCTTCGAAATCTGACCTGGGTAGCCTCTTAATGCCAGACAACTTGCCGTAGGAAAACAACTCCAGAAGAGAGGGGGCTCAGTTGCAGTCGTCCTTGCTTCAGCGCGGTACATGCCCTTGCAGGGGCCACGCTCATGTAAACGTACCACGGAACTACTTCACATTTCCTGTTTCGTATTTTTATACACGTCTGTTGCAAGTTAAATATATCTTTGATACGTGCAGAATACATCAAGAGGGGAGTGACTTTGAGATGACTGTATGACCAATATTGCTGCACACAAAGCGTGTCCCAAACTCTCAGAATCGCAACTGTGCGGACGGTAAAAGATCCTAAATTATTTTGAGGTAAGCGATCAATGGCCGGAAATTGATACTTAGTTTTCCAAAAATTTTGCATCACTGTTGATCAAAAGAATGTGGCGGAAAAATATATAACATTTTTCTTTAAAAATTCAACGCAGTTGATGAACTCTCTCGCTACAAATATTTCGGCTGCAGTGATTAATATTTCAGGTGGTGCCAATTCTTTAACGGGTAATTCTAATGAGGCACATATTCTCAAACTGTTTATTTTTTTTGTAACAAACAGTTGCCTGCTGCGTCGACGTAGTTGTTGCTATCACGAAGAAATACACTGTCGTATGTGCTATGTCTGCGATTAAATTTGCCACTGCTTTTGGTTTGTGACTGACTGTCGAAGATGGAGCATTACTTGCTACTTGCAGGCGTCCATTTACGCAGAAGGATAAAGTGCCCGGAAAGCCGGAAGAGCGTGTAGAGATAACAGGCCACAGACGACATCATAATGGGAAGAACTTTATCGCCGTGGATATAAATCTACAAGTATCTGGACCGCTGAAGCCACGGATGGTTGGTGCGTAAATTGTCCAAACAGCAGGATTTGATAAGGTGGTGTTGGATAGCGTCTGAGAAGGTACATCGATAAGCAGCCCTAAACCTTTCCGTGAAATATATATATCTCTTTCAAGATCTGTTAGGTTGCTATTGCCCGAAAAGGTCTCCTAGCGATCGCTGTACCCTCCTCTGTACAATGAAACCTATTTAACGATCACAGCGCTCTGGGTAAAAAAATAATAATACAGCAGTACCAAAAAGCATCCTAAAATACTTCCATACCAAACGAATTACATCATTTAATTTTCATTTCTGTTTCTGTCTCTCTGTGTCCTCTCAGGAAGACTTATAATATAGAAGCGTAAATTTAAGCACCCATGAATTAATCATTTAGTTATTAATATATCACACTACAATTTGATCGCTTCTGTGCTTTGCTCATACAGCTGTACTAAGTTCCGCACTTCTTGTAATACATCGTACGATTTCCGCCTTCCATCCTGGGTAGGCATTATGATCGTAAGTTTTTTAATAAAGTGTCGAAGTGGTAGTTAAGTGAGGGACCTCTATCCGAGACAACGTTAAGTCATAGACAAGACACAATGTACATATCTCCCACTTTCTTACGTCCTCCTTTCCACGGTATTACACGATGAGTACCGTATTAATTTGCAGTATGAAGTGAAGGCGCGTAGTGAAAGATCTCTTCTAACATTAGAGAAAAGCATACGCAAATGGTCGATAGCCGGCACTGTGGTAATCATCTAAATGAAGAGGATCTAACAGATTTTAATCAAAACAAATTATGTTAATGACATAAATAAATGGCGTATTCTCAAATATTTTCATGCGACTCTTCGAGATAAAATTAAAAATCAAGCAGTACACTGAATATTTCTTTATTATTTAACAAACGATATTAATACGAGTTAAAGTTCTGTTCGTGCAACCGAGCGAGGTGGCGCAGTGGTTAGCACACTGGAATCGTATTCGGGAGGACGACGGTTCCAGCCCGTCTCCGGCCTTCCTGATTTAGGTTTTCCGTGATTTCCCTAAATCGTTTCGGGCAAATGCCGCGATGGTTCCTTTCAAAGAGCATGGCCGACTTCCTTCCCCATCCTTCCCTAATCCGAGCTTGTGCTGCCATCTCTAATGACCTCGTTGTCGACGGGACATTGAACGCTAATCTGCTCCTCCTCCTCTGTTCCTACATCCTGTGTCAAATTATTGTTTCATAATATCTGCTCCACATTTTACTACCTTCCCTGGGTCTCATGGTTCGAAATTTAGAAATAAAGGGATGCATCCACATCTACATCTCCATCTATACTCCGCACGCCACCTGACGGTGTGTGGCGGAGGATAACTTGAGTACTTCTACCGGTTCTTCCTTCAATTCCAGTCTTGTGTTGTTCGTGGAAAGAAAGATTGTCGGTATGCGTCTGTGTGGGCTCTAACCTCTCTGAGTTTATCCTCATGGCCTCTTCGCGAGATATACGTAGGAGGGAGCAATATACTGCATGACTCCTCGATGAAGGTGTGTTCTCGAAACTTCAACAAAATCCCGTACCGAGCGACTGAGTGTCTCTCTTGCAAAGTCTTCCACTAGAGTTTATCTATCATATCCGTAACGCTTTCGCGATAATTAAATGATCTGTAACGAAGCGCGCTGCTCTCCGTTGGATCTTCTCCTTCTCTTCTACCAACCCTGCCTCGTACGGATCCCACACCGGTGTGCAGTATTCAAGCAGTGGGCGAACAACTGTACTGTAACCTTCTTCCTTTGTTTTCGCGTTGCATTTCCTTAGGATTCTTCCAATGAATCTCAGTCTGTTATCTGCTCTATCGTCGATTAATTTTATATTGTCATTCCATTTTAAATCACTCCTACTGCGTACTTCCAGATAATTTATAGAATTAACTGCTTCCAGTTGCTGACCTGCATACGATAAAGGATCTTTCTTTCTATGTATTCGCAGCACATTACACTTGTCTGCATTGAGTTTCAAGTGCCATTCCATGCACCTTGCGTCATTTCGTTGCAGGTCCTCTTGCATTTCAGTACAATTTTCCATTGTTACCACCTCTCGATATACTACAGCATCATCCGCAAAAAGCCCCAGTGAACTTCCGATGTTATCCACAAGGTCATATATATATATAGTGAGTAGCAACAGTCCTACGACACTCCCCTGCGGCACACCTGAAATCACTCTTACTTCGGAAGACTTCTCTCCATTGAGAATGACATGCTGCACGCTGCGTTCTGTTATCTGGGAACTCCTCAATCCAATCACACAAAATTGGTCTGATAGTCCGTATGCTCTTACTTTGTTCATTAAACGACTGTGGGGAACTGTATCGAACGCCTTGCGGAAGTCAACAAACACGGCATCTACCTGTGAACCCGTGTCTATGGCCCTCTGAGTCTCGTGGACGAATACCGCGAGCTAGGTTTCACACGATCGCCTTTTTCGAAACTCATGCTGATTCCTAGTAGTCTCCAGAAAAGCCATAATACTCGAAGATAATACGTGCTCAAAAATTCTACAACTGATCGACGTTAGAGATATAGGTCTATGGTTGTGCACGTCTGTTCGACCTCCCTTCTTGAAAAGGGGATGACCTGTGCCGTTTTTGGAACGCTATGCTCTTCTAGGGGACCTACGGTGCACCGCTGCAAGAAGGGGCAAGGTCCTTCGCGTACTCTGTGTAAAATCGAACTGGTATCCTATCAGGTCCAGCGGCCTTTCCTTTTTTGAGCGATTTTATTTGTTTTTCTATCCCCCTGTCATCTATTTAGATATCTACCATTTTGTCATCTGTGTGACAGTCCAGAGAAGGAACTACAGTGCAGTCTTACACCCTTTAAATCTCACTCTGCACCGAGATCATTAAAAGAATACGTTTTCCGGTTAATGAGTATACAGACTAAAATGCCATCAGCTAACATTATCCGAAATTCCGTGACAGCTTTCCATAACGAATCCCCACTCTTCACGGGAGTGTGCGCTCTTGTGAAACTTCCTGAGGGATTAAAACTGAGTGTTGCACTGGGACTCGAACCCTGTCACCGGCAGTCCTGACCTAGTAATCAAGGCACGATTTACTACCCCTCCTCGCAGCCTTACCTCCACACAGCACTTCTCTCCTTCCTTCCAAACTTTACAGAAGCTCTCCTGCATAGACCTGCGTGTCGACAGACGTGTGGTCGATCTTGATAGTGGACGAACTCGTCAAGTGAGGTGGAGCGGTGGTATAAGACATCAGTCTCGTATTCGGGAAGACAGTTTCAAATCGCCGTCCAGCAACTCTGTTTTTTTCTATAAAGTAGTTAGTGCAAATGCCGTGGTGGTTTTTTCGAAAGGGCACAGCCGATATTCTTCCCTAACCAACCCAAATTCGAGTCTGTGTCCTTTCAATGAGCTCGTAGTCGACTGGCCGTTAAATCTTCCTCCTTACGTCAAACTTGAATGACACTACATGTGGTCGCAAAACATGTTCTGTCTTCCAACAAAGTATTGGCTCTTCGGTATGCCTTTGCACTTACTAACCTATATTTCGCTAAAAAAAAAAAAAAAAAAAAAAAAGTATCTTCCAGTGACAGCGACTACCGCAGAAAGGAGTGCGATAAGGCTATTGCTGTTAGCTGCAGTGTGCCTGGTGGAGGGTGACATTGTCCGCAAAAACGCACGCCCTGGATAGTGGTATCTGCTGTTGTCCCAGAATGTGGGTCGGAAGCAGTTCGCGATGAAGGAGGGGAGTGTTAGTGGAGGATGGGGGAGGGGGGAGGGAGGGGCAGCTCTAGCTCTTTCGCGAGTCACGTGTCTCATGCCCCCATTCACAGACCGGCAACGCGCTTTCCATGCGCCGCTAGAGTCGATTTTGCGTCGTCGCGCACAAAACTAGGACGAGGCCGCAGAAGCAAAGCAGATAGTGCTCCCCGTGATGTTCTCGTGAATTGCGGTCTACATGAAGAACTTGCAGTCAATACTAGAGTTTCGTTATCATAACTAAGACATACCTTGAAGTTGCAGTACTGCCGTGTATAAGCCTCTTAGGTATTATTTATTTTTGAAGGAATACACCGCCATTTAGACTGTACGTACAGGACACATACAGAAATGTGCACTCAAAAGTCGGTGTATTCTTAAAAAAAATAGGGTATGACTGTGGTTCAGTACCACCAAAAACATCTTATGGATGTTGCGATATTATAGGCTTGTGGAGACCGTTCGACTACAGAGAGTACGGAATTCTGCTGTGGTACGCAAGTAACATGCAGCATCCTAACTTCAAGGAAGAAATTGGTTAATAAATTACAGTTTAATAGAGGCCTGTTACGTTTTGGAAATGGCCAGGTTGTTTCACTGTTAGGCACAAATGACAATTTGACTACGTCGTCTTACTCGAATAAGTAAGTTAATTATTACAGTCAATGCTGTATTTTAAATAATGTTTCCACTCTTGTTAAATTTTATCCTGCACGTTATTTAGTAATTAGCATATACGATATCCTGTACCAATGAATAATTTAGACATTACGCTAAATCATAATCAGTATGACTTCCTAGACAACGCTGCATCAGCTGTGATCAGCAAGAACAGATGAGAATCGGAAACATGTTAATACGAACATACACTCTTAGCCACATAAAATTCACACACTCCAAAGCATGCAGTGGAATGTTGTATTTCTCTTCACTAATAACGTAAGACGGTACTAAAAATGGTACGCCACCACTTATTGACTCTGTGTTATTTTTAGAACATTTTTCGTGACTACGTCACCCATTATTAAGTGCTATAAAACAAAGAAATCAATCAATAAATAACCATACTACTCGTACTGACAACCACGTAAAATATGTTTATCATCCTGCAGTATAACACGCGTTGAAGCTTCTAAGCAACTAAGCACCATAAAGATCCAGCACTGTCAAACATAAAAGCCTTCCTAAAACATCTCGTGTTGGCGTGTTATACTCTCAAGGCACAATTATTAATTAAAGGCAAACTTTTTCACCTACCAAAAACAGTACTTTCTTGCAACACATGTGTCGCAGCCGCCAATGATGTTACTCCCTTTCGTGTGTTCTATAAACATTATGTGTCGAGTCCTGGTAAATTCTTACAATCACTACCATATCTATGTTGCAACGTGTTCATCAGTAATGATTGACCCACAGAAAACCATAAACCTTACGTTGCTAATTCGAGTGAGTTTGTTGCTGCTTCCTAAGGAGGATAACGCTGAACTGGACCCAGAAATATCCCTTGGACACTATGACTTATCATTTAAAACGCTGATCATTCCTTTCTCACAGATACGTCGTAACAGGCGGGGCCGGCGCTCACGAGCTACAATATATAAATTCACTGATAATGCAAATATTACGAGGAGGGCATGGTTACCCAAAGATAAAGTCAAGTTGAAAGGAACTGGATCTTTCACTGCCGTGGATGGTTCCTCTGTTTTTGTCGGAGGAGTGCTGAATTTTAGCATTAGTAAAGCTGATTCATTTTCCCATAGTGGTGCCTTGTTGACTGTTCTTGTGGTACGATGCAGAACTATTTCTGAAATTTGAAAACAACCACCCTTTATTTTCAAAGTGCAGTACCTACATTCTGGCTGTCATGCTACAATGCAACGCTGCTCACTCTTGAGGTGCTTCGCCACCGCCGATGAGTCACTCTCTTTATTATTATTATTATTATTATTATTATTATTATTATTATTATTATTATTATACTGTTTAAAACCTCACTATAAAGTTTCTTCCTGTTTACCGCACGTATTTCATTTCACAATCCTGACACTTCATTTCATAAACTCCAGCTTTCCCCATCCAGTTTATAGCACTTGATAATGGGGTCATGTAGTCCCGAAACACGTTACAGTAAAAAGTCATGCATTCGACAACTGATAGCGTAACATAGCGCAACCGATTTATGAGACAGTTGCACGATAGCTTCACAACGAAGAGATCAAATGGTTTAAAATGGCTCTGAGCACTATGCGACTTAACTTCTGAGGTCATCAGTCGCCTAGAACTTAGAACTAATTAAACCTAACTAACCTAAGGACATCACACACATCCATGCCCGAAGCAGGATTCGAACCTGCGACCGTAGCGGTCGCCCGGCCTAGAACCGCACGGCCACTCCGGCCGGCAACGAAGAGTTCAATTAAAGTTACGCGCTGTAGGCAGAACTGTTACAGAATATATATGACTGTAATGAATACTGTTGGCTTAGTAGCAACAATTATTGACTCAGTAATACGTCAGGTGATGCTAAGGGAAATAGATTAGGAAATGAGACACTTAAAGTAGTAAAGGAGTTTTGCTATTTGGGGAGCAAAATAACTGATGATGGTCGAAGTAGAGAGGATATAAAATGTAGACTATCAATGGCAAGGAAAGCGTTTCTGAAGAAGAGAAATTTGTTAACATCGAGTATAGATTTAAGTGTCAGGAAGTCATTTCTGAAAGTATTTGTATGGAGTGTAGCCATGTATGGAAGTGAAACATCGACGATAAATAGTTTGGACAAAAAGAGAATAGAAGCTTTCGAAATGTGATGCTACAGAAGAATGCTGAAGATTAGATGGGTAGATCACATAACTAATGAGGAAGTATTGAATAGGATTGGGGAGAAGAGAAGTTTGTGGCACAACTTGACCAGACGAAGGGATCGGTTGGTAAGACATGTTCTGAGGCATCAAGGGATCACCAATTTAGTATTGGAGGGCAGCGTAGGGGAGACCAAAAACTGAATACACTAAGCAGATTCAGAAGGATGTGGGTTGCAGTGGGTTCTGGGAGATGTAGAAGCGGGCACAGGATAGAGTAGCATGGAGAGCTGCATGAAACCAGTCTCAGGACTGAAGACCACAACAACAACAACATGGTTCAGAAGTCATTAAAGGGAACGTTATATTTTACCATCTAATGCATTTCGAAATTATAATTTGTAATTTCTGTGAGTAGGACCAGGCAGTTAATAAGCCTACATCTGGCCTCTACCACTTTGGGCGTGTGTTATTCCACCATCCAGATGGCTTGTAGTGAGTGAAGTTGTCGTCTTTTGACGTGCACACGAGCGAACACCTCTTAATAGTATTAAATCCCCTTAAAAACTTCGTGCTGGCTACTCCACTAGCAGCAGACAAACAAATTAAGTTACGTTGCTTCGGAGAAATGCAAGATGTCCATCACATCCATACTTCTGGATTTCTGCATACGCACTTCATGGGTCTGTTTCGTAGTCTAACTTAAGTCCGAACATGTTTACACGAAACTATCGCTTTGTTTGTAACTTGTACTTTGAAATAAACTTCATTGTACAATATCCAGATTAAGAGCTCCGCGTTCCAGCCTGAAGCACCATTCAGTACTGATTTGGAGCCATGTCAATCCCCGCCAAAAGCGCTATTCGGTGCGGTATGGCCGGGAATGGGGTCAGCTCACAGCTCTCCCGGTCGTCGTGATTTCCCCAAACTCTGGAGCTGCTACTTCTTACTCAAGTAGCTCCTCAACCGGCATTACGAGGCTGAGCGCACCCTGGTCCAGTCCTGTCACCACTTGAAATTCCCTGTCGGCACTGGGAACTGAAGTAGGGTCCTTTGCACAGCTGTCAGACTTTCTGACCACTCGAAACAAGTACGTTTGAAATAGATGAAACATGTATGTTTGAAAAAAAAATGTGTGTTTGTAATATGATTCAAACTACGTAACTGACTGTAGTCTAAACACAACTGTTAGAAAAATAGATGAAACATGTACGTTTGAAAAAAAAAAATGTGTGTTTGTAATATGATTCAAACTACGTAACTGACTGTAGTCTAAACACAACTGTTAGAATGGGAGTAGGCATGTGAACGTGCATCTTATCTCGTCGCTTATGCGCTTGGCCCTGTACTGAACTTTTCTGACTGCGGGAATGCAAATTTAATTTAGCTGTGAGAATGTAAACTGTCAATAACTTTAAAACAAACCAAAACTGCATGAATTTACGTGATACAAAAATTGAATCCGATGCTGTACTGTTGATTTGAAATTGGCCCTCGTAATAAAACAAAACTTGATCAATTTCAAAATCATGGTCCCTGTACTTATTGAATGCTATCCCTGAAATAATAAAATTGGCTACCTTTATCTGCGCAATGGTAACGTTCTTCGCACTGCTCTTTTAGTACGAGGTGCATTCAAGTTCTAAGGCCTCCGATTTTTTTTTTTTTAAATTAACTACTCACCCGAAATCGATGAAACTGGCGTTACTTCTCGACATAATCGCCCTGCAGACGTACACATTTTTCACAACGCTGACGCCATGATTCCATGTCAGCAACGAAGGCTTCTTTAGGAGTCTGTTTTGACCACTGGAAAATCTCTGAGGCAATAGCAGCACGGCTGGTGAATGTGCGGCCACGGAGAGTGTCTTTCATTGTTGGAAAAAGCCAAGAGTCACTAGGAGCCACGTCAGGCGAGTAGGGAGCATGAGGAATCACTTCAAAGTTGTTATCACGAAGAAACTGTTGCGTAACGTTAGCTTTCCTGGATGTTTTTGTTGCAGTGCAGGAAGGAATTTCTTCTTCAAAACATTTTCATAGGATGCACCTGTTACCGTAGTGCCCTTTGGAACGCAATGGGTAAGGATTACGCCCTCGCTGTCCCAGAACATGGACACCATTATTTTTTCAGCACTGGCGGTTACCCGAAATTTTTTTGGTGGCGGTGAATCTGTGTGCTTCCATTGAGCTGACTGGCGCTTTGTTTCTGGATTGAAAAATGGCATCCACGTCTCATCCATTGTCACAACCGACGAAAAGAAAGTCCCATTCATGCTGTCGTTGCGCGTCAACATTGCTTGGCAACATGCCACACGGGCAGCTGTGTGGTCGTCCGTCAGCATTCGTGGCATCCACCTGGATGACACTTTTCGCATTTTCAGGTCGTCATGCAGGATTGTGTGCACAGAACCCACAGAAATGCCAACTCTGGAGGCGATCTGTTCAACAGTCATTCGGCGATCCCCCAAAACAATTCTCTCCACTTTCTCGATCATGTAATCAGACCGACTTGTGCGAGCCCGAGGTTGTTTCAGTTTGTTGTCACACGACGTTCTGCCTTCATTAAACTGTCGCACCCACGAACGCACATCCATAACTCCATCACCACATGTCTCCTTCAGCTGTTGATGAATTTCAATTGGTTTCACACCACGCACATTCACAAAACGAATGACTGCACGCTATTCAAGGAAGGAAAACCTCGCCATTTTAAGTATTTAAAACAGTTCTCATTCTCGCTGCTGGCGGTAAAATTTCATCTGCCGTACGGTGCTGCCATCTCTGGGACGTATTGACAATGAACGCGGCCTCATTTTAAAACTATCCACATGTTTCTATCTCTTTCCAGTCTGGAAAAAAAATCGGAGACTTTAGAACTTGAATGCACCTCATACTTTATTGTGTAGTTAGCAAACAGCTATTGTGCAAGGCCATTGCTTGGCATCCATTTTAATTAAATCGAATATGACAGAGACAGTAATTTCTCGAGAAAAATCATCAAAATGACATGGATTTGGGAACTAGTACTGATTTGGGATAGTAACAATATGACACTAACATTAAAACTTGTACTTCTACTCTTTGAAAACTGATAATACAGTTAAAACTCAATAAACTGATCATACATTAACAATTAGCTTTACAAAATCAGTGGATGTGAGTGCTATAGATTGTCTCAGTCATCACTTATGAATACCCGCATTGCATTACCAACAAAACAACTTTCTTTACCTTAATTATTTCCAACTTCTGTTGCGATTCCTTTTATAGCCAGCGAACATCATAGTATCTTGCAAATAAAAAAATCATTACTATCCGTAGCGAGTAAATATACAACCAGCACACATCAGATACAAAACGTCTTTACACTTGAGAGTCCTCCATACACTACTCGATCTAAAATTACTCTTACATATTACCCATAACACCTTGAATCAGCGATAGATGTTGAGCAGTGATGCTACCATACAATCGATACTACATTTGACCATCTCTGGTTCAGTGAAATATATCCTTACAAATCTTGCCCTGTGTATATAACATTCACACTTAGCTACGGAGACGGACACTATTCAGATCAAGTTTCAAAAATTCGTTACAATATATACTTGTTATAAAGTTATCGCCATCTTACGCCGAAGTTCGTGACTTGACGACCAGATAAGGAAATACGTCACGTGTGATACGGAGGAAATTTCACTGCCGTGATACCCTTGTAAAAGGGTCTCAGAGGAAGTGCAGCTTTCCTCTTTCGATTTCATTCACGTACGGCGAGTGCTGATTGGTTTGAAAAAACGAATCTTTCACGAATAAAGAGAACTTCCACGGCTGAGTAAGCGAACCAAATTGCGAGATGGGCCGATCTCAGCGTAACTGGACAGGCTGTCCACACCTGTCAGAGAGATCGAGCGTAGAAGTGATGACCGAATCATAGTCGATGTTTGACTCCAATGTTTCTAAACGTGTCTTTATCCGATCACAACTACATCAAGCACAGGTTTCTCGTTCGTGGTATGTCTGTCTGTAATCATACAGCGTGAGGAAGTCAGTGCCATAAGGAGTAAGATTGAAACCAACGGGAGGATCTAAAAACCGAAATATGGAATAAACTTTCGTCGGTTGTAGGCGAAAATAGCATGTCTACTGGGTACTTATCGTGCATAAACTGCAGTATATTAATCTGTTTCCAGTCGGGAACGAATCATTTAAACGAACACACAGACACAACTCCTTCAGGGATACTGGCAGAAATAAAAAATAGTCCAAAAGCAAGGTATGCTGCAATGTACGCTAAAGATATTAGACTTTTTAATGCTACTTCTGGGGAAGGTTTCAAAGAACTAGACTAATAATTAGTAGATCTAGATGCATAATTACGGGGAAGGTCACAGACTCGTCAAAGAAAAGACTGATGCAATTGGTGCAGTATCGTAAAAAATGGAAATAATTGTGTGGCATTGTTGGCCGGGAGGCCCCATTCGGGGGAGTTCGGCCGCCGTATTGCAAGCCCTTTTTAGGTGATGCCACATCGGCGACTTGCGAGTCAGTGATGACGGACACAGAAACATCCAGTCCCCTGCCGGGAATCGAACCCGGGTGTAGTATCGTAGCCGGTCGATACTGCCGGAAGAGCAGCGCCTGGAAATATTGCTGCGGGCGCCGCGAGCTGCGCTTTGATCATCCTAACCAATGAAGAATCTCCAAGATCGCAGACCAATGAAGACCGCCGGGACCCTATTACAAATGGCTGGCACGTGGGCTACAGTCTTCTAGCAGAGAGTACTTTCGTGTCGCTAGTTCAAAACAATGTTCCAATGTGTGTGTAACCTTATGGGACTTAACTGCTAAGGTCATCAGTCCCTAAGCTTACACACTACTTAACCTAAATTATCCTAAGGACAAACACACACACCCATGCCCGAGGGAGGACTCGAACCTCCACCGGGACCAGCCGCGCAGTCCAGACCGCTCGGCTAATCCCGCGCGCCGTGTTACTAGTTGTTGCCTAATGTTACACCGAGTTGGCAATCATAAGGAAGTCTTTGGTGGTTTTCCTAAGCTTTTATGATATTGGCACCCTGTTCGCAGACAAAATAAAAATTTTGTAACATTCCCGGCGAAGTGCTCCAGTTAGCTATTACCTTTCATATTTCATTCATAACATTTACTCATTCCATAACATTTACGGCAAACATTCAGTATACTTAGACGCACGTCCGTGTCGTACCTCTGCTTATAGCTAGCAGCGACTGCCTCAAATTGTCAACAGTGCAGCAGTTCTTTCGCACGAGCTGAGTGCAACATTTTTATTCAAAGTGCACTTGTATCATTTAATCTTTTTTCATTTCTAGATTGCTACAGTTAACCTAACAGTTAACGAATAACATCTGGAAAACGTATAATGCCTTCTCTGATTGCTGAATTCATTAATAAAATAGCTGCTGCGACAGTTATACGTGGACTGATTCGCATAACAGGATGCGTCTTCTGACTCTTACATACAGCACGTTACAGGAACACTGATTGGCCTCTTGTGAATAATGTTTTATTTACAATTAAATTCCCTGACGTTAAGAAGACATGAGTAAATGTTATGAATGAAATGCGAGAGATGATGGCTAACTGGAGCACTTCGTCGGGAATGTTGCACAATTTTTATTTTGTCTGCGAACAGGGTGCCAATATCATAGAAGCTTTGGAAAACCACCAGACTTCCTTGTGCTGCTCACTGTATAAATAGAGCACTTAGCTACATTTTAGCTGAAGATTGCTTCTTGTTAATTCGCGTCCCCGACGTCATAGTAACAATAAATATTCCGAAATGCATTGTACTGTACATGAAGAGAAGTGGTTTCTGCTTACCTTTCACACCGTCATTGAAATAAGCGGTCAGTGCACTCTCGAACAGCTTTTACACTATGCTAGAACTCTTACATACACAGTATAACCAAGATCCCCCCACATGAACCATGGACCTTGCCGTTGGTGGGGAGGCTTGCGTGCCTCGGCGATACAGATGGACGTACCGTAGGTGCAACCACAACGGAGGGGTATCTGTTGAGAGGCCAGATAAACGTGTGGTTCCTGAAGAGGAGCAGCAGCCTTTTCAGTAGTTGCAGGGGCAACAGTCTGGATGATTGACTGATCTGGCCTTGTAACACTAACCAGAACGGCCTTGCTGTGCTGGTAATGCGAACGGCTGAAAGCAAGGGGAAACTACAACCGTAATTTTCCCCGAGGGCATGCAGCTTTACTGAATGATTAAATGATGATGGCGTCCTCTTGGGTAAAATATTCCGGAGGTAAAATAGTCCTCCATTCTGATCTCCGGGCGGGGACTACTCAAGAGGATGTCGTTATCCGGAGAAAGAAAACTGGCGTTCTACGGATCGGAGCGTGGAATGTCAGATCACTTAATCGGACAGATAGGTTAGAAAATTTAAAAAGGGAAATGGGTAGGTTAAAGTTAGATATAGTGGGAATTAGTGAAGTTCGGTGGCAGAAGGAACAAGTCTTTTGGCCAGATGAATACAGGATTATAAACACAAAATCAAATAGGGGTAATGCAGGAGTAGGTTTAATAATGAATAGGAAAATAGGAACGCGGGTAAGCTACTACAAACAGCACAGTGAACGCATTATTGAGGCCAAGATAGATACCAAGCCCACGCGTACTACAGTAGTACAAGTTTATATGCCAACTAGCTCGGCAGAAGACGAAGAAATTGAAGAAATGTATGATCAAATAAAAGAAATTATTCAGATAGGGAAGGGTGACGAAAATGTAATAGTCATGGGTGACTGGAATTCGGTAGTACGAAAAGGGAGAGAAGGGGAAACGTAGTAGGTGAATATGGACTGCTGCTAAGAAATGAAAGAGGAAGCCGCCTGGTAGAATTTTGCACAGAGCACTTAATCATAGCTAACACTTGGTTTAAGAATAATGAAAGAAGGTTGTATAAATAGAAGAACCCTGGAGATACTAAAAGGTATCAGATAGATTATATAATGATAAGACAGAGATTTAGGAACCAGGTTTTAAATTGTAAGACATTTCCAGGGGAAGATGTGTACTCTGACCACAATCTATTGGTTATGACCTGTAGATTAAAACTGAAGAAACAGCAAAGAGGTGGGGATTTAAGGAGATGGGACCTGGATAAACTAAAAGAACCCGAGGTTGTACAGTTTCAGGGAGAGCATAACGGAACAATTGACAGTAATGGGGGAACGAAATACAGTAGAAGAAGAATGGGTAGCTTTGAGGGATGAAGTAGTGAAGGCAGCAGAGGATCAAGTAGGTAAAAAGACGAGGGCTAGTAGAAATCCTTGGGTAACAGAAGAAATATTGAATTTAATTGATGAAAGTAGAAAATATAAAAATGCAGTAAATGAAGCAGGCAAAAAGGAATACAAACGTCTCAAAAATGAGATTGACAGGAATGTAGATGAAGATGAAATGGGAGATACGATACTGCGTGAAGAGTTTGACAGAGCACCGAAAGACCTGAGTCGAAACAAGGCCCTCGGAGTAGACAACATTCCATTCGAACTACTGACGGCCTTGGGAGAGCCAGTCCTGACAAAACTCTATCATCTGGTGAGCAAGATGTATGACCAGGCGAAATACCCTCACACTTCAAGAAGAATATAATAATTCCAGTCCCAAAGAAAGCAGGTGTTGACAGATGTGAAAATTACCGAACGATCAGTTTCATAAGTCACAGCTGCAAAATACAAATGCGAATTCTTTACAGACAAATGGAAAAACTAGTTGAAGCAGACCTCGGGGAAGATCAGTTTGGATTCCGTAGAAATATTGGAACACGTGAGGCAATACTGACCCTACGACTTATCTTAGAAGCTAGATTAAGGATGGGCAAAACGTTTCTAGCATTTGTAGACTTAGAGAAAGCTTTTGACAATGTTGACTGGAATACACTCTTTCAAATTCTAAAGGTGGCAGGGGTAAAATACAGGGAGCGAAAGGCTATCTACAATTTGTACAGAAACCAAATGGCAGTTATAAGAGTCGAGGGACATGAAAGGGAAGCAGTCGTTGGGAAGGGAGTCAGACAGGGTTGTAATCTCTCCCCGATGTTATTCAATCTGTATATTGAGCAAGCAGTAAAGGAAACAAAAGAAAAATTCGGAGTAGGTATTAAAATCCATGGAGAAGAAATCAAAACTTTTGCCGATGACATTGTAATTCTGTCAGAGACAGCAAAGGACTTGGAAGAGCAGATGAATAGAATGGATAGCGTCTTGAAAGGAGGATATAAGATGAACATCAACAAAAGCAAAACGAGGATAATGGAATGTTGTCGGATTAAGTCGGATGTGCTGAGGGAATTAGATTATGAAATGAGACACTTAAAGTAGGAAAGGAGTTTTGCTATTTGGGGAGCAGAATAACTGATGATGGTCGAAGTAGAGAGGATATAAAATGTAGACTGGCAACGGCAAGGAAATCGTTTGTGAAGAAGAGAAATTCGTTAACATCGAGTATAGATTTAAGTGTCAGGAAGTAATTTCTGAAAGTATTTGTATGTAGTGTAGCCATGTATGGAAGTGAAACATGGACGATAAATAGTTTGGACAAGAAGAGAATAGAAGCTTTCGAAATGTGGTGCTACAGAAGAATGTTGAAGATTAGATGGGTAGATCACATAACTTATGAGGAGGTATTGAATCGGATTGGGGAGAAGAGAAGCTTGTGGCACAACTTGACTAAAAGAAGGAATCGGTTGGTAGGACATGTTCTGAGGCATCAAGGGATCACCAATTTAGTATTGGAGGGCAGCATTGTGAGTAAAAATCGTAGAGGGAGACCAAGAGATGAATACACTAAGCAGATTCAGAAGGATGTAGGTTGCAGTAGGTACTGGGAGATGAAGAGGCTTGCACAGGATAGAGTGGCATGGAGAGCTGCATCAAACCAGTCTCAGGACTGAAGACCACAACAAGAACAACAACTGTTTCTTATTTATGATATGCCTCCTAGTATTACAGCTGGTGCTAAAATATAGTGAAGAATGTGTGCAATAATGACACAGTATCAAACAATGCATTTCAAGATGTACGTTCATGGTTCGTGGAAAATAAATTGATGCTAAATCAGTTTTTACAATTTCTAACACACAACACAACAAAAAGTTACATTCTGGTTACACATAATGGGTGTATGATCAGTGAAACTGTACAGTTCAGATAGTAAGTGTTCGTGGAAAGATCATGGTCAGGATCTTGTTCAAAAACTACATGCTGCATCATTTACTATTAGAATAACACCTGAAATAAGTGACAAGTCAACATGAAAAGTGCTCTGCCTATTTTCATTCACTTAAGACGTATGGATTTATTTTTGTGGGTAACTCTCCTGATGAGACGGGCGTTACGAGCAGTATGTGGTGAAAATTCACGAACCTCATGTCGACCCTGTTCAGTAGTCTGGAAATTCCGACATTTGCCTCTGAATACATGCATCCTTTCATGTTGTTTTTTGTTAACAGTATCAGCTTGTAGCCAAGAGTTAGCAGCTTTCGCTCAGAAATACAATCTTGGTTTGGAACGCACCTCCTCGATTGTTATGCAAAAAAGGCATGCAGTATTCTTCTGCATCCATTTACAGTAAACTGCCACAAGACCTCAAAAATATTAGCAGTAATCCGTTCAGTCTGAGTCCAAACTAAATAGTTTACTCATGGTTCCTCCTATCCTGTCGAGGAACTCCTGAAAAAATTTTTAAAAAATTGAGCTAATTCCTGTCTTACGTTGTTGATTATGTTTGTTAAAACTTACGGCTTGTCATCTGCGTAGAATTCATATCCGTTTCATTTTATCTATTATTATTCTTATGTTATAATTTCAAATACTGACTCGTTCCATGACTATGGAGAGTTGCTCCTTAGTTTGGTCCAATGGAATATGACATGTAAAATAAACTAAAAAGAATACTGCTAAGACAATCAGGAGCAAGCCTGCAAAGAGCGAAGTCAACAAAATAGGTGTTCTGGCAGCTGTCTTTTTGCTTGCAAACGGTTGCCCTGCGCATCATGTGCACTTCACTAGCAGAAGACATATGGAATTCTGTCACAAGGCTCTGATGTGACGTCAGGACAATAGGTCCTTTCCTCAAAGAATTCTTTTTACCGATGAAGCTACCTTTACAAATAATGGAGAGCTGAGTATAAGACTGTGCATTATTGGGCCGCTGAGAATCTTCCCTTACTGAGGTAGGTTGAAAATCATAGCCAGAGCAGTATGAGCGCTTTGTGCGGGGTTATTGGAGACTGTGTGACTGGTCCTTACTTCACTGAAGAAAACTTAGCGATAAATACGCAGTCGGGGGGGGGATGTCATTAGACTTCGTAGAAGTCCTTGAATGATGTAATTCTGCAACGTAAGTGTGTATCTTGAATTAAATTCATGATGCACAACTATTTATTTAACAATTTTTTTATACCTCGATTCGCTGTTTCACAAACCCATTGAATTTTCGACGTACACTTTTCTTTCAAGGGTCAGAGGCAAACAAGAACAGAACTCTTACCATAGTTAACTAATGAATCATCCTTAGATGCCATGACTTCTGCCTTCCAGTTGATGGGTAGCTCCAGGGACACACAGACAAATATGATTCGTATTAGTTTTACATTAAACTTTTGTCCACTGTTCCGCTTTTGTAAGCAGACTCTCTTAGGCAGGTCAAGATAGAATACCCCATCAGCCTGTCGCGACAGTCCTCTATACAACAGGAACTTCCGCGTAGCACAGAAATAAGTTTTATGAACTACCAACATACTGACGGAGGATATTAATTTTTTTTTCGGTATCCTTCACAGCTGCACCAGTAAACATTTCTTCGTGTTGACTAGTTTCGGATCATCACGTACATTTTCAAACAATGGCCTTAGACTAATTGTAATCATACAGTTCTCACCAACATACACGTGTGTCACGAGATATTCACTGTTTCTCGCTAGTAATCATTCCATTAATACAAAAAACTTCGTATGAGTTTACATGCAATTTATTTCAGACTGAATGCAGCAAACTCGACTGGAAAGAAATTACATTATACACTCATACAAAGTGTATCATTATGTATTTACGCATTGATTACTAGTGAGGAATAATGACTCTTTGGTTACTCACATTTTCATTGTTGGGAACTGTATCAATAAACTTACGTCTAAGGCTATGGTCTGAAAATGGACGTGATGTCCCAAACCTAGTCACCGCAAAAAATTGACTACTATCGCAACTGTGACCGATACCGGAAGAAAATAAAAGTCGGTATTATGTTCAAAACAAACAAATCTTAAATTCTAAAAATTTTTCCGGAACGGTTAATCAGAGAGTGGAGAGTGAAACGCCAATGAAATCTTTTTAGAACTATGATACTAGCAGCAGAAATTATTATAGTTCTGATTGGAAAAGAGAAGTTGATACCGAAAACTATGTAATTAATGCAGCTATGGAAAGAGATTGTACATCATTTACTGAGTACCCGTTATAACTCATTTTGGTGGAAACGGAATTACGACGCCTTAAACGGTTCGGGATATGAAATGAACAGGTTAGCGGAATCGTCCTGTCCTTATAAACTGTCAGGATGTTCCAAAATAAGAAACGACTGACTAAATGGTGCGTCGCACAAGGAGTGAGTTTCTTTCTCTGTCGCCTTGAATCGAGACGGCGAATGTTTGCACCTTCCTTGGACCAACGGAACCAACATTGACACTAGACATTGACCACGTTTGGACTTCTTCGCCGAGAGCTTCCAGGTTCCCTCAGTATCACAATACGGCCTCCCTGATATTCGGTTAAGGGCGCTAATTGTGCTTGTTGGCGTTCTTCTCGAAATTTGTAACATTTAATATGCCCTCGAGGTGCTTCAAATATCAGGCCTCTAATCTAATTAACAAAATAAACAAAAAGGACGTAGGAACAACTTCAACAAAACTTTCTATTTTGCAGTACAATAATATTCAGATCCTGATACTTGAAGGAAGTCTCGTCTATTGTTATCACTAACTGCAGAAAATCATATAGAATATACTCGCCATCAGTGAACATGGCTAAAATGCGAAGTAACTGCTATTCTCACGACTATGCACCTCCTACTTCACAATAACTCGGATGTGACTTCGCATACTGGCAGTGAAACAGGACGAAACGCCTTATCGCCATCACAGTGCCCATTTCATATAGGGTATTCCACGTGATCCTTGAGATGAATGCTGAGATTACTCTCCAAATCTTCACTCCCTGAAGAGCTAGAACAGTCCAACGAAAACAGAACAACAGAAAAATTCACAACGCACCACATCACTAGGTGATTTTAATGCGAAGATAGGATCGAAGTCACCAGAAGACTATTCCTTCAATGGAAACTAACGCGAAACCAGACAGGAAAAAATAATGATGAACTTTCTTAACAATGTTATATGGTATGAACACATTTTTCAAAGTACCCGAGGATCAGCGTGGAGAGGGTTGGTGTGGGTCCTGTCCAACCCCAGCGTGTACAGCCCAACAGAGGTGGTCCTGTCGATTGGTGATTGGGTTTAAATTGGAAGGGTTTAGTGGTCAGGGGTGTACGGTAAGCTAATCCTGGTGCTCTAACAACTACTAACATACACTGCAAGCGATGTAACACTTTGCATTGTCCTGCTGGTACATGCAACTGTGTGGAGGAAAACCAAATTGCTTGTGTTGTGAACATGTTCCCCAATAATATATGCGAACTTGTGTTGATGCATTACAGTATGACAGATCACCCAGGGAACGCCACGAAAACATTGGAAATTTGTGGTAAGATCTTATGGGACCAAACTGCTGAAGTCATCAGCACCTAAGCTTACACTCTACTTAATCTAACTAACTTACGCTAAGTACAACACACACACACACACTCTTTCCTGAGGGAGGACTCGAACCCCTGACTTGAGGAGCCGCGTGAACCGTGACAGGACGCCCAAGACTGCGCGTCTACCGCATGTGGCAGGGTGTTTGCTTGTAGATGTCTCACTTCGTACACGCCAATGGCCATCTGACTGATGGAGCATTAACGTGATTCACCTGTCGACATTCAGTGGACGTCCAGCTGCAGCACTGGCACACGAATTCCAGACTTCATCACCGATGAACGGCAGTAAGCAAGGACATGAATAATGGGCCTCCTATGGAGGCCCGTAGTAGTAGGGCAACAGGGCTACAGAGGCGTTTTGTTAATGCAAGTTGCCTACATCAGCGGCAAGCATACATCCGTGGGAAAACAGTTTTCTTTTGACTGACAGTTCCCTTATATAATCTACTGCTAAGAGAATTATGACCCCTGGGGATAATCCGTCCTTCTGATTGACAGGTCCTTAAACTGTTGTTTGCTTAAGTAATTTTCAAAGACACCCCCATCACACCCCTCCCCCTCCTCACACCCTCCTCCTCCTCCCCAACTTCTCAGAGAACATCCCTGTTAGTAAAAGCACCCTTTTGATATAAATTTGATTGACTAATTAATGAAACTGATCAATTAGTTAAACCCACTATCTCTGGGAAAACCCACAGCCTGTCCCCTCCCCCACCTGGAAACTGATGGGAAAAAGACTAAGTTGATTGGCCATTTGTCGGGAAACTGATGGCAGTGTATGGAAAACTGTTTAAACAATTATACAGGGTTTGGAATATTGTTTATTTAAACAGTTTCTGTGATACAAGGCCATATTTGGAATAAAGTTAATTTATTTAGTTAAAGAATTTGTCAGGAAATTGACTGCAGTGTATGGAATACTGTTTATTTAAATAATTTACAGAATACAAGGTGGTGTGTTGAATATAGTTTATTTAAAGAATTTGCCAGCAAAGCTATTGCAGTGTGGAATATTTAAACAATTGTGGTGCTTTTATTCTGGAAAGGCTGAGTAGGCTTAGTTTATATTTGCAGCCAGAGTCAGGGATGTTAAGGACCTTATTTTTTTCCCTCACTTTTCGAAGCACATATATTTCGAAACCCATTGCCACTTTCTGCAGATGGACAAATTAATAGAATCTCAGCTTCAAACTATTTTGCACAGATCAAGAAACATACAGCAGTCATATAACACTGACAATTAAACCCTGCAAAAGAGCTCGAAAGACCATGAATGAAATGAAATTAAGAATTTTTTTTGACATGGGACAGCCGCGCGGGATTAGCCGAGCGGTCTAGGGCGCAGAGTCATGGTCTGTGCAGCTGGTCCCTGCGGAGGTTCGAGTCCTCCCTCGGGCATGGGTGTGTGTATTTGTCCTTAGGATAATTTAGGTTAAGTAGTGTGTAAGCTTAGAGATTGATGGCCTTAGCACTTAAGTCCCATAAGATTTCACACACATTTGAACATTTGACGTTGAACATCTTTAATAATCTAGCAGTATTCGCTCTAAAATTCACAAAAGCAATGTTTCTTTGCGCTCGTGTAAAATGAATTTCATTTGCATATGTGAATATATGATCCTTTTCCAGACATGGGACATCTTTATAATGTTACTATATATCATAATATCTTTGACACTCATGTACTTGTAAACACCTTTTATCTATCAAAACATGTGATACATGTTAGAAATGTATTCTGTGACAAACCAAAAGTGCTCAATGATACAAATTTATGTGTACAACGATAAGAATGTGGATAAAATGTATTCTGTGACAAATCTAAAGTGCTCAGTGATACAAATTTATGCGTGCAACTATAAGTATGTGATGAAAACTACGAACATAATTTGTTGGACGAAAACAATGAAAAAAAAAATACTCCAAACAGACGTTTCACGAAAGTCACATCCCAATGCAAATCTGTAACGCAACCTTCTGTGTGGCGTGCTTATAATTATGTGTTATTTATATTTTAGGACAACTAATCAATAAAAAATGCACCACATGAAAGCACTGCATGAAAGCCATCTGACGATAAACTGTAATGATTCGAAACCGATAATGGTACCTTTTGAGTAAAGGAACGTAGCATAAATTTGTTGCTTGTTGCTGTCTGAACACCATCAATATTTTATAAGTGTAGTGGTACGCTATTTCTTAAAAATTCTGAATAGTAAGTACTGTGTTTTTAAATTTTAATGAGAACAAATGGCTAGGAACGTAAGCTAAATTTGATTTACTATTTACTGAAAAGTAAAATAAAAATCAGTCAATGCAATCAATGCAGTTGGCAGCTGCTAATGTTACCTGTTAATGATCATTAATTAAGAAGTAAGGTCCCACTCTGGAACTATATGGGACACATGTAATTAGTTCCAATTGGATGTTGAATGGCAGTTTAATATGGGACACACCCCTTTGGCACCCTTTGATTCCTGTCAGAGAGAAACGATTTGAACCACATTGTACCATTTCCTGCTTTACCGTATATTCTAATTTTGTTAAAAGGACATCGTGATTTACTCAGTCCAACGCTTTTGACTGTTCAGACTGTACCAGTCGCCTGTAATTAATTTTCTGACGAATTAAGTGCATTCTCGCTGTATGTGTTAATAGCCTTCTCAACGTCGCAATTCTTTAGAAATCCAAACTATGACTTTGATAATATATTGTTATTCGCAGTAACCTGAAGATCCGAAATTTCTTGCCAATACGTCGATGTTACCTAGCAGCAATCCCGAAACCTCAATTTATATTATCTGTAGTTAGATGGTTAAGCTTTGTGCAGACCTGTGTTTAGACATTTGAATATATTGTGCACAATTTGGTTAAGAGGAAGATGGCTCCAAAGGACATTTTGATTAGTTAATTGGAACACCAAAATCGTTATGCACAAATGGCAGATTGTTGTTTGCGTGGCCAGCACACTGAAATCCTAGGTGAGAGCCTCATTTGAACCTCATTCTTTTCTCCGTAAAAACAGTGTCTTTTAAGTGTTCACTTTCCCAAAATTCTAAAGTACTCTCACCAGACAAAATGTTAGTCATCCCCTTGAAAGAGTATTGTGATCCCTTTGGAGCGCTGAAGGTGGTGTAGACTGTGACCCTTCAGCATTTTTAAAGTTCGACGTGGCAGTGAAGTGGAATTTATGTGACAGTCCAGTTGTACTGAATTCACACAGTAGGGTGGACTTGGAGATATGACCCGCCAGGTTAGCCGAGAGCGCTGATGCGCTGCTTCCTGGACTTGGGTAGGTGCACCAGCCCCGGATCGAATCCGCCCGCCGGATTGACGACGAGGGCCACTGTGCCGGACATCCTGGATGTGGTTTTAGGCGGTTTTCCACATCCCCTTAGGTGAATACTGGGCTGGTCCCCACGTCCCGCCTCAGATACACGACTCACAGACATTCGAAACACACCCGCACTTTTCCATAATTAACACTAGATGCAGGCAGATGAGGTAGTCTGATTCCATCCCGGGGGGGTACGGGGTGGCGGCAAAAAGGGCATCTGACCACCACTTCAAAATTGACTTGCCAAATCCAATTTAACCGCTCCAACCTCGCGCACAATGCGGGACAAGGGCGCAAGCGATAGCGATGATAGGTGGACGTGGAGACGTGATAGAATAGAAGTGAAAGCCATTATCTTTGGACATACTTCTGACCACACTGTGAATAAAGTTGTCCCATTTGATGCTTTGCCATTGCAGAATGGTGTGACATTCGCAGTCATGTAACACAGCGTAAGAACAGTGGTCGTAAAAAGACCCTGGCCGGTAACAGAGACCATTGTCACGCCTTGTCAACTGGTTTCTAACCCGACAGGAATCGCTGTCTTCAGTGAATGCAAGTCCACCTCAACCATTTTCCGCCTGAGCATTGGAAAGAGAACTGCGTCTAACAGACGTCTGGAGTCGGGTTGAGAGAAAACTGTCAGACCCATGTCATATCTTTTTGCTTTTCTAAACTGCTCAATGGTCTTGCCACTTGCTAAATGTTTACGAAAATAACGAACCTCTCGGAAATGTATATGCCACCGTTTTCTTTATGATTGTATGTTTGATATATGACAATCTGGGTCACTCCTCATTTCCTTCCAAATCCAACTAGCATGAAAATCCAATCTGATAACAAACGAAAGAGGTAGATAAATTAAAGAGACACGATAAGATGCATGTGTCCCACTACTTGCATATATCCCGAGACATCTGCCTGCTGCAATTAGATGTCGCTTATGAATGGTTTCCGCCAGCTATTTCAGAAAGAACTGAACACAAACAATTGCTGTCATCCTTGTAATTAGCTCCTTTTAATAGAATGTCGATAGACAATTGACACTCCTCTGAACAACACAGGGAACACGAACGTCAGATATATTGAAATAATAATGTTTGTTCGCGTGAGGTAATTAATGTTAGGTTGGCCGAGTTTCACAAGCGAGTCATGTACCCTTTCTACGAAGGCGGCCCTTCTTGTGTCCCTCAGACAACGCATGACCGCTTGACGCATTCAGAGGAGGCGCTGCCCAGGGCGATCGCTTTACACTGCTGGAAGGGGTTCGTCAGGGTCCATCCTCAGCGGAATGCACCGGGGAGGACATTTCACTGACTAACGGTGGAGACACGCCTCTTATAGATGCTATGGCTCCATCCCCGAAAAGACAGAGCAGAAAATGATGACCGTGTAACTTCGCAGGCGACATACTGGGCCAGTAGAAAGACGACAGCTTGCTGATCAAGTAGGAAGTTACAACTCCGGCAGACACACCGGCGCCAAAGATGTTTACCCAAACTGTGGGAAAAGCTAAGACGCTTTTGAAAATATTCAGGATGGTAGGGAAGCAACAAGCAGTTTGCTCACGCCTCATAGTCTAACGCCATGACTAGGGCCCTGATTGGCCGCTAATATGTGGCGTGGACCGCCCTGCGACTCATGAGACGAGAGGAGCGGAGTCGTCCAGAAAATTTTATCTGTTTCGGTATGTAAAACAAATAAGGATGAATCCGTGTTGGCCGACGCCAGTTTTTCACGGAATTATTTGTCTTGAGACGCCAGAGTTGGAGAAACAAAAAAGTATAGAGAATATTAGGTTTTGGAGAGCGTCACAGAGAACATTCCGTTCCAGAGAGCGGTGGCGAGAACATTTGGTCTCAGAGATCGATGGAAAGCAGTTGGCTTTGTTTGCGATAAAAGGCGGCAGCCAGTACGTTGAGTATTCACTCTTCGGTATTGGGATTTGGTTCAGATTTGCGTGGTATCAAGTTTAGGAACCTAGCGACCATCGTAGACTCGTTTCACAACAATAGCCCTGATTTTTAGCTTTTCATTTCAATTCTTTCGCGTATCTCGACGCAACTTTTCTTACAGTGGATCTTGAGTTATCTCGCCTGATACACGTATTAATTATGGTGCACGTCTAACCACTCGCTAGTACCATTTCCGCCACATCATTTAAAGCCTATTCAGTTGCGATCTCTGGAAGCAGAGTCTCTTTTACACTGGGTTTCCTGCGGACCCGTCATACTTGCAATACCTGTAACTGAAACAATTTAATACTTCATGTATTTCTAGTTATTTTGAACGAAGACCTTCACATTGTTTAGCTTTTGCCAAATGTGCAGATGTTCGTAAAATAAATGTGGGGTAAACTTATTCTTCTCAGTATCCTTTCGATAGCTAAATGATCCCACGTCATTTGATTATATTTTAACCAAGGCCATCAGCCGTGTTTATACATGAGGGACATAGTTCCCTATGGCAATTCCATGGTCTAAATTTTCTTTGAAGTACCAGATATGTTCCGATCAGCTCAGAATATGTTATTTTATTCTGTATTAATCATTGTTTCTCAGGAATCTGGTCTTATTTATTGACTTATTGGTAGAATTAACAGCAACAGTTTACTTGGTTCCTCCCAACATCGTAACAAACTTCTTTCATTTAACTCACCCTGCCAAGTATTAACTAAGTTCCTCGTAGTAGACATCTGTCACTTAATTCACCCAATCAGAATGTTGTCCAATATTCGATATTAATAGAATTCTTTCAGGGTACATAGGGAAAGGACACAGCTGACAGCGTTTCACGGTTCTAGGCGCGCAGTCCGGAACCGTGCGACTGCTACGGCCGCAGGTTCGAATCCTGCCTCGGACATGGATGTGTGTGATGTCCTTAGGTTAGTTAGGTTTAAGTAGTTCTAAGTTCTAGAGGACTGATAACCACGGCAGTTGAGTCCCATAGTGCTCAGAGCCATTTGAACCATTTTGAACAGCTGACAGCAACACAAAAACTGCACATCTTCAATGGGCCCAACAACACAGAAGCTGCGGGGGAGCTGCGAGGATTCTTATAGTGTGGTCTAACGAGTCGTGATTTTTCCCTCTTTTCCAATGACGCCGGCCGCGGTGGTCTAGCGGTTCTAGGCGCTCAGTCCGGAACCGCGCGACTGCTACGGTCGCAGGTTCGAATCCTGCCTTGGGCATGGATGAGTGTGATGTCCTTAGGTTAGTTAGGTTTAAGTAGTTCTAAGTTCTAGGGGACTGATGACCACAGCAGTTGAGTCCCACAGTGCTCAGAGCCATTTGAACCATTTTGAACAGCTGACAGCAACACAAAAACTGCACATCTTCAATGGGCCCAACAACACAGAAGCTGTAGGGAAGCTGCGAGGATTCTTATAGTGTGGTCTAACGAGTCGTGATTTTTCCCTCTTTTTCCAATGACGCCGGCCGCGGTGGTCTAGCGGCTCTAGGCGCTCAGTCCGGAACCGCGCGACTGCTACGGTCGCAGGTTCGAATCCTGCCTTGGGCATGAATGTGTGTGATGTCCTTAGGTTAGTTAGGTTTAAGTAGTTCTAAGTTCTAGGGGACTGATGACCACAGATGTTAAGTTCCGTATTGCTCAGAGCCATTTTCTTTTTCCAATGATGCAAGACGTCGAGCGTACCGATGGTGTAATGAGGCGTTTAACCCGCAGTTCAGGCCGAAGATGGTTCTATGTTGTTTCGGAAGCGTTTTTCGTGCTATGACTTGGGCTCTCTAATTTACTTTACCGTGTATATGAACCAGAAGGTTTATTTCAATACTCACGGTGAGCAATTGTTGCCCCTTCTACAACTTTTCATGGTGAGTATGCTGTGGATTCTCCCATATTCAAAGATGACAACAGCTGTTTTCACAGAGATGCAAATAGATGTTCCTGATTTCACGAACATTCAAGCACACTTCGGACCTCGGCCGACCAGCTAAATCATCCCTTCATTTAATACTATATAAAACCCAGAATGAGATTTTCACTCTGCAGCGAAGTGTGCGCTGATATGAAACTTCCTGGCAGATTAAAACAGTGTGCCGGACCGAGACTCAAACTCGGGACCTTTGCCTTTCACGGGCAAGTGCTCTACCAACTGAGCTACCAAAGCACGACTCAGGCCCCGTCCTCACAGCTTTACTTCTGCCAGTACCTCGTCTCCTACCTTCCAGACTTTACAGAAGCTCCCCTGCGAACCATGCAGAACTGGCACTCCTGAGAGAAAGGATATTGCGGAGACTTGGCTTAGCCACAGCCTGGGGAATGTTTCCAGAAAGAGATTTTCACTCTGCAGCGGAGTGTGCGCTGATATGAAACTTCCTGACAGATTAAAACTGTGTGCCGGACCGAGAGCTTCTGTAAAGTTTGGAAGGTAGGAGACGAGGTACTGTAAAGCTGTGAGGACGGGGCATGAGTCGTGCTTGGGAACAGTTGGTGGAGCACTTGCCGGCAAAAGGCAAAGGTCCCGAGTTCGAGTCTCGGTCCGGCACACAGTTCTAATTTGCCAGGAGGTTTTGCTATATAAGTTGTCAGTAACATTTTGGTTCAGTGAGTGAAACGTACTAATCGAAATCTCCGCATAATCCTACGGTATCTAATCACGATGAGTGGCTTCTGCTGAATGAGGGGTACTTGAGGAAACTTGTTGAACACTCCTACTCGCCAAACGAAAGCTACTATCAAGGTTAGAGACTATGTTTCAGGGTATTAGCAGGATGAGTCCTCGGAGTGACTAATTCATTGATCGATATGCTTATTAATACCTGTAGTAAGAGCACGGCTAATTTCCGGGCGGCCGCGCGGGATTAGCCGAGCGGTTTAAGCGCTGTAGTCACGGACTGTGCGGCTGGTCCCGGCGGAGGTTCGAATCCTCCCTCGGCCATGGGTGTGTGTGTTTGCCCTTAGGATAATTTAGGTTAAGTAGTTTGTAAGCTAGGGACTGATGACCTTAGCAGTTACAACATGTTTATGGCTCGCGTATCATGTCGTTTCTGGAAACCCAGAATCTACTGTGTAGGAATCAACATGGATTCCGGAAAAAGCGATCGTGTGAGACCCAACTCGCTTTATTTGTTCATGAGACCCAGAAAATATTAGATACAGGCTCCCAGGTAGATGCTATTTTCCTTGACTTCCGGAAGGCGTTCGATACAGTTCCGCACTGTCGCTTGATAAACAAAGTAAGAGCCTACGGAATATCAAACCAGTTGTGTGGCTAGATTGAAGAGTTTTTAGCAAAGAGAACACAGCATATTGTTCTCAATGGAGAGACGTTTACAGACGTTAAAGTAACCTCTGGCGTTCCACAGGGGAGTGTTATGGGACCCTTGCTTTTCACAATATATGTAAATGACCTAGTAGATAGTGTCTGAAGCTCCATGCTGCTTTTCGCGGATGATGCTGTTGTATACAGAGAAGTTGCAGCATTAGAAAATTGTAGCGAAATCTGCAGCGGATAGGCACTTGGTGCAGGGAGTGGCAACTGACCCTTAACATAGACTAATGTAACGTATTGCGAATACATATAAAGAAGGATCGTTTATTGTATGATTATATGATAGCGGAACAAACACTGGTGGCCGTTACTTCTGTAAAATATCTGGGAGTATAGGTACGGAACGATTTGAAGTGGAATGATCATATAAAATTAATTGTTGGTAAGGCGGGTACCAGGTTGAGATTCATTGGGATAGTCCTTAGAAAATGTAGTCCATCAACAAAGGAGGTGGCTTACAAAATACTCGTTCGACCTATACTTGAGTATTGCTCATCAGTGTGCGATCCGTACCAGATCGGGTTGACGGAGGAGATAGAGAAGATCCAAACAAGAGCGGCGCGTTTCGTCACAGGGTTATTTGGTACCCGTGATAGCGTTATGGAGATGTTTAGCAAACTCAAGTGGCAGACTCTGCAAGAGAGGTGCTCTGCAACGCAGTGTAGCTTGCTGTCCAGGTTTCGAGAGGGTGCGTTTCTGGATGAGATATCGAATATATTGCTTACTCCTATTTATGCCTCCCGAGGAGATCACGAATGTAAAATTAGAGAGATTCGGGCGCGCACGGAGGCTTTCCGGCAGTCGTTCTTCCCGCGAACCATACGCGACTGCAACAGGAAAGGGAGGTAATGACAGTGGCACGTAAAGTGCCCTCCGCCACACACCATTGGGTGGCTTGCGGAGTATGAATGTAGATGTAGATGTAGCAGTTAAGTCCCATAAGATTTCAAACACACACATTTCCGGGCATAAACATGCACCGATTGGAGAAGAGTTTCTGCAACAGTCATAGAGTGCCATCGAAAGATAATCGATTGCAGTGATCTACGAAACAAAACTGTGCGCCGTACCAGAAATCCGGTATATCCAGCGTTAAGTTTAAAGCTGCCCGGCAGGGAAACCTGTTGTTTTGTTCTGCAAGTTAGCCATGGTACAGAGTAGCGGGCCAGCAGCGGGGTGTGTGTACGTTGCCGCACTGTCGGGTCATCGGCCGTCGCCGGCTCGCGCGGAAGCCTTGACCGGGGTCCGCCACGGCATGCGCTGCCGCGCACCGCTCCAGATAACCTCTCCGGGCTGACCCCCTCTCCCCTCCCCCTCATCCTCCCATCAGACTCTCCTACCGCCCCCCCCCCCCTTTCCCCTAACGCCGGCGCCGCCCGTACTGACTCAGCCGCCACGTAAGCGCGGCTATTTCTGTCCCGCTACCAGACGCCGACAAAACCTAACTTAGGCGCCTGCCACTGCACCGGCAGTCAGTGCAGTGTTACTCAAACCTGCCACCGCCTACACAACACAGGTTTGCCATCAAGCATAGCGGAGACATTACGCGTGTATTGGATATTATTAGGAAAGCGCCAGTAAACAGTCCACTCGCGATAGTTTGAGGAATCGAACTCCCATGTATAAAACTGCTTCAGACGTCAGATTGCTACACAAATGAGCTAGTATATTACATATTTGACGTTAAGCATGTAAGAGAGAAACGGTCCGAATGGGTATGAAATTACGTTCAAAGGTTGTTTGAAGCCGCTGAGAGCTCGCAGTATCAAACACTTGATGATTATAGTCAGCGTAATTAGCGCTACGTTTTAAGCGAAAGCTGATTTTTCACGCGTGACGTCGCATCTCCTGACCTACTGGATGGTTATAATTAAAGTGGAGCTACTCACAGAGGTGCACTGTGGGCTGTAATTGTCGTATAATAGCGAAACTTGGAAGATATTCCAAGACGGTAATCAACCGCCGATTTACGCTGGAAAAACAATTAGTTCCAATTTTGGCAACCAGCTGTAAATCTGGCGCTGTGAATGCAAAAAAAAAGACGAACAGAAATGTTTCTATATGCAACGGATTAGGAATGGGATATGGGCAGAAAAGGTCAAACAAGTTAGAAAGATATAGTGTTAATTTATTAACAGCCACTTAGACAATTAGTCTAGTAACAGTCTTCCATACCTACTGAAGTTAAAAAGTATCTTTGTAAAACGGAGGCTTATCCTCCGAGATTATATGGATTACCAAAGATACATAAGCCTGATGTTCCTTTGAGACCGATAGTCAGCGCAATTGGAGCTCCTACCCAAGAACTAACAAGACACCTTGCCTCTTTGATACAACCTTACATAGGCAAAACTGAGAGTCATATTAAAAACTCTCTACACTTCATTGAGAAACTGAGGGAAATTACTGTCGGTCCGAATGACATCCTTGTCAGTTTTGATATAGTGTCTTTGTTTACTATGGTTCCAGTTGATGAAGGAAGCTCTCTCTCATATAGCCGATACGTTCCCTACTGATATAGTGACGTTGTTCCAACACTGTCTATCCTCGACCTATTTTCAGTACAATGGTGAATTTTATGAACAGATTGATGGGGTAGCCATGGAAAGCCCCCTAAGCCCCGCAATTGCGAATTTATTCATGGAATATTTTGAACATGAATCTCTGCAGTCGGCCACAAAAAGCCCCTCGAAGTGTAATCGGTATGTGGATGATACCTTCGTAATATGGAATCATGGGGAAGAGGACTTGAATGATATCCTGGTGCACTTAAATAGCGTCAACCCAAAGATCAAATTTACCATGGAAAAAGAGAATAATGGACAACTTAACTTTTTGGATGTATCAGTTATCAAACGGGCGGATGGGAACTTAGGCTACAAGGTCTACAGGAAAGGTACACATACTGATCGCTACCTCCATAAGAACTCAAACCACCACCCTAGACAAAAGAGGGGGATCATAAAGACACTAGTGGATAGGGCCAATAATATTTGTGAACCAGGCTACTTACAAGAAGAACTAAATCATTTACGAATGGCTTTTGTGAAAAATGATTATACGAAAAACGAGATTAACCGAGCACTTCACCCAAGTAGAAAAATGCCTAAAAATAGGAGACAGCAACAACCATCAGCTGGAAAAATATTTCTGCCCTTCATCCATAACATCACGGATCGCATTGGAAAAGTACTAGCCAAGTTTCAGGTGGAGACTATTTTCAGACCTACTAAGAAAATTAGTGAGTGCCTAAGATCAACAAAAGATGCTCGTCACCCCATGGCCACCCCAGGGGTATATAAAATTCCGTGTAGTTGTGGCAGGGTTTACACAGGAACTACAAAAAGAAGCATCAATACACGTTTGACGGAGCACAAAAGAAACTGTGACTTGGGACATATCGACAAATCGGCAGTAGCGGAACATGTTTTTAAGGATGGAGATCACGAAATAAAATTCGGTGAGACAAGCGTGCTAGCGAGGACGTCGCATTATTATACACGTATGTATAGAGAGGCAATTGAAATCCACAAACATCAATACAATTTTAATCGTAAAGAAGAAGGATTAAAATTGGACAAAATATGGCGGTCGACGTTGCATCAATCACGTGACAATCGATTGCCTGCAATCGAGAGAACAGACGATAGCCAGAGACAGCTACATATCGACTCCACGTGACGTGTGGTGGCGCCCTCTACGATCTCCATATAAGCGGCGACCCCAGCTCCTAGCAGCCAGTCGTCGACTCACCTCGGAAGATGTTCTCCGTAGTTGAGAACGAAACGTCAGGGAGAAGAAGTTCTACAGATCGACCACGGCAATTAAGCCCGGAAGTGTTTACTGATGAAGACGCCGGCCGTGAAAGCCTACATGGGATGGTCCTTAGGTTAGTTAGGTTTAAGTGTTTCTAAGTTCTAGTGGACTGATGACCTCAGAAGTTAAGTCCCATAGTACTCAGAGCCATTTGTTAATATTTCAATACCTGTTAAGGGGTATAACTTTATTTTGTCCAACATTGTACACAGGAGCTCATACATTGTTATGCATGTAGGTACAGTTGACTGTATGCGCCGTTGGTACCTCATCAGATATCGAAATGTTCCTCCACTGAAACTTCCTGGCAGATTAAAACTGTGTGCCGGACCAAGACTCAAACCAGGGACCTTTGCCTTTCGCGGGCAAGTGCTCTACCAACTGAGCTACCCAAGCACGGCTCACGCCCCCTCCTCACAGCCCTAATTCCGCCAGTACCTCGTTTCCTACGTTCTCGCCTCATGTTAGAAAGCATGGCAGGTGTTGTGAACTCTACTGCGGCGTGGATCTATTATCCAAAATCTACCAATCTGATACAACGCTCAGGAAAGCCGCATGGAGGAATGTGGCAACATCTGCACGATAGTGGGGTGGTGCATCATCCAGCCAGAAAATGATGTCGGAACCCATTTGTGTAACTGCGTAGTTCGCCAGCATGTCCAGATAGGTGCGCTCTGCCACTAGCGCGCATGCGCCATGCGACAGCGCTGTTCATATACGGGTAAGGATCACATCTTGGAGAGTATTTCTATCGATTACCTACTTACCCGAGAATATACAACGCCGGGTTTTTTCGCTATAAGCGTTTGTTTGTGTAAACCTTTAGCCCGGGAACCCTGTAGATGTTCTACCATTACTCAGGAACGGAATGACAACAATATGTACGATTACCTTAGGGTCTCAGCAGTAACAACATCTACACCAACGTGCGCATTCCGCAAGCAACCTTGTGGAGTCTGGCCGCAGACACTTCAGCTACCACTGACTTTTCCCGCCCTCCATTGTTCCATTCGCGAATTACGCATGGGAAGAACGATTGTCGGTAATCCATCGTAGGGACTAATTTCTCCGATTTTCTCGTTACAGTCATTTTGGGATGTACATTTAAGGAATTAATATATTGCTTCCCCGAACGTACTCTTTCGGAATTTTAATAGTAAACTTCTCTTCGATGCACAATGTCTTGAGGCGTCTGCCACTCGAGATTGCTGGGCATCAGTAAAAGTCAGTTCACACTTCCTAGCACGGAACGAGATGAAATGGAACGTCAGAACATTGTACTGAGTACTTGAGACAGTGGCATTCACACAGATCGACAACGGAACGTGACACGGCATGAAGGAAAAGGTTTCCAACGTCGACTTTCTCAGAAGGAAAGTTTTGATGTTGACGATGGTGGGAGGCTATACAGTGGAGGCGTCTGGTAACATCGCTAGTTAGCTTGTTCTAGCTGCTCTCAATGATATTGTAGTTGCAGATGCCGTAGGGTTTATATGTTCTTAGTTTTTCCTTTATTATTCGCATCGTTTTAGAGCAACTTTGCATATGTTCGATGACGGCTAAAAGTTCCATGACTGATTTGAAATGTTTTTACGAGTGTTCTTCGAAAAAAAAGGGCAGCTATATGAAAAAGGAAAATGATTTAGATTTTACAATGCCTGGGCGTAGAAAAACCTTACACTGTACACAGGGAAGAACATAAATATATGAAACAACTTTCATTAGTTAACCTTGTAACACCCCACCCGTTGCTTGTCCGATTTTTGCGTGTGTTCGCCCCTGACAAACAACTTACAGAGAAATTGGGAGTGGAACTGTACGCAAAAATGGATAACGCTAGATTTAAATGTGACCCTGTCATCCCTAATTAATCTGCGGTGGTAGCGTTGACGATAAATCACACCTGTTTTTTACTTCCAAACATGAACGATCACAAACACTTAGGGTGTTCAGTGACATCAAACACATACAAAAAAACAAAATAAAGCAAAAGGGTCAATTCAGGATCAACTACTGGAAGTAAAGGCTCTACTGAATCACAATAATTTTATTATAACCTTCAGATCAATGCTGAATAAAACACAATGAACAGTTTACAAACTATCCTCCTGACTGGCATTGGCAGTGAACTGTGTTACAATTGGTCCAACACGCAATCTCTTATAACTTGGCTGACCGACTGACATCGACACAAAACGTAAAATACGAAGAACCACTACACCCCAAAGTACCGTGAAACCTCTGTGGAAACAGCAATTGCACGTGATCCAACTACTTAACGTCACTCCTAACACAGGCCGAAGCGGGAGCGATGTCACCGTAATGTTCCTGTTGCAGCGGCGGTCTCCGACGGCGACGGCGCAGCTGTACGATTGGCGTGTGGCTTCTCGGAAAGTACACTCCTACACTACTCGGACAACAGGCCGCTGTCCATAAACTTCTCTATTTGCAACGATCTTCCTGGCGGCAAAGAGCTGGCGCGGCTAACGTCCACTCAGAACGAAAGACCAAGACGGGAGACGACTTGGCTAACGTCTACATCTACATGACTACTCTGCAATTCACATTTAAGTGCTTGGCAGAGGGTTCATCGAACCACAATCATACTATCTCTCTACTATTCCACTCTCGAACAGCGAGCGGGAAAAACGAACACCTAAACCTTTCTGTTCGAGCTCTGATTTCTCTTATTTTATTTTGATGATCATTCCTACCTATGTAGGTTGGGCTCAACAAAATATTTTCGCATTCGGAAGAGAAAGTTGGTGACTGAAATTTCGTAAAAAGGTCTCGCCGCGACGAAAAACGTCTATGCTGTAATGACTTCCATCCCAACTCGTGTATCATATCTGCCACACTCTCTCCCCTATAACGCGATAATACAAAACGAGCTGCCCTTCTTTGCACCCTCTCGATGTCCTCCGTCAATCCCACCTGGTAAGGATCCCACACCGCGCAGCAATATTCTAACAGAGGACGAACGAGTGTAGTGTAAGCTGTCTCTTTAGTGGACTTGTTGCATCTTCTAAGTGTCCTGCCAATGAAACGCAACCTTTGGCTCGCCTTCCCGTCAATATTATCTATGTGGTCCTTCCAACTGAAGTTGTTTGTAATTTTAACACCCAGGTACTTAGTTGAATTGACAGCCTTGAGAATTGTACTATTTATCGAGTAATCGAATTCCAACGGATTTCTTTTGGAACTCATGTGGATCATCTCACACTTTTCGTTATTTAGCGTCAACTGCCACCTGACACACCATACAGCAATCTTTTCTAAATCGCTTTGCAGCTGATACTGGTCTTCGGATGACCTTACTAGACGGTAAATTACAGCATCATCTGCGAACAACCTAAGAGAACTGCTCAGATTGTCACCCAGGTCATTTATATAGATCAGGAACAGTAGAGGTCCCAGGACGCTTCCCTGGGGAACACCTGATATCACTTCAGTTTTACTCGATGATTTGCCGTCTATTACTACGAACTGCGACCTTCCTGACAGGAAATCACGAATCCAGTCGCACAACTGAGACGATACCCCATAGCTCCGCAGCTTGATTAGAAGTCGCTTGTGAGGAACGGTGTCAAAAGCTTTCCGGAAATCTAGAAATACGGAATCAACTTGAGATCCCCTGTCGATAGCGGCCATTACTTCGTGCGAATAAAGAGCTAGCTGCGTTGCACAAGAGCAGTAAGGGAGCCCAGAAAGGAAGACCTTTACTGAGAGTCCAGCAAGATCGCTCTTTACCTTTGTTTTCTCCCCTCAACTTTTACCGAGCGAATCACATCACTAGAAGCTCTCAAAATACCCAGTTTGCCAGTGCCGACCAATGTACGGCCTGGGAAAAGAACTCCTTTCCACCATTCTTTTATTTCTACAAAATTTCACAAGTAAACTCCGCCCTCGCCGACTGGGAAGAACCACAGCTGTGGGCAATAACACGTTTACTGGAAGTTTTCTCCCAAGAGACCACTCGAGATTTTCCCGGCAAGATTCCCCGTCGTAGCGAACACAGATTCTTGCATTGGAAGTTCGTTATTCGGAACTCCTGGCCTGCACCAATTGAGTTACTCGAAGGCGTAAAATTAGTGGGACATAGGCGAGAGCATGCACAGGAAAGCCCGTCCAGCTGTCCACTGCTTTGTTTTGGTAAACACTTGAACACCTGCAGCCGCACGACCTTCAGAGGTTGGCGACCGCTGTGGCCTCTCTAAACGGATTACAGAAATCCCCCAGTTCACCATTCATACTGTCAGGCTGTGGCCTTCGGCGGCTAGGCGGAGACGTAGCCGAGCTCTGTCTCGCGTACTGCCTTTCCGCAAAATCTTGTAATTACAAAATCACGGAATTATCGCATGCCGATGCGTTTCCACATAGATTTCCTACACCGTAATTTAGAGTATTACTCCAACAAAACCTAAAGTGTCACGTTAAATGGACTCATGTAAGGTGCAAGTCCGTTGCCACCTTACAACCTCTTTTGAAGAGTGAGAACGACAGCCCTTTTTAAGGAGAACTGTAGTTTTCTGTTTTATTTGGTACGTATAAGGAAAAAGATGCAATGGATAAGATTAACATGCCCTATGAAATGTCTTATAGATAATGTTTGAAGGTTTTTCAATATATACACTGCCCAGTCACATTTTCTGATCCCCTGTCAAAGCCTTCTGCAATGCAGACAGCTGGGAAACGTGCAGGAAGTGAGTCAGTGAGGTTTTGGAAGATACCGACAGGAATGTGGAACCATGGCGACTCCACTGATATGGTCAGGTGCACTAGGTTTCTCGGTTGAGGATGATCTACAGAGCGAACAGCCCAATCGAGGTGAGTTTGGTGACCGGGGCAGTAGCTGGTGCTCTTCAGGCCGCGCACGCACACTGCGAGCTATGTGAGACGTTACACTGTCCTGCTCGTAGATCCCATTCTGCCGAGGAAAAATAAACTGACTGTAGAGGTGTTTTTGGTTCCCAAAGATAGATAAATACTGTGTTGATTCTTCATGCCTTCCATAATGATGGGAGCACCCAGGGAATGTCAAGAGAACAATCCCCAGGCCATAACGTTCCCTCCTTCAGCCTGGACCCTTCCTACAATTGATGCAGGGTGCAGCTGAACACGACCTGTCATACAAAGAGGCCAGCTGTCACCACTCAGTGGATGTACAGTTGTGACATTGGCGTACAAATTTCATCCTCTGTCGTCGATGAACAGCCTTCGGCATAAGGGCATGAACCAGGTATCCGCTATGAAGATCCACACACTGCAATATTCGCTGAACGGTCGTTGAGGAGACACTGTTGGTAGCCCCTTGGTTCATCTGGATGGTCAGTTGCTCAACAGTTACCCATTTATTCGCCAGTACACATCTACGCAGGTGGCGTTTTTTTTTTTTCTCTTTTCCTTTATTGAATTTCGATTCCCACCGAAGGCGACGGGCTGGCAGCAGCTTATTACGCTGCTCTGCAGCCTACAAACTTTTTAAAATGTAAGAAGAAGGTAAGAAACAATAAAAAGGCGATAAAATGGCGACTTTGTAAAACGGCGGAAAAGTTGGGGAAAGTTAAAACATAAAGCAAAGGGTTGGCAATGCTAATAAAATACACAGGACTCAGACAAGTAACAAAGTAGACAGACAATTTAAAAAGACATGGCGACAGTCTGGTTTCTTTTCGCAAGAGATATAAAAATCACACCCAGCGACAGTACGATGTCCATTCGCAACACTCCGAAAACACACACAACACTGAACACTCACTGTAAACACTGCACGAAAATGTCGGCACAAAGATGACACACCCTGGCCAAGGGCAGATAGGTGGGGGGGGGGGGGGGGGGGGACCTGGACAGATGAGGGGGAAAACAAGGAGGGAGGAGAGGAAAAACGAAAGGGGTGGAACCAAAGGAGGGAGAGGACTCAGAAGGGGAAGGCAGGGCAGACGCGAGAGAGAATGTTAAAAAACAGAGGGGGGAAACGCAAAAGGACTCTGGGGAGAGGAGGGGGGCAGAGAGGGGGTAGGTGGGAAAAAAAGAGGATGGAAGGGAGGAAGAGGGAGCCCAAGAAAAGGATGGAGGAAAGAAGGGGGGCTGGGGATCAGGGTTGATAGGAGGGATAAATGGAGGGAGTGAGGGCATCATCCGGGAGGAGGAGTTGATGGAAGCCACCTTGGGAAAGGAGATGAAGGGTGTAGAGATGGAGGGTAGGGGGGACGTAGCAGGGGGCGGGGATGGGAGAGGAGAGGAGAGGAGCACCCAGGGGGTGAGGGGGATCAAGGCGGCGGGAGGTGTAGAGTATGCGGATATGTTCGAGGAATAGGAGCAGATGGGGGAAAGGAATGGCAAGTGTCGTACAACCATGTCATTTTATACCTGGTGGTGCACCATAGCTGCCTTGGCCCGGAAGCCAACGATTATGCCACTTTGGACTAAGATAAATCATTCTGTTTCCACATTTTGACAATGACTGCACTGTTTGCGTTGTCCCCCCGATACACTTTATACACCCTCTACAGCTTGTGCTGTCACCTGCAGCCTGTGAGTGGTTACTACACATTGATGTGGAACATAGGCGGTGGTCACATTAATGTGATTGGATCGTATAAATAATAACATAAATATATGAAAGCATTTTCATTAATTACCATATTTTTAACAGCGAGAACGTCAGCCCTATTGAAGGAGAACAGTAGTATATATATATATATATATATATATATATATATATATATATATATATATATATATATATATATATTACTTGGGGTAATGCAGGAGTAGGTTTAATAATGAATAAAAAATAGGAGTGCAGGTAAGCAGGTAAGCTACTACAAACAGCATAGTGAAAGTGTTATTGTGGCCAAGATAGACATGAAGCCCATGCCTACTACAGCAATACAAGTTTATATGCCAACTAGCTCTGCAAATGACGAAGAAATTGTAGAAATGTATGATGAGATAAAAGAAATTATTCAGGTAGTGAAGGGAGACGAAAATTTGATAGTCATGGGTGACTGGAATTCGACAGTAGGAAAATGGAGAGAAGGAAACATAGTAGGTGAATATGGATTGGGGCTAAGAAATGAAAGAGGAAGCCATCTGGTAGAATTTTGCACAGAGCATAACTTAATCATAGCTAACACTTGATTCAAGAATCATAAAAGAAGGTTGTATATATGGAAGAACCCTGGAGATACTAAAAGGTATCAGATAGATTATATAATGGTAAGACAGAGATTTAGGAACCAGGGGTAGATGTGGACTCTGACCACAATCTATTGGTTATGACCTGTAGATTAAAACTGAAGAAACTTCAAAAAGGTGGGAATTTAAGGAGATGGGACCTGGACAAACTGAAAGAAGCAGAGGTTGTACAGAGTTTCTGGGAGAGCATAAGGGAACAATTGACAGGAATGGGGGAAAGAAATACAGTAGAAGAAGAATGGGTAGCTCTAAAGGATGAATTAGTGAAGGTAGCAGAGGATCAAGTAGGTAAAAAGACGAGGGCTAGTAGAAATCCTTGGGTAACAGAAGAAATATTGAATTTAATTGATGAAAGGAGAAAATATAAAAATGCCGTAAATGAAGCAGGCAAAAAGGAATACAAACGTCTCAAAACTGAGATCGACAGGAAGTGCAAAATGGCTAAGCAGGCATAGCTAGAGGACAAATGTTAGAATGTAGAGGCTTATCTCACTAGGGGTAAGATACACTCCTGGAAATTGAAATAAGAACACCGTGAATTTACTGTCCCAGGAAGGGGAAACTTTATTGACACATTCCTGGGGTCAGATACATCACATGATCACACTGACAGAACCACAGGCACATAGACACAGGCAACAGAGCATGCACAATGTCGGCACAAGTACAGTGTATATCCACCTTTCGCAGCAATCCAGGCTGCTATTCTCCCATGGAGACGATCGAAGAGATGCTGGATGTAGTCCTGTAGAACGGCTTGCCATGTCATTTCCACCTGGCGCCTCAGTTGGACCAGCGTTCGTGCTGGACGTGCAGACCGCGTGAGACGACGCTTCATCCAGTCCTAAACATGCTCATTGGGGGACAGATCTGGAGATCTTGCTGGACAGGGTAGTTGACTTACACCTTCTAGAGCACGTTGGGTGGTACGGGATACATGCGGACGTGCATTGTCCTGTTGGAACAGCAAAGTTCCCTTGCCGGTCTAGGAATGGTAGAACGATGGGTTTGATGACGGTTTGGATGTACCGTGCACTATTCAGTGTCCCCTCGACGATCACCAGAGGTGTACGGCCAGTGTAGGAGATCGCTCCCCACACCATGATGCCGGGTGGTGGCCGTGTGTACCTCGGTCGTATGCAGTCCTGATTGTGGCGCTCACCTGCACGGAGCCAAACACTCATACGACCATCATTGGCACCAAGGCAGAAGCGACTCTCATCGCTGAAGACGACACGTCTCCATTCGTCCCTCCATTCACGCCTGTCGCGACACCACTGGAAGCGGGCTGCACGATGTTGGGGCGTGAGCGGAAGACGACCTAACGGTGTTCGGGACCATAGCCCAGCTTCATGGAGACGGTTGCGAATGGTCCTCGCCGATACCCCAGGAGCAACAGTGTCCCTAATTTGCTGGGAAGTGGCGGTGCGGTCCCCTACGGCACTGCAAAGGATCCTACGGTCTTGGCGTTCATCCGTACGTCGCTGCGGTCCGGTCCCAGGTCGACGGGCACGTGCACCTTCCGCCGACCACTGGCGACAACATCGATGTACTGTGGAGACCTCACGCCGCACGTGTTGAGCAATTCGGCGGTACGTCCACCCGGCCTCCCGCATGCCCACTATACGCCTTCGCTCAAAGTCCGTCAACTGCACATGCGGTTCACGTCCACGCTGTCGCGGCATGCTACCAGTGTTAAAGACTGCGATGGAGCTCCGTATGCCACGGCAAACTGGCTGACACTGACGGCGGCGGTGCACAAATGCTGCGCAGCTAGCGCCATTCGACGGCAACACCGCGGTTCCTGGTGTGTCCGCTGTGCCGTGCGTGTGATCATTGCTTGTACAGCCCTCTCGCAGTGTCCGGAGCAAGTATGGTGGGTCTGACACACCGGTGTCAATGTGTTCTTTTTTCCATTTCCAGGAGTGTAGATACAGCCTACAGGAAAATTAAAGAGACCTTTGGAGAAAAGAGAGCCACTTGTATGAATATCAAGAGCTCAGATGGAAACCCAGTTATAAGCAAAGAGGGGAAAGCAGATAGGTGGAAGGCGTATATAGAGGGTCTGTACAAGGGCGATGTACTTGAGGACAATATTATGGAAATGGAAGAAGATATAGATGAAGATGAAACGGGAGATACGATACTGCGTTAAGAGTTTGACAGAGCACTTAAAGACCTGAGTCGAAACAAGGCCCCCGGAGTAGACAACATTCTATTAGAACTACCGACAGTCTTGGGAGAGATAGTCCTGACAAAACTCTACCATCTGGTAAGCAAGATGTATGAGACAGGCGAAATACCCTCAGACTTCAAGAAGAATATAATAATTCCAATCCTAAAGAAAGCAGGTGTTGACAGATGTGAAAATTACCGAACTATCAGTTTAATAAGTCACAGCTGCAAAATACTAACACGAATTATTTACAGACGAATGGAAAAACTAATAGAAGCCGACCTCGGGGAAGATCAGTTTGGATTCCGTAGAAGTGTTGGAACACGTGAGGCAATACTGACCTTACGACGTATCTTAGAAGGAAGATTAAGGAGAGGCAAACCTACGTTTCTAGCATTTGTAGACTTAGAGAAAGCTTTTGACAAAGTGGACTGGGACACTCTCTTTCAAATTTTAAAGGTGGCAAGGGTAAAATATAGAGAGCGAAAGGCTATTTACAATTTGAACAGAAACCAGATGGCAGTTATAAGAGTTGAAGGGCATGAAAGGGAAGCAGTGGTTGGGAAGGGAGTGAGACAGGGTCAATCTGTATATTGAGCAAGCAGTAAAGGAAACAAAAGAAAAATTCGGAGTAGGTATTAAAATCCAGGGAGAAGAAGTAAAAACTTTGAGGTTGCCGATGACATTGTCATTCTGTCAGAGACGGCAAAGGACTTGGAAGAGCAGTTGAATGGAATGGATAGTGTCTTGAAAGGAGGATATAAGATGAACATCAACAAAAGCAAAACGAGGATAATGGAATGTAGTCGAATTAAGTCGGGTGATGCTGAGGGAATTAGATTAGGAAATGAGACACTTAAAGTAGTAAAGGAGTTTTGCTATTTGGGGAGCAAACTAACTGATGATGGTCGAAGTAGAGAGGATATAAAATGTAGACTGGCAATGGCAAGGAAAGCGTTTCTGAAGAAGAGAAATTTGTTAACATCGAGTATAGATTTAAGTGTCAGGAAGTCATTTCTGAAATTATTTGTATCGAGTGTAGCCATGTATGGAAGTGAAACATGGACGATAAATAGTTTGGACAAGAAGAGAATAGAAGCTTTCGAAATGTGGTGCCACAGAAGAATGCTGAAGATTAGATGGGTAGATCACATAACTAATGAGGAAATATTGAATAGGATTGGGGAGAAGAGAAGTTTTTGGCACAACTTGGCCAGAAGAAGGGATCGGTTGGTAGGACATGTTCTGAGGCATCAAGGGATCACCAATTTAGTATTGGAGGGCAGTGTGGAGGGTAAAAATCGTAGAGGGAGACCAAGAGATGAATACACTAAGCAGATTCAGAAGGATTTAGGTTGCAGTAGGTACTGGGTGGTGGAGGAGCTTGCACAGAATAGATTAGCATGGAGAGCTGCATCAAACCAGCAGGACTGAAGACCACAACAACAACACAACTTGGCACTTATAGAGAAAAAGGACTGCTGGAGAAGACGAAGAGGCAATTCCTTCTTCTAAATAAAGTTTGATATGTTTTTAATCAAACGTTCTCTAGGAAAGAAATATCATTCTTTTGAAATGTTTCCAGTTGTTTGAGATTTCAGCAATTTACCACACAAACTCTGTCAGGTACATACGCCCTGAAGTTTGCTTTGGCTGTTAATTAACTTTACTATTTTTAAGTTGCTTAATGCTGATACTACTATCCGCATTTTTGTATCACAGATGGTATCTCACTTTCACCGTTTGCTACTGAAGTAAGTGAATTGTGTCGAGATCACGTCTAGTGTAATTCTGCCTTAACGCTCTTGTATGTACTGAACCATACCGTGAGGAAATGTTCCGCTCTTTGTTGCCTCTTATCTACCTCTTCCATTAATCCCAACTGATAAGGGCCCCGCAACAACCATTTTTAAGCCAAGCGTTAATTGCCTGAAGATTTTCCCATTGAATCGCCACCTGGCATCTGCTTTTCCAGAATTTGTTTTATGTGGCAATTTCACCTCAGGTCGCTCCAGATTATTACTCGTAGCTATTTTATAGCAATTGCTGAGCGATTTGTCGTCGCTTGTGTAGTCGAAAACTGGTCGATTCCTTCGCCTATTTGTGCAGTATATCTTATAATATTTACGTCAGGTGTCATCTGCCATTCCGTGCACCAATCATCGATCCTCTGCAGTTCTTTCTGCAGTTCTCTACAGTCTTCTGGTGGTGTTACGTTCTTGTAGAGAACTGTACCGTCTGCGAATAGAGTCAGGGAGTGTACGCCATTATCTACCTGATCGCTTATACAAGCTGTGAACTGCAAAGACCGACTCGTAATCTTGAAGTTATCTTTAGATCTGGAGATTTTGCTCGATCAGCTTCTGGTTTCGGAAGAACTGTTTCACTCAGGCAAATTAGTAGCTTGATAAGTTAGCTATAAAAAAATCAATTAATATGGTGAGACATCAGATATACAATAATTTTATAACTTATTTAAGCGTTTCATTCTGTTAATTCTATGATTTCTTTTTAGCTCTTAACATAAAAGCTGCAGTTATTTAGAGAGGATGAGTCACTCTATCACTTATTCTCATGTTCAAGGCTACTCTTGCATGTTGTTATTACACTGTAGACATCAGTTTAGTTTAGCTGAGGGCCCTGGTTTTGACATGCTGTAACGTTCAGTCCATCCAGACAATGATCCCTGTGATAAATGTGTTGTTCACTTTAGGCCTAAATGGAAACTCAAAACACGTTGCCTAAAGAGGCTATGATAAAAAAAAATCTGGAGCGTAGCATCTTCTCGCTGCTAGGGAATTTACAAGTCAGAAGTTGGCTGCTTCTCCCGCAGGGAAAAGAATATTGTGAACTTTGATTAGGACTGGCCAAAATGTACAGCACACGAGTTAGAGGGAAGGCATGGATCTTGTAGAGTCTTGTGACTGGCACAAAACCCTTGCGGCGGCGGCTGAGTAAGTGTTCTTTTTTTCCGAGGATACCAAGGTTTGATGGAAAGGGAGGAGTGGAGAAACGTGACCTCCTGCTTCAGACTCTGGTGTTGAGGGGAAATTCAGGTGTTGACTATTGTTATGAGTGGGCTGCTCTTGTGGCACTTGTCCTAAGTGTGGCTTTGCACTGGCATTGGTCTTGGCTGGGAAGGCAGTGGTGAAGTCTTAGCTGTACTGACAATTTAGACCTCAGTCATTCTGGACAACTCGCTGTGCCGTGGACATTCTTATTCGAATCAGGTCTGCCGCCTTGACATTTGATCTCCTAGTGTGCACGACCATATAAGTGAGTCAAATTGGTCCACGGTATGACCGGTGAATGGAAGTGCCACATGCTGGATTCGGTGAAGATTTCATGGCTCCATTAGAGAGTAATTGTGATCCATCTAACAGATCGCCCGCCCGTGACTTTGCGCACCTCCTTACGCCATGACTGTCACCTGACACAGTGCTACGCATCAAGAAAGGTGTACAGTATTTGCTGCTCTGCCTTGCTAGGGCAAACAGAATCACAATCTTTCCACTTGTTCTCAGATGCACCAACAGAGTATAACTCCTGTGAAGAAGAAATCCATCAAAGTCTATTCAGAATTAGATAATTTCAGATTGTATTTTGAGCCAGAGTAAACAGATTAAATGGTTAAACCTTTGTCTTTGCCAACCAATCGCCACCAGTGGAGAGATAATAATTTGTGGTTTCTATTTGTGTAGCCAAAAGTTCATGATTTATTTGTCAAATCGGTTAACTAGTGTTGTTTGTCCTATTTTATGATTAATAAACTTTTACCATAATTTTTTATAAAAGATTAATCCTGTGTTGATACAGTAATCACCCATCAATTATTGACTATAATACTGACAGGGCCACCATTACATGAAATTATTTCAGCATACAAGTTTTATTTAAGATTCTGATAAAAGTGATAATCTCCATTGCAGGCTAGCAATAAAAACCAATGTCAGAGGGCAGAATAAATTTAGCATATGCGTGGCTAGGCAGACAAGGAGTAGGCTTACAAGTTAAAGTAATTCCTGTCAAAGTGTAAACTTAGAGTCTCCTGTAGTCTTCCAAATCATATCGCAAGACAGTGTAGTTTTGCGTTATTTCTGCTGGTCAACCAGATAACTTGCAGAGAGAGAGACTGTGACTTTTGTGTGGGAATCAATTACAGTCATACTTCAATATGATGTACGGCTTACACAGGGTGTATCAAAATTACTAGGAAAATCTGGCATGGGTGACAGTATACAGTGGTACAAGAAAAGGTTTCCAGTACACGAGTGCGCAAAACTAGCCGCTTACGAGAAAATTACGAATGTGTGATTACAAGTTGCCACTAACATAAGTACGAAACATGGTCCTGGTTCAGATGTCAGCAAACACCGGCCCACAAGGCACATGTGGCATTTTGCTGCCTCGAGTATGGCTCTTCTGCAAAATGCCGAGTGCGGCAGCACTTCATGGCCACTGTGTGAAAGATCGAAACTGCAGTTAACAGCCACAAACACATCTTCTGCTGCTTAATGAGGTATGTTGCATATCAAGAGGTAACGGTTTAAACATTTCCCTTCCTTATTAACAGAAATTAAAACATTACTCCTTGAGAACGGTGTTCACTGTCCACAACAAACAAACGAGAGGGTGCGTTTCTGGATGAGGTATCGAATATATTGCTTCCTCCTACTTATACCTCCCGAGGAGATCACCAATGTAAAATTAGAGAGATTCAAGCGCGCACTGAGGCATTCCGGCAGTCGTTCTTCCCGCGAACCATACGCGACTGGAACAGGAAAGGGAGGTAATGACAGTGGCACGTAACGTGCCCTCCGCCACACACCGTTAGGTGGCTTGCGGAATATAAATGTAGATGTAGACGATCAGTGGATCTAAATCAGCTTCATTGTAATCTATAGGGGAAAGGGAACACCATCTTTTTGATGTTAGAAGCTGTTTTTTTATTCGAAATCAGTTTGTCTCTCTTTTTTCCTCAATATTTTGAAAGAGAAACTTTCACTTGCTTTCCAAGGAAAGACAAAATATTATAGATCAGCGTCTCGTCAGCAGCACGGTCCTTAGAGAGTGAGTACAAGCTCGGATTTCCTACGGATAGGGGAGGAAGTCTGTCGTGCCCTTTGCTACGGAACCAACCGGAATTTTCCTGTTGCGATTTAGAGAAATCACGCAAACCTAAATCTGGATGGCCAGACGGAAATTTGAACAGTCGTTCTCCCCGAATGCGAGTCAGGTGTGCTAAATTCTACGCTCCTTGCTCGGTTCGCTTTTCATGTCTACCGAAACATGACCCAGAAAATAATTTTGGTATTTATAGCTGCTCTTTCCGAACAACACATTTTAAATATGACGGAAGCTTTTTTTCAGCAGGCAATAGCTTGCCGCAGTGGATACACCGGTTACCGTCAAATCACCGAAGTTGGACGTGGCCGGCACTTGGATGGGTGACCACCCGCGCCTACATGCGCTGTTCCCCTTTTTCGGGGTGTACCCAGCTTCGTGATGCCAATTGAGGAGCTACTCGATCGAATAGTAGCGGCTCCGGTCAAAGAAAACCATCATAACGACCGGGAGAGCAGCGTTCTGACCACACGTCCCCTCTATCCGCATCCTGAGCTGGGGATGACAGCGGACGGATTGTCCCGGTGGGCCACTTGTGGCCTGAAGACGGAGTGCTTTGCTTCTTTTTCCAGCAGGTTTCACAAATTCAGAAACAGCAAACCGACATTAGGTTTTCTTAAAAGAAACCTCTTAACAGTACTGTAACATAAATTTCTTCCCCTTTAATATTAATAGCAACTTTGAAGTGCAATTTCTGAATTATTTAAAAAATAAAAAAAATGTGAAGCCCAGTTTGGATGTCTTTGTACCGACAGAAATATTAGAGAAAAGCAAATGTGAACATAGTTCACAGACCAGATAGCCATCTTTGAAAGACATGGAGAAGGAACACATGCTGATATTTAATATCTGGTATACAATTCTGGACTCAAATAATCAGAAGAAAAAGTTAGTGTTTGCTGTTATTTTTTATTCAGGTCTACAAATTCATGCAGACAATCATAATCAAGCATGAATCTTGGAAGTAAATTGAGAAGTTGTTTTACTGGTGAGAACGGGTGTAATAGTGTTTGACATATAAAACAGAAATACACAAACTTGACTTCCCCTAAACTTCCAAGGAGGTTCAAGGCCGTCGTTCACATTAGAGTTTATCAGACATTATCATGATTTAACGTTATAGATAATTAACAATTTATATTTTATGAATGAAGAATACTGTGTTAAGTGTGATATCACTTTTTATTTAACATACCTGTAATTCAAGCCCTAAAAATTTACTTCAAGTTTGTAAGGTTAATTTTAGAAGCGTTGTGTAATAGTGAGGAAGGTGTGTTGGGATAGTTTGACACAGAGAGAGATGATGGACGAAAGCAGATGGACAAAACAAGTATAGATGCAAGTGTGGATAGTACCGTTGAAAGGGGTCGACCGTGCGGAACGTTCCTCGATCAGATGGATTTCTAGCAAATAATAGCTTAGCAGTACTTTAGTTAAGCCAATAAGTATGTAGCTACTTATATAGTTTAAGCTGAAAAAAATTTGGCCCTGATAAGAAATTTCAATCGGTGTACAGTTGATATTTGCTCTGTTGACTAATGAGTTTATCGACAACTGTCCTACTTAGTGCAAACGTATCTGGTTAACTCCCTGTTTAACTAGGCTAGGAATTTACCCATGCCCTTCCTTAATAATAATTACAATACTATTTCCGCCCATTATATCATAAAATTTACTGTACACTAGTACCTGTTAATGGGATGTTGCACGTGTCGCCTTCCCGTTTCGAAACAGTGCTGTGCTCGTCTCATTAACTTACGAATACTTTCCAACACCCCATGATTACCTCACACATTTTGAAAAAATGGTACAATTCGCTGCTCCAGATCTTCAATATTATCAATGATGGTGCTGCACTCTTCGCTTTTGAAGTGTCACCAAATAGAAAAATTTGTAAGCCTGAGGTCAATTCGTCTTGGGGACTACGTACAACCTCTGTTCGACCTATCCATCTAGAACCATAATGGCACTTTAGATGCCTCAACGTTGACAACAAGTGCCCCACCTTGCATATACCACATTTCCCAGCCCCTAGTCACAGGTGACATTTGAATACAATTAGGTAAGAGAACTTAATCGAATAGTTAACGTTTCAAATACGCCTATACTACCTAGGGAATGCTTCATACTGAAGTCACTTGTGGCATGTAATCACAAATTCGCAACTACCTTGAAAAGCGGCTACTTTGTGAGCCCGTGTTCACTGAATGTTTTTGCTCCTATTAGCGCATACTTTCCCCCGTGTCATTGTATTAGTTTCCACTATTAATTTTGATACACACTGGACAGGTGGAGGGGAAGTGAAGGCTGGGATGGTATGATTACCATTCGAGCAAAATTATTTGGACTGTAAAGGATTCTAAACTTACAAATTATTCCCGTGAGATAAGTAAATAATGGTCGGAAATGTATATTTACGTTTTTATGGCCAAAAAAAGTTACTGCTTGTAATAGCAATTTGAGCTGGTAACAACTGTTGAAACTACGATTGCCAGACAACGGCTTATATGATTTTTTTTTGCATTTTCCGTTATCTGTTGTACAACGTGACATTGCAGTAGGATCCCATCAGCCATCTTTTGCCTCCACTGGAGTTTCAGGATCCAAGTACTTCCTGTACCCCTACAGAAAAGAATATTACAATGCGAGCTATTCTCTGTCCCCTGTAACGCGAACAATCCTGTTTGTATACGTGGCCACAGAGTCCCTCCTCCTAAAATGAAACTGACATCTGGTGCGAGATTTTTCTCCGTATATTCGTTCTCTAGCACCATATATTTAGCGTGTGTCTATAAGTTCGGGTTACGAGTAATACTCCAACTTCGACAACAGTTGCAATGTGTTAAACACTGCTAAATTCCATCATGGGAGAATAATTCCAACAAAGTTTCGAGACACCCTACGAACTAAAACTTCCTAGCAGATTAAAGTTGCGCACCGGACTGGGAATCGAACCTGGGACCACTGCCTGTCTCAGGTAACTGCTCCGCCGACTGAGTTATCCAAGTAGGTCTCCCGACCGTTTTCACAGCTAGAGGCTACTTCCGCCAGTATCTCATCTCCTGCATACCAGACTTGGCAGAAGTTCTGCATGCCTTGCAAGACAAGCATTCCCGAAGAAAGGTTACTGCAGATAAATGGCTTAGCCACAACCTGGCGAACTGCTTCAGGAATGAATTTTCAGTCAAGAGTGGAATGTGGGCTGAGGTTCGAATTCCGGTCCTATACACAGTTTTAATCGCTACCTTGACAATATTGCGTCAAAATTAGCCATTCGATAGGACCATAGAATAGTGTACTGCATGTTTAAAGTTTTTTTAAAACACAAAACGATTTACTTTGAATACAAGGCGAAATGTGGTAATTACCATATGTTTCAACGAACCACATAGAATATGAAATCACATAGATACTCAAGCAGTAAAATAAAATATTTCAGACCTAAGATACATAGACCTACTACGTAACCATGTACCATTATTATAAGTATGTTGATGTGCTACTGACGTTCACACCATAAGCGTGAAAGATGGTTCTGCAAAGTGGGCACCTTCTGTACCCATTGTAAGATTGATGATGATCACCCGGCATCATAGAGAGGCCTGAAGATGGTGTAGTATAACACTGGAATCGCTTGCAAATAAAACGAAACCTACAGATACGGTTGGAGGTGTCGTCACTACCATATAAAATTCCTAGGTTGGTTAAGGAAATAAAGGGAAACTTAGAGCAAATTCGACGGGGTAGTATTTGAAGTTTGTTTCTCTGACATATCAGATCTACATTTCCGGTTTACCTAGCTCAGCTGCTGCGATTTTCCTTCATGAACGGTGCACCGGCCGCTATTTTTAACTTATCAAATAAGAGCAGATGTCTAGAACTACCCATTACTGAGATATGATCTAAGGAATTATCAGGAGACAAAAATCGCTGCCTGATAAGTGAAATGAGAGCATTACACGTTCCCAAATATATATGGCTGTTCTGCGTAGGTTCTAAAAGGGTGTAATCGAGAGATAAAAATAGCGAGTCTTCACAGTGTCAAGCCGCGTGTGATGTCATGCGGGTAACAGCTGGCATTGCCTCAGTTTACCCCATTACTATGAAAACTTTCAGCACAAGGTATATTAACCAATTTACATCTATGTTGCAACCCGAAAAAGTTAAAAATATTTAAACTGATCATATCATTTCTCAATAATGCTGGTGTGTCATTATAAACGGAACAGACCATCTTCAAGGCAGACCAACGGCGAAATATCCGACAGTTTCACAGATGAACGATAAACATGTATATGGCTAGGAGTTGCGGTAACAACGGTGAAGTCACTGATGACAGTGCCACCAAAGCAGAGCTACTAACACGATTTTCTGAAACTCCATCACCAAAGAAGACGAAGTAAATATTCCTGAATTCCAATCAAGAACAACTGCCAAGACAAGAAACACATAAGTAAATATCCTCGGTGTAACAAAGCAGCTTAAATCATTTAATAAAGCCAAGGCCTCCGGTCCAGATTGTATATCAGTCAGGTTCCTCTCAGAGCACACTGATAGAATTGCTCCATATTTAGCAATTATACAGAGTGAGTCACCCAAAATTACCGCTGGATATATTTCGTAAACCACATCAAATATTGACGAATCGATTCCATAGACCGAACGTGAGGAGAGGGGCTAGTGTAATTGGTTAATACAAACCATAAAAAAATACCCGGAAGTGTGTTTTTTAACACAAACCTACGTTTTTTTTTAAATGGAACCCCGTTAGTTTTGTTAGCACATCTGAACATATAAACAAATACGTAATCAGTGACGTTTGTTGCATTGTAAAATGTTAATTACATCTGGAAATATTGTAACCTAAAGTTGACGCTTGAGTACCATTCCTCCGCTGTTCGATTGTGTGTATCGGAGAGCACCGAATTACGTAGGGATCCAAAGGGAACGGTGATGGACCTTAGGTACAGAAGAGACTTTAACAGCACATTACGTCCACATGCTAACACCTTTTAATTGGTCTTTTTCACTGACGCACATGTACATTACCATGAGGGGTGAGGTACACGTACACACGTGGTTTCCGTTTGCAATTACGGAGTGGAATAGAGTGTGTCTCGACATGTCAGGCCAATAGATGTTCAATGTAGTGGCCATCATTAGCTGCACACAATTGCAATCTCTGGCGTAATGAATGTCGTACACGCTGCAGTACATGTGGTGTAATGTCGCCACAGGCTGCCACAATACGTTGTTTCATATCCTCTAGGGTTGTAGGCACATCACGGTACACATTCTCCTTTAACGTACCCCACAGAAAGAAGTCCAGAGGTGTAAGATCAGGAGAACGGGCTGGCCAATTTACACGTCCTCTACGTCCTATGAAACGCCCGTCGAACGTGTACCTCACCTCTCATGGTAATGTACATGTGCGTCAGTGAAAAAGACCAATTAAAAGGTGTTAGCATGTGGACGTAATGTGCTGTTCCAGTCTCTTCTGTACCTAAGGTCCATCACCGTTCCCTTTGGATCCCTACGTAATTCGGTGCTCTCCGATACACACGATCGAACAGCGGAGGAGTGGTACTCAAGCGTCAACTTCAGGTTATAATATCTCCGGATGTAATTAACATTTTACAATGCAACAAACGGCACTAATTACGTATTTGTTTATATGTTCATTGGTGCTAACAAAACTAACGGGGTTCCATTTTTAAAAAAACGTAGGTTTGTGTTACGTATTTGTTTATATGTTCATTGGTGCTAACAAAACTAACGGGGTTCCATTTTTAAAAAAACGTAGGTTTGTGTTAAAAAACACACTTCCGGGTATTTTTTTTATGGTTTGTATTAACCAATTACACTAGCCCCTCTCCTCACGTTCGGTCTGTGGAATCGATTCGTCAGTATTTGATGTGGTTTACGAAATATATCCAGCGGTAACGTTAGGTGACTCACCTTGTATACAATCACTCGCTCACAGAAAGATCCGCACCTAAGGGCTGGAAAATTGCTCAAGTCATCCCAATAGGCAAAAAGTAAAATAGGAGTAATCCGCTGAATTACAGGCCCATATCACTAACGTCAATTTACAGTAAGGTTTTGGAACATATACTGTGTTCGAACATTATGAATTAACTCAAAGAAACGATTTATTGACACACAGTCAGCACGGGTTCAGAAAATATCGTTCTTGTCAATCACAACTAGCTCTTTATACTCACAAAGTAATGAGTGATATCGACAGGGGATGTCAAATAGACAAATATTTTTAGATTTCTAGAAGTCTGTAGACACCGTTCCTCACAAGCATCTTCTAAGCAAACTGCGTGCCTATGGAATATCACCTCAGTTGTGTGACTGGATTCATGACTTCCTGTCAGACAGATCACAGTTCGTAGTAGCAGACGGAAAGTCATGGAGTAAAACAAAAGTAACAACCGGCGTTCCCGAAGGAAGTCCTATAGGCCCTCTTTAGTTCCTGATCTATATTAGCGACATAGGAGACAATCTGAGTTGCCGTCTTAGATTGTTTGCGTATGATGTTGTCAATTACCGTCTTGTAAAGTCATCAGATGACCAAAACGAATTGCAAAATGATTTAGATAAGATATCTGTATGGTGCGAAAAGTGACAATTGACCCTGAATAAAGGAAAGTGTGAAGTTATTCACATGAGTACTACGAGAAACCCACTAAATTTCGATTACGCGGTAAATCACACAAATCTGAGGGCTGTAAATTCAACTAAATACTTTGGGAACACAATTACAAATAACCTAAATTGGAACGACCACATAGATAATGTTGTGGGTAGAGCAAACCTAAGACTGGGATACACTGTCAGAACACTTAGAAGATGGAAAAGGTCTACTAAAAAGACTGCTTACACCACGCTTGCCCTTCCTATGCTGGAGTAGTGTTGTGCGGTGTGGGATCCGTATCAGGTGGGACTGACGGATGACATCGAAAAAGTACAAAGAAAGGCGGCTCGTTTTGTATTCTCACAAAACAGGGGAGAGAGTACCACAGACATGATAAGTGAATTGGAGTGACAATCATTAACACAAAGGCGTTTTTCGTTGCAACAGGATCTTCTCGTGAAATTTTCTCCTCCGATTGTGAAAACATTCTGTTGGCACCCACCTACATAGAAGAAATGATCATCATGATAAGATAAGAGAAATCAGGCCTCGCACAGAAAAATTTAAGTGCTCGTTTTTCCCGCCTGCTATTCGAGAGTGGAACGGCAGAGAGACAGCTTGAAGGTGGTTTATTGAGCTCTCTGCCAGGCACTTTATTGTGAATAGCAGAGTAATCACGTAGATGTACATGTAGTTCGATGGATGCAGCAGAGCCTTTGTGTACACTAGAATCCAAGACCCTTGTGTGGATAGTGTACGATCTAACACGAATTATGTACAGAAGAGTGAAGAGACCACGGAGACATCAGTCTGGCTCCCAGATGAATGTAGTAACTGTGAGGCAATGTTGACACTGCCACTTATATTACAAGAAACCCGCTGAATGCGAGGTCTCAGATTGATCTTTGAATGTGTTGTGTTAACAATAATGACAGAAAAAAATATTAGCTGCTGGTGACTTGCCATGTGCATCAGAAAATGAGTGTTCAGGAGGTGCTGAGATCAATCTTCAATTTGATACATGTATTCACTTCATAAAGCAAATATCGTTGACGTTCAAGAAATATTCAAAACAAACCATTAACTTTCACCACGAACACCGAATGAAAAACTGCTCGCCACAGTGATCACAAAGGTTTGCACCATAAAGATTGAACGCGAACTCCTTGGGAGTTATAAACCGTACAGGGCGTTCAGCTAGGTATCCACACTTAAAGAATGCATGTACAGTCATTTTGGGTTAATGTGGTGATGAGAACTAATGGAATGTGGAGACATGCAACCCGATACGAAACATGCTGTCGTGGCACTTATCGTGAAACTGGCTATCCTTTAACGAGTGGTTCCAGGTAGTATGATTTGCATTGTTACTTTCTTTTCAGGGAGAATCGTCTGGTCTACGCAAATGAAGAATGAAGCAAAAGCAAGCTATTTTGACCATCTGTCGGCCAGAAGCAGTGCTTATACCATAGCTGTAATTCTTTTATGCCCGTTTCCCACTCTTGCTTGCTGTGACGTAAATATTCCCTGCTGCCCTTGCGTGAATCGTAGGGTTCAAATCAAATGGCTCTGAGCACTAAGGGACTTAACTTCTGATGTCATCAGTCCCCTAGAACTTAGACCTACTTAAACCTAACTAACCTAAGGACATCACACACATCGATGCCCGATGCAGGATTCGAACCTCCGACCGTAGCGGCCGCGCGGTTCCAGACTGTAGCTCCTAGAACCGCTCGGCCACTTCGGCCGGCGAATCGTAGAGGACAGAGCACCTTCAATTTCTCACAGCGAAATAAATAACTTTCCAACCAATTTATCATCCACATTAACAGTTCGCATAATTGTATATAATGCGTTAAAGGCGTTGATGTTAGTTCATCCTGAAACAACACTCTTGGTACCTCCAAACCAGGAGTTCCTTTCAAATGCACTGCCTCCTCAAATCCCCATTGGCTGAAATTGAAAACAGACCTTTACAAAACGATGGGATAAGTTTATTTATCTCACCTATAAATTTTCGAGCCGATTCCGCACTTTTCTGTGCTTCGTCAAGTTGACGCGTTGTTTGAAATTTAGTTATCTTAACGTCTTTCCATTCTGTAGCACTGCCTGAAGTTATACAGCCGCCAATTGAGTCCCCTGAAATTAGTGTAATCTGAGTCGCTCGCAGTTTGATGTGCATAACGTAGTAGGTCACTATACTGCACGACCTGTAAATAATATCGAGCATCACTGAAAAGCGCAAACATCACCTTCGTAACAAGTGCGCCTTGTCCTCCCTTGAATATGCGTGGTTTTAGTCATGCACTAGACGGTCATATTGCTGAGGAGTTTTTCGAAATCTGTTCGTTGCTGTTGTTTTACTACGCTGTCGATGGTTTCCCGTGTGAACAATTATGTTCAGTACCCGCTCCTTGTACAACGATTGTGCTTTACTACGTTTTACTGGAGAAGGGATTGTGGCCCTCTGTTCGACAAGGGTGGTGACCTGCAAGGCTCGCCACCTGGTTCAGCATCATTTGCACTTGTTCAGCACATATCGTAATCATTGTACTCCCCTTGTACATTGTCCGCACAGTGGAGCGTATCTGACACCACACTTTCCACTGACTCAGCTTGCAGAAATGCTAAAATTTCATCTGCCACTTCTTCCTCACTCTGCGAAACTCCTCGGGTTGCTTTCTGACGAAATGTCGTCTTCTGCAACGTTGCTGTATATATAATACAATGTTTGCCCTGTTTACCGTTGCCATAGCTCTACTTTGTATCAACACCACTAGCACCGTAGCGCTGTTGTGAGTTACTCGTAGACTAAACAGCTCAACTTCGCTCGGTAGCCATTTGCTGTGCTCACCTCTGGATACTTCGAGTCCCGCCCCCTGTTTACATTAGCAGCCAGTATTGTGGCTGCTTGGTAGACAGTATGTGGGGCGTCGAATGCCGTAAACATCATTTGCCTTTTGCAACCTCGCACTCAGGGGATTCCCTGTTAGAAGACAGACTGAAGGAAAGCAAACCTGCGTTTGTAGCATTTGTAGATTTAGAGACGGGATGTTTGGTAAATATTTTTTGATATCTGAAGGTAGTAAGGATAAAGTACTGAGAGCGAAACGTTGTCTGCAATTCGCACAGAAACCAAAATGCATTAATACGAGTCGAAGGGCGTGTAAGACAAGAGAGTGAGAGAGAGAGAGAGAGAGAGAGAGAGAGAGAGAGAGAGAGAGAGAGAGAGATGTATCCTCTCCCTGACGTTATTCAATCTTCACCTCAAGGCAGTTAAGGAAGCCAAGGAGAAACTTGAAAAAACAGCTATAGTGACTAGAAAAAAATTGTAGTTTTCTGGTATGATGCTATTTCCGTCAGACAAGGAAAAGGAGTTGGACGATCATGTGAAGGCATAGGTAGCCTATTGAAAGGAGGCTGTAAGATCAACAAAAAATGGTTCCAATGGCTATGAGCACTATCGGACTTAACTTCTAAGGTCATCAGTCCCCTAGAACTTAGAACTACTTAAACCTAACTAACCTAAGGACATCACACATATCCATGCCCGAGGCAGTATTCGAACCTGCGACCGTAGCGGTCACGCGGTTCCTGACTGTAGCGCCTAGAACCGCTCGGCCACTCTGGTCGGCCTATTAGAGCAACAAAAATGAATCAATATTAATCGAATTAAACCAGGAGATGCTGAGGCAATTGGGAAATGAGACACTTGTCAATGAGGTTTGTTTTTTGAGAGTCAGAGTAACGGAGGAAAAACTGAAGTAGGCTATATACAGCACAGACAATAGAGGAATATAGCGTTAGAAATGTAGTCTTCCAGAAGAATGCTGAAGATAAGATGGGTAGATCAGTAACGAATAGGTGCTGTATCCAACTGGGAAGGAAAGAAAGTTATAGCACCACTTGACTAAAAGAAGAAATTGATCCTTACACCGTACCCTCAGCTATCAAGGAACAATCGATTTCATAACAAAGGTGTGTGTGGAGAGTATAAATTACAGCGGGATACCACGTCTTAACTATACTCCCTGACAAAAAATGTGAAGCACCCAGAAAAGGTGGTGAAAAAGAATGAAAACTTCAAATGTTGAGAGGGTACATGATGTTATTTCAGTGGTGACAACATCGTGTCCCATTCACAAAGAACTTGGCAGTATGAGCCCACTTATCAGAATGACGTTCCAACCTCTCTTGCCCGTATGCATGCGCTGGTGCGGTTGTGAAGGATGTGATAAATAAATTCTATCCTCTCGTCAGGGAAGCTGGCAAACAACTGTTGAAACAGATCATTAACGTCCTGGATACTGACACTGTCATGTATTTGACGTCTCAACTGGTCCCGCACATGTTCTAATGGGGACAGTCTGCTGATCTTTCTGTCCTTAGGAATACCTCAGTATTACGCAGAAAATTCCTATGTGTAGATGAACATTGTCCTGTTAAAAAATGGCACCACAGCACTGTCGCATGAGACGTAGCACGTGAGGCTCCAGGATGTCCGTGACGTACCAGTAGGCCTACCACCAGTTACCACCAGCGGTGACGTGTGCCACACCCAATGGCTCCCCACACCATGACGCAAATAGTAACGCTGCTTGTCTCTCAAAAACACTGGTACGTGGGACCTCTCCACAGGTCACCGCAGTATTCGCCGCTGACGTCATACATGATAGTGCGGAGCCACGATTCATCAGTGAACATGATTCGCCACCAGTCGTCAGCAGCCCATGCTTCCTGGTCACAGCACCAGTCCACACGCAGCCGTTTGTGTTGTAGTGCTAGCAGCAGCCTACGCAAAGGACGTTAATTCCGTAGTCCAGCTTGCTAGTTTCCAATCAGTGAAGTTGGATAACATAGAATATTGTAGGGAGTTCACCACATGTTCTAAGAAAAGAGGCGCAGATTTAAAGGGGTTGCATTACGATTGGTGCACACTACAACGTTCCTCCATTGTGGTGGTTAGACATGATGGACCGGATTTTTTAGTGTACTGGGCCCCCACTTACCGATGTAATCCATCATCGGACCACTATCACATCCAAATACCCCACGAATCTCGATAATGCTCTATTCGACCTGCCATCCAAATGGAGTCCCAAAATGAGGTCCCTTTCAAGCTCTGTCAGCTGCTGTCTCACACGAATACATGGTATCTTCGTATCCATCACGCAGAACACTCAACATCTGTCGTTGTCCACAGCCTTTGTATACCCTATCACGCATGGTAACAACGCAACACGAACAAGACTAATACACTGTGTTCACCATTCTATTTGTCACAGACATTTGCAGCTCTCATCGTTTACGTACCTGCTCGTGGTGTGTACATGTACTATTGACACAGAAATCTGACCATGTCTTCTGGGTGCTTCACTTTTTACCTGAGGCAATGTATTTATGAAGCACGTCAGGTGGAAGCATTTTGCAATAGGTATACAAAAATGAAGACGGTTGCACAGCATAGATCACAGTTTTCGGACTCAACCCCACAACAAGAGCAAAACCATTTCTGTTGTATTAAAGAATGCTTTAGATATTCACGTCTGAATACTTTGACATATATCAAATGTAGAATGTCCTATGTAACTCTGTAACTCATAATTTGTCAATCGTTAATCTGAATGTACGCAAAAAAAAAAGGTTCAAATGGCTCTGAGCACTATGGGACTTAACTTCTGAGGTCGTCAGTCCCCTAGAACTTAGAACTACTTAAAGCTAACTAACCTAGGGACAACACACACATCCATACCCGAGGCAGGATTAGAACCTGCGACCGTAGCTGTCGCGCGGCTCCAGACTGTAGCGCCTAGAACCGCTCGGCCATTTCGGCCGGCAATGTACGCAATCTGAAAGACTTAAAGACTGCAAGAAAATAAAGAACTCCGATATTCCTACATGTCGAGTTCTCATATGCAACAGTCGCTTCAGATAAGCATTCTTATTATAACAGACACAATAGCTAGAATTAGATGAATACCTGGGAGGTTTAAGTCCCTGGAGAAGCTGCGCAGAACAAATCACCGTTTTACAATAGCCATGACAATAGAGGAAACAGAAGGAGTGTCCGCAATACAGCTTTAGAGTATAACAAGGCGTACGACTGCAGCCATAGGCTTTGAATATTAAAAGTCCTACAAAATTTCTTACTTCACCCAAAATTACTGAAAGTGATAGAACCTACCTTAACCATCACGAAATCTGAAGTCAAGATCAGAGGGAAGTTTTCTGACTCTTATGCCACAAAAAGAGGTTTCAGGTAGAGATACAACTTGTCGCCAATTGTTGCAACAGAAATTAAAACTATCTGGATTCGCTGTCTAATAAGATTCAGGAAAAAGAGACAAAAAGTTCCAATCAGTGGATAAAACAGCTAAGAAGATCGGCTTTGGGACATCACTCAAAAAACCGAAATTATATAACTAGCCCACCACTCGTAAACAAAATCAGAATAGAATAACGAGAAATCAAAACGGTAGACACATTTTAATATTTAGAAGATCTCATAACATCTGAAGAATGAATATGGACGTCTTCAAAGTGCCGAATCTCACCTTTGTCAGGGGAATGGAAAAAAAATTATATCTGTTTGAGCATAACTGATTTGTACCTAAAAAACTGAGAAGGTAATTCTATACAAAAGATTTATACCACTCAGCTCATCACCACAAGAAATAACGAAACAAATTAGAAAATAACACTTCATTAAGTATGTTCTAAGTACCACAGGAGGAGACCGACTACATTTATTTGTCGATAAGAAAGTTTTTGTTTCAAGTCGCATTATTATTGACACATACGTTTTATTTGTGGTAATACAGGGTGTCCTAAATAAAACTGGTACGCCTCACACCCGAGATTCAAGTAACAATGAACCAACTAAAAAGAACAGATAATAGTAACGTTAAAACATGTAGTAACCTGTTTATAAGAGATACTGGAGGTGGCAGCCATGCGCATCCAGACATTGCTGACTTCGTATGATGACGTTACCAGCAACATGCTGTGATTCTGCCAATGTGAAGTTGTTAATTTCTCTCTATTGTGAGAGGACTGTCTGCATACACTTTCCTTTTTAGTGTGCCCCATAATGACATGATGTTAAGTCTGGGGACTCGGGGGGCTAGAGGCATGAACTGACAAATCTGTCTTCAGGGAACGCAAGGGTGATGTGGGCCGTACTTTGGTTGGTTATGTGAGCGGTTGCTCCATCTTGTTGGAATACTGCTTACAGCTTCTCTGTATCTGTTGACATAGCAAAGAAAGTGTCAAAAATCTCTAGATATCTGGCACTGTATAAGGTGTGATTGAAAAATATGGGGCCAATATTGTACATGCTGGACAACGCACACCACACATCTATCTTCTCTGAGTGAAAGCTTCTTAATGCACAATATGTGGGTTGTCCTGCGGGCGGTATCTGCTATTCTGCGAATTTACATAAACTAACAAGTGAAACCAGGGCTCATCAGACATGAAATAAAACAAGGTGTCCAAGCAACAGTTAGCATCATCATTTCATATCTTTTAGTACACAATGACTCGAGGTATGAGATATACGAACCTGCTGCATTAACCTTCTTACCGACCTGTGGGGGCTTCTCGTACTCGTATATGACAATTCTGTCTATAGTTTCAGCGGTCCTCACTGTCGGTCGCCTATTCCTCTGCACATTCTGGACGGATCCTACACCCCTCTATTTACTGAACAGTGCTGGTTGTGGGGAGTTACCTATCACGATACTTCGCTTGAAACAGTTCTTTACGTTCCTTGATGGAGCCTATCTCTACGTAACGCTCCACAATGACAATTCGCTGTTCAAGTGCAAACTGTCCCATTTATGTAACAACTCAACATACGAGCTTCTCACAAAAATTGACGCACGAACACACAGCTACACTCAAAACGCAGTGTAGCCAACTTTCGAGACAGTGTTGCCACTTCACAAGCAGTTCGACTAGAGATGATTATACGATATGTGAGGCATACCAGTTTCATGTGGGACACTCTGGATAATTACAGGAATGCAGTAGTAAGTTTTTAACTAGTGGAACTGAAATCGACAAAAGATGTTTCTTACATATTTTAAATTTTAAAAATCCAGAGGGTAGCACCACTTGGCACTAACACCATGTGCCATCTACTAACGCATATTTGAAACATTTTCTCCATGATATGGCAGCTTGATCATGTTCAAAGGGATGCGACAGAGCACCATTTTTGTGAAAAAAGGACCCTTAGAAATATTTCCATTCCCACTGTTCATAAAATCTCAACGAGAAATAGAATAAATGAACTGATCAAAGCACGATATATATCAAAGAATACATATAGCAAAAATATCTTTCACTCAGTAGTCATCAATTTAAAACACTGCAAAACAGTTACACAACCAGAAATAACACTTGCAAGTGAAACCGTTTTTGAAACGACGATCACAGCAGAAATGGACAACTCGGATATAAAAGGATGCTGGAGACTAGCTTCTAATGAAACTATCTACAAGAAAATGGAAAAAGTAATGAACATGATCGAGAAGAAAACGCATTTCACTCTTCGGACGTCTATTCACGACACATCACACGAATCATCAGGAGGATGACATATAAATTATGTATCACTAAAATGAAGGAAGGATTTTGCGTAACCTCAAATTACAAAACGAGGACAAAATAGACAAAAATCAAGAAAATCGAACACAAACTATTTGAAATAAGTAAGTTTCCTGCACTGGTTGTTACTCATTTCCATTTTATTTTTGTTTTTATTTTGTGCACCAAGACGTTTCGGCTGTGCAGACATTTTCAAGCAAAATGTTTAACCCGTTAGCTATATATAGTTTGTGTTACAGTTAAATAATTTCAGGGGCAGCCAGTCCATGCCTGAGCTTGAGAGGTGTAGTCTTGACATTTGTTACAGCACAAACAGTAGTGCACAGCCAAGCCATTAATTAGCGTTAGGGAGCATTGAACTGGATGCAGCGACACCCCTACAACACATTTAAATTAAGTGACAAGCAAACTAGGCTTAAAACGAAAATAAAAAAAAAGAATGGAAAGAGTGATTTCAGGCGGAACAAGGAAGTTGAAGTTCGAGGGAATGCAGACATACTAGGCCTACAGAAAGTGAAAACCCCTCATTATCAAATTGACAAGTACATAATATTCTAAATTAATATGCTGATTAAAATTGTCGTTTAAATAGATAATTGCTTGGTTCTAAATTTTTAAGACAATTTTTATGGAGAATGGCCGCAATAAAATATGTACTGGCAATCGACCATTAGCAATACACATTTCATTGCACTTAGGACTGTTTTTAAATGAATTTTAAAACTGTATGGCTACTACTGGTAAACATGTTTGCCATTCGAATACGTAATTGGCTTTATTGTTACCGTGAAAAAAATATAAACCTTGTCCTGTCGCGGTGACAAACGTAATTTTTTTTTTTTCCGCTATCGTACTCGAGATTGGTGGCTTTTCTGACAGAACACGCTTCGTTACGAAATAAACGTGACCATGTGCTTAATACAAATTCTGGTCTCTTATACTTTTCAAACATTAAACTTGTCCAGTTAAAAAACGGAGAAGTTACTCTGATATGATAATATTACAATCCAGATTACGTTTCTTTTATCCCTTTAGCATGAATCACACTTCCTTAACACTGTAGACTCAGTCAGTCTTGTGTTACCAGTTAAGATCCTTTCACAATCACACCGAATCAACGATTGTTACGTTGCGTTTACACATTAATGAAACAGGCTATCACTTATAACAGAGGCCTTTTATTTACATTCTAGTATCAATATGCTCCTCCACGATAGTTTCTGATTCACAAACATGATACTGTTTCAACCACAAATGAAAAATATAATCCCGAGCACATTATGCGAAGTAACTTAAAATTTTTCTTCTACGAACCGAAGTAACACTTACAACTCCTAATTAGCCTTTGTAGTAGATTCTTCATACTATTTATCCGCGATGTGGCTACGCGCGACCGCTCTGTGCTGAAGCCCCACAACGACTGTACTGCAGTGATGCCAGCCTCTGAAGCTCGAAGTCCCAATCGGGTACTCAAAATGTCCCTTTTCTATATAAAGTAAACCACGGTAAAGAAAAACAGTGATGCGTAGGGAAAAAAATGAGAGAGAGAGAGAGAGAGAGAGAGAGTAGGTATAACAAAAGAAGTAGGGGACTATGATTCCACATACAGCACGACAAACTGGTAGTAGAGTTTAGGATGCACAACTACAATATTTACTAACGCCGTGCAATATTGCGCAGTATAATGTAAAATCAGGACTTACATTATCGAAGTGCTTGTGTGTCCTTTCAGTAGATACATCTTTCCTTTTGTAGAAATATTGCTCCCCAAACACATACTCTTCCCCCCTTTAGTCCCCATTGCATTATGAAACTTCCGCTTCATACAAATTTTTCTTATTGTGGAGGAGGAGATGTTTTTTTCCGCTTCATAAGCTATGCAATATATTCCGTTTGCTTGAAATAAAGATCTCACAACACATATGGAATTCAAATTCTGACCTCCAATTCTGTTCCGTTTTCTTGTTTTTATATCACTTACAATAGAAAATTATCTTTCTCCTTCAGTATTAGAATGTGGCAGTGAAAGAACTAGCTTATCAAGTTTGCTGATAGTTTGAAGCACAGCTGGAAGTTTTTCAGTTTTGTGATTTCACTCCACATACAATTGAAGTCCATTTCCTAGCCTCAGGCATAAGTGGACGGCTTCTCCATTCAACTACTAAGATTTTTAGATCAAATCCACCAAACTTTGGTGCAGCTCAGATACATCCCTTATCTAGCACCTTCAGTCAGCTGTTAATACAATAAATGGCTGTATGAATTTTAAGTTTCCAAAAATTCATCGTATACAATTAGACGTTTCTTCATTTCTTCGGTTGCTGCAATACAGAAATCAAGACATTTAAATTTTAGTTAATGAACTCCCCCTTCACATTCCCTAGGGAGAGTTTGTAATAACTGTTACATTCGAGGCCAGGACACACTGATTTTAATGGCAGATAATGGCAAGGTTGAAGTATATTGATCTTGTGCGTTTGAGTGAGGACACCAGGGCTTAGAAAGTTGCCCCACGTTTTGAAACAGACGCAAAGAACCTTCTGAGAGCTTGTGAATTAATATTTCCCTCAGTTGGAAAAGGGTGTTAAAACTTTTGAAGTAAATCAAACAAGTGAGCTTTAGTATACTAATTTTCTAATTCGTGAAGAATCATTTGCAAGCTTGGTTCCTGAAGAGGGGCAGCAGCCTTTTCAGTAGTTGCAAGGGCAACAGTCTGGATGATTGATGATCTGGCCTTGTAACAATAACCAAAACGGCCTTGCTGTGCTGGTACTGCGAACGGCTGAAAGCAAGGGGAAACTACGGCCGTAATTTTTCCCGAGGGCATGCAGCTTTACTGTATGATTAAATGATGATGGCGTCCTCTTGGGTAAAATATTCCGGAGGTAAAATAGTCCCTCATTCGGATCTCCGGGCGGGGACTACTCAAGAGGATGTCGTTATCATCGGAAAGAAAACTGGCGTTCTACGGATCGGAGCGTGGAATGTCAGATCCCTTAATCGGGCAGGTAGGTTACAAAATTTAAAAAGGGAAATGGATAGGTTGAAGTTAGATATAGTGGGAATTAGTGAAGTTCGGTGGCAGGAGGAGCAAGACTTCTGGTCAGGTGACTACAGGGTTATAAACACAAAATCAAATAGGGGTAATGCAGGAGTAGGATTAATAATGAATAGGAAAATAGGAATGCGGTTAAGCTACTACAAACAGCATAGTGAACGCATTATTGTGGCCAAGATAGATACCAAGCCAACGCGTACTACAGTAGTACAAGTTTATATGCCAACTAGCTCTGCAGAAGACGTAGAAATTGAAGAAATGTATGATCAAATAAAAGAAATTATTCAGATAGGGAAGGGTGACGAAAATGTAATAGTCATGGGTGACTGGAATTCGGTAGTAGGAAAAGGGAGAGAAGGGGAAACGTAGTAGGTGAATATGGACTGGGGCTAAGAAATTAAAGAGGAAGCCGCCTGGTAGAATTTTGCACAGAGCACTTACTCATAGCTAACACTTGGTTTAAGAATAATGAAAGAAGGTTGTATACATAGAAGAACCCTGGAGATACTAAAAGGTATCAGATAGATTATATAATGATAAGACAGAGATTTAGGAACCAGGTTTTAAATTGTAAGACATTTCCTGGGGCAGATGTGGACTCTGACCACAATCTATTGGTTATGACCTGTAGATTAAAACTGAAGAAACTGCAAAAAGGACGGAACTTAAGGAGATATGGCCTCGATAAACTGAAAGAACCAGAGGTTGTACAGGGTTTCAGGGAGAGCGTAAGGGAACAATTGACAGGAATGGGGGAAAGAAATACAGTAGAAGAAGAATGGGTAGCTTTGAGGGATGAAGTACTGACGGCAGCAGAGAATCAAGTAGGTAAAAAGACGAGGGCTAGTAGAAATCCTTGGGTAACAGAAGAAATATTGAATTTAATTGATGAAACGAGAAAATTTAAAAATGCAGTAAATGAAGCAGGCAAAAAGGAATACAAACGTCTCAAAAATGAGATCGACAGGAAGTGCAAAATGGCTAAGCAGGGATGGCTAGAGGACAAATGTAAGGATGTAGAGGCTTATCTCACTAGGGGTAAGATAGATACTGCCTACAGGAAAATTAAAGAGACCTTTGGAGAAAAGAGAACCACTTGTATGAACATCAAGAGCTCAGATGGAAACCCAGTTCTAAGCAAAGAAGGGAAAGCCGAAAGGTGGAAGGAGTATATAGAGGGTCTATACAAGGGCGATGTACTTGAGGACAATATTATGGAAATGGAAGAGGATGTGGATGAAGATGAAATGGGAGATACGATACTGCGTGAAGAGTTTGACAGAGCACTGAAGGACCTGAGCCGAAACAAGGCCCCGGAGTAGACAACGTTCCATTGGAACTACTGACGGCCTTGGGAGAGCCAGTCCTGACCAGACTCTACCATCTGGTGAACAAGATTTATGAAACAGACGAAATACCCGCAGACTCCAAGAAGAATATAATAATTCCAATCCCAAAGAAAGCAGGTGTTGACAAATGCGAAAATTACCGAACAATCAGTTTAATAGGCCACAGCTGCAAAATACTAACACGAATTCTTTACAGACGAATGGAAAAACTAGTAGAGGCCGACCTCGGGGAAGATCAGTTTGGATTCCGTAGAAATGTTGGAACACGTGAGGCAATACTGACCTTACGACTTATCTTAGAAGAACGATTAAGGAAAGGCAAACCTACGTTTCTAGCATTCGTAGACTTAGAGAAAGCTTTTGACAATGTTGACTGGAATACTCTCTTCCAAATTCTAAAGGTGGCAGGGGTAAAATACAGGGAGCGAAAGGCTAGATACAATTTGTACAGAAACCAGATGTCAGTTATAAGAGTCGAGGGACATGAAAGGGAAGCAGTCGTTGGGAAGGGAGTAAGACAGGGTTGTAGCCTCTCCCCGATGTTATTCAATCTCTATATAGAGCAAGCAGTAAAGAAAACAAAAGAAAAATTCGGGGTAGGTATTAAAATCCATGGAGAAGAATTAAAAACTTTGAGGTTCGCCGATGACATCGTAATTCTGTCAGAGACAGCAAAGGACTTGGAAGAGCAGTTGAATGGAATGGATAGTGTCTTGAAAGCAGGATATAAGATGAACATCAACAAAAGCAAAACGAGGATAATGGAATGTAGTCGAATTAAGTCGGGTGATGCTGAGGGAATTACATTAGGAAATGAGACACTTAAAGTAGTAAAGGAGTTTTGCTATTTGGGGAGCAAACTAACTGATGATGGTCGAAGTAGAGAGGATATAAAATGTAGACTGGCAATGACAAGGAAAGCGTTTCTGAAGAAGAGAAATTTGTTAACATCGAGTATAGATTTAAGTGTCAGGAAGTCATTTCTGAAATTATTTGTATGGAGTGTAGCCATGTATGGAAGTGAAACATGGACGATAAATAGTTTGGACAAGAAGAGAATAGAAGCTTTCGAAATGTGGTGCCACAGAAGAATGCTGAAGATTAGATGGGTAGATCACATAACTAATGAGGAAATATTGAATAGGATTGGGGAGAAGAGAAGTTTTTGGCACAACTTGGCCAGAAGAAGGGATCGGTTGGTAGGACATGTTCTGAGGCATCAAGGGATCACCAATTTAGTATTGGAGGGCAGTGTGGAGGGTAAAAATCGTAGAGGGAGACCAAGAGATTAATACACTAAGCAGATTCAGAAGGATATTGGTTGCAGTAGGTACTGCGAGATGATGAAGCTTACACAGGATAGAGTAGCATGGAGAGCTGCATCAAACCAGTCCCAGGACTGAAGACCACAACAACAACAATTTATTCCCAACAGTTTCTAAATTAAAGTAGTGCTAAAATACATCCCAGTTTTCCAGCAGACGAATGACACACGCATGTAAAACAAGCCATCGTGTAACTGATAATTTAAGCACCTTTTTTCGTTCGCCTCCAAAACATTCTTGATTTGTTAAGTAGCGCAGCGCTTTGCACTGCCAGATATGTAGCTTGCCACCGACGTTATTAACTCTTCAAAGGGTCTAGGAATTTTCCCACATGCCTTGCTTGCAACTAAAGCAGATGAACGGCTTATACTGTTGAGAACAATCAGATTTGATACATCATTTCTGAAGTCTTCTTACTACCGAATTGCGGCTTCTCACCGTTACAGACGCATTGCCACAAGCCATGCTAATCACATTAACAATCAAAGTATCCTTCTCTTTCAACATACTCACCAGAGCTATGAATAGGGTTTCTGCCGAGCCAAGCCATGCTAATCACATTAGCAATCGAAATATCCTTCTCTTTCAACATGCTCGCCAGAGCTATGAATAGGGTTTCCGCCGAGCAATCTTTGGCATCCAAAGAGGCCAATTTCTGTAGTTGTCTTCACACGTCCGTCAATTGGCGACAAATATTTCACTAAAACGGACATACGTCTGTTACTGTATTTGTCCTTACTCTCGCCCAACAGAATAGAAAATTTAATGTGCTTTAGCAACTGAACCGTTTTATCACTTTCCACCTGAGCAATAACATCTTTCATTATATTGGTACACTTTGTACAATCTAAGGCACCTTTGAAGCAATTCTGGAGTCAGAGAAAACATCTTTTAGCACAGGTCAACAGCAGTTCAGTTACTCTGCATAGTTGTAATATTTTTAATGTGTTTCACTCGAGGAGCATGTTTGCGAGTTCGTTTTCACTACAAGTAACCATCACGTTACATGCTTTCTGTTGTCACCTTCAATGGCATTCAACCACCCTTTAAATCTGTCAACTTGAAGCCAAGAGCCTTGGAAAGTTGTAGTATTTTTTCCGGATCTAATACACTGCACCGGATTTCGATTTCTTTGCATTCCAAGGATCGCAGTCTGACATTCTTAAATGTGAACAATACAAACGACACAGAAACAGTTCTTATTTAATAAGATCAAGATTCGCACACAAGACTCAAATTCCAAGCGATATCGAAGGGGTAATAACTTCGAATGACACTTAACTGAGTACATTAAAGCACTTCAAACAATATTGTATAAGAATATGCTACGTTACCGCTTAACATGCCGCTTGACTTGGCCTCCATCTATCTTGTATTCTGAGATGCATTGTTTATTCGGAAATTCAACAATGTTTTACACGTGTTACTCATTTATAAATAATGTTGCATTTAAGTCGTGTATAAGAAAGGAAATTTGAATTAACAATAGCTACTACAGCGGGAGTGGTGACTGCTGATTGAACAACCGACAGTCAGCGGGGGTCTTATAATTACTTTCTTGAGTTGTTTACGTTATTTTCGCGGTATGTGACAATCCTTCCTACAATAGTGCAAATGTGTTACTGTTGTGTAAGCAAACCTAATATGTGCTCATAGTGAGACTGTAGACTGCTGGTTGTACAAATGACAGTTTGCGGTTGTCGTATTTTTAACTTCAGTGAAATGTTTATCTTTGCTGTTATATGTACCATAAGTATTACAACACTATGTTAGAAGCAACAATCAAATGTCCCATATTAATGTCACTTTTTGCAAAAAAAAAAAAAAAAAAAAAAAAGAATCCTTTGTTCGTCCTTGAAAAAGGTTTGTCAAAATGTCCCACAAAATCGGACGAATCTCTCAGTTTGGTAACTCTGCTCGACTGCAATCACCAAGGCATCACGTGACCAGTATCCCAGAGGCATTGTTGTTATACAGCAAGACCATGCTCTCTCCAGAGGAAAGGCGCGCTCAGCTTCAAAAAACTCCAGAGGCCGGCGACAACTAAGGAGTACAATATCGGTACGTCACAATATTGCTCAAATGTGTGTGAAATCTTATGGGACTTAACTGCTAAGGTTATCAGTCCCTAAGCTTACACACTACTTAACCTAAATTATCCTAAGGACAAACACACACACCCATGCCCGAGGAAGGACTCGAACCTCCGCTGGGACCAGCCGCACAGTCCATGACTACAGCGCCTAACACCGCTCGGCTAATCCCGCGCGGCACCATAATATTAAAAAAAAACAGTGACTCACGTTGCGGACTAATTCTCCTCAGATATCCTTGCTTTTGATCCATTTTATCGAAATTCGTGTAACGTTTCTTTCAGTCGATGAATATCTGGTGCTCATAATGCGGGTGATATTACTGATTGCGAAGGCCGAGCAACTAACACGTCTCTCAAATTCCCTTCATCTCTGTAGTTAATCGCATATCCTGTACTTGTTGTGCTGTATAAGGTTGACTGAGTGTGGGAGGGGCCTCCACGGACGGAGGGACAGAGAAACAGAGCGTAGAAGTAGGTAGAGTGTCCTCTCCCGTGGCGAAGGACAGGAGGGCGTGTGTTCTGGCTCCGACTCCCCATCCCTTGCGTGTCAATATCGATTGGTGCAGCACCAGTTTCGCTGCTGTTTTCTCTGTGTCTGCTTGTTTGCTCACTGATTCATATCGCCTTTATATCGGATTTGCTTTAGATTTGTTAGCATTCAAGTTCATTACGTAAATGAGTGAATAAATTCAGTAATATACACAACGTTGCGAACAAAATAAGCACAATGTCGTGTGACAAGGGCCTCACATTGGGTAGACCATTCGCCGGGTGCAAGTCTTCCGATCTGACGCCACTTCGGCGACTTGCGCATCGATGGCGATGAAACGATGATGAATAGGACAACACAACACCCAGTCCCTGAGCGGAGAAAATCTCCGAAACAGCCTAGAATCGAACCCGGACCGTTAGGATTGACATTCTGTCGCGCTGACCACTTTTTTTTTTCGTTCGTTGCATCTGATCATGGTGGACGTCGTAAGACACCCTTTTAAGTTCATTGTTGATCTATTAACTCAGTTTTTTTTATTACAGAGGGCGGCTAACCCTGTAACCGAGCACGCTGAGCTACCGTGCCGACGTCCACTCAGCCACCGGGGGCGGATAACAAAACAATGTAAGTAACATGCTTTCCTGAGATCAGGTAACACGAACGGGAAAAAAGCCGGAAAAACGTGAGCAGGACGCGCGCATTGACAGTTCAGTTCAAACATAATCATTTGTAAAGACAATTCATCCATTCGTGCCTCCTATCGATATCGATACCGGCAAGATATCAAAATATCTGACAGAAATGACAGTATCTTTTGACTGCATTGTCGTAAAAGCTTACATTTCGTGCTCTACCAAGGGGTTGTAGACATCAGTATGTGACATAACTTTCAACTTGATGCGTCTACCCGTTCCTGGGAAAGAAGATTCTTAACAGACGGAAAGACGTATAGTCGAATGCAAATGTCAAAAGAATCGTGTTATATAATTACAAATTAACAAATTTCGGACTTTTTTCCTTTTCTTGTGCTGTGGAACCTTGACTCCTGTCAAATATGTTTCAAGGTCAACGGGAAGTACCCTAGAGGTTTTGATGGGTGTGTTTGCGAGTATCAAAACATATGACATATATGGCTGTATCTTTTGATTCCATTGACGTAGAAGTTTACATCTTTTACATCACTAAGGGAAGGTGGATTTTAATATCTGACATAAATTTTAAATTGATACGTGTACCCGTTCCTGGGAAAAATGGGTCTTAACAGCTGGAGAGACGAACCACCGGTCGGACAGTAAGTGATCCTATACGGATTCCATTTCTTGCCGATTTAGATACGGTACCCTAAAAACATACACTCAACGTCATGAGCTGATGACTCCTGGCGTCTTTTCATTTCACTGAGTTTTCGCTTCCAGCTTCTGTTTGTATCGGCAGTGTACACGAAGGCAGTTTCGCTCTGCGCACTGCAGGCGGTAGTAGCAGCACGTGTTGGCGGTGGCTGCCAGCCTCGGCTTGGACCATCTCCAATATGTCGCACGTATTTCCTCCAGAATGGACAGAGCTACGAGTCTTCTTCCAGAGATAAAGAAATTTAGATAGATTAGTATATTTCATATGACGTAATGTGTGGTATAAAACGCACCAAACCTAAACTGGCCAGAGACAATATTTCCTCTGCAAACTTTTGAAAATATGCGCGGTGTTAAACCTTATTTTGATGTATCACAGCAACTACGGGCAATAACGAAAAGAAAAGTTCGTTATCGGACTGTGATGTGTGGCTATAACACAAGGATTTTCTTGTGATGTATGGCTATAAGACGTGTATTTTCTTTATTCTTTATTTTCTTTTTTTTAAATTAATAGTTTCCTAAAAATCGAAGTAGGAGTGCGTAGCGGAGAACATGCGCGAATTCCAAAAAACCGGTTTTTATTTTTTTAAGCGAAAATTAAATACAGAGACTGAATTTTTCTTTGCTTCATCTACGAGGGCAATCCCAAAAGTATGGTCTCCTATTTTTTATACGTACATAGACCTGTTTATTTCTACTATGGTTTACATCAGTTTACAGCTTGAACATTTAGCTATTCTTCGACATAATCGCCATTTCTGTCGATGAATTTTTGTAACGCTATGGCAGTTTTTGTATGCCCATGTCATATCACCTCGCCGCCATGCTGTTCAGAAAGTTATGAACCTCTTCTTTCACCTCGTCGTCGGAGCTGAATCGCTTTCCAACCAAATGTTATTTTAACCTAGGGAACAGTTGACATTCACTGGGTGCCAAGTCAGGACTGTAGAGTGGTTGGGTGATTACGTTCCACTGAAACTGCTGCAGGTTTGCCGAGCGATGTGTGGGCGAGGGTTGTCATAGAGAATGTGTACGCCCCGGCTCAACATTCGTCTTCATCGGTTTTGCATTGCCCGTTTGAGTTTTTTCAGAGTCTCACAGTACCTGTCAGCGTTAATTGTGGTCCCAGCGATTCAGCTCTGACGACGACGTGAAAGAAGAGGTTCATAACTTCCTGAACAGCATAGCGGCGAGATGGTATGACATGCGCATACAAAAACTTCCACAGCGTCTACAAAAATGCATCGACAAAAATGGTGATTATGTCGAAAATGTAAATGTTCAAACCGTAAACTGATGCAAACCACTGTAGAAATAAACAGGTCTATGTACTTAAAAAAAAGGAGACCTTACTTTTGGGAGTGTAGCCCTGGATGAAAGTGAAACATGGACGATAAATAGTTTGGACAAGAACAGAATAGAAGCATTCGAAATGTGGTGCTACAGAAGAATGTTGAAGATTAGATGGGTAGATCACATAACTAATGAGGAGGTATTGAATAGAAACGGGGAGAAGAGGAGTTTGTGGCACAACTTGACTAGAAGAAGGGATCGGTTGGTAGGACATGTTCTGAGGCATCAAGGGCTCACCAATTTAGTATTGTAGGGCAGCGTGGAGGGTAAAAATCGTAGAGGGAGACCAAGAGATGAATTCACAAAGCAGATTCAGAAGGATGCAGGTTCTGTAGGTACTGGGAGATGAAGAAGCTTGCGCAGGATAGAGTAGAATGGAGAGCTGCGTCAAACCGGTGTCAGGATTGAAGAACACAACAACAGCAACAACACTAACAACTTTTGGGATTATCCCCGTACAAAAACAATTCTCTTACGCGAATCGGATATCCTGAAATGTCACTCCCCGTGTATCGTACGATTCGAGCTGCGTGGATCGACCAGCAACACTGTGGTTATGGGTACCCAGAGGGAGGGGGAAGCTTACCACACCTCGCGCGCCCAAAGACCACTCTATTTAATTAAAAGCTCTGTGGACAGGAGCCACTCCCTATCAGCCTTCGAAGATCCGTAGGGAGAGTAAATAGAGTGGCTTTCCAGAACTGAGCCGCTGGGAGCAGGTGTACTGAGCCGGACACTGGATCTCATGTTGCGGCATCCTGTATTAACCGGACCAATCCACGCGCTCTGGGCTCATGAAGTCTGTCTAAAAAGAGGTGGTGTAATAAAACGAGTCACGCGACCGGAAGGAAGCCCACTGGCTGTTCTAAAAAATATCTGTAAGTGGGTGTTCGAGATGCGGTTTCCTAGAAAGTCCGGTCATGGGAAAGCAGCCCAATGGGCAACGTAAGAAAATATCTGGGAAGTGGGAGTTTGGAGCTCGGCTTTCTCAGGAATGTATTAGTCAGACAGAAGCCTCATGGGCAGTTTGTAAAACACTTGTCAGTTGTGGCACTGGATAACTGTTTTAAATAAATATCTCAGTGGCCAATGTTCAATGAAACGTTCTGACTGGTGGAGAGCTCTTTTGTGTGGGAGCATGGAAGAATGGTAGTAACGTTTTGGCTCTGTGGAGGAGAAAAGGGAAGTGGATACTGTGGGTGAAGATACGGAAGCAGACACCCTGGGCTGGGAGACGTGAAAAAGCGGACGTTCTGACTGCTGAGGTGCGGCGGAAGCCTCACTTGTATTTCTGAGATTCAGACGAACACACGTCGAATGAATCATTAGTGGCCGTCAGGAGTTGGCGCATACAAACTCAGTGCTCCTACTCAACTCTGGTGGTATTATCTGGCACTGTAAGCTAACAGGGGAGGATATCAGTTGGGCGCTTTATGGACCCGTTGCACCAAACTGTACTAGGTTTTGTGATTTAACAAGTGATCAGAGATTCGAGGGCCCATCCAAGACGGAGCAGCCTCTGTCTTTGGCATTCAGATTTCATATGACTTTATGGCATGATTGGGCTAAGCACTGCACATTCGTCCGCAGTTATGTGTTTTCGAGGATGACCTGTCGAGACGATGGTTAGTTTCGAGCGACTTGGTCCTTGTAGACTTTGCCAAAACAATCTACCTCTGATTTAAGAGCGTTGCAATCTTCAAAATTGGTGGCACCTATCACTTTGCAACTTAATGCTCAAGTAAATGTGTAATTATAGGATTCTTGATTGCTTGTTTGCTTATGAGCAATGGTTGTAACAAATTAGTATTAAATTGAGCCAATCTTTTTAATTCAGATGTTAGATCAAACCCCCTTATAGTTATTAAACGAAGATCCAACACCTCGTCATTATACTCTGTAAGTAGGCTGTTTAGGTTTTTTATTGGTAACGCCACATAGCGCTCTGTATGAAGATCACTGGCTGTGCTGTGTGCAGTCTGTGACTGGTTGGCATTGTTGTAATACTCGCCATTGTAGCGTTGTGGAGTTGGCTGTTAACAGCACGTAGCGTCGCGCAGTTGGAGGTGAGCCGCCAGCACTGGTGGATGTGGGGAGAGAGATGGTGGAGTTTTGAAATTTGTAAGACTGGATGTCATGAACTGCTATATACGTTATGACTTTTGAACACTATTAAGGTAATGACATTGTTTGTTCTCTATCAAAATCTTTCATTTGTTGCATTAATTGCAATAATAACGTATTTGTGTCTGGAATCTGTTCTTGTATGCTTTTCAGTAGTGCATTTGCACCGCCAACATTCACATTTTGACCAGCAGAAAATGTGTCTTGACTTATTTGAGAAAACGGTGAGGACCCAAAACCTGAATCTACAGTATTTGCAAGATTGTGTCCTGTCATTTCGGAATCCTAAGGCAAGTTGTTGCCGACCGATCGATCGATAATGCTTCCCTGTTCACTAAATGTTTCACTGCCTACACCATTATTTGCAGCCCGCTCAATTTCCCTATGCACAATTACCAAATTACTACTTTGAACATTAGTTAATTCATTACATGGTGGCGCTAACACACTGCTTTCGTCTTCACTGTCATTTCTCAGTTTACTTTGGAGCCTAGTATTAGGTTTTTCACACGCCATTATTGTCACAATATTTCACACGACAACACAAAAAAACACAATTTGAAGAGCAAAAATAAGAGAACACATTAACATAGCACTGAAAATAATATCTAGTTAATTGCCAGCACAGCTTGGTGCAAATCTACATGCATGCCACAACTGTTTTACTGTACAACCATGAAAGACTGCAACTACAAAGGAGATTCTCTCTACAATTACGCGCTAGCAATAAACAGTAGCTAAACTAAGATTCCAGTGAGGTATCCTCGGCTAAGGGTCGACATATGAAACGTCCCCATAGAAAAATTATACAAGACTGTGCTTAAACTGACACACAGTATTTTTAGCGCAACGCAATCTGACTTTCAAAAATCCCTACAATAGAATGGCCCTGACTGACATTAACCTATACCTTGCACAAATCACTTACCTCGCCAAAAATCTTCGTTACTCGAACTACTGCAATACAGCGAGCGCCACTACTGCCAGCTAAATAAAAGATTCAAACTACGGAAGGCACTAACTACTGATAGGCATAGTTAGCAAATGAAAGATTTTGATAGAGAACAAACAATGTATTTACCTTAATAGTGTTCAAAAATCATAATGTATATAGCAGTTCATGACATCCAGTCTTACAAATTTCAAAACTCCACCATCTCTCCCCCCACATCCACCACTGCTGGCGGCTCACCTCCAACTGCGCAACGCTACGCGCTGTTAACAGCCAACTGCACAACGCTACAATGGCGAATATTACAACAATGCCAACCAGCCACAGACTGCACACACCACAGCCAGTGATCTTCATACAGAGCGCTACGTGGCGTTACCAATAAAAAACCTAAACAGCCTACTTACAACTCGTATCGGTGAATCCATTGCACAACAGCCTCATTTACATATCTGATTTCATGGGGGACGGGGGGCAGGGGGGCGGCATGTTTCTCTGTCGGTTCGGTCAGTGCAGATCACTTTTGAAACCAAAAGGCATCGCTGTTCGGTTGGTATCATACAGCACATGCTCAGTAAATCGTACGTAAGTGAATGTCTTGCAGCACTGTCCAGCGAGGTGTGTTCTCTCCACGGCTGCCAGAGAGAGTCCCTCGCTGCGCAGTGCCCAGTTTAGAGCAAGCCTCGCCCCTTTAGCGTGCACTCTCTATGCTGCCAATCACCGCACCTTTTACAAACGGAACACCTCCCACTCTACGAGTCATGAAGCTGTCAGCCAACCGCCTTTAGCTCATACCCAGTTCGGTAGAAACTTCTGGAACAAATTGTAACGTCTCCTATGGCTACAAACTCAGCCAAACAGATTCCATCCGCTGTCTTGTGGTTGGAATTCGCCTCGGCTTCTAGCGCGAGAACTTCTGAGACCATTATCTCGCATCTGCAGCAGGCATTCTTCACACACACCTCCGTGCTAAAAAGGCTGATGACTGCGCTTATAAGCTGCTACCTCTACAATCTTAAGCTTTCACTATCGCCTCCCCCCTACCCCCCCCCCCCCCCCCCCACTATCTAAGCAACGATAAGGCCGCTCCACGAGCAGCCCGTTCCACCGGCTTCTCAACTGCGCGGCAGTCCTAGGCAGTAAGCTCTCCCATGGTCCCATTCACATGAAGTAACACTACGTTCTAGGTAAAACGTATTGCCAAAGCTGATGATGATGAGTATGCACCCGGTAGAGTCCACCAATATATACTGACCTGAGATGTAGAAATTACTATTACTCTAGACCCTTGCCAATCCAGCCATCCCTTGCGTGTGTGAGTGCTGGATTAGTGAAGGCGCCAGATTATTGAGTCTAAATTTAAGCACATAGGGAGTATTCTTTGTTAAGTCCAAAGATAAATTCAATTTCATAGAATATTTCGTCCTTAAGTATGCACATATACAGTAGTATCGCTTACTATGAAACACGTCTCATACCTTTAGTTGTCACAATGACAATGCACGACGGCAGTATCACACAATGACTTCACAAGCGTTAAATAGGTACTGCCAAATCTGGTTGTAGAATAATGTATTCCAGGAAGACGTCTCCAGTTTCAGCCCCAGCAGTGCGAGATATCGTCTTGTCCTCTTCTACATCACTTTCATAATAACTTTCCTGTTCGCTTCTGATTATCTCTTCGTCTGTTAAAATCTGTTTATAAAATGATGCTCGTCCACCAACGTACTCAGCAACAAATGCTTTCTGCGAAGAACCTCAGTTCAGCTTACCTCTAATTTCGAGTTTCCGCTTGAGGTCTGGCGTAACCTGTTTCCTTCCTTTTGGAAGCCTCGATACTGAACCATAAAGAATGTCACAATTTCAAACATGCATAGCATTATATACTAAAATGATATCAGTTCTTTCAGACATACCCGAAAAAACAGATACCATCGGTGACCATGCAGCTCGTTAGAATGAAATTACAATGAAATGAACTTCCTTAGCTGCTTACAGGCGTCGACATATGTCAACGGGGATAGATGAAAATGTGTGCCCCGACTCGGACTCGAACCCGGCATCTCCTGCTTACGACGCTCTATCCGCCAACCGAGGGGACAGTGGATAGCGCGACTGCAGGGATTTACCTCTGGCACGCATCCCATGTTGAGAATGTGGGTTTCACGGCAGGGGTGCCAGAGATAAATCCTTGCAGTCACGCTATCCTCTGTGTCCTCGGTGGCTCAGATGGATAGAGCGTCTGACATGTAAGCAGGAGATCCCGGATTCGAGTCCTGGACGGGGCACACATTTTCATCTGTCCCCGTTGACGTATGTCAACGCATGTAAGCGGCTAAAAGTGTTCATTTCATTGTAATACATAGCATTGTTTAGCATTCAAATTAACAACATACTGCACATGAAAATTCATTACTATATGCGCCATTTCTACTTAAGCGAGTAGAGGCTATTGTGTTTAGTATTAACTTCATGTAAGTGGTGCATTTTCATACAGTTTAATTCGCTTAATATACTGGTCATCCCCATGAACCATGGACTTTGCCATTGGTGGGGAGGCTTGCGTGCCTCAGCGATACAGATGGCCGTACCGTAGGTGCAACCACAATGGAGGGGTATCTGGTGAGAGACCAGACAAACGTGTGGTTCCTGAAGAGGGGCAGCAGCCTTTTCAATAGTTGCAGGGGCAACAGTCTGGATGATTGACTGACCTGGACCTGCAACATTAACCAAAACGGCCTTGCTGTGCTGGTACTGCGAACGGCTGAAAGCAACGGGAAACTACGGCCGTAATTTTTCCCGAGGGCATGCAGCTTTACTGTACGGATAAATGATGATGGCGTCCTCTTGGGTAAAATATTCCAGGGAAAATAGTCCCACATTCGTACCTCCGGGCGGGGACTACTCAAGAGGACGTCGTTATCAGAAGAAAGAAAACTGGCGTCCTACGGATCGGAGCGTGGAATGTCAGATCCCTTAACCGGGCAGGTAGGTTAGAAAACTTAAAAAGGGAAATGGAGAGGTTAGAGTTAGATATAGTGGGAATTAGTGAAGTTCGGTGGCAGAAGGAACAAGACTTTTGGCCAGATGAATACAGGATTACAAACACAAAATCAAATAGGAGTAATGCAGGAGTCGGTTTAATAATGAATACGAAAATAGGAATGCGGTTAAGCTACTGCAAACAGCATAGTGAACGCATTATTGTGGCCAAGATAGATACCAAGCCCACGCGTACTACATTAGTACAAGTTTATATGCCAACTAGCTCTGCAGATGATGAAGAAATTGAAGAAATGTATGATGAAATAAAAGAAATTATTCAGATAGGGAAGGGTGACGAAAAGGTAATAGTCATGGGTGACTGGAATTCGGTAGTAGGAAAAGGGAGAGAAGGGGAAACGTAGTAGGTGAATATGGACTGGGGCTAAGAAATTAAAGAGGAAGCCGCCTGGTAGAATTTTGCACAGAGCACTTAATCATAGCTAACACTTGCTTTAAGAATAATGAAAGAAGGTTGTATACATAGAAGAACCCTGGAGATACTAAAAGGTATCAGATAGATTATATAATGATAAGACAGAGATTTAGGAACCAGGTTTTAAATTGTAAGACATTTCCAGGGGCAGATGTGGACTCTGACCACAATCTACTGGTTATGAACTGTAGATTAAAACTGAAGAAACTGCAAAAAGGTGAGAATTTAAGGAGATGGGACCTGGATAAACTGAAAGAACCAGATATCGTACAGAATTTCAGGGTGAGCAAAAGAGAAAAAATGACAGGGATTGAGGAGCGAAATACAGTAGAAGAAAAATGGGTAGCTCTGAGGGATGAAGTAGTGAAGGCAGCAGAGAATCAAGTAGGTAAAAAAGACGAGGGCTAGTAGAACTCCTTGGGTAACAGAAGATATATTGAACTTAATTGACGAAAGGAGAAAAAATAAAAACGCAGTAAATGAAGCAGGCAAAAAGGAATACAGACGTCTCAAAACTGAGATCGACAGGAAGTGCAAAATGGCTAAGCAGGGATGGCTAGAGGATAAATGTAAGGATATAGAGGCTTATCTCACTATCGGTAAGATAGATACTGCGTACAGGAAAATGAGAGAGACCTTTGGAGAAAAGAGAACCACTTTTAAGAATATCAAGAGCTCAGATGGAAACCCAGTTCTAACCAAAGAAGGGAAAGCAGAAAGGTGGAAGGAGTATATAGAGGGTCTATACAAGGGCGATGTACTTGAGGACAATATTATGGAAATGGAAGAGGATGTAGATGTAGATGAAATGGGAGATACGATACCGCGTGAAGAGTTTGACAGAGCACTGAAAGACCTGTGTCGAAACAAGGCCCGGGAATAGACAACATTCCATTAGAACTACTGACGGCCTTGGAAGAGCCAGTCCTGACAAACCTCTACCATCTGGTGAGCAAGATGTATGAGACAGGCGAAATACCCTCAGACTACAAGAAGAATATAATAATTCCAATCCCAAAGAAAACAGGTGTTGACAGATGTGAAAATTACCGAACTATCAGTTTAATAAGTCACAGCTGGAAAATACTAACGCGAATTCTTTAACAGACGAATGGAAAGCTAGTAGAAGCAGACCTCGGGGAAGATCAATTTGGATTCCGTAGAAATATTGGAACACGTGAGGCAATACGACCTTACGAATTATCTTAGAAGAAAGATTAAGGAAAGGCGAACCTACGTTTCTAGCATTTGTAGACTTAGAGAAAGCTGGAATACTCTCTTTCAAATTCTAAAGGTGGCAAGGGTAAAATACAGAGAGCGAACGGCTATTTACAATTTGTACAGAAACCAAATGGCAGTTATAAGAGTCGAGGGGCATGAAAGGGAAGCATTGGTTGGGATGGGAGTGAGGCAGGGTTGTAGCCTCTCCCCGATCTTCAATCTGTATATTGAGTATGCAGTGAAGGAAACAAAAGAAAAATTCGGAGTAGGTATTAAAATCCATGGACAAGAAATAAAAACTTTGAGGTTCGCCGATGACATTGTAATTCTATCAGAGACAGCAAAGGACTTGGAAGAGCAGTTGAACAGAATGGACAGTGTTTTTAAAGGAGGATATAACATGAACATAAACAAAAGCAAAACGAAGATAGTGGAATGTAGTCGAATTAAGTCGGCTGATGCTGAGGGAATTAGATTAGGAAATGAAACACTTAAAGTAGTAAAGGAGTTCTGCTATTTGGGGAGCAAAATAACTGATGATGGTCGAAGTAGAGAAGATATAAAATGTAGAATGGCAATGGCAAGGAAAGCGTTTCTGAAGAAGAGAAATTTGTTAACATCGAGTATAGATTTAAGTGTCAGTAAGTCGTTTCTGAAAGTCCATACAAAGTATGGAGTGTAGCCATATATGGAAGTGAAACATGGACGATAAATAGTTTGGACAAGAAGAGAATGGAAGCTTTCGAAATGTGGTGCTACAGAAGAATGCTGAGGATTAGATGGCTAAATCACATAACTAATGATGAAGTATTGAATAGAATTGGGGAGAAGAGAAGTTTGTGGCACAACTTGACAAAAAGAAGGGACCGGTTAGACGGACATGTTCTGAGGCATCAAGGGATCACAAATTTAGTACTGGAGGACAGCGTGGAGGGTAAAAATCGTAGAGGGAGACCAAGAGATGAATACACTAAGCAGATTCAGAAGTATGTGGGTTGCAGTAAGTACTGGGAGATGAAGAAGCTTGCACAGGATAGGGTAGCATGGAGAGCTGCATCAAACCAGTCTCAGGACTGAAGACCACAACAACAACAATATACTGGTTTCTTAGCACATGCCATAGACCTTTGTTTGCACTGCAAGTCGTACAGTTATTTAATGAAATGGCAGTTTAAATCAGTATAATACTTTTGGATATTATTTACTTTCAATGGCGGTGTTCTTAACATCGAAAGCTATTGTTTGAGTTGTTTATATTTAGATTAATAATTTAATTTTTAAATTATGTCATTTCTGTTATGGGAAGATCCAAATAAAAGGTATGGTTCAAATGGCTCTGAGCACTATACGGCTTAACTTCTGAGGTCATCAGTCGCCTAGAACTTAGAACTACTTAAACCTAACTAACCTAAGGACATCACACACATCCATGCCCGAGGCAGGATTTGAAACTGCTATCGTAGCGGGCGCTCGGTTCCAGACTGTAGCGCCCAGAACCGCACGGCCACTCAGGCCGGCAAACAAAAGGAGTGTGACCGCATTATTGGCCGTGCAGGGTGACATGATTGTGGAGAGACATGGAGTCATAACATACTTTTTGCCGTAGGACTTATATGGAACGGATGGAGTCCTGACAGATGCGAACGGTTTTCCGAAATGCAACGTTGAGCTCGCTGGAGAAACTTTGCGAAATATTGTTGATCTAGAGCTTTTCCCTTTTATTCCATTTTTTTTAAATGAAGTGCTGTATATGTTACGAAATAAATACATGTTTTTGTAATCAGAATAAGTAACAAAGTAAAACAGCATTTGTGCCAGTGATGAACTATCATCTTTTATCATAACAGAAAATCATAAAATATTGATGATTCACAACGTTTCACAGAAATACTTACAGAATTATCCTCTTTATAACGACCTAAGAAAATTGAGAAATTCGGAGAACCATTCTGATTTCTTTAAGAAAATAACAAAAATTTGAAATTCTCTATATTATGTTTGTGATGTCAGTAAGACTGTCAGGCGAAATTTTGTGCATTCATAGAAACATCATCGGACTGCAAATCTGAAAGGAATGTAAAAAATCACTAAGCGTGGAAACCTTAAAAGTAAACTGATTGAAATCGTTGCCGCATAACAGTGCGTGCTACTCAGCTCTGCATTAAATGGTAAGTCCCAGACACATCTAAGTCTCCCCACAGATTCTACACAACCTCCGGGCGATAAATCTTCTTCACAATTTGTCTGAACATTGCTACATGTACAAACAATGCCTGAAAGTGGTACATGTCTTGTATTTCCTTAGTTAAGACCCCGTTCCCCTTCTCATGTGAAAACTTTGTTGGTCAGATACACTGGTAATTCGGAATATTTAATTACAGTACCAGTTTTCTGTCTATGCCACTAATCTAAGTAGCAAAATAGATTTAAATGAAATTAGCAAATTAAGTATGTACATTCAGCAGAATATACTGGATGGTATATTTACACTGTAAGATAAATCAGTGGGCAGTTTGAAGTCTCTGGTATTATTCCAATTTCATTACGTTTTTTGTATGAAGAAATATCTCAGCCAGTTGCAATAAATGGAAATGATAGCTGTTTCTAAGTATTTCTAAGTAGATGGCTACTCGTCGCACGTCTTATGTGGGCAGTGACGAAGACACGGCTGTTTTATATATATATATATATATATATATATATATATATATACACTCCTGGAAATTGAAATAAGAACACCGTGAATTCATTGTCCCAGGAAGGGGAAACTTTATTGACACATTCCTGGGGTCAGATACATCACATGATCACACTGACAGAACCACAGGCACATAGACACAGGCAACAGAGCATGCACAATGTCGGCACTAGTACAGTGTATATCCACCTTTCGCAGCAATGCAGGCTGCTATTCTCCCATGGAGACGATCGTAGAGATGCTGGATGTAGTCCTATGGAACGGCTTGCCATGCCATTTCCACCTGGCGCCTCAGTTGGACCAGCGTTCGTGCTGGACGTGCAGACCGCGTGAGACGAAGCTTCATCCAGTCCCAAACATGATCAATGGGGGACAGATCCGGAGATCTTGCTGGCCAGGGTAGTTGACTTACACCTTCTAGAGCACGTTGGGTGGCACGGGATACATTCGGACGTGCATTGTCCTGTTGGAACAGCAAGTTCCCTTGCCGGTCTAGGAATGGTAGAACGATGGGTTCGATGACGGTTTGGATGTACCGTGCACTATTCAGTGTCCCCTCGACGATCACCAGAGGTGTACGGCCAGTTTAGGAGATCGCTCCCCACACCATGATGCCGGGTGTTGGCCCTGTGTGCCTCGGTCGTATGCAGTCCTGATTGTGGCGCTCACCTGCACGGCGCCAAACACGCATACGACCATCATTGGCACCAAGGCAGAAGCGACTCTCATCGCTGAAGACGACACGTCTCCATTCGTCCCTCCATTCACGCCTGTCGCGACACCACTGGAGGCGGGCTGCACGATGTTGGGGCTTGAGCGGAAGACGGCCTAACGGTGTGCGGGACCGTAGCCCAGCTTCATGGAGACGGTTGCGAATGGTCCTCGCCGATACCCCAGGAGCAACAGTGTCCGTAATTTGCTGGGAAGTGGCGGTGCGGTCCCCTACGGCACTGCGTAGGATCCTACGGTCTTGGCGTGCATCTGTGCGTCGCTGCGGTCCGGTCCCAGGTCGACGGGCACGTGCACCTTCCACCGACCACTGGCGACAACATCGATGTACTGTGGAGACCTCACGCCCCACGTGTTGAGCAATTCGGCGGTACGTCCACCCGGCCTCCCGCGTGCCCACTATGCGCCCTCGCTCAAAGTCCGTCAACTGCACATACGGTTCACGTCCACGCTGTCGCGGCATGCTACCAGTGTTAAAGACTGCGATGGAGCTCCGTATGCCACGGCAAACTGGCTGACACTGACGGCGGCGGTGCACAAATGCTGCGCAGCTAGCGCCATTCGGCGGCCAACACCGCGGTTCCTGGTGTGTCCGCTGTGCCGTGCGTGTGATCATTGCTTGTACAGCCCTCTCGATTTCCAGGAGTATATATATATATATATATATATATATATATATATATATATATATATATATATATATAAGATTTTAATTCTGACTTCAGCACCTCCAGAGTCTCATCACTCATTCAACAAAGGTGTGTTATGCTGTATCATTAATGACTTCTTTGTCAAGGTGCCATTAAACTGAAGCCAAACAAGAAATCAACGAGTTGTCTAATACCTTCCCCATCTGTACTTATCTAACATAGGTAGTGTATCTGTCAAGGTACATCAGAATTCTGCAACAAGTAAATGTTATGATAACTTAATGTCTTCGTACGAGATCTGTGAGGAGTAAGAACATAATTCTCAGTCAATACATTTTTATTTAAAAATTTATTCCTAATTCTAGAGTCTATTGTTCGGCGTAAGTGTGACTTTAATAGCAACACTACTAATGCAGCTGAATATAATACGTGGAAAAATGTAACCTAAAACTTTTAATTACTGGATGCTATGTTTCAGATGTTGGGCGATCTCTAAATAACAAGTGAGTGTTCTTGAGGTAACATCAGTAAACATTAAAATACATCCACTGACAAGATTCTGTATAGTGAATTAGTCTGTACTAAACTAACTTATAATCCGTACTAAGACACAAATTTCGTAAAATATTAAGTTGGTGGGCAGAATCAAGACAAGAATTTAGTTTTGCAATTTCTCTCTGAGAAGAAACTCATCGCAAACATATCAGCATAAGGCCAAGACAGAACTGAAAAGTAAGTTCACTACATGCCTCAAGAACTGACATGCACTCCTTGCTAACTGACAACATGCTGTCGGTATGTAGATCGCATCCTTGATGGGTAGCCAATAATTCGAAAAATACACATTTCGACATTGTTTGAATAATCTGAAAGAGAGCGAAGTGCAAGAGACAGTCGAAAATGTTGTTGCCAGAAACAGGCATTCAAATTACCGAAAAATATTTGGCTCCCGTGGATGAGGGCAACAGAGTTCGGAATTTAATTAACGGATTCCCCGTCTGCTATCGCATTCAAAGGCAGGCGCGAGGTGGTTCCAAATAAAAGATATCTGATCGCTAGGCGGTGAAATTTTGAGTCTTCACATCGCGACACGTCTCCAATGAAGAACATCATCAAACCAGCAAGTCGGTTCTTCACAGCGCATTCGCCGGTAATATCTTTACACGTGCATCACCGAGGTTATTCCACGAAAACTTTGGCTGCGTCAGTTTATGATACGCTCACTTCAAGTCTTCTAAGTACAATTACTGGGGAAAATGCATGTAATCACAGGTTTGGAGTACTGCTTCTTGATCTGAGCTTGAGAGAAAGTGCATTCATCTACAGGATAGAGAAAAGCAGTCCATATAAAGTACATAAAATGGCGCTCCAGTTGTCACATCTCCGTCAGGATGCTAATTATGGACTCATAAGCAGACCCGGATTTTCTGTAATTACATATCACATTCCTTTGTATGTAGTTACAAGAACAATGAAAATACCGAAGAATTACACTGAAGGGGCCCTTTTTTTAAAGTTTTATAATACATATTTTTCATATTCACACTATACTGCATAATTTTACATAGTTTAATGTTATTGTGGAGCAATTAAACATTTTCGTGAGTCCTATACACACGTGTTAAACAGCAAGAAAGGAAAGCGTTTCCTTGCTCTCAATCGCTACATAACGTGTTAACAGCCAGTTGCATTTAAATTAAACATGGCATGGGGTACGTTCTTTATTGTCATCAAAAAACTGTTCAAATGTGTGTGAGTTCCTAAGGGACCAAACTGCTTAGTTCATAGGTCCCTAGACTTACACACTACTTAAACTAACTTACACTAAGAACAACACACACACGCCCATGCCCGATGTAGGACTCGAACCTCGGGCAGAAGGGGTCGCAAACTCCGTGACAGGGCGCCTCAAACCGCCCGGCTACTCCGCTGGGCTTGTCATCAGAACTGAAAATATGGATTTCTATTGACAGTGCTTTAACCATTGATGGTAACGTAGTCCATTCCCATACTTTTGATCAATGTATAGGGTGTACGATGAAATCTCAAACTAAACAACATTTACGAACAATCTACATATTAGGATTAAACAACGGATTTTAAAAAAAGAAAAAGAAAGAAAAAAATGAAAGAAAGAAAGAAAGAAAAGAAAGAAAAAAAACCTCTACTTACACATTTGAAGGGCAGTCTACATCATCTAATAGTGAATTTTACAAAGGACTGTGTTTTGAATTGGTTGCAGGGAACATACGCTGGAACAAACTTTAGGTACATGAATTTGAGAAATCCCATTAAAAATCTATACGAATTCTGCACAAATTGATTCAAAAACATAATGTATGTAAGAAAATACGGACGATATTAGTTCCCTTTGTGATGGAGCATTAATAAAGATAAATAAATCGAAACATGTTTCTAATAAATATTTCGTTATTGGCCTCCTGATGTATAGCGTTATCGATACTGTACTACAAATCTTCAAAGATCGAACGTGTTAGAAAAGTCTTTCATGCAGTGCCATATAATTCATTTTTATTGATAATAACCTATAACTGTGTTGAATGTGGGCTGTTTGACTTCCTTGACTGGTTTGAACTGTAAAATCGATAGAGCTGAAACAATGGAAGATCAAGATCATTATAACTTTAACAAGTTTACGTGACATAGAGCAAATGGTGATGTAAACCGTTAAATATCGTTACAGACATTTTGTTGTATGTAACCTGAGTGTTAGTAAAGGCGTTCCTGGCAACCATCTATTTTTTTTTTTCTCTCACTATCGTCGTAATATTTGACCTATACATTCGTAATACTATGAGAAATTTGATTTTCCAGTTCTAATGGGAGCTTTCAAAGGAAAGAAAGGGGTGATAATCGGAATTAATCAGATAAATGACAAGTCTGTCGTCTGATGAGGAGCGTCTTCTTATATGATAAGATCTCTCACTGATTAAAATGGCATTACGGTGACTTAGACATCCTGTGTAGTTTTAGATTCAGACTGATTGTAATCAAGTAATTGAATGCCCTTGTGGCGCAGCTAAATTTTCCATTTCTTCCACAGAAATGTATTTTAATATTAATTCACATTCAATAGACAAATTTTTCGATATACGAGCAACTAATTGCCTTGTTGTGCAACAGGGCGCAAAGAAAAATTCTACGTTTTAATGTCTTACCTTCCTCAGTAACTCATGACCATTACAAAAAAATAAAAATGGTGTATTGCACTGTCTTGTGAAGTCCACGTTAAACTGTAGGTAACTACTTAAACAAAGTTCAGGTTTTGGCAGAGGTTAACTCCTAACCATCTCCTATAGGGCCATGCCAAGTAAAACATTGTGGCGATCAAAACAACCTTCAGGTTGGTAACATCTTCGCTTTTACCTTATTATCAGAAGCAGACATAGGGAAGATCACTTGCCCCAGAAATGTAGAAACACACAGGACAATAATGACGCTACGACGTATCGTATAAGATACACCAAAGGACGGCAAATGTACGTATGTTGCATTTATAGATTTAGAGAAAGGTTTTGGTAATGCTTAAAATAGCAGGGATAAAATACAGGGAGAGAAAAATCTACAACTTATTTACATAAAACAGACAGTCGTTACAAAGTCCGAAAGATGTGTAAGACAAGCAGTAATTGAGACGGAATGGGGCTTGGTCGCAGTTTGCCCTCGACGTTATTTGATCCGTATATTGAGCAAGAAGAATCAGAAATCCGACAAGGGAATTGTACTTCCTGAAGAAGAAAAAACTTCCATGCTTGCCGATGATATTGGAGTTCTGTTAGAGATGGCAAAGGACTTGCAAGAGTAGATGAGCAGAAAGGACAGCATCTTCGTAAGAACGTCAACAAAAGTAAACAAAAGTCGAAGTAAATCAGGGGATGCCGTGGGATTTAGAGCAGGAATTGAGACGCTCAAAGTAGAGGAGAATTTCGCTATCTGGGCAGTAAATTACAATGACCAGAGTAGGAAATATATAGAATACAGACTCGCAGTTGTAAGAAAGAGCGCTCCTGAGATATTTATTAACACGTCTTTTTTTGAGTCACCAGTCTTCTGACTGGTTTGATGCGGCCCGCCACGAATTCCTCTACTGCGCCAACCTCTTCACCTCAGAGTAGCACTTGCAACCTACGTCCTCATTTGTTTGTTGGATGTATTCCACTCTCTGTCCTCCTCTACTGTTTTTGCCCTCCACAGTTCCTTCTAGTACCATGGAAGTCATTCTCTGATGTCTTAACGAATGTCTTACTTGATCTTAGCTCCTCCAAAGTTCACTTAAGTTCTGATTCTAGTACTTGATACCCTATCTCTTCTTAATCGACTCCTGTTTATTCTTCTGTCACATCAAAAAAAAAAAAAAAATCTTCCCCCTCAAAGAGTCATTCAGTGTACTCTTTCCACCTACCCGCATTTAACAGTGAAATTCCCGTTTCACTTTTAATGCTAGCACCCTTGCTTGTAATTTCATCAAAGATTGTTTTGACTTAAATATATGCTTTTGTCGTGTCTCTGATTAAACCAGCAGTTGACGTTGTTCCAACTCGACAGCTGCACGACAGCACATACTAAGTGAAAAGGTTCCCGGTCGTTGGACTGGACAGAATGCTGCTGTATGGCTTGCCAGATCTCCTGATTTTACTCCTCTTGATTTGTTTGTGGGCAGGCCATACAATATGCGCTGTCTCATCGCCACATCATGCAAAGGTGTATCATCCAACGCACTTTCATCTGTTCATCTATCTCTCGAACAGTAAATGCAATGTGCCTTGCAGTCGATGGTAAACAAAGTGTAAAACTGCGTTTCGATGAGAAAATTATTTATTTTGTGGGTATCATATCGTCAGTCATACTCAATAAACTGTTTACCTTGTTTAAAATGTATTCCCTCTAATTACAATCCATAGTGCTTTTTGTAGACACTTATGTCGCCAGTCATTGTTACTTAACTATTTACTTTGTTTAAAGTGTGTTCCGTACAATTACAATTTCGAGTGCTTTTGCAGACACATTTGTCCGAAAGCAGGTGGTTTACTTTAAGAGGCATCCAGGCGTCTCGGGATAAAGACAGGTCAGGTATTATTTTTTTTATTTCAATTGTAAGAAAGTTAATATAGTAGTTACTTTTTTCGCCTGAATACTGTTGTTTATCAGTATGAAGCATAAATGACCGACGTTTGTATTTGGGTTTCGACAAATAAGCAGCAATGGGGAGGAGTTAAATGGAAAACTGCATGACGAAACTGTTTATAGAAAAACCTGGAAATGTGCACACATTTGAAATAGTTTTCCTAAGCCCCATCTGATGCGCCATACGCTAACATACATCCTACTTAGATTTACAAAAATCATAGCTGACTCTGAATCTGTGACCCGTAGGTTCAAATGGCTCTGAGCTCTATGGGACTTAACATCCGATGTCATCAGTCCCCTAGAAGTACTTAAACCTAACTAACCTAAGGACATCACACACATACATGCCCGAGGCAGGATTCGAACCTGCGACCGTACCGGTCGCGCAGTTCCAGACTGAAGCGCCTAGAACCGCTCGGCCACATCGCCTGCCTGTCCCGTAGGAAATGAGTTTTTACCTTAGTAGCGCAGGCCTGTATAGCTGCATATGACGATGGAGTCTCGCATGAGAGCTGTGTTTGGAGGTGTTTACAATGCATTAGCTCACTCTGGGACACTTTGCTTTCCAGTTTTAGAACACTTTTCGAATTGCTTTGCGAAGAGTCAACCTTAACATTAACATGTACTAAATCATTGTACTCGTCTTTTCAAGCGCACCCTCGTCCGGCCATCCTAATTTAGCTTTTCCGTCATTTCCCTAAATCGCTTCAGGCTGGGATGATACCTTTGAAAGGATACGGCCAATTCCGTTCCCCATCCTTCCCTAATCAGTTTGTGTTCCTCCTCTAATGCGTCTAGCTGTTCTAGACGCTCAGTCCGGAACCGCGCGACTGCTACGGTCGCAGATTCGAATGCTGCCTCGGGCATGGATGTGTGTGATGTCCTTAGGTTAGTTAGTTTTAAGTAGTTCTAAGTCTCATAGTGCTCAGAGCCGTTTGAACCATTTTCAACCTCCTCTAATGACCTCGTTGTCGACGGGACGTTAAACATTTATCTTCTTCCCCTTTTCAAGAGCTTTCAAATCTAAAAATCGTACACTGAAGCGCCAACGAAACTGATATAGGCATGCGTATTCAAATACGAGATATGTAAACAGGCAGAATACGGAGTTGCAGTCGGCAGCACCTGTATAAGACAACAAATGTCTGGCGCAGTTGTTAGGTCGGTTACTGCTGCTGGAATAGCAGGTTATCAAGATTTAAGTCGATTTGCACGTGGTGTTACAGTCGGCGCACGAGCGATGGGGCACAGCATCTCTGAGATAGCGATGAAGTCGGGACTTCTACGAGTGTACCGTGAATTATCAGGAATCCGATAGAACATCAAATCTCCGACATCACTTAGGCTGCAAAAAGATCCTGAAAGAACGGGACCAAAGACAACTGAGGCGAACCGTTCAACGTGACAGAAGTGTAACCATTCCGCACATTGCTGCAGATTTCAGTGTTGGACCATCAACAAGCGTCAGCGTGTGAACCATTGAATGGAACATCATCGATATGGGCTTTCGAAGCCGAGCGCCCACTCGTGTGACATTGGCGACTGCACGACATAAAGCTTTACGCCTGGGCCCGGCAACATCGACGCTGGACTGTTGATGACTGGAAACATGTTGCCTGGTCGGACGAGTCTCGTATTAAATAGTATCGAGTGGATGGATGTGTTCGGGTATGGAGACAACCTCATAAATCCATGGACCATGCATGTCAGCAGTGCACTTTTCAAGCTGGTGGAGCCTCTGTAATAGTGTGGGGAGTGTGCAGTTGGAACGATATGGGACCCCTGATACGTCTAGATACGGCTCTGACAGGTGACACATACGTAAGCATCCTTTCTGATCACCTGCGTCCGTTCGTGTCCATTGTGCATTCCGACAGACTTCAGCAATGCCATCAGGAAAATGCGAGGCCCCACACGTCCAGAATTGCCACAGAGTGGCTCAAGGAACACTCTTCTTAGTTTAAACGCGTCAGCTGGTCACCAAACTCCCCAGACATGAACATTATTGAGCATATGTGGGATACCTTGCAACTTGTTGTTTAGAAGTATCATCATCCCCTCGCACTCTTACGTGTTTATAGACAGCCTTGCAGGATTCATATGTGAATTCCCCCAGCACTACTTCAGACAATTGTCGAGTCCATGGCACGTCGTGTTGTGGCGCATCTGCGTACTCGCGGGAGGCCTACATGATATTAGTTTCTTTCGGTCTTCAGTTTATATCGTTCTACACTCAGTTGCAAAAGTATTCGGACAGTGGGAAGTTTCACAATGAGTACTCGAGAAACACTGACTATGAAATCCAAACATATTTATTAGCAATATATATGCGTAGCAACATTACTTACAAAAGAATTATTGTATTATTTCGTTTGCAAAACATAAATAACAGAAAAATTAACAACAAAAATGAAACATCCTGCACATCCTGCTGCTACAAAAGTATTCGGACACTGTCCAATAAATGTTCATAAGTTGTACGACGAAAATGTCAATACCTTGTGGGTCCACCTTTCATTTTCAATACCTCCTCCAATCTACTAGGCATACTTTCCAAAAGTTTTTTCGTGAAATCTGGGTCTATATTTGCCCATTCTTGGCGCAGTTTCTCTTTCAAGGTCTCCTTCGTATAAATGGTGTCCGCGCGGAGGGTCCGTATCAATTTATTCCACAAATGTTCGATTGGGTTAAGGTCTGGTTATTGGGGAGGGGGGTGCAATACTTTCAGGCAACTGAAGAGCAACCACATTTGTACAATACGCGCGGTATTCTTGGGATCATTATCCTGATAAAAATGAAACTTGTTCGCAATACCTAGATGTCGTGCACTCTGCTTCAAATTTCCTCGCAGTATATTCAAATACGCTTCCTTCTTCATCGTATAGTCAATGAACACTAAATCACTTACACCATTGCCGGACATGCATCCCCACACCATGATGCTCCCACCTCCAAACTTTACTCTTGGTTTGAGGTTCCTGGGATTCATCTCTTCATTCGTCTTTCGCCACACGTTTGCCTTTCCGACTCTTTGCCATAATGTAAATTTACATTCGTCGCAAAATATCACCCGATTCCACCAAGCCTGATCGTATTCGGAGTATTCCCTCGCAAACTCCATACGTTTCTTCTGGTTCACTGCATTTATGAATGGCTTTCGCCGTGCCACTCGACCATGGTACTGCGATCGTCGTAGTAGTCTCCGTACGGTTTCGGGATGAACTTTTATACCAAGGTCTCCTTCCACCTTACTTGCAATTTGTGTGGCAGATATTTTTGGATTCTGTTGTACCTTTCGCACAATCACACATTGATCTCTCTGTGAAAATGTCCGTGGCCGTCCTGTACTGCAACGGAATTCCAATCGGTCTTCTTTCTCGAACCGTTTACTAATGTCGTGAACTGTACTTTCCTTCATGTTCACTACTGCAGGTTTTCCCCTTCGCGTAATGATAAACGACAAGTTGCCTTTGCTCGAACGTAGAACACTTCCCTCTGCGTCCCATCGTTGACCTGCACAGGCTCGCGATACGTGTTTACTAATCATCGCTATCGTCTCGCGGAAATGTCGGACACACTGCAGTCGCTTCACCTTCTGTGCGTCTCGGAATGAACTACTCTCTCACGTTGTCCGCCTTTGTCCGAGTACTTTTGTTGCACCTTCCCATGCCGTTTTCAGGAATTATTACGTAACATACACATGTCCAACGCCTGTTTCACGTTGTGACATCGTACCCAGAGTCCCAAATACATAACAAATTGCAATTTCTGTATTTGTTCATGCGGCAAACTGCAACATTATGCGCCGTTACGTGCTGTCCGAATACTTTTACGACTGAGTGTATTTAAAAGTTCATATTTGCTTCAGTATCTCGATCAACTGAAGAGTTAAGACAGTTTATCACATACCAAGGTACACGCCCCTTTGCGTAGTATCATTTGCCAAAAACTTCGCTTCGATACCTGGAACCGTTTACGAAATCAAGGAGGTGTACAAGTTCGTATCGTGAGTTACACGTGAGAGTTTCATCGCCTACTTCATTCAAAGAGTTTTCCTATCTCCAGATAAATTTCGTGCCTCATGTAATAATGAAATAATGAAACTGTACGTCATATTTTCAGGGCTACCCCTTTATCTATCTCCGCTGGTGTAGTTCCAATTTTTCGAATACTTTTTGGCTACAAAAGGCTGTTCACGTTGCATACTCTGCCCTATTCATGCTGGTTCCGCAGTTATCGCGTAGAAACAGTGGAGGAGCACGGGCATGCCACGCGCTGGTCGCGTGCCGTTCCCCAGTTTGGCGGGTCCCGTCCTCGGCTCAGAGGGGCCCCCATGCATTAGGCGGCCCGCCACGGGCACACACGGCTGTGGCCGGAGCTGTTTACTCCGCGTAATTGCCGCCGCTTACATAAGTCAGCAGTAGTCGCCTCGTTACCCGGGCGAGAGTGCCTTCTGCTCGTTTCAGACTAAGCCAGTTCTGCACGTGTGTAAGCATCTGTATACATGTCTACATATGTGTGTGTGCGTGTGTTGAGAGAGAGAGAGAGAGAGAGAGAGAGAGAGAGAGAGAGAGGACGGAGGGTTGGAGCATTTGCGTCTTTGTAAATGAGAGCGACTACTCCTGTTTAGAGACATCTGTGTTTGTTTCCGCTGCCCCATCCGTCTGCATGAGCGTCACGATCCGTGCCGCTTGGCGCTGTCCAAAGTACAATTAACGTCCAGTAGCAGCTGCGCAGCGACTCGTCTGCCTGCACTGTGGTCTCTGCAGAGCGGAACTCGTGTGCCCTCTTTGTGCCCTTCCCGCGCGGAGTGGCCGCGCGGTTTGAGGCGTCCTGTCACGGGCTGCGCGGCCACTTCCGGAGGAGGTTAGAGTCCTCCCTCGAGCATGGGTTGTTCTTAGCATAACTTAGTTTAACTTAGTTTAAGTAGTGTGTAAGTCTAGGGACCGATGACCAATGCAGTTTGGTCCCTTAGGAACTCACACACATTTGAATTTTGCGCCCTTGGGCAACAAGTCGTCGCTCTAAGTTTTGTCACTCGTGCCATCTTCAGCAACAATTGCACACTGTCTGATTGAGGATCGAACAAGACGTTCTTCTGAGACAATTATACATATGTATTGTACCTTATAGACATTTGCCCACCCACTCATTACTCGCGCACGCTTTGGCGATTCCCGTGAGAGTTTGGGCAACCTGTGCGCATTCGCACAGACGAAGGTCACTGGCCGGGTAGCCTTTAACTATGTATACGAAGACAGTAACTTGTTCTCGAAAGAACAGTTACTGTTGATGACGGTGCAGCTTTTCCCTGGAATAAATGATGACTGACAACCTCAGCTGCCGACAGGTGTTGGTGATATACCTCGATGTGGACAGCTGAAAATGAGTGCCCCGTCCGGAACTCGAACCCGGGATCTCCTGCTTACATGGCACACGCTCTATCCATCTGAGCCACCGAGGACACAGATGAACAGCGCGACTACAGGGACTTATCCCTTGCACGTTCCCCGTGAGACTCACATTCCCAACTGTCCACAATTCTACATTCTACATTCGACAAATGTCCATAAGGTACAGTACATATGCAGAATTGTGGACAGTTGGGAATGTGAGTCTCACGGGGAACGTGCAAGGGGTAAGTCCCTGCAGTCGTGCTATTTATCTATGTCCTCGGTGGCTGAGATGGATAGAGCGTTTGCCATGTAAGCAGGAGATCCCGGGTTCGAGTCCCGGTCGGGACACACATTTTCAGCTGTACACATCGAGGTATATCAACAACACCTGTCGGCAGCTGAGGCTGTCAGTTAATCATCATTTGTTCTTCTGAGAGACTAAATGACATTTCTTCCAGGCTGATCGGGGGGTGGGGGGGGGGGGGGGCGTTTACACAATATTAGATACAGCCTTCCCCACTCTCCCCGGCAAATTTTACTTGGTTTCAAGCTGACTGTTAATGTGCCACAGATTCTTAGGGTTACAATAATAATCACAGTAAAATATACAGCTGCCTCACAATAACTAAGTGAAGCACCTAGCAGAGGAGAAATTTCAGTGATTACAACATCGAGTCAAATTTACAATGAACTTGCCAGTATGAGTCCATTACAAAGAACCTGACAATATGAGCTTACTTATTTGTATGACGTTCCCCCGGCAGGTCAGTGTGGCCGTGCGGTTCTAGGCGCTTCAGTCTGGAACCGCGTGACCGTTACGGTCGAAGGTTCGAATCCTTCCTCGGGCATGGATGTGTGTGATGTCCTTAGGTTAGTTAGGTTTAAGTAGTTCTAAGTTCTAGGAGCTGATGACCACAGATGTTAAGTCCCACAGTGCTCAGAGCCATTTGATTCATTTGACGTTGCCCCTAGTCTGGATGCATGCACTGATTCGTTTAGGCAGCATGCTATAAGGCGTTTGTATCTTCTGGTGAGCCAAACTCGCTCATAACTGTTGTAGGTGGTTGCTGATATCCTTCATACTGGCACTGGAATATTGTCGATTTCCGAACTGGTCCACACATGCTCTGTCGGTGACAGGTCTGGCCGTCCTGTAGGCCGTAGTAGTCATCAACGTCACATACATGTCCCGTAGAGAAATGGTTCAATTGGCTCTGAACACTATGGGACTTACCTTGTGAGGTCATCAGACCCCTAGAACTTAGAACTACTTAAACCTAACTAACCTAAGGACATCACACACATCCATGACCGAGGCAAGATTCGAACCTGCGACCGTAGCGGTCGCTCGGTTCCAGACTGTAGCGCCTAGAACCGCTCGGCCACCTCGGCCGGGTATTCCATAGAGCGGTCTGCCGTGTCAGGAAGAGTATCGTCAAGTTTAAAACTGGTGCAACAGTTATGTCGCACGAAGATACAGGATGTCCATGATGTACCATTTTGTTAACAGTGTTACCTCAATCACTACCACCAGTGACCTGAGTCATACTCACTTACTCGATGGCTCCCCACACTACAAAGCCAGCAGTAAAACTGCTGTACCTCTCCAGAACACTGGAAGAATGGGATCACTGCCCAGGTCACCGCCGTTATTGCCAACGATGGTCATCCAGAGCAGAGCAGAACCGCGATTCATCACAAATTGACGCCATTCATCTGCCAGCCGTGCTTCACGATCTTAGCACCATTCCACACGTATCTGATTTTTGTTGTGGTGTTAGTGGCAGCCTACGCATGGAACGATATTTCCTAGTGTGGCTGCTGCTGTCTTCGATGAATGTTGTGAGGTGACACAGAATGTCGCAGGGATTCAGGTTTGCCGGGTGACTTTCATCCACAGAAGTTCACTAGAGTGAGAACAGGCCGGTGTAGCTCAGGGTTGTGACGAGTTAAGTTTGATAGTGGTTCTGGGATCAGATATATGGAACAAACTTTGATACTGATACAGAGGACGAACGTTGATCATGGTACATATAATGAATAAATGTCGTGACATAACATTAAGTGGCACACATATCATAGATGGGTCATGATATAAACATTGACCTCGAACTAATATCATGTCATAACCTAAGAAGTAGTACATATACAGTCAGTGAGGTGTGTTGTTTCAAATGAGATACAAGAGAAGAACTTTTGCAGCTTCAATCAACAAGATCCTAGGTGTAGAGTAGTGGAGCTGCCTTTAGGCCTTTAAATATGCATGGGTTCATGACATTTGGCTATGGTTCTCCACTCTTTCACGTGCATGTGAGACCTGCAGCAACAAACGCAAGCCGGTCGAAGCGGCCGAGCGGTTCTAGGCGCTACAGTCTGGAACCGCGGGACCGCTGCGGTCGCAGGTTCGAATCCTGCCTCGGGAATGGATGTGTGTGATGTCCCTAGGTTAGTTAGGTTGAAGCAGTCCTAGGGGACTGATGACCACAGAAGCCCCATAGTGCTCAGAGCCATTTGAACTTTTTTTGAACAAACGCAAATCCAGACGTCAGTGACTGCCTCTCCCGCACCTTCTAGGGGCAGATCAAGCAGCACCTCTCGGTGGCGGAAATACCATCACCACATCCACTTGAGACATTTCCAAGATATACACTTTCTGTATCACAGAAAGGCTCCCGCAATGAGGAGGAGCAGCTTCTGAGTACTGGGTTTGTCATCCCAGACGTGAAACTATCTGTCATACAGAGTTAATGAGCTTTCCCTGGAACTGAGAGCTAAGAAAGTGTCACTGGCATGTGAGCAAAACTTTACAAGCAGATTAATCATACTCATTGTCGTCCACTCATTACTGGAAGGGGAGGTCTAGGCACTAAACAATGAGAACGCCAGCCTGCATGCATGTTGAGAAGTATAGATCGGGGTCAGAGCACAACAGGAGGTTGAGTCCTAAGACAAGCACATCCAGAGGGAAAAACTTACATCTTTATAAAAAGAGAGAGAGAGAGAACAATAAACTCACGGACATCACAGTTGTAGAGGTTAATACCACTCCAACGCAAGGGACAGGAAAGAGAAGCTGCAAAAAGAGATCATTAGGTTGAAATTTGAAAATGAGCATCTCAGGAACATAAACAATAAACAAATACCATTGACCTATGCTGCAGTAGCGGCTGACCCAACAGGGGAGGCAAGCTTTAACACTAAAGTAGGAAAGGTCAAGCCAAAACAGAACAAAACAGTTTTCGTTAAATCGACAGCAACACAGACACAAATGAGTGTTAAACAGATTGACAACATACATAGATCCAAAAAAGGGATGCTAAAGATGAATCAGGAAAATATAGTCCTCTGTCATAGTGGAAACACAGACACAGGAACATTATAGAAGATTTTTAGACAAAAGTCGTAGCATTTCAGGCATTAAGCGTGAGATAAAAAGGAGAGAAGACCACTAGTGGCAATCTATCAGGTCCCAATTACGTATAAGGATTACATACTTACGGAACGAATTGTATGAATTAAGCTTATCAGGTCACATTTTTAAAGAGGAATTTACAAATGAAGTAAAACTGAGATTTAAAACGAGGCGAGAAGATAAGGGTTTTGCAAATAACATTGCGAAGGTAAGTCCCAGAGTGAGAAACCATTTAATGTGCCAAATCTATTTTTAGGTTTACAGTCTCTAGTAATAAAGATTATTATGCAGCCCCACAAAGCTTTAAGTGTTGCTATATGGGACACTTTGTGGAAAGGTTTTCGTAGGTGACTGTCTACAGCTGTTATATAATTTGAAAATATCATATTTGTGCCATCAGCTGTACAACTGCATGTTTATTTTCTACCAGTTTTGATTATTACAGTCACTTTCACAGGAAAAAAAGTGTACATCAATGAATCGAACATACATTTTCGTCAGCGAAGACCCAACCAGTTGTAAACTTGGCTGATACTCAGCAACCGTATACTAGTGTCAACATAGAATTATACAGCTACCCGTTTGACTGTGTAATCCTACGTTGAAAAAATGTAGAACATACATGGTTGTCATAATAGTCTGCCTTAACACGATCCATATAAACGCCCTTTGCCTTGGCGAGCACGTAGTATTTGTACCTTTGACAGTTATAAGGTGTCAATTACTAAGTGTGGAGTTGTCACCAAATATGTACTATTGTAACTGTGCCATGGGGCAACGTGTTTATATGGATTATGTTATCAAGACTAAGTATGATAACAATTATATATGTTCTACATTTGGTTGCGTCACAGTTGAAGAAAATGTATGTTTGATCTATAGACGTACACTGTTTTTCTTCTGTGAAGATGATTGTAGTAATCGAAACCAGTAGAATATAAATATACAGTTGCAAAGCGTACGGCACAAATACGATTTTTTCAAACGCTGCGAAGCGTTCCACAGTTCCTCAAATTATTTGTGGAACCTTTGGTGAGGAACGACATAAGAAAAGCGGAATGTCCCCAAGAGGAGAGTAAAATAGAATGCATCCCCTGTAAGAAACGAGGTAAGACCTGAAGCAAAGAAGGAACGACTGAGTGCCTAACTTACAAACTCTTTCAACAGACTGTGGCCTCTAAGTGTAATACGAATTTCAACCAACACACGAAGTATGTTATTAATGCAGAATCGGACATTTTAACACCTAAGAAGAAAAATTATCTTCATCAACAAGAACTAGAAGCTTCCGTTTTTCTCTTGCTGTACTTAACTTCCTCTTGTTCGCCCTGCCTCCGAACTCTCGAACCTTGAAGGCGGTATGTCCAACCTGTGAATCGGTACTTCTTCCTGGTTGGTATGTTTTCGACAGGTGGTCAAGAGGGAAGTTCATCTAAATGGGCAAACAAATAAGAAGTGTTCTGTGTTATAAATATCTTGTAATTTTCTAGAATTCCTTGCCTTTTTTACTGTGTATGTTTTCAAGCTATTTTATTCTCCGAAATTAGCTGAGAAATCTAGAAATTTGTGTAAGTAAACATATAAAAGCTTTTATTATTTACTTTTTAGGCGCGTTTTGGGCGGGAGTCATGAGCTCCATGACATCCACTTCCCTTTCGGTCCGCGATTGCTTCTCCCTCAGAAATACTGTTGCTTAGAACACACTGTTAATGATGCAGGCTTTATTGATTGTTTCCGTATACTTCCCCTTTTTAGTTATTTTACTGGCTTTAATTTCTATAGTAATACAGTCATCTCCGGTGAAAGTCATCAATCCGCACGCGACAGTGCAGGTACCAGTATGTTCCAAAAGCAGCACTGAAAAATGCGATTTTTCGGGAGGTCGTATCTCGGGTTCTATTGGTCACAGAGATGAGGGAGCAAGTATTTTGGATAGCCCTTGACCTAAGGACCATTTGTAGACCGACCTAAAAAAGTAAAAAGTGGCGATCCTGCAGAACAGGGTTCAAAAATGGCTCTGAGCACTATGGGACTCAACTGCTGTGGTCATTAGTCCCCTAGAACTTAGAACTACTTAAACCTAACTAACCTAAGGACATCACACACATCCATGCCCGAGGCAGGACTCGAACCTGCGACCGTAGCAGTCGCACGGTTCCGGACTGCGCGCCTAGAACCGCGAGACCACCGCGGCCGGCTGCAGAACAGGGACAAGATTTAAATATTAAACGCTTCGTCCAGCCCTTTTGCATTTGGTGTGGTCCACGGTGGACCTTAAGCGGCTTATAAAAGCATCATGTGTTCATAGACGGTTACTGAGAAAACTCCGTAAAACCATGAGTTTTCGGTACGAAACTTTCCGATTGTGGGGATTTATTTATTTATTTATTTATTTAACCTGATCAGATTAGGGCCATCAGGTCCTCTCTTACATCGGACCAGTGTTCCACACATGCAGCATTTCACACATCAGAGTTACATCATGACAATAGTTTAAATGAGAATGTTAGCTTACTCTAGTGACAATATGAATAAAGAGTAGTGACTAAGACCTAATTAAGTAAATGCGGCAGTATTTTTAGAACAGGTGCTATACATACAGATTATGATAAAAGCAATAATAAAATGTAATGATAAACATGACTAAGACTTAATAAATTAAATGCTGGCAGCATTTTTACAGCAGGTGCTATACATACAGATTATGATAAAAGCAATAATAAGCAATAATAATAACAGTAAAAAAATCAAATAATAATGACAAACATGAGAAGGATTGGCAATAGTAACGAAGGTTTGTGCAGATGTACATAATATCTTGGTGTGTAAAGTAGATGTTTACTAGTTTAGCGTGTTTTGGGGAATGGGGATTTAAGGAGGGGGGAAAGAGGGAAGTAATGAGGTGAAGTGCATTCATGTACAGAGGAAGGCATTACTGTTGCTTAAGTAGATACGTCATTAACTGTATTTTGAAGCTGGACATGTTTTTAAGTTCTCTAACATAATGAGGGAGGTTATTCCAGAGTCGGGTTCCCGCTACTGTATAGGACTTGGAGAAGGTGACTGAGCGATGCAGTGGAACGGAGAGGATTTTATTATAATGGGAACGTGTGTTTCTGTCATGTTGTTCCGACATGAGCGTTAGGGACGAGGAGAGATATGAGGGACAGTTTACATTTATAAGGCAGTAGATGAGACAGAGTGTATGGAAATCTCTGCGTTTGTCTGCACGCAGCCAGGACAATTTTGCTTATGCTGGTGAAATGTGAACAAAAAGTCGAACGTCACAGATATATCGGACGCAGGCATTCATGACCAGTTCTAGACGTCGGGAATTTTCCTGAGAGAGGCCTTGTAGGATAATATCGCTGTAGTCAATGATTGGGAGTATAAGCGTTTGTACTAATTTTTTTTTCAGATCGAAAGGGAAGAGTTTTTTATATTTTTGTAGGACATGAAGGGGTGCTGATGCTTTTTTGCACACTGCAGTTACGTGCTCTGTCCAATGTAGATTTTCATCTATTATTACTCCCAAACTCTTTGCTGAGGGAGAGAAGTTAATATTTGTTCCATTTAGGATAAGAGGTGGTAAGGATTCCCGATGTTTTGGGCTAATGAGCTTAGAGTGACCAACAAGTACCGCTTGTGTTTTAGATGGGTTTAGTTTTAGACAAATGTCCTGTGCCCATTTTGACAGTGCATGGAGGTCAGTATTGAAATTTTCAATAGCTTTCTTGAGATTGCTTGGTTTCGCACTTAGATACAACTGAAGGTCATCAGCATACATATGGTAGGTCATTACTATAATTTCTATTCGTGGCAGATTTTCCATCCATGGCAGATCATCGAGATTTTTATAATATGTCCTCACGATGATGACCTCGGGTACCATCGAAACTTTTTTCGATACCATTTTCGTTACCAAGATCCAGGAGTTTAAAATAGAAATTTGTAGTAAGGTCTTATGGGACCAATCTGCTGACGTCATCGGTCCCTAAGCTTACACACTATTTAATCTAACTTAAACTAACTTGCGCTAAGGACGACACACACACACCCATGCCCGAAGGAGGACTCGAACATCCGATGGGGGGAGCCGCACGGACCATGACAAGACGCATCAGACCAGGAGCTTAAAGTTATCGTACTTATGCACATAAAATTTGAGCGTAGTATCCGATCGAAGGCTTAAATGCAGTTTTAACTGACATAATGAATACATGGTAAGAGTTTTAAGGTCATTACAAGGGTTATGTGGTCACCAAACTGCATTTTAGTAAGCATTTTTCTCAAATAAACCTTTATGACGCGTTGTCTCTCTATAATGGGCGCTTCACGCCTTTACGAATATGCCCAAAGTGCTACTTCTGTGACAAAAATTAGGCTAAAAAGGGTATTATGCTTGAAAAGAAATTAAGATGATTACCAAAAGTTACGTAAAACTGAAATATTGAAAATAAAAAAATAAAAAATTTCTTAATATATCACCCAGATCTACATGGATACTCTGTAAATAACACTTAAGTGTCTGGCAGAGGGTTCATCGAACCACTTCGCAATAATTCTGTGTTATTCCACACCCGAACAGAGAGCAGAAAAAGCTAATACCTAGATCTTTCTGTGCGAGCTCTAATTTCCCTTACTTTCTTATGATTATAGTGTCTGCCTATGCAGGTCGGTGTCAACAAAATGTTTTCGCATTCGAACGAAAAAGTTGGTGATTGAAATTTCGTGAGAAGGTCCCGCCGCAACGAAAAACCCCTTTGTTTTAATGATGTCCGTCTAAAATCCTGTACCATAATCGTGTTACTCTCACCCCTGTTTTACGCTAATACAAAACATGCTGCCCTTCTACGAACTTTCACGCTGAAGTCCGTTAACTCTGTGCGGTAAAGATCGCAGACCGCGCAGCATTACTCCAAAACAGGACGGAGGAGCGTAGTGTAGGCAGTCACTTTGGTACATCTGTTATACCTAAGTGTTCTGCCAATGAAATGCATTCTTTGGTTCGCCTTCCCCACAGCATTTTCTACGTGTTCATTCCAATTTAAGTTGTTCGCAATTGTAATTCCTAGATATTTAGCTGAATTTGAGGCCTTTAGATTTGATTGATCTATCGTGTAACCGAAGTTTAACAGATTCCTTTTAGCATTCATGTGGCTGACGTCCCACTTTTTATTATTTAGGGTTAATCGCTAATTTTCGCACCATGCAGATATCTTTTCTAAATCTTTTGCAATTTCTTTTGATCTTTACTAAGCAGTAAACGACGGCGCCATCTGCATACAACCTAAGACTGATGCTCATATTGTCTCATAAATCGTTTACATACATAAGGAACAGCAGAGGGCCTGCAACACTACCTTCCGGAATGCCATAAATATTTTCTGTTCTACTCGATGACTTTCCGGCATTTACTGTGACCTCTCTGACAAGAAGTCACGAATTCAGTCGCGTAACTGAGACGATATTCCATAAGCACGCAATTTGATTACAAGCCGCTTGTGAGGTACAGTGTCAAAAGTCTTATGGAAATCTAGAAATACAGAATCAGTTTGAAATCCCTTGTTGATAGCACTCAAGACATCGTGTGAGTAAAGAGTTAGTCGTGTTTCATAGGCGCGACGTTTCCCAAATCCGTGTTGACTGGGTGCCAATAGACCTCTTCGAGGTAATGCATAATGTTCGAATACGACATATGTTACAAAGTCGTGCTGCATATCGACGTTAATGAGATGGGCTGTAATTTAGTGGATTAATCCTATCACCTTTATTTGATATTAGTGTTGTAAGGAAGCAGCCTGTGTGTCAGCCTAGTCCGCTGTAACTAGCTATGACGTCAAGAATGTTTCGCAATGCGTTAAAAAATAAAGTAAATAATCTGAAAAGTTGATGGCATGTCAGGAGTGATGCTAAAATAATAAGTGTTAAGTTTCACTATAGTAACTAGGACAGTTCTCGAAATTTGGATGTTTTACGTAAAAATCATGGGCGCAACAGGAGCTGGAAACTTCAAAATTTATATTAGGATTCCTTTTTCATTGTAATTTAATGGAAACAGTATGCTGGATATCACAAAGTAATATTTTGGTTGAAATTCATGATTTTCTGTTTTTGTGTCCTAAGAGTACGGAAGCAAGATAGATTAAGTAAGTGATTAGATAAAGCTAGGATGTTTAGATTTATGTAGAATGGAGATACGCTATAATAACAGAGATGTGAGAAGTTTCAAATAGGTAGCTACAAAACTATAGCTGTAGCGTCTCTCCAAAGGGCAAGCTCAGAGCTCAGCTATTGCATGCAGTACAACTAAAATAATTCTCTCGCCAAAAGTATTTAACCTAGCCACATTAGAATTTTATTATAGATACTTACCTGTGTGCTCATAGCTCAATTAAATCTAGAGCTTCATTGATCTTCAGCGAATGAAGCAATTAGTTATTTAGTAACTTGAAGTGGTGTTCTGCTAGCCACAACGGTTAATCAGCATGGCAAATGTTGTCGGCTGCGCCTTCGGCGGTCCCCACAGCGGCTATATAAATGAGAGTGTGCGAGCTAGAGTAAGGCCCCAGTTCTCTTCTAGATTCGTATCAGTGCGCACCCCATGTCCGAAGCCACGTCGCATTTGTGCACTTTCAAGGAACAGCCTTGGATGCCGTATTACGTAACTCGGTATGCACGAAACAATGAATTTGCATTGGGGTAAGGTGTTAATTACGGAACGACTCCAGTGATTTAGCCTCAGTTTGCTTACGTCGTATTTTCACGTGTCGCCGCAGGACAGACTTTCTACCATTACTAGCGTGGCGTTTGATGAGTATTAACATCAAATTTTGGCGAGCATTCAATCTGAACATTGACATCGATAACGACTATTGATCAGTTTCGTTACATAGGGATAATAGGATCTGCGCAATAGACTCTGAACAGCTCTGATAGAACAATAGCTGAAAGGGATAATCATTTGTCTGGAATTTTACGAGTTATCGTTTTCAGAATATAGTGAAAATTGTTATAGTAAACCGCATTTTCTATGAATCCCAGATATCATCCTAAATCCTCAGAGTAATGAACTTCAATAATCAAATGGTTCAAATGGCTCTGAGCACCTATGGGATTTAACATCTTATGTCGTCAGTCCCCTAGAACTTAGAACTACTTAAACCTAACTAACCTAAGGACTTCACACACATCCATTCCCGAGGCAGGATCCGAACCTGCGACCGTAGCGGTCGCGCGGTTCCAGACTGAAGCGCCTAGAACCGCTCGGCCACACCGGCCGTCACTTCAATAATCAATTAATTTATTTCTCCATGAGAGTGGGCACAGTGAACTTTAATTGCACGCATCACGTTTTTGCTAAGCACTTTCTGGTTGCCAACATTGTAGTTAGAGAGCCTGTGTTGAGAATGGCAATATATAATAGAAATAATAACTTCATTTTCCACCCGCTGCCCCACAGTGTGATCCGTGCAACTTTCCAATCTTGTGCATTTTGCGTTCGTTTAAATTTGGCATTTTTTTCGTTTAATCTTTTAAGGTACAAATCAGAGGCCGGACGTTTATTGATGAACTGCTATCGATGAGTAAAGTATCCATAAAAATGTAAAGGAAACGATTTCTTTTATTAATCTTGTATTATATGTACTTATGTCCTATGTACAGGTCTCAAAGTATATAAATGGTTCGAAATGTATAAATAAACTGTCAAAACCTTACTGGCCCATAGAATTCGTTTTATATAAACAGCATACCCTGGTATAGTAGAAAAAGAATCGAACCAGCGGAAAAATGCTCTTGTTGGAGCGCAAAAAAGGCAAATATGTTTGTCTTTAAAAGACTCTGACAGAAAGTAGGGAACCACCTCTCTCAATCGTCAGTCCGCATTCCTCACCGGAAATTTTGGCATGCGACCATATTCGAGCTTCTTTACGCTGAAAGAGAGTTGCAGAGAGACAGTCACGGTGGAAGAGAAGAGACAGTACCAGTAGGAGAGAGAGAGGAGGCAGTGGAACTGAAAAATAAAGATGTGTGGAGACCACACATAGGCTTGGTGATCTGAAACCTCGTAGACCATCGAACATTAACCGGTGGGTGCTGGGGAGGGCGCGTTTTGGACAGAATTATGGGTATAGGGGAAAAGTAAGTTGGAATTTCCAGAATTTTTTAGCAACCGAGTTATGATGTAGACAGTGTGGAAAAAAGGCAAAAGGAGACAGTGTCACTGAGAGAGGAGAGAGTGTCAGGAAAGAAAAGAGACAATGGGAGAGAGACGTAAGTGAACAGTGGCAGTGAGAGAGAGATGCCGAGTATGAAGGCTTAACTACGAACACTGGGTAAAAAGATTCAGAATGTTCCGTGTTGAAAGACCCCGAATACGTTCGTATGCCAAAATTTTGGTGAGTAAGGTGGAACGAGCATTAAAGTCGCTAGTTTCCTACTTTTCTGTCATAGTATTTCTAAGAGGAAAGTATACGCCTCTTTTTTTGTCCGCTGCTATACTGTTGTTCGTTCACACAGTCACAGTATTATACATTCAATTGGAAACGACTCAGTGATTTCCACTTGACAGAAAATCATCAGTGTAGTTGCAAAGATGGTCTGATCTTCCGTAAGGAATGATAACTTCTTCTTCGTGAGGAATGTGTCGCAAATATTATGTCGAGAGAGAGAGGAGAAACTTTCTTTCTGTAACCACATGGAACTCTTCTCTCAGTCATCATACAAGGTCTACTTGGAAGAATACTGAACATTCAGATATATGTTAGGAAAGACAATTCGAAGCAAAAAAGTATGATGAACATGGACTTCAAAAAGCATACCTTAGGAATTATGAGCACTTCATCTTCGATACTGTGAAAACTACCTCTTATCCAGACTTGTTCCTTTCCATATTTTGGGAGGAGGTAGTACAGACAAAAACAAGCAAAAATTGGCTAGTAAATCATGAGCTCTAAAGTGCATACCTGAAGAGCTGTGAGGAATTGTTCGGTCGAAGAGATGCGCTTCACAGTAGCAAACATGAATATGTGCTTACAGCTCTTAGGGTACGCATTTTAAAACCCATGTTTACTGTATTTTTCTGCCTCCAATGATCGTTCCTGTCATATCCTTGGACACCCTGTGTAGCATATATTGACTTCCGTTACGCTTTCGTCGATATAGAAACAATTAAATGATACAGTGGTAGCAGAAATTTTTATAAAAATTCAAAACCATACAAAGGAAGCTGTCGCAAATGGTTTAGAAGAAACAATAATCATGGAAAAAATGGGAAATTTTTTTTAGTTCACACTAGGAAACTCCATAATTTAGTGCCAGTCAGTACCAAACAATAGGTAGAAAACTTTCCTCGTAAGAACAAACAGCAGCATCCAACGACTTTGAGCAGCTACTTCAATATTGCAATATTGTGAATGTACGTTACGTGTAGATATCCTCAGACCCAACTAGGCATTAAACGTTAACCAACAGAAAACGAATAAAAAATGTTAGTGACAGAAGACTGAATCATGTCAACGTGAACTCTTGGATCCGCGCCCTCTCCTCTCTGATAACTTCGGTATGTGACCTACTAAAGGGCACCGCGTCTATCTCAATGTCCTGGATCTCTTATTTTGCAAGGAAGATGGGCAAACGTTCCTTCGCTGAGATGTTACACCATTCGCAGCTCTTACAAATATTCCTCTCGGGTTTCTACTGTAGGCATTGCCCACACTTCTGAACATATTTATGTAGTGAAACTATCGCCTCAAACGTAATGTCTTTCGCAGCAGTCACAGAAATACATAACGGAAGCGCTATACGAATTCGTATCTCCTTTAGCCTATGAGCTTTCACTATGTATCGTAAATATTTTAGAAAGTTGTAGTTTGTGTTATGATCAGATGAAACTTCAGTCGTCTGATGATAACTGTGGGTTAACAGCTGTGAGAGAGAGTTCACTGGATCTACAATAGATAATTTTGTGTGTATGTAGACTGAAGCGACGAGTGAAAATTTGTACCTTAGCCGGGAATCGAACCCTGGTCTCCAACTTACTAGGCAGGTGCGTTAGCCACTAAGGCACCTAGGCACAGCGGTTCTCGATCAGAATTCACACCGTCGGCCCGCCTCACTCTAAATTCCCCCTTACACACGAACAGAACTGCCGAGGCTGTCCATGTTCTGAAATAGAACCATAGCACCGAACGTAAATGGCGCATCCAGCCTGAAACCCAGGTGAAGGTACTTATACAAATGACTTTATTACATGAATGATAAGAAGATTTACTTAACTTGATACAATCCTTCATCGCAGGATAATTTACAACTGTCGTTGCCTACCGAAGCATCACTTGCTGCACTACTTAGCAAACTCTTCTTTTAAAGTAGAATTTTCAACATTTACAAAAGTCCATTTTTGTCTGAGACTCGAACAGCTCTTTTGCGCTACTCGATGATGTTGACTACTTCAGCTGAATTCACGAACTGGGGCTGAGAGTTTCCATGCTGGGCTCTATTATTGACGTCCATGCGAGGGTACTGCTGTTCTGGAGAGAGGGTATATCTTTTTCAGACGCTCCCATACGTCACTGCGGGTTGCAGGGAGACCTCAATAACATCTGTCCATTGCCGACTTTGGTGTGGCACGCGTTCTCTAGATGATACCACAGTGTAGACTCATTCGAGTAAACATCCTGTGTAACGTGGGTCCAATTTTTATTCATTACAGAAGGACAGCTGGTTACAGAGTTATTACTTTAATTTTAGATGTTCTTACTCCGGTTGCTATGGATTTATTACTCGTTTTTTTTTTTTCTTTTTGTTTTGAAGTTTAAGTCGTGAAGCTGTGATTGTGATTTGCTTGAGAATTCGACTATATCGTTCAATAACGGCAAACATGAAACTTCCTGGCAGATTAAAAGTGTGTGCCTCACCGAGACTCGAACTCGGGACCTTTGCCACTCGCGGGCAAATGCTCTACCATCTGAGCTACCCAAGCACGAATCACGCCCCGTCCTCACAGCTCTATTTCCGTCAGTACCTCTACTACTTTGTAGACTTCACAGAAGCTCTCCTGCGAAACTTGCAAGCATATTTAAAAACGCTCAGTATGACGATATGGCATTTCCACAAGGTTCTGTATTGGAAAAACTACCACCTCTTGTATAAAACACTGTAGACGATTTTCTAACCACAGAATACCTGATTCAGGATGGTTTACTCTTGTTTCCATTAAACTATGTGAGACTGATACACTGTCCAGCAATCATATTTCATATGAATGTACAGTGAACTGAGTGTGGATGAAGTAGTTGAAATTATTCACTTTTTATAACATAGTCCTTCAACATTCAGACGCAGAATTTGCACACTTATCGGTGTTCCACTCTCGTCAAATGCGATGGAATTTGCATTACAGTAGCCATTACATCAGCGGTGGGCACAGTAGCTTGTATCTTGTCTCCAATTTATTAATATCACCTTCTGAGCTAAATAAACTATGGCGAAGCGCTAAACAAATTCACAAATCGCCGTTCATAATTATATGTATTCAGGAAGTGTGTTTGGGTCAGAGGATAAAGTATTCTTAACCTCTGTTGGGCACTTACGTCATATAGCGAAAACGAACGTCGCCAACACCCCTAGACTACTGTAGCTGAAGCAATTACGATTTCACGAGGACTATAGGATGAAGAACAGTACAATTACTTAGTCAGCTAGTTATATAGTTAGTTAGTTACATATTCCACGGATTGTTTGCACGATAAATCGTGATGCTGTGGAACGAGTCATTTTAAATACTCGTCACAACTTCATTTTAAATACGGCTACATGCTAAACATTTATAAAAGATTTTTTTTCAAATACCATCAGATGTGAGTCAGTAATTCCTAACCCCCACCTCTTACACATTACAGTAATAGAATTTTTCTACGGGATAGAAGGAGTTATCAAGGAGAAACCATCTCAGTTTGAAACTTTCTGGCTGATTAAAACTGTGTGCCGGACAGTGACTCGAACTCGGGCACTTGCCCGCGAATGGCAAAGGTCCCGAGTTCGAGTCTCGGTCCGGCACACAGTTTTAATCTGCCAGGAAGTTTCATATCAGCGCACACTCCACTGCATAGTGAAAATCTCATTTTTTTAGTTTGTTTTCAAATTTTACTTCGCTGCCTGGCTAAATTATCAAAAAAATTTGTTGCAGCGTTGTACACTCCTTTTTGTGCTAAATACAACCTTAATGTGAAGCACTGAATGTCATTTTTTTTCTACTGGTGTTGTAATTATGTGCATCATTCTCCCTTTTGAACTGGAATGGATTATTTTCAACAAACTTCATGAGGGAATAAATATACTGTGAAGCAGTAGTCCGAATGCTCTACACTTTAAACAGATGTGTGCAAGATGGTCCCGGTTGTGCACCACATATTACTTCTACAATATGGTTTTGAGAAATGAAGACTTTCTTTCTTAAATATGAGCTACACCAGAACATTATTCCATATAACAAAATTGAATGTAAACACACAAAATTTGTCAACTTACTAATTTATCCTACCTCAAGATTTGCAATGATTCTAAGTTCAATAATGGCTCTACCTAAATTGTTTTAGGAGTTCCAGAACTTCCCTTTTCCAGTTAAAATTCTCTCCAATAAGAACACCTAATAATTTTGAAGTTTCCACCCTAATTATTATTTACTCAGTATGTCACTATGGTGTAGTACCCCTAGAGGTGAATATGCTGTGTCGTTTTAAAATTAAGGGTGAGACCATTTCCATAAATCCAGTCAATAATGCTTTTAAAAGCATTCTTACATACAGTTGTCACAGCCCCTGCAGACAATGCGCTGCAAACACAAACTGCTTCCATTTCTTTCTGCTTTGTGCTCGTTTTATCCAGGCGTCTCCAATCTCCAGGGCTGCGAGGTCCTTCGCTAGGTCGTCCATCAAGCGCAGCCTTGGTCATCCTATGAGGCGTCTCGTGTTTGGTTTCCCCTCAAATGCTTTCTTCGCCTGGCTGTCTTCTGGCATATGGGATACGTGGCCTGCCCGCTGGATTCATTTGCTCTTCAGCTTCTGCAGCATTTGCATCAAAAGGTGGATTTCTTCTTTCCTCCTCCTTTTCCTTCCTCTAAGATCGGTCCCCTAATTACCCTTGTTTAAAGTATCAATAGTTCTTCCTTTCGCGTTTTGTCATGCTCCGGGTTTCTGAACTGTACACGAGTGCTTGGCATATCACTGTGTTACAGAGCCTCATCGTAGTATTCACTGATACTGATTTTGAGCTATGACCTTTTAAAAATATTGTTTACTATTTCTTCTGTTTCTGTGTGTATGCTTAAACTAATTAATATAGCGCTATCATCAGCAAAAAGAACTAATTCTACTTGTTGTATATTAGACGGAAGATCATTTACATGTATGAGGGACAATAGTGGATATAAGTTTGAGCCTTGGGGAACCTCAAACGTGATTTCACACCAGTCAGAATAATGTCCATGGACAACATTGACACTAAGTTCAAAGTTACGCATTCTTCTGATTAGATATGACATACTCCACTGCTTGGGTATACCATTAATCTCATAAAACTAAAATTTATCTAGAAACGTACTGTGATTCACACAGTCAAATATCTTAGAAAGGTCACATAAAATACCAACTGGCGCTAATTTACTATTTAATGATTCTAAAATTCGGTGAGTGAACTTGTAACTGGCATTCTCAGTAGCAGAACTCTTCTGAAATCAAAACTGTGATTTGCCTAGAATATTATTGTTGGTGAGGTGAAATAGTATTCTAGAATACATCAATTTCTCACAAATTTTGGAAAATAATGTTGGCAGTGAAACACGTCGATAGTTATTGACATCTCTTTTATCACGTTTCTTATGGAGGGGTTGACAATAGCAAATTTCAGTCTCTCTCTGGTAAAATTCCTTGAGTTGGTAATGCATTACACATTAAAGGTAAGATAGGGCTTATTATGTGACCACAAATCTTTAGTACCCTATTGTAAACGCCATCAAAACCAGGTTTCATACTTTAGTAAGTACGGACAAACACAACGGGATTTCTCATTACGTTCAGACTTTCTATGCTCCAGCCTACGATGACCTGTTGCATTTAATGGGTTTTTCAAATTCATGTTTCGGAAGAAAGTCTACCACGGCCGGTAAAATTCAATATTAGGAAGATTCTCTGCGCTTTCCACGACCCAGACTATTCAGCATTTCGTGTCGCTTGAAAGACATTGATCTGCAGAGAACGGTCGCACAAGGCATTTTAGAAGCAGGAAGCACGCCATTGCTGATGCAGCAGTTTCCATTATCTCTGAGAGCGACGTAGTCGTGTTTGGCCAATGCTCCCGCGGTAATGGAGGGTTACTTTCCTAGAACCTGTAAATATTGATGATGGCCCGCCATTACCGTCGCTACTGCTATGCAAATAGCCAAGTAGCACCTGCGCCAACGCGGTAAGGAAATGCCGTACCGTGATACGAAATGTTGCTCTGACGTAATACAGCTCGTTGGTCCAGTTAAGCCTGGGAGAAAGAGATGCTTCCACTTGACTTTTAAACCTAATTGAGGAATGCTGTCCATTAAGGTACGTATCTACACTACTGTTTAACACTTAAGAACATTCGAGATATGAGAGCATATTTCCTAAATAGAATGGAAGGAGGAAAGGGATTAGAGTTTAAAGTCTGTCAACAACTATGTTTTTCAAATGGTTCAAATGGCTCTGAGCACAATGGGACTCAACTTCTGAGGTCATCAGTCCCCTAGAACTTAGAACTACTTAAACATAACTAACCTAAGGACATCACACACATCCATGCCCGAGGCAGGATTCGAACATGCGACTGTAGCGGTCTCGTGGTTCCAGACTGTAGAATTATGTTTTTAAAAGCCCGCAGCTCGTGGTCGTGCGGTAGCGTTCTCGCTTCCCGCGCCCGAGTTCCCGGGTTCGATTCCCGGCGGGGTCAGGGATTTTCTCTGGCTCGTAATGGCTGGGTGTTGTGTGATGTCCTTAGGTTAGTTAGGTTTAAGTAGTTTGAAGTTCTAGGGGACTGGTGACCATTGATGTTAAGTCTCGTAGTGCTCAGAGCCATTTGAACAATCTGTTTTTACAAAATGAACAAAATCTCTGATAGGACAAGGAATAGGGATGAAATCGATGGTGCCTTTTCAAAAAAAAAAAAAAAAAAAAAAAAAAAAAAAAAAAAAAAAACTTACCTATATCTACACATAGACTCCACGGCAGCTTTACGGTATTTGGTGGAGAGTACACCTAGTACCACCTCTAATTTACCCTCTTGTTCCATTCGCTAATGGAGAGTCGTAACAGTGGCGGTCCGTTAGCGCACGTATGAGCCGTGCCCATCGAACTGATACAAAACATCTCCAGCAACTTCATTAGAATTTACTGTTACTCCCCAACACTAACAGCCTTACTAAAGGAGCCCGTGACCAAATGTGCCGCTCTTCTAAAGGCTCCAGACTCACGATCAGTAATCAAGAATCGGTCGAACAAGTGTTTTGCAAGTTACGTTTTCGGGGATGAGTTACATAAATTTATGGCCAGTAAAATTCCTCTGGGTTTGAGGCCGCTATGTCATCTACAAAATTCCGACGTTTTGGTGACGCAAGTCGCCTTTCTCAGGGTGTACTAGTTTGAGGAGGAAGATTAGAGAGGCTACAGAAATAGCCAAGCGACCCGACAATATGAATAGAGAAGACGGGTACCGACTTCCAGCGTCTTGGCTGCCAGCAGTAACAGCTTTGCGGAAGGATAGGTCTCACAATGCAACAGGCGCGCGGTAGGTCAAGGTGCTGGAGGGTACACAGAGCGCTGACGCGGCCTAATCGATACTAGGCAGTTAGTAAACAACGCTACGCTGTAGTCGCCGCTCAGTTTCCTATTAGCCGATTTCCACTAATGGCAAGCAGGAAAGGAAACTCCAAAGGAAAACGCCTATTTCCGCCAATGACAACGCGCAATGCAAAGACCAGTAAAATGAACTCCTAATACCCTTCCTCCTCACCCTCGCATCCAATGACAGTACTACTCCATAGTGTATAAGTAAACAAAATAGTGCTCATTCAGCAGTTAGCAATACCCCTGAGAAAAGCGCCTTGCAGCAGTTACCGAAACGTCGGAATTTTTTAGATGACAATGCGGCCCCAAACCCAGAAGAATTTTACTGGCTGTGACAGCGGCCGCGGAAGCATACGTTTACATACATAAATTTATAATTACTGTAACGAATCTCAGCCTGGCATATACTTTTTCCCAAAAGTAGTTTTATGTCCCTAGTCGAATTCAGACAGCGCCACAAGGTTACTCCTAGGTATTCTCGACTTATTACTGTTTCTGGAGATTTACTGCGACTAGCGTAATTGACAAATGAATATTTCCGCCTATTTGTGTATGATACGGTGAACTGATATAAAAGAGGCTGCATCTGAAAGTGTCTAGGAGACTCCAGGAACCTGAGAGCTAGCACTAAAATTGCAGTGGACATGACCAACCCATTTATTGAACAGCAAAATGTACCAACTTTTAAGGGTGCTAAAATTACAAGTGGCTAACTGGATTGGAAGAATTGGAGTAGGTACAAGAAGAATGAAGATAAGGCAAGAATAGCACAAGTTACAAGATCAGTTTTTTTTATTTATCGTGTCAGAAGCAAACTAAAAAAACAATATTAGATACATTACTACAATCATACATACATTATGGTTTATAAATTAAACTAGTCAAGAATGAAATAAATGATTAGACACAGATTGTGTTGTCAAACATAAGGTAATTTTAATCTATACAGTGGATACCCAAAAATTTGCAACGTCCAGTGCACTTTGTGTAGCGTTTACGAGGTCCTCCATGGTGCACACAGTTGGAGGTGATGTACATTGTAGTAGATGTGTTGATGTCTGCACGGCAGCTCCGCAGTCACACTGGACAGAGTCCACCTGGAAGCCCCACCTCTCCAGATTACTCTTGGATCTTGTGACAGAAGAATGCAGGCGGTTGAGTGATTTCCATGTGGACCATTTCTCTGTGTGGCCTGGGGGAAGAACTTCTTGCGGAATCAGCCACTCCTCCAGATGTTGGCATCTGACCTGCCATCTCTTCTCCCGGTGTTGATGTGGAGTGTCAGCGATAGGTTCTGTGCTGTTAAGGAAGCTCTTTCTAGACACAAGTCGTTGCTGTGCCGGTTGGTGGCCATGTAGTGGGTGGGCTTCGGATGTTAATGCCTTCTTCATTTCACTCCGTGCTGCTGTATCTCTTCGGATGTCCGGGGGGGGCTATGCCGGATAAGCAGATAAGCAGTACAGTTTTTCCACAGGTGTGGCTCTTAATTCTGTTTCGGAGGTGGAAAGCACAGGTCTGGGTCTTACAAGGATTTGGTTTCAATTGATTGTCCCTGTAATAGGCAGTTAATTCTTTCAGAGCATCAGTTAGCTTCCGTTCCACCCTCTCAGAGCTTTGATCTTGTGCTGTGATTGCTCGGTCATTTGCATATATGAAGTTTTGTGTTCCTTCTGGTAACGGCTGGTCGTTAGTGTATATATTGAAGAGGGTGGGTGCCAGCACACTGCTCTATGGGAACCCATTTACAAGATCAATGAAAAAATTGGATAAATTAATGAGACACTATTATGCTTTTGGGGGTACATAATAAGAAAATATTGTGATATTGCAAAGAAAATAAAATATATCTCTATTCCCTGTAATGGGCATTTCGTTTCTATTTTACTAGTTTCCGAAGGGCAATGTACAGTTTGAACAAGAACTCCACCGACAAAATTTCGGAGTTTGTTCAGGAATATTTTCTGAGCACTGTGGTATAAAGGAACCGTGGTTTGCGGTATCTCATTGTACAACAATTACATTCGGTTTGATCTTACCACTTGTATCGATACTGAATTAAAAATATCTGCACAACACTGCAAATGTGGACGTGTGCGTTGCGTGTCTTATTTGCAAACATACTCCTTCCGGGTACTCGCTGTTCACATTGGTACTTACCTTTTACTTTAGCAGGCGTTTACACTTATCGACAACTGCCTGTTCTCGGATACCACAGTCTTCTATCGTGCCAGTCTCCTTCCTATGGACTCCACTTTCCACGACTTTGGCTACACCTCCCCTCCACGTTGCCTTCGTACTACCTCAGCCCCTTCTCTCTGCAAAGAACAGTTCAGAAAACAAACACTGCGGCCCACGTTGTTCCTCTATTCGTCGGACATGTCCATACCATTTCAGTGCTCGGGCATCAATCCTGTTTGTGATTGTATCCACGGCATCCATCCCCATTCTTACATATCCATTCCTCAGTCGATCCAAGTGAGTCGCTCTAAGCTGCAGTAGATAACATTAAACGTGTAAATGCGCTACTGTTCCACCGGCTACCTTAACGTCAATACGTATACGTAAAAACACGCGCGATTACACGTCAGATTCGATAGAACCCATAAATATTTGCCACCTACATAACTGGTTGATTTCTGTAGGGTGTTATGTGTAAAATACGGGATTTATTCGTCAGCCTGGGACACTTACTGGATTGGTTAATGGATGTGAGGTGTAACTGTCACGAGAAAATATGATGGAAACTTATTTTGCTGTGACAGTGGTAAACCAGCCCAGTGTTTACACATACATCTGAACAATAATTGGAGTGAAACTCTGCTCATATGCCGCAGATTCTTCGTGGTTGAAGTGGACTGTGAGGCGGCGCCACCACAAAACCATACTACGATCTACTGTTCTGCACATTGTGTGCTTATCCAACACTTTCCGATACGAGCAATATGTTTAGTTCTCACATAAATGTCCCTATACTTATAGTTTATGTGATTCTCATATTGCTAAATTGGAACTGGAATGAACTGTGTCACACGCCAGCCACAAATGGTATCTTACACCGATCGTGAAGGCCAGTGAGATCTCTGTGTGCATGCAGCGCAGATGGCGAACTGAGAGCCAGGTGGGGGACGAGAAATGCAGTCAATATAGAGCTGGCCAGATGTGTCATATCCAGGTGGTATACAGTGTCTCTCTCTTTGTTAGCTTATAGGTGTGCGTTAAGAAGTGATACTGACCCATGGGTGGAGCAGGGTGCTCGTTATTCTAATATTCTGGGGGAAGGGGGAGCAGGAGAAGAAATGGTTTTTCTTACCCATCTGGGATCCATCTACAGTGGGTAGCTCAGCTGGAAGTTTTCGCAAGCAATTCTTATGTGTTTGGTGGGGCTATCGTGTGACAAAGCGAAACACTTTTCAGATATATGGAAGTTCTTTTTTGCTCTAGGTATTGCTTTATTATGCGAAAAAAGACTGGTGATAGTCATGCTTTGATTGCTTATAAACAATGCATTGCTTATAAACAATGCAAATTTTTTTATTTATACTGGAGGCAGTGGCCCTAATAGTGTTCATGGCAGCCACATAATTACTCAAAAATGATGTGTTATCTTAAACCAGACAGCAAAGTCAAAAAAAAAAAGGCTCAAATGGCTCTGAGCACTATGGGACTTAACATCTATGGTCATCAGTCCCCTAGAACTTAGAATTACTTAAACCTAACTAACCTAAGGACATCACAGAACTCGCAGCCATTACGAGACAGAGAAAATCCCTGACCCCGCCGGGAATCGAACCCGGGAACCCGGGCGTGGGGAGCGAGAACGCTACCGCACGACCACGAGATGCGGGCAGCAAAGTCAACCAATCTTTTTTAGACCTGTATTTTGATCTATTCCATCACTTTTTACAGCTGGTCACACTACACAAGTGTGCATTCAATATGCTAACATCATTGTTTTCGGTGCACCAGCAGTGCAGTCGTACAATATCTTCTACTTCGTATGTGTAGGGTATATACTGCAGTTGTCAATCGAAGCTTATCACTCATAATAGATCGACCATATGCCGAAGGGTGTGAGACAACAGTGTCTCGAATTCCTCATTAACAATGAAGACTATACACAGATATATAACAGTTTCCGTTTGACCGGCTCTTTTTCTAAGAGCAAAGATCCAATTTGACCGGCAGATGAAAGCCCACATAAACTATGGCTCACAAAAGTTGCTAGTCAATATTTTTTGTGATCACCAATCCAGTAGGTTCAGATTATTCGGATACTTTTGAGTACTGGCTGCGTTGTAACATTGTGGGTATATCTTGCTCGAATGCTGTTGCGCAAAGACCTACACTTAGCATCTGACATGCAACACTTCTGCGATGTTTCTTTGGACATGGATACGCATCGTACTTCAAAACAACACAGGCACTGTTGTTACGTATTTATTCACCCATACCAGGCCCTCGACTCTCAATAAATACGTCCTTCTTGGACAGCAATATGCATAACATATGAGTGCACATTGTGACACATGGACGTGGACATATAGAATTTTGAGTCTGGATTCGTGCACAGAAATCCAAAGTGGTTAAGGCAACCGCTCCCACAAAGCGGGAAATCTGGGTTCCATTCCTGGTGCAGCAAAAATTTTCACTGTCATTCCAAAATACAGCCGATGGTAGATGATATTCGCAGTTGTGTGCGTGGGCTAAATCAGTTTTGTATTTTCAAATGGAAATCTCCTGTTTTATTGAACTTTCGGATTTACCGCCAAAAATACTTGAGGTTTACTGAAACCACCGTTTCTCATTCGTGGTAGCTGACTCAGTTATTGACAAATATAAAGTGTGTATGTTTTGCTATTGAGAACGGACACATTTAATTGTAGATTTAATTTGCAGTGTAAATGTAAACGTAAGTGTTAAATGGTTGATATTGCTGTTCAAATATTACTTGAGTGCTGAGGTGTGATTGTGCAACACAGATAAAATGACTAAGCATTGACATTTCTGGCAAATAAGCTACTTGTATGGTGATGTAGTTTTCTGTTCCCTGCGGCGTTGTTGTGGCGAGTCCTTAAATCATTGGAATGCATCATTTCTGTGGGCGCCCTCGGACTCAGCCATTGTAATAAAGTAAAATGTCTATGAAGTGATAGTGGCAGGAGCAGCTGCCGTGGATACTTACCGAAATCAATCACCCCAAAGACGAGAGACAAGGGGACTCACCGAATATGCAATAAAAACTGATAATTCAGTAAGTTTTGGTGTGGTCTCTCTCTTCACTTGTGTTCCTTTGTCTGATTTGTTACGGTTAACTGAGGTTATGTTTGGCGTTGGATTAAAGAACTTATTTCGACAAGTACGGCATTCCACTTACTATGTATTCAGTGACCAGTAGAACGAATAGTCAGATACAGTTGCAATGGGAAGTCCGTTCTCACCTATAATTGCCAATTTGTTTATGGAAATCTTTGAGGAACGGGCCTTTGAATCGGCGGTATCGTAACCTACCTGTTTTTTCCGGATATGCAGAAGATACTTTTGTTGCTCCATTAAATTTCGGGTGTGCAGCCATATGAATCCCACTTCTTCTACATGCCTGTAATTTAATGGAGCAGTCGTTAAGCAGTGAAAATATGAAGATGCACATCGGTACTTTTGTTGTTTGGGAACTTGGAAGTGAGAAATTAAACGGCTTTTTAAAACATCTAAATTCAATACACCCAAAATATTCTTTTTGCAGTGCAGGTAGAAAAGGATGGCTGCCTTTCCTACCTTTATATGTTGGTGAGGAGGAAGGATGGTGGTGCATCGGAACAAGGCGTTTACAAGAAGCCAACTCTCACTGTCTTAGTTCTAAGTTCTAGGGGACTGATGACCTCAGAAGTTAATTCCCACAGAGCTCAGAGCCATTTGAACCAACCTCCGACATTATACACAGGGTCATTTATATATATTGTGAATAGCAAACGCTCCTACGACACTCCCCTGCGGCACATCTGAAATCACTCTTACTTCGGAAGACTTCTCTCCATTGAGAATGACATGCTGCGTTCTGTTATCTAAGAACTCTTCAAACCAATCACACAATTGGTCTGATAGTCCATATGCTCTTACTTTGTTCATTAAATAACTGTGGGGAACGGTATCAAACGCCTTGCGGAAGTCAAGAAACACAGCATCTGCTTTGGAACCCATGTCTATGGCCCTCTGAGTCTCGTGGACGAATAGCGCGAGCTGGGTTTCACACGATCGTGTTTTATCGAAACCCATGCTGATTCCTACAGAGTAGATTCCTAGTCTCCTGATAAGTCATTATACTTGAACGTAATACGTGTTCCAAAATTCTACCACTGATCGACGCTAGAGATATAGGTCTATAGTTCTGCACATCTGTTCGACGTCCCTTCTTGAAAACGGGGATGACCTGTGCCCTTTTCCAATCTTTTGGAACGCTATGCTCTTCTAGAGGCCTACGATACACACCTGAAAGAAGGGGGGCAAGTTCCTTCGCGTATTCTGTATAAAATCGAACTGGTATCCCATCAGGTCCTGCGGCCTTTCCTCTTTTGAGGGATTTTAATTGTTTTTTCTATCCCTCTATCATCTATTTCGATTTCTACCATTTTGTCATCTGTGTGACAATCTAGAGAAGGAACTACAGTGCAGTCTTCCTTTGTGAAACAGCTTTGGAAAAAGACATTTAGTACTGCGGCCTTTAGTCTGTCGTCCTCTGTTTCAGTACCATTTTGGTGACAGAGTGTCTGGACATTTTGTTTTGAATTACCTACCGCTTTGACGTAAGACCAAAATTTCTTAGGATTTTCTGGCAAGTCATTACATAGAACTTTATTTTCGAATTCGTTGACCGCCTTGACTACATTTCGCTTCGTGTAATTTTTGTTTGTCTGCAAGGCTTTGGCTATGTGTATGTTGGCTGTGAAGTTCCCTTTGCTTCCGCAGCAGTTTTCTAACTCGGTTGTTGTACCACGGTGGCTCTTTTCCATCTTTTACAATCTTGCTTGGCACATACTCATCTAATGCATATTGTATGATGGTTTTGAACTTTGTCCACTGATCCTCAACACTATCTGTACTTGAGATAAAACTTTTTTGTGTTGAGCCGTCAAGTACTCTGAAATCTCCTTTTTGTCACTTTTGCTAAACAGAAAAATCTTCCTACCTTTTTTTAATATTTCAATTTACGGCTGAAATTTCGCAGTTATAGACGGCTACAAAGGCCGCATGGCTGTATATTTCTGGAGTAGACTTCCAACGACTTATTGAGTCCACGTCGCGTCGAGTTGCTGCACAACGACAACCGAAAGGAGATCCGACACGATGTCAGGAAGAATCCCAGGTATCCCTTGACGTTTGTCAGCTCAGTGTACGTTCTGGCAGTGGCTCCAGTGACACTTCCAACCAACGTCTACTTTCTCAAGTAGAATTACCTGAGAACCCATGACTCATTTCACTATTAACGTTTCCGTATATATCTCCTTGTTCTCAGAGCGGGGAAACCGACGTCTTGCTATTAGATCTACACCGCCACTCGATAGCTCGTAAGGTTGGCATGAAGTTATATAGCTAACTACCCATTCACATCCACAATCCCGCTGGGGGGATGAATGTACGTTTCATATTCATATTTGCAATAGTTAAAGCTACTCAATTCAGACACATGCTTATGAACCTGAGGTGTATGGTATTCATGTCGGGTCTCCAGCCGGAACATACAAGAGATCTCGCATATGTTGTGTCGGGTGCCACACCCGCGATGTAACATCTCCTCGCTTGAAAGAGCCGCGATCCGGTGTTTCAGATAAGATCAGGATTTAGTAATTCTACCAGCGGACAAAGGCAATACAACGGTTCTTCTTTCATGAGAAGATTACTTGATTAAAATGGATCTTTTACTAGCAGGCTCACCATACCGAAGATTACAGAACGATCCAACTGAACCTATAAAGCTCAAGGCGCAATCACTTTTGAAGGACAGGTCATTATCTAACGATGTTCTTAAAAAAGTTCGGCATGATGCTGCAGTCCCGAAAAGATTACCTGGTTTGCCTAAGGTACACAAGTAAGGGGTTCCTGTTCGACCTATTATTGGCAATTTGGGCGCTCATATAACTTGGTCAACTATTTAGCATCTATTATCAGTCCCTATTTCGGAAAATGCTAACGTCATGTTTCCAAGTCTCTGGATTTTATTCATCATTTTAAGTCTGTGCCACAGTCCCGCGGATTTGCTAGTTAGTTTCGATGTTGTCTCTTTTTACAAGAGATCCTTTTGAAGATTTTTTGCATTTAATTGGTGTGAAATTGGACGAAGAAACAACTAAGTGCTGATGTTGACGTATTTTTTATTTAATGACAAAGACTTTGAACGAACTCACGGAGTGGCTATGGGGAGTCCATCCCCCCCCCCCCCCCCCCCCTCCCCCAGAGTCCCCAATTTGTGTACAGAAGACTTTGAGGATAAGGAACTGAAGATGGAAGTCTTAAAGTCAGCTTGCTTCTGGAGAAACAACGACGATTCCTTTATGGTACGGCCAGATGAGAGGGATGCTCTGGATCGTTTATTAGATCATTTTAATTGTCTGCATTCCAATACGAAGTTCACGATGGAAGTTGAAAACGATGGAAAACTTCAGTTTTTAGAAGTCTTGTTTTACATGAGGGATTATGGGACATTAGGACACAGTGTTTATCGTAAGCCGACGCATACGGACCGATATATTCATGCATCAAGTTGTCATCCATCGTACTAACGTAATGTGGTCTTACAAACATAAAAGAGTTTATGCCATCTTAGGTGCAGATAGTTTGACACAAGAACTGGATCATCTAAAGCTGTGTTCAAAACAGAATGGTTATACCGACAATTAGATCCGTCGTGCCCCACAGATTGGACCTTTGTGGCAACCAACAGTAAATAAAGCAAATCGGTGACATTCCTACATTTCGTGGGAAACTTATCTTCAAAAATAGCAAGGCTTTTTATGCCCTCCCCCCCCCCCCCCCCACCCCCACGAATTCCTCTCCTGTGCTATCCTTTTCATCTCAGAGTAACACTTGCAACCTACGTCCTCAATTATTTGCTGGCTGTATTCCAATCTCTGTCTTCCTCTACAGTTTTTGTCCTCTATTGCTCCCTCTAGTACCACGGAAGTCATTCCCTCATGTCTTAACTGATGTCCTATCGTCCTGCCCCTGTTCCGTATCAGTGTTTTCCACATATTCTTTTCCTCTCCGATTCTGTGCAGAACCTCCTCATTCCTTACCTTATCAGTCCATCTAATATTCAACATTCGTCTGTAGCACCACATCTCAAATGCTGCGGTTCTCTTCTGTTCCGCCGGCCGGAGAGGCCGAGTGGTTCTAGGCGACCTCTACGGTAGCAGGTTCGAATCCTGCCTCGGGCATGGATGTGTGTGATGTCCTTAGTTTAGTCAGGGTTAAGTAGTTATAAGTTCTAGGGGACTGATGACCTCCGCTGTTAAGTCCCGTAGTGCTTTGAACCATTTGATCTCTTCTTTCCGGTTTTCCCACAGTCCATGTTTCACAACCATACATTGCTGTATTCCAGACGTACATTCTCAGAAATCTCTTCCTCAAATTAAGGCCGATATTTGATATTACTAGACTTCTCTTGACCACGAATGCCCTTTTTGCCATTGCTAGTTTGCATTTGATGTGCACCTTGTTCCGTCCGTCATTGTTTATCTTACTGCCTACGTAGCGGAATTCCTTAACTTCATCTACTTCGTGACCATCAATCCTGATGTTAAGTTTCCCGCTGTTCTCATTTCTACTATTTCTCATTATCTTCGTCTTTCTTCGATTTACTCTAAATCCATACTCTGTACTTATTAGACTGTCATTTCGTTCAGCAGATCACGTAATTCTTCCTCACTTTCACTCAGGGTAGCATTGTCATCAGTGAATCGTATCACTGATATCATTTCACCTTGAATTTTAATTCCACTTCTGTACGTTTCTTTTAGTTCCATCATTGTTTCCTCGATGTACAAATTGAACAGTGGAGGCGAGAGGTGAACAGTGGAGGCGAGATGTTACAACCTTGTCTTACACCCTTTTTAATACGGGCACTTGGTTCTTGGTTGCCACTCTTATTATTCTCCCTTGGCTGTTGTACATATTGTGTATGATTCGTCTCTCCCTACAGCTTACCCCTGCTTTTTTTCAGAATTTCGAACACCTTGCACCAATTTACATTGTCGAACGTTTTTTCCTAGTCGACAAATCCTATGAACGTGTCTTGATTTTTCTTTACTCTTGCTTCCATTATTAATCGCAACGTCACAATTGCCTCTCTGGTGCCTTTACCTTCCCTAAAGCCAAATTTATCGTCATTTAGCGTATCCACAATTTTCTATTCCAATCTTATGAATAGTATTCTTGTAAGCAACTTGTATGCATGAGCTGTTTAAAGCTGATTGTGTGGTAATTCTCGCACTTGTCAGCTCTTGCCGAAATTCAGATGGTGTGTCGCCAGACTCATACGTTCTACACACCAACGTGAATAGTCATTTTTTTACCACTTCGCCCAAGGATTTTAGAAAATCTGACTTAATGTTATCTGTCCCTTTAGCCTTATTTGATTTTAAGTCCTCCAAAGCTCTTTTAAATACTGATTCTAATACTGGATCCCCTATCTCTTCTAAATCGACTCCAGCTTCTTCTTCTTTCACATCAGGCGAATCTTCCCCCTCATAGAGGCCTTCAATGTATTCTTTCCACCTATCCGCTGTCTCCTCTTCATTTAAGAGTGGAATTCCGGTTGCACTCTTAATGTTATCACTCTTGCTTTTAATGTCATGACTTTCCTGTGTGCCGAGTCCGTCGTTTCTACTATCATTTCTTTTTCTATGCCTTCACATTTTTCGTGGAGCCATTTCGCCTTAACTGCCCTGCACTTCCTATTTATTTCATTCCTCAGCGACTTGTATTTCTGTATTCCTGATTTTCCCGGAACAGGTTTGTACTTCCTCCCTTCATCAATCAACTGAAGTATTTCTTCTGTTACCCGCGATTTCTTCGCAGTTATCTTCTCTGTGTACCTGTGATTTCCTTCCCAAAATCCGTGATGGCCCGTTTTAGAGATGTCCATTCCTCTTCAACTGTACCACCTACTGAGCTATTCCTTATTGCTGTATCTATGGCCTTAGAGAACTTCAACCGTATCTAGTCAATCCTTAGTACTTCCGTATTCCACTTCTTTGCGTATTGATTCTTCCTGACTAACGTCTTAAACATCAGCCTAGTCTTCATTACTAATATATTGTGATCTAAGTCTATGTCTGCTGCTGGATACGCCTTACAATCCAGTATCTGATTTCGGAATCTCTATCTGACCATGATGTAATCTAACTAAAATCTTCCCGTATCACCCGACCTTTTCCAAGTATACCTCCTCGTCTTGTGATTCCTGAACAGAGTATTCGCTGTTACTAACTGAAGTTTATTACAGAACTCAATTAATCATTCTCCTCTCTCATTCCTTGTTCGAAGCCCATACTCTCTTGTAACCTTTTCTTCTACTCCTTCCCCTACAAGTGCATTTCAGTCTCCCAAGACTATTACATTTTCATATCCCTTTACATACTGTATTACCCTTTCAATATCCTCATACATTTTCTCTATCTCTTCATCTTCAGCTTGCGACGCCGGTATGTACACCTTGTAAGAAGGCTGTTAAGGTTTTTTTATTGGTAATGCCACATAGCGCTCTGTATGAAAAATCACTGGCTGTGCTGTGTGCAGTCAGTGGCTGGTTTGCATTGTTGTCTGCCATTGTGGTGTTAGCATCCAGCTGCCGCTGCCCAACACTACAATGGCAGACAACAATGCAAACCAGCCACTGACTGCACACAGCACAGCCAGTGATTTTTCATACAGAGCGCTATGTGGGATTACCAATAAAAAAACCTTAACAGCCTTCTTACAACCTGAACTGTCGCTGTTGGTGTTGGTTTGCTGTCGATTCGGATAACAACAACCATATCACTGAACTGTTACAGTAACACACTCTCTGCCCTATCTCCCTTTTCATAACGAATCCTGCTCCCATTACACCATTTTCTGCTGCTGTTGATATTACCCTATACTCATCTGACCAGAAATCCTTGTCTTGTTTCCACTTCACTTCACTGACTCCTACTATATCTAGATTGAGCCTTTGCATTTCCCTTTTCAGATTTTCTGGTCTCGCTACCACGTTAAAGTTTTTGACATGCCACGCCCAGTCTCTTAGAACGTTATCCTTCCGTTGATTATTCAATCTTTTTCTCATGGTAACCTCCCCATTGGCATTCCCCTCCCGGAAATCCGAATAGGGGAATATTCCGAAACCTTTCGCCAATAGAAAGATCATCATGACACTTCATCAATTACAGGCCACATATCCTGTGGATACACGTTACGTGTCTTTAATGCAGTGGTTTCCATTGCCTCCGGCATCCTCATGCAGATGTTCACTGCTGATTCTTCCGCCTTTAGGAGCAGTTTCCCACCCCTAGGACAAGAGAGTGCCCAAACCTCTGTCCGCTCGTCCACCCTCTTTGACAAGGCCGGAAGTCTTCGGCCGCCAATGCTGATTATTAATGAAAATTCAAGCAGCGGCGGGATTAGAACCCGGGACCGAAGACTTTTTAAGTATGAATGAAAGACGCTACTTTTTCCGATCTGATTTTGTTCGTTAATGTTCCATCCATTTGTCCAGGACGGACGTCCCATGACACCTGTTCAACATTAACGTTGGTCCGTTCACTCAGTTTTTTTTTATTACAGAGGACAGCGAACCCTCTGACCGAACATGCTGAGCTACCGTGGCACACTCCTAGACTACAGGTACAGATAGAGATTTGATATTCCGTTCGCCAGCTACGACTGGAGCTCTGCTGGGCACATCGAACGTTGATTTGGGTTTGAGGAAGCCCGGTATCTACAAAATTCCCTGCCATTGCCGTAAAGCCTATATTGGACAAACGATTCGTACGGTCCTGGCTCATCATCTTCAGGAGCACCATCGCCACACTCGTTTATTCCAGCCAAAAAAAATCCGTGTTGGCAGAACACTTTCTTACTGAAGGACATAAAGTGTTGTATGATGAGACACAAGTGGTTGCCCCTGTGTCACGTTATTTGGACGGTGTAGTGAAAGAAGCCACTGAAATCCGGCTATCTGACGATATTATAAACAGAGATAAGGGGTATCCTTGAAGCAAGAGTTGAACCCTGTTTTCTTTGAAATAAGAAAACAATGGCCTTTTTTTGATCATCAAAAGCTATCAGTAGAGTTTGATATCGATTTATCGTTTGCGCGTGTTTTCACCACCTTTTGTGCTTTACGCTAGAGGGCAGTAACATTCGCACACTTGATTTCATTCGACGCGCCCCTGTCCGTCTCTCTCCTCTACCTCCCGTCCCCGTCCCTTCTTCCCTTCTCCCTAATCTCCATGTCTCTGGCAGATCCTGTGTCATGCTCATCGTCATCAGCATGCTACGTCAGTGTTGTGTTTGGTGCTAAGCCGTCCATCGATACTTTTATGTTGCAGCTATTCTTCGCCTTGTGTTCTTTTAATTCTCCCAGTGTGAGGTTTTTTGTGCACAATACATTTTAAAGGTTTTTATATCCATGTTACAGTCGCCCCCTTTTTGTCTGTTCTCTTCCATTATGTTCCCCCTTTTTTTATATTTTTGTCTGCCATATTTTCCTTTGTAATTTTAAATGTCTTCTGTTGTATCATTATCGTCTTTTGGCTGAAGAGCAACGCATGTGCTGCTGCCAGCCCGCCCCGGATCGGAAATTGAAGCACTATAAAGAAAAAAAAAAAAAGATCTCATTTCAATTTCAGCGAGTTAGTGCGACGGCCTACTCACCTGAAGATGGCGGCCAAGTCGACCGCCGATATATTGTGTCAAGACGTTATGTTCAGGCTGGAGACCCGACATGAATGTCATCATCTGCTGTCTGGGAAAGTTTATGGAGCCAAAAGCTGAGGTACACCTTCTGGGCATTACAAATTGTTAAAATTCATACTACCTATGAGGACAATTTTTTAATGCAAGTCAACAACATTCAGGGGCAAACTTGTTGATCTCTTTTGATTGACAGATGCTTAACTTATTGTTCTGCTAAGAAAATTATGATCTTCTTGGGATAATCTGTCTTTCACCTACTGTTCAGTTAAGTATTTTTACATGCCATTCCCACACCTCCGCCTTCCCCTCTTCTTCCCAACCCCTCAGGAAACCTCCAACCCTCCCCCCTCCCCTTGCTGATACAGGTACACTTTCAGGGATGAATTATACGAATAGCCCCCTTCCACTCTATAAATTTGATTAATTAAATTGATCAATTAATTGACCCCTCCTACTATGGTAAATCCCCCAGCCCTCTCCCCTTCCCTTCCACACTCCCCTTCTTCCACACCCACCCGGAAATTGGCGTCTATGCGATGGAGAGGAGGAATCTCACGATACGAAATTCAATTACATAGCAGTGGGTATATTGTGTATTTATAAGAAGTTCAATTTACAGGGTTGTATCTCTTTTGCTCATCATTCTCTGCTGTTTCGAAAGATGCAGGTCTTGTATAATACATCGAAATAAGTAATCAAGTTGACCAAGTAAGGAATACCACTATGAAATACTCATCACAAGTAATTACACTGTTAAAAATCTTTACATCGCGAAGCACGCGCCATCCGAAGCACCACGACTAACAGACCGGGTGTCGCGCTAACTCCTGAACAAAAGCGCCAGGTGAAGGCAACTCTTTGATACTTGATACCTGAGAAATTCCTGTGCTAACACCTCCTCTCTCTCTCTCTCTCTCTCTCTCCCGCCCTGTAGCGTGCCACTGCAGGTCGGATGGAACCACAAACAAAGCAGTTAGCTGTGGATGTCTTGGAAATATTCCCTCACTGTATCACAGTGATTGATTAGTTAATTAAATTGATATTATTTATGTGGGACAATTTCTCCTATCTTCCTCTTGGTGGATACTAGGATTGGAATGTTTGGCGGGATTCGATCCTGCAACGACCCGGTTTCCAAACCCTACTGGATTTTTCCCCCTTGCACCCAGTCGGTGGATACCGCCACAGATAGTTCCATCACATCAGAGGTAGCTGAAAATTCCATATTTTGACTCAGTTACATGCCGTGTCCTACAGCAATTTACCGGAGGAGCTAGGCATTGCAGTTGTGTTTTTAAAGCACTACGCAATTCCTAAATAGGTCCTCTCCTCTACATTCAGGAGGAGGAGGAAGGGCCTACCACATGATGGAATCGTAACAACAACAACAAATACATTTGAAAGACAGAGTCCACTGTTATGTATTGAGAACCACTTAACACGACACACTGAAACAACGATCCAGTCCGTAGCAGTAGTTGCCATGGTTAGATGTCAGAGATCGCTATCATGCGAGAATTTGACATCACAGTTGGGTTTTTAAAGCACTATAGAATTCCCTGATTGTTTCTCTCCGTTATATATAGAACGAGGAGGAGGAGGAGGAGGAAGCCTTTATTGTGTAATATGATAGAGACAACAGCAAACACCACTGAAATACAGAGTCGACTGCGATGTACTGAGAAGCACTAAGCACGACACACTCGAACCACTATCCAGTCAGTAGCAGTAGTTGTCATTGCTAGATGTCGGAGATCGCCGAAAACACTCGCACATCCCACGCACTCACCTCTCGGATGTCCACATGCAATGCGCCCGTCCCCTTGTACACCACTAGTGTCGACGTTCAGAGGTCGGTGCAAACTACCGTCATGGCCAAAGACACAATCATGGATGCACATGTGTCCCAGAGTGCACCACCCCCGGCCACAGAGAGCATCCAGGGATCACTGGAGTAGCAGGAATTCGTATGTTATCAATACTTTCAGCGCAAAAAAAACATCATTTTGAATCCTCTCTCACGTGATACACACACGTCCAGTTCTCTCGTGCTCATCCAGCACGTTGGTGCCGTGGGCAAGATCTCGCATGTCAGCGCATTCTTTGTGTGGTATCCTACCCATTCGTGTAATATAGGGTGCCTAGGATGCTGCTTTCTCGGATAGCTTCACAACAATTCAAGCAAATCACATTATTGGTTTTTATTACAATAAAGTAAATTGCCAGTACTTAACTTGGACTATTTACAAAGATTGGTCAAAAGCAATTGGCGACATGCAAATAATCAACGTCCTTCAATGTATACAATTTCCATACAAGTAAATGGTACTGTTCACAAGTCACGAATCGTCTTCCAGTGCGGCTCCTCTAGTGCGGCTCTCCGAGTGCGTCCGAGGCCAGGTGGCGCTTCGCTTTTACTCTCTGCGGCTAGAGGGCGCTCCTGTCGTGGTGATGTCCTAATCAGCATGCTATTGGCTGACGTCGCCTCACAGCCCTCTGCTCTTGCATTCTTCATCTTCGTGCCGGCGCTTGTCGTTACACTGGAACATTCGTCTCTCGCAAAGCGACGGAGCGTTGTCGCTTATGTAGCGCGACAACGGTGGAGGAGGCAGGAGTGTGGGCTCAGCACTTGACTGGACGCTGTGGCTGCAGGGGACTTCAAGCTTCCGGTCGTACCCCGCCATCCGGCCTTCGCTGTGGCGGAAACGTCCCCCAGAAAACGACCACAAGGGTACGCATCCACGTAATGATGCCATGAACCAGGTGAAGAAGGCAGCAACTGCTGCAGTGTGGGCGGGTCTAGCTCCACCGGTAGGACGAGAGGAGACAGAGGAGGCGAAGGCTCCATCTCCATGGGGTGTCGTGATGACACCCTCTCGTGGCTGCTGTGGCTGTGCTGTCCTCTGGGATGGGGATGGGGATGGGGGAGGGTTGGAGGGCCTGAGGGGTTGAGGAGTGGGAGGGGGGAGGGGTGGGGATGATATGGAAAACCATATAACTGAACAACAGCATAAAGATGAAATCCCTTCAGGGGATCATAATCCTCTTAGAAAAATAGGTTAAGGACCTGTCAATCAAAAGTGAACAATAAGTTTCCCCTGAACATATACTTGCCCTTGAATGTAGGCAACCTGCACTAACACATTGTGTTCGTGCTCCCCTTGTCTCAGTACTGATATATAGGCTAAATGTTGAGCCTTACACACAACAATCCCCTCCCTTGAGACTTGGAATTTTGGTGGGAGGCAAAATACCAGGTGTTGACGGGTGGCAGTAATGGTGGGGATAGTCAGAATGTTTGTAATGATAAAATGTAGCTGCCATAGTTTTTAAAACGTAGAACCTGTGGGCTATCTTCTTTAATTTCTTGCCATGTTAAACTTAGAAAAAGTAAGACACCTCAAATAATTTTGAATGTTGTGTCACCTTTAACTTAGCACATGTGCAATAGTTCTGCCATCCTTTGTCAGGGACATTGTTCAAAAACAGTCTGTGATAACAACAAATCATCCTGAACATTCCACTGGTGCGCTAGACATCTCGTCCCCCCCCCCCCCCTATTGTATGCTGTAATTATAAATCATCCTGGAGTAATTGTGCCAGCTGCAGATGTGTGCTAGCTAAAACCTACTGTCTGTGTCCATGCCTGTGGGGCGCTGAGGTGAGGAAAGGTGTGTAATAAATCATCTCTGCTCCTTTGTCTGTTCTAGACCCTAGGTGACAGGTGCAGGTGTTGAATCCATATATCGAAATAATCAGCAAGCATTTGCGCAGAAGAAATTAAATTTCTTAACCCATTTCGGGCACTTAGTGCCCTTTTTCAGAAGGTGATATCTATCGGGTTATTTGCAAGTGGTGAACAATAAGATGCAGACAGCAAAATGTTGTGACCATGTATGCAGTATGCATCTTATTGTTGACTCTCCCCCTTGGCTACAGACAAGAAAAGACAAAAAGTATAGCTTCTGCAATGACACCACCCACATAACATACAACTAAACATTGGTCTACAACTACTCCTATCACCAACTAGTCATTACAGCAAACTACTATCAACCACCTGCAGGACCACCTGTGGATATATCTAAATAACTTTTTAATGAATCATCCTCACACAGCAAAATAAATATAACTGTTTTTGTTCAAATGCCACATCGCAATAATGACAAGACTACCTTTTTAAACATAAAACTTACAAACTATTCACGCACACTGCGCTTAATTAACTAAATCAAAACGGGTCTCACCTTTAGAGAAAACATACACACGCCCAGCAAGCAATCATATAATAATGAGGACAGGTCGCACTATAAGCATGGACATTACATGAATAATATTATTAGTTAACCAACACACTTAACACACCGCTTGTACTCTGTGTTGTACACAGTGTTGGATCATTCAGCCAACAAGATGCTACTAAAGCACGTAGGCAGTACTCCACTTGAAATGCAGAAGCCCCTTTCTACGTGTCCACTGGAATCGCCATCTTCTAGTCCATGAAAAGCCATAAACCGCTCCACCGGGTTGTTTCCGCCCAGATAGTAGTCATATCCAACACTGACCAAGGAAGAGTCCCATAGACGGCTCCATGGCTTCCCGTTCTTGGTCATTCACCCACTGACTGGCATTCCGTCCGTCACTGCTCCACCTCGGCCCAGCGGTGAAAACGGCAATCACTTACGGGTACAACGTGGAGGCTCGCCATGCCACCAAGCACGACTCTAATGCCGTGAGCAAACAAACATGCCACTAGACACGGAACCGTATGCGTATACAGATTTTGCTGTTCTGTAAGCAGAATAATTGTCGTTAGCTGAAGCAGAACGGATACACCCTAAGACAAGAGTAAACGACACACCACGAAGGAATTGTCCGAATGGGACCGATATCGGCAGATGTGATGTACGTGTACATGTACATGTACAAACTTTGGCCTAAACCCTATTGACTACAAGTAGAACTGCCTTCAGTGATGAGTCCCACTTCGCAATGATCCCCGATGACCAGAAAAGATGTGTCTAGAGACGGCCCAGAAAGTGGTGGAATACAAATCTAACTAAATCTGTCAGCCATCATACGGTCCAACAACGTGGAGTAGCGCTCTAGGTACCATTTCTTTTGACAGCAGGGGCCCTTTGGTTGTCATCCGCGACAACCTTACAGCATAGCGGCACATTAACGATATTCTACTTCTCGTTTTGTTGCCCTTCATGAAAAGCCATCCTGGGCTTTCAAATCAGTAACATAAAGCCTGCCCGCACACGGCGAGAGTTTCTACCGCTCGTTTCCATGATTGACGCACCCTGACTTGACCAGCAAGGTTGCCAGAATTTTCTCCAGTTGAGAACGTTGGGAGAATAAGGACAGGGACCTTCAAACTTCTGGTGATTTTGACGAACTAACTTGCCAATTGGACAGAATTTGGTACGTTATCTCTCAGGAGAACATCCTACAACTATATCAGTCAAAGCCCAGCCCAATAACTGCTTATTTTTGTGTTAGAGTGTGTTTATCTGGAAACTGAACTTGACCAATATACACTCCTGGAAATGGAAAAAAGAACACATTGACACCGGTGTGTCAGACCCACCATACTTGCTCCGGACACTGCGAGAGGGCTGTACAAGCAATGATCACACGCACGGCACAGCAGACACACCAGGAACCGCGGTGTTGCCCGTCGAATGGCGCTAGCTGCGCAGCATTTGTGCACCGCCGCCGTCAGTGTCAGCCAGTTTGCCGTGGCATACGAAGCTCCATCGCGGTCTTTAACACTGGTAGCATGCCGCGACAGCGTGGACGTGAACCGTATGTGCAGTTGACGGACTTTGAGCGAGGGCGTATAGTGGGCATGCGGGAGGCCGGGTGGACGTACCGCCGAATTGCTCAACACGTGGGGCGTGAGGTCTCCACAGTACATCGATGTTGTAGCCAGTGGTCGGCGGAAGGTGCACGTGCCCGTCGACCTGGGACCGGACCGCAGCGGCGCACGGATGCACGCCAAGACCGTAGGATCCTACTCAGTGCCGTAGGGGACCGCACCGCCACTTCCCAGCAAATTACGGACACTGTTGCTCCTGGGGTATCGGCGAGGACCATTCGCAACCGTCTCCATGAAGCAGGACTACGGTCCCGCACACCGTTAGGCCGTCTTCCGCTCACGTCCCAACATCGTGCAGCCCGCCTCCAGTGGTGTCGCGACAGGCGTGAATGGAGGGACGAATGGAGACGTGTCGTCTTCAGCGATGAGAGTCGTTCTGCATTGGTGCCAATGACGGTCGTATGCGTGTTTGGCGCCGTGCAGGTGAGCGCCACAATCAGGACTGCATACGACCGAGGCACACAGGGCCAACACCCGGCATCATGGTGTGGGGAGCGATCTCCTACACTGGCCGCACACCTCTGGTGATCGTCGAGAGGACACTGAATAGTGCACGGTACATCCAAACCGTCATCGAACCAATCGTTCTACCATTCCTAGACCGGCAAGGGAACTTGCTGTTCCAACAGGACAATGCAATTCCGCATGTATCCCGTGCCACCCAACGTGCTCTAGAAGGTGTAAGTCAACTACCCTGGCCAGCAAGATCTCCGGATCTTTCCCCCATTGAGCATGTTTGGGACTGGATGAAGCGTCGTCTCACGCGGTCTGCACGTCCAGCACGAACGCTGGTCCAACTGAGGCGCCAGGTGGAAATGGCATGGCAAGCCGTTCCACAGGACTACATCCAGCATCTCTACGATCGTCTCCATGGGAGAATAGCAGCCTGCATTGCTGCGAAAAGTGGATATACACTGTACTAGTGCCGACATTGTGCATGCTCTGTTGCCTGTGTCTATGTGCCTGTGGTTTTGTCAGTGTGATCATGTGATATATCTGACCCCAGGAATGTGTCAATAAAGTTTCCCCTTCCTGGGACAATGAATTCACGGTGTTCTTATTTCAATTTCCAGGAGTGTACACCGAAGAGCCAAAGAAACTGTTAGACCTGCCTAATATCGTGTACGGACCGCACGAGCACGCAGAAGTTCCACAGTACGACGTGGCATGGACTCGAATAATGTCTGAAATAGTGTTGGAGGGGACTGAAACCATGAATCCTACAGGGGTGCCCATAAATCCGTAAGGGTACGAGCGGGTGAAGATCGCTTCTGAACAGCATGTTGCAAGGAATCTCAGATATGCTCAACAATGTTCATATCTGCCGAGTTTGGTGGCCAGCGGAAGAGTTTAAACTTTGAAGAGCATTCCTGGAGCCACTCTGTAGCAATTCTGGACGTCTAGGGTGTCGCACTGCTCTGCTGGAACTGCCCAAATCCGTCGGAATGCACAATGGACATGAAAGGATGCAGCCGATCAGACAGGATGCGTACGGACGTGTCCCCTGTCAGAAGCGTTTCTAGACGTATTAGGGGTCCCATATCACTTCAACTCCATATGTCCAACGCCATTACAGAGCTTCGACCAGCTTGAACAGTCCCCTGCTGACATGCGAGGTCCATGGATTCATGAGGCTGTCTCCATACCCGTACACGTCCATCCTCTCCGGCCATCCTGATTTAGGTTTTCCGTGATTTCCCTAAATCGTTTCAGGCAAATACCGGGATGGTTCCTTTAAAAGGGCACGGCCGATTTCCTTCCCAATCCTTCCCTAACCCGAGCTTGCGCTCCGTCTCTAATGACCTCGTTGTCGACGGGACGTTAATCACTAACCACCACCACCACCACCACCACCACGTCCATCCTCTCGACACAATTAGAAACGAGATTCGTCCGACCAGGCAACATGTTTTCAGTCATCAACAGTCCAACGTCGGTGTTGACGGGCCCAGGAGAGACGTAAAGCTTTGTGTTGTGCAGCCATCAAGAGTACATGAGTGGGCCTTCGGCTCCGAAAGCCTATATCGATGATGTTTCGCACGAAGGCACTTGTTGACGGCCCTGCATTGAAATCTGCTGCAATTGCGGAAGGTTTGCACTTGTGTCGCGTTGAACGATTCTCTTCAGTCGTCTTTGGTCCAGTTCTTGCAGGATCTTTTCCGGCAGCAGCGATGTCGGAGATTTGGTGTTTTACCGGATTCCTGATATTCACGGTAACTCGTGAAATTGTAGTACGGGAAAATCACCACTTCATCGCTGCCTCGGACATGTTGTGCCCATAAGTTGCCCCTAAGTTGCAGTAGTTACACAGAGTTGAAAAGGCTTGCACAGGATAGACTAGCAGGGAGAGCTGCAGTAAACCAGTCTTCGAAATGAAGACCATAACAGCATCAATATCCGTGCCTGACTGTGTACACGTTTACATAAAAAAACTGAAAAATAATGGTATTGAAGTAACAGAATTAACCTGTAATACTTGTTAACCCTTTTAATTATTTTCACGATACTTTTCAAACCGTCACTAAAACTACAGTTGGGAATTTTGGATTCTATTTTTTGAGGATGGACCCATCAACACGAAACGTTTCGACGTTCTAAAATAATTAATTTTCTTCCCGACAAGTGAGATAGAAGTACATTACGTATATAACATAAATTGGCACCTTTTTCAGACCTATTGCATAAATACATCGTTTCCTGCCATGTGCCATATGTACCATTTTGGTGAGCTCTGCATCGGAACTATATATTTACAACTTACAATGATTGATTTCAAAGCTGTTAATAGGTATTCCGTGCAACTTTTAAAGTCACAAAATACGAAGAACAAAGAACTGAAGGGACAATCGATCTTCCGTTATAATTACAACACTGTTTTCTCCTGAATTAGTTAAAACTATATTATGCAGTAAGTCTTGTTAGAGCAATCTATTCTTGTTGTGTGTTCAACTTTATTCTATGTTTGTTATTTTATAACATCTAGCCATGTTATGAGGTGTTTTGATATATTAACAGTTTCTTAATCACAACCACTCCCTCCACAAACACTTTGCATCTGAAGAGTTTCATATGTATTTTTGGGTACATGTATCCCGGTATTGTTGTTGAGATATCACAGTAGGATGCAGCTCTTCTTTTTCTACAGTGTGAAGCTGTTGGTTGTCGAGATAAGAAGCTGTTTCCGTCAGTGACTTTGTTGCAATAATTTTCTCGTGTTTACTGTCACCTCTAAGAATAACTTTGTTGAACAGCAGAATTTCTCCCTGTAAAGAGCAGGCATGGTGCACAGCAAGTGTTATACCTCCCCCTCCCCCTCCAGACTGGGCCAGTACACCAGACCGCACACACCAGCAGCTGGTGCGGCCTCTGATTTATCATCGGGCTCAATAAATCATGCCCAGGCGGCGCCACGTGTTGTAGCTGAAATAAAAAGCGCGCGATACCGTCGAGAGGAAAAGCGCGACATAAAACACAGCGAATTGGATGTCAAGCACGATCCTTCAGCAGTATGTCTTACTCAACATAGACTTCACGTGGTCTTCACACTCTTAATCATCGTATAAGAATCGTGTCTCATCTTCCAAATGCGTAACTTTCAAGTCATTACTTTCTATATCGAAAGTTATTTAAATTTATCAGATGCAGCAAGTTATCACAGACGGAACCCAACGACAGACATTTCAGGTGCACCGAATGGAAGTGAACAGAACTAGTACATGTTAACAACTTTGTGGATAATGCTACTTGTAACCTCTCACGTCTCATGGACGCGTTTACCTTCGAGAAGGAGTTATTCGATAAATGTAGTACCAACATACTGGTTCTAGACAGGATATCAGTCAATTTCAGAGAGATGTAAGAAACACTAAATGTAGAGAAACTTGAAGCTTCATTGATTTAATCGGTTAATGAACCGCAACTATAGATTTTAAATGTCACACGATACAGCTGCAGGTACGATGTTTATTTGTACAAAGTTGAACCCTCGAAGGAGACTCTTCGAATGTCAAAACTTTAACGATAAATTGACGAAGCATTGATAACAGTCTCTGAATTTAATATCATACCCTGTAAATGTAAGCTGATTTGCTCAAATTATAAGCGGAATCGAAAGCTGCGTGAAACACGAAATATAAATCTGCGAAATATTTAACGTGGCATGGAAGACAGACGACATAAGAGAGGGAGTGTCCTCCGTAACCGACCAAAACATTGTTCTCTTGAGATCGAAACGAGATTGCCTGGGAAGTTACCTTAAAAAAAAAAAAAAAAAAAAAAAAAAAAATTGTTAAAATGTCTCTGAGCACCATGGGACTTAACATGAGGTCATCAGTCCCCTAGAACTTAGAACTACTTAAACCTAACTAACCTATGGACATCACACACATCCATGCCCGAGGCAGGATTCGTACCTGCGACGGTAGCAGTCGCGCGGTTCCGGACTGAATCGCCTAGTACCACTCGGCCACAGCGACCGGCTGCCACGTTATCTGGACGTGATTACCCGACATAGGTGAACTGAAGTTAACGAATGCATGCATTTGCGGGCCACTGGATTTCACTGTAACGGCTGTGCAGTCATTCAATGGAAGTCTATACCCAGTAACGCGGGAGTACGCTGATCATGCAGTATTAGTTGGATGCGACTTTGAGCTACCGAGTATGGACTGAGATGCCTGTGGATTCACTGTAGGTGGTGCGAGCAGACAGTCTTAGGAGGTAGTTCTGAACACACATTGCGGAAAAATATCTTGAGCACTAGTTCGGCAAGCCACATGAAATGGAAATATTTTAGATCTTGCACCTGCAAACAGCCCTGACCTTATCGACGCTGTCAGTAGAGAGACAGAGATTAGTGACCATAACGTCGTCATCTTCCCCCCATGAACCATGGACCTTGCCGTTGGTGAGGAGGCTTGCGTGCCTCAGCGATACAGATAGCCGTACCGTAGGTGCAACCACAACGGAGGGGTATCTGTTGAGAGGCCAGACAAACGTGTGGTTCCTGAAGAGGGGCAGCAGCCTTTTCAGTAGTTGCAAGGGCAACAGTCTGGATGATTGACTGACCTGGCCTTGTAACAATAACCAAAACGGCCTTGCTGTGCTGGTACTGCGAACGGCTGAAAGCAAGGGGAAACTACAACCGTAATTTTCCCCGAGGGCATGCAGCTTTACTGTATCATTAAATGATGATGGCGTCCTCTTGGGTAAAATATTCCGGAGGTAAAATAGTCCCCCATTCGGATCTCCGGGCGGGGACTACTCAAGAGGACGTCGTTATCAGGAGAAAGAAAACTAGCGTTCTACGGATCGGAGCATGGTATGTCAGATCACTTAATCGGGCAGGTAGGTTAGAAAATTTAAAAAGGGAAATGGATAGGATAAAGTTAGATATAGTGGGAATTAGTGAAGTTCGGTGGCAGGAGGAACAAGACTTCTGGTCAGGTGATTACAGGGTTATAAACACAAAATTAAATAAGGGTAATGCAGGAGTAGGTTTAATAATGAATAGGAAAATAGGAATGCGGGTAAGCTACTACAAACAGCATAGTGAACGCATTATTGTGGCCAAGATAGATACAAAGCCCACATCTGCTACAGTAGTACAAGTTTATATGCCAACTAGCTCTGCAGATGACGAAGAAATTGAAGAAATGTGTGATGAAATAAAAGAAATTATTCAGATAGTGAAGGGTGACAAAAATTTAATAGTCATGGGTGACTGGAATTCGGTAGTAGGAAAAGGGAGAGAAGGAAACGTAGTAGGTGAATATGGATTGGGGGAGAGAAATGAAAGAGGAAGCCGCCTGGTAGAATTTTGCACAGAGCACAACTTAATCATAGCTAACACTTGGTTTAAGAATCACGAAAGAAGGTTGTATACATGGAAGAACCCTGGAGATACTAAAAGGTATCAGATAGATTATATAATAGTAAAACAGATTTAGGAACCAAGTTTTAAATTGCAAGACATTTCCAGGGGCAGATGTGGACTCTGACCACAATATATTGGTGATGACCTGTAGATTAAAACTGAAGAATCTGCAAAAAGGTGGGAATTTAAGGAGATGGGACCTGGATAAACGGAAAGAACAAGAGGCTGTACATAGTTTCAGGGAGAGCGTAAGGGAACAATTGACAGTAATGGGGGAAAGAAATACAGTAGACGAAGAATGGGTAGCTTTGAGGGATGAAGTAGTGAAGGCAGCAGAGGATCAAGTAGGTAAAAAGACGAGTGCTAGTAGAAATCCTTGGGTAACAGAAGAAATATTAAATTTAATTGATGAAAGGAGAAAATACAAAAGTGCAGTAAATGAAGCAGGCAAAAAGGAATACAAACGTCTCAAAAATGAGATCGACAGGAAGTGCAAAATGGCTAATCAGGGATGGCTAGAGGACAAATGTAAGGATGTAGAGGCTTATCTCACTAGGGGTAAGATAGATACTGCCTACAGGAAAATTAAAGAGACCTTTGGAGATAAGAGAACCACTTGCATGAACATCAAGAGCTCAGATGGAAAACCAGTTCTAAGCAAAGAAGGGAAAGCAGAAAGGCGGAAGGAGTATACAGAGGGTCTATACAAGGGCGATGTACTTGAGGACAATATTATGGAAATGGAGGAGGATGTGGATGAGGATGAGATGGGAGATGCGATACTGCGTGAAGAGTTTGACAGAGCATTGAAAGAGCTGAGTGGAAGCAAGGCGCCAGGAGTAGACAACATTCCATTGGAACTACTGACGGCGTTGCAAGAGCCAGTCCGTACAAAACTCTACCATCTGGTGAGCAAGATGTATGAAACAGGCGAAATACCCTCAGACATCAAGAAGAACATAATAATTCCAATCCCAAAGAAAGCAGGTGTTGACAGATGTAAAAATTACCGAACTATCAGTTTAATAAGTCATAGCTGCAAAATACTAACAAGAATTATTTACAGACGATGGAAAAACTGGTAGGAGCCGATCTCGGGGAAGGTCAGTTTGGATTCCGTAGAAATGTTGGAACACATGAGGCAACACTGACCTTACGACTTATCTTAGAAGAAAGATTAAGGAAGGATAAACCTACGTTTCTAGCATTTGTAGACTTAGAGAAAGCTTTTGACAATGTTGACTGGAATACTCTCTTTCAAATTCTAAAGGTGGCAGGCGTAAAATACAGGGAGCGAAAGGCTATTTACAATTTGTACAGAAACCTGATGGCAGTTATAAGAATCGGGGGACATGAAAGGGAAGCAGTTGTTGGGAAGGGAGTGAGACAGGGTTGTAGCCTCTCCCCGATGTTATTCAATCTGTATATTGAGTAAGCAGTAAAGGAAACAAAAGATAAATTCGGGGTAGGTATTAAAATCCATGGAGAAGAAATAAAAACTTTGAGCTTCGCCGATGACATTGTAATTCTGTCAGAGACAGCAAAGTACTTGGAAGAGCAGATGAATGGAATGGATAGCGTCTTGAAAGGAGGATATAAGATGAACATCAACAAAAGCAAAACGAGGATAATGGAATGTAGTTGAATTAAGTCGGGTGATGATGAGGGAATTAGATTAGGAAATGAGACACTTAAAGTAATAAAGGAGTTATGCTATTTGGGGAGCAAAATAACTGATGATGATCTAAGTAGAGAGAATATAAAATGTAGGCTGGCAATGGCAAGGAAAGCGTTTCTGAAGAAGAGAAATTTGCTAACATCGAGGATAAATTTAACTGTCAGGAAGTCATTTCTGAAAGTATTTGTATGGAGTGTAGCCATGTATGGAAGTGAAACATGGACGATAAATAGTTTGGACAAGAAAAGAATAGAAGCTTTCGAAATGTGGTGCTACAGAAGAATGCTGAAGATTAGATGGGTTGATCACATAACGAATGAGGAGGTACTGAATAGAATTGGGGAGAAGAGGAGCTTGTGGCACAACTTGACAAGAAGAAGGGATCGGTTGGTAGGACTTGTTCTGAGGCATCAAGGGATCACCAATTTAGTATTGGAGGGCAGCGTGGAAGGAAAAAATCGTAGAGGCAGACCAAGAGATGAACACACTAAGCAGATTCAGAAGGATGTAGGTTGCAGTATGTACTGGGAGATGAAGAGGCTTGCACAGGATAGAGTGGCATGGAGAGCTGCATCAAACCAATCTCAGGACTGAAGACCATAACAACAACAATAACGTCGTCATAGCGACGATGGTTACCTAAGTTAATAAATGCATCAAGGAGGATAGGATAATTTTTATGCTCGTGTGTGCAGATTGTTAGCAACCTAAATCAATATTCAGCTTCATTATTGTGGTGTCACCGCCAGACACCACACTTGCTAGGTGGTAGCCTTTAAATCGGCAGCGGTCCGGTAGCATGCTTCGGACCCGCGTGTCGCCACTATCAGTGATTGCAGACCGAGCGCCGCCACACGGCAGGTCTAGAGAGACTTCCTAGCACTCGCCCCAGTTGTACAACCGACTTTGCTAGCGATGGTTCACTTACAAAATACTCTCTCATTTGCGGATACGATAGTTTAGCATAGCCTTCCGCTACGTCATTTGCTACGACCTAGTAAGGCGCCATATTCAGTTACTATTGATATTGTGATTCATGTACCGTCAAGAGCGACGTTCGTCATTAATGGATTAAAGTTAAGTATTCCACGAGCTCCGTCCGTTTTTCTAAATTCTAATTTCCTTGTCCTGTTCCAGACCTCACGCCAGCCTGCGTGAGCTAAATCGCGTGCCTTTCGGCCTCCTCTAGTAACACGGTGTTAGCTCTCCTGCCAACCACAACAATTATCATGGACGCAGAGGAATTGTGGAAAAAGTTTGAACTGACTGTAAATGGAACTCTGGAGAAGTTTGTGCCGAGTAAGGGGACGAAGGACAGGAAGACTCGTCGCGGTTTAATAAGATTCATAAAATGCTAAGGAAACAGAGATTCTTGCCCTCTCGCTTATAAAAGAAGAACACAGAAATGTCGACAGGCAAAAGTTATTAGCAGTTGATGGATATACAAAAAGATTGATGCAAACAGTATACAACAACTTCCACCTATCATATTATACGAGGGTCAGTCAAAAAGTAATGCCTTCTATTTTTTTTCTATGTTTAATTGTCAGGAAATTTAAATGCAATTACATAGGTTGAAAACCACAACATTGAGGATCATTTTGTCATTTTTCAATGTAATCTCCGCCCATCTCTACAGTTTTGGTCCATCTTTGAACAAGGGCATGTATCCCAGCACGGTAAAAATCACAGCTCTGCTTCCTAAGCCATTGACGCACGGATGTTTTGACGGCCTCCTCATCTTCAAAATGAATCCCACGATGAGCTTCTTTTAGTGGCCCGAACAGATGGAAGTCTGATGGTGCCAGGTCAGGGCTGTATGGGGGATGAGGCAAAACTTCCCATCCAATTTTGACAATCTCGTCAGAGGTGTGACGACTGGTGTGTGGTCTTGCATTGTCATGCAAAAGAAGAACATCTGCCATTGATTTTGTTGGGCGAACTCGCTGAAGACGTGCTTTAAGTTTTTTGAGGGTTGTGACGTATTGAACAGAATTTATTGTGCATCCCTGCTCCAAAAAATCAACCAGAATCACACCCTCTGTATCCCAGAAAACTGTTGCCATAACTTTCCCTGCCGATCGCACAGTTTTGAATTTTTTCTTCCTCGGCGAGCTTGTGTGACGCCACTCCATTGACTGCCTCTTTGATTCGGGTTCAAAAAAATGCACCCATGTTTCGTCCCCGGTCACAATTTTTTTCAGAAACTCATCTCCCTCCAAACGGAAGCGCTGCAAGTGTTGGGAGGCTATTGTTTTCCTCGCCTCTTTATTCTGATCGGTTAACATTCTTGGAACCCACCGTGCACAAACTTTGAGTACCCCAATTGTTTAATAATCGTGATCACACTGCCTTTACTAAGAGAAATAATGCGACACACTTCATCTGCAGTCACCCGACGGTCACCACGAATGATGTCATCAACTTGCTGAATGTTGTGTGGAGTCACTGCACTCACCGGCCTGCCGCTCCGCTTTTCGTCAGTCAACGGAGTTTGCCCTTCAGCTTCCTTACAACGACGAACCCATCGTCTAACAGTGCTGACATCCACTGTCACAACACCATACACCTTCTTCAGTCTTTCATGAATGCGTATGGGCGTTTCACCTTCTGCATTCAAGAATTCAATCACACAACGCTGTCTCAAACGAACGTCGATGTCGGCCATCTTACAAACTTCTGCTGTGCTGCCACCTGTTGACACAGAAAGTTACTACTGCAGTGGATTGCAGAAGAAGGTTTGAGGAATGGCACCAAATTCAAATTTTTCACTTAACTTAATTTTTTTAAGTAGAATAAAAATTGGAGGTATTACTTTTTGACCGACCCTCGTATTAACGAAAGAACTTGCGCGAAGCATACAGCTTCCACCGTCGTACATAAGCCAAAGACATTGCTGAAAACTCTACAATATTTTGGTCTTATATAAAATCGCTAATCAAGTCGAAGATTTCTAGTCTGTCAGTCGTCGACCAGTCTGGTGTGGCAGCAGAAGAGATTTGGAAGTTGAGGTTAAAAATGTCGCGTTATAAACTCATTCACACAGGGGGATCGCACAGGCGTTAAATCGTTTGACCGTTGTGCAGACTCCGTGTGAGCATGGAAACAGGTATCCTGGCGTTGGGAAGCAACTGAAAGAGTTGGAAACAAATAAATGGCAGGTCAGGATGGAACCCAAATTCAGTTTCAAAGAGAGTTCTTCCTTGCGTTAGTCATTACTTGCGGTGCATTTATTGCGAATCTCTCGTCCAAAGCAAAGTTCCATGGGACTGGGAAAAAGAGCAGTTCATTCCCATCTATAAAAGGGATAAAACAAAATACCCCCAAAATTATAGGCCAATATCCTTCATGTCGGTTAGCTGCAGAATTCATTAACACATTCCAAGACCGTACATAATAAATTTCCTTAATCGAGAAATCAACGCTGTAAGAGGTCCATAACTAAAGAATTTGTTGCTAGCGCACTCGAGCTGATGTAATGTCGATGTATCGCTCACGCGCTGCCTGCGATATGTAAGCTAGAAGAGAATCTGAGACCAAAGAGCATATTGACTGTAGTAGGAACTGTGTAGCAGTAGAGTAAGTAGTTGCTAGCGAGCAGTCTGGTGTGGTGTATCGTGTTGGCTGGGCCGGTCATGTGCAGCGATGGCGGAGCCTGAGCGTTGTAGGATAAGGTAAAAGCAGCCTCGCGCATATGTAGTATTGTTACATCAAGTCCCATGTAAATGTTTTAAAAAAAATCTGTTAATAATAATCTTTCTCATAAAAAGTAACCTTTGACATTTATCTCGATTTAAAGAACTCACTAATTTCTCCAATCCTTGGCCATCCCGATTATTGAAAAGAAAAATCAGTTGTTTCTTTTTATATAAGACAAATCTATCGGCCAGCATTGCACTTAGCTGCGCCAGCAAAATTTCTTATAGGAGCAGATATATACGCGTTATCCGGCGATCTAATTAAGGTAAGATTTTTCAGTTTATTCAGAATGATGTATCAGGGCCATGACGCAACAGTGCTGACATCCAAAATTTACCAGGTTAAATTGACTGTCAATTATTGAAAGGTTATAGGTTTGTCACATTGTATTATATTTTCACTGTTGGGTAGTTACGCTAAATGAGAATATTATTTATATTATTTTATTTTGTGGGGAGGTTACAACGCTGATTTAAAAAGCACCGCTCGTGCGAAACACTCATTTCCCTGTTCTCATACGATATCCTTTGTACCATAAATGAAGGGCGACAGCCGAATTCTGTGGTCCTGCATTTCCGGTAAGCACTTGACACAGTGTCATACTGCAGGCTGCTAACGAAGTTCAGAGCGTAAAGGGAAGCGAGAAAGGCCGTGGGATAGCTATCTGCACATATACAGGTGGCGGTGGTATCGCGTACACAGGATATAATAGGACAATTCATTGGTGGAGCTGTCATTTGTACTCAGATAATAATAATGAGCGTATGTCATTGGTGGCCGGGAGACCCCTCGCGGGGCGGTTCGGCCGCCGCTCCACAAGTTCTTTAACGCCACTACGGATAAAATGATGATGGAAGACACACAACACCCAGCCATCTCGAGGAAGAGAAAATCCCTGACCCCGCCAGGAATCGAACCCGGGGCCTGTCCGCAGCTTGTGGTCGTGCGGTAGCGCTTTCGCTTCCCGCGCCCGGGTTTGATTCGCGTCGGGGTCAGGGATTTTCTCTGCCTCGTGATGACTGGGTGTTCTGTGATGTCCTTAGGTTAGTTAGGTTTTAAGTAGTTCTAAGTTCTAGGGGACTGATGACCATAGATGTACAGTCCCATAGTGCTCAGATCAATTTGAACGATTTTTTGAACCCGGGACCCCGTCTGCGGGAAGCGAGAACACTACCGCAAGACCACGAGCCACGAACATTTGTACTTAGACGATACATGTGAAAAGGTTTCCGACATGATCATGGCCGCACGACAGGAATTAACAGACTTCGAATGCATTTCGGAAATCGTTAAGGAATTCAATACTGCGATCCACAGTGTCACGATAGCGCCTAGAATACCTGATTTCAGGCCTTCCTCTCACCAGGGACAACGCAGTGACGACCGAGAGCAGTGGTCAGTCCTAACAGACAAGCGACATTGCGTGAAACATCCGCAGAAATCGAAGTGGGACGTACGACGAATGTATCCGTTAGCAACGTGCGGCGAAAATTGGCATTAATGGGTTACGGCAGCGGACGACGAACGTGGAGTGCCTTTGCTAGCAGCACGGCGTCGTGTGCAGCTTCTCCTGCGCTCGTGACGGTATCGGCTGGACCCCTGACGACTGGAAAACCGTGGCCTGGTCGGGTGAGTCCCATTTTGAGCTGGTAAGAGCTGATGGTATGATTCGAGTTGTAATGCTATGTGAGCCTCACTGCCCCTTTTTTTAAAACTAATTTGTGTCTGATTTTATTCTAAGAAGCTCAGCAATGTATGTTGTTGTTGTTGTGGTCTTCAGTCCTGAAACTGGTTTGATGCAGCTCTCCATGCTACTCTATCCTGTGCAAGGTTCTTCATCTCCCAGTACTGCAACCTACATCCTTCTGAATCGGCTTAGTGTATTCATCTCTTGGTCTCCCTCTACGATTTTTACCCTCCACGCTGCCCTCCAATACTAAATTGGTGATCCCTTGATGCCTCACAACACGTCCTACCAACCGATCCCTTCTTCTGGTCAAGTTGTGCCACAAACTTCTCTTCTCCCCAATCCGATTCAATACTTCCTCATTTGTTATGTGATCTACGCATCTAATCATCAGCATTCTTCTGTAGCACCACATTTCGAAAGCTTCTATTCTCTTCTTGTCCAAACTATTTATCGTCCAGGATTCACTTCCATACACTCCATACAAATACTTTCAGAAATGACTTCCTGACACTTAAATCTATACTCGATGTTAACGAACTTCTCTTCTTCAGAAACGCTTTTCTTGCCATTGCTAGTCTACTTTTTATATCCTCTCTACTTCGACCATCATCAGTTATTTTGCTCCCCAAATAGCAAAACTCCTTTACTACTTTAAGTGTCTCACTTCCTAATCTAATTCCCTCAGCATCACCCGACTTTATTCGACTACATTCCATTATCCTCGTTTTGCTTTTGTTGATGGCCATCTTATATCCTCCGTTCAAGACACTATCCATTCCGTTCAACTGCTCTTCCAAGTCCTTTGCTGTCTCTGACAGAATTACGATGTCATCGGCGAAGCTCAAAGTTTTTATTTCTTCTCCATGGACTTTAATACCTACCCCGAATTTTTCTTTTGTTTCCTTCACTGCTTGCTCAATATACAGATTGAATAACATCGGGGATAGACTACATCCCTGTCTCACTCCCTTCCCAACCACTGCTTCCCTTTCATGTCCCTCGACTCTTATAACTGCCATTTGGTTTCTGTACAAATTGTAGATAGCCTTTCGCTCCCTGTATTTTACCCCTGCCACCTTCAGAATTTGAAAGAGAGTATTCCAGTCAACATAAATACCGTAAATGTAAATTTGATTCGTAAAGTACTTGAAGTGAAGTGAAGCGCAGCTGGACAGCAACAAACTCTTTAGCGCGCAATCCCCGCAACGATAGTAGTTGTGAATCTTCGAGTATGGACTCTAAAAAAAAAAAAAAAGAATTGATTTATTAAAAAAAAGACTACTGTTAATCTGTATCTTGTGGAAAGAGAACGTGTTGCTAGACCGTCGCTCAGAACGTATAGTTACATTTAATGAAAACTGATATTTTAGGTATGTGTGAGAGTTGGCAAACATTTACGTATAAAAATTTTCTGGAAGTGAAGAATAGAAATATCTTGATTTTGGAAAAGGAGGTGAACTTCATTGTCGTCGCCGTCTATCAATCGACAGAATTGTATGTGTACAAAGTTCACAAAAATACCTGAAAAGGAACGCATTCTCTATAGTTTTCATTCAATAAGTAACAACCTCTCATAATTTCTTAATTACAGTAACTGGATTATGTTCTTGTACAATAGTATAGTGCTTAACTCCACTGACCAATTCTGATGTAGCAGGACGTGTAGTTTGAAGAAAGTTCGTGTGCTAAGCAATCTATTTTTCTGGCGAAAAGCAGATTGCTGTTTCATCTTATTTACTCACAACAGTGGTCCCTTAGGTATGAAAAGCTACGAAAACTTGGGCTCAAAGCTATCCGCAATACGGCCAAGTGACTGACAGAGTCGTATTTTAAACCTTAAAGAACAATAATTTCCTCCAAATAGTAATATGTCACCAACTGGTGCAGAAGCTGATCACTCAAGGAGGCAGCGACCATAATTCAGGTACCAGTTACGACTTAAAGTAAAAATCTCAATCGGAAATCAATCTCTCTCTCTCTCTCTCTCTCTCTCTCTCTCTCTCTCTCTCTCTCCCTCTCGAAACACATATATAAATAATCATTTTATAGAGTGAGGTGCAGGTCCCACGGATCCAGGGATCAGAGCTGTCAACAAGACTCTGTGCAAGCTGATGGTGGCTCCAAGATGGTGTAGTCTGTGTTTACATGGAATGGACTGGGTCGTCTGGTCCATGATTATGTTCAGCTACTTGGACTTCGCGTTCCCAAACAACGATGGACTTTTTATGGATGGCAATGCGCCATGTCACCAGGCCACAATTGTTTGTGATTGGTTTAAAGAAAATCCTGGAAAATTTGAGGAAATGGTCTGACCATCCAGATCGCCCGACCTGAATCCCATCAAAGATTTATGAGACATAATGGAGAGATCATTTGGTGCACAAAATCCTGCACCGACAACGCTTCCGTCATTATGGACAGCTATAGAGGCAGCATGGGTCAGTATATCTGCAGGGCAAAAGGAGGTCCAATACATGTTAAGTAGTAGCCCTTTTGTCACCTTGTAACATCCCCTTAGAAAAATTATAACTTACTGTGCTGGTAAACTTCTACGTTATTTGATGCAGAGACAACTGATAAAAAGTGAACGTACTCAGACATTTCTCTCTTTGTAATTCTTCATGCTTTGCCGGCGATCTGTTGACATCTTGGATATTCGGGAATCCAGCCGGATGTTCGCGTCGTTCTCGCACAGTTTAGAAACGCAGAATATGCGCCAACTGTACAACAGCCCTATCTCCAACCAATGTAAATTTCGCGTACGGACCGTGAAGATAAGAGAAATCAGTGCTTCTGCGGATCCATACTGGCTGCCGTTTTTCCCTATCTCCATTTGCGAGTGGAGCAGGAAAGAGAATGACTGCCAGCAGTACAATGTATCCTGCGCCATGCACCATATTGTGGCTCGAATAGTATGTATGCAGATGTAAAGGCAAACAGCAACTAAGAAACTGTTTCATATTTTATATTTTCCGTTACTAGAGATGAGGTGCAGCTATACGACTAAATGAAAGGTTGTTCTGTGTCACACGCGTTTCGCTACGTTTTATTTAAATGTATTCGGTGGTGACTCTGTTATCTTCTTACCCACGTGTGTCATGTGGAAGTCGTCCTTAAATTGTCTGCCAGGATGTCCAGCTGTCGCTGTTTCGAACACATTTCAGCGGAACACTCCACTGTCATTCTTTCACTGAGTGCTCATTGTGTGTGTTCACCGTGAATAGTATTGGCAAAGGACGTCTAGAATACTATAAAGGAGGTAACGGGAATAACTGAATACATATACCATTCCGCCAGGCAAGTTAAGGCACACATCAGTATTTACTCCACTAAAAAGTTCTCTGCTTGATCGTGGGACAAGAGCTACACTTCACTTATGAGGTCAAGTTCGAAGTTCTCGGTCTGGTAGTCAGGGTTTTCCTTCCTTCCTTTCTCACTCTCTCCCTCTTTTTCTTTTTCTTTTTTACTAAATTTTATTTTCACATAGTCCACGTGTATGCCAATGCAATTCGTCCATTGTCTTCCGGTGACTTCATTCTATGCCTAAATTGCAACCCTAGAAGTCCTACAACCAACTCGAACTGATAGTTGCAGACGCGACATCGCTTTTACAGTAGTCTGCGGAAGCCATTTCATAAATGTTGGCCAATGATGGGACCATGTATACGACTAAAAAAATGGTTCAAATGGCTCTACGCACTATGGGACTTAACATCTGAGGTCATCAGTACCCTAGGCTTAGAACTAATTAAACCTGACTAACCTAAGGACAGCACACACATCCATGCCCGAGGCAGGATTCGAACTTGCTACCGTCGCAGCCGCATGGTTCCGGACTGAAGCGCCTAGAACCGCTCGTCCACAGCAGCCGGCATGTATACGACTGGAGTTCACCCCCTTTTGAAGATGATCCGAGTCACCGCAACTGGTTGCAACATAATAAAAAAAAGTCAAAATGATGACTATTACGTGCTTTATTTTATTATGTACGTGACCTCTGCCGACTTCGTCTGGCGCCCGTTGTTGGTACCGCTGTGAACGCACCCTAATCCGTTGAGTGCTGTTTCCGTTTGCGTTTTTGACTGATAGTAACTACGCACAGTAAATGTTGCCACAGCTTGCACCTGCATCGACTCACTTGTGTTTCGATTTTCCCCCTCCCCACCAATGAAGCGTCGGACGTATTGCGTGAAATAAGAGCCAGCCGCTGCGCGGAAAATATTCTTCGTTTGGCCGTAGCCGTAGAGCGCTGCCCGCTCGAGAAGCAGGTCAAGGCGAACGCCGTTGTTTGAAGGTAAACCAGCAGTACAACGCCAATTAAATCAAACAAGTACTATTAATCTGAAAGAATAACCAGAAAGTGCCAACATCAAATATGAAGGGAAACTATCAACAACAGACAGTTCCATTTAACATAGTGCTGGCCTACAAGGTAAATTTACTAATTACTGGCCAAACGAATGCAGAGTTATTATAATATTTCGGCAACAGAGTAAAAGTTGAAGGACGTCGTTTAGGATGCTATCCATAGTTCATTTTTGTACTTCTCTGTACTGACAGAGTCTTAAGTATCACGGAATAAATAGCTTGGAATCTTTGTTTAGAGTCGTAGTAATTAACATGGTAAGTTACTGACATGTTACGTACAGCAGTCATTAGATTTGAAGTTTGTGTGGGCGTGTTCCTGTTAGCATTGCCCTAACGTTTGTAACATTAAATTTGCAATGTGTTCCTTCACTTCTCTTCCTTTTTAGGTATCATTACTCAATTACATTACACAATCAATAGCGCTGGGAGAACGCGTTCATGCTTCCAAACATCTTCTCTCCTGCATCACTGCTACGTTAGGTTTCTTACATTTTCTATCATTTTGGCGACTTTTACAGTAGCTCTCTCTGTATGAAAGCCTTGATGTTTCCAAACATCTTGTGTTCTGCAGCACTGATATTTAGGTTTCTTACATTTTGTAACATCTTGGTGGCTCTTAGCTCTGTCTGTACAAATTGGCGACAACCACATTTTTTACTGTGCCGATGGACTACACATCTCCCTCCCATGGAAGATTAATAAAGTCAGATTGTAGGAGCTACGCAGACGCTTCTGTTAATGTAACCCGCAGGTTCAAAGCCATTCTATCCCCACCTTCTTCCCCCATCCCTCCCTCCTCTCGCCAAAAGTCCCGTCATGGAGTGAAAGCGGCATTTCAGCGTCGAATCCTAACCAGCATGTGACCTCGTTTATTGTTTCAAGGACGTTTCGCAACGGAATCTTACCGTCTATGTACGAATCGGGCCGACTGTCGAATTTTATTAGAGAACTGTGCGGGTAAGGCAAATGATATCGTGTTAATAATCACTGTGTTAATAATCATAACACGTTAGTGAATACAGCTAGTGATCATTACTTTCTTCTGCGTTGAATAAAGGAATGTATTTCAGACCGTACTTGGCAATTCAATTTCGCTTTTATAAAGTGTGATGCTCATGTTCTTGAGAATCTGTAATTAATACTTCCGTTCAGGCGCTGTATAACGCAACATCCGTAACACGTTTGTGATTTTGATATGAAACTGATTATGTAGAATGAAACCGATCCGTTGGAAAGATTCATGGTATCTTTCTTCGTCAGAGTTTAAAGAAAAGGAGTTAGGGAGAAATACACAACGTAAGCAACATCATTGCCATTAGCATGCTACCACCGTTTTTATTTCAATCTAGGGACCTTGATGATTGTTACTAAACTGATTCCAACAGGAATTAAGACTAAATCAAAGATAAAATGGCTATGAAATCTGAGAGTAATTTAAAGAAAACGGAAGACTTAGAAGAATCCTTTTGTAAGAAACTTTACTTATGTGAAAAACTTACGGAGCAGGAGCAGACGTGACATTTTTCACTAGTGTAAAGCACCGTGGAGTGCAATGCAGTGGGTACTTTCCTTATTACAGTATCTTCCGTTCCATTCGCGTCTAGAGTGCGAGAGGACTGTCTGTTTAAATGCCTCTGTCTGCACTTGAATTACTCAGTCTTGAACTTCGTGGATTTAGGGAGATACAGACGTTTCACTACCATCAATGGGATGCAACTTATACTAAATATCCTATCTGTCAGAGAGTGGTACGAAAAACAAGTGGGACAAAGCTTATTCATAACATTTTCACCACAATAATGCCCAATTATTTACCGCTTCTTTACAAGATACGCTCCATCTTTAAAAAAGGAAATGAGGTAATACATGTACTCTTGCTAGAGGATGGAATCTGGAAGTATACTAAGCAATGAACTGAATCAATGTTTTGAAATAAATAAATGAAATCACGGCATGCAAGCCCTCCAAACCTTACCCGCACAACCAACCTCAATACCAGATGAAAGAAATACTTAGAAAAAGATGCAAACGGAAATCGCCCGTGCCCTTCTCAAGCGAATTATATCATCTTCGGCCACAAACAATTTTGCGATTCCATTGGCCACCTAAATCTGGATGCTTTGACGGAGATTTAAAATCTCTTCATACAAAATGCGGAGCTAGAGTCTTAACTATTGCCTCATAGTGTTTGGTATATCTTCAGCAGCAACAGGATTTCGAATTGTCACTAATATTTCTTGTCGAATGAAAAACGTTTACTGTTACCACTCGTTATTTATCTCCACAGTTCTTTTCGAAAGTTTAAACTTCCACCATCACATAGACATACGTGAATAAGCATGGCGTATATGTATTGCGTTACGGCTTCGGATTAGTCTGTGGTAGTCTCCATTGATCACAGACTCCTTTCTCTGTCGTGGTATACCAAACATACAATCACACTCCGAAGTCGAAGCAGAGGACATATATGCCATATTAATCCACTCTAATCCACCTGATAATGCACGTTCGAAACACGTTGTGGAAACACATAAACAGTGACTGGTAACAATAAACTTGTTTCATCCGCTATCAGCAGTAGACACAGTAAAGCCTAATCGAAAATATTCGCATTTAAAGATATTTCGCACAGAAGAGAGAAATTTGCAAGGACTGATGTGTCATGCTGTCTGTCAATGTACTTTATTTGTTTGATTTAGCTTTAAACAGTGTCATTCTGGAAAGAGAGAGGCGTATATCAGGAAGGAAAAGGAGATTTCGGATTCATATGAGACGAACGATGGACCTTACTGCGGGGCAGGAGGGAGGGCAGAGTGCTTCTTCCGTGCCTCAACAAAGCACATATTCGTACTGTAGGCGCAATTGTATCACAGTGGTATCGGTGGAGAGGCAGCGCTAACATAGGATCCCTGAAAAGGGCCTGCAGCATTTTCGTTAGTGCAGGGGCAGCAGTCTGGATCATTGACTGATATGGCCATGTAACGTTAAGTAACATGGCCTTGCAAAGTTGGTAATGCAGACGGCTGAGAGCGAGGTTAAACTGCAGCTGTTGTATTTCCAGATGACGCATTGCTCCGTTGTGAAGTGTCGTGACGATGGTATACGTTTGGGTAAGATATTCTGGAGGTAAAAGTGTCCCCTGTTCGGGTCTTGGGGAAGGCGCTAGGCGCTATCCAGGATGACAATGTAATAAGATAAAAACGAAATTCTATGGGTCGGAGTGGGGATCGTAGATCCTATAATCATGTAGGCAGGTTAGCTGATTTGAAAAGATAAATTGGTAGATTGGAATTAGATTCAGCGAAAATTCGTGATGCGCAGTAGCAGGAAGAATAGGATTTCGGTTCAGGTGAATACAAGATCTTGAATTCAAAATCAGATAGGCGTAGCGCACCAAGAGGATTAACAGCGAATAAGAAAATTTGAAAGTGGGTCAACTACAACGAACAACATAATACGGACACTGAATCAGTATCGAAGATAGACAAAAATCAAGACTTTCCGCGCGTTTGTTTGTGTGTGTGTGTGTGTGTGTAGTACACAACTGCGGAGATCAGCTTAGATACAAACTGAGGGACCTTTTAGTACAGGATAAATTTTATTTAAGCTGTTTTCTATTAGCAGAGAATATTTTACACTTTCCAGACATGGAGGCTCTTGTCATATTTCCTTTAAACATGTCTTCTAAATAAAAAAATTTCGTCGAACTCTTCAGCTTTCTGTACTTTGAATGAATATGATTCAGAGTCGTAATGAGCTTCCTTTTCTTAATAAAAGCAAAAATTGAACCCTACCATATCAATTGGTCTGAGGTTACTGAAGATTACTTCTGAATATAAATTTTTGTTTTTGAAAAAGAATGTTGTAACGTACTACATTATTTTCCAAATTTATAACTCCACCTTCATCAGGCAATGACAAAGAGTCTCGTTTCTTCGCAGAAATTTATTTTACGAAATATCTGACTAGAAAGAACACATGGAATCCAGATATTTCCCAGGTGCTAGGAAACTGGGATTCTGACAAGTGATGGTTAAGCAGATGGTTCTGTGTGATATAGAGCTCTGTTTGAAGTGAGACAAATGTCATGGCGATGAGTTTGTATTGTGTGAAAGTGAAATGTTGACCATTCGAAGAATGGACACGAAAGAAGAATAGCGAACACGGGAAACTGTATTAGTAGAAAAAAATACTGGTATCCAATAATACGGTAACTTCAAGGTGAAAGTGATCACAGATAAAGGAGTAGGGAACAATAATAGCTTGTCTGTTAAGAAGGTAAAAACAAGGAAGCAGGGTTAATACCGATGCTAACGACTTGATGTACACAACGATTTACTTGAAGTGCGACCGTCCCAAACCGTTAATAAAAGAAGTAGTTCAGAAGAAAATTGCTACCAAGCTCCTATCGGTGAAGTAATTTTTATATGCCAAGTGCAATCTGTGCAGACCGAATTTCAATCTCGCATACCTTCCGCAGTTTCAGTTAACAACTGCCAGTTTCAGTAAAAGAACTGTGTGTTCGTTAATGGCTATCAGTGTAATAACTACTTCCCTTAACACATGCAGTGATGTGGAAAATAGAAAACGGTTGGAATAGAAATTCTGTTCAAAATAGGCTGTATGTCAAACAATTTATTCTTATCCGTGATCGAAAATATTTTGGGAATTATCTGTAGAGAAGAGGAAACTGCAACCCTAATGAAATAAGAATGTTGTCACGTCTGTGCTTTTCCTCAACAGTGATCTCTGAACTAGCAGCTTAACGATAAAGAGCTCAGAGAGTATACGGAGGGGAGTAAACTCCGGGTATTTCGGGACGACACGTGACATGACGCAGCCCAGAGAAAGTCAGGTCCCAGTCAGTGTGGCACAGCTTCGTAACTGAGTTCTCTGGAGGAGCGAGCAACAGCAGCGAACTCACGGCAAGCCGCTTGAAACGTGTTGTGTGGAGGCGTTGTGGCACATTGAAGTTGCAGGAGAATTCTTGGCTTATGTGACACGAGGCTGTGTGTTCAACGTGCATGCACGAAACTGTGAAACAATAGTGGTATCATTCAGCGTTTGTATCAGCGAGGGTAGTGGCGTGCAAGGCAAATTAGGGATACACTTTGTTTTGTTTTGTTTCATAGCGACAAGCTGCAATACACACTAAATATATAATGTTTCCACGAGTGTAAACCGTGAAGCAAGCATGTGACCATAACTGTTTAATATCCTGCGCAATATTTTGATTGCCATAGTTTAAAATGGACCATCCAGATTGCAACTATCGCAGCCCGAGATTTGAATTTTATAAAGCCCCAGAAAGAGTGTATTACGTTTCCTAAATGAAGCAAATAAACTTTTGTTTAGTGGGGTATTTCATATTAAGGCGTAAAATGAGAGTAGTCAAAATGATGCACTCCGTTTGTGAACGACACAGATGTAGGCAGTGACCTACATTACTATGTTTCTGTCTCAAAATTAATACGGTATACAGATTATGGAAATATTAGCATGCAAACTATATCTCATACTTTCAGAACAACTGAAAAGGGGCATGTACGTCCCGGGTACAACTTACGTTAAACTAACCCAAAGAGAGTGGCGCATAATTTAAGCTTTTGAAGCAGAGAAATCCTAGTAGTGGAATACTTTTCCGCTTCTATAATGAAGCGCTTAATGTGAGAGAAGACTAATACCGTCATTGAATATAGGTAGTTCTGTTTTTTCTCTACAGCCAGTTCATGTGATGGCATGTTAAGACGCTTAAAATTACTTCAGATTCTCTTCGGTTTACATTTTCATGGGTAGTCGAAATCTACGTTTTCATATTTGATAGAAAGGTGAGTACTACGTGTCCAAAAATTACTTAAAAATTTCTTGTTATTACGTCTGTTCGCCGGCTTCATGTGTGCATTTAATGTGTTTTGTTTACATACATTTGTGCAGCAGTTATTACGACATTTTGAACGTTATCATTTGCGGCACTGAACTGCACGTACCCTTTCCAGTCGTACCCTTTGTATTAGCAATCATGAATTTCGTACAAAACAGAAGAAGGGAGAGAGGTATTTACTCTCTGGGACACTCCCACTAAAGGAGGTGCGGCAGTGGTTGAAGCATTGGGTTGTAATTTGAGAGGAGAAAGGCCTCCCTGTTACTTTCTAGCCACACTTCAGGCGTGTGTAATCCTTATCCATTCAACAAAACCACGGACAAGTATTTCTCACATTTTCCATTTAAGTTAGTATGTTGTCTGTGGCCTTGTCTGCAACACAGCATTAAATGCAAATCTTACAACTTCGTTTCTTTTTTTTCCTATTTTCGCTATACAAATGGAGGAAGAAGAAAAGACAGATCAGCTCTTTGAGCCAGTAATTTTAATTGAAGACTCTCTGAGAAGAAGATTCTCGCATTTTTGGTAGACTTTAGAAGACTAATTTCTTCCTACACTATTGACGTGATTTTGTTTAAAACAGTAAGGATTTCATGTTTCGTCTCCAGTTAAAACCTTTTCCCCGAAAAACAAAACAATATCAGGGACTGTTTATGCATCAAGAGCAATAGTGCATAAGAAGACATCTTTAGTTCATATTGTATTGATATATGCAAACAGTTTCTTAGAGTATTACACATAGACAGAATTTGGTTTACATTTTTTACATTTAATTTAGCCAGACACGCTACAGAACAACAAATTAAATCATATGCAGATTACATTACACAGTGATACTAGTCACAATCAAATTCATAATACTTATTCATTCGCCATCTAGAAAGCTTTCAGAATTAAGAAAGTTTCTTGTTTCGCACCAAAGCCATCACCGCCTTAATATTTGTGTGTCTCAGTTCCTTTGTATCCGATGGCATCTCACCAAAAGTATCTTTAGAGTGTGTTGAAATTGTGGTGTTTTATTTGTATGTAAACCTACAGTAAGGACGAGGCCTACCAGTCACGGTTAAGTTTGAGGTTCGATGAGAACGAAATTAATTTAGATGATCGAGCCCAAGGAAAGAATTACGATAGTTCTGTTTCAACTTCCGTGTAAATGTGCAACGACGCACAAATTTCATGCTTGCGTCCGTACCCACTAGCGCTGACATACCTCCGTGTTTGTCGGGATGCATAGCTAATAATTTTACCGTCCTGATCGCTTGCAGCGTTCGCTTACGGAAGCTACACGTAGCATATTCCTTGATTAACTATTTAAAGCTGCGTATGTCTCAAGCTTTGCAAGTATTGTTTCTCAGAATACTCTGCGTTGTCTTCAAGCGCGTGCCAGATTTTTTTTTTTTTTCCGGCGTCTTCGTGATAATCTCCCATGTATCAAGGTATGGATCCGCAAACACCAGAACATTTTTCCAGGATGGGTCTTACAAGTGTTTTATAAGAATTCCTTTTGTAGAGTGACTGCGTATGTGATCCTACAAATTGTTACGCTGAGCAATTCCAGTAATGACTCACTGATGATGTAGTTACACGACACTAAGTTTTTTTTCGTTTTGTGACGTGCACAGTTTTACATTTCCAGCCTTTAAGAGCAAGCTACATATATTTTCACGACTTTGAAACCTTACCAAGATTTGACTTCTGTAGATTTTTCTCAGCCAACATGTATTTCATTATTTCACCTGCGGAAAATCGGAGGTTAGTATTAATGTCGCTTGCAAGGTCATTAATAATGTACAGTATAAACAGCAGGGGTCCAACATACTTCCTTGAAGCTCACCTGAAGTTAATTCTACGTCTGTTGATGACACTCTGTCTAAGATAACATGCTGCGTCCTTCCTACAAAGAAATACTCAATTCAGTCTCAGATACGAACGTACGTTCAGTAATAAGCGTAGGCTGGTATGTTGTAATAGTTTTAGTCTTCAGTCGGAAAACTGGTTAAAGGCAGCGCTCCACGCTACTCTATCGAGTGCAAGCCTCTTCATTTCCGAATACCTGCTGTGACCTACAGCCTCCTGAATCTGCTTAAAGTATTCATATCGTGATCTCCGTGTACGATTTTTGTTCCCAATACTTCTCTCCATTACTAACTTCGAAATCCCTTGATGTCTCAGAGTGTGTCCTGTCAAGTAGTGGCACAAATTCCTTGTTACCCCAGTGCTATTCAGCACCTCCTCATTAGTTGCGTGATCCATCCATCTAATCTTCAGCTTTCTTCTGTAACAGCATACTTCAGAAACTTCTGTTCTCTTCTTGTCTAAACTGTTTAACGTTCACGTTTCTCTCCCATACATGGCCACACTTCAGACAGTTACCTACAGGAAATTCTGAACACTTAAATCTGTATTAAATGTTAACAAACTTCTCTTCTTCAGAAACGCTTTTCTTGCTATTGCCAGTCTGCAGTTCAGATCTTTTCTAGTTGGGCTATCATTTCTTCTGCTGCCCAAATAGCACAATTCGTCTACTGCTATCAGTGCCTCGTTACCTAATGTAGTTCCCTCAGCACAACCAGATTTAATTCCACCACATTCCATTAATATTTTTTTGCTTTTCTTGATGTCCTTCTTCCATCTGCCTTTTGACACTGTGCATTACGTTCCAATGCTCTTCCAAGTCTTTTGCCGTCTGACAGAATTACAGTGTCATTGGAAAATCTTAGAGTTTTTACTTCTTCCCTCTAAACTTTAATTCCTACTCCAAATTTTTCTTTGCTTTCCTTTGCTGCTTGTTCAGTGTACAGATTGAATAATTTCAGGGGTAGGCTACAACCTTGTTTCACTCCGTTCTCAACCACTGCTGCCCTTTCATGACCCTCGATTCTTATAACTGCCGTCTGATTTCTGTAGAAGTTGCAAGCAGCCTTTTGGTTCCTGTTTTTTTTTTCCATCTACCTTCACTATTTCAGTGCGTTTTCCAGTAAACATTGTCAAAAGCTTTCGCTAAATCTACAAATGCCTTAAACGTAGGGCTGCCTTTCCTTAACCTATCTTGTACCAGAAGTCGTATAGTCAGTATTATCTCGCGTGTTCTCACATTTCTCCCGAATCCGAACTGATGTTCCCCGAGGTCTGATTCTTTCTGTATTTCCATTCTTTAACGATTTCATGTTAGTATTTTGCAACTGTGAGGTATTGAAATGATAGTTCGGTAATAATCATGCAAATAATCATACCTGTCAGCACCTGCTTTCTTTCGAACAGGAAATGTTACATTTTTCTTGAATTACATATTCAACTGTTTATTGTATAATGCAACTATCTTTTAATGTCAGAATGATTTGTTATTGAAAAATATATGTTGCTAGATCAAATGTTTGTATAGCAATAGCGACAAGCAATGTTTGTTCATCTTGTAGGCTGTCTGAAGACTACGAACTGAAGTTGAAACGGTTAACAGCAGTGGACAGAAAAATACTGCGATTGTGACTATTAGTCTGGAAATCCATAATAACTATAATTTATGTTGTGGGACCATCTAGTGTAATAGCACCTGGCTGTCATTGGCCATAGGGTCAAGGTCACCTTGGTGTTCACAATGGCGCAGAAAGCAGACACAGGGACACGTTGTAGCAAACGCAGACACAGACGTGGCCTTGGACCTCTGGTCCCTTCTCCTGCCCTGTTCCTCTCTCCCTTGCGTACCACCCTCTTCCCCCCCCCCTCCCCCCTCTACGAAGCCATTCGGAGTGGGAGAGAGACTCGCTGGGCGAGACAGGACAAAGTTCGCCCTCCCGGCTGCTGGGCCCGGTTAAACATAGAACGGAATCCCACGCCGCTCAACTTGCCGCGGCTACACGATGCGTGGTGTGAGTTACGTCATCACAACATCAACAGTCTGCGCTCGTTTCGTACGGAAGAATAACTGTTCGAGGCTGCTGATCATCGTCACGCTATTACAAGTCAACCTTTGCTGAAAATAAACGGTGGATTTTGGTAGCAGATATATAGGAACAAAGGAAAATCTGGAATGTGACTGTGATACGCGTTCTGACTGACTGGAGCCGTCTTCGAACACGCAATTGATTCTTCAAGATTGAATAAGACACATGGTTTCGAAATGTATAATTCAGTTTCATAGACTTACAAAGAAACTGTGAACTCAGTGTGAGCAGACATATCTCATTAAAACATGCATATATAAAATCATTCGAGATTCACTGTTAAGAAGTTCGAACATAAACGTAACACTCTAAATGCGTACATCCTAGTAAGAAGGGAAGAAAAGGTTACGTTACAACACTGCTATAGACACACATTGCACCTTTCACAAAGACATCGCCCGCACTTAATATATTGTACACAATACTAATTAATTCACATTTAATTACTATTTGAGAGTAAACGTACTTATGTATCCTAACGTCGTAAATAAAGAATACCGGCCATTTGCCACGCCGGACATTTGCCACACTTGCCCCTTCGCCAGGTAGCTTGAGTAGCGATCCCTCAGGTAAGGGACGCCCTTCCTCGTACTTCCTCTGTCCGCTTTCAGACCGCCCTCTCCACATCTTACTCGATACAATCAGTACGTAAGGGACCTTATTCTTCGACATCTTGGCGAAATACAGAGCTTCTTTTCCGAAAGCGAAATATTTATAACTTTTCGAAAACGAAAGCAATACCAACGATTATGTCAGTATGTAATTAGTTCTGCAAAGTATAAATGTAGATCCCTCTGTACGGTAGATTCCTTTCACGCCTACTGATTGCGATAGAAACAGACCATCGCATGGGAGCAACAAAAAAGAAACGATGTGATGAGAATGCGAATGTACGCTAATCAGTTCTTTTTGATCACTGCATTTGTGCCTACTTTAATTACTACAGTTGCGTGCCCAAAAGCTGATAAGGAAAGAAGAAATGGGTATGCGAATGTTTGAAAAGAAGAAAGACGTACTCCGTATTAATTTACTCTCTAAAATTCGATATCCCTTGCGGTGAAACATTAGTTAAAAGTAAAGCGAAACAGTGTTCAAAACAAGGCTGAAAATACGTTCACTAAATAGAGATAACAACATCTATGATTGACATGTCATCTAAAGTCGACGTACAATTTTAAAATGTTAGAAATAAGGAAATGAAGTAATGTTCTACATTGTTTAGCTCTGGTATTTACAGGGTCACAGAGAAAGCATCATAGGTTTCGGAAGGAAAAGCCTTAATTGTAATGATCTGCACTACAACAGAAACAAGAAGAACAACTTAAGGAAAAATAAAGTAATGTGTGTTCCAGCTCACAAGCGACATTGAAGCAGATAGTTCCTGTGTCTTAGTATGGGCAGAGGTTATATTCGACAACCAGAATAAATAAATAACTGGCTCCTTTTACCGACCCCCGGTCTCAGATGAAACAGTTGCTAAACAGGTCAAAGAAAATTTGAGTCTCATCACAAATAGGTACCCTACTCATACAATTATAGTTGGCAGTGACTTCAATCTACCTTCCGTATGTTGACAAAGCTAGACTTTCAGACCCTATCGTAGATAGAAAAGAACTTCCGTAATTGTTCTAAATTATTTTTTAAAATATTTTGAGCAATTAGTTCACGAGGCCATTCAAATTTTAAATGGTTACGAAAACACACTTGACCTCTTAGCCACAAATAATCCTGAGCATCACGACGGATGCAGGGATTAGTGAACACACAATCGTAGCGAGGCTCAATTCCGTAACAAAGAAATTCACCAAAACTAGACACGAAATATATCTATTTATAAAAGCAGCTAAAAATTCGGTTGACTTCTTTCTAAGAGACAGTCTCCAATCCTTCCGAACTATGTAAGTGAAGACCATATGTGACTTAAGTTCAAAGAAATAGTATCAACAGCACACGAGAAATTCATTCCAAATAAATTAATAAGAGACGGAACTGATCCCCCATGGTACACAAAACACGACAGAAAGCTGCTGCAGGAGCACCGCAAAAGGAACGTATAATGTAGACGAACGTAAAATTCCCAAGATTGGCGAAGTTTTACTGAGGCTCGAAATCTGGTGCGGATTTCAATGCGCGATGCATTTAACAGTGTCCACAACGAAACTCTGTCTAGAAATGTGGCGGAAAATCCAAAGAGATTCTGGTCCTATTTTAAGTAAACCAGGCGGAAAGGTTCAGTAAGTACCTTTACTGTGCGACAGCGACGGTAATGTTACAGATGACAGTGCCACTAAAGTAGAGTTACTAAATGCAGTTTTCTGAAATTCCTCCACCAAAGGAGACGAAGTAAATATTCCAGAATTGGAAATGAGAGCAGCTGCAAACATAATATAGAAGTAGATATCCCTGGTGTTGTAAAACAATTCATATTACTCTGTCAAATAACTGAAGTTGCAGAGGTGCCTGAACTGTCAGTGACAGAGGAAAAGATCAAATATCTTTTCAGAAAGTCTCTAATATATAAGAAAAGTAGGTTTAATACGTTTGCTTCTGATGTTCTTTAGTAACAATTAATTTTCAGCAGTAAGCTCCTTGCCTAGTTTCAGCTGCTTTTACTGGCCTGTTTAAAGATAATCAACAATTTCGTAAGGAATTTTAGTTTTTAAAGGACTATATCTAAATGTACTTAAGTAGATTGACATCTACTATAAATGTTTGCAGCTAAACTTTAATAAAAAATAATTGAGGTGCAAAATTGTCAATCTTAGAATCAGATCAATTTAACAAACCATGATATTTTAGGTGGTAGTTGCCACTCTGAAGCTTCAGAAACTAATTTTAGAACTCACAATTATTTAATAGTGTGGCCATAATATTAGAATGTAGAAAAAAGTTATCTTAACGTGATAACAATAGGAGCTCTTACTTAAATAGGAAATTGCTATTGAAAAAAAATTAGATGTAACTTTAAATTCTGGTCACAGGAAGATCATTTGAGTAATGTTTAATTTTGGCTTCGTTAAGCCAAATTTTGCTTTATTATTTTTTCTGTTTTATTTTAATAATTTCTTTGGCTGTTTGAGCTATTTTTCCTTACCGTCACTGCTTCTTGACTACGCGCTAGTGAATCGAGCTGGGACCAACTAGTTACATTGTTAAGCTATTAGGCATACTTTTGTGAGGCTTGAAACACTCTTTAATTTTTACAATAACGGCTGATTCCCATAACACTTTGCACTGGTTTTGGACTGTCAAAATGATAAATGACCATTTACCATTTTGGCGTGTTTAAAATCAGCCTAAACAGGCTGAACTAATGTACACTCTATTTGCAATTACAACTTAATATTAGCGCCGATAATGCTGCTTCAGTGTTTTAATAATTTTAACTCAGTAATCTGAGAGGACTCAGTGGTCTTCATAGTTTTTTAATACGTTATTTTTAACATATTTTAGTCCAGTTTCTGAATATGGGCAATGACTTTCAAGTAAGGTCTCATGTGGTCAATCTCTTCATAATTCTTTACGATTTTCTATCCTGTCGTCCAGCTTCAAGTACTTCTTCTTCCTCTTCTTACCTTCAAGATCCATTTCCAATTTCATGTACATGCAGTTTGTGAGTGCTGCTTCCTTTTTCAAGCACTCCACCAAATTGGTCATTCTAGGGTGAGGGTTTCCAATAATACTATTTATTTTGTTGTGCCACCCTTCAACAGCATTCGTCGTTTCGTGCCTTTTTCCGTAGCAGTTTCACATTTCTATTGGGATATCCTCATTCTGTATCCAGTTGTCCACAAAGTAGTCAAAAAATTGAGTGGGCCTTCCGTTATGAGGAGCTTCTGCATGAATCTCAATCCATCCATTGCTTACGTCCTCCAGTTTTACAAATGCCAGAGCTGCACACATGCTGACGTGAAGTCTTAAACCCTCGTTCTGGCGGTACTCTTCAGTTAGACCGAGAACTTGAATTCTTCTGCATAAACTCTTCTTCATATGGAAATAGGATCCATTTGTTTCAATTGTGAGAAAAACTTGACGAATGGCCGATATCGCAGCTGCCTCAAAATCGGCATTCAATTCTTTAGGACACCACTCGGGGACTGCCTGTTTTATCAGAAGACGAACATATGTGTCTTTCTTCTTATTAAGAAGCAGTGAAAATACAGTAGGAAGAATGTTTGTTTCTTTAATCGGGCGTCCTAAGTCTACGTGTATGGTGTAGATTTGTGCAAACTGCTTGTTGCAGCTCTTAATTGTTTCATCCATAAAAAATGGTAACATGTTTTTAAACTTTCTTTTACTTTACTTCCATTAAAAATCATTATTCTCTCGTCTAATCTATCGTCTTCTAGAAGAAAACTATTGCCATACCCATATTTGATAATCCTCATGAAGATCAATTCCGTAAGAGTTATTAGGCTCTTGTTAGTCCCCTCGTGCGTGACTCTGTTGACGACGCATGGTTCTCTTCATAGATTCTGAATTAGACAAATCTGTAACAAAGTCATAACCTTTATTATGTAAATTTCCCATTTCATCCTCGTATATTTCTGATAACTGTGTAGTTTCTTCTAGAGACCTTCTGTTCACCCTTTCCACTTGCTTTCTCACTTCCAGAGCCGCATCGTCAGGTGGTCCACAGAGATGTTCTAATACGTTCAACACTTCTCCGTTCTTCGAAAGCAGCTTTCCCTTGCAATGATCCGCTTTTCAGCGTAAACATATCCACGTAACAACACCTTCTTTAGACTCCCTCTGTTTAAGATACGCGTAGGTATTGTAATGAGCAGAAGGCTTGTCCTTGTTCGTTGTAATAACCTCCGTACTGATCGTCACGTTAGGAGCTTCGAAAGGAAACTGATCGTAAGGACTTCTGTTGCGACCGTTGTGCAAGTTCGGTGACTGAACACAGTCCACGGGAATTCCAGGAGTCGGGCGGTGGGTGAGGAGGAGGAGGAGGGGGAGACAATTGTCGAAACCCTTCGGAGCAGGTAAAATCTTGCAAATGTCCTGCGTGGAAAATGTCCGCACACCATCCCAAAAAATTCCTGGTAAAACTATCACGTAAAAAATTTTATTATACGTTTCCAGTAAAGTTAGCTTTACTAAAATATGAACCATTTACACCACGTGATATTGGTCACCAAATTTTAAAACCTGATTGAGTCAGCGCGTAGTCTGAAACAATTTGATTTTTCGATTGTGAATAGGAATCGAACCGTCGCTTTGCCTCTCTCGATAACTTGAAGGTCATTTCATGCAACGTAAATAGATAAGGAGACAGATTAAAGTCGGTGCTATGAACAGTCATTGGCTCACAAAATTTAGTCTCCTGTTCGGATCATATTCTTGCAACACACCCAACTGATCCCGAACGAGAACCTTGAGGTGGCTCTTGTGTGAAATTTGGCTCGAATGGACGTCCGTGAACTGTTGGGGTATCAGATATACAGGGTGTATCATTAATAATAACGTAAACGCATACAGTCGAAAGTACACGATTCTAGAAGCAAAAAAGTCTCAGTAAACATAGGGTCGAAAGTGCATACCTTAAGAGCTACGAGCAACTTTTCATCTTCGATACTGTGAAGCAAATCTCTTCTACTGGAAGTTCGTTGCTTTCCGTATTTTGGTATTTTGGGAACTGGTAATATGGCCCAAAACAAGAAAAGAAGTCCAATAAACATGTGCTTTAAATGCATTCCTTAAGAGCTATGAGGATTTGTGCATCTTTGCTACTTCGAAACACAACTCTTCTAATGATCAAGTGCTCGTAACTTTTAAGGTATGCTTTTTAGAGCACATGTTTGCTGGACTTTTTTTCTTATTTTGGTCCATACTACCACTTCCCAAAATGAAAAGCAAAGAGCTTACAGTAGAAGAGATTTGTTTCACATTATCGGAGATGAAAAGTTGCTCGTAACTCTTAAGGTATGCATTTTCGACCCTACGTTTACTGAGACTTTTTTGCTTCTAGTATCGTGTCCTTTCAACTGAGTGCGCTTACACTATTAATTATGGTTGCTCAATATACAGATTGAATAACATTGGGGATAGTCTCCTTCCCTTCCCTCCCACTGCTTCCCTTTCATGTCCATCATCTCTTGTAACTTCTTGAAGTCTGAGGGTATTTCGCCTGCCATACATCTTGCTCACTAGATGGCAGAGTTTTGTTAGGCCTGGCCCTCCCAAGGCGGTCAGTAGCTCTAATGGAATGTTGTCTACTCCTGGGGCCTTGTTTCGACTTAGGTCTTTCAGTGCTCTGTCAAACTCTTCACGCAGTATCATATCTCCTATTTCATCTTCATCTACATTCTCTTCCATTTCTATAATACTGTCCTCAAGAACATCGCCCTTGTACAGACCCTCCATATACAGCTTCCACCTTTCTGCTTTTCCTTCTTTGCTTAGAACTGGGTTTCCATCTGAGCTCTTGATACGCATGAAAGTGGTTCTCTTTTCTCCAAAGGTCTCTCTAATTTTCCTGTAGGCAGTATCTGTCTTACCCCTAGTGATATGCGCCTCTACATCCTTACATTTTCCACTAGCCATCCCTGCTTATCCATTTTGCACTTCCTGTCGATCTCATTTTTGACACGTTTGTGTTCCTCTTTGCCTGCTTCATTTACTGCATTTTTGTATATTCTCCTTTCATCAATTACATTCAATATCTCCTCTCTTACCCAAGGATTTCTATTAGCCCTCGTCTTTTTACGTATTTGATCATCTGCTACCTTCACTATTTCATCTCTCAAAGCTACCCATTCTTCTTCTACTGTATTTCTTTCCCCCATTCTTGTCAATCGTTCCCTAATGCTCTCCCTGAACCTCTCTACAACCTCTGGTTCTTTCAGTTTATCCAGGTCCCATCTCCTCAAATTCTCCTGAACTATGTGTCGAAAAACGATATAATTTTGCAGATACATTCAGTAGTATCTGTGTTACGAATATAGTTGATACTAAAAGAAGTAATAAATTAAAACGTCATGGATGATGATGCAGTTTGGCTGCATAAGCAACGAAAAGGCATCGCGTGATAAACTACTTTCATCATTTTTTGGGGGCTGTAAGCAAGAAAAACTTTAGTAATGCTTGAAATTATGTGTGCTCTTGATTGGATAATACCTAAGTGGTCTCATTCTCAAATGCACGCTGTCAGTTATGATGCCTCAAGAGAGACACACACAGTTTGTAACTGTAATCATATATATTATTTCTCAAGACAGCATCCCTTTTTCTGATCAAATCCTAATCGTACAGGAATGAATGAGGTATCGTTAGTAAGATTTTTTTAACCAGCATCTGACACTGCATACCGATTTTGCGCTAAAACTTATTATTTGCGGAAAATTTTAATGTGAAATAGACTTTTAACATCAGAGGCAAAACATCGTTATGGATGGCCGCCTTATACCTATATTTCACGATGCTAATTTTCAGGTGATGAGAAGACAGTTGCCTATAAAAACGGCATTTCCTATCGTTATAAACAAGTTGCAGGGAAAAACCCTTCAAAGTCTCAGATGTCATCTCCCAAACGAGTCCGGCGAACTGAATCACAGCTCTCTTTGAGTTAGAAATTCATAGAAAAACGTAAAAAAACCAACTATCTTAGTTTTTTAAAGCCATCGTCACAGCAATGCGCGTGAGCTGGAGACGGTGATTGTTTTGCAGGCAGAGCGACGGCCCCGACTAGGAGTATTTATACTGTTGCCCTCTACGCAGGGTGGCAGCGTTCTTGAGGCCCTGCCAGTATCTATTCGAGGATTAAGGGAGGCAGCTTACCTGCTGATGACCAGGACGCGTCTGGTTCCTTCATATAGAACTCAGGCACAATACAGACGAAGTGTTAGTAAATTTCTGTGCTGTGAACAGTCAAATGGCTACAGTATATTTTTGAAACATTGTGCTGTTGCATGTTTTTGAGTTATATGGCGTCTTAGGGCTTAGGGTAAACCAGTTTTCAGTGATGAAGGTAGGGAACAGACGTTAAGATAATATCTAACTCCACCAGGATTCACCTGACACAGGTGATAGAACCTTCTGAGAGCCCCTTGCCGAAGGTGGAGAGATCGGATCTCAGTACGGAGGAACTAGCAGAGGAGGCATCTCATTTAACAAAATCCACTTTGCTCCTGACTGGGACGAAGCAGCAATGACGTCTACCCAGCAGCCAGCAGAGATGAGATGCGCCAGTAACTTAAAATTCTGCAACTAATCCCTCCAACCCCGACCACTTAGGATTTTTTTTTTTTTTACAAACTCAGCCTTATAATTTCAAGGGCAACAATGGAGCGTTTTCACAAAATTGCTCCAGGAAATAACAAACCCTGCGCTATCAGTGGCGCAACTAGTCTATTGGATTCTCGAGCCACTAGGCCGATGTGTTGTAACCCACATCAGACGAAATTCGAATCCTCTGGCTAACCTAAGCCCAGAATCAAAACTTTATTTCCCACAATTAACGTTAACTCACTCCTAAAACCAGGAAAGCTCTATAAATTAAAAAAAACACTAAGTAAAAAAACACTGTCACATGAGAACACCAGGATTCTGGGAATTTCAGACTGTACAAAAGTAAAAAAGACAAAAATTCCTTTTACACCTGTCTGGGGGCTCCATTCTCAATTTCACAAGACAGCCTTAGCCTTGTAATCGCAATAAAGCCTGCGACGATTTCGTAGAAATATGCACATAAAATGTTTTCGGTGATTAATGCACATATGTCGATCAATCAAAAAATAAAACAAGTACCGAAAAAAGTAAATAAGTCACGATAAGTGGTAGAAAATACAATATCTACAAATACACAAAATCATTTGAAAATTCTAAAGGACGATCGTAACTCACAGATCGGAAAAGACGGAGAATTCAAGGAAACGGATGATGAATTCCCTGTGCACAAAAAGATCAAATAAAATGGAAAGAGACTGATAGATCTTTCTAGAAATTTGCCTTAAATTTCGTCAACTCGTTTTAAGAGAAAACTCTCAAACAAAAAACGTGGCAGTCTCTCAAAAACAGTGCAAGTGAATTCCAAATTAATCACATAGGAATCTTGCATGCATACCACAAGCAGATTTTAAATGTTAGGTACGCAGAAGAACGAATATTGACACAGATCGCTACCTAGCGTCAGTAAAACTAAATTTGAAACTGCAAACGTTCGTCAAACAGGTGTCAGCAATTCCTAAATTTGATAATAGTAAAATTCAACCACTGCTATTAGCAACCGAAATCGCCAAAATGGAAGCACAAAACTACGAATAACTGCAAGCTTATCAAAATTCCCAAAACCCCAATGCCTTCAGAAAGGCGGAAATACATCCTCAGGAGAATGAAGATTGTGCATAGGCCGTAAAACATCGGCACAAGTCATTAAAAAATATAATAGTAACAAATCAGAAAATCCACATAGCATATTCCTGGAAACTGGAAGAGAAGCTTCAAAATTAATTAAACAAACAAAAAATAAATTTGTTAGCTGTAAACTCTGTGAAACTGAAGAACACCTCTGAAACACAATTCTAGGACATTATATATAACTTTTGAAGCAAAACAAAATGAGTACCAACCCAAAAATCTCTACTTAGAGAAAGAAAAATATACTATTGGTGGTTAACATCCAAACTGCAGAAAACTTCGTACTTTTTTAAAACTTCTAAATTGACCTGCACCCACAGAGAGGTTTCTACCAGACATTCCCCTAACAAAATAATCAATATTAGCAAGCACCAAATAAGCAGGAAATTTCTAGATAAATTAAAGAGTCAAGAAATAACAAGGCATCTAATGAAGACGGAATTATTCCAGCACTCCTGAAATCAGCTCGTCCAAAAACCTTAGAAATTATAGTGATCAAGCAAAAAAATTTCCGACTTTGAAAATTCCGGATGACTGGAAAATACCTATTGCTTAAAAATGGAGACATAACGGATATTAATAATCTTAGAGCAATTTATTTTTTTAAATCCGGTAATATCTAAGTCCAAGTTAAAAACAATAGTCTAACATGATGGGTCATGTTCTTATAACAAAAGTTTTCAAAATTTTCTCCAAAATCTAGACAGATATCTCGTTTTAACAGCAGGATCCCAAAATGTGTTATCCAAAAAAGTGCGTCAAGCATCGTTTAGATGTGGAAACAGAACGGTAAGAACTCTTAGTGTTCCAACTTGAATTTGTAGTACAAAAAGATACTTCAGAGTAAAAGTATATAATATAAAATTTCGAAAAACCTTAAAGGTATGTAATGTTTATGTGTAGCTTCAGATACACGTTGACAAATATAGCCATAAAGAGATATGTTGTCAATAGTGGTGTTTATAATACACACATGTTTAACGGCTGTTAATTAAACACCACCGATACGCTCTGACGCACATTATGAAACATAAATCCGTGTTGTTGTTATGGTCTTCAGTCCAGAAACTGGTTTGATGCAGCTCTCCATGCTACTCTATCCTGTGCAAGCTTCTTCACCCAGTAATTAGTGCAACCTACATCCTTCTAAATCTGTTTAGTGTATTCATCCCTTGGTCTCTCTTTACGATTTTTACCCTTCACGCTTCCCTCCAATACTAAATTGATGATCCCTTGATGCCTCAGAATGTATCGTACCAATCTATCCCTTTTTTTTAGTCATCTTGTGCCACTAATTCCTCTTCTTCCCAATTCTCTTCAGTACCTCCACATTAGTTACGTTATCAACCCAACTAATCTTCAGCATTCTTCTGCAGCACCACATTTCGAAAGCTTCTATTCTCTTCTTGTCTAAACTATTTATCGTTGATGTTTCACTTCCATACATGGTTACACTTCATACAAATACTTTCAGAAAAGACTTCCTAACACTTAAATCTATACTCGATGTTAACAAATTTCTCTTCTACAGAAAGGCTTTTCTTGCCATAGCCAGTCTGCATTTTATATCCTCTCTACTTCGACCATCATCAGTTACTTTCTCCCCAAATAGCAAAATTGATCTACAACTTTAAGTGTCTCATTTCCTAATCTAAATCCCTAAGCCTCACCTGATTTAATTCGAGTACATTCCATTTCCCTCGTTATGCTTTTGTGGATGTCCATCTTATATCCTCCTTTCAAGACTCTGTCCATTCCATTCAGCTGCTCTTCCAAGTCCTTTGCTGTCTCTGACAGAATAATGTCATCGGCAGACCTCAAAGTTGTTATTTCTTCTCCGTGGATTTTAATTCCTACTCCATATTTTTCTTTTGTTTCCTTTACCGCATGATCAGTATACAGACTGAATAACATCGAGGATAGGCTACAGCCCTGTCTCACTCCCTTCTCAACCAATGCTTCCCTTTCGTACCCCTCGACTCTTACAAGTGCCATCAGGTTTCTGTACAAATTGTAAATAGCCTTTCGTTCCCCGTATTTGACCCCTGCTACCTTCGGAATTTGAAAGAGAGTATTCCAGTCAACATTGTGAAAAGCTTTCTCTAAGTCTACAAATGCTAGAAACGTAGGTTTGCCTCTCCTTTATCTAAAATAAGTCGTAGGGTCAGTATTGGCTCACGTGTTCCAACACTTCCGTGGAAACCAAACTGCTCTTCCCCGAGGTCACCTTCTACCACTTTTTCCATTCGCCTGTAAAGAATTCGTGTTAGTATTTTACAGCTATGACTTATTAAACTGATAGTTCGGTTCTTTGGGATTGGAATTATAATATTCTTCGTGAAATCTGAGGGTGTTTCGACTGACTCATACATCTTGCTCACCAGGTGGTAGAGTTTTGTCTGGGCTGGCTCTCCTAAGGCTACCAGTAGTTCTAATGGAATGTTGTCTACTTCAGAGGCCTTGTTTTGACTTAGGTCTTTCAGTGATTTGTCAAATTCTTCACGCATTATATCATCTCCCATTTCATCTTTATCTACGAACTCTTCCATTTCCATAATGTTGCCCTCAAGTACGTTGCCCTTGTATAAACCCTAATATACTCATTACATCTTTCTGCTTTCCTTTCTTTGGTTATGATTGGTTTCCCATCTGAGCTCTTGATGTTCATACAGGTGGTTCTCTTTTCTCCAAACATCTCTTTGATTTTTCTGTACGCAATATCTACCTTACCCCTAGTGATATATGCCTATACATCCTTACATTTGTCCTCTAGCCGTTCTTCCTTAGCCGGCCGCGGTGGTCTAGCGGTTAAGGCGCTCAGTCCGGAACCGCGCGACTACGGTCGCAGGTTTGATCCTGCCTCGGGCATGGATGTGTGTGAAGTCCTTAGGTTAGTCAGGTTTAATTAGTTCTAAGTTCTACGCGACTGATGACCTCAGAAGTTAACTCGCATAGTGGTCAGAGCCATTTGAACCATTCTTGCTTAGCTATTTTGCTCTTCCTGTCTATCACATCTTTGAGACGTTTGAATTTCTTTTCGACTGCTTCATTTACTGCATTTTTATATTTCCTTCTTTCGTCAAATTAATTCAATATCCCTTCTGTTACCCACCCGATTTCTACTAGCCCTCGTCTTTTTTTACCTATTTGATCCTCTGCTGCCTTCATTATCTCATCTCTCAAAGCCACCCATTCTTCTTGTACTGTATTCTTTTCCCCTGTTTTTGTCAATTGTCGCCTAATGCTCTCTCTGAAACTCTCTACAACCTCTGGTTCTTTCTGCTTACCCAGGTTACATCTCCTTAAATTTCTACCTTATCATTACATATTACAAAAATGGATGTAGGCACATATGTATGTATGTATGTATGCGTGTGTATTCTACATCTCCTTCACCAATTTCAACCAGAATTGGTACACATATCACTTATGGTCCGGAATGAATGGCTATGGGTGTAAGAACCATCTATCTATCAATGGGGTGGGGATGAGGTTTAAAAAGCAGCGTATCTCATGAAGCGCGAATATTTATACTTCTTTCATCCCGCATGTGAGAATGAGAGCACTTGGCTACTTGCAGCCATTACACATAATTTAAAACTTGTACAAAGCCTTTTCTCGCCGACAGTTCGCACAAAATGACTGAAGAGAAAAAGTTTATCGCTTACTACATTGTCGCTGTTCAGGCGTACGAAGTTTTGCGTTTTAGTCTATTACTTCTCTACTTCTAACTGTATACGTGATACATTTTGCAGACAGTACTCACATATGCCACTGAATGTGCCAGCGACATTATATATTCGTACAACACAACGAGGTTTCATTCGTAGTCTGTGGGTAATAGTCTTTGACGAGTAATCATAACGTCCTCGGTCCCGGGTTAGAACCTCGCCATTGTTGAAAGTTTGAATGAAAATCATGAGCAATGGCGGTCAATGACTTCCGGCATACAAAATCATCCTTGTTCTGCCAACAGCCTAGTCAAAGCTGGCAGAAGGGAGGACAGAGGTTCAGGGCACTCACTTGTCCTTAGGGTGGGTAACTGGATCAAAAAGGCGGAAGAATCAGCAATGATCAACAGCTACAGGATTCAGAAGGCAATGGAAATCAATGCATTAAAGACGCGTAATGTGTCCCCAGACATGTGCCCTGCAACTGAGAAAAGTGTCGTGATGATCTCTCCATTGGCAAAAGTTTCTGGACTAGTTCCCCATTCGGATCTCTGGGAGGGAACTGCCAAGGGGTAGGTGACTAAGAGAAAATCATTGAATAACAAACGAAACGATAACGTTCTACGAGTTGAAATGTGGGATGTCACAAGTTTGGACATGGCACTGAAGTTAGAAATTTTAAGATGGGGAATGCAGAGGCTCAATCTAGATATAGTGGAGATCACTGAAGTGAAATGGAAAGAACACGAGGATTTCTGGTCAGACGGTGATATCAACACCAGCAAAAAATGGTGTAACGAGGGTAGGATTCGTTACGAATAGGTAGGTAGGTCGAAGAGTGTTGTCCTCATCAGAAACAATAGCAAACAAACATCGACGACAGTAGTTCAAGTATACATGCCAACTTCGCAAGCAGAGGATGAAGAGATAGAGAAAATATATGAGCATATTGAACAGGTTCAAAAATGGTTCAAATGGCTCTGAGCACTATGGGACTTAACATCTATGGTCATCAGTTCCCTAGAACTTAGAACTACTTAAACCTAACTAACCTAAGGACATCACACAACACCCAGCCATCACGAGGCAGAGAAAATCCCTGACCCCGCCGGGAATCGAACCCGGGAACCCGGGCGTGGGAAGCGAGAACGCTACCGCACGACCACGAGATGCGGGCTATTGAACAGGTAATTCAGTATGTAAAGAGAGATGGAAGTCTTATAGTCATGGAGGATTGTAATGCGGTTGTACGGGAGGGAGTAGAAGAAAGATTTATGAGAGAGTATGGGATTGGTAATAGGAATGAGAGAGGACAAAGACTAATTGAGTATTGCAATAATTATCGGTTAGTAAAAGCGAGTACTCTATTCAGGAATACTTGGAAAAGGCCGGAAGATACGAAAGATTTCAGTTACATCATGATCGGCCAGAAATTCCGAAATCAGATATTGGATCGTACCAACCAACAGATATAGCATCAGATCACAATTTAGTAATGATGAAGAGTAGGTTGAAGTTTAAGCTAACGTTTTCCTGTGCTAAAACCTAGTACTTCCCTAGAAGTAATTGTTATGGAGCTGTGGAAATAGTCCTAGTCAGTGCGTCTTTCCAGCTGACGTCATACTTTTCCGAGTACTCAGTAGCCTTATATGCCATCGGTATTCCTTGTGGTCTTCGAAGGTCAAGCCGGTTTATTCAAGGTGTGCTTTTCCTTCCGTGTTCCAAAGCGGCAGTTTTTAGCATCCTATGAAGAGTCGGTGTTGTGTGGATAACGGCTCGCTTCTGATCACCTTACAGTTCCTAAAATACTTACGCAGGGAGCTGTTACACGTTTTGTACTCCATTTGATACTCAGATGTAGGCCTATAGGCCTACCACTCTTGTGGTTGACGAAATAACCCTTTTTCTTTTCTTTTTTTCTTAAAAAAAGTCTTAATGACAGGCATGTCAAAGTGTCAAAGATGTTAGTAACCTCCAGCATATATTCGCCCTTGGCACTGGAATGTTCATGCCCATAATTACTGTGGCCTGTAGCTTTAAGTGGAGCATGTTTATCCATCTGTCCGGACGCCATTATCTCATTTTCTGAAGACGGCACACTTTTCAGTAGATCTAGTAGGTGATTCTAGAACTGAGATTACTAATCATTAGTACGTCCTGTTTAAGAGGCGTAAGTAAATATAATATTTAAACAACGCTGACTGTCAAGGGCGAGTTTTTCTAGAATTATTCTGTCGCAACGGCTATCCGTGGACATCATACATTCCTTTAGTTCGTCTGACATGTACCTTACAATTTGCACCGTCAACCATACCTCACAAAATGGAAACAATGTTCTCAGAGCCTGTCAACATTGAGTGACAGTTCGTACCGGCACTTCAACATAAATGGAAACAAAATGTGCTCTATCTTTCAGGTTTGTCACAAATACACGTAGCTTACTCTTCCCATTTCAGCGCTTCTCTTATTAGACGGCCATTAAAGTTAGTGTTGTGTCCTCTACGGTCTCTTCTATATTTATTTATTTCATTTTGCTGGAGTTTCCTTTCAGTAAGTCTTATAAGTTCAGGGTGATTTTAAAAATTTGCCGTTCGAAATCTCCAGAACTGGCTGACGTGGCGCACAGGAGGAAAAAAATATCGCTTTATTCAGTTTTATATGTGCAGCTGGGTGGGGTAATAGTTTGGATGAGGTTTGGACGAAGATTTTGGTTGTTGCCTATTCTTAAGAAATTGAAATCTGTTTTTCAAACCATTAGCCCCGCATTCCCCTTCTCAAACGGCGACTTAGTGGCCTGAAGAAGTTGACTATAATAATAGCACATTTTACCTCCTCGCTCCTGCAGTTCCCAAAATAATTGTACTATCAAATAAGATATTCTGACAGATCGTGGTGAGAAATGAGTCCTTGATGTGCCACTGGTCAGTTTTCCTGCAGAAAAATATCATTAAATATAAATGGGACATTGTTACGGTAATGGAGCTTTAAGAATCTTTCTAGAAGTCATTTCTGTAAAAATAATAGCGGCATAGTACCCCACCAATGTGATTTCATGGAATCTGTGACATGATGATCACTTGTAGAATAGGAGCTGTCAGACGTGCCCTGAAATTTCACCACTTTCAAACAGCAGGAAGTTGCCTAAGACACGCTTAACACTGAAAAAGATCCTTGAAAATATTAGCGTCTTCGATTAGTAATCAAAACGTCCTCGGTCTTGGGTTCGACAGTCACCACTACATAAATTCTGAATATAAAAAAAAAAGTTCAGATGTGTGTGAAATCTTATGGGACTTAACTGCTAAGGTCATCAGTCCCTAAGCTTACACATTACTTAACCTAAATTATCCTAAGGACAAACACACACACACACACACACACACACACACACACACACATACACATGCCCCGAGGGAGGACTCGAACCTCCGTCGGGATCAGCCACACAGTCCATGACTGCAGCGCCCTAGACCGCTCGGCTAATCCCGCGCGGCTCTGAATAAAAATCAGCAGCAATGGTGGCCGGTTATTTCCAGCATAAGAAGTCGCTCTTGTTCTCCCAGCGGTCTTCTCAAACGAGACGGAGGAGCGGACAGAGTTTCAGGGTACGATCTTGCCCTCAGGGTGGGAAACTGCCCCCAAAAGGCAGAACAATCAGCAACGATGAAGAGTTTGAGGTTGCAGAAGGTAATGGAAACCACTACATTAAAGACACACAACGCTTATCGATAGGACATGTGGCTGTAATTTAAAAAAGTGTCATTAAAATCTCTCCACTGGCAAAAGATTCCGGGGCTAGTCCTCCATTCGGATCTCCAGCAGGGTACCGTCAAGTGAGAGGTGACTACAAGGTAAAGACTGAATAATCGACGAAGGGGTAACGTTCTACGGAATGTCAATAGTTCGAACCTGGGGAGAAGCTAGAGATCTCAAAAAAGGGATGCAGAGGCTCAATCTAGTTATAGTTGGAGTCAGTGAAGTGAAGTGGAAAGAAGACACGGATTTCTGGTCAGACGAGTATAGCGTAATACCAACGGCAGTAGAAAATTGTATTTCGGGAGTAGGTTTCGTGATGAATAGGAAGGTAGGGCAGAGAGTGAGTTACTGTGAACAGGTCACTGACAGGATTGTTGTCAACAGAATCGACAGCAAAACAACACCGAAAACATTAGTTCAGGTACACATGCCGGCTCGCAAGCAGAGGATGAAGAGACAGAGATCGTATATGAGAATACCAACGGGAAATTCAATACATAATGGGAGATGAAAATCTAATAGTCATGGGAGATGGAATACGGATGTAGAAGAGGGAGTAAAAGAAAGGATGACGGGAGTATATAGGCTTGTAGTATAAACGAGAGAGGAGAAAGAGTTCTGATGTAAATGCTCTGTTCACGATCACAACAGGAGGAGATACACTTGGAAAAGGCCGCGATATACGCGAAGATTTCAGTTAGACAACGTCATGGTCAGGCAGAGATTCCAAAATTAAATATTGGATTGAAAGGCTCACACTGGAGCACCTACGGACTCAAACCATAACGTACTAATGATGTAGAGTAAGCTCAAGGTTAATAGACTAGTCAGGAAGAATCCATACATAGCAGATGGGATAGGTAGTACTAACGAATGAAGGGAAACTCTTTAAGTTTTCTGACGATATAGATGCTGCAATAATCAATAACTCAGTAGGCAGTTCAGGTGAAGAAGAATGGACATCTCTAAAATGGGCAAAGTTGGAAGTAAGACCGCAGGTACAAGGAAGATAACTGCGAAGGAGTAATGAATAGTAGAAGAAACTCTTGGTTGATCGAGAAAGAAAGATGTACAAAAATGTTCATAGAAATTCAGGAATACAGAAATACAGATCACTTAAAAACGAAGTAAACAGGAAGTGCAGGGAAGCTGAGGCAAAATGGTTGTATGGAGAATGTGAAGAACTCGAAAAAGAAATGACTGTCGGAAAGGACGATTCAGCACACAGAAAAGTCAAATGCAGTGGTCATAACATTAACAGTGCAATGGAAATACCACTGTTACATGCAGATGAGGCAGCGGACGGGTGGAAAGAGTACACTGAAGGACTCTACGAGGGGGAAGATTTGTCTGCTGAGATAGAACAAGAAACAGAATTCGACAAGAAAGAGACAGGGGATACAGTATTACAATTAGAATTTAAAGGAGCTTTAGAATACTTAAGATCAATTGCGGTAGAAGGGATAGATAATATTCAATTGGAATATCTAAAATATTTGGGAGGGCGGGGGGAGTGGCAGCAAAGCGAATTATTCACGTCGGCGTGTAAAATGTGTAAGAGTAGCGATATACCGTCAAACAGGGAAAAACAACATCCACGCAGTCCCAAAAACAGCAATACCGACAAGTGTGAGAATTATCGCACAGTCTCCTTAACAGCTCTTGCATCCCAGTTGCTGACAAGAATAATATACAGAAGAATGGAAAAGAAAATGATGTGTTAGAAGACTATCACTTTGGCTTTAGGAAAGATAAAGGCACAAGATAGGCTGTTCTGACGTTGCATTTGATATTGGATGCAAGACTAAAAAAAAATCAAGACACACCTACAGGATTTGCCGATCTGGAAAAAGCATTCGACAATGTCAAACGGTGCAAGATGTTCGAAATCCTGAGAAAAGCAGGAGTAAACTATAGGGAAAGACAGGTAATACACAATATGTACAAGAACCAAAAAGGAACAATGAAACTGGACGACCAAGCACGAAGCGCTAAGATTAAAATGGGTGTAAGACAGGGATGTCTTCTTTCGCCCCTACTGTTCAGTCTATACGATGAATAAGCAATGACGGAAATAAGCGAAAGGTTCAAGAGTAGCATTAAAATTCGAGGTGACAGGATATCAGTGATAACATTCACTGATGACATTATTATACTCAGTGAAAGTGAAGAAGAATTACATAAAATGTTTAGTGGATTGAACAGTCTAATGAGTGCAAAATATGGATTGAGAGTAAATAGAGGAAACATGAAAGTAATGACAAGTAGCAGAAATGAGGACAGCGAGAACTTAACATCAGGACTGATGTTCACGAAGTAGATGAAGTTAAGGAATTCTGCTACATAGGCAGCAACATGACCAATGACGGACGGAGCAAGGCGGATTTCAAAAGCAGACTCTGCCAAAAAGGGCTTTCCTGGCCAAGAGAAGTCTACTTGTATCAAACACAGGTCGTAATTTGAGGATAAAATTTCTGAAAATATATTCGTTTGGAGCACAGCACAGTATTGTAGTGAGACATGGACAGTGAGTAAATTGGAACAGAAGAGAATCGAAGCCTTCGAGATGTGGTGGACTGATAAGTTACGAATGAGGAGGTTCTTCGCAGCATTAGCGAGGAAAGGCATATGTGGAAAACTGTGACAAGAACAGTATTATACGGTTGCTAAATTAACTGAAAACACGACCTCTTTGATAATTTTATAATATTGAGGTAGTAATGTAAAGCAGATTCTATTTGATTTTTTATTTACAATTATGTAATACGGTCCCCAGCCTTTGGTTGTTTTCCTAGTTATGATTTTCTCATTGTAACTGCTCTTGGGTTTAGTTAGGTTGCCTCTTAGTCAAAGTAGCCTTCCGTCTTCCAGTGTATTGCTAGCATCCACGAGCTGCTTACACCTCATCGGCTGGTTATCAGTACGGCGGAAGTACGGACACTATCCGGCTTCCAAGCTTTAGTTCATTGGTTTCATACAGTTAAAGGCTACCGTATCTTATAATATATCCTACGTCGAGTTATCGGCTAAGCAATTTTTCAGATTTCTTACATTCTCGATGTTATGGTTCCATACTGGATTACTATCTTTGAAATAATATTTCTCTTGTACTTATAATACTTTCCCTAAATGTTAGTTATTTTAAGCATTTTATCCCTGGTCACAGTAAGGTTCCATTCATTATTAGTTTTTCCCCCTCTGCTTTCTCGGCCTGGCTCATTTAGCAGCCATGCTTTGTACATTTTCACAAGCATCTTCTGGGTGTACTCAGTTTTAGTGTGACAATCCACCATTGTGGTTTGACTTTTAATGTGAATAACTTCCCGAAAGCTGGGAATCCGTAACTGTCAATCTGCATTATAGAAATATAACCATTGTTGAGTACTCGTCACAGTTTCTTGCTGAATGTCAACATTATGGTTCTGTATTTCCACCGCTTCAAAAATTTCGCACAGTGATTAGTATTTTTTTACTGATAAATCTGAAGATGTGTCTATACTCGTGTAAAACCGGTAGTTGCGTAGAAAGAACCTTCGTACATGCGGCTTTTGGAAACACCTCATCATTCTTGACGTCTTAGTTATTATAAGTTTTATGACAATTTGAACGGTTGTTGAGTGTTGTTATTGTTATTAATAATGCCTCTGAGCTGTGGTTGCTCTCCCCAGAAAGTGATCGGGAACGAGTTTAATGAAATTTGGTATACATATTAGGTGCGATCTGGAAAGAAATACTTGGGTACTTCAGGGAGGAAGGGGGGGGGGGATGTAAGAGAGTCACCAGGGATACTGACTGACGTGGAGAGAGAAGGGGACAGTAGCAGAGGGGAAGACAGAGAGGGCGAAGAAGAAGATGGGCAAAGATAAGGGACAGGAGGGAATGGACAAAGAGGGGATGGTGAATGGGCAGAGAAAGGGGAGAGGAGAGAGGGGGGAGGAGATGGACAGACATGGGGAGAAGGAATAGATAGGCAGAGGAAGAGGGGAAGAACGAGAGGGACTAGCATAAAATTGAAATAAATACGTACCAAGGCAACGTCGGATACTCAGCTGTAAATCTTTCTAGACAAGAGTGGCACATCTGCGCGGTACAACCTGAATCCGAAACCTACTGACAAAATTTCGTTGTTCTTCAGGGATATTACCGAGTATTTTAACGTAAGGGAATCATTCTGGTGCTTCGTTATAGAGTAGCAGTAAAATCATAATTTATTCAGGTTGTTAACCCAGCTGTCTTTGTTTCCATAACAACATCTTGAAAACAACGAAAAATCCTGTATTACTGAATCACCAAAACGTACGACAAAAAACGCAGCCTAACGCAATAACCTCCTAATATAGAACTACCGTATTGTTACCGTCACTGCTTGAACAGCTCAACATAGGAGCCGTTCTCCCTGTCTTCCGTAATCGTATACAAGAGGTACGAATCTGTCAACTTTCCATCAGTAAACCTGTCCGCTCAGCTACGTTCGTTACTGTTAACACACAACTGCCACTGTTGGCGAAGCAAACCCGAGACTGAAATGAGCAGTACTGCACGTAACCTTGAGGGCTAAGAGTAAACATTACCGTTGTGAACAGCAGATACTGTGAGTGAATGGAACAAGCGTGTTTCCAAACAAGATGTACAGTGCATAACGTCGACGTTTGCACTGTTAGGTTGGAGAGCTGATCCTCAGAGACCTGCATTCCTGTCATTCTATGTCCTGTTGTTGGTGCAGTGCCTCTCATACCTGCTTAGCAGAAATCTTTCACTAGCTGGCGAGTGACCCTTGCTTGGCCCTGGGTGCCAGACGAGGCCGTATGCAGCCATGCTTGGAACCAGCAGTCTCGTCTCCCCTACTGGTACGACCGGTCTCAGTTGCCACCTGTAGTATTCAGGAGCTCCCTACGTCTGACCCCACAGCTACCCTTAATTGTACGCCCCCTCAATCCCAGCAGTGCAGCTGCCGTCACGAGACTAGCCTTGAAGCATCGGCCAGCCCCGTGTTCAGGGGGCACAACTGACGCAAGAGGGAATAGTTGCGAGCGGTGGCACCATTTCACATCACTCACACAGTTCGCCAGTTGATTATGTCTGACAATTACAATATGTATGTCGCGTTGGGACCCGAAGCAAGAAACATGACTTTCAGGGCCGATGTGCTGGAACTCAACGCTCTCCCATTGTGCCTCAAAGATCTCAGTGTCTGTACTTGAGTACTCCCCATTCCTTCCCAACTCTGTCACTTTCAGTACAATACAGGGAGAACAACAACCAGATAATAAGGCCAAAGCAGGATAGATGACGTCGAACAGTCCAACATTTACCAGATAAGCATATACAGGAATTACGGGCATCAGTCATAAAAATGTAAACTAAGGAAAAAAGTTTAAAATTTATATTTTCATTTTCAACATTGTCTTGCGCACAAAAAGGCACAGAGACCCGTAACTACACGATTTCGCTTTTGGTGATAAATCACTGGAAACTAACAAAATATGGCTCTAAGCACTATGGGACTTAACATCTGAGGTCATCAGTCCCCTAGAACTTAGAACTACTTAAACCTAACTAACCTAAGGACATCACACACATCCATGCCCGAGGCAGGATTCGAACCTGCGACCGTGGCAGCAGCGAGGTTCTGGACTGAAGTGCCTAGAACCGCTCGGCCATATCGGGCGGCGAGAACATTCAGAGCGACCGTAAGGCAAATGACGTTGTCGGAGAAAAATCTCCTCTATAAAAATCAACATGGATTCCGAAAACAAATATCTTGCGAAACTTACGTCTCTGTTCGTCGATGAGACCCATAGAGACGCATACAATGATGCTCAGGCTGACGCCATGTTCCTTGACTTCACGAAGCCATCGGACAGTGCCGTTTAGTCAAAAATATACAAGCTTACGTAGTACCCGAGCTGACTTGCGATTGGATTCAAGACTTCCTTCCAGACAGAATCTCGGAAGAAAATCAACAGAGCTAAGGGTGATTTCCAGAGTACCTTAAGGAAGTGTGATAAGACAGTTATTGTTTACAATCTGTATAAATGATTTAGTAGGAAGCATCGGAAGAATGTTCGCAAATGATGTGGTTGTCTGTAAGGAAGTGGCAACGCCAGAAGACCATAGCGATTTGCAGAATGACCTGCAAGAAACTGATGAATGGTGCAGGCTCTGGCAGTTGATGCTGAATGTAAAGAAATGTAACATATTGCGCATGCGTCGGAAAAGAGAGCCATTACGATACAGTTACACTATTTAGAGAGAGCACTCTCCGGGAAGAGCCGTACAAGATTTTACTTCCTCCCACAAACATCAGACGAAATGACAGCGACGAGAAAGTTCGAGAAATTAGAGCTAATATGGAGGCTTGCCGACAATCATTCTCCCCACGCACCATTCGCGAGTGGAACGGGGAGGCGGGTATCAGTTAGGTGGCCTGCGGGGTATGATGTAGATGAAGATGTGTGGCGGTAACACAGTAGAGACGCTGAGCTGCACTCTCAGAGTCGGCGGCGAGTGGCTCCTAGGTTTGTAAACAGTGAGTCAGGATCTGTCTTTCACCGCTAACAGGTAGTCAGCCGGCTGCACCTTGCACTGCCCGGGGCGGCTGCCAGCCACGACGGCGCGGCACAGTGCGGCGAAGACAGGCTTGCCAAACCTCTCCCCTCTGCCGTCTGCTCCACTTGGCGGGCGCCGCAGCTCAGACACTGCTGGACTCTGCGCGAGGCGGCTTGGCGGCTACACGCAGTGAATACCCTGTCTAACCCCCGTACGGCGTTACGCTGAAGTGGTAGGTCGCTTACGATACGGAAGCCAGCCCGCTGGAGAAATAATAGCAGTCCATATTTTTATGTAAAGATTTTTTATTTTTTAAAATTTAGTGCGTGGATACAGTCCGGCTCGCTTTCCACTGCTGTCTCAATTTCTTCGTCTCAGAGTAGCACCTACACACAGTTTTCTCTTTTAGCTGTTGTCATTCTAATCTCAATAGCGGCATGTGCATTGGCGTTCGGAGCACAGCACTCAAGTCTCCCGCTTCCAGAGAAGGAACGCAAACGCAGTTCTCCCGTTCAAACCACGTGGTAGCTGCTTCAAATCGAAGCTTCACAAAGTTTTTCTGTCATAAGTGATCAGGAAAAACGACTGTTTGTCCTTATTTTGCTTAAATACGCCTTACAGGTTTTTGTACCGCTATGAGTAGTGTTACCCAAGGTGCACCAAGAGGAAGCGACCTGTCTCAGGTTTTACTTTAACAGGAAACTAATTTTACGTATTGCATTCTTGTAATTTTTTGCAGAGGGAGACCAAGAGACACAATCAGATAGAGAAAGCTGTAGGTTGCAGAAGTTATTCGGAAATGAAAAGGCTTGCACAGGATAGCGTAGCGTGGAGAGCAGCATCAAATCAGTCTTCGGAATAAAGATCACAACATTGCTCCCTCTAGTACCAAATAAGTGTCGTACGTAAGACTGCTTAATTATTTCACACCAGTCATTCCCAAATGTTTTCACACGTGTTCTATCATCCATACGAGGCGTGTTCATAAAATAAGAGTACTAGATTTTATATTTTTTTAAGAAAGAGCTCTCGAAAAAAAAATTACAAGATATTGTAGATATTTTTCACATGAGCGACATGCCGTTCAATGCATTTGGTGAGCCGTGGCAAAAGCTTCTTTATGTACTCCTCGAACAAATCTCCCGCCAGCTCCTTCCCGCACTTCGGAACTTCTTTCTGCACCTGCTCGTCGGTTGAAAATTTAATCCCACTCATGTGTGCCTTCAGGGAGGTGAGACGATGCCAATCTGAAGGCGCCAAGTCAGGGCTCCTTTTGACTTTAAAGGTCTGACAATGTCATTTTGCATTGATGGTCTCCCCCTGAGTCATAAATTCGACCAAAGTGATCCCTTTCTGGTCTCAAATCACTGAGGCCATGATTTTTTTGCTCGAAATTGTGGTTTTGAACTTTTTGATACATGGGTAACTGTTGTGACACCACTGTGATGATTGTCTTTTTGGCTCAGTCTTGTAATGAGCCAGCCACATTTCACCTCCAGTCACAACAAAGCTCAGAAAATCCTCACCTTCCAATTCAGGTCGTTCAAGAATCTCGTGGCCGCTATTGACCTGATTTTTCTTGTTCTGCTCTGCCAGTTGTTTTGGGACATATCTTGCGCACAATTTCCTGTATCCCAGCGTTTTTGTTAGTTTCTCAGGTAATAGAGTTCTGGCAACATCGTAGAAATTTCATCTACTGTCAACCGGCGGTCTTCACGAAAAGAGTCATCAATTTCTTGCACCAACTCATCAGTCAAAATGGAAGGTCTTCCACTCCTCTGTTCTTCGTGAACATCCATTGTGGTTCCACTAAACTTCCTGTACCACTTAAACATACTCGTTCTGTTCCCAGCATATTCTCCGTAAGCTGCTTTGATCCACGAACAAATTTCGGTAGGTGTCATTGCTTCAGGAAGTAGGAAGCCGATCGCGGTACGTGGCTCGCACTTTGCGGGTTTCTTACCTGCATCTTTCACCTGACTGGATACTACAACGTGAGTTTACTATCGTGCTCCTGCGATGCTCGCTCTGGTCACGGGATCTCCCTCTACCACTCAGTATCGCTAAACCTCAAAAAACATAAAACTACAGCCCCTTATGGTCACAAGTACACTGTTTTCTGAACATATTTCGTATACTCCTTTCCTCGTCGATCCTGTCATGGGCCTGTTCTGATGTTACCAAACAGCTTAATTTTCGGTCTCACTGTTTCTTTCTCTCTCGCTCTCAGCATTAATGCCGCCGAATAGGGCTCTCCGTTTTCATCATGTCATTTTCTCTTTATGGTCGGATGCCCTTCCTGTCACCATGGTCGTCATTTAACCTCAGGGACGGAAGACTAGTGCGCCATTGGTCTGTGAATAATGTAAACCTTGTTCTCTGTGTTAACATTATACGACGTCTGATGAAAGAAAATATCTATATCAGTGACCAGCATCTGGCTAAATCCAAGCAAAGGTCGACAGACACCAATACATGCATTGCGCAACGGTGCAACCTGATGTGACTCGATTGGTAAAAAATCTATGAAGGCTACTAACGGCTAGTTACTGCCCTTAGGTAAGAGAGTCAAAAGTTAAATCGCAGATAGAACCCATATATGAACCAACAACACGACACCCTCCGACAACAATAAGATAAGAAGCATCGTTGTTCGGCAATGTGACTTACCTTACTCTTAAGAAAATGGACGCTATTATGCAACTGTGACTCCTTATAGACATCGTATTGAAGCAGCAAAAGTTAATAATCCACTCATTAATCACACTATTACTTTAGAAAAATCATGAGATGGAAGCATCGGTCTGACCAAGGTAAAGAAATTGGCAAATTCTAATAGACTTCTGGTTTATTAGAATAATACCGAAACAAACTCTCACATATATTAACATAACACGTAGCATATGCTACACATAATACAGTTACATTTGACTCGATGCCTGAATCGTCAATATTAGGAAACATACAGAAATCTGATTTACTTACTCCGGATCGCCGGTTAAATGTTGGACACGAATGCCCGCATCTCGTGGTCGTGCGGTAGCGTTCTCGCTTCCCACGCCCGGGTTCCCAGGTTCGATTCCCGGCGGGGTCAGGGATTTTCTCTGCCTCGTGATGGCTGGGTGTTGTGTTATGTCCTTAGGTTAGTTAGGTTTAAGTAGTTCTAAGCTCTACGGGACTGATGGCCGTAGATGTTAAGTCCCATAGTGCTCAGAGCCATTTGAACCGTTTTTTTTTTTTTTTTTTTTTTTTGGACACGAATCTAAACAATCGCGGTTATCGGAGTCAACCTGATCGTCACTATAGTAAGTGATTCATAAGAAAATATAGTCAGTCATACTGCCACTAGCTACACGCCAAGCTGTAAGTAAAGGAAAGCAGTGACACATTACCTCGGATCTCTCAGCAGAGTGCGTCGAGGGGAGCGACATGTTCTTGTCAATTCAAAAAGCATAGCTTGCTCTCTCAAAACCAATATTTCAGCCAAACTACTAGGTTCAGAAGAAAGTGTAAAATAAATGGTATAGAGCGGTTCACGATTCTATATCACTTCAGTAACATTTATTTTTTGAAGTAAAGCAGACAGTGCAAAGTGTTGGGTGATAGCTGAAAGGTTCTCACGCGAGGAAACAGGTTCCGGGACTACACGTGTTCACAGTCGTGTATGGCAGTACAGGGTGTACATAAAGTCTGGGAGCACTTTCAATTATTTACTTCACAAGAACCAAATATTGTACAGATGTCATACATATTGCATTTTCGCGAGGCAGACGTCAATACGGTAATCGAATTCTTACCATACCCGTCCCAGCATGGCATCGTCGACTGTTCCAGTCGCTTCCCGTATTCTCTCCCAGATCTCTGCTGCATCGCATGGTAGAGGCGGTACATACACCAGATCTTTAATGTCTCCCCACAGAAAAAAACTCACACGGAGTGACATCTGGTGATCGGGGAGGCCATTTCAAGAAACATCTGTGCCTTCTGTAGTACGGCCGATCCATCGATGTGGCAGCTTCGTGTTCAGGTACCTACGAACTTCACGATAAAAATGGGGTGGATCCCCATCCTGCTGAAAAGTGGACGGAGAGTCCGACTGCATTTGAGGCATCAGCCATTGCTGCAACATGTCCATGTAGGAATATCCAGTGACAGTGCTCTCGGCGAAGAAGAATGGGCCGCACAGTTTTCGACGCGACAAGGCACAAAAACATTTAGCTTCTGGGAATCACGTTCAAATTCAGTGCATTCGTTTGGACGCTTCGTACCCCACATTCGACAATTACGCCATTAGTGTGAAACGTGGCTTCGTCACTAAAAATTAAGCTATCAGCAGTTCCATCTCCATCCTCATTCAGTTATTGCAACTGCGAACAAAACTCAAAACGCTTGTGTTTGTCGCCGTCACTGAGCTTCTGCACTAGCTCCAATTTGAATGGTTTCATAGACAGCTTCTGTCGCAGGACTTTCCACGCCGTCATTGGAGCCATTTCGAGTTCACGGGATGCACGACGCACAGATTTCTTTGAACTCCTTTTGAGTGTCTCTCGTACGCGTTCCTCATTCACTTCACTCACACTGGGACGTCCGCTTCTATTTGCCAGGCACAAGCAAGCCGTCGTAACGAATTTGTTGTGCCGGTGGTAAATGGCCTTCCTTGTTGGTGGCTTCTTACCGCACTTGGTTCTAAACATCCGTTGAATAGCTGTAGCACACTTGGTTTTGTCGAATTCCAACACACAAAAACCTCGGTCTGCACCTGAACTCGCCAGTTTTGCGACAAATTGGCAAATTACCAAACTACTCTGCGTAGGTATACATGAATAAAAACTTTCAGGGTTTCTCTTCAAAGTGACATATGTATGATATCTGTACAATATTTGGTTCGGGTGCAATAAATGATTGAAAGTGTTCCCGGACACTCTGTATATGGCACCACGAGATGTTTCCCAGGTTCGGCGTATTCTGAAGTTGCAGTTTCCAGGGGTTAATCGTTGACACGCGCCGCATTGGTGTTTTGTCTCCGAAGTGCCCATTTTAGATGTAGCGCCTAACCACCGAGCGTGTATGTCAAGAAGAATCCTTCCATTCCATACACCGTTCAAACTCGAGCCCAAACTAGCACATCTGTGCACCATATCCGGAAAACTTTTGCAGTATTCCCGTCTATTTTCATGTTTCGAAGCACTTTTATGTTCGTCACATTGGGAATCCTTTTCATTCGTTTTACTGGGAGACGTCAAATGCTAAGCATCAATCACTTCCTGGCTGTCGTCCCATGCAGTTTCAAAATGTGTCGGTTTGTGGTACAGCACAGGCTGTTAATTTCATATTTCAGAGAGCGTAATCTGAGCAGTTCCACTTATCTAGTTGCTTGTACATCGTGGATGCATAGCTCGTTGCGTTATTTCACTCGTTTATTTGAAAAAGCAAAGGAAAAACTATTAGTACAATGGGCAGAAAATGCAAAGTTTGCAGAAGGATTTTGGAACATGTACTGTGCTCGAGTATTATGAATCACCTCGAAGAAAACGATTTATTCACAAATATCCAACAAGGCTTCAGAAAATATCCTTCTTGTGAAACACAACTAGCTCTTTATTCTCCCGAAGTAATTAATTCTATCTACAAGGGACGTCAAATCGATTCCGTACTTTTAGATTTTTAGAAAGCTTTTGACACCGTTCCTCAGATGCGACTTTCAATTAAGTTGCGTGCCTAAGGAGTATCGTCTCATTTGCGTGACTGGATTCGGATTTGCTGTGAGAAAGATCACTCTTCTTAATAACTGACGGAATGTCATCCAGTTAAACAGAAGCCATTTGGTGTTCCCCAAGGAAGTGCTGTAGCCCTCTGTTGAACCTGATCTCCGCAAACGATTTAGGAGACAATCTGAGTATCCCTCAAACTGCAGAAGATGCTGTCGTTTACCGTCATGGTAAATCATCACATAATAAAACGAATTGAAAAATGATTTATACAAGGCGTCTGTATGGTGAAATAAGTGGCAACTGATTCTGAATCATGAAAAGTGTGATGCCATTTTCATGAGCACTAAAAGGAATCCGCTAAATTACAGTTACGCCATAAATCACACAAATCTAACGGCTGTAAACTCAACTAAATACTTAGGGACTACAATCACGAATAACTTAAACTGGAACACTCACATAGATACTGTTGTGGGGAAAGTAAACCAAAGGCTGCAATTTATTAACAGCACACTTAGAAAACGTAGTTGGTCTACTAAAGAAACTGGTTACAGGATGCATGTCCACTCTCTTCTCGAGTGTTGCTTTGCAGTGTGGGACACACATCTGACTGGAGTGACGGAGAGCATCGACAAAGTTCAAAGAAAGACAGCTTGTCTTGTATTATCGCGAAATAAGGGAGAGAGCGCCACGGATATGGTACACGAATTGGGGTAGCAGTCACTATAACAAAGGCGTCACGTTTTCGCTGTTCATCCAGTAAAACTCCTCATGAAGCATGACGCTCAAATTTATTACTCCTTTATTACTAATAGCATTCGCCACACATTTTTCAGTCAATATTCACATACACACTACTGGATGTTCCTGCAAAATTATATCGTGGTGACATGGCCCCGGTATTAACTTTGATAGATACGGGGGAAAACATCAGACAACGCCCGAAGGCCAATGCTTTGAATACTTGGAAGTTGTGGGGAGTACGGGCAGACACCGTTTCTCTAATAAAAAAGATTTTTTTTACCTTTAAAATTTTACAACTTAATTAACTTGATTTTAAAATAGTAAGTGAACATTCGTTATCATGAACAACAAGATCCTCAATATCGTTTGTTAATGAAAGTTCCTGAAGTACTATTTTGAAAGATCGAAGAACAGCTCTGAGAATCAATTTACAAAGCTTAAAGCTCGAAATCCCTTTTCAAACAAAGGGAAAAAAATACAAATTGCATAATGCAAGGTTAAATAAAAGATTCTAACGCCACACAGCAATACCGAAATTTTCGTATATAGCACCTGTGATCTCTAAAGGCAATAAAATATTGACCACAAAAATTTTAATTAAAACAACTTAAATGCAATGAATTTTGATTACTATCAACATAAATGCAACCCCCGTAGCCTCTACGATGCGCACCGTATCACAAAATATTTTCCTTCGTTTTAAACACTTTACACCATAAACCTCCCTACATGTAGTGCCTATTAACTAACTAACTCCTCTCGAACAGGCCATGAAGCCCCAAAGGCACCGACCGGCCGCCGTATCATCCTCCGACCCACAGGCGTCACTGGCTGCGGATATGGAGGGGCATGTAGTCAGCACACCGCTCTCCCAACCGTATGTCAGTTTCCGAGACTGGAGCCACTACTTCTCAATCAAGTTGTTCCTCAGTTTGCCTCACACGGGTTGAGTGCACTCCTCTTGCCAACAGCACTCGGCAGACCGGATGGTCACCCATCCGAGTGTTAGCCCAGCCCGACAGCGCTTAACTTCGGTAATCTGACGGGAACCGGTGTTACCACTGCAGCAAGGCCGTTGGCTGTGATGCCTACTACACCCAACGAAACACCCAACGAATTATGACAATTATGTACAGATGTTATAATTAACCAGGTATGTAATATTTTCCTTTCAAAATAAATAAAAAAACACAGAAATCAACTCTTAATCTCAGTGATTACATCCGTTAAAAAATATACAGTAGATATCTTTTGATTTCGTCGTGGCCATGCACTGTTGTGTACCGTTCTCTCCTTCAGGATCACATGCGGCACAGGAAAGATTTTCTACGATGTACAAAACGTCCACAGGGCGCAACCAACTTACACATATTGCACACTGGGATTGTACGTCAATATGGATGCGGCTCGCACATCTTAAAAACGGGCGACGTAGTAGATCGGGGCTACTGAACACTTCGACAATACCTCACCGCACCGAACAGCAGTACTGTAGGGCGTCGACAAGAGACAAGTCAACAACTGTTGCAAGGCAGTAAGAAAATATTTCGGCCTTTAAACTCTTGAGAGGCCCACCAAAACCACAGAATGACGTCCCATGCTAAATTGCGAAAATACTATCGGCGATTTCGGCACGACAAGTAGAAGCGTAAAATACCATAAGAGGTGAACTGCGACCAACACGATTCATAAGCGTTCGACTGAAAACCTCCACAATCAATCCTTCCCTTACTACAACCACTTAACACTACCTCCGAAGTTCACTCGTGGACACCAACAGAGTGTAAATTACTCGTTATAACTGTAGATAACAGAGTTTAACATGCTGGAGCCACTTAGGTTTCTTAATAAGACAAGCAATGATTTGGTCCTTCACTTGGATCCACCTTCGATCCACAACAGTCATTTACTTTAAATAGATAGCTAACTAGATGACAATGCCGATATCAACGCTCTCCTCCCAAGCAGCTCTCTAACTGGAGGATGCAGTACCGCAGCAAAGCTTACACCACTCGCAAGTCTGATATAAGCGCCACCGACGAGTACCTTTTCAAAATTCTTATGTTCACCTCATACACAAAACGTGCCGTATTTCTTCGTCGGAGCCGCGCGGGATTAGCCGAGTGATCTGAGATAACTGCAGTCATGGACTGTGCGGCTGGTCCCGGCGGAGGTACGAGTCCTCCCTCGGGCATGGGTGTGGGTGTTTGTCCTTAGGATAATTTAGGTTAAGTAGTGTGTAATCTTAGGGACTGATGACCTTAGCAGTTAAGTCCCATAAGATTTCACCCACATTTGAACTTTTTTTTCTTCGTTGTAATGAAAGGGCAGAACCAAGAAATCACTTTTCAGCCCTTTAATGACCACACGATGATCGTCGCCATTGGGACAACACCGACCCTTCACACTGGGACCATCGAGCCCACAGCGTTTCGTCCCCAACCCACTGATTCTGGGAGCCCACCGACCAAGCGGCCTCGCCCTCCGACACCGACGTCGCTCCTCACGCACAGTCCAGAGTTACCTCCCGGCGCGCGACAAGCCAACTCGCCAAACATATGCAGCGACCAGGGACTCCAATCCGATCTCGATATCGATATCGCGCGAGTGCTGAGAAGGCGGGTGGTTTGAAAAAACAAAAATCAAAAATCAAATAGAGCCGTACCGGCTCAAATGGCACGACACATAATTCAGGAAATATGACGTCATAAACACTGAGCTGCGTGAAAATGAACCTGCAATTCGCTATTGCCGGCCGCGGTGGTCTCGCGGTTCTAGGCGCGCAGTCCGGAACCATGCGACTGCTACGGTCACAGGTTCGAATCCTGCTTCGGGCATGGATGTGTGTGATGTCCTTATGTCAGTTAGGTTTAAGTAGTTCTAAGTTCTAGGGGACTAATGACCACAGCAGTTGAGTCCCATAGTGCTCAGAGCCATTTGAACCAATTCGCTATTGTTGTTGTTGTTGTTGTTGTTATGGCAATCAGTCATGAGACTGGTTTCATGCAGCTCTCCACGCTACCCTATCCTGTGCAAGCTCCTTCATCTCCCAGTACTTACTGCAACCTACATGCTTCTGAATCTGCTTAGTGTATTCATCTCTTGGTCTCCCTCTACGATTTTTACCCTCCACGCTGCCCTCCAATGCTAAATTTGTGATCCCTTGATGCCTCAGAATATTTTTCTTGTCAAGTTGTGCCACAAACTCCTCCCCAATTCTATTCAATACCTCCTCATTAGTTATGTGATCTACCCATCTAATCTTCAGCATTCTTCTCTAGCACCACATTTCGAAAGCTTCTATTCTCTTCTTGTCTAAACTATTTATCGTCCATGTTTCACTTCCATACACTCCATACAAATACTTTCAGAAACGACTTCCTGACATTTAAATCTATACTCGATGTTAACAAATTTCTCTTCTTCAGAAACGCTTTCCCTGCCATTGCCAGTCTACATTTTATATCTTCTCTACTTCGACCATCATCAGTTATTTTGCTCCCCAAATAGTAAGTGTCTCATTTCCTAAGCTAATTCCGTCAGAAGAAATACGTGTGACATATCTTAAATACGTGGGCAAAGCCACGGATAAAATGCTTATCTTAAATTCCTGGAGCTATTTCAACCAGATTTGTTACACATATTACAGAGAGAAATTCTTTGGGGATAAGAAGCATCAGCCTTTTATTAGGGCGGGGGTGAGAACCTGAAGAGAAAAGAAAGGAGGAGGAGATGGCAGAGAAGGGGTAGGAGGAGATGTACAGAGAAAAATCGAGGAGGAAATGGACAGGGAGGGAGAGGAGGAGATGAACTAATAGGAGATTGGGCATTTTTGTAATGAACAGCTGTTCAAGCTCGTGGCGGAGTTAATATACAATACGTACAGGAACCAGGAGGGAGCAATTATGATGGCCAGAGGGGGTGCAACGTCGCACTGATAAGTGGGACTGTATTACCAACTTCTTCTCGATTTTGTAATAAGTGAAATAACATCACATACCCTGTCAACCTGTGAAGTTTCATTTCTCTTCCTCCTTCCCTTCTAGCTGCTTCACTTTTTTTTGCGTAGCAATGTATATGCATATAAACGATTTAGGAGACAATCTGAGCAGCACTTTTTGATTGTCTGCAGATTATGCTGGAGCTTCGCGTCTCGTAAAATCTTCAGATGATAAAAAACAATCACAAATAAAATCGGAATCATTATATGCGTTGTATTGGCATAATGTTTAGAAGAGACTCCCCATACTGCGCTACTCCGTCCTCTTCTGAAGAATTTCAGTGCAGTATCGGATCCTTACCAGATAAGACTGACGGAAAATACGAGCGGCACGTTTTGTGTTATTATGAATTACCGGAAAGCGACTCTCGGCTGTGATAAACGAGTGGAGGTGGCAACCATTAAAACAAAGATGTTATAAGTTACAGCGCAACCTTTCCGCGAAATTTCAATCATCGGATTTCTCCCCCGAATGCCAAAATATTTTGCTGGGTCCCACATATATATGGAAAAATGACCATCATAATAAAATAAGAGAAATCAGAGCACGAATGATTTTGGTGTCCATTTTTCCCAAGTACTATTCGAGAGTGGAACAGCAGAGAAACAGTCTGGAAGTAGTTCTGCGGACCCTCTGCCAAATACTTAAATGCGAATTGCAGCGTAATCATGTAAATGTAGAAAAAACTGCGCCCACGGACTGTGTCTTTGGGATATTTTAGCGTACTGCATCACAGTACCACGTTCATGGAGATTCCTCTGGCGAGATGCCTTGGAACACGCACAGCTCTTAGCAAAATTTTTAGACAGAGCTCAGTTGCGATGGGGAGTGTGCACTCGCGTTGTCAAAGTAAAAGAGCGCAGTCGGGGGATGAAGGCCAGTGGAAACTAGAACTCTGGAGAGCTAGGAATTTGTCTTGGCAACAATACCGGCAATGAGGCCTCGCAATCCACAATCGCTGCGTTAGAGTGAATTAGCGAATCTCAGGTACTACTTTTAGTAACATGTTTCGATGTGCACTGGTGTACAGAGTATTCCAAATCTTTAGGGTTAACATTAGGCAGGTGGCAAATGATGCCAAATTGGGTACTCAGAGATAATGAACCAATGATTAGAAATTAATATTTTACACTGCAGGAGACCTGGAACGTGTAATATGCGAGAGGCAAATGTATGTACACTTCTTATCTTTCGTACCCAACAAGTGCCGACTGCTTAGAAGTTGGTTGCGCCACACTGTGTAACAATATGCAGTATTTTTTCCTCTGTCCACAAGCTGCATCACTCTCAAGATAATGGGTCGTTGGTGTGCATTCGTTATCCCATTACTGTCTTTGATCAAAATTCTATAGTACGGCACCAGTAACCCGGGTGAGTGAACCCAAGTAATGGTACGAAATCAAACGCAAAACATCACAGAACCACCTCCTTCACTAACCACGCCCTCCGCACTCTGGTTTTTAAACCCCTTATTGAGCCTACGTGTGCTCGAGCCCTTGCATCATTTGAAAAGAGGGAAAACTGCGACCCTTCGGACCGCAATACACGCTTCCAGTCTGTGTTGTTTGGCTCTCAACAGGCCAATATGAGCAATGGCATTTTGCGAGGTCCCCAACTCCGGATGCCCAAAGTATACACTGATCAGCCAGAACATTATGATCAGCGATCTACTATCGATATAAATTCATCCCGGCAATAGAAGCGTCACCTAGCGAGGAATGACTCCTAGTCAGACACACGTAAGGTGCATCTATCAGTAAGCGTTCTGTCCGTTTGTTGAACAGGGAAGGTGCACGATCTATCAGAGTTTGACTGAGGGCAGATTTTGATGGCGCGGAGGCTCGGTACGAGGATTTGCGAAACTGCACGACTTGTCGGATGTTCCGAGGACTTATGTGATGAGTGTCTTCAACACCTGGCGAAATCGATGTGAAATAATGTCCAGACGTTGTGGGGTTGGGCTGCCATCCCTCATTACACATGTCGGAAGTCATAGGCTGGGAAGATTGGTAAAACAGGATAGACACACAGTGCACCGGAAACTCCTATCGATGGGCCTTCACAGCCGATGACATATGCACGTCCCAAAGTTAGCACCAGGACATCAGCAGCTACGACTGACCATCGGCACTGATCGTTGGCGCAGTGGCAGAGGGTTGCTTGGTCTGATGAATTCAGATACCTCCTTCATCATGCCGAATGGAGAGCCAGAATCCGTCGTCTTCGAGGGCAACAGCTCCTTGACATCTGTACTGTGAGACAGAGACAAGCTGGCAACGTCTTCATTATGCTCTAGGAAACGTTTACGTGGGTACCCATGGGTTCACTGGAGCTCGTGCAAAGCACCATGACGATTAAGGAGTATCGTGCACTGGTTGCAGACCACGTATACCCCTTCATGACGCTAATGTTTCCCAACAGCAGTGGCATTTTTCAACAAGATAATACGCCTGTCATAAGGCCAGGAGTGTGATGGAGTGGTTCAAGAGACACAGTGTCGAGTTCCAATTGTTGACGCGCTGGGTCCCCAGCTCGCCATATCTCGAACACGTCTGGGATGTTATATCGTACTTGGCGTCAAAAATTATCCCCTCCCCCCCCCCCCCCCCCAGTCCTCAGAATTTACGAGAATTAGGTGACTTGAGTGTGCAGATGTGGTTCCCACAGTGTTCATATCTCTTTTCAAAGTTCGCTCAGAAATTGCATTCACTGCCAACAGAAATTCCTGTCTGATCTGAAACCGACTGTGACTGACAAGGGGTGACGCACATTTCCAGTCCTTGTCCGTTAGGTTCTTTCTGCAACCAGTGTTTTTGCCTCCTTGTTACTTGGCTACAGATAGTACGCCATTCGTTGTAGACACGCTGAAACTTTACTTTCTCTGCTTAATCTGATCTTTTTTATTGGTTTTATTTTGCAATGAGACGGTCTCTGGAGTTCGGCAGCGGTCGTGCAATCTGCTGCCTCTCTCGCGGACTCAACAAAAATAGAAAAACTCTCCCAGAGATTTCCTGTCTTTAAAAAAAGCCGCCCACTTCAGTTTTGCTTTACCCATTGAGTAAGGAGACAGCTATCTGTGTGCCCACCTAAGGACAACTAAGGAATACGTAGCGGGTGTTATTCAAGTATTTTACCAGCTACGACCAAACACAGTGGACAATAAGGAACAAAACGCAAAAGAACGATAGTTGAAGCCAAACGCTCATTTCCATTTCCATTAGAATAGCTAACACAGTAAATAGTTCTTTCTTAAACTTGGTTTGAAGCAATTAAACAGAATGCAAATCTAACTACATTGACTCTGATGGAGCCTTTGCATCGCTTCATTAACTAACTAGCCTAGTACATGAAGGCCCTTAAACTCTCATGGTTTGAAGAACTATTCTCATTAACAAAACTACACCAGTATGTATGAGAAATGGTAAGTATTCTTACCAGTAATTATTAATTAAGTAAAGCACAACACACTGTAACTTTTTAAACAACAAATGCGCTTTGATAGGCAGTCTTTTAACCTACTCAGAATATAATTGGCTGTGCAAATGCCAATGCAACATTAAATTCAAGTTCAACTACTTTCTCATGAAATGAACACTGACAGAACTTTGTAATTCTTATCAAAGAGCATACATGCAACAATTAATAATCTTTTTCCCTTCAGATAAACTTTACTATTTTCAAGCAGCTTTTCAAATAAGACAAATTATTTAAGAAAATGACTGCAGATTCGTCTAAAAATGCACTGGAAGTTGAGTATTTCTCAAACTATAAAACTGAACTTTAAACAGTATAACTCCACACATTAGAAATCAATCATAACTTTTTTACAACAGCCGAATAAGTCTTTCCATAACAAATTAGGACACTCGGAATTAAATTCACTAGATTAGGATTCCTGTCCAGGTTTGTGATTTGGGATAATCATGGATGTAAGATAGAGTTTTTAGCAATACCAAAATTAGTGTTAAAATGAACCAAATTTCACAAATACCTGGTCCGTTTACAGAGTGCTAAATATAAACAATTTAGTGGAAGGCTGATGTCACTGGTGGCGTAATGTGCAGTGGCTGTTAACCTGGCTGCGAAGCAGTCATGGCAGTACTGTTGTCCTCGCCCTATTATTGACCTTCTTGACGTCGGAATTATATTTTTATAGGGCCAAAAACCATGCCATGATAATATTATCAACAAATACAGCATCCGAGGCCCATAAATACTGCTCTTAAGCTCTTCTGGGCTTAAAATTCCAAGAATATGAGTCACAATGATCCGTTACTGCTAGCGAGATGTTATCCACAGCACTGTTCATCCCAGGCTCCTTACCAGTCACAAAGGACGAGTTGCTACTTTGCGGGGCAATCACACCTTTTCTACTCCGCCAGGTTACTTCCGTACCTGTGGGGTTTCCCCATGTTTTAGGTTCAAACCTACACTCCCTATCTATGGACAAAGTCATTTACAGTACATAACATAACAATCATTTCAGTAGTTATTTAAATCCACAAGCATAATTTAAACAGCATCGTTCAAAAATTCATATAACTGAAATATGCGTACATAGTCAAACAATTTCCATGATAGATACAACAAATAGTTTGGAAATGGGTGTTACAGAAATATCGATACAGTTATAAAATAGGTCGAAAATAAGTGTTGCACTGGGATTAATGTCATTACCTGCCTCAGTTGGGCATTCAAAAATTAACTAAGCGCATTCACTCAGGTATTAACATCTGTCACAGCAAAGGTGTATTCATAAACTTCACAAAATAGGTTTTCACAGTAATGGTGCAAACTAAGGCAATATCGGCTGTTATCTGTATGACCTCAGATGCGGTTTTTACGATTTTAAGATTTGTGATTTTATCTGTAGAGTATACTCATTTTAGCAAAAGGCATGTATACATACCCAGATATTTCTGATAAAGCCAAATGGTCTCATTTCAGTTATCAGACAGCGATTCCCAACTTCCATTCTTTTCTTTCACTGCATGTCAGTGAGAGATAATTCAATGTCTACTCGTATTCGATAAGCGGCTGGTCGTGACCTTCACCAAGGGAAAAATCACTAAGCGAAGTAGCTAATATGGAAACGTTGTTCTGATATCGCAGAGAAACGGAGTTCAGAAATAAGTCCGTCAATTTCCGCATAGGTTTCCCTTTGATTCTTTAAGCACTATAGGAATTCTTCTTCCCTCTAAAAACATGCGAAAAAATGAGCTGGTGCCTTGTCTTTCCAATTACCAGTGCACACTAAGAAGAGAAATTTGTAGTAGACATGTAATAAGTAAGCCTACACGTACACTAATCGGTTCGTAATCACTCAATAACGTCAAGTCCATCCACTGTAATGGATCTTCCTATCATGTAATATAAGGATATTTGTTTGTACAGTATCGTAACATCGTTGATATTCAGCCAAACCCAATATGTACCACCTATCCAAGGCATGAGACTACACCAACTGTCCATATACTAGCGCCGAGATATCTTTTCCAGAGATATTTAGATGTGAGAGGTATTATTACCATGCATTATAAACGTTTAAACTGAATGGTACAGTCTGCAGAGCTCTGATTAAGAAGAGTCCATTATAGTGAACAGTAGCCACTTAATGTCACCTTTTCGTACATATGCTATGGGATGGAAGGTGTATTGCCACTACTCGTGGCATAGGCCTATAGATGTCACCAATCGTGTGGAGTGGTCGAAAACGTCTAGTTGGTTCAAATGGCTCTGAGCACTATGGGACATAACTGCTGTGGTCATCAGTCCCTTGATCTTAGAACTACTTGAACCTAACTAACCTAAGGACATCACACACATCCATGCCCGAGGCAGGATTCGAACCTGCGACCGTAGCGGTCACGCGGTTCCAAACTGAAGCGCCTAGAACTGCTCGGCCACTCCGGCCGGCGAAAACGTCTAGTACTGGCAAGATTTGAGTGCAGGAATTGCAGTCTACTCAAATATACCGAAAGTTAAAGAACTGTATTCAGGGCACGTGAGCATTCCTAAATGCAATTGTGTCAACGGTTTGCGATTTCTAAGCAAAATGGAATCAAACTGGAACCTAGACAGCTGATCTGTTGCCCAGCTAACTACATTGCCTGGCAGAAAAAAAGTGCACTCCCAAAAGAGGAGGAGGAAACAAAACAAAACTTCGCAATCTGAGAGGATATGTGATCTTATTACAGTGATTAGAAAATTGAGTCAAATTTATAAAGAGCTTGGCAGTAAGAGCCCACTTATAACTATGACGTTGCACTTCCTTGTATGTTGGATGCATGCATTGATTCGGGGTTTCTTTTTCCTTTTTTTTTTTTTTTTTTCATAAGGTCTGAGAGAATGGTCGGGGGAAAAGAGGGCAAGGGTCGTCTTCCGAGGCCTGGCCGGCCTCAATGTCCCGTTCCCGCCCTCCCAGCGCCAAGGAAAGGGAAGGGGTTCGATAGGATCTAGAGAACTTTATTGGATAAAATTCACACACACACACACACACACACACACACACACACATATACACTCCTGGAAATGGAAAAAAGAACACATTGACACCGGTGTGTCAGACCCACCATACTTGCTCCGGACACTGCGAGAGGGCTGTACAAGCAATGATCACACGCACGGCACAGCGGACACACCAGGAACCGCGGTGTTGGCCGTCGAATGGCGCTAGCTGCGCAGCATTTGTGCACCGCCGCCGTCAGTGTCAGACAGTTTGCCGTGGCATCCGGAGCTCCATCGCAGTCTTTAACACTGGTAGCATGCCGCGACAGCGTGGACGTGAACCGTATGTGCAGTTGACGGACTTTGAGCGAGGGCGTATAGTGGGCATGCGGGAGGCCGGGTGGACGTACCGCCGAATTGCTCAACACGTGGGGCGTGAGGTCTCCACAGTACATCGATGTTGTCGCCAGTGGTCGGCGGAAGGTGCACGTGCCCGTCGACCTGGGACCGGACCGCAGCGACGCACGGATGCACGCCAAGACCGTAGGATCCTACGCAGTGCCGTAGGGGACCGCACCGCCGCTTCCCAGCAAATTAGGGACACTGTTGCTCCTGGGGTATCGGCGAGGACTATTCGCGACCGTCTCCATGAAGCTGGGCTACGGTCCCGCACACCGTTAGGCCGTCTTCCGCTCACGCCCCAACATCGTGCAGCCCGCCTCCAGTGGTGTCGCGACAGGCGTGAATGGAGGGACGAATGGAGACGTGTCGTCTTCAGCGATGAGAGTCGCTTTTGCCTTGGTGCCAATGATGGTCGTATGCGTGTTTGGCGCCGTGCAGGTGAGCGCCACAATCAGGACTGCATACGACCGAGGCACACAGGGCCAACACCCGGCATCATGGTGTGGGGAGCGATCTCCTACACTGGCCGTACACCTCTGGTGATCGTCGAGGGGACATTGAATAGTGCACGGTACAACCAAACCGTCATCGAACCCATCGTTCTACCATTCCTAGACCGGCAAGGGAACTTGCTGTTCCAACAGGACAATGCACGTCCGCATGTATCCCGTGCCACCCAACGTGCTCTAGAAGGTGTAAGTCAACTACCCTGGCCAGCAAGATCTCCGGATCTGTCCCCCGTTGAGCATGTTTGGGACTGGATGAAGCGTCGTCTCACGCGGTCTGCACGTCCAGCACGAACGCTAGTCCAACTGAGGCGCCAGGTGGAAATGGCATGGCAAGCCGTTCCACAGGACTACATCCAGCATCTCTACGATCGTCTCCATGGGAGAGTAGCAGCCTGCATTGCTGCGAAAGGTGGATATACACTGTACTAGTGCCGACATTGTGCATGCTCTGTTGCCTGTGTCTATGAGCCTGTGGTTCTGTCAGTGTGATCATGTGATGTATCTGACCCCAGGAATGTGTCAATAAAGTTTCCCCTTCCTGGGACAATGAATTCACGGTGTTCTTATTTCAATTTCCAGGAGTGTATATATCACCTAACATTACCGCTGGATATATTTCGTAAACCACATCAAATACTGACGAATCGATTCCACAGACCGAACGTGAGAAGAGGGGCTAGTGTAATTGGTTAATACAAACCATAAAAAATTGCACGGAAGTATGTTTTTTAACACAAACCTACGTTTTTTAAACGGAACCCCTTTAGTTTTGTTATCACATCTAAACATATAAACAAATACGTAATCACCGTTCCTTTGGATCCCTACGTAATTCGGTGCTCTCCGATACACACGATCGAACAGCTGAGGAGTGGTACTCAAGCGTCAACTTTAGGTTACAATATCTCCGGATGTAATTAACATTTTACAATGCAACAAACGGCACTGATTACGTATTTGTTTATATGTTCATATGTGATAACAAAACTAACGGGGTTCCATTTAAAAAAACGTAGGTTTGTGTTAAAAAACATACTTCCATGCATTTTTTTATGGTTTGTATTAACCAATTACACTAGTCCCTCTCCTCACGTTCGGTCTGTGGAATCGATTCGTCAGTATTTGATGTGGTTTACGAAATATATCCAGCGGTAACGTTAGGTGACTCACCCTGTATATGGTGTTACCTCATGACTCGTTGTCAGGTGGACCCACAAGTCCAGAGCGTTTTGGGGAGCGGCTTGCAAAATGTAATACAGCACCATGCCCTTCAGCCAGTTGACGGCGTTCGTTCTTCTAGTTGGAAAGTAAACGGTATCTGGGTGTAGGAGTTCGTCTGGCGTGACAGACCCTGGCTGTCGTCGCAACAGGAGCGCCAGCATACATTGTACAAGATCCCAGCAGGTGCCTGTCACAGCACATGTCAGACGATGCGCATCCGAATCGACGACGGCACAGTGCGGACACAAAAGGTCGTCGGTGAGATAGATGGAATCGAGGCGCTGGCGTGTGGCTAATTTGCCGTTCACCACCACATATCACAGGGAACGAGCGTACGTGCGCAGGTATGGGGTGTGCATGGTTCGAAACACACTGGTCCAGCGGATGGTTGGGTGTTGTTGTTTGACGTTGTTGCGGGGTTGCCGTTCCTGATAGATGCGGTAGTAATCTCTCGTGCTCGGCGTCCTCATCGCCGGTACATCCTCGGTCATGTAACTCAGTTCTACTAGAAAATCACGGATGTGGGCAAGGGACTGAGCTATGTGGCCCACGGTGACCGGTGGACAAAGATCTCGCGGCACAACGGTCTATAGCAGCGTCCACGTCAAACTGTTGTTGGTTGCGGTCCATGCGAGGCGCATCGTCCGTAGGTACAATGCCCGCGTGCGGTTGTGGAGGCCTCGTTAAAGTAGTGTAGCGAACTTTGAACATGTGACGTGCAATCTCAAACTGGAAGGGTATCAAAAAGCCGTTGTAACCTCTCCCGATCGTAGTTGGACCAGAGTCATTGTAACCGGTCCTTGATATGCTGCATATTGACACAGAGATGCAATACATCTATTGGGGACAGACAAGGGTATCTTGCTGGCCACGGGTGGTACCTTCACAGTGCGCATAGAGACTCGTGCCAAGTGAGGACGAGCTTTGTCTTGCTGAAAGATTGGCACCTTGTCACTGCTGCATGACATGTAACACAAGAGCATACAGGAAGTCCGTGACATCCCTTTGTACCGTGAGAGTTCCCTCAGTCATCACCAGTCAGAACTTCAGGTCATTCGCCTGGTTCTCCATAGCATGACCCCAGAGGCAGCAACACTGTGCCTCTTCAAAGCAATACAGAACCGCTAATCATCACTGGATACAGTGCAACGTCATCACCAGCAGTCCATGCTCCCTGGCACAGCACCACTTCAGACGCAGCTCTTTGTGTTTTGGTGTTAACGGCAGCTTAAATGTCGGATGGTAATTTCCTAGTCCAGCTGCTGCTAGTCTCCAACCAGTGGTGTGGGATGACAAAATGTTGCAGCGGTGATTCTCTCTTGTAGTGATCAGACGTGGACGACCAGAACCTTTCCGATGAGTATCCCAGCTCTCACGTCCCCGAGCAGTCCAATACCGGGCCACTGTCACATCCGAATGCCCCAGAAATCTGGATATTGCACGTTTCGATCACCCAACCAGGTACAGACTGACAGCGTGTGGCCATTTTCAAGCCCCGTTAATTGAAGATGTCTCACACAAGTATGCGGGCTCTCTGTGTCCCTCAGTGATCATTCAACATGTGGCTCTGTTCATGCCCCTTGTATACCCCACCAGAACTGGTAACGGAACTAAATACGAACATCCTAATGCACTCTGGTGGCTGTACCACATGCCACACAGAAATGCGACTATAATCATTTACTTACCTGCCAATGGTGTGTATGTATTTACTTTTTTATCAGGCTGTGTATTCATTTTTATGTACAAAAGCCATCGAATATTGACAAAATAAACGATTCGGCGGTCATCTGTGATCGTCCTTGCCTAAGGTTGGTTCGGTAGTTGATTTGGGGAAGGGGACCAAACAGCGAAGTCATCGGTCCCAAGGGATTGGGGAAGGATGGGGAAGGAAGTCGGCCCTGCTCTTTGATAGGAACATCCCGGCATTTGCCTCAAGCGATTTAGGGAAATCACGGAAAACTCGCCTAAAGAACAGTGGTTTTCACAATTTCACTTCTTAACTTAGTGACTAAAGGTCATGAAAATCCTCAGTTTGGTCTACAAAAGCGATAAGTGTAGTTGATTTACGGAAGCGTGCTGAAAAGTAATGCCTCCGAACTTTTAATGTGAAAACTCTTAAAACTTTTTACATAATACGAACTATATTAACAATCTACATCTTTATTCTTCATTTCTACATATTTGTTTTTCAACATAGCCACCCTGGTGATGAAACATATTTCTTCCAACAGGAGGCCAATTTGTTAATACCCTCACTGTAGAATGTTTAACGGAGCGAATGTTTAACCTCACCCCTGTTTATACCGCTTCATCATTATCAGAGTGAAGACCTCCAAAGTGTTGTTTAAGTTTTGGAGGCAGATGAAAGAGCAGATGGGACCAAGTCGAGACTGTATGAAGTATGGTCGACGACAATGAACCCGTGGCGTTGAACTGTTGCAGATGTCGCAGCGCTCTGCCACTGTCACGCTGAAGGAGAGGGTGTTCCATGGTGGACGAACTCTTCGAAACTCGTCTACAGCATGCTGTTTCTCACACACCGCTATTTACTCACTACAATCCTGAACCCTCCACCGGTAGAGGGTTAGAAATAAGTAGACATGAAGAATAAAGATGTGGAATATTAACAAAGTTTGTTTTACATAAAACGTTTTTTCAGCTTACCCTCATAAACCATACAGACGTTGGAGGATTGTAAATTCAGTATTTTGAAATTAGGAAACAGTGATGGGAAATAAATATTTTACGTGATACGAGATCTTGAATGAGCAATGCCTGTAATGCACGTGTTTCATAGCCGCAAACTCCTTACCACGTAAACAATGACGGCACTGTCTTGAAAAACAGTATACACAAGGGTTGGAACTCAAATAGTGGCAGCTACTCGGTCACAATCGATACAAAAGAGTTACATGTTTGCACCTGTTACTGTCCTTCAAAGTAGTCACCAGCGTTGTGTAGAACCCGTTGCCAGCGATGTGGAAATTGTAGTATACCGTTAGCAGAGCCTGTTCGAAACGCCTGGTTAAATCCACAGGACAGAACAGGCAGTTCGGATTGTGGAAAGGGGCCAAAAATGAGCGGCTCTCAGTTGCACTCGAACACATATAACTTTATTTAGTTGCCCAAACATTACAGCGCAAATTTCCGAGCTTAACTGCCGACTGAATATGTCTGGCTTATGGCTTAAGGGCACAACCTCTTTAATTTTTAAAACTGCTGAAGGCCCATGATTTAAAACACAACTACAATACATTTTCAAAAGGCAGAAAGCGCAAGGTTTTATTCTTAAATAATATTTCTACTGAGGCTGAAGGCCCAAACAATCTAAGACTTGACAAGTAAGGAATTTTAATTTTAAAACGGCTGAAGTCCCATGATTTAAAAACACAAGTACAATAAATTTTCAAAGGCAGACGGCTTAAAGCTTTATCCTTAAATAATTTTAAAAAAAGGAGACTGAAGGCCCAAACAATCTAAGACTTAACAACCAGGAATTTTACCTTTAAAACGGCTGTAGACCCATGATGCAAAACACAACTGCAATAAATTTTTACGAGGCAGAAAGCACAAGGCTTTATCCTTAAATAATTCCTTAAATATTTTTTTTTAATGAGGCTGGAGGCCCAAACAATCTAAGATTTAACAACTAAGGAATTTAAATTTTAAGACAGCTGAAGGACCATGATTGAAAAACACAATTACAATAAATTTGCAAAAGGCAGAAGGCCCAAAGCTTTAACCAGAAAAAAACATTAAATGAGGCTGAAGACCCAAACAATCTAAGACTCAGCAAGTAAGGAATTTTAAGACGGCTGAAGGCCCATGATTGAAAAACACAAATACAATAAATTTTCAAAGGCAGAAGGCCCAAAGCTTTATCCAAAAATATTTTAAATGAGGCTAAAGGCCCAAACAATGATAGACTTTACAAGTAAGGAACTTTCAATTTTAAAACGTCTGAAAGATCATTATTTAAAACCCAACTAAAAGCATACAAATTCATACCATTGGCTGTGAGCCATTAAAATACACAAACACCAATAAGAAAAGGCAGTGCAGCCAGCGGCGCTCAGAAGTTTCCGGGGATTGGTTTGCACTTGAAATATTGACGTTCACTTAGGGGAGACAGGTAGTCGGCCCAGCTATGTCCGATCCACCGTCAACCCAACCAAGAGACAGTCAACAGACCGACAAGATCACTTCCTTTCCAGCCGACCAGTTCACAAGGAACTCCAAATCCAGAACGTAAAAGGCGTAGCCTCACACAACCAAGTATACATAAGCTATCAAAACTACACACACGTGTTGGACAGCGACAACACGGTGAGGAAAGGACACTGCCTGAATTTTACGTCAGCTGCCAGGGCAGGTAATCCGAATGCTAACGGCCACAAGGCAGAAAATTCCGCTGGTGCACTTGGACTTTAAATTACCAAAATACAGTTAACTCCACCGGATTGTTGCCAAACTTTCGCCTACTCGAACACTCGCTGTTGCTCACGGGAATACCCCCAACAGCCAACTATGAGAACTAACGTCACAATGTGAACAGACTGGCTTCGGTAATTAAAGTACCACTCAACTTTGATGTCCTGGGGCGGTGAGCCACGAACCTCGTAGCAATTGGAACAGCTCCCACACACTCCAGCACTGCGTAGAGACCGCCTGCACGTTTAATGGGCAGTCAAAAGAAAACGAGGCAGGTGGGAAAAATTTACCAGGTGCGAGTAGGACTCACGTTCTGAGGGTTTCATACAAATTAAATACGTATACAGACTTCATCAACTCAGAGAATCGAGAATTTTGGCGACTTTTGCCTGTTATCGGTATAGGTTCCTGGGATTCCAAGATTTTCGTCAATGTTTTAACTTTAAGTTTGAAGTCGGATAACAAATTCAAAATAAATATTTTTTCATGTGTTATAATTATGTACCAACAATTTTCTGATTATTTTCCTTTAGTTGTACCTTCAAACATTGACCCTTGCCAAATTTCACGATTGTAGGTCAACTGGATGTACCCTATAAGTTTTATGAGGTAAGTTTGCGAGTATCAAAATATGTGACATAAATGGCCGTATCTTTTGGTTGCATTGACTTAGAAGCTACATTAACTACACCACCAAAGAAATATACACCTTTGTATGTGACATTAATTTCAATCTGATACGTCAGTTCGCTTCTCAGGAAAAGGGGTCTTAACAAGCCGGACGGACAATCTAGTAACATATGGAAAAAAAAATCCTGGGATATAACCACAAGCCGGCCGCGGTGGTCTCGCGGTTCTAGGCGCGCAGTCCGGAACCGTGCGGCTGCTACGGTCGCAGGTTCGAATCCTGCCTCGGGCATGGATGTGTGTGATGTCCTTAGGTTAGTTAGGTTTAAGTAGTTCTAAGTTCTAGGGGACTGATGACCACAGCAGTTGAGTCCCATAGTGCTCAGAGCCATTTGAACCATTTTATAACCACAAATTTAAAATTTTCGGACTTTTTCATTTATTTTTACTGAGGAAGCTTACTTCTTGCAGAAAATTCATGAATCTCGGCCAATGGGAAGTACCCTATAGGTTTTGATGACTGAATTTACGAATATGAAGAGACGTGACATAATTGACCGTGGTTTTTACTGCATCGACTTAGAAGCTGACGTTTATTACACCATCAATGGGCCAAAGACGTTAATATGTGACATAAATTTCAACTTAATACGTCTTCCCGTTACTGGGAAACTAACGATTTTTAATAGTCGGACATATAGACAGAAAGACAACAAAGTGAACCTATACGGGTTCCGCTTTTACTGATTGAGGTATGGAATCCTAAAGAGTAAACTGTTTATTATTTCAAAAAGATCCGCCGCAATTGTCTGCATATTTATCCCACTGTGGGACAACCCGGTTCATGCCTTCATAGAAAAATGTTTGCTATTGCCTGCGTAAACACGACCGTAATCAGACGTTCACCCCTTCATTAGAAGCAAATCGGTGGCGACGAATGTGTTTCTTCAGGACACCAAAAATATGTAAATCGCATGGGAAGAGAGCGGGTCTGGGTGGAAGACATGTAATGAAGTGAAACTGACCAATAATAATTTAAATAAATACAATATACAGTCCTGAAAAAAATAATAAGATCGTCCTTCAAGAAATATGAAATTTCTACTGTCATTCTCGTTTTCGTACATGTCAGTTGGTAAGAATGGGTATAGCATCCGTATGTATCATACCGTTAGTTTGACAGGATAGTTATAACGAGCGGTTCGAAACTGCCATGCGTTTTAACTTAATAATGTAAGGATATCTCCTGAAGTTTATTTACGTACATCTTCGGACATTACTCTTGGTAAAAGGAAGCACCGTCTCACTGGCGCTGAATATGAAATGATGTAATCCGAATGAAAACAATCGTTTTGTTCAAAATTTTAAGATGATATGTGATTTCCAATATCTTTGGAACCATATTCTTGTTGTCAGTATAATGGTATCCCTGCATGCACGTCGGAAAAGATGCTCTTGTCAAATGGCTCATAGTCAGCGTATGATAAGCCAATTGGAGGTTAGATCGTCTTCATCATGGATAACAGCAATGATAACGAAAGTGTCTGAGAAAAGCATAAATAACTAATCTGAAATCGGTAACGGTCAGCTGAAAACAGCAATTTGAACAGTAATTGAACTAAAATACTTAATGAATTTTGAATAAAAAATTGTTCCGGGCATTAGGTCTAAATGCTTAAAGTTATATTCGACAATAGATCACTAATTTGTCAGTGTGTGCTGTAGGCAGAACTAATTGGGTTAATTATAATTTCAATTCGTCGCTTTTCTTAAGTGAAACAAATACAACAAATTAAATTCTTAGGACTAAGTCATTCTATGCCACATATGAAACACTCATTTCAAAACACGGTCGATGTGGTAGCACACGTGATAGTGTAACATTGTTTTCTTCGATTCTCGATTCTATTAACATGAAAAATAATTTTCCCATTTTCTGGAATCTGTTTCTCCAGAAATGTCATGCACTGAGTTACGATCTGAAACGGAGGATACAATTTGCCATCTGTCTTCATTTAGCAGTTCTATTATATATTCGGAATTCAGTCATGGGCAGCTGCCTCAGGTGTCGTCTTTTTAAAAATGTGTGGGCTCAGCTTTTTGATTTGCTCGTAACAGTTATACAGGGTGGTTGTAATTAAACTTCCGCTACTTGAGAAGATCCCCATGAAAAACAAGTGATCTTAGGACAATGAAATATTTGTAAAGATGTGGCCCAGAGGGATAACGAATAAACGGCTGAAAGAAACACATTTTAATCTCCAGGTGAGGGGGTAACATTTTTTAATTGCGAACCATAATTACATTACAGGCTACAAAAGTTGCTCAGTGTGATTACCACGTGCATCGACGACAGCCTGGAACTACGCTAGAGACTGCTCCAATACTGCCCGAAACATCTCATCGGGTTCAAATGGTTCAAATGGCTCTAAGCACAATGGGGCTTAACATCAGTCCCCTGCACTTAGAACTACTTAAACCTAACTAACCTAAGGACATCATAGATATCCATGCCCGAGGCAGGATTCGAACCTGCAACCGTATCAGTCGCGCTGTTCAGGGCTGCAGCGTCTAGAACCGCTCGGCCACAGCGGCTGGCTATCTCAGCGGGGATGTTAACCTCGCATGTTCATAGTGCTCAGAGCCGTCATGGACTGTGAGGCTGGTCCCGGCGGAGGTTCGAGTCCTCCATCGGGCATGGGTGTGTGTGTTTGTCCTTAGGATAATTTAGGTCAAGTAGTGTGTAAGCTTAGGGACTGATGACCTTAGCAGTTAAGTCCCATAAAATTCCACACACACTTCGAACTCCAACCAAAACGTCAATCCATGGAGTGGCGGCTACCACCTCTCCTCTGAAGAAAAGTTCAAAGGAGTAATCTCAGCCAATAAAATCATTGCGACGATCTTCTGGGTTTCTGAATGGGTTATTCTGTTTCATGTCCTCCCTCAAGGTACAATGATCAACTCTGAAGTGTATTGTGCTATACTCAGGAAACTGGTGAAACGACTTCAGCGTGTTCGTCGTCACAAAAATGCAAACGAACTTCTCCTTCTCCATGACAGCGCAAGGCATCACACACGTCTTCGGCCGCGCAGGATTAGCCGAGCGGTCTCAGGCGCTGCAGTCATGGACTGTGCCGGCTCCTGTGGCCGATCGGTTCTAGGCGCTACAGTCTGGAACTGCGCCACTGCTACGGTCCCAGGTTCGAATCCTGCCTCGGGCATGGATGTGTGTGATGTCCTTAGGTTAGTTAGGTTTAAGTAGTTCTAAGTTCTAGGGGACTGATGACCTCAGAAGTTATGTCCCATAGTGCTCAGAGCCATTTGAACCATTGAAAATACTGTTACACTATCATGCATGCTATCACATCGACCGTGTATTGAAATGATTACTTCATATGCGGCATAGAATAACTCAGTTCGAAGAATTTAATTTACCGCATTTGTTTCACTGATGCCTGTGTATCAATCCTACGTCGCCGTACGACTACCGGCGCTTAAAGTCGAGTAATAACACTAACAACCCCGCAAATCCTGCAGCGCACAGTCTGAACGCCATTCCTATAAAGTTGGGTACCCATACCGTAAATAGTTTATCTTGGACACTGCTCAAGTAGCGAAGCTTAAAGTATAACCACCCTGTACATTTAAATGCATGTTAATATACTTGGCATGTGGTTATAGCTTCGCCGCACGAGATGTGGCAGTCGTACTTTTTTTCCCTTAAACTATTGCACTTCAAGTCTGCCTTGAGTAAAGTCTTCTGTTTTGCCCCAGTAACATCCATAAGTAACTCCTTACAGGGTGTCCCCCTCAAGCTATTACGACTAAGTTTCATAATTATCTTATCTCTTGGGCTTTACCAGCATATGAGAGAGATGTTCGTACCATATCGTTGTCATTCACTTCAAGTACCGAAAAAACCTCAGATTACAAATCGAGGCTAACGAAAGATAATATCATTAGCTGTGAAGCAGCTTTCTTCTTCAAGTAAGCCGATAAACTCGTCAAGTACGAACTTGCATCGATATTCCAGTTTTAACACAATATCGTACGTTGAGTACCCAAGAGCCATGGGAAAGCTGAGGGACAATAGTCGGTCATCGTACGCTGAAGCCTATACGGTCATCTGTCTCCACACACGCCCCACATTCTACTTAGAGGCTTTCTGACTCAGTAGGACCTGCGACGTGACGTCAGTTCGTCAAACGCTTTTGGTCATCGTGCGAGACTGCTTATGTGCATGAAAACGTCTCTGCGTTACTGAAAATCAACCTTAGACGCTATTGGCATCGGAAACCATAATTCTTGTGTAATTTCCGTTATGATGGATGCTTCTTGCATCAATCATCACTCACATTCAAATAACAGAGATGTTATTTTACAGAAGGATGCTAAAAATTGAGTAGATGGGTAAGATAAGAAATCAGGTCCTCCGCTGAACTGACGAGAGAACTAATGAATAGAAAACAATGACTAGAGTAAGGGATAGGATGATAGGACATGGGTTAAGACATCAGGGAATAACTTAAATGCTATTAGAGGGAGTTGTGGGGGTGATAAAATGTAGACGAAAACAGAAACTGGGTACACCCAATAAATAATATGAGAAATTGAGTGTCTTTCTATTATATTTCCAGCGTTACTGGCCGACCAACGTGTCATCCTCAGCCGACAGGTATCACTGGATGTGAGCAGCACACACGTAGTGAGCACACCGCTCTCCCGGTCGTTGCCAATTCACATGACCGGTGCCGCTACTTCTGTCAAATAGCTCCTCAGTTGGCCTCACCCCGCTTGCTAACAGCGCTCAGCATACCTGGACAGTCACCCATCCAAGCGTTAGCCAAGCCCTAAAGCACTTTAGTGATCTGTTGGGAACCGATATTACCGCTACGGCAAGGCCGTTCGCTCCATTATACCGAATATATTTTCTTGATCTAGTTGGCTTTAACAAATTTCTAATTTAAGAAAATGAGCCAAAATACGCTGGATCTTCTTTTCCAGGATTAAAGGTTTCTGTTCTGTCGAAGGACGGGAAAATCCAAATATGTATCGTCTTATGCCGAGATCTCTGTCATTCAGCAACACAACCATATTTCAAATGTTAACGATTGTTGTCCTAGAGTGGCAGCTTTTCCTTTCTGGTCTTCAGTCCCGGTCAATACCAAGACCATATACTCGTATATAAGTCTGCATGGCGCAAGCTTTTCTGTGCTGTGTAGTATAGTGGAAAATAAGAAGGTTCAGCTACTGTGCTTGCTTATGGAGAGCCAGCTCTACATATTATTTGCACTTCTGTACGTTTCTTGATTAACAGCGTCCATGATTTACATGGTTTAAGATAGTATTTTACCTAAGTCGGTGATCTCGGGCTTGTGTCTCTGTCCCATAAACCTTAGGTCGATAGTTTCAAGTATCAACACAAAAGAAGGCTGCTCGCATTAATAAGGAACTATTCGTCATTGTGCATTAGTGCGTTTACTCTGTGACTCGTGCCATCAAAACTGCTCAGCTTAGTGAAAGAGGACTAGCAATTTACTACAGATCTATTCTCAGGTTTGCCTGAAAATGCGGTTAACGAGATTCGATACAAAATAAAAATGACTCAACGCTCCAGGCTTGTGCACTTAGCAAATGTGTTCAGTGAGTGGTGGTAGATTTCAAAGTAGGACCCGTCTGAATCTGCGTAATTCTGTATTCCTTCCTCCCACCGCTAAAACCATTACTGCATGTCCTTTTCTCCGAGACTGACCAGCCATGAATTTAACGTTCTCACGGAGCACATGTATGCGGTAAACTTATCATGCACTGCCACAGGGTTGATCACTTCCTATAACTCTTGTCCCGGCTTAACGACGTACTTTATTATCAGTGTCGCCCTAACCGCCGTCTGCTTCACGTCTTCTGTGCAGCGAGCTACCTTAATTTAAGTATTATCTGTATTTTTCTTACTTGTCACTTCTTCTTCTGCGTGTTTTTGCTTTTAGGAAGCTTTAATAGTAGAGTGCTATTAAGTGTTCCATAGATCTCGTGTTTGTTTTGAATACAGTCAGAGAGTCCCTTTAGTCAGCCATAGTGCTAGTAGTGCTAGTGTTTGTTTTCAATACCGTCCAGAGACAGGTAGTGCTATTTTCCTTGTTTCTACAAGAAGTGGTTAGCAATCACAGTTTAGTCAATAATCAACCGCCTTTAGTGAACTAGCAGTCTAGTTAAAAGCTGATTAACACTCTATAGTAAATTGATTTCTTAGGATGGCTAGGATGTGTGGCTGCTGTGTACGGACGCAGGAGGAGCTGGCCGCTCTTCGCGAACAGCTGAGCGTGTTGATGGCCGCGGTCAGCCGTCTTCAGGCTGCTGCCTCGGAGTGTAGCGGCAGTGGGGAGTCTGGTGCGTCGCATGGTGCACCCCAGGTGTTAGATGCTTCACCCACTGTCCCTGCTGTCGAGACATCTTCGCGGGTACCGGGCGCGGTTGGGCCACCCTCTCCCCAAGGGGAGCGGCGGGTTCAGCGGCGTTCGCGGCGCACGAGGCGGAGGGTCAATGTGGAGGCTGGCAGTGTGGCATCGCCCGCTCTGCCTGTGAGTGGACATGTGGCTGCTCCTTCAGCAAGGTCCGAGCAGGCACACGGGGGGAGGGGTTTATTAGTTATTGGGAGCTCCAACGTTAGGCGGGTGATGGAGCCCCTTAGGGAAATAGCGGAAAGGTCGGGGAAGAAGGCCAGTGTTCACTCTGTCTGCTTGCCGGGGGGTCTCATCCGAGATGTAGAGGAGGCCCTACCGGCGGCGATAGAGAGCACTGGGTGCACCCGACTGCAAATTGTTGCTCATGTCGGCACCAATGACTCTTGCCGTCTGGGTTCAGAGGTCATCCTCAGTTCGTACAGGCGGTTGGCGGAGTTGGTGAAGGTGGAAAGCCTCGCTCGCGGGGTGGAATCAGATTCTGCGGAGAGCTGGGGTGCAAATTTCTCGACCTCAGCTATCGGGTGGAGAAATGTAGGGTCCCCCTGAATAGGTCAGGCGTGCACTACACGCCGGAAGCGGCTACGAGGGTAGCGGAGTACGTGTGGAGTGCACATGGGGTTTTTTTAGGTTAGAGAATTCCCTCCCTAGGCCCGACAAGACGCCTCCTGAGACGCGGCAAGGCAGGAGTAGGCAAAATGCAACAAGGAATAACAATATTAATGTGCTAATGTAAACTGCAGGAGCGTCTATAGAAAGGTCCCAGAACTGCTCTCATTAATAAACGGTCACAACGCCCATATAGTACTAGGAACAGAAAGTTGGCTGAAACCAGACGTAAACAGTAATGAAATCCTAAACTCTGATTGGAATGTATACCGCAGAGATAGGCTGGACAGTGAAGGGGGAGGCGTGTTTATAGCGATAAGAAGTGCAATAGTATCGAAGGAAATTGACGGAGATTCGAATTGTGAAATGATTTGGGTGAAGGTCACGGTTAAAGCAGGCTCAGACATGGTAATTGGATGTCTCTATAGGCCCCCGGGCTCAGCAGCTGTTGTGGCTCAGCACCTGAAGAATAATTTGGAAAATATTTCGAGTAGATTTCCCCACCATGTTATAGTTCTGGGTGGAGATTTTAATTTGCCGGATATAGACTGGGAGACTCAAACGTTCATAAAGGGTGGCAGGGACAAAGAATCCAGTGAAATATTTTTAAGTGCTTTATCTGAAAACTACCTTGAGCAGTTAAACAGAAAAACGACTCGTGGCGATAATATATTAGACCTTCTGGTGACAAACAGACCCGAACTATTTGAATCAGTTAATGCAGAACAGGGAATCAGCGATCATAAAGCGGTTACTGCGTCGATGATTTCAGCCGTAAATAGAAATATTAAAAAAGGTAGGAAGATTTTTCTGTTTAGCAAAAGTGACAAAAAGCAGATTACAGAGTACCTGACGGCTCAACACAAAAGTTTTGTCTCAAGTACAGATAGTGTTGAGGATCAGTGGACAAAGTTCAAAACCATGGTACAATATGCGTTAGATGAGTATGTGCCAAGCAAGATCGTAAGAGATGGAAAAGAGCCACCGTGGTACAACAACCGAGTTAGAAAACTGCTGCGGAAGCAAAGGGAACTTCACAGCAAACATAAACATAGCCAAAGCCTTGCATACAAACAAAAATTACGCGAAGCGAAATGTAGTGTGAGGAGGGCTATGCGAGAGGCTTTCAATGAATTCGAAAATAAAGTTCTATGTACTGGCTTGGCAGAAAATCCTAAGAAATTTTGGTCCTATGTCAAAGCGGTAGGTGGATCAAAACAAAATGTCCAGACACTCTGTCACCAAAATGGTACTGAAACAGAGGATGACAGACTAAAGGCCGAATTACTAAATGTCTTCTTCCAAAGCTGTTTCACAGAGGAAGACTGCACTGTGCTTCCTTCTCTAGATTGTCGCACAGTTGACAAAATGGTAGATATCGAAGTAGACGACAGAGGGATAGAGAAACAATTAAAATCGCTCAAAAGAGGAAAGGCCGCTGGTCCTGATGGGATACCAGTTCGATTTTACACAGTGTACGCGAAGGAACTTGCCCCCCTTCTTGCAGCGGTGTACCGTAGGTCTCTAGAAGAGCGAAGCGTTCCAAAGGATTGGAAAAGGGCACAGGTCATCCCCGTTCTCAAGAAGGGACGTCGAACAGATGTGCAGAACTATAGACCTATATCTCTAACGTCTATCAGTTGTAGAATTTTGGAACACGTATTATGTTCGAGTATAATGTCTTTTCTGGAGACTAGAAATCTACTCTGTAGGAATCAGCATGGGTTTCGAAAAAGACGATCGTGTGAAACCCAGCTCGCGCTATTCGTCCACGAGACTCAGAGGGCCTTAGACACGGGTTCACAGGTAGATGCCGTGTTTCTTGACTTCCGCAAGGCGTTTGACACAGTTCCCCACAGTCGTTTAATGAACAAAGTAAGAGCATACGCACTATCAGATCAATTGTGTGATTGGATTGAGGAGTTCCTAGATAACAGAACGCAGCACGTCATTCTCAATGGAGAGAAGTCTTCCGAAGTAAGAGTGATTTCAGGTGTGCCGCAGGGGAGTGTCATAGGACCGTTGCTATTCACAATATACATAAATGACCTGGTGGGTGACATCGGAAGTTCACTGAGTCTTTTTGCAGATGATGCTGTGGTGTATCGAGAGGTTGCAACAATGGAAAATTGTACTGAAATGCAGGAGGATCTGCAGCGAATTGACGCATGGTGCACGGAATGGCAATTGAATCTCAATGTAGCGAAGTGTAATGTGATGCGAATACATAGAAAGAAAGATCCCTTATCATTTAGCTACAAAATAGCAGGTCAGCAACTGGAAGCAGTTAATTCCATAAATTATCTGGGAGTACGCATTAGGAGTGATTTAAAATGGAATGATCATATAAAGTTGATCGTCGGTAAAGCAGATGCCAGACTGAGATTCATTGGAAGAATCCTAAGGAAATGCAATCCGACAACAAAGGAAGTAGGTTACAGTACGCTTGTTCGCCCAATGCTTGAATACTGCTCAGCAGTGTGGGATCCGCACCAGGTAGGTTTGATACAAGAGATAGAGAAGATCCAATGGAGAGCAGCGCGCTTCGTTACAGGATCATTTAGTAATTGCGAAAGCGTTACGGAGATGATAGATAAACTCCAGTGGAAGACTCTGCAGGAGAGACGCTCAGTAGCTCGGTACGGGCTTTTGTTAAAGTTTCGAGAACATACCTTCACCGAAGAGTCAAGCAGTATAATGCTCCCTCCTACGTATATCTCGCGAAGAGACCATGAGGATAAAATCAGAGAGATTAGAGCCCACACAGAAGCATACCGACAATCCTTCTTTCCACGTACAATACGAGACTGGAATAGAAGGGAGAACCGATAGAGGTACTCAGGGTACCCTCCGCCACACACCGTCAGGTGGCTTGCGGAGTACGGATGTAGATGTAGATGTAGATGTAGTAGTGCCACGTGTGAACAGACGGTGTCAATTTTGTTCAAGAGGTGCCTGCATTGTTTGCCGATAGGGGGCCCATACAATAGTTTGCAGGGGGTGTAAGACGCCTCAAGAAATTTTCTTTCGTAAAGTTTATGAAATGTATGGACCAGAAAGTCCACAAGTGGTAATAAGTACTTGTAAGGCTTTCTGTGATAATAAAGGAAAAGGTAGACATCACATTTTTCTTTCTGCGGCCAGCTATTTGGCATCGTCTTTTATCCATCAGCTTTGGCATGTAAGCAGGTATCTCCTTAGCTCTTAAGAACCATGAATATATCTACGTATATTTTTACTTAACAACCCGAACATGGTATTTTGTATTAATTTATTGTAATTATCAGCTTTATTTGCAGCTATTCGTAAAAGAAATGAAGAAGCGCTGACGTGGAGCCTGTCCGCCAACGGCGTGATCCAAATACTGAATAGCAGATCATTTATCGTGCACCAGTGAACGTGCAATCTTTCAGAAACGAAGTCCGACACTCAAGTAACCATACAGCATGACGTGATAGATCGATCGCATTATGCACTCAGCTTTTAAAAATTACGTGGGGCCACATCCGTAGTTATGCGTTTCTCTCCAACACTGTTCTGAGGTAATAGAAAACTACAACAGGAATTAAAAAGCACTGCTCAACATATTTCAATTAACATTACTCAGAGAGAGAGAAGGAAACACCTTGGTGGAATGAAAGTATAAGAGCCGGCAGGCGTGGTCGAGCGGCCGCTACGATCGCAGGTTCGAATCCTGCCTCGGGCATGGGTGTGTGTGACTGATGACCTCAAAAGTTAAGTCCCATAGTGCTCAGAGCCATTTTGAAAGTGTAAGAGCAATAATCAGGGAAAGAAATCTCTTCAGGAAAGAAGGATCCTTTATTGTATGATTATATGATAGCGGAACAAACACTGGTAGCAGTTACTTCTGTTAAATATCTGGGAGTATGCGTGCGGAACGATTTGAAGTGGAATGATCATATAAAATTAATTGTTGGTAAGGCGGGTACCAGGTTGAGATTCATTGGATGAGTCCTTAGAAAATGTAGTCCATCAACAAAGGAGGTGGCTTACAAAACACTCGTTCGACCTATACTTGGGTATTGCTCATCAGTGTGGGATCCGTACCAGATCGGGTTGACGGAGGAGATAGAGAAGATCCAAAGAAGAGCGGCGCGTTTCGTCACAGGGTTATTTGGTAACCGTGATAGCGTTACGGAGATGTTTAGCAAACTCAAGTGGCAGACTCTGCAAGAGAAGCGCTCTGCATCGCGGTGTAGCTTGCTCGCCAGGTTTCGAGAGGGTGCGTTTCTGGTTGAGGTATCGAATATATTGCTTCCCCCTACTTATACCTCCCGAGGAGATTACGAATGTAAAATTAGAGAGATTCGAGCGCGTACGGAGGCTTTCAGACAGTCGTTCTTCCCGCGAACCATACGCGACTGGAACAGAAACGGGAGGTAATGACAGTGGCACGTAAAGTGCCCTCCGCCTCACACCGTTGGGTAGCTTGCGGAGTATGAATGTAGATGTAGATGTAGAGGGATCGGGAGAAAAAAAAACCGGAACTTATTAGAGATGACGCAAAGATGAGAAACCTCGAACAAATGTACCTAATCAACAGACTGGGAATTAAAAGAACAGTTCCAGAAGAAAAAACCAAGGCATGAAAGATATCAACTAAGAAATTGGTGGAGGACAGTAGAGGAAGCAAGCAGCTGAGTTATCAGAGGTAAAAGGAAACCAATGAACACCATAAAAGCACTTTAAGATGAAAATGGAAATCTGGTTAGGATAGAAAGTGACATGGGAGAAGTCCTGAAATACCATTTTGACCACCTATTAAACAGATCAGTTGAAGAACCGAATACAGAACCGGAAATCCACACTTACAATGAGGAAACTCCTATCACCTGGACAGAAACAGAGGCAGCCTTAAAATCGATGCTGAAAGGAAAAATCATCAGGTGCAGCTGAAGTGAATGCAGACATGATAAAGGCAGCAGGTATCGAAGGCATACAGTGGCTGCACCGTGAACTCAATGCCATAAGGACAGATAACGAAATACCTGCGGATTGGAGCAAGGGTGTAATAATTCCCCTATTTAAGAAAGGTAGCAGGCGGAAACCCACCAGCTATAGAGGAGTAACCCCATTGTCTCATGGGCTGAAAATACTTGAGATGATCATAGAAAAGAGACTGAGAACTATCATAGATCCACAGCTGGAGGAGGAACAATATGGCTTCAGAAGTAACATCAGCAATAGATCTAATTTTTAGCACCCGCATATTGATGGAAAAGTATTGGGAGAAAGACAAGAACCTGGTCGTTGTATTCCTGGATATAGAAAACACCTATGATAGTGTTATAAGAGACAAGATCTGGGAATGCCTAAGGAAAAAGAATGTGCCTGAAGGACTAATAAGAAAAATGCAGATGTTGTACAAAGACTGTACTAGCGGTGTACAAATCTGGGAGGGACAATCATTGTGGTTTGAGACCAAGAGTGGAGTTCAGCGAGGAAGTGCACCGTCCCCACTATTGTTCATCACCGTTATGGATACTATAATGAAGAACGTCAAGGAGAAGTCAGGTTAATTAAATGCATTGGATTCTTCCAATGACATCATGAAATGGGGTGAAATGGAAGAGGAAGTACAGATCAGACTCGATGAATGGAAATCTCAGTTCCAGAAATATAACCTCAACATCAGCAAGGCCAAGACAGTGGTGATGGCAGTCAACGGATATGGACAACCAGCAAGAGTAAAATTAGGAAACCACCAACTAGAGTGTGTGGACAGTTTTCCTTACCTTGGAAGTGTAATCTCCAGTGATAATTTAGTCAGAAATGAAATAACCAACAGAGTGGAAAAAGGATCTGAATTCTACCAACAAGTAAGATAACTTTAATGCGATGCTTTGATTCCAAAACTGGCCAAACTGTTGAAGTTTAATAACTATTTAATACCAATATTGTCGTATGGTATTGAAACATGTACCCTCACAAAAAGAGAATCATCAAGGCTGCAAGCATTAGAGATGAAATTTCTTAGATCCACCATCCAGAAGACCAAGATGGAGAAGTTAAGGAATGAGGAGGTGAGGAAAGAAGCCAGAATAAAAACATCCCTATTAGATCGAAATGGCGCATCTAGACTTCGATGGTACAGGCATATGATGAAAAAGGGGCCAACTAGAACAGCCAAAATAAACTTGGAAAGACAGGTGGATAGGAAAAGACCTCAAGAAAAACCTCCAGCCCTATGGAAGGACTTGATTAAGATTGATCTAGTAACCAGAGGATGGACAGTGGATGATGTTCTCCATGAACAGGTGTATTTGGACAGGACGAAGTGGAAGAGGCTCATTACCATTATCCGTGAAACTGGAACTGTTAAATGATTATTATTACTATTATTCAGTTGCATTTCCCCTGGGAAGTGATAAGTGATTACGACTATTTTTTAAATTCTGTATCTTCCTTTCATCTTTTCAAGCACGCAGGGGAAGAGGGTAGGGGGTTAGACCTGGGGTTATAGAGTATTATTTTTAATATTTTTGGAAGACGAATGGCGACTTGTAAGTAGCCATAATAAAATTCGATTTCTGACTTTGTTGTAAAGCTATTTAATACTGACGTTTACGGTCATGGGCGCCCTTGGTTTGCGGTACTTAATTTTACAAATTACAAGTACTGAAAAGTTTGGGTAATATAATACCTAATTCATCGTTTTCTGCTGCGTCTCGTGTTACTGTTTTACACGACAGCAGAGTGAGTGGGTAAGGCATCAGTAAAATAATGCAGTATAGATTTTCTGCAAGCAATAAAGGAAACAAAAGAAAAGTTCGGAGTAGGTATTAAAATCCATGGAGAAGAAATAAAAACTTTGAGGTTCGCCGATGACATTGTAATTCTGTCAGAGACAGCAAAGGACTTGGAAGAGCAGTTGAACGGAATGGACAGTGTTTTTAAAGGAGGATATAAGATGAACATCAACAAAAGCAAAACGAGGATAATGGAATGTAGTCGAATTAAGTCGGGTGATGTCGAGGGAATTAGATTAGGAAATAAGACACTTAAAGTAGTAAAGGAGTTTTGCTATTTGGGGAGCAAAATAACTGATGATGGTCGAAGTAGAGAGGATATAAAATGTAGACTGGCAATGGCAAGGAAAGCGTTTCTGAAGAAGAGAAATTTGTTAATATCGAGTATAGATTTAAGTGTCAGGAAGACATTTCTGAAAGTATTTGTAAGGAGTGTAGCCATGTATGGAAGTGAAACATGGACGATAAATAGTTTGGACAAGAAAAGAATAGAAGCTTTCGAAATGTGGTGCTACAAAATAATGCTGAAGATTAGATGGGTTGATCACATAACGAATGAGGAGGTACTGAATAGAATTGGGGAGAAGAGGAGCTTGTGGCACAACTTGACCAGAAGAAGGGATCGGTTGGTAGGACATGCTCTGAGACATCGAGGGATCACCAATTTAGTATTGGAGGGCAGCGTGGAGGGTAAAAATCGTAGAGGGAGACCAAGAGATGAATACACTAAACAGATTGAGAAGGATATAGGTTGCAGTAGGTAATGGGAGATGAAGAAGCTTGCACAGGATAGAATAGCATGGAGAGCTGCATGAAACCAGTCTCAGGACTGAAGACCACAACAACAACAACAGATTTTCTGATCAGCCTGTCAATGGTCGAATGATATTAGATCTTTGAAATGATCAGTAGGACCCTCACAATACCATTTTGTTCTTCTCCTGAAATCTTCTGCCACAACCTGACAATCCAGAAGAGCGATACCCTTCGCACATACGCAGGCTTTCATTGTAACTCAATCTTCAATAGTGACCGATTTTTTTCTGAAACAGTGCATTTTGTCGCATCTTTCTTCCGGAAACGTGGAACGTGCTTATGGTACAGAATTTCACCTCACACAGGGATAAGTTTACGCTGCAAACACCGCGTGCTAACAAGAGCAGATGTAGAAGGAAAATAATCGCACTGTGTTCCGGTGCAAAAGCTGAGGCAGCTGCTTAAGTGTGTAAATTACGATGGCATTGTTCCACGAGCTGCGGCAGCTATCCGGTACAAAGCAGCTCCCAAGTAAAGTGTACTTTCCTGCTAAACAGTTCCTCGGAAACATTTGCATCTAATGCGCTTCAGACAAATTACGTATTTTTTCGCTTATTTTACCATCTGTTTCGCTTGGATGTTATCACCTCACCAAGAAATACAACTAACACTATTTAGAAACGGAGGCAAGTTATAAATCAAATGATCAAAAATGATAGAAAGAAGAGAATGTAATTCTTTTTTCCCTTCTTTTTACAGCATTCAAGCGAAATGACTTGAGGAAATCACAGATAATCTACACAGAATTCGCAGACTTAAGTTAACACACAAGTTCACATTGGTGTGTCACCGAATGTGCCATTAAAATTCAAAATGGGCTTAGTAAATACGTTGTTCTCTTTTGCAATTTGTAATACTTCAAGTAATTAACTCTATAGAAGTTTAATAATAAATGAAAAGCACCAGTGTGCTTTTGTTCTACAATATTACTTTTATTGCCAACCGGTTTTCGGCTTACAAGACCATCTTCAGACATTTACTGAAGTTTAAGATTTCTATTCATGTCTTGTGGAACGTATGTAATAAAAAACACTTTACGAAATGCTTGTACACGATCGAAACGAAACAGAAAAAAACAGAAGCATCAAACCCGACATCTATCAATACTCCTCATTTGATCCACTGCTGTCTGCAACCTACGTAAATTGCGTATAGGAAAAGTTAAAGAGCTATTTAAAAAACGGTAATGATTGCTCATACAACTAGACTTGGGTAAGGAGTACTAATTATATTCTAATAAACACGACTATGGTAACATCTGCATAAGTTATGGTAGTATCTCAGCAAGGAGTTTACTGCTCGGTTTTACAACAGCACACTGTGCTGTAACAAGCAATTATTTCCCTTAGAATATGTATTAACTGAAGACCATTTTTATTTTTTGTCTAAAAGATAAGAAACTGAGAAGCAACACAGTAATATCCAGATTTAAATCTCAACATTGATCTGTTCTGTGGCTAGAAATACTTCCTACGAGGGTGGTTTGATAAGTCTGGTCAAAAAACAAGAAAAAATGTTTGTTTTGTAAGCAACTCACCTTACTTCTCGACATAGTCTCTTCTGATGGGCATGCACTTGGCCCAGCGATCCTCCTGCTTTTCCATCCGATCGGAAAACCGGGTTCTCTCAAACTCTTCAAAATACTCGTTGGTTGCAACTATCACTTCCTGATTTGATGAAAATTCTTCCCAGCAAACCAAATTTTCAAGTTAAAGAACAGGAAGAAGTCACTTTTGGTTCAGTATGGCGAATAGAATCGATGAGGAACCAATTCAAAGTTCATTTCATGCACTGTCGTCTTATCGCTGATGTGTGGGATGGTGTGAAAGAACAGTTTTTTGCGTGCGACCTTCATTTTTTTTTGTTTAGTCCGAGTTTTAGACGATCCAGCAGTGACACGGAGTTGCCGTCCTGCCTTTTTCCAAATTATGAGGATTGTTCCTTGGGAATCCCAAAAACCATAGGCCATCATCTTAATAGCTGGTAAAATGGTCTTTGCCTTCTTCGGTGCACTTCCATTGTCCATACTTCTGATACCTTTTTTATTCTAGTGCGTAACGATGGATCCAGGTTTCATGGCCAGCCACAAATAAGCCAAAAGGTCCTACTGATTGCGATTAAACATGACCAGACATTGTGTTGAAATGTTGTGCCGGATGCACTTTCGGTCGACTGTGAGCAATCTCTGCCCCCACCTGGCCCAGTTTCTTCACGGGTGATTCTCCGTGCAGGATATTATGCAGTCGGTCATTCGAGATGCCTACACTCTCAGCAATCTCACGGTGAATTTTTATTCGGCGGCCGTGCATTATGGGGTGTCATGGATATTGTCAATCGCTTCCTTTGTGCTGGTCTCAGTTGCACGGCCGCAGCACGCTTCTTCTACAGTGCTTGTCCGACCACGCTTAAATTCATTAACCCAAAAGTAAACGGACTTTGTACAGAGTCCGCATGAACTTCGTCCAGCTCTGTTTTGATTTGTGCATCGGTCCAATCATTTAAATGAAAATATTTAGTAATAGCACGAAACTTGGTTTCCACCATGTACAATCGTTGCCCATACACTGACCGAGTCATACGGCAGTCAACAATGAAGTGTACGCTGTAAATTCTTGTACTTCTTTACACAATCCTTGGGATAATCAAGCTTACCAACCAAGAAGGCACAACAAAAGATTTCCATTCTGTCGAGGAAATTTACCAGACTTAGCAAACCACTCTCGCATTTGTTGAACAGTGTGAAAAGAGTATGCCATTATTTAATATCACTTTTTTTAATTGGAAATGCTCTAAAATCAATAAAATATTCGTAATTTAAAATGGAAGGAAACGACTACCACAAAGTTGACACAATGCAGGGCCTTTCACGGTTCTAGGCATCCGTATCAGTGATTTAACTTTCCATAGCACTTGTAATGATAGCAGCCAGTTTAGATGAGCTGTGCAACATACAATTACATTAGATGATCCACTGACGGAAACAATATCGCTGCATCCAAAAAATAATTAATGTAGAGTAATGAAATTTCGGAAATATACTTGTTTAGATAACATATTCAAGCGATTAACATTGTAAGATCACAGATTAATGTAAACACGAGATAAGCAATTGCAAATGTGAAATGTTGGTAGATCAATAATCGGTGCAGACGTCAGAACGCAAGAAAAGTTTGCAAACGTGCAGGCACTGTGTTGTACAGGTGCCGGATGTCAGTTTTTAGGATTGAGTTCCATGTCTGTTGCACTTTGTCGTGCAATAGCACTCCGTCTTCAGGCCACAAGTGGCCCATAGGGATCATCCGACCGCCGTGTCATCCTAAGTTGAGGATGCGGATAGGAGGGGCATGTGGTCAGCACACCGCTCTCCTGGTCGTTATGATGGTTTTCTTTGACCAGAGCCGCTACTGTTCGGTCGAGAAGCTCCTCAATTGGCATCACGAGGCTGAGTGCACATCGAAAAATGGCAACAGAGCATGGCGGCCTGGACGGTCACCCATCCAAGTGCCAGCCACGCCCGACAGCGCTTAACTTCGGTGATCTCATGGGAACCGGTGTATCTACTGCGGCAAGGCCATTGGCCAGTGCAATACAAGGACAGGTAAACATGTTTAAGTATTACGTTGGAGTTGTCGTCCGATGATGCCCCATATATGCTAGATTGGAGACAGATCTGGTGATAGGACAGGCCAAGGAACATGTCGACCTTATTATGAGCATGTTGGGTTACAACAGCGGTATGTGGGTGAGAGGTACTCTGCTGGAAGACACCCACTGGAAAGCTGTTCGTGAACGGAAGCACAACAGGTCGAGTCATCAGACTGACGCACTGTACAAATTTGCAGTCAGGTTGTGTGGGATAACCACGAGAGCGCTCCTGCTCATACGAAATCGCACCCCAGACCATAAACGCAGGTGTATGTCCAGTGTGTCTTGCATGCATGCGTGCAGGCAGGTTGGTTGGTTGCAGGCCCGCAAATGGCTCCTCCTAACTAACACAAGGCGCACCGAGCAGAACAAGCGCCCAGCGCAAAACACAAAAGGCCTCCATACCGCTCTCCAATGAGCTCTCGCTTGATACCACTGATGTCGTAAATGGTGATGATTTGCGGCAGTGGAATGCATGCTACAGGGCATCTGGGTCGGAGATGTCCTTGAAGTAACCGATTTGCAACAGTTCGCTGTGCCACTGTAGTGCCGACTACTGGTCAGATTGCTCCTGCAGGTACCGTATTATGCGCCAGAGCCGTAGGCGAACACTATGGTCTTCCCTCCTGGTAGTGCCACGTGGTCGTCCGGAGCCCGGTCTTCTGACAGCGTATTCTCGTAACCACTGCTGCCTGCAACCGTATAAAGTTGTTACATTCGTGCCAAGACTTCCTGAAATATCGCGGAAGGAACGTCCACCATCTCGTAGATGATATCTACCTCGTTCAAACTCAATGAAGAGTTGATAATGGCGTCTTTGTCGTCTTAAAGGCATTCTTGACTAACATCAGCTCACCAGGTCCAGTCTCAAAGGTAACTAACGCAAATGACCGTTACAGTGTGTATTTACAGCAAAACTGATTTGCGTCGACGCAGTGGCGCTGCTAGTTCCACTCTTATGCAGATGTAGAAACACGCCTGTCAACTTTAGTTTATGTCGCACGACTCCTTCTTGGTGCAAGGGCCTGAATACGTAGTTCTTCTGACTGCATATCCACGTTGAGGCCGGCCGGTGTGGCCGAGCGGTTCTAGGCGCCACAGTCTGGAACCGCGCGACCGCTACGGTCGCAGGTTCGAATCCTGCCTCGGGCATGGATGTATGTGAGGTCCTTAGGTTAGTTAGGTTTAAGTCTTCCTTGCAGTTGTGGCATGTCATATATTGGTCAGACAATCAGGACTGTGGAAGGCCGGTGAACTGAACATAAGTCACACACGCTTACAACAGCCGAGCAAATCCGCTATTGCAGAACATTGCCTTGACACCGGTCGTCCTATGGAATACAACAACACGGAGATTCTGGCTTGCACGTCCAGCTATTGGGATAGTGTCATTAAGGAAGCTGTTGAAATCAAACTTATGAAGCAACCCTATAAACAGAGATGGTGGATTTTGTTTAAATGCTGCTTGGAATCCGGCTCTGTCTCTCGTCAAAAAACAGAGGGACAGAATTAGTGCTACCTCACCTGTTGATTAATAGTCACTATCGATATTTCTGATGTTGGTTATCTTTGTTTGTGTGGACACTTGTTCTTTGAGTGGTATCTTTCTTGTTTCCACTCTGTGGACCGAGGTATTAAATTCCCTTGCACATTGCTTCCTCCTTGCATTTGTCTTGATAATGTCAGGGTGTGCTCCTGCCGAAATATCGGCGGTGGTCGACGACGTCACCCGGCAGCAAACCCGTAAGTTATTTGAACATAGGTTTAAGTAGTTCTAAGTTCTAGGCGACTGATGACCTCAGAAGTTAAGTCCCCTAGTGCTCAGAGCCATTCGAACCACGTTGGGAGTGAGGGTATGTATGGTTCTAGCACATGTTTCTTGTGGTTCATATTTACTGTATACAGACAGGGTTTATAATTTTGTGTGCATTTGAAATAAGTATAGGTTAAGAGTAAGCTATAAAGAGCATAATGTTTTATACATAGCGTATCCAAATACAGAGATACGGCGCTGCGATCTGCAATGTCTATATAAGACATCAAGTGTTTGGCGCAGTTGTTAGATTGGTTACTGCTGCTACACTGGCTGGTTATCAAGATTTAAGTGAGTTTGAACATAGTGCTCTATTCGGCGCACGAACGATGGGCCACAACATCTCCTCGGTAGCAATGAAGTGGCGATTTTCCCGTAAGACCATTTCACGAGTATACCGTGAATATCGGGAATCCGATAAAACATCAAATCTCCGACATCGCTGCTGCCGGAAAAAGATCCTGCAAGAAGGGGACGCATGACGTCTGAAGAGAATTGTTCAATGTGACAGAAGTGCAACCCTTCTGGAAATTGCTGCAGATTTCATTGCTGGGCTATAAACCTAAACAAGCGTCAGCGTGCGAACCATTCAACGAAGCATCATCGATGTGGGCTTTTGGAACCGAAGGCCCAGTCATGTACTCTTGATGGCTGCACGACACAAAGCTTTACCCCTCGCCTGGGCCCGAGAAGACCGACATTCGACTGTTGATTATTGGAAACATGCTGCGTGAGCGAATGAGTCTTGTTTTAAATTGTATACAGCGGATGCACGTGTACAGGTGTGGAGACAATATGAACCCATGGACCCTGCATGTCAGCAGGGGACTGTTCAAGCTGTTGGAGGCTCTGTGACGATGTGGGGCTTGTGCAGCTGGAGTGATGTAGGACCTCTCATATGTCTAGATACGACTCTGACAGGTGATACGTACTTAAGCATCCTGTATGATCAGCTGCATCCATTCATGTCCATTGTCCATTGCGACGGACCTGGTCAGTTCCAGCAGGACAATGCGACACCCCACACGTCCGGAATTGCTACAGCGTGGCTACAGGAACAGGTTTCTGAGTTTAAACATGTCCGCTGGCTACAAAACTCAGCAGACATGAACATTATTGAGCATATCTGGGATGACTTGCAACGTGCTGTTGCATCAGAGGCATCATACAACGCTGTTTAGCTCATTTCGATTCCGTAACATTTTGCATGTTGAACCGTGCAATTTTCAGTTGATGTTCATGTACCCCCATCAAAGTAGACGTTTCTTTCTCAACCTGATTCTATTTGTCTTCATTTCCTCTATGCCAACTCCGTTTTTCTACCACCGAAGAGAGTAATACTGATCGAATGGCATATTCTCCCTCAACTACTCGCTGCACTTTCACATGTCTTCCTCACTGTGTATCACATTTCTGTTCATACATGCTGGTACTTTCTTGTCTTCTCAGCATGTCTCTAAACTTTTGCTATTCGCCTTTAATTTTCGAGTTTCAGTCAACTTCGTAGCCGCCGCTTTGTATCAAAATTTAAGAACAGTCTTCTTCAACTTGTTCAGTTTTTCTCAAGCACATCACCACTGACGAGAAGCGTTACTTCTTCTTCGCTCCGACACACTATTAACCAGTACTAATCTCGTTCTGTGCTTCAAGGATCTTAACATTAAAACAAAAACAAAATTCAAAAATCGTGACATGAAGTCCAGGATCTTTTTATCTTACGGAGGGAATTAGCTTTATGTTACAATAACTGGTGACGTCTTTACAGTTAGTTGCGCAACAAGAACAGTACAATAGCGATAACTGTGAGTGGGAGATAATTCATGCTCGGAGAATTTAAGGCTCTCGAGTGAGTCACAATAGTAAGTAGAGGGACGGACGTTCAGCACCTAGTAATAACTATGAGTAACTTTACTCGATTATGAAACTGTTGCGAAACCGAATGCAACAGTACAGCCTATCGCCTGAAGTCTTAATATGTCCCTCGATACTCACACATTTTTGTTTCACAAATATTTGCTACGATCCAGATATAATACGATTAGTGATTATTCAAGATAATGAAGTACGAGCTGTTATTCAAACAACTTTCAATAGGACCTGTAGATCGTCTGTGGTCTGTGTGTATAGTCGTCCAAGCACTTTTAAAGAATAAGTACAGTATCGTTGGATACAACGAATCAGATTTATAGTGGCTGCTGTTAGATCGAAACAACGTAGTTGAACTGGTGGGATGGAAAAGGCGTCATATCCCAGAAAGTAAATTTTTCAGGACACATGTTTTACTACAGAAAGGGTTTAAGTATGGAATCGTGGAACCGCTGTGTACAATTGGCCACTGGGTGAAGCAATGCACGCCATTACAACATACTTTCGCCATCGACTGTGGTCAGTGATCGAGTTCGTATGTGCTGGAGATGATCCTTTTCCGAACCTGGCGATATACGCCATTTACTCTTGTTGGAGAAAATAATGCTCACACAACCATATACGGTATTTATACCATGAAGAGCAAAAGAAACTGATACAGCTGCCTGATGTCGTGTAGGGCCCCTGCGAGTACGTAGAAGTGCCGCAACACGACGTGGCATGGACTAATATCTGAAGTAGTACTGGAAGGAATTGACACGTTGAATCCTGCAGGGCTGTTCATTCGAAGAGTTGTGTTCCAAAGTACTGAAGATGAACAAGTGCTCATAGCTTTTAAGTTATGCATTTTAGAGCACGTGTTTACTGGACGTTTTTTTCTTTTATTTTTGGTCCATATTATCACTTCCCATAATATAGAAAGCAAAGAGTTTGCAGTAGAACAGATTTGGTTCACGGCATCAAAGATGAAAAATTGCTAGTAGCTCTTAAGGTATGCATTTTCGACTCTATGTTTACTGAGACTTTTTTTGCTTCTAATATCGTGTACTTTCAACGGTATGCGTTTACGCCATTAATTTCGATACACCCTGTATACCCATAAGGTGTGGAATACAGAAAGAAAACGTCGTTTGATCGTTTCATCCAGAGCATTGAATAATTTAGATGATTTGGAGACGAAAAGAGGTAAAACCAGAAATTGTATGAAAAAAAGCATTTTACACTCCCTTATATGTTCAACAGACTGTTTCAGTACTAAATTCAGTTTATGGTCATAGCATCATATGAAGAGAGCTGAGGGGTATTTGCCTCGCACAAATTTTTGTACCCACTTTTTTGACCAGCCATGATGGGACAACCATCGTACTTATGAGCTATAGTTCTACTAAAAAAAAAAAAAAAAGTTCAAATGCCTCTGAGCACTATGGGACTTAACTAAGGTCATCAGTCCCCTAGAACTTAGAACTACTTAAACCTAACTAGCCTAAGGACGTCACTCACATTCATGCCCGTGGCAGGATACGGACCTGCGACCGAAGTGGTCGCGCGGTTCCAGACTATAGCGCCTAGAACCGCTCGGCCACCACGGCCGGCCTATAGTTTTTCTACCACAACCGAATTCACTTATGCCGCCAAAGAGCATTTCGGTTATCAATGATATCAATAAATCCCAAAAATGACGAAATAAATCTCGGGCGAACAGCCTGGTGTGAGTGTGCATAGGACACAAAATTTCGGCAATCGACCAAGTTGTCATCATCACGTACCCTGATGCACCTGATGATGGTAACGTGGTCGATTGCCGAAATTTTGTGTCCTATGCACACTCATACCAGGCTCTTCACCCGAGATTTATTTCGTCATAAAATACGCCTGGAGAAATTGAAGAATTAAATCCCAAAAATCTCTCACACACTTCACCAGTGGATCGTACTTATCGCAAAACAGCTGAAAGTTGGGACTGGCTTGTAACATTCATATTCATCCATAATAACCGCAACAAAAGTTGTTTCTTTCATTTCTTTCGAAATTTCTGTATGAATGACTACAGCAATGGAATCGATAAAGTCATTCTGTACATCACTTGATATTCCCTTAAAAACAGTTGAGGTCTGTAAGGTGGCTATAATTTCGCACGTTACAAGAACTCATCCACATACTTTGCCGTGATCTACAAACACAATTACGTATCATTTGACAGGATGTATATCGTATATGTGAATATTTAAAGAAAACTGACATTGTCACATATACCTTGTAAATAGTTGTTAACGGTTATTGCATGAAAGGTGACGGAGTGTCTCTATTATCAAAATAGAGTAATCAATGACTGCCTATACTAGTAGAGGTTGGAACGCCAGTGGAAATGAAATGACGGGCGTAACTCAAGCCCTGGGTGGAAAAGCCCGCGCAGGTGTGTTGGTCCTGCTTCACACAGGAGGTGCCAAGACAGACGGTCTGGGCACCTGAGCGCGGAAGCGCAATACAGCGGCGGCCGGCCAGTATTGTAGTGGAGCCGGAAGGATCACTGGGTAATACTTCGGAAACTTTGGAAGTCTTGGACGCTGCAGAGAGGAACGAGGAAGCTTTAGCTCGGAAATCACAGGCTGGGTTATTTCCGAGGATTTTTACTCTGAGAGGCGTACCATTCTATGAGCGTAGGTATTTCCTCGTAAACTTTCCGCACTGGACGACAAAAGACTAAAATATGGTTGGTCGGCGTTCGGAAGAATCTATAGAGAGGGAGGATTTTCCTTGGTTTCGAGAATATGATTCACCTTCTGAGTTATGAGGGAGGGGAGCCGAGCTTTGCTGGGAAGCCAGCGGTGGAGAGAAGAGGTCATCCGTTTTGAGCGCCCGGGTTTGGCAGTCGCTCAGTATCAGCTTTTGTTGGTACAGATGAACTTGCTGTCTTTGCTTTTAGGAGATTTTATAGTTAGAACGGTTAGGCACTGTACTGCTGCGAACTTACACGTTTCTGGACTTCGCCTCCAGCTAGGGAGTCGTCGTTGAGTACGCACTGTTCAGTGATTGAGAGCACTTCTTCTGTCTATACTCACGTGGAGATGGTATCTGAATTCCGTCCTTGTGTCTGGGAGTTCGCGTTTCTTGTCTGTAGAACACAAAGAGAAGAAGACAGTATTCGGTTATAATAGTCACTGGACCGCCTTCTGCCGTAGTAGTGTTTGAAAGTGTTTTATTTTTTGGCTGGGGTCCTTCCATCGTCACAGACGTGTATGAGAACCATCACTCCGACGCATCGGACGCAGTACATACGGTGATATTGCTAATTGCTTCGGCTTATTGGGGCAGTAAAGCTTTAAATCTGAGGTTGCACATCACTGTAGATCATCTTTGAAAGTAGTGTCTTCTAGTGTTTGGTACATAGATGATGCCAGTCGTCTCGCGTTATTTATATTAGATCGCGTAGCCATAAAAAGGGGCAGATTTGGGCAACTTATCAATCATATTAGTTAGGAAATTCATTTGTGTCTCTTTATGTCATTCGGACATTGATATATAAACATTTATAATATTAAGGGGTTTTAATCAACAATAAATGTATAAGCGGAAACAGCATTTATCATTTGGTAGTTACTAGTTCCCTTAATCATTATTTTATGTTTATGTTGCAATTTATATGTTAAAAAGCAAGAGAGAGATAATCACCATTAAGAGATCCTAAGGTCTGCTTCAGGGGGTAGTCAGACAGGGCCAAATCTTCATTTTAGCATTCAGTATTTTCCGTTGCGCACATTCATTTACTCCCGCCTGGAGTAGCATCTTGGAAAGGGTGAGTCCACCGTGTACCAGTCCTCACACAAAGGAAAAGTTCCTGGCAGTACCAGGAAACGATCCCAGTTCCCCCGCATGACAATCAGCTGCACTGACAACTAGTTTTTTCGTGTTAGTGGGAGACATCACTGGGTTACGGTCATACCTTCGTGAAACAAGCCAGTGATCTGCGCCCGGTTTCTCTCTCGATATGCAAATCGCCCCACTGTGATTCAGATGTATGGAAATTGAGGTGTGCTTAAGCAGGTGGAACGGATTGGAGGTCCTGACAAGTGAACCGTAGCTATGGGGCTAGAAGAGGAGATTGTTGTCTACTGAAGTTAAACAGGAATTCGTAGTCATAATAATATACTGAGAAAGTTAACTGAATGCAAACCAACACAGAATATGAAAAAGATAATCAAGTTCTCTCTCACATGTGTTGAGCACTAGTCAAAAGCCGAGACCGCGGAAATAGTTACATTTATAATTTAGGTATGGGAAGCTCAGTCTGATTAATAAATCTGCGAAGTATCTAAGTGAACTGAAGCACGGGGTCGCATCGGCCATGATGATTGTGTAGATTCATTAAGTAAGGCGGACAAGCATGCTTGCAAACGTAATAAAAAAGTATGGTCAAGAGATCACCGTACAAAATATGATCGATGAACTTCATGTGAAACGCCAAAGTTGCGCTTATTCCCCCGTGAGTACTAATGGCTCGTCCCATTGCTGCGTGAACTTTTTACACTTGCGAAGCTGAGCTGGGTGGTGAATTGACGCTGCACCAGGTGATGGACTGCCAAGTGCCGTCTCGCGTCTCTCAAATCTCGAACGAATTTCTCTCTCCGAAACTGTACTTGCAAACATCTCCAAAGCCTCTTCCAGAATCAGAGTCCAAAGAAAATCGGAATTAAAAGTCAGAATGCGAGTAGCAGCAAAATCAGATCACAAATCGAAATCGAACGACTCTCAAACTTGTGATCTGCTGTTTCTGCTCCCGTGATGCCGCCGTAATATCACATAATCCAGTCTGACGGACTGTCTCTACTGCGACCAATGGGAACCCATGTCACAAAAAGTAGCGGTTCATTGCGCAGAACTACGAAGGGACGTTCAATAAGAAATTCAACAAATTTTTTTCTCGCCTGTTTCGGTTGAAAAAGTTGCGGATCTTTTTGTGGGATCTCTTGCCATATTCTCACTTTACCCCCAATGTTTCACGAAGTTCAGTTTTGTGGCAGCGCTATACGCAGCCTTCGAAGCGGCGTCTGTAGCAGAGATGTGTTCCAAGCACAGAGGTGTCTGAATTACTTTTGGCGGAAACCAGAACATCGCAGATATCCTTAGGCGCTTGCAGGATGTCTACAGAAACTTGGCAGTGAACAAAAGCATGGTGAGTCGTTGGGCGAGGCGTCTGTCATCATCGCAACAAGGTCGAACAAATCTGTCCGATCTTCCGCGTAATGGCCGCCCGCGCACAGCTGTGACACCTACAATGTTGAAATGTGCAGACACTCTCATTCGAGATGATCGATGGATTAGATTAGATTAGTTTTTCTTTCCATAGATCCGTGCTGAGGAGATCCTGGTGGTTTTGGAACATGTCAATATTTTTTTAAGCTGAAATAACAATACTAGTAGTATGAATATATACATTACATCATTTGTTTCTATTAAAAAGTTCGTCAACGGGGTAGAAGGAGTTGGCCACTAGTAATTCTTTCAGGCTCCTTATAAATTGATCTTTATTTGCAACTACATTTTTTATGTTTGCTGGAAAATTTTTGAAGATAAGTGTTCCTGAGTAGTGGACCCCTTTTTGAGCTAAAGTAAGTGCTTTTAGGTCCTTGTGCAGATCATTTTTGTTCCTGGTATTGTACGTATGAACTGAGCTGTTTGTTGGAAAGAGATATATTATTTAGGACAAATTTCTGTAAGGAGTAAATATACTGAGAGACAATAGTTAGTATACCCAGTTCTTTGAAGAGGTTTCTACAGGACGTCGGTGAATTTACTCTACAAATAATACGTATTATACGCTTTTGGACTCTGAAAACTTTTTTTTGACTTGAAGAGTTACCCCGAAATATTATACCATATGACATTGTGGAATGAAAGTACGCAAAGTATGCAAGCTTATTCATTTTTATGTCTCCTATGTCAGCTAACACTCGAATTGCAAATACAGATTTGTTAAGGCGTTTCTGCAGTTCTTGGTGTGCTCCTCCCAACTGAATTTATTATCAAGTTGTAATCCCAGGAATTTAAGACTTTCAACCTCTTCGATCTGCTCTTCTCGCTGGGTGGATCGTAATCACCACCTTTCTGCGCAACTGGACGTCTGGACCATCTGTACGGAATTTCTTGCGCGTTATGGCGATGATCGCGACAGTTCTTTGTCAAGCATCATCACAGGCGATGAAGCATGGGTTCGTCACTTCGAACTCCAACCAAAACGTCAACCCATGGAGTGGCGCCTACCACCTCTCCTCTGAAGAAAAGTTCAAAGAAGTAATCTCAGCCGGTAAAACCATGGCGACGATCTTCTGGGTCTCTGAATGGGTTATTCTGTTTCATGTCCTCCTTCACGGTACAATGATCAACTCTGAAGTGTATTGTGCTATACTCAGGAAACTGATGAAACGACTTCAGCGTGTTCGACGTCACAAAAATGCCAACGAACTTCTCCTTCTCCATGACGACGCAAGGTGTCACACACGTCTTCAGCCGCGCGGGATTAGCCGAGCGGTCTTAGGCGCTGCAGTCATGGACTGTACCAGCCGCTGTGTCCGAGCGGTTTTAAGCGCTACAGTCTGGAACTGCGCGACCGCTACGGTCGCAGGTTCGAATCGTGCCTCGGGCATGGATGTGTGTGATGTCCTTAGGTTAGTTAGGTTTAAGTAGTTCTAAGTTCTAGGGGACTGATGACCTCAGAAGTTAAGTCCCATAGTGCTCAGAGCCATCATGGACTGTGAGGCTGGTCCCGGCGGAGGTTCGAGTCCTCCATCGGACATGGGTGTGTGTATTTGTCCTTAGGATAATTTAGGTCAAGTAGTGTGTAAGACTAGGGACTGATGACCTTAGCAGCTACGTCCCATAAGATTCCACATATATTTGAACATTTTTGAACACGTCTTCGTACCCGAGAGCAGCTCACAAAACTTCATTGAACTGTTCTTTCTCATCCACCCTACAGCCCGGATTTCGCACCTTCCGATTTCCGCCTTTTTGTCCCCATGAAGGATGCGCTCTGCAGGAAGAAGAGCGTGGCTGATGGAGATGTTACTGATGCAGTAAGACCTAGGCTCGACGTCGACCAGCGAAGTGGACCATGCGCACATACAGGCCCTCCCAGTAAAGTGACGTAAGGCTGTCGCTCTGAACGAGATTACGTTGAAAAACAGAGTTTTCTAGCCAAAAGAGCGGGGAGTAATACGATGTATTGAAGTCTTGAGTAAAACCAATCGGCTTTCAGAAAAAAATGTTACTTATTGAAGGCCCCTCCTATATGAATACTTTCGGATTGTTGTGCGTTATGATGATTAGAAAAACACAGTTCCTCCAGTTTGGAGATGTCGAGCAATCCGAACACTGCCAGGGTTTCTTCTCAGAGCTCCACGTGGTCTTCCTTTTAATAGCTGTGCCAGAAATGCGTCGGCATACTTCAAAGTTGGCCGTAAACAGTGGTGTTATGCACTTCCAATTTACGAGCCGATCGTATTGTGTTGGGTCGCGCAGAGTCGCTCGCTGTTCACTAACTGACGTTCGATCGCCCCCATCCACTATACGTATTGTCGCTAACAGTCATGAGACGCACTGTAGAATAATGTCGCTGCCTCGCGGATATCCTACAGGCTGCAAGTGGGACCATGCCGACAAGACATCCCACAGTTCGCGGAACAGTTAATGCTATCAAACGGCACGATCACCTGCCCACATGAATGACCGGGTCGAATGGGCGTTCAGTCACGGCCACAAAAAAGCCCTGGACCCAGACTGTTTCTGGAACTGACGTGGCCTCTCGCTCGGCTGTTCTGTCCGCTATCTATATGAAGGGCTTATTTCAATTGTGGTACAAGTCCATCTTTGTTCATTTTGAGATACAGAGTCCTGAAGTTAAATGAGCGTTGAAAAATTTGCAGTTGAGATACCAGAATTATTCAAGCATATGTCTTCTTGCTAGAGATGAACCTTTCTTTCTGTTTCTTTGGATCATTATTTCAGTAGCATTATAGGCAGAAAAGTGGAGGTAATGGAAATGAAATAAGTCCTTCATATACAGATTCGCTATCAGAAGGCACATTATAAAATGGGAATAGGTAACCTTAGCAATCATCATTTCTGCCTCATATCAGTCAAGCCCAGCATTACACATACTTTACACCATCGAAAAGGAAATCTGATATTACGTAATTAATATAGGTGTTTAGTAAGAATGAAATGACACGCTGGCTACAGCCAGACAGCCAGCCCCTGTGGCCGAGCGGTTCTAGGCGCTTAAGTCTGGAACCACGTGACCGCTACAGTCGCAGGTTCGAATCCTGCCTCGGACATAAATGTATGTGATGTCCTTAGGTTAGTTAGGTTTAAGTAGTTCTACGTTCTAGGGGACTGATGACCTCAGATGTTGAGTCCCATAGTGCTCAGAGCCAATGGAATCATTTTTGCAGCCGGACATTTCACTATCTACCGCCTTCTACGTTATTTTTCGTCAGTACTTGTGTGCATATGTCGCATGACACTTCTCAGACGACATCAGTGCAAACTTTATTTATTATTATTATAGAGTGTGGCCGGCCCCTGGCAGAACCTAGTGACCTTCCATCTCGACGACCACGGCTACGCTGGCTGTTGGGCGGCAAGTAAAACAGTGTCGCTCTTTACAAGAGGTTGAAAACTATTTTTGCGGTCCGCCAGAAAGCGACAGAGAAAATACTGACCATAATTTCCAGTCTGCAAGTCAACATTACTCTTCGTACTCACTGAAACAAAATGTTCCTACTTTCTACTTACTCAGCGGGATCAGGAAATATTAAGACAAATAAAAGTTTTGAGCTGTAACTCATTAATATATTCAGTAATAGTTCACACGCACAAACATGGCAATATTCCTGATAATAACAATAATGTCCTATCAGAAACTGCACTATTAGCAGTTCAGAGGCGACCTCTACGGTTTAAGTTCCAAGTAAAATGGTCTATCACCCTAACTTCTAATTATCGAAGTTAATTGCTCGCCTTAGAAGTGGAAAATAATCTCGCCACCTGCCACGCGGTTTTGTCAACATTACACGCGGCACACAAACATCCGTGAAAACTAAGCGATCCAGGACGGTGTACAATCCTCGCGAGTTCACTTCCTATTACGGTCGCAGGTTCTAATCCTGCCTCGGGCATGGATGTGTGTGATGTCCTTAGGTTAGTTAGGTTTAAGTAGTTCTAAGTTCTAGGGGACTGATGACCACAGCAGTTGAGTCCCACAGTGCTCAGAGCCATTTTTGGTAGCATTAATGTCCACAGTATGTTGTGCACGATTTCCATGCGTCACATCGCCACCGTCCAGTTCCAATTATGGCCACCAGGCGTCGTTATCAGTCATCGTGATTCATACTCTTACACACCTACACCTGACCAGTCGCAGTGCACTTGTTGACGTGTCAACGTGAGCTTCACAAAAGGAGCAGGGCATTGTTGGTGAAGCTCTGTTACGAAAACAGCAGTAATGCCGCAGCTGCACTTCGATAATATCACCGGCTGAAAGGATTACGGAAGGGTCCTCTTTCTCTGCCTGCTGTGCTGAGCATGATGAAGAAGTTCGAATCAACTGGAGAACTGGGCGTCGCCCCGGGAAGAGGCCGATGACCGATTGCACCAGAGGTGGTTGATGAAATCGCTGTCGCTATGGCAGACAACGCTGCGCGCAATTCCGAATCGTCAGGCAGTGTGAGTGCTGTGAACGACAGTTGAACATCCCGTGGCCCACTGTACGGAAGGTGCTTTGAACCATCCTCAAATAATATCCGTAGAAGACCCATATCGTACATCAGCTTGCATCACAGGGTGCACTACGACGTATTGACTTTGCTCTCCACATTATCGCAAGGATTGAAGTCGACGAAGGCTGACCCTGGACCATCCTATGGACAGACGAAGCTCATTTTTCTCTGATGGGTGAGGTTGACACACAGAACTGCCGAGTGTGGGGATCTTCATCTCCAGTCACTGTGGATGAAGTTCCTCTGTATGGTGAACGTTTCACCATACAAAGTGTGGCTTCATGGCTACGAGCATCACTGGCCCATTCTTTTTTGAACAGGTTGACACTTAAGGACCAAACACGTCAGTGACACTAGCCAGCGTTACTGCGATATGCTTCGCCAGCATGTCAACCCGCCCCACAGAAGAGAGACGCATTGAACTCAAACGTTTTCATGCAAGATGGGGCACCATATAGATCCCCTTTTGTAGCATTAATGGTAATGGTATGTTGTATATTAAAAGTGTTTCAGTTGAATTGATTCTCCATTATTTCTCTTCTCCATCTCCTTGACGTTAACGCTATCAAGTTTGGTCCTCGTACGGTTATTAGTTTCCTTGTTGTAAGGTGTTAAATAGGGGAATTTAGTTCTAACTACCCTGGGCGCAACGGACTACCGAACGGAACATCTGCTATCAACCGCTCTACGCACAGGAAGGAGCATCTAAATGCCCCTTTTCTCAGACACGTATTAATTAATAACTCTGTCGTTTAACAATTTACAGTCTTCTTAGTTTTTATATGAATGAGTTAAGTTTGGTTTAGTCACTGAAAAACTTTAGTTCGACTGCATTCAAATTTTGCTGGCTACAATTTTTAGAACGGACCGACAGTCGAACACGACCTCTGAACAGCCTCTTTTAGATTCCTTCTAATGATTCTTAACTACACTATCTTGAAAGTTGGTATAACTGTATTATTTCACCAATGTAATTGAGTGCTGTAATTAGAACTTTCTATGACAAATACGAATGATACTTAACCCAATATGAATACGGACATTTTCGTTTCAAATTTAGTTTTTAGTGAATAACTGGAAAACTAATAGAGGTAGCTTAATGGAGTCACATAGTTAATGTTTTCGTATAAAACTTAGGCTACACACGAACTGTCATCTTTCTGAGCCTAATATTTAGCGTCTTCAATTTTTCGAAAAAAAGAAACGCCGATTTCGACCAAAATATTAATCCGATCAAGTCGCGAGTTGTAACTTTTGATTGTGACGTACATTTGCACATTCTGAACAATTTTTAGCTTTCTAGCTGCATTATTTAGTGCACCTTTTTTTTTCTTAAAATAATATATTTAGCAAAACATATATATTAGATCATTCTAAAACTTCACAGTGTTAACATTAATAAACCGAAGCATACGGTGACAAAGTTTGGAAAAGTTATTTTAATTTCAGTCTTTAGTTTATGGTGCAGTCCTTTGTATGCGGAGAACAGGCGCGTTATGATGACGTGGCGCTAGCAGTAGTGAACTGGGTTGAGTCCCTGCACATTTGCTCGTTTCTCTATCTCTCACAATGATACAGCACTTGTTTCGCCATATTGTGCACACTGCCTTGCATGGAAATATTTATACTTTCGTTTTTCGGTTGTGCTACTCGCAAGTGAGTAATCACGCATAGGGTGTCCCATTCATCTGATGACCGCACACACCGGAACCGCGCTAGCCCGTCGAAAGTACGCCACGACAACCACTCAATACCGCACTACGCACGTATTCGGTCAGTGTCATTCGAACAGTGAAACAAGCATCAGAGTGTAACAGTGAAGTCTGCGAACGTAATAATCGCAAGACCGAATTAATCCATTGAACGACGAGTGTTTGTTTATGATTAGTATGAGGGTTCAGAATCTGCTCGTATTGTCTGTAGATGCCTTGAACATAAATTTCCGGGTATTAGAATTCCGAGTCATGATACAATTCATAAATTAGTGAATAAGTTTCGTGAAACAGGAAATTTTCATGACCAGAACTGTAAACGATAGCGTACAGTGCTCTGAGAAGCTCATCTCAACGACACTGCATACTGCCTGGGCCGCGCGGGATTAGTCGAGCGGTCTTAGGCGCTGCAGTCACGGACTGTGCGGCTGGTCCCGGCAGAGGTTCGAGTCCTCCCTCGGGCATGGGTGTGTGTCTTTGCCCTTAGGATAAATTAGGTTAAGTAGTGTGTAAGCTTAGGAACTGATGACCTTGGCAGTTAAGTCCCATAAGATTCCACACACATTTGAACATTTCAACATACTGCCTATAAAATTTCCATAAAGAGTTCCTTAGATGTATTTAATAGCAAAGGCAAATTTCTTGCAGCTCTGTACAAAGAGCTGCTAAGTTACTTGGGCTAAGAGCGTATTAAGTAACAGTAGTGAAAGAAGTTAAACCTAGCGATGCTGTGCACAGGGTTAGGTTTCCCAAATGGGTTCTGAAACAAGTACATAATGGTGAAATGGCCTCACTTCATTCTGTTTTGGTCGAGGTTTGGCACCAATTACAACGGTGTTACTTCCAAGAACTGTCCACATTGGAGTGCCAATAAACATACTCGCTTCATGAGGAGCCCCTTCGTGATCAGAACAAAGGAATGTGATGCGTAGTTAGTGGTTACAGCTTAATAGGCTCATTTTCTTTAGTGACACCTTTAACAGTTACAGATACGTGCAAAACATTTTTGCAACCGGTTTTTGATGAAATTAGTGAAAGAAAGCTTCACATTTTTTCTTTTTTATTTTATTTATTTATTTATTTTTTTTTCTTGCAGATTTCGGCAAGGGCTCATACAATGTTTCTTTTCATGCAGTTCACGATGTGTTCCATGACTAAGTAGCAATATGTGACCCATTCAAAGCCTCGATTTCTATTTTGGGGATCACTAAAAGATAAAGCGTACACAACAAATCCGCATACGTTACGAGAACTGAAGGATAATATCTGCTGGTCAGTTAATTGAATTTCTCAAAGAGAATTACAATGAGTGATGAATAATTTCTTGGGTAGATGTTAGAAATGCGAGGAAAATAAAGGCAAGCAGTTCCAGCCTAGGGTTGCCAACCACCCCGTATATCCCGGGAAATGCCGTACATTCACTAAATTTGGTCGAAAATTCAGGGTCCCGTATTTTTCAAGACATATCCCATATCTTCAGAACTCCAGCCATTAGATAATGATTGCTTTGATGCTCTTTGTCACTTCCTTTCCTTTATATGAACGAATTTGTGTGAATTACGGGCTTATAATCTTATTTATTTTATGTTATTCGTTTCTTAACCTGGACAATGCAGCAGCGACTGATTAGTTTTTTTTTCTGTCTTGGTAGGTCACAAAGAGAGGGAAATGGAAGTTAAGACAGCAAACAATAAATGTAACTTCTTGAACAGCACGTCACAAAAAGAATTATGCAGCGCAACTGCAGGAGAACTGGCATCTGTGTATCACATTGTAGAAGGTAATCTCAGTACTAACAGCATGGATTGCAACGTAAAACTGACTAAGGAAGTGTTCGGTGACTCGTGTACCTCATAAAACATGCAGTGTGGTCTCACAGAAGCTGAAGATCTATTGAGAAATGTTTTGTATCCGCAAAATTGTGTCCGATTTTACTGAGATTTTGAAAGTCCCGTCTAAGTCGAACTTATTTTTTTGTATTTGCAAAAAAAAAAAAAATAAAAAAAAATAGGTTCATATGGCTCTGAGCACTATGGGACTTAACTTCTGAGGTCATCAGTCCCCTATAACGTAGAACTACTTAAACCTAACTAACCTAAGTGCACCACGCACATCCATGGCCGAGGCACGATTCGAACCTGCGACCGTAGTGGTCGCGCGGTTCCAGACTGTTGCGCCTAGAACCGCTAGGCCACCCCGGCCGGCTTGCAGGAATATATTTAGTTTGTGTTGTTGATGTAGTGATATAATTTTTTATTGAGAATAATGATACGATTATTTACCATTTGTAATTCCGTGCGAGAAGTCAACTTTAGGTTCCTTATTTTCTGCATTTATCCCTTATTTTCACTTCTGTTGTGCACTGTCATCCCCTATCCCCACCTTAAAGAGTTAGCAAACCTATTCCAACATCTCCTTGCCTGAGATGTATGAGGGCAAAATCTACTTACGTGTACAGTATTTTAAATATCACTGCGGTGGTAGATGGGTACACGATATCTGTCTCGCTGGGCAACGGAACACTCGCTGCCCTCCGTCTACAAGCGGAGTGCATGGGTCAACAGACCTATGGAACACCTTGTAAATGTTGACCTAGACATTAATGTAGACATTATTAACATTAAAAGCGGGGATGACACAGTATTAGAAGAACTGAAAGGAAACCTTTAGTGTCTATTGCGGAAAGACATTATATTTTGTCAAAGGGGAAGTCTGTGCTGTCCACCCATAATGATTTAACGATTATAACTACCTGGCATATGTACTTTTGAGGTTTCACAAATTCCCTCTTTCGGTTGTCACTGGCCAACATCAGAACACCCTATCTTACACAGTTTGCTATAAGGTATTAGGTAAGTACAAGAGACACGATAACACAACAAGATAGTGATGGTTGAAACCAGAAAGTTTTGAATACTAAAAGTGGCTGTGTGTGGTAATAAACTGTTATAACATTGTAGACTTAATATGTCTTAAATGTGTTTTTCCAAAGCACAGATGAAAAAATGGTAGATATCGAAATAGATGACAGAGGGATAGAGAAACATATAAACCGCTCAGAAGAGGAAAGGCCGCTGGACCTGATGGGATGCCAGTTCGATTTTACACAGAGTACGCGAAGGAACTTGCCCCCCCCCCCCCCTCCCCCTTCTTGCAGCGGTGTACCGTAGGTCTCTAGAAGAGCGTAGCGTTCCAAAGGATTGGAAAAGGGCACAGGTCACCACCGTTTTCAAGAAGGGACGTCGAACGGATGTGGAGAACTATAGACCTGTATCTCTAACGTCGATCAGTTGTAGAAGTTTGGAACACGTATTATATTCGAGTATAATGACTTTTCTGGAGACTAGAAATCTACTCTGTAGGAATCAGCATGGAGACGGTCGTGTGAAACCCAGCTCGCGCTATTCGTCCACGAGACTAAGAAGGCCATAGACACGGGTTCACAGGTAGATGCCGTGTTTCTTGACTTCCGCAAGGCGTCCGATACAGTTCCCCACAGTCGTTTAATGAACAAAGTAAGAGCATATGGACTATCAGAGCAATTGTGTGATTGGACTGAAGAGTTCCTAGACAACAGAACACAGCATGTCATTCTCAATGGAGAGAAGTCTTCCGAAGTAAGAGTGATTTCAGGTGTGCCGCAGGGAGTGTCATAGGACCGTTGCTATTCACAATACACATAAATTACCTTGTGGATGACATCGGAAGTTCACTGAGGTTTTTTTCAGATGATGCTGTGGTGTATCGAGAGGTTGTAACAATGGAAAATTGTACTGAAATGCAGGAGGATCTGCAGCGAATTGACGCATGGTGCAGGGAATGCCAATTCAATCTCAATGTAGACAAGTGTAATGTGCTGCGAATGCATAGAAAGACAGATCCCTTATCATTTAGCTACAAAATAGCAGGTCAGCAACTGGAAACAGTTAATTCCATAAATTATCTGTGAGTACGCATTAGGAGTGATTTAAAATGGAATGATCATATAAAGTTGATCGTCGGTAAAGCAGATGCCAGACTGAGATTCATTGGAAGTATCCTAAGGAAATGCAATCCGAAAGCAAAGGAAGTAGGTTACAGTACGCTTGTTCGCCCACTGCTTGAATCCTGCTCCGCAGTGTGGGATCCGTACCAGATAGGGTTGATAGAAGAGATAGAGAAGATCCAACGGAGAGCAGCGCGCTTCGTTACAGGATCAATTTAGTAATCGCGAAAGCGTTACGGAGATGATAGATAAACTCCAGTGGAAGACTCTGCAGGAGAGACGCTCAGTAGCTCGGTACGGGCTTCTGTTGAAGTTTCGAGAACATACCTTCACCGAAGAGTCCAGCAGTATATTGCTCCCTCCTACGTATATCTCGCGAAGAGACCATCAGGATAAAATCAGAGAGATTAGAGCCCACACAGAAGCATACCGACAATCCTTCTTTCCACGAACAATACGAGACTGGAATAGAAGGGAGAACCGATAGGGGTACTCAGGGTACCCTCCGCCACACACCGTTAGGTGGCTTACGGAGTATGGATGTAGATTTAGGAAAATAAAAAATATTGTCTGTTGGTGAATTTGGTTTGGTCACTGGTGATTTTTATTTTTACTTTGTGTAACTGTTTTGGGAACATAGGTTAAAGCCCACGGCGATTATTCTCTGCTGATTTATCGTTCTGGCACCGCCAGTAGCTGCACTGGTATCAGCTACTATTGTGTTCAGACGTGACAGACTCTGTCAGCTAGGACGGAGGAATTGCCCACTCTGGGCCTCGGAATTCAGCCGGTGGCTTCCCGCGCCGTACTAACGGGTGCAGCTGATCCGGCAATGAACTTGCCGGCCGACGCATAAGCGGCGACCACGTTGCGCAACACTCGCCCACGTCGCAAGCCGGCTTTGTGGAGGTCGAGATAAGCGCAGGCCGCGATTCATGAGAACACCAGGCCGCTATCCCGTGCTGCCCCGTTATACTCGTCCACTCGGCGCGCCGCTGCTCTCGAGATAATGACGCGGTAATTGCCACAGGCTCCCACACTTCCGGAATAAAAAGTTCCGAGGTTCCCCGGCTCGGGTAATAAGGCACTTGATCATCGATTAGCGTCGAGGGTAATCCGCTTTCAACTGTAGCCGGCGTCTTGCGCGAGCGATTTTCCTAGGACCGACAGGCTTGGAGAGGATGAGATAATTCTACATCTCTGTGCCGAAACCACTGACCTAAGTGAATGATCGAAAATACGTTGTTTCAATATTAGCGACTCCCTGCCCTATGCCTTACATGTGTGGTTGTGTGTGGCACTGTAAAACCCTTACCTGATACTGTGAGCGGCAGACCGATCTTTTATTCAAATGTGTGTGAAATCTTATGGGGCTTAACTGCTACGGTCATCATTCCCTAAGCTTACACGCTACTTAACCTAAATTATCCTAAGGACAAACACACACACACACACACCCATGCCCGAGGGAGGACTCGAACCTCCGCCGGGACCAGCCGCAAGCGATCTTTTATTATGAAAACTAGAATCTTTTTGTCAAAGTTTTAATTTCCGAAATCACAGTATTTACACATATGAACGACTAGTTTCGGCAAATTTTATTTGTCGTCTTTAGATCTGAAAGAAATTTTTACACCAGTTTTTTACAGTGTAATAGTCGAAATTCATTTCGAAAGACATTTTTCTCAACATATGTGTGTTGCATGTTATCTACGTACTTAAGATATTGTGCCACTCTTTACAGTGCGCTGTCATCTAGTCGTGAACATATAGATATTAAAATCCAACGTCAGGGTTATAATAAAACATACCTCGCTGGTTGAGCACACGCAGCAGTATAGCATCACACACCAAGTAATAAAACCGTAAGTTACTGATAAAATACATTTTGAACATCAGTATTACTTGATCTGTTCCTGTTGAGACCTGACGGCACTTTGTATTCAATCTATTCTCGTGATTCCTACGCGAGATATTCAGTGGACGTACTAGAATTGTTGCATAGTCTACCTGGAATTCTGCTTCTCTGAACTTATACGGCAAGGATACGCTGAAGGTCATGATTTTCTGCCGCTTAAGGTTAGGTAATGGTCGATATGCGCCAAACGTGTAGCGCATCAAAGGAGGACATGAAAAGTTTAGAATGACAGTGTTGATGACAAGTCATAAGCGGTAGACCTGTAATGAATGTCATCACTGTTCATACCGCGTGTGCAGCGTATCAGCTCAGACCGCGGAAACTGGCGCGTCGTGTTTCCAGTGAAACGGCCTACCTCAGAAAACAGTTATGAAATTTTACAAAATGGCTCTGAGCACTATGGGATTTAACTTCTGTGGTCATCAGTCCCCAAGAACTTAGAACTACTTAAACCTAACTAACCTAAGGACATCACACACATCCATGTGCGAGGCAAGTTTCGAACTTGCGACCGTAGCGGTCACGCGGTTCCAGACTGTAGCGCCTAGAACCGCACGGCCACTCCGACCGGCCATGAAATTTTACACGAACGGCTGCATTTTACGGCAAGAAAAAAAGGGGATAAAAGTGAGATAGTGTTAATACTTTCATCCTTCTTTACCTCCTCTGCATTACTGCAGATGACGTGTCACTCAGCACATTTGTATTGTGCATGCAGTACACGTGAGGTGCCTAGTTGTTTCCACTACCCTGTGTGGAATACGTAAGTTCTTGTACACTTCACTGACCTGCTGTCTTCATGATGATGATGTCCCCAGAGCAGAAAACAGCACGCAGGTCGTCGATTCTTTTTCTTGGGGCTGAAATTAACTTCGCAAGGAACTGGTGCTACGAATAAACTATAACTCATTGGGGTGCCACTCGCGTTTCTATTGATATAGACACGAGAAACTATTCTTGATCACAACGTGTTGAACATATCTTTCCACAGTCATTATATCTGGCTAAAATAACATGAAATACATCCTGCCACAGACAACATGTCTGTCTACTGGAACCGTCAGAACTGGAGAATAAAATTACATGAAACAAATACTACTATTACAGAGAACATGTCTGTACCTAGCGACGGTCGGAATTGTAGTAAATAAAATTGCATGAAACAAATACTGCTATAACAGACAACATGTCTGTCTACTGGAACGGTCAGAACTGGAGAGCCGGACTGCCCGAGACACTTCGCGCGCCAAGTCAGCAAGGCGTGACCAAAACGCGACCGAAGTGCATCGGCAGTAATATCGTCAGTCTTTTGTTTTAGTAATACTTTGATTTTAATAATTTTCAAATGACTCATTGATAGCTGGCTGTTGAGAGATGTTTCTTTAAAAAAATGAAGTAATTTGGATGACAGGTTAAATTAAATGGTTCAAATGGCTCTGAGCACTATGGGACTTAACATCTGTGGTCATCAGTCCCCTAGAACTTAGAACTACTTAAACCTAACTAACCTAAGGACATCACACACATCCATGCCCGAAGCAGGATTCGAACCTGCGACCGTAGCGGTCGCGCGGTTCCAGTCTGTAGCGCCTAGAACTGCTCGGCCACTCCGGCCGGCCAGGTTTAATTAATAATAGCAACTAAAGTTTAACGTTTTGGCGCCCTACCGCCGAACACAGCAGCCAATCACAGAGCAGCAGCATCATGCAGGCGGTCTTTCTCACGGGAATGGTACCGAATCTAACATCTGTCACCGGTACCTCATCCCACATTGCGTCATCTCTATGCTTCTTGCATCCCCACTGCCCTGGAATAGCTTCCTGGAGCCTAATATGATGGCTGAATAAGCCAGAAATATTACAATTTCTGTCTTTACAAAATGCAAGCTATGCAGCCATATGATAGGTCCTTGCGTGTTGAGTTTGCGAGGAACAGGCCGGAACGAATCGATGCAGATAATGACCTACTACCTTTATAAAGTTTGTTTTGCTGATGTAACAACTTTTCACGTCTCCGGGATGGTAAACTGGAATAATTTCCGGATCTGGGGACCAGAGAACGCACATCTCGTGGTACAGCTGATGAGGGACTGAAAGAGAATGCGTGATGTGACGTAATGCACAACACAGTTACTGGACCGTTCTATTCCAGTGAGGCTACCATTACGGCAACACTTTACCTGGGCATGTTGGAACTCTACGTTACACCTTAATTAAAGGAATTTCAATAATGGGTAATGTTTCCACACGAAGGCCCATAGTCACACACACTAAGTGTTATTTGTTCGCCAGTTCTTGGGTGAAACCTTTCCTCACAGATGGATCGGTAGAGACGGTCCGACATTATGGTCAACAAGTTCACAAGACACAACCTCTGCTCACTTTTTGTGATGTTACATTAAGCATAGAGTGTTCAGTTTGTCAGTTCCTGAGGTGCAAACTCTTACGGCACGAATACGGGATGCTGTAGAGGCGGTGGCGCAAGAGATGTTGGCAACGAAATGGAGGGAAATCTACGAGCATCAATTGCAGAAATGTATCCATAAAAAAACTATGTGAGTTAACTTACCATTTGCAATAAACTGCATAGATGTGTGTAGTATAATTCCTTCGAAATACTTTTTTTTAACGTGGGGAAGATTTTAGCTCACACCATGTATGTGCTCTTTCTTCTGATCTCAAGAGAGGCTTTCAATCATCACTTTACCGAAGTTACTGGTGATACACCAGTGTAACGTGGCTCTTTCTTCGTCACTGAAGGCGCAGTTTCGCGATGAAACTGCTGTAACAAGACGTACGATTGAGTCAATGGAAAAAAAAGAAAGTAACGTCATGTTTTTGCTTGTATCTTTTTTCTAATTTCTTTGCACCCCATTCTCGTCCGTGATACTTTTGGTCTCTTTTATTTTATTTCGCTTTTAACCAACATATATAGAAGGTGTCATTCTCTAGTCTCATTTTGAAGCGAGCTACGTAGGTGTCTTATCCCACGATGGTTTTCATATTTCGAAGAAAGAGAACTTACACGGACTGAAAAAATGGCACAGAAAATTTTATTCCGTGTCAGCTTATTGTGACGAGCACACGCGGGGACTTTTATGGTAGGAATACTGGGAGTACCATCAACGTATTAGCAAATACGACGATAACCTGAGAACCTCTATGGCATTGGTGAAATTCCACTCACGAGCTCGTTAGCTCAACCGGATTCGGCCATTTTGTTTCTCTCAAAAGACAACTTTTCCACACTCGCAAGGCAGTTAAGAGGATGACACATTTAGAAATGTTGACCTTACAGTAGAAACTACCAGTTAGTAGTTTCCCCATGTTTGGATGGCGCTGTTTGTGCGCAACTGTGTACTGAATCAATAAACGGCTGTTCCAGTTACTATTACATTTTTTATTTCAGCCTGCTACCGGTTTCAGTTTTTACATTGACGTCGTTTTCTTACGGATCTGAAACTGACATTGTAAAAGCATGATGCAATGATATTTAAATACTTTATACGGAAATGAGCGTTTGGCGTCATTGGCCGGGAGGCCCGTTGCGGTGCAGGTACGGCCGACTTGGTTAAGGTCTTCTTACATTCGACGCCACATCGGGCGACCTGCGCGGCGGATGGGGATGAAATGATGATGAAGACAGCACAACACCCAGTCCCTAAGTGGAGAAAGTCCCCGACCTAGCCGGGAATCGAACCCGGGCCGTAGGAAGGCAATCCGTCACGCTGACCACTCAGCTATCGGGGAGGACAATATATAACAGCAAATGGTAAATGGTAACTCTACACATTTACAGTATCAGCTGTGGCGAAGTAATATCAAATCTATACGAAAGTAAAAGTCAAGTAGATTTGAAAGTGATCTGTCCAATAATATTGCAGGAGAAATAGCTGCGTTATGATTAGAAAAACTGTGCTTTTTGATACTCTAAAATTGTTGGTATTTTTTAGCTTTTTGACAAGTTAAGAATTTTGATTTTCTAACTTTTCAAATCAAAAACTAAAAGTAGTTGCTTGGATTTAGGGACGCTTGTGTGCCTTGGATGCAACGGTGGTTGTTTACAAATGCAAGTTTACTAACATCTGAGCTCCGAAATCGTGGAGTGCCTTTTAAGGACGCTGTCAGTAACAGAGCGGCACATATGTATGATAATAGTGTTTCTAGGTATGCGCTGCTCTTAGAGCGTCTTTTCTCTGCATTTATTCAGGTGAGCTTAAATTTCTGTTACTTCACATTTATGTCCATAATATATCGCTTCTTCATTGTATGAAAAATAACGTTGTTTAACTTCCCTTGTCCTGTCGTTTGCGTGTCCTATTATGTTAATAATTATTATTTTGGAAGTGTCTAATTAAGAATAAAACAAACAAATTTTTCGTGTCATACGCCTTTTTCTCTTCATTATGTGGAAGGCGTCGTAGTGGTTTAAGATGTATACATTTTTGTGTATATTGGGCATTGGACACTGAGGTTATAAAAAGTACGTCGCAATAGTTTAAATTTCTGCTTAAAAATTTCATAAATACTTCTCTACAAGTTTTCTTGTTCCGGTTTTATAACTGGTCTTCCATCTCTTCCCATAGAAAATGTCATTTGCACAGCACTAGGAAATGAACACTAGTATCCAAAATGTAACATGCTGAAAGTGAGTGTTCGTTTCCTAGTGCCGGGAAAATGAAATCTACAGAATGAAATAAGAGGAAGAATAACTATAAAACCAGAAGAAGAACACATGTAGAACAATATCTATGTAATTTGTAAGAAGAAATTTAAACTAATACAACGTCATAGAAAATCGGAAAGCGCCAGAACTGTTTATAACCTCAATATAAAATTCCCAATATGTAAAATAAATAAGTTAAACACAAACAAGTATAGGCTTTAATCCACTGAAGACGCCTTTTAAATAACAAGCCAAAACATTTATGACACGAAATTTTTTTAATTAGACAGATCCTTACTGATAATAATTAACGCAAAATTTCGAGGTTGTTTTCGATACTATGCACCGTTGGACTATTTTTTATGGCGTGAACTGCAACCATTGATTTCCTTCCTATGTCTTTTTTCCTTTTCATTCTGTGTGTCCTTTATATGGTGTTTTAAAATTCCTTCCCGTGCGTCCGAAGTAGCTAGCTTTAGAGACAAAGCAGTAAATTTTGTAAATGCCATGTTAACTATCACTGAAATCATTCCGGGCCATTTCTAAATCCATCCTAGCCAGATAAGTAGTATGTATACTCTTTCAACAAAGAGCTGAAGTCTTCGTTCCAACAGCGCTAAACGAGTGGGATTCATTGGCTAAGATCTTCTTGCTGAAGTAAGAGCTTGAGGTATGGACTAATATACAGCAAAAGTAGCCATGTGCAGGCTACATTTTGTATTTGCACTCAATCAATAGTTTCCAAGGATCAGTTATGCCTTTGTTTACATCATTAAATGTTCGTCAGAATTATTATTTGATTAACATGGGTACCATCAAGTACATGGAAAATTAATGTAAATACGAGTATTTTCACAATGTTTTGGTACGCTGCAAAATAGTTCCTGTTATTTCTCATACTATACCAAACAGCTCATGTCTAGTGCACCCATATTTGGTACGACAGGGGTGCCTTACAGAGTTACACAATGCACACCTTCTAGAACGACGTCCCCTCTGAAAGCATATGTGCTGCGATATTTACTCGGTTAGCTTGTAGAACGATAGTCTGTAACAGCTGACATATAGTGCTTTATTTGCGTTTGTTATAGGCGTACACATTATCACCTGAAGATCTGCAATGATCGCATATCTTAAACTACTGCTGCCGTTGACTACAGGCATATCAAGAAAATGACACATTATACGGTGGCACCGTTTCTCTTTCATTATCACCGTCCAAGGCAACTGAATATGATCACTTGGTAATTCGTCTAATAGTTGATATATCATGTCACGATTCCACTCCTGAAAAGAGGAAAAGCTTCGGCCTGATTATTTGTTTAGTTCGAAAGTCTACTCGTAGTAATGACTTGCGGTACACAAGACACAATTTCAGAAGGCACGTCAACATTTACCACCAATAAAACCTCTGTAAACACCAACAGAAAACAGATGACGGACATCGGAGCACACAAAGAGCATGAGATACTGCAGTAATCTCAAAGCCAGGAAGGTGAGAATGTTAATAGCGGGTATTGGGGTTAGCTGCTGGTGGTCAGTAGCTAATAGGAAACATGATGTCTCCGCTCACACCGCTGACAAGATTGATAATAGTCCTTTAAAGAGCCCAAGCACCACTGGTAAACATTGGGTTAATCATCTTGAAGTGACCTACAATATTTTCGTCAGATCATCACTTTTCCTGCAACAAAATCATTGCAGTCTACCAGAGGGTGGACGATTGAGCTCTCTAAGAAACAGATACAAATCAGTGGCTGATGGCAATTAGTTTTGTTTGCCATTAAATTTGAAAGAGTCCAGGTAAGGCATGGGCAATCTTTGGTGACCCGCGGGCCAGATTCACATACTTAAGCTCAAGGGCCGCCTCAACACATGACGCGACAGCAGCGTTCCTAGCGCATAAACCTAGATATTTAGATTTATTTACGTGTCGTGAACATTGTATCTTTACTTACGTTTTACAGTAGGTGTTCTAAGAAGGAAAATAGTTCCGTCGCAAAATTTTGCAGCAAAGAAACAATGATCACGATAAATAAACTAATGTAAACGGATAAAGATGGTTTGTCAGGAAACATGAGATGTTATTGCGTAAAAATAAATTCCTGTAAAAGTAACTGGTTGCAGCTAACTGATTATAAATCACCAGTTTCAACAGTTGCTGTGTTCTAATACGTTTACAACAGATATGAATTATTTTCTAATGTTAATTTGAGAAGGGATAGAAAAGCAAAATAAGGCAATGAGACAGACAATCTCAGGAGTAACTTCGTGAATTTCTTTCGTTGACTGGATTGAAAACAATCGCGCACGGACCCAGCCCTCAGGCCGCTGGTTGCGCACTCGTAGTCTACGGCATAAGACAGTTAATAAAATGTGGACGTTTTCAAATTGTTTTCACCGTTCGCGTAACTGCCGCAGCCGCGGAGCGTGTGGAAAATGCGAGGTGACGATTGACCATTTGTGACGCACGCGATGGCAATTCCAAGCAGAGGACTTCAGCCTCCGTGTAGACAGCGGACCCGGATCGCGCGTTATGCGCACGTGTTCCAGTTTGAGCGCGGAGACTTCTGCTGCCATCTCGTTGACTCAGCGGATGCATTCAAGTCGCGTCTCAAGCGACGTACAGTAAAACCAAGCGACTACATGTATGACCCTTCATTGTACAACGCTCGGAAAACCCAATACGTTGCTTAATCATTAGTTCCTTCGTTCTATTATCAGTAGCAATATTTTTACGCTGCTACTTAAATAACAGAATCGGCATGAGATATCATTGCAAGGTAACATGAATCAATTTTGTGGTTTTTGACGACCACTGTCAGTTGCTAATCGATAGTGACCATATGCAGTGCAGTTCAGTGAGCTGCCATTCAAGAATAAAACAAGTAAGAAACAGCTGCAGTCCTATCTAGTGTACACACAAGTAGTGGGAATTAGGACCTAATAAGGACGTGATAAAACAATCTAAGGACAACCAGAATTAATGGTGTGACTTACGAGAAGCCATTGAACTCTAGCCGCAAATACTCTGTAGTCGATATCTAATTGCACTAAACTACAGCATAGCAGTTGCGTACTGCGAGGTGAATAGTATTTAATGTCGTTGTTTCTGTCTCTTGTCACTCACATTTTCAGCACGGCATAGTTTTGGGGGTCACATCATTTATGGCATTGCGCTAGATGAATTTTCTTTCTGTGATTTTACTGGCCGTTTGTTAGTTTCTGGGGTTTCTCCCTCTTCATACTTTCTCTGACTGATACTGTCATTTGGGGACTGTATCAAAATGGATGCAGCTACACACGATAAAAAGAAGTATCGCGTTATACTGGACGATGCCAACGCGAATTTCGACTGTATCTGTAGATTATTGTCAGCTTTTATCACCTCTTGACAATTAATTGCCTAATAAATGATCATTCATATTATTAGTCCACGCCTTGAGTTTAACATCAAATGATTTGATTTTTATCAGAATTCAATACAGTTCAGTAATTTCATTTATTTTTTGTTTCCTAGTTCTTTTATCTCTTTATTTTCAAAATTATTTGTATTTCAAGATTTTTATTTTCATCTTAAAGTGGTATAAAATTCCCTCACGTTGTTCCAGAAACAGTTCTCTGATGCACAGAGCTAAAAAGTTCCCAGTTTTCGATCTTGGAGAATACAAATACTCGAACTCGTCTTTTAATGGAGTCTTGTAAAGTGAGCACTCGTGTTTTCTGTGAGGAAAACCGACAGTTGGGAAACAGAATACGTTGCAGCCTCTACACAAGGTGACCAGCCGCTAGATGGCAGCATCAGTCACGGAAAGCAGAAAGGAGACGCAACCCCAAAAACTAGCACCTGTGAGTGAAATCACGAAAAGAAAATTCATCTAGCGCAATGAAAAAAGGTGTCATGACCTCCAAAACTGTACCATGTATAAGGTCTACTCTACACTTTGCCTATTGTTTGTGGTTCTCTTACAATTCGAAGCTTCGTCAATTTGGTAGTTGAGTCACTTTGTGTACTAAAATACGTTGCCTATATTGCGATTGTGATTGTGACGTTTGTTAAAGAATATTAACATTAGTGGCGGCAACGCAACTTTCACACCACCGTTTCTCGTGTCCCAACTACAACACACTTGTATGTTACAACTTGGCTTCGTCGATGGAATTTCGGACGTAACACGCCAAACACGTGGCGTATGAAACCGCTGGCAACGTCATCTGAGCGCGAAAGACAATCTCTAGAAGCACCTGTCGAGTGGGAGGGAAATCCCGACCAGAGTATACAGTGCAGCGGGGACGTGTTGGCAGCCCTGCTGGCCTGCACCGCACAGCACGCGGTGTGCGCGTGGCTTTGCGCAAGCACGGCGCAGGCCAATGGGAGGCCGCGATCGAGCCCAATATAAGTGACCGCTCGCTGGCGCGCTAGCATTGAGTTGGAAGCCTTCGCAGCGAGAGGAAGAGTGTGTTGTGCCAGTCGAAAACGCCCTGTCCTGATTCGTTGGTAAGCATACCCTGCATCGACCGTCGAAGACAATACTTATTCCGTCCTCCACTCCGCCGTTACCAGCGAAAATGTACCTCGAAGGCTTGCCCCCGAGAGAACACATTTCGTCTGCTGCCCTAATCCCCCTTTCAGATCACGGGAACTTTCGTAAATGAATTGCTGCCCCGTTGTGTCCGTCAAGGCCTGCATCAACCAAGGAACTATTGCGTACAGCTCAAACCCAAACGATGTACGAAAATGAAAACATTGTTTATTTCTGCAGTACATCGACACCTTTACCCGTATTTCCTAAGGTACTCTCGAGCATCCATCGGCGATCAGCATCAAGACATTCAGCACAAGAAGCGTTTCCATAACTTCCTTTTTCGTCAGCGACGTAGCGTACACGTGCAACGTTATCGATCGCGCTGGGGCCGCTGGCCTGGTGGTAAGGCAGGCAGAGGCACATTCCAGGCTGCTACGTGGCAGGGGAACGAATAGTGACCCACAGCCACCTAGGCGCTGCATTTGTCACGAACACACCGGCGGTAAGCAGGAAACGTGACTGCAGTGGTATGAGCAACTAATTCTGCACTTTCACGTAACTCCAGAAGTAGTTAATTGCAGTACCGAAAGAGGGCCAGCCACGTGAACATGTTTGATTTCATTAGCTTTTGTAGTAAAAATTGCTGTTTTCATATTTTTGCCAGGATTGAAGACTTGAATGTGTACACACATTGAATTAAATTCTTCGCTCTTAGTGCAATGTGGAAGGAAGGGAAAACGGTTTAATAGTCTATGAATTATTTGCAGTGATCAGTTGAAATAGCTTTTATCAAACGGTGAACACGCGATCTAGTGTCCACGGTTCGGAAGAGCAGCTGCATATTTTGCACATATTGTGAATTATCTGGACTACCTTGGAAAAAATGTAGACCAATTACTTCTCCTTCCATCCCCCCCCCCCCCTCTCTCTCTCTCTCTCTCTCTCTGTCGTGTGTGTGCCCGTTTTTCAATCGAACCTTCGCCCATAAAACAATAGTAATTTCTATTTGCAGTTGTTTCCGCGTCTGAGTTGTGAAAGATGCTGTCGCCACTAATGCTTGAAGCCGCAGCCGTGGAAGAGCAGCCCCCACCCCCTGGCTTGCAGCGCCTTTGGGCTCGGAGGGGAACCCTTACCGCCCCACCCCCTCCTGAGGAGGAACTGCTCGAGGACATTTTCCCTTCCAGCGCAGGTAAGTGCAGAAACTGCCTGAGAATTCGTTGGTTGTAAGAGGATCTGCGAACCAAAATATGCGTAGTACGAAGCTGTAGCGTCAGTTTTTCAGTTCCGCTTCGGGGGGGGGGGGGGGGGGACATTATACTACTAACAATCAAATTAATGGATTTTAATTTTTCGCGAGTAGTTAAGTTCTGATCGAACTGTGATTTTAATCCTAAGCAAACTTGTAGCTGCTGTAAACTTCGAGAATTTTTTTATAAGTATTTTTTACAAAGTTTGAGGAAGAATGTTGCAGGGTACAGAATCGTAGAATACAAGTTGTAATGCGAACAACAGCTTCTTTATGTGCTTCCGTTACTCATTTAAAATATATCCAAATTACACTCCATCATATATGGGTCTCAGATAAAATGTTGCGTAACAAACTCTTTTTGCAAGGCGCATGTAATTACTGTTCCAGCTAGTCACTAGTTGAAGCTATTTACAACATTGACTACTGCCTTAAATATCATGATTAATTTTCGTAATTATAGTAGCACTGCCAAGGATGATCTCAAATGGGATTTTCGTAATACCTTTCTTTGTCGACCATAGCACTAAGATTCATTTATTATTTTTCTTATTCCTTGTTTTGCGGTTGTGGCCAGCTACCATTTCTTTGTATTCTTTTTCATTATTTTTAGTGCTGTTGTTGCCTTTATTTGAGTATGGTAGCAAACGTAAATATTAACTTAATTAAATTAATAAATAATAATTAATTAAATATTAACTTCGTAAATATTATTTCCATTGAAGGGCATTGATGAAGGATAGGCATATGCAGTTTTTTTCAGTGTACAGTCCGTCGTAATTATGTAGGTGTTGTCGTTCAAGATATACTACTGCCTCAATCGTGTTATTGGTTGTAGGGTAGATGTTCTAAGAAAGCAAAGATACAACGTATCTGCAAGTCCTCGCACTTCTAGGAAACGTTCTGACTGCACAGTTGCTCCGAAATAGCTGACACGATGTGCATGTATTCCAGGCAGACTAAGCGTTTAATCACGCGTTCCTGGAGAGGTGTCATACAGCGCGGGAGTGGTTTCTCTGCGAAGATGGAGTGCACGTGGAGGGGTGGGGGAACGCAAGAGTCCAGAACATTCTGACGGCGGGAGCGCCGCTTCCTGGCTGGAACAGCGTGCCTTGTGGCTGTACGCTGTCTCAGTCGGTTGTGGCGGGGCAGGGGGGGGGGGGGGGGGGGGGGGAATTCATTGACTACTGGTTGAGCGATAATGAGTAAGGTCGCGAGGAGAGGGGAGTGTGTCAGCTGGCTTATCTGGTCTGCGTGTGTACGCTTCTTCCGTATACTTCACGCTGATTGTACACACGGTATTTGTGACGCGGCGCCAAGGCGATAAAGGGTAACGCCAGAGCCCACGTGCACAGCGGAATTATTTTACTCACACAGAGACAAAGTTCTATAACCCTTTTAACAGCTTCAAGTTCCTGACGAGTCTTCCACCTGTTGATAGAACTGCGAACGAATTATCTAATGACATACCGGTATGTGTAACCTTGGGTTCGGGTTTCGCAAAGTTATTTGAGCTTTACGTATTGTTACGTAACTCAAATTGTGGTTTCTGCTTGCTTGTGGATGGCGGGAAACTTAACAGCATACATATTGACTTGCTACGCATGCTTTCCTTCCTCTTACTATGTACTATACATGTCGTTTCCTTCAATATCATTAGATAGTGCTCTTGAACAAGCGAAGATATGACGAAGCAGGTAGAAAATACAGTGGTTCTCAGTAACAGAACACAGCAAAAATTATCGGGTCTTGCTTTTAATCTATCATTCAAAGTGCCCCAACCGGCAGCAATTTCTGGTTGCTACACGAGTTGCACTTTATCTCTGCAAATGTTTTGTGTTTGTGAAAAACATTACATTAATACTTGTTCCATAGATCGTGAGTACGACATTTCGTAATGAAGTGGGACGTGTCAGTTTAAAATAAGTTTTCTTTACAAGATATAATTTTTTATTTATTTTTTACTAATTCTACTCAATATATGAATTTTGGAGATATGAAGGAGTTGCCATTCAGAAATTCTATTACTTTGTTTTTTAACGCTGATTGCCTATCTGCCAAACTTTTAATGCTGTTTGGTAAATGGCCTAAGATTTTTGTGGCAACGTAATCTATCACTTTCTGAGCCAAAGTCAGATTTAACTCAGAATAGTGGATATCATCCTTTCGTCTAGTGTTATAGCTATGCACATCTCTATTTTTGGAGCGGGGTGGTTCATTACTAACAGTCTCATAAGTGAATGTATGTATTGCGAAGAAACTGTGAATATCCAGAGTTCCTTAAGTAAATGTATGCAAGGTGATTGGATGGGCTCCAGCTATTATTCAGATTAAAAGCTCTTATAAGGTGAATTACCATAAAGTATCATGCCATGTGAAAGCAATAAATGAAAATAGGTACAGTAGGCTAGTTTACTGAAATGTATATCACCAAAATTTCATAACCCTAATAGCGTGAATAACTGAACTAAAAGTTTCATCAGTTCAACGTATTCTTCCAATACAATTTCTCGTTGATGCACTCACCTCGAAATGTTGAATGTTCTGCCATAGCAACAAACTTCGTTCAAAATCTGTATTTATTAACGGTGTTATGTCATTTACAGTACAGAGCTACATATGCTATGTTTTCTCAAAATGTAGGGAGTCCATTTGCAGAGGACGTCATAATAATTTTCTGGAAGATATTGTTTACAATTTTGTTTGTTTTGGGTGTGATTACTATACTTGTGCAATGGCAGGTCATTAATGTTTTATAACGCATGCTTAAAAACGCATAAATACATCTGTTTTGGGAAGCCTTGCTAAATTACCCGTCCCCCTTTCCCCGTACCTTCACTAGTCTGTAATTTTGACAGTAGTGAGCCGATTCTTAGGTCAGAGATAAGGGACTTTGAACAATGAGAGATTTTGAAGATCGTTAATTACTACTCTTTGTAGCTGTTTCAGTGAAAAGGTGTTTCCCATAATCGATTAAGAAAGCAAGTAGTAGACTGCACGTATGTGCATTGAAACTTAATGGCATTACTGCCTCCTGCGATTTCAGCCATCAGTTTAAAATCGCTGTACGTTCGGCAAAGCGCAATGGCATCTTTGTCTCGAAGTGTGCCAAAATTGCGGTAGATCACTTACGGCACTTCGCCTTAAAACAGCTAAACCACATTTCTTCTAAGACTGCTGAGAGCGGTACTACGACACGATTTCTGTTTTTCACAAGACACTAAAGTAGTCTAAGGCAGAAATTTGCAAAAGTATGTTAGCTATTGTGAAGCGACAACAGCCAAAGATACAATTTTTAAAAGTTTTTTCAAGTTTCAAATCCATACGTTGTAACGTCGTGAAAGGCTCTTTTTGCATGAAATTTTAGTACATTAAATTGTCTCATTTTATAACCTAGTAACTAGAAACGTAATGCCGGAACTGCCAAATGCACTGACTTACGACCTAATCATCATGTACGGCCTATATGGAATTAAAAAATAGTTCCTCAGTGGTAGTTCTTTCCAGGCAAGAGAATGGACATTCTGGTTTACTGCCTGGACTGGAACGGCCAGGGTAAGGACCGTTATCCCTTGTGGCGGCGGGCGATAGGCACAAAAACAGCCTCCCTCTGCCCTGTCCATTGTGGGCTGCATTCCTGGAGCGAGCTTGCCAGCATTGTACCGAATGTATTTCTTGCCATCTAGTTTCCCTACCAAAAGACTAAAACCACGTTTTGCACATGCTCGCTCAGATTACTGGAACCAGGAAACAAAGGTTTCTGAGCCAGACGCTAACGGCTTCAGATGAACTGACTTGCCCCAATTTTTCTGTTGTATGGACAAATACTGTTATCATTGTCGAAATTCCCGTCGTTGAGGTCAGATGGTTTCCGACTTACAATTAATTTCTCCCGAATACGAGTGTAGATAGTATTTGTACTGCCATCCTGCATAGCCATCAGTTAACAAGTTGGGTTGTTTTATTAGACAGATTCAGGTCTTGTTGTACGAAACCTCGAGATTGTTAGGCAAGCGCCAGCTGCTTGGCGCCAGTGAGATATACTTAGTTCAGCGAGCTAGCTTTCTGTCACTAATCCTAAGTCATCTTTAATCTTTCCATGTGGAAACCACGCTTAAAACTGGGAAGACGTTCTGTTTTTGTTGGCGCCGGTTAACTGATGTGTCAAAATTCTCCTAAATATAATTGGCGCCTGTAAAACGTGCGACACATCCGAACTGATTGCTGGCAAGATACTTGGCCAACGTCCCTCCTTGCGTAATATACTCGACTGCGTTATGGAGGCCTTCTCGGTGCTGCAATATATAACACTGCATCTTTAAGCATGAATTGTTTCCATCAGCTGGTTACATCGGACATTCCAAAGACATTGCGTAGTCTAGTGCTTATACTTCAACGAATTTTGTTTCTAAAATGTTTTTAATACCGATCGTTTCGCACTATTACTTTGGAATATTCGATAAGCAGAACAGTACAGAAACTACCTGCAAAAAAGTGCGACCTTGCCAGCGTCACATGTCTTAGTCAACATTTGTTGCTAGAAGTAAATGTAATTAATGACATTAATAATTCACTTCGTTTATAGATAGAATTGACCAAAGGAAATGACCAGCAAGGGAATGTAGTGGAATTACATCCAGTGATGCTGAAAACGATTTAATAAAATAAGACGCGGAAAGTAGTAGACGACTTTTGCTCTTTGGGGAGCGACTGACGATGACACAACTACGGAAATATATGCAGACTTGCTGTAGCAAGAAAAACATTTCTAAACAAGAGATTGTAATATCTAATGTAAATTAAGGCCTAGGAAGTCTGTACTAAAAGTTTTGCCTGGAATGTAGACTTGTACGAAAATAAAACATGGGCGACAAGGAAATATTGCTTAAATTGACTAAAGCAGGGGATCGGCTGAGACGACAAATCCATAAGCAGCAAGGAAGCAACACGGCATAATTATCACAATTCACAGATTAAATGAAAGTTGGTGAAATTAAGCAGACTACGCAACATGGCTGCAACATTCAAAATTTGAGACTAATGCAGCAGAATGAAGCTTTTATCTCTAACGCCGGCCTAAAACTGCCTACATTTTCTATGCTGTACATATTGAATATGGCACTATTGATTACGGTAACTGACAAAGCATTTGCAAAGTGGTGGTATAAAAATTCCGTAAAAGTTAAACCAATGGTGTGATGTACTACATGTAACACGATTAAAGTACCTCTGAAATTTTCGGAGAACAGGCCGGTTGGTGGTTCGGATTAAGATTCCAGAAAACTGATAATTTGGCAGCAGAACGCATAAACTTCCCATAGGAAGTCAGATTGTAATGTGGAAGTGGAAGTCGTTGAGGCCATTAGATGCAGAACGTCTGTGGGCGAGAGACTTACTGAAAACTCATTCACTCGCTGTAAATTTTGGATGCTGAGTTTACTCAGCTAGTTGGCGATTATTTTCTGTGGTTGACCTTAATCCATACTTAATCGATTCACCGTCGTGAGATATTAAATAATGAGTGAGTCGCACAATATTCCGGCGAATATTGATACTCTTTACGTATTTGCCGCACACAAAGTACCCATTTCTTCTCCTGCTCTAGTAAAGGAAAATTAACATTCCTTTTATTTGCTTCCGTTATCAGCCCTGTACTGGTGGACGGTACCGTTATCGGAAACCAAGACAAAGTAAAACAGAAAGCGAACTGGCTAGATCAAACCGCGGAAACTTTACATACTGGACTATAACAAAGAAACGTAAATAACTATATTGCAACCAGTGCCAATGATCCCCCGTTTAAACATTGTGAAAATTGCTAGTGTGACTTTTAACTCAAGAGTCAAAATGACTTCCATAAAAGCCGTAAGTTCCTGTTATGCTTGTAAAGAACACGAAAATTAACTCAGCTCAGAGCATTTCATAGAGAGAGATGCCAGTAGTTCTGAGAGAGACAAAAGAAAGGAACACAAAATACTGCTGAGTTCATGCGTCGCATCCTGTCGCTTTGGATCGAAATTAACAGTAGTTCAACTTGTAGCTCCACGCTGGTCCGTAATCGCTATTGGAGTGCGACAAATCACAATTGCTGGTGAGAAGCTACCTATAAGTCGGCGCAGGGGAGAAACCTGATAGTCTCCATTTTGCAATAAGCAGGTTGCTAAGGAAGATGGAAAAGAACACAGTTCGCCTAATAGTTATTGCTCAAGTTCCCATAACTGCCACGTTAGTAATTGTCTTAGTGAAGACAAGCTAACAGGCATTTATTAACCTTCATGAGAGAGCATTTATTACCCTTCTTGAGAGAGCGTAAGAGAGTTCTGATAAAGGACATGTTAATGTGCTTTATACTTATATGTGGTAAAAGACATCGTTTGACGGTTCGCCGTTTGTTATATAGTGATCCGTTTAATGCAAGAGCAGAGTATGTTACTCAGCTAGACATTATGCTATATTTCTACTATATTAAGAGGTGCTGAAGGTATTTATTTGCCAGGGCCAGGCATTTGATGAGAATAAATTTAGTAATTAGCAGTTGGCATTAAGTAATGTAGGTCTATTGCAGATGTAATTAGCTCGTTTACGGCGACTCAAGCTGTTCGGGAATGAGACAGAAAACATGTTCTGGCGATTGGTTTGTTTTAACATTCTGAAAGCGTCGCTGAGACTCTGCACGCATATTGAAGCGGCAACCGTACATAGGATTATATTTGGCATCACGAGCGCAACTTTTATTACTAGTGACCAGTGTGGACACTTAACCGTTACGCCGGAAACCCCAGACAACCACGCTGGTATGTCTCATGTTATGAATAGCACCGTTAGAACGCCAGACATTTCAGTGTTCGGTAGGCGACATGCATCCGATTTTTGACCCCTTGAAACATGGAGGGGAGGCTATATCACATTAAACACCCCCACTATTAAGTAGATGATGCACTGCTGTATTACATGCAGCGAATAACAATGACCCTTTCTGGTATATTCCATTTCTAAGTGTACAAAATCTCGTGTACAGATATGTATCACTGGTTTTAATTTCTGTTAAAAAAAAAAAAAAGCGTTACATCTAAAATTCAAATACGGCATGTTGTAAAGTTAACACGGCACTATGAGCAGTACAGGGACATACTGTGTAATTTAGAGTAGACTGCTATGTAAAAGAATGAAATGGGAAGAGTAACATATGAAGAACAGAAACATATCATCAAATAAATAGACGTATGCCCGAAGTCAAACAGTAATATTAATTTTTTATTTTAATTTCTTCTGAAAGCTTGTGTTGCTGATTGTTCTGACGCTGTAATTTTATATCTTCTGAATATTTTGCTACAAGTTTCTCTATGAAACAGATTCAGGAATCGAGGCTCAGCATAATTGGCAGAGTTAGACATCCATATCAGCACAACTTTTCTGTGAAATGTGAATGGGTAATGTTATTTGGCCGACATGTACCAATTATTTTTTTTCAACTTCAGTTACAGTGCACTTATTGCTAAGTTTTATTTTGAGATTATTGGTTCTTCTTAAAGAAATGAGAACACTTAGTAATACTGAAATGGAGTGTCCATGACAAATTGTACGATATGGAGTGATTGTAGACTCTCAGCTGACTATTATAAACACTTAGTAAAGTACAGCGATTTAAATGAAGTTCTGACATTTCTTAATTCCAGAAACTTGTTTCTTGTGTACCTATGAAACCGATTTGAATCAGTGTGTAATGTAGTAAGTAGACTTTGGGTGAACCCACTTTTTGTGCGTTAATATTGCTACCAAATTACAGAAATATTTTAATAGAGTATGTTCAATCTATGAAACCTGTGGAATGTCTTTTTTTTTTTTTTTTTTTTTTTTTTTTTTTTTTTTTTTTTTTTTTTTTTTTTTTTAAAAACAGCTACCGTGAAAGTTGCACATCAAAGAATGGCATAATTGTGTGTCACATACAGTCCTGTTCTGTGTTCATTATTAATAAGGTTAGGATAATGGATGTATAGGAAAGAGGCACAACAAACATACTGGAATAGAGCTGAAATTAAAAAAATGATGGTTTACAGTTTTATAGTTACTGACAGTGAAAAAAATTCATTAAGTGCTTTTGGATCTTTGTTGGAATAAATGATAATTACAATGTAGTAATTCTTGCGAACAGTGGACATCTATAGGGTTTCATTTAAATAGTGTCTTTTACTGAATATAGAGAAGTATTATATTATATTATACTACATAGGTAAATTAGTAAAAATGTATCTTTATTGAAGCTCAGTACTACATTAACAAGCCCACTTACACTAGTATAATTCAGGCAAATTTCTCATGCATTCTGGGACATTGGTTTGAAGTTATCATTTATTCTTTTCTGAGACAGTGGCATTTATACTTGTCTTCTCAATATGTTTCAACTGCTAACATTAAACTCATTCCCTCTTCATCACATCTCACCAAAATTTTCCTACCTCTTCAGCTACCTGTTTACTTGAAAGTGGATCAAAGTGCAGTTCAGCTACATCCTCTGCATTCTTCTCCCCATTCTTGACATTGATGAATCACTTGTAAGAGTTCGTTTATGCTAGTTAGTGTACTTCCTGTGAACAGTCCCGCATCGATAATATCGCATCCCTCAGATCCATCAAATTCCTCTATTAAAGTCTGAAGTTGATGCTCATGTTTCCTTGACACCATCATCAATTGATAAAGCACAATCATAAAAATGAATGCTGCCTTCTTTAAACCATTGCGGATTGTAGTGGATGTTACTTGTTTCGAGGCAGAAGAAATCCATCGAAGTGCATCCAATACACTGACAGATTTTGAGTGTTTGTATCCAGATCGACATTGTCCATTCAAGGCAAAATGTGTCTTGACACCTTTTGCCTGTTGAACACTATTGAAAATACGAATATCCCCTTATCCAGTGGTTGGCAATGTGAAGCTGAATTTGGCTTCAAAACGATTACTTTCACCTTTTATAATGCTGGCTTACTATGAGAATCGGTGTTATCCATAAACAGAATCACTTTCCTCCTTAGTCTTACCATTCTTCCATGTTAAATGCCAGTAGCTATTCATTGTTACTGCTCTCATCATCGAAGATTGTTTACTAGCATACCACACCCTGTCCATTTTATTCAAATCAATACCCTTGAAACATTTACGCTTCACAGCCTTTCTAATAAGTAAAGGCTTTTCGAGTTTGTTACATTAACACAGAGTAGAAGTGAGTCGTTCTTTTGAAATTTTGTCTCCTGGATAGTTTTCATCTTTGAATGGCACTGCTTTACTTGGAAGAGTTCTGAAGAAAAGACCAGTCTTGTGACAGTTTAGATCTTTCTTTCTTAAAAACCTCACAAATTCCTGCTACCCATTTTTAGCAACTCTGACATGTTTTTGTCCACTGAATTGGATTCACCACAAACACACTTACAAAAGGTATGCTATGTTAGTCCTAAGTCTGTCATGACAAGGTACAGATGCTTTAAAGTCATTAAGTCCTAACTCCATCGTAATTGAGAGTACTTTTCTGTGGATCAGTGGCCCATTAACTAGCAAGTTAATGCTGTGAGTATGACACAACCATTCAAAACTCAAATTGCGAACTTTTAAGCCCAGTGTGTTGGTAAGATTATCATTTCCAGTACAAAATTTCACAATGTCCTAATTGTTTTTTAAAATGTTACTGATGTGTGTGTTTTCCAACAGCAAACATCAGGGCCATATCTCTTAACACTGAGCTTTTCATTTTTGTAGGCTCTGATGATATCATCCTTTTCATGCAGGAACAGTAGGCATTTTTAATTTCCAAAAATCTTTAGATGCATCATAATGATTATCACCTATTAGTTTGCAACCATCATTTTCTTTCACACTGCCCATTATATGCAAGCTCTAATTGCTGTTGGGGTATATATTGCAATGTCTGTGTCCACTATTAAGAATGTCCACTGTTCAGAAGAGTTTTACCATAAATGCTAATGTTATTTTGCAGGGGAATTTTATAATGTCCACTATTGGGAAATGTCTGTTATCTTGTAGTAATAAATAACAGTTTAGCAACTTTCTGTGGGTACTGTAATGTTAAGGCTATTCAGCTTCATCCAATGCATGCAAACACAAAAGTGAGCCGTAAAACTTTTACAGGCTGAAGATGAACTGCCAGTGAAGCCACGCTGTTGCAGCCCACAACCTGTTCATGCTGCTCCTCAGTTGTGTGAAATTTGTCAGGGAAAGGTAAGAATCAATCAAGTTGTTATGTAAGTATATTTCAAAATGTTGTTTAATCTTGTATTTCTGTAATGGAAGTACTGAAATAAATGCTATTTATTTCTTGCTGGTACCCAGGGTTAGGGAGTATTGTGATCCTCCACAATTAACTCTGCAGACAGCCTTGTAAGGTTTCTCCAACGTCCTACAAGTGCCTTTGCGTGTAATTGCTAGTTTCACTCTGGTTTCCTCTCAACAAGTTTTGAGCTTGATAAGATCTTTCAGAAAAAAAACAGCTGAAATTATCTCTCATGTTGACCATTCAGTAATGCACATAGCTTAGGTGTTCATTTATAAATACTAATTTAATGCATGTCTAATTTAATAATTGAAGTTCGTGTTGGCAGTATTCTCCAGCCTAGCTACAAAAATGTTGATTGTTTCAGGATGCATATATTGAAAAGAGTCAGTCGCTCTATCTGGATGGCGCAATTCTACGAGACATTCCAGCTCGCTACGTTATACCTGCTCTCAAACCACATGAGATTCCAGCTGTGGGCGTATGGGTAGATCCTCGTATAGTGCCAGGATTCCGATACAGAGTCCATCCTCTTTCATCCCAGGTACAAATACAAAAAAAAGACATTGTAATTTTAACAAATGTTTCAAATGTGCCAAACAAATGCTCTAAATATTCCAGAGACTTCTGGAATAATATTAAATTCAGTGAATCTCACTCACTTCTGCCAAAGTCTTGTACATTTCTTTGTATCTAGAACTGAACCTTTTTTGAAAATGTTGTAAATATCTTTGCAGAGCACTAGAAGGCAAAAGTATCTGTTCGGGGGTAGAGCACTTGTGTTGGAAAGCATTGGCCGAGGCTATTCACGAAGATTAACTTTCCAAGCTGATGAAAATAATCTCAATGAAAACTCTAATTACTTCTGGGCTGATTCAAACCCTGAGGGATTTGCTTTTGAAATAGAAGCAGTGTCTGCTGGAGACAAATTCACCTTGCATGATGCCAACCATCTTCCAATTGCTTCACTTGAAGTTCTACAGTGTCAGGTAATTCTTAGTCAAGGATTTAACCAATTTCATTCTGTGTTTGAAGCAAAGTATTTTTCAGAAGTTTGTTAAAAATTTTCTTAGCTTAAAAGCATTTCGCTTACAGTAATTGGTGAAATTTAAATTGCCCTGGTAAATCAAGTGCAATCACTTATGGACTCACTGTTAGTGGAAGGGCAACTTTGCAGAAATTCCTTAACCAGTTTATATTAATTTCACTGGATTTCATTTAATCTTATACAACATAGATTCGCCAACAATAATATAAAGATATAATTCATTAAGGTATGACTTCTGGTTTAGCAAAAATGTCTTTGAAGAAAGTTCAATACAGTTCATTAACATATGTGTATAGATTTGGAAAGCATCTCGAAATATGTGCTAAAAATGTATCTCGAATTGTGTTTCAGAAACCACAAGAAGAAGTAAGACATACTGTTCTTGATGATGGTGTAGTAGAGAAGACCATCCGTGTACGTGCTTTGTGCAAGGCAGAATGGTTTGATGATGGTCAAGCTCCACCGGTAGTGCCTGTGGATGGTCTGGCAGTAGTAACAAGATCACGAGGTGCAGCAGCTGCCAATGTGGTTCGCCTTACTGATGTGCGTGTTGGCAGTCACCACAAACGTGGTTTCACATTGGAGCCAGGAGTGGATGAAAGACTGAGGTGCATCACTGTACGCTGTGATGACATTCCTACTGCCTACACTGTCACAGGACTTGAGGCTTATGAACTCCCTGTAGTAGGTGAGCATGTCATTAATTCAGTAGTAGTTTTGGTGGTAAGGCAAATGTAGCTGTGTATAATAGTTTGTAAAGTGGTTTGAGAAAAATAAGGCATGATTCTTCATTATTCATCCATTGTCATGAAGTGTGTCTGTGGGAAATAACTGTGCATGCCTTAATTTCAAAAACTGGAGGTACTGTAAGACTTCTTTTTCAATCAGATTTGAGATCAAATGCTGAGACTAAATACAAGTAAATCCTGATAATGTGCAAATCTGCCCTAAGGCACTCAGATCAATAAAAATAAATTTTTGTGTTGCATTTGCTCTTCTAAAGCACAAATAAGAACTCATGTTATAGACTTTTGAAATTGACCATAGCAACCAGTGTTTTTTTTGTATGCACCACAATTCAAACAAAGTATCCTGCATTGGCTGTATTACTGCATAGCACCCAATGATATCCTAGACCATAGTAGCAGGCATTAGCCAAGTACTGATACTGGATACTGAATTTTGCTACATGTTTAATTCTGTAGTGTGCAACACATGCGTGGTCCTCACTACAGCAGAAATGAGGTTTTTAAGTGAACACTAATCAATTAGGTCTGAGTACATCATTGTTGGCACAAATGAATGTAATGTAGCAGAAGCCATCATTTGTTTGATGTTGGGGCATATTGGATGTAAAGTCCACATCACAGTAGCCTGGTAAACTTTGGTGGCTAGAAAAGATCTTGAATATGATTTTCCATCATTTGTCATTGAAGAAGCTGACCTAAGACATGAAAAACTATGTATAAGTCAGCAATTATAACAACAAAAATTTCTATCGGCATCACACTGTTAACTATCGTAAAACATTCACCTTCATCAACATATTTAAAAAACTAGTTAGCTATAAGAAATAGATTGGTTCTTATTCTTCTTCCTCATAGATTTTTTGATATTGCTTTGATTAATGTTTTCAGTGTACAGGTTTTACTTAAAATGAAATTCAGGTGGAACTGTGAAATTAAACTTCAAATAAGATATATGCAGATAATTAGTTGTCAATCAAATTCTACTGTTTGTCTTGTGCCACTTGGTATTGAGGCTATAGTTACCAAAGGATGCTTTGACTATACTTCAGCAGTAATTTAGATGAGAGAGAGAGAGAGAGAGAGAGAGAGAGAGAGAGAGAGAGAGAGAGAGAGAGACCTTGTTTCTGTACTATGTTAAAGCTACAGAAGAAATTTCATTTAATTTTTGTTCGTAGGTACATACGTTGACCCACGTATTGCACCTGGATTCTGTTACCGTGTACGCCCAGCAGGCAGCAAGAGGCACTTGTTCGGTGGACGTGCCCTGCGCTTGCTTAATATAGGCATGGGATATGGTAAGAGAATAACATTTGCACCTGATCCTGACAACCTCAATGAACCAGCAAACTATTTCTGGAGTGATTCTCATCCAGATGGTGTGGGTTTTGAGCCAAGAGCTGTGCATACGGGTATGAGGTTTGCTGTTGTGGCAGATGGACAGCGTGTGGGGGAGGCTTCTGTGTTCAGAGCTGATGCAGCTCAGCAGGAGGAGAAGCAAGAGCTGGTAAGTTGGACTAGTGGCTTTTTGACTCAGTTTATAATTGATTAAAGAAACTGCTTTTTATATTTTCATTTGACATGTCTTGGGAGACTTACATCTGCACATCTGATTTCCTTGTTATGATTTCTGTATTCTGAATACTTTTTCCAATGAGTAACTATTTGTTTCATAGCCGTAACAGCAAAAATGAAATATGGTGACATACAGAACTGTATTACATCACATTAATTTCCTTCATGACTTCAGCCTTTGCTATTATTCATTGTTAAAATTGGCTATTATGTGACATCTGCTATTAGTTTCTTTTATGCAAACATTAATGCTCTCTGAGAAAGTAGGTAGCTCTTGGCTTAAAACAGGAGAACGTATTTTGACAAAGATTAATTAACCAGTCACAGTAATGTAGGAAAGATATTGTGTTTCTATTACCAGATTTTTTGCGAGATAACGCTCCTCTATTTCCTGCAGCAGATGGTTTACACAACTCCTTAACAGCATATTCAGGGCTTGGTGAAGACTGTGGGAAGGAAGGACTGATTTTCCTGAGCAGTACTTTTTCTCTTCTACTATTACATATTAACGTTAAGTCCACGAAACTGTCTGAACAGTAAAATCTATGTCCATTTCAGAAAACACAACAAATTACACAAACAACTGCTTATTTAGAAAGCAAACACTGTGATAGTCTGTTATTATTCCAGTGTTAAGTTGCTCTGTATTTCCATAAATTCTCAACAGTTAATCACCAGGATCTAAAATTTGTTACCTATATGAACTCGTTCCAAGCCCATAATCTTAGCATTTAAAAAGATTGCTGTTGGCTTTAAAAAAAATTGTTCATTAACTTCTATAATTTAAATACTGAACTTTAAATTGTTAAAACAAGCATCCTGCTGTAAACATTCATTCACAGGCGTCGTTACCTTTGTCTTAGTTGTAGAATTATTGTTGACTTATTCACACTTGTCCCGTGACTTGGGCACTACGTGAAAGTGGTGCAATGACAGTCCTGGAATACTTCACATACAGAAGGCCTGCGTGCCAGCAGTCAAGCAGGAGAGCTTCTGTAAAGTTTGGAAGGTAGGAGACGAGATACTGGCAGAAGTAAAGCTGTGAGTACCGAGTGTGAGTCGTGCTTCGGTAGCTCAGATGGTAGAGCACTTTCCCGCGAAAGGCTAAGGTCCCGAGTTCGAGTCTTGGTTGGGCACACAGTATTAATCTGCCAGGAAGTTTCATATCAGTGCACACTCCGCTGCAGGGTGAAAATCTCATTCTGGAAGCAGTATCAGATTCCATTTTAATTAGTCATTTCTATGAAATCATCTGAGGAGTCTTTGTTTAGGTTGCAACAATTCACATAGGTACTTTAAATTTAAACTTCGACATTCTTCAGACAGGTGTTGGTTTCACTGTGGTATGTGGATTTGCATTTATATCAATCACTAACTAATATTATTTTCAAACTTGCAATGATGACACAAATTGGACTGTCGAGCAGACTTCGCTTTTGTTTCCTTGGGCTTTAGAGCACAAATGTAAACATGTTGGAAAATATATTTAACTCAGGTTCTAACTTTTTTTTTCTTTTTTGTTTTTTCAGGTGAAGCTCGGTAATAAGACTGCACTTACAAAATATATTCATGTGGATGTGACATGTCATGTGTCTTTGTCCTTGACTGATGCACCAGAGCCCCACGTTATGAGAGTATCAGGGACTGCTATTATTCGACGTGATCCTGGTCAGACTGAAGCTAAGCTAATTAAAGTGGAAAATGTTGGGCTATCGTCACAACTCAACATTCTCTTTGTGATTCAAGAAACTCACCTAGAGTTTCATCCATTGTAAAGATTACATCCACAGTTATCTATTATGGATTGTTTTACAATGCAGGAAATTTTGAATCAGTATTCTTAAATCACTATAAAATAAGTCTGCATAAATTTTTAATTGCAACATCTCGGAATTATTTATCTTTTTATATTTAATGCATGTTAAAACTAGAGGACATATAAATTTCTCTGTTGCTAATGATCTGAAATGTAATTGCTTAAAATATTTATTTATCCAAATGATGACCTGAAAGATGATGTGTGAGTTGTTTCTCAATGTTGTTGCTGCAGGCATATCTTTTTAAGTCTAATCATTCCATTTGAAATACAGCAAAAATATCAGCTATATTATCAACGAAAACTACTGTATTTTTCAGTGTTAGTAACAAGAGGAAGTATTAGCATGAGAACTGCTTAAGAATTTTACTGAAGTTGATTCCAATTTTTGGTTGGAACTTTATAAATGTCTTGTTTTGAAACTTAAATATTTGTACTGAAAACAGTGCGTGCTCAATATTTTATTTATTGTTCAGTGGCCTACACATTTATTGGACTTTTTGAGCTGTTTTGTTGCATTGGCTTTTAATTTAATGACAGTATGTTGCCCAAATCAATGTTTTTATGTTTCGATCTGTATAACTGTTTTGTACAAATAAAGTTGGATAAAAGCAAAGTTGATTTCTAAGTTTCTTTGGTATTATACTTCCTGCTTCCTGCTTTCTGTCATTGCTTGACATCATATAAAATCCCTTGTGAAAGGTATGAACAATAATCAGTGCGCCTAAATCATGTCAGATGTTTGTACTGTGTAGGAGCACAAAATCAGGGCTTGGAAAATCCACTGTATCTGGTAGACTGGTGCAGTCACAATTAATGGATCAATCTACATAGATACCATTGTATGCTCTTATAAATTGCTGGCTGAAAGTATGGAAGGACTTAAAGGAACAGAACTCTTGGTAGATGCATCACTAGAGGCTTGATTACAAGCAACAGAGCTCTCATTAAAACTCTCCCATTAACCTGCCCCCTCCCACCCCCTACACCCCCACCCCGGTAAAATTTGTGATGTTCAATCACCAATCAGTCATTGCTGGATAAAGCATCGGTTTCCCCATGCATTACTGCCTTCAGTTACATCCACGGTACTGCTGCATGTTTTATGGTTTCATCCAACCACATTTCAGTAGGTCGTCACCTTTAACTATTCTTAGCTCTTGGAATTTACAATTCCTTGGAATTAATTCTGTCTTCTGTTCCAAAATATTCCCTAATACATTTTTTGTTCTTTTTTCTATCCTCATACATCTCTCCATTGATCTTGAACAGCTTACAGTTTTGAATGGTTTGCACTGTGAACTTTGGATTTCAAACACATCTGAAGCTTATTTGCTGTACATCCAGTCTTCTTGAACTGTCCTAACACTAAACCTTGGGCAGTTCTGTGACTGTTTTCTTAGTTGGTAGAATCTTCATCTGTGTGCATTTTATACTTTAGTCTGACAATTGACTTTTTTATGGGGTCCACTTGGCTGGCACACAAAGAGAATCCATTTACTGCCAGTAGTGGCTGGAGGGATTGGTGACATGCTGATCATATGTCTCATCATAGGTCACTCCTTGTACTGTTTTGTGAGCAGCAGTCAGAACAAGCCTAAGGTCTAATTCATGAGTGATATTTATGGACTTCATTGATTTTTAGGTCTGCTTTCAAACTTAATAGTCTCTCTTATTAGTGAAGTTTTCTCCATTAGGTACAACAATGTCTTAACAAAAATTAGTGTTTCAAATAGAGGCTGTTTTCTTAATTTAAGAATTGAGAAAATTACATTACAGCTGCCAATAATAGTTTTGGTGATTTGTAATATGTCTTCTGATTCCTGCTTCAGTTTTATATCTCCTATTGTCTTGAATGCTAATGAAAGCTGTAGGATGAAAGTAATGTATCATGTGCATAATGAAGGGGAGGGTGATAGACCTAGGCTGCTGTTTTAAATGTCATGTCATATCTGCATTCCAGCACACAAGTAAAACTGTTCTGAGCCCAAACATTGGTGTGAAAGCTGTAGTGCTTCATTAGTGTCATATTAGAAGTTATTGTGATATTGTAAGTGATATACCCAGCCAATTATAGGGAAACCTGCAGTTGAATGCAGATTCCAAACCAAAGTGCAACTTAGTATTTTCTACATATAAACAAATCTTCAAAAGAGGAGAAAGAAGTATCAACACCAGACTGCTGTGTGGATGCTGGCAGCCACAGCAGAATCTAACGCTGTATACCTGGCCAGGTGATAAAACATCCATCACCAAGTATGCAGCAGTTAATGCGTTGAAGACAAAAATTCACTGCAAAGGTGTAATTGAATGAAAGTGAAGCTGCTGAAGATTCTGACATATGTAGAAGAGTCTGTAGCTATATTAAGTAAATTAAGCAATAAACACTTTGTTAGGACACTTCATGTGAAAAAGAAACAACACCATTTTACTGCACGGTGCGATGTTCAGCAAAAGCTTCATTCACGTGAAATGGAGAGCTAAAGACAGATATATTAAATAAAAGAGAACTTGCAAAATATCATTGCTTAAATAATTTCAGCTTTAATTGCTTTGACCAAGCTTAACAGAAACTATAGCTTGTAACTAGTAATAACTGGTAACCAATACTTTAAAACCGATAATTTGACTGAGTGACTGAGATATAATTGCTAATACTAATTTCTGCATATCACTGTATTAACGCAGACATACGTATTGTCGGTGGAGACCAATGAGGAAGATGTCAAGAGAGAAAAATCAGTACGTATTTGGTTAATAATGTGATTCATAGATGCCTAGCAAGAAACCATTCCTAATGTACTATTCAGACTGAAGGTGTGCTGTTGCAGTCTGGATTTGGTAGCGAGAGACAGTGGCCATATGAGTATGAGTCGCATTTGCTTGTTTGTGTGTTTTTTGTCTAATTTGGAAGGATGTCTTTTCTCTGAAAGCTTACTTGTTTAGCAATCTTTTCCTTTGCATGTCTGCAACTCATCATCTCCACTGTATGGTGAGTAGCAATCTGTCCTCTTCATGACATTGTCACTATTGATGCTTTGGACTTTAACATGGTAATGGCATATGAGTTAGCAACAAGTCCAATAATCAAAAATGTTTTATCTATTTTTGTAACAATATTATGAAAAGCAAAGCTGCTACTCACCATACAGTTGAGATGCTGAATCACAGATAAGCACAACAAAAGGACTCACAATATACACTTTTGGCCAACGTGGCCTTTGCTGGCTAAAAGCTTATATCGTGTCAGTCTTTTTGTTGTGCCTATCTGTGACTCAGCATCTCCACCATATGCTTAGTAGCAACTTTTCTTTCCATAATATTGTTACATTCCGTCCTGAATTTCCATCGTTTATCAATTTTTGTCATATTTTCACTTTCTTAACTATTTAAATTGAACATCTATGATTCATTAGTTAATATCTAGTGTTGTATTCAGTGCTTAGATTTTCTGCACTTACAACTTTCGTAGACTAACAGTACCACTTGAGCCTGTCTTCTTTACTGTGGCTGCACTTTGAAATTCTTGTAGCTTCGTGCCACCTGCTTGAATTCCCTCCTGTCATTGATAGCAGTTTGTAAGAGTTCTTTCTTTAGTCCTTGAAATCTACTGTATATATCTTTAGAATATTATGAACATCATTTTCTTAGTCTTCCTGTATTTGGCCCTTCTGAACATGTGTGTGCAAAACAGCTGCCTTATCATTCTAACAAATTAAAGTGCCCAGTTATATCTTTCTGTTCTATTTTTCATCAGATCATAATCACATTTGCCCATCAGCCCATCCTTGTTTCCGCTAAGTCCTTATTATAGAAGTTTTCCATGCAATAGACCTAGTCTAATTTTTAAATTCTATATAACTTCTAGCTGGATTATCTCATCAAGTAAATAAATTTCTTGACCCATTTGTTCTTCTCATATTCTTTCCATTGACGTCTGCTATTAAAATTGTACCATATTTTCTTGCCCAAAGGAAATTTATAGTCCTAGTCTCTGAACTACTCCCTTTTGATGGCTGAACATCCTGACTACTGAATTATTGCAGTTGTGGCTCATGAGACCATTTGTCACTACCAAAATCAATATATACTCCATTTAGTTTGTGATCTAATCTAAATTCATTTCCTCCATATTGGTTCAGCATTTTTCTCCATGCTGAAATTTTTTTTACCTCTACAGGAACTCTTGGATGAAGTCGTAACCCATACTCATGGGTTTCTTATGCAGAATGCTGAACTTGCCTGTTGGAGTGCCTTGTTATCAATTAGAAATGTGGTGTGTGATATCACCTTACACAGAAATTAGCATTGATGATCTACTCATTCTTAAAACTCCTAAAGCATGCCAATTTTAGCCCGGATTAAAACATATTTTGAAATTATTGAGTATAAAAAAGTTGTATAATATTAAAATTTAAATTTATCAACAGTGTGTGCATGATTAGTATGTACATGTCCTAAACGACCTTGGTAAATATTTCAAATTGAATAGTTGTTTCAAGCTAAACTCTGGTTGATCTGCATTGCAAATGTAAGTAAATAGCCCATTATACACTATTTTGTTTAGTTTGTTTTTCAGACATTGAAAACACATTTAAGAACACAACACCATTAATTCTTACTGTGCAAGAGATTTTAGTATATGTAATTAGTTAATCTTGGGTAAGTTCATTCAGTGGTGTCATTTTTTGTCAACTGAGGCTCAAAATATTGAAACTGCTGCTATTGGGAGGGACACATCACCTCCCCCCCCCTCCTCTCCTCCCATCCCCTTTCCCCTGGCAATGACGCCCATAGGTGAATGAACCAGATTTAGTTGCAATTACTGAGTGGTATTCTGATTGACCAGCTATGAACTTTATTTGATTTCATGCTGACAACCCAAAATAACCATTTCCTGGCAGAAAATCTGATTAGCAATAGGTAACAGTATAGAAGCCACTATATATCAAATACACATCAAGGGTATAGAGACTGTGTTAAAAATAATAATGCAGTAAAGAAATATAGAGAGGAAGGTTTTGATTAAAAATTTTATGATCATTAGGATTAGAGGCAGAGAACTGGCCCAGTTGAAGGAATATAAGTGAAAGAATCAGCTCTGGTCTTACCAAAGGAAATACTGTGTAGATTTGCTTTGAATGACTTAGAGAAACTGTTCAAAACACAAATCAGGAGATCTGGATGGTATAATTTAAATTCTGCTGCACTTGAATATCACCTCAGTGTCTAATCCAGTATCATTCCTAAATTTTAAAATATTGTCTAGATTGCTACTCACCACGTAGGGAAGACATAGGCCCTAGTGTCTGGAGATGACAGTGGCCATGAGCTTGTGTGTTATGCATGTGAGATTGAGTGTGTGTGTTTTGTCTACATCTGATGAAACACTTACTTCAATAGCTGATAATATCAAGCAGTCTTCCTTCAATGTTCCTGTCTGCCACTGAACACCTCCTCAATGAGTGAGTAGCAATCTATCCTACTTTATGTTGTTCCTATTGTTTAAAATACTGTTTTTCTCATGTAATATTAAAAATTGGGTTTGGTGTTCTCCATACTACCCTTTATATATAGACATCAAAATATCTCCACATATAATGTGTAAAGTATCAGTATGTAGGAAGTTATCTAACTGCAAAATATTGTTTGTTGTCGTAGTACCCACATTTTTTTGTCAATATCTGTCAACTGGAAACTTTTTTCTCCATTTTTGCAGATGAACCCCATTACTGGCAACTTTTATTCCTCACAATACTAATTTTTGTGCTACAGTATGCACTGAAATACAGCAACGTTAATGTCATTGGGGATCATCACTCACACACACTTTTTTGTGTTTCTACAGCTGTCTATTGTTTCTGTCATGTTGTCTGAGCATCGTTATTGTTTTATGATTTCTCCTATTTTAGTTCTTTTCTGACTATCCGAGTAAATTTCTCTCTGTGTCAACCTCTTCATCTCAGAGTAGCACTTGCACCCAATGTCCTCAGTTATTTGTTTGGATATATTCCAGTGTCTGTCTTCCCCACTGTTTTTACCTTCTATAGCTCTCTGAAGAATCAGGAAGCAATAAACAAAATGTATATGCCTCCAGGTTGTACTCTGTATGTTTACATTGTAATGAATATGTGATCTGTGTGCAACCCTCTCTTCACCTCATGCTTTCCATCATTAAGTAGATATTCTGATACTATTTTAATTATGGTACTCCTAATAGTATTTTAGCATGTATTTTGTAGGATGCATTGAGGTGCTATGCCAGTGTAGTTATAGCAGTCACCCCTATTCAGTATAGGATGAATTAACAGTTTTTCAATAGTTTAGGGATATTTTAAGACCTCCACCACATGTTTAAATTAACAACAAACCCTTTTACTTATTGTGAAAGGAACTGAATGTCTTAGTATGAGGGCTCTTCTTGTTCTTGCTTGTTTTCTACACAAGTGTGAGCTAAGTTATAACACCACAATTATTTTACTTTCTATTTTGCAATTTTTATCTATAACTTTACCATTGTCTGACCATATACACTTTCTAGTAACATTAACGTGACCACCTGTCAAAAACCCGAATAACCATCTTTTGCAGCACACACCACTGTGAGCCATGCAAGAAGAGAGTTAGTGAGGTTCCAGGAGGTGCCAATAGGGATGTGGTTTCTCATTGAGAATTAATGGTACAAACAGCCCAATCAATACTGTGGTGGTCCCACAGATTCTCGATTTGATTTAAATCATGGTCTGGGGAGCACAGTAAACTCATTCTGGTGCTCTTTGAACCTCACATGTATGCTGTGAGTGCGTGACATGTTGCTTTGTCCTGCTGGTAGATGCCATCGTGCCAAGAAAAAACAAACTGCATACAGGCTAATGTGACAATGAAAACAATCAATTTTTGATCAAATAATGTAATTGGCTAGATAAAAAATCTACTCACTGAACAGCAGCAGAACACACACAGAAGGAGGTTACAATTAGTAAGCTTTTGGAGCCAGTGGCTCCTTCTTCACAAAGAAGGGTTGAAGGGGAAGGAAGAGGGATGAAGGAAAAGGACTGGAGAGGTCTAGGAGAAGGGGTAGATTTTGAGAGTCACCCAGAACTACAGGTCAGGAGAGGCTTACCTAACAGGATGAGAAGTAAAAACAAACTGCATGTAGGGGTAGACATGGTCCTCAAGGACAGATCCATACATGTGTTGATCCATTGCAACTTTCATAATCTTGAGATCACCCAGGAACAGCTTTGAAAGCATTTCACTGTCTCTTTTGTCCAAGAAAGCATTAGAATTTCTTGGCAATGACTAGTGTCTGATGGAGCATCAAACATGATTCATCTGAAAAGGCCACCTGTCACCACTCGGTGGATGTCAAGTTGCAGATTCCACTGCTAGTGCTGCCACCTTCATTTGGGACTGGTTATTGCACACTGACGTCAAACATAAGCAGTGGTCACATTAATGTGACTGGACTGTGTATAATCCCTAATAGTGATATCGTGCACTATTTTTTTGAAAAGTGGTACAATGTATGTTTGTAATATTAGAAGAAATAAATAATAAGTAAAATAATGAGGAATGATTGTTTACTAACTCCTGCATTGTTTTGTGCCAGTAGGATTCACTTCACCTGTTTGTTCGGTGTCATGAGGAGGCCAACACGAAAGGTAAGGGGTCTATTAGTCATTGGCAGCTCAGACGCTCAGTGACCCTTAAGTAAATGGCAGCAAGGGTCAGGAAAAGACACCAGGCACACTCAGTGTGTATGCCTGGGGGCCTAATTCAACATGCTGAAGAGGCTATTCCAACAGCCATTGAGGGAATAGGGTGCAACCAATTGCAGATTGTAATGCTATGGAAACAAATAATGCCTGTTGTCTGAGCTTCCAGTGTCATACATGGGTCATTCCAGTGGCTGGCAGAGAAGGTCGAGAAGAGCAGCCTTGTGCTTGGACTTTCAACAAAGTTCACAATTTGCAGCATTGTCCCCAGACCTTATTGTGGCTCTTTGATTCAGAGTTGAGTGGAAGGACTGAACAAGAGGCTTCAAAGGTTCTGTGACCAGCTAGGCTGTGACTTACTAGATTTGTGCTGTACGGTTGAGAACCTTAGGTCCTCCTAAATGGACTAGGTGTGCAGTCACACATCAGAGGCTGCTAATCAGGTAGCTGACTGTGTGTGGGGTGCACATATTTTTTTTAATTAGGCATCTTTCCATACAGTTCAAATAACAGTAGCTACAGGAATCCCTGAAGTATCAGTGTAAGATCAAAACAAATGCCTCCCACAGCTGAGAGTATTGAAATCGTAATGGTTAATTGCTGAAGCATTTACAACAAAGTGCCAGAGTTTTAACCCTCATGGAAAGTAGTGAAACACACACAATACTAGGTACAGAAAGCTGGTTGAAACCTGAGATCGATAGCAGTGAGATTTTTGGGGAGAATTTGAGTGTATATCAGATGGATAGGCAAATGGGGAATGGAGGTGGTGTATTTGTCGTAGCAGACAAAAAACTCAGATCTGCTGAGATAGAAATTGAAGGTGCACGTGAAGTTGTTTGGGCAAGACTTAATGTCAGAGGTGGGCATAAAATGATAATTGGATCCTTCTTTTGCCTGTCAAACTCATCTCCTGATGTAACTGAAAGCTTTAGAGAAAACCTCAGATGACTTGCACGTAGGTTTCACAGTCATACTGTAATCATCGGTGGAGACTTAAATCATCCAACAAACAACTGGGAAAAATTACAATTTTGTTAGAGTGTGTATGTGTTTTCAGTAAACTAGATAAAAAAATCATTAGTGTCATATATCAATGAGGAACTTGAAACTTTCAGCACAGAGCAGGAGCATGCGGAGAAACTATGACTCATGTTTAAAAGAATAGTTGACCATGCATTGGATAGATATGTACCCAGTAGAACAGTTCATAATGGTAGGGAACCTCCATGGTATAAATTCACTGAAAAGGAACTTCTAAAGAAATGGAAATTACTGCCTAATAGGTGTAACAAAAGCATAGGGCTTTACATAGAAAGATGGTGAGTGAAACACATTTGGCTGTCAAGAGAGCAGTATGTGATACGTTTAATGAGCAACCTAGCAGAATACTGTCAAATGGTACTTCATAAAACCCAAAGAAATTCTGGTCATATGTAAAGGCCATAAGTGGTAGCTAAGTTAGTGCCCAGTCTCTAGCGAATGAGACAAAAACTGAAATTGAAGGTAGCAAAGCAAAAGCTGAAATGTGTAACTTCACTTTCAAATGTCCCTTTACAAAGGAAAAACCCAGGAGAAATGACGAGTTTAATCCCTGTACCACTTAAAAGATGAATGAAATAAGTGTAGTGTCAGTGGTGTAGAGAAACAGTTAAAATTATTAATATTGAACAAAGCTCCAGATCCTGATGGAATCCCTATCAGATTGTATACCAGATTTGTGGTTGAGTTAGCCCCTCTTCTAACTATAATCTATTGTAGGCCTCTTGAACAAAAAAACCATTCCCAGTTCTTGGAAAAATGTGCAGGTCACACCTGTCTACAAGAATGGTAGCAAAAGTGATCCACAAAACTACTGCTCAACATCCTTGATATCAGTTTGTTGTAGACTGTTAGAACATATTCTAAGCTCAAACATAATGAGGTATCTTGAAGAGAGTGACCTTCTCAATGCCAATCAGCAAGGACTCTGAAAACATTGATCACATGAAACCCAACTTGTACTTTTCTCACATGACATGCTGAGAGCTTTGGATAAAGGCAGGTAGGTTGACACAGTATTTCTTGATTTCCAAAAAAGCATTTGACGCAGTACCACACCTACGTTTACCATCAAACATATGATCATACAGGGAATCAAGTGAAATTTGTGACTGGATTGAGGACTTTTTAGTAGAGAGGATGCAGCATGTTATCTAGATGTATAGTCATCATAAGATGTAGAAGTAACTTCTGGTGTGCCTCAGGAAAGTGTGTTGGCACTCTTGCTGTTCATGTTGTGTGTCTATGACCTTGCAGACAATATTAATACCATAGTAACCTCAGACTTTTTTTGCAGAAAATGATGCAGTTCTCTAGAATGAAGCACTATTTGAAAGAAACTGCATAAATATTCAGTAAGACTTTGATAAAACTTTGAAGAGGTGCAAGGATTGGCAACTTGCTCCAATTATTCAGAAATGCAAATGCACTACACAAAAAAGTAGTATGCTATGACTATAATGCCAATGAGTCACTGTTGGAACTGGCCAACTCCCACTAATACCTGGGTATAACACTAAATAGGGATGTGAAATAGAACGGTCACATACTCTCAGTTGTGGGCGAAGCAAGTGGTAGACTCTGGTTTATTGGTAGAATACTGGGGAAGTACATCCAGTCAATGAAGGATATTGGTTACAAATCACTCATGAGACTGGTTCTAGATTTTTGGTCAAGCATGTGGGATCCATAGCAAACAGGATGAACAGAGGATACTGAACATATAACAGAGATGGGTAGTATGAGTGGTCACATGTTTTTCTGATCTGCGGGAGAGTTGCATAGAGATACTGAAGAATCGGAACTGTAAGACCTTTGAAGATAGATGTAAACTATCTCGAAAAAGTATGTTAACAAAGTATCAAGAACTGGCTTTAAATGATGATTCTAGGAATTTACTACAACCTCCTATGTATTGCTCACAGAGGGATCATGGTGACAAGGTAGACTAAGTTCTGCATATACAAGGCATTCACTTGTACTCCACAGCTGAATCAAACAGGAAGAAGCCCTAATAAATGGTACATTGTGACATACCCTTTGCCAAGCACCTCATGATGGTTTGCAGAGTATAGCTGTAGATATTTGTATTGCACAGCAGTTCATCAAAAAGTAATTCAAACTAATCAAAGAGCTTATTGTAAATACTATTTTATTAGATGGTAGTCAAGTTATCTTTAAAAAAAATGTGAATCATCCTAAAACTAGTCATCTTCTCAAATAACTACAGGAAAACATAATTTAAAATATCTGTGAAAATACTTCAATGTGAAGCTTTTAAAGCCAAACATTCATTTAGGTCAAAGATGGTAATTAGCAAAGTTATTGACAAGTGAACAGTTTTATCTATTTGGGTTCTGTGTTTCCTATGATGGAGAGAACTATATGGAATATAGACTGCTTATATGTCATTTCAGCAAATCTATGAAACAGTGGAAAAACTAAAAAACAGAAAGCTGTGGGAAAAGTCCATTGAAATTTTATGAAACCATATCTGGAGGAGGAGGAGATTAGTGTTTAACGTCCCGTTGACAAAGAGGTCATTAGAGACGGAGCGCAAGCTCGGGTGAGGGAAGGATGGGGAAGGAAATCGGCCGTGCCCTTTCAAAGGAACCATCCCGGCATTTGCCTGAAGAAACCATATCTGTACCTGTATTAAAATACTATAAAACTGGCCAATCATCAATAAACAATGAAAGACTGCATGAGCTAAAATGACGTTTTTAACTTAAAAAGATCCCTTAAGAGACTGTATTCCTAGTACAGAGGTAAGGCTAAGCATCTGAAGTCTGAAGGACAGAACAGAAAATTACATGTCAATAAGCTGAACATATTTCTTTCCATCTGAGGAAAAAAGCTATATAATAAACAAGACAAGGAAATCAAGCCAGAGGTAATCCAAAATACGATGAGTAGATAGCTTGTCTGTGTAGAACAGGAATAACAAATTGGAGATACACTCTCTGTACACAATGTAATCAAATGAGACCAAATAAAAACCAGCCAGTCAAATACTGCTCGGTATTAACAAGTGATGTGCTGCAGTGTTGCCCATCTATCCAAAATATCAATTTTACATGCCCAACAGTGATATCTTTCTTCCACACAGTTTTGGTTGTTGTATGAGGATGATTTGGTAAGTCTGGTAAATTTACATGAATGACTGGAACATTTTTGTTGCACCTTTGTGTTGAATAAGCTTGATTATTCCAAGGACCATGTAAAGAATTTCAACAATGGAGAGCACACAAGTTCATTGCTGACACTGTTTGAATTGGTCATTGTGTTGACTGCAATTGAAAATGGAGAAAATTGAGATTTGTGCCGTTATTAAACATTTTCATTTCAACGGATGGGTGCCACATGAATCAAAACAGAACTGAAAGAAGTTCTTGCAGACTCTGCACCATCAAGAAGAACATGTACTTTCGGATTAATGAATTTAAACGTGATCAGACAAGCACTGAAGATGAAGCATGCTGCAGCTGTCCAGTTGAGGTCACCACAGAGGAAATCTTAGACAAAACCTGTGATATGGTAAAACAAGACTGCCATGTAAAAATTGTGAGATTGTCGAGACTATAGGCGTCTCAACTGAGTGAGTGCATAACATCCTGCATGGAGATTCACTTTGAGGGAGCTGTGTGTGAGGTTAGTGTCATCATTGCTCCCATTTGACCAAAATACCATCTGACACAATATTCTAATGCAATGTCTGGCGATGTCAATCATAATCCATGAGACTTTTTGCATTGATCTATATCTGTAGACTGAAACTGCATCCACCATTCACCAGGGTCAAAACAGCAGTTAAAACAATAGACAAAGGATGATGCAAGTGTACTGAAGACTGGAAAGACCATTTTGTTAGCTGGATTTTCATCCACGCTTAGAAAAAAGCAGAACCAGACCCTGTTATGTTTCATTGTTGGATTGTTTGAAACTTGCACTGGCTGAAAAAGAACAAGAAAGTGCTCTTTCACCAGGAAACTGCACCATCCCAGGCATCAGCAATAGCAATGGTGGAAGTGCTTTGCAATGGTCTCTCATCCACCGTATCCATCAGATTTAGCCCCAAGTGAATTCTTCCTGTTCCCTAACTTAAAACTTTTGTTTGCAGGGAAAGAAAATTTTTTCAAATAAGGAAATGATATTTGCAGTCAATGAGTATCAGGAAGAGGTTGACAGAAACTATTTTTCCAATGGGATGAAAAATCCAGATGATTGCTGGACCAAAAATATATTCCTCAGAGGAGACAATATTGAGAAGTAAGATGAAATCATTATGAGACAAACATTTTTTCATGTTATTTGCCAGATTTATTGAACCATATTCATACAAGATCAAAACCACAACAATATTATCAAAATGTAAATTTACCCTACAAACAGTAGGCTCTTGATATGGAGGCATCTGAAAAACATAATACATTTACAGTTGTAGCTGGGAATTTCCCATTTCATTAGCCCCTCTGATTTGGTCATCTTAAAATATACTCAGATATTCCATTTTGTCTTCCTATAGCTTACTGTTACTCACTCATACAGTCAGTGCATAATCTGTGTGCCACATTTAACTGTTCTATTCACTAATATTACAGAAACATTTCTCTATAAAACATCTACCTGTAATTCAATTGTGGGCAGAGTACATCTAATATTAACTATACATGATAAGATATTTCTACTAAAGTAATTTCAGCTTATATGCTTTAATATGAGCCTATCACAATATTCTCTCCAGTTTGACTTGTAGTAAAGCATACATTGCTCCCATGTCATGAACTACAACCTATGCAGAATTAAACAGTACTCCTTAAAAGTATTGTAAACGAGTTTGCACATGGAACTTAAAGAAATGGATTACAGTTCTTCATGATTTTATTGATGTTATACTCGTAATTATACATTCAATGTAGGGATTTAAAACAAATGTCTCAGCAAACGGACTCTCTTTAAATTTTGATAAAACACAGTATATACAGTTCCGTACAGTAAATAGCACAACTCCAGTAATAAATATAGAATTTGAACAGAAGTCTGTAGCTAAGGTAGAATTTTCAAAATTTTTAGGTGTGTCCATTGATGAGAGGTTAAACTGGAAGCAACACATTGATGGTCTGCTGAAACGTCTGAGTTCAGCTACGTATGCTATTAGGGTTATTGCAAATTTTGGTGATAAGAATCTCAGTAAATTAGCTTACTATGCCTACTTTCATTCACTGCTTTTGTATGGCATCATATTCTGGGGTAATTCATCGTTGAGTAGAAAAGTATTCATTGCACAAAAACGTGTAATCAGAATAATTGCTGGAGCCCACCCACGGTCATCCTGCAGACATCTATTTAAGGATCTAGGGATCCTCACAGTAACCTCACAGTATATATATTCCCTTATGAAATTTGTTGATAATAATCCAACCCAATTCAAAAGTAATAGCAGTGTGCATACCTATAACACCAGGAGAAAGGATGATCTTCACTATGCAGGGTTAAATCTGACTTTGGCACAGAAAGGGGTAAATTATGCTGCCACAAAAGTCTTTGGGCACCTACCAAACAGCATCAAAAGCCTGACAGATAGCCATATAGCGTTTAAAAGGAAATTAAAAGAATTTCTTAATGGCAACGCCTTCTACTCATTGGCTGAATTTTTAGATATAAACTAAGTAAAAAAAAGAAAAACTTAATCATTAGTGTCATGCAATATTTTGTGTAATGTAATTTCTTGTACAGACATCTTTTATTAACCTGACACGTTCCACATCATTACGAAGTGTCGTATTCATGATCTACGGAACAAGTATTAATCTAATCTAATCTAATCTAATCTAATCTAATCACAAAATATTTAGTTAAAGAATTTGCAGTAATTATACATTGTTGCTATAATTCTGATTATTCATAGTTATGAATCTGGCTGTTAGTTTTCTGACACATGTCACAGAGACCACTGGAGATAGACTTAACACTCAGTCTCTAATATTGTGTGATTGGATCCTTGTACTTCTGGTGATTCTGTAGTAGAGAGGATATTAACTTTTAAGAAATATAGGTTATGTCTTCAAAACTATGGAGAAATAAGAAATGAAAGAAGACCTGCAGGAAATTGGAAAGTTAATATAGGAGCTCTGTCAGTGTGCATATGGAATCTTTTTGCACCACAGGCAGATTGCTATGTGCATGTCAAAGTAAGTTTTGATGATCCCTCTCCAATTCTGAATTTAATTACCACTTTGTACCACAGAATATTTTCCTTTGCTGATGACCCAAGCATCATCTACCAAAACTCAGCTCTCCCTGTTCCTCCTCAAAATCCATAGTGCTGTAGGAAATGGCACTCAGGTTGACACTGGGTTCCTTGACTTTAGGAAGGCACTTGACACCATCCTGCACTGCCGTTTAGTGAAAAAGTTACAAGTTTACTGATAACTGAACTAGACTTGTGACTATATTCAAGACTTTCTTGCAGATAAAACTCAAAAAGTCACTGTTAACAGAACAAAATCATCAGATCTAAAGGTAATCACCAGAGTACCTCAGGGAAGTGTGATAAGACTGTTACTGTTTCCAATGTATGTACAGTACACTATGTGATCAAAAGTATCCAGACACCCCCAATTCACATTAGGTGCACTGTGCTGCCATATACTGCCAGGTGCTCCATATCAGTGACCACAGTAGTCATTAGACATTGTGAGAGAGCAGAATGGGGCACTCCGCAGAACTCACGCGCTTCGAACATGGTCAAGTAATTGGGTGTCACTTGTGTCATATGTCTGTACATGAGATTTCACACTCATAAACATCCCCAAATCTACTGTTTCCAATGTGATAGTGAAGTGGATACATGAAGGGACACATACAGCACAAAAGCGTTCAGGCTGACCTTGTCTGTTGACTGACAGAGACTGCTGACAGTTGAAGAGGTTTGTATTGTGCAATAGGCAGACATCTATCCAGACCATCACACAAGAATTCCAGACTGCATCAGGATCCACTGTAAGTCTATGACAGTTAGACAAGAGGTGAACAAACTCGAATTTCATGGTCGAACGGCTGCCCATAAGCCACACTTCACGTTGTTAGATGCCAAACGATGCCTTGCTTGGTGTAAGGAGCATAAAAGTTGGATGGAAAAATGTTTTGTTGAGTGATGAATCACAGTACACAATGTGGTGATCTGATGGTAGGGTGTGGGTATGGAAAATGCCTAGTGAATGTCATCTGCCACAGTGTGTAGTGCCAACAATAAAATTTCGAGGCAGAGGTGTGGTCATATTTTTCATGGAGGGGGCTCACAGCCCTTGTTGTTTTGCTATGCATCATTAGATGGCTTGCAGAGTATTACGTAGATGATGTAAATGTAAGCTGAACATAGATGCATCAATAAGAGGAACAATAAATGAAAGTTTTCCTTAAATTATTGATTACTTCTTAGGAAAAATGAGATTGGTTACTACTGTGCTTATAACAAAAGCACAATTAATAATATCAGTAGTTGCAACAAAAGGTTCAGAACTTCAGATTTGTGAATATTAGTAGAAACTTGAATGTGAAAATACAGATAAAAGATCTTTTTAAGTAGTTCAGTTCAGGAATTTATGTTCTATCCACAATTATAACAGATTTTGTATTGTCTGATGAATGATAAAAATCTGTTTCACAACAAGAGGTTGTGGACTTCTCCTGGACTTTATGTCTGTTTCCACTGCTAGTATTTGTTGATTTTGACAATGTAGGTGTGGAACTATGTATGAATGTTTAATAGTAATCACTATACAAGTAGTATCAAATGACACTTTATTTTTTCACTTAGAACACACGTAACATGATAATGCACATGTTAGCAAACCATAACATCGCAATGGAACTGGTGTAAAAGAGGTTCAGTCCGAAGAGGCAATTATTGTGTTCTGTTAGTCACCACAAAAGTGTCAATAAATTAGTTTGCTTTGGCCAATTGCATTTATTCACAGTAACATTTAGGGTCATTTTAATCTTAGATACAAAATGTGCAATATGGATAGCATGTGGGCTTCAAGAGTGTTATGCAGATGATGCAAAGGTAAGTTGACAACTTGCACCAACAGAAGGAACAATAAATGAAATTTTCCCTTAAGTTACTGATTACTCCTTAGGAAAAATGAGATCAGATGTTACTGTGTTTATAACAGAAGCAGACCTCACTCGGGCAAATATCTAACCTATGGGCGACAGCCACCAAAATACCAGCTCTTTTATCAGATTTTACCAAGTTCAAGAACTGGCTGCAACATAAAAACAACAGTTTGATTCATAAATATACCACTATCAATAATAGAATTCCCATTATGCCTGCTACCTCATTAAAATGGCACAGGTTTGTATAAACTATGTAACCCTAAGTAAGTTGAACACATGTTTACGAAAATAAAATGTTTTAAAATGAGACATGACTGAATGTCAGATACAAGCTATGATGTTTGGTGTACTTATGACTGCACTGTGAATCAAGTTGACCAATTTGTTGTTGTGTCAATGCGGTCTGTTCAACATGTTTGCAGTCATGTTTATAACAAGATCATAACCAACAGGTATCAGAGGTGAACATCACACCAAGTCAGTGTCAATAAGTTTAAAACTAAATGGAAGTGTCACTGAAAAAAAACCCATCTCAAACAGTTGTAGAGTGCTGTAAACAAAACTGAATGCAATGGATAGCAAGAGGTCATGTTTTCCGGGACACAGAAAGCAGAACTTCTTCAGTGGCCTGAGCAACATGGAAACTGGACAGTAGCTGACTAGAGGCATGTAATATAGTCCAGTGAGTTGCTCTTTTACCTCTTTTCAAAATGTGCTGTGGACCAAGTATGCCGATGGTCGGGGGGGGGGGCAGTTTTCTTGCAGCGTATGGATGATATAGTTTAGGCTACAGATGGTTCTGTGATGCTTTAGGGGTGTTTTTCATACTATGATGTGGGCCAAGTCATTCAGGTTACCGAAAACAATGACCAGGATGTTTATTTTAACATTCTCATGGCCAAGTGTTATACTTTTTATGAGGGACATTCAGAAAGTAATGCAACATTAATTTTTTTTTTTTAAGGTAGGTTAGGTTTACACAGGATTCCAATAAAACACATTATTCCCCACTCTTTTGGCTACAAAATTCTGTTTTTCAATGTAATCTCTATTCAGTGCAATGGCCTAATGCCATCTTACTGGGAGGTGCTGTATGCCCACGTGGCACCACTCTACAGGTTAATGTCAGAGCCAATTTCCTGCTGCATCAAAAATCTACCCACCATCCACATGCTGCTTCTTGTAGAGTGCATCCTTCATTGGGCCAAACAGATGTATGTCAGAAGGTACAAGACCTAGGCTGTAGGGTGGATGGGAAAAAAAACCAGTCCAGTGAAGTTTTGTGAGCTCCTCTTGGGTGTTCTGATTTGTGTGAGACTTTGTGTTGCAATGGATAAGAAGAAGAAGTTCATTTGCATTTTGCTGATGACATCAAGTGTACCAGCTATGCAGGAGTCTCAGCTGTGCTCAACCAAGTGGCACATGGGAAACCAGACAGGTTTGCATGACCTTGTTGCAATGGTGACAGGCACTTTGTGCAACAAGTTAATGTGCTTTTGTTCACTGCCAAGTCTCCATAGACACTCTGCAAGTGCATATGAATATAGGTGATTTTCTGGTTTTCTGCCTGAAGAAACTCAATGACAGCTCTCTGCATTGAATGCACCCCCTTTATGGATGCCATTTTGAAGGCTACATATGATGCTGCCACTCATCAGAAGTTCATGAAACTGTATGAGCTAGAGTGGGAGTATTCCACTCCCATCCTCTAAGATGACATTAGCCCAGGGCTACACACATTCATTCCTGAGCTTACAAACATCAGTTACCCTGCATAAAAATTTCTCAGTACAGTTGCCATATTGAATTGGATAAAATTCCAGGCTTTTGATGATATCTACCATCATCTTCATCAGGGACTAAAATTGACTGTTGTGAAATGGCAAGGTTCCCTCTTTTTATACCTACAGTTCTTTCATATCCACAGTTCACAGTAGTAAGTTTTAGTTCCTGATGAAGATGGTGGTGGATATCATAATGGTCACAAGACCTTAATTCCATGGAAAGTGTTTGGGACTATACAAACAGTGGGTGAACTGTAGCAGTTAACATACCCACAATTTGGATGTTCTACGGGATCTAATTATCCATGAATGGCTTCAGTATACCAAAAGAAACTTGTGGACTATCTTCCTAGCCAAATTGAGGCTGTTATTGTGGCTAGAGGTGACATTACACGGTATTAGTTTTTGTTTCCTGGCTCATGATTAATTTTATATGTGGTGTTCCTACATTTATTTATGTATTTATTTAATTAAATTAATTTCTTCATTTAATCATCAAAAGAAGGCTTTTGCAAATGTCATATCATTATAGACGTACAGTAGACATCATATTTCTGTATGAAAGTTTAATACATAAAATATTTAACTATGTATCTACTCATCAAGTGGCAGCTAAACACACACATGAAAGAAGGTTGTAATTAGGCAGGCTTTTGGAGTTAGTGGCTCCTTCATCAGGCAGAAGGGTTGAAGGGAAAGAAACAGGGGTGAAGGAAATGGACTGCAGAGGTCAAGGAGAAAGGGTAGGAGTCTTTCCTTCTCATCCCATGTGGTAAGTCTCTCCTGACTCAGAGTTCTGGTTGACTTTCCAGAGATCTACCTCTCTTTCTAGACCCCTCCAGTCCTTTTCCTTCACCCCTCTTCCTTCCCCTTCAATTCTTTTGCCTGGCTCTGAAAGCTTGCCTAATTACAAGCTTCTTTTATATGTGTGTTCTGCCGCCGCTTGGTGAGTAGATTTTTTTTTATCTATCCAGTTAAATTATTTTGTCAAAAATTGATTGTTTTCTTTGTTATATTTAACTAAAAGGTTGATACATGATGTATATAGCTTAGAATGCTTTCAGTGAATACAAACATTTATTTACTAGAACAGTTTTTAGTTTTGCCTTAAATGGATTCACAATATATATATATATATACTTACTGATACTGGCTGTTTGTTATACCACACTGAGTCACTGATATATAGAGTCTGTTGCTTTTAATTTTGTTCCTTGTTTGTAATAAGAGTGCTTATTTCTTGTGTTGGTGTTATGTTCACATACAGTTCAAGTGTGTCACCCTGATGGCTAACAAAAAGTGTACAGTGAGATAACTACTTTTACCCCAGTATATGCTCTTACTGATTCTGGCAGTTTGTTGTACCACACTGAGCCACTGATATGTGGATGGTGGTCTGTTACTTTTAATTTTGTTCTTTGTCTGTAATAACTATGCTTGCTTCTTGTGTTGTGGTAATGTACATCATAACATTTGTGTGTGTCACCCCGATAACATAATAATAGTTATTAGTCTGTGTACAGGGTGCCTGTCCTAAGAGTTGTCAGTTGCATTTTGTCTGATTGTTGTTGAAGATCATGCTCTGCATTTGGTGGGACCAGCTCAGCATCTTGTACTATGAGGTGTGAAACAATCACAGGTCCTCATTATCGAACACTATTAATGCATTTGAGCAGAGCATTAAAAGACAAACAGCTGCAATACTGTGAGAGGCACCATAAAGTGATTTTGCAGCATGACAACTCTCAACCCCACATTGCAAAAGAGGTCAAAATGAACTTGGGAACATTAAAATGAGAAGTCCTACCCCACCCACCATATTCTACAGATATTGCTCCCTTTTATTATCAGCTGTTTATTTCAATGGCGCATGGCCTGGCTGACCAACACTTCCAGTCTCATGAAGAAGTCACAAAATTGGATGGATTCATGGATTGCTTCAAAAGATGAACAGGAAAGGAGTGGCCAGTGATGGAAAATACTTTGAATGATACATGTGTAACCAATTTGTTTCATTAAAGCCTCAAATGTTGGGGGAAAAAAACTGCAGAAGCAAAGTTGTACACCTTGTACTTTCAGGCCCAAAATAGTGGCTTCAGATACTATATATTTCAGATATTATATAATTATCATGTTTTCATGTATATTGACCAATCATTGCAAACTACTTAGGTAGATCATATTTGAATAGGAACTCAACTATTCTTAAAGTGAGAAATATTTTGTAGATTGCTATAACATATTGACATACCAAAATTACATGAGTGTGTATAGAAAGCTTTTTGTCATTGGTGTAAGTAAGTTCTTTGACTGTCATTCTTCTTTTCCTGGTTGATTGTATTCCTGTATGTGCAGCACATGTCTGTGTACATTTAATATACTTTCTTTTTACCTTAAACAGCAAATTTTACAATATATTTTTAGTAACAGGTGAATTTGTCTATAACTTCAAATATATTTATCTATTCACTCATTTATTGATTCATTTTTCAAGAAAGGGAACTTTGAAGGATTTGAAATGAGGGAAGGTTGGGATAGAAATGACAAGTAACTTGCAGAAATTAAATCTGTACGGTCAACAAAATATTTGTATGCTGCTAAATGCTATCGGCACTAACACCACATAAATTTAATGTGCTAAATTCAAAGGATAATTGCTACTGTTACTTTGCAAAAATCGTAGCCTTCTCATTATATTCAATAGCTACTGTTTACCTTCTATTTGTTGCTTAATACAGAGAGATCATAAAGTCTCAGTCCATTTCTGCAAAATAACAGATGCATTTACATTATATGCATTTTTGTTTATTGTCAATCTATATATCCATTTTCATCAATCTTCAGCTTGGTCCCCATCCATTTCGAAGCATTCCTTCCTAAACTGAAGAGTAGACTTGAATACATTCTAAAGCATCTAAAGCATATCTTGTGTTCTAACTGATGCTGCATCCTGGATCAGAGCTCTTAGATCTTGGAGATCCATTTGCTTTGTTTCCATATCCTTGACTTTGTGTTATCCCAAGCAAAGAAATCGAAGAGTGTCAGGTCAAAGTCCTTCTGACCCTCTGCCTGTCCTTCTGTTAGTGAATCTTCAATTTAGGTATTCCTTACTATGAAAGAAAAATGCAATCATTGTCAATCCTTCTGGAAAACAACAGTGTCAGCAATGTTGTCTTGCTGGAACTCTGGAATTGCTCTCGCATATCAAGGCAGATGTTACCTGTAATTGTCTTTCTTGCAAAAATGAAGGATCCATAAACTGTAGTCTTTGTGAATCCAAGCCACACATTCACTTTCGGTGTATCTCACTGGAATTCAGTGGCAGCCTGAGGTGGCTTCTTACTCAATATGGGGCAGTTATGTTTGTTAGCTTTTCCACAGATGTGGAGTGTGGCCTCTTCAGCAAGCAAAATGTGTACATTGCTTGTAACTCCTATCAAATCATAAAATTCTGCTTGGTGAGCTGCATAATCTTCATGGTTTAACTTGTGGACCACCTGAATGTGTATGAATGTTTCTTTAGTGCTATATATACAACTGTAAACATTGTGGACTTTGACACACCTAATTCATTGCTCTATCATCTAGTTGATGGTTTCAAGCTTCTTTCAGTTTCATCTCTGATTCACTGAATAGTCTCTTGTGGTAGAAGAGTTTTCCAAGATCATGATTTATCAGCAAAATTTCCAGTTCTTTGAATGTATTCTGAAGTAACTAAGTGCTGCCAATATTGCCACTGGCTTACAAAATTTCTGAGTGAAGTCTCATTACACCTCCAGAAAAAATAAATCTCACCATCACATAATAACAACAGTCACAAATTCTGCTGTCAGAAGCAGTATTGTTGATTATCCTGAAAAGGAAAAAGTAACAGGCCTACATTATCACAGAAATTGATTGTAACTATGTATTATATAAATGCATTTATTATTTGGATATAATAGAGGGAAACATTCCAAGGGGGAAAAATATATCTACAAACAAAGATGATGTGACTTACCAAATGAAAGTGCTGGCAGGACAGGTGTACACTCGCACAAACACCCTGTCCGTTTTTCCCCCTAAGGTAAGTCATTCTGCTCCCGGGATTGGAATGACTCGTTACCCTCTCCCTTAAAACCCACATCCTTTCATCTTTCCCTCTCCTTCCCTCTTTCCTGATGAAGCAACCGTTGGTTGCGAAAGCTTGAATTTTGTGTGTATGTTTGCATTTATTATTTCTTAGAAATGGATCAAGGCTTTATAATCACCTTGTATTTGCTTGATTATACTGGCATTTTTCAGAGAAAATGGTTATGCACATCCTGTTTACAATGTATTATTATTGGTCATGCAATTTTTCAGTGAAAATTTCATTATACTGTTATCAACAGGATTTTCAGCCTTGAGTAGAAATCAGATGATTTGTAGGAGTGGTCAGTGAGGTGTATTTTTAATTTTCTTCTGAACTGCGATTAAATTTTGATCATGCATACTGAAAGGAAGCTAATGAACCTTTTGATGAAGTATACGGTATTCTCATAATAAAAATTATGGGCTTAAAAAATATGTTCACTGTCTGCCCTGTGAAGAGAGAAACTATAAATTTCTTGATGGAAAATTTGAGATGTTTCCTTCCACAATATGACATATTGGTTATTTCAGATCAGAGCTTCTGCATACCATTTTCAGGGACTGTTATTTTCAGAACAACTCCAAGCTGATGCGCAGTAAAAAATGTAGAAAACCTAAAAATTTAAAGTGCAACTGAAGACAGCTTATGAGCCACTCCTTGCATGAATGATATCATTGCTGTTGTTTCATGACACTGTTGTAAACAGGCCAGGCTCTGATTGCACATAAAGAACTGTTTTTCTATGGTAAATGTCATTGTGATCAGTTATACAATGGGAACTCCAGGTTGAAATATCAACTAAAAAAGGAAAATGATAGATTACTACTTACTGGAAAGATGACACATTGAGTTGCATACAAAAAATGAAAAGACTGTTACATGTTAAGCTTCCAGCCAAAGCTGTCTTCAGAAAAAGAAGCACACACATACTCATTCACACAAGGAAGCACACCTCTCACACACACATATAACCACTCAGTCTGAGCTGCTGGAGATGGCTGTCTTGTATGTGTGAGCTGTACTTGCTTGTGTGAATGACTTTGTGTGTGTGTGTTTCCTTTTCTGAAGAAGACTTTGGCTGAAAGTTAAATGTGAGACAGCCTCTTTGTTGTGTCTGTCTGCAACTCAGTGTGTCATCAGTACAGTGAGTAGCAATCTATCCTTTTCCTTTTATTGTGATAAATTACATATATTAAGCTTGCAATAGGAGATGAGCAACAAACATTTAATACAAGTGTCCAACCAGCAGCTTTATTTTTTACAGAGTACTGCTAATTTAAATTTAACATGAGCAAGCAAACATAGTTTTTGTTAATCTGAGAGTCAATTATTAATGCAGTTCGTAGCTGCCACTTCACTTACTTCATAACTCTGAATAGTTTTTTTCAATTATGGGATCCACAGATTAGTGAATAAATATTAAATTTCTGAGAAACAAATTTGGAATATATAATTTCATAATCAGGAGTGTGATGAATTTGAGAGCCACAATTACTCTTATGTAATACACCACACTAGCGAAAACCACACGTCAAAATGAGAAAAATCATAGTATGGCTTCATTCAATGCAATTCTCAGTTATGTGTGTGTATGAAATTTCTGATCTTTCCTTGTCTAGCCACCCTTACCTTCTTTATCAGTTTGTCTGCAGTTCGCTGTGATAAAACTATGTACATAGAGTCTTAAGTGAACACATTTTTCAGATCATAGCTTCTATAATAGGGCTTGCCATTTTCTGTGATGACAATAAGAAACTGTATCAGAATGTGCACAGCACAATGACAAAAAAAGAAAAAAAAAACAAATTAATTTTGAGCATTTAAAATCAGGCTTCAGGAGTACTTGGTTTAACATACCGGTGCAAAAAGTACAGAAAGCACTACTGAACAGTAGATTCTTACTGTGCTACACTAAGAACTTAAAATATACAGTTTTTGTGTTATCATTCATGTCCTCAGCCTTCTCATCTCTCCTTGCTCCCTCCTACTCTTATCTTTGTCTCTACACCCACAAACGTTTCACTTATGATGAACTGTTACTGTGAACTTTTACTGTAAAAGCCCCCATATATAGGCAGTCGGGTGCCAATCCACTTGCCAAGTAGGTCAGCCATGACCCACTCACCTGTGAATGGGCAATGGGGTCGATCTTGATGTCAGATCAATGGTTTGGGTGTGTCAGATCCATAGGGTACCACTGCCTCCTTACCCTGACTGTTATCAGCCAGCCCATGCAGGTAGGGTTCAGCAAGTTCTCACTACTGTCCATACATAATCAGATGGGTCATGGTTACATATGGCAAGTGGTTCACCCAACCAGTCAGACTATGAAAGGGTGCATTAAGTTTATTCCACTCATACATTTAAACAGCATTTAGAGTTACTGTTGACCTCATAATCTGAGGAACATCTTACATACTGAACAAAAAATACTTTAATTAAACTAAAATTCATGAAAATTGCGTATTATAGAAAGAATGACCCAAATGAACCATTAATAAATGAGTAAGGCTGAGGAAAGATGGGAACCACATAAGGCTAGCAGCATCTGTCTTTTTGTGACCAGGCAGGTCTGTACCACACCAAGCCCAGCCACGTAAGAGCCACAAAACAAAATGCAAACATGAAAGCAAATACCAAGTATCTCTCTTTGATGTCAAAGGCTGTTATATCAATATGTGAGAAAGCTCAAATGAGGCAAAATCATTGGCCTCAAGGGCAGTGATTTATTCACCTGTGACATGTTGACTTGTGAAGATAATCACTAGTTGAAAAGAGAGGGAAAAAGGATTGTAGCTTATCCCCAGTGGTATGGAATCTGTCCACAGAGCAAGCTGTATGGGAAACCAAGGAGAAATTTGGAAAGGGTATTAAGCTTCTTGAAGAAAAGGTAAATACTTTGACATTTGCCAGTGAAATTGTAGTTCTGTTACAGGAGGCAACAGACTTAAAAATGCAATTGAATGAAGTTAACTTTTTGAGTTTACAGGATGAACTGGTATTTGTCCTTAAACTCTTGTCAAGACAGTGTTCACTTCATTCAGCATCACAAACATAAAATATGGGTAATGAAATGTCAAATTAAATCAGGTCTCACTGAGACAATTAAATTAGGAAATGAGGCAATAAAAACAGTAGGTTAAATTTGATATTTGGGCAGTAAAATGACTGTTGATGGCCAGAGTAGAGAGTAAATAAAATGTTGGGTGGCAGTATCCAGAAAGGCATTTCATAGAAAGAGAGATTTGCTAACATAAAATGTAAAAATAAAGCTATGAAGTCTTCTTTCTGAAGGCATTTCTCTGGAGAGTTGCCTTGCATGGAAGTGAAATATGGGTAATGTATATTTCAAACAAGAAGAGAACAGAAGCATCTACAGCTGTGGCACTACAGAATAATACTAAAACTGAGATGGACAGAGCAAATAACTAATGAAGAAATACTGAATCAAAGTGGTGAAAAATGCATGGTACAACTTCGCCAAAGGAAGGCTATTATTGATTGCACACATCCTGAGGCATCAGGGAATCATCAATTTTATAATGATGGTAAAAGTGGAAGAAGGAGATTGAGGCTTGAATGCAGTAAACAGCTTCAAATGGATGTAGATTGTAGTAGTTATTCAGAGATAAAGAGGCTTCATACTGAAGACCACAACAACTGCAACACTGGGCATGCTCCTGTGACAGTGACACATGTGTGGGGCCAGCGGCTAGAAATTTGTGATTTTCAGCAGGAAATGTCATAGCTACCTTTTTGTTGACATAGGCATAATATATGAAGACTAATAATTTTGCTTCATTTAAACTCTCTCACAAACTGAGAAAAACATCCTATGATGTTGAGGGGAGGTATTTGCATTTTATTTCACTTTCCCATTGTGTATGATGATTATACCTTGACTGAACTTTCTGAAACACTGACCTTATATTCATCCATAATGCTAGCACATTGTTGTAGCTCTGGAAGGGTTGTGGATGTGCCTTCATCAATGGTTCACCATCATCATCTATGTGTCTTGTATGCCATTCCATTGACTTTTGTTTTTCAGAAGCCACAAAGAGCTTGGATCACAAAAGACATGAGAAAAATGTCACCTGTGCCAAGTGGAACAATGAAGAGTTCCACTTCAGGTTGTTCTACAGTGATGGCTAAATATTTATTAGCACCGCACGGGGTAGCCGTGCTGTCTAAGGCACCTTGCCACAGTACGCGTGGCTCACCTGTCAGAGGTTCAAGTCCTCCCTTGGGCATGGGTGTGTATTTTGTCCTTAGCATAAGTTAGTTTAAGTTTGGTCCCATAGAACTTATCAGAAATTCCCAAATTTTAATTAGAAAGTACTCTGAAGAGCACAAACTTGAAGCTTGCTTTGGTGAATTGTATAGTGAGAAAATTGTTAGTGTAATTGTTAGGAATACCACTGGATACAATATGCAGTTTTGACTCTCTCGTACTGAGGGAAATTTAGACAGCTATCACAAATCAATGAGCTTATAGATCCCCATCTTTCAAGTAGTGCCATTTCATATATTCTCACCAGCACAATGGCCAGCTACAAAAGTAAGTACCCCAGCTACACTGGCCACAATTGTTTTTATTTGCTTAGTTAAACTGGTATACTGAGATGCCAAATTCATAGGATACCTCATAATGAAGTGTCAGCCCCCTTTGCCCAGTGCAGTACAACTCGTCATAGCATGGACTCAACAAGTCTCAGAAGTCCCCTGCAGAAAGAATGAGCCATGCTGCCTCCATAGCTTCCATAATTGTAAAAGTGTTACAATGCAGGATTTTGTGTATGAACTGACCTCTTGATTATGTCCCATTCTCCAGTCATATATTCTCAGAATTTCTTGCTGAAGCTAAGGCCTAAGTTTGATAGTAGTAGACTTCTCCTGGCCAAGAACGACATTTTTGCCAGTGCTAGTCTGCTTTTCATGTCCTCTCTGCTCCATCTGTCATTGGTTATTTAGCTATCTAGATACAAGAATTAGTTAACTACTTTGTGACATCGATCCTGATGTTAAGTTCTCACTGTTCTCATTTCTGCTTCTTCTCATTATTTTCACTTTTCTTCAATTTACTCTCAATCGATATTCTGTATTCATTAGACTGTTTTTTCCATTCAGCTGGTCCTGTAACTCTTTTCTTCCCTGTCACTGAGGATAGCGATGTCATCAATGGACCTTATAATAGATATCTTTTCACCTTTTTTTATTTCCATAATTGCTTCGTCAACATATAGATTGAACAGTAGAAGAGCAAGACTACATCCATATCTTACAACCATTTTAATCTGGGCATATCGTTCCTGGTCTTCCACTCTTATTATTCCCTCTTGGCTCTTGTACATGTTGCATACTACCTGGCTCTCCTTATAGCTTACCCCAATTTTTCTCAGAATGTCGAACATCTTGCACCATTTGACATTGTTGAACGCTTTTTCCAGATTGACAAATATTACGAACATTGCTTGGTTTTTATTTAGGTTTGGAATGTCAGAACTGCCTTTCTGGTGCTTTTACTTTTCCTCAAGCCAAACTGGTCATCAGCTGACACATCGTCAATTTTCTTTTTCACTCTTCTGTATATTATTCTTGTTAGCAACTTGGATGCATAATCTGTTAAGCTGATTGCTTGCAATCTTCATAATTGTGTGGATGACGTTTTTCAAAAGGTAAGATGGTATATCGCCAGTCTCACACATTCTACATCTACATCCATACTCCGCAAGCCACCTGACGGTGTGTGGCGGAGGGTACCCTGAGTACCTCTATCGGTTCTCCCTTCTATTCCAGCCTCGTATTGTTCGTGGAAAGAAAGATTGCCGGTATGCCTCTGTGTGGGCTCTAATCTCTCTGATTTTATCCTCATGGTCTCTTCGCGAGATATACGTAGGAGGGAGCAATATACTGCTTGACTCTTCTGTGAAGGTATGTTCTCGAAACTTTAACAAAAGACCGTACCGAGCTACTGAACGTCTCTCCTGCAGAGTCTTCCACTGGAGTTTATCTATCATCTCTGTAACGCTTTCGCAATTACTAAATGATCCTGTAACGAAGCGCGCTGCTCTCCGTTGGATCTTCTCTGTCTCTTCTATCAACCCTACCTGGTGCGGATCCCACACTGCTGAGCAGTATTCAAGCATTGGGTGAACAAGCGTACTGTAACCTACTTCCTTTGTTGTCGGATTGCATTTCCTTAGGATTCTTCCAATGAATCTGTCTGGCATCTGCTTTACCGACGATCAACTTTATATGATCATTCCATTTTAAATCACTCCTAATGCGTACTCCCAGATAATTTATGGAATTAACTGCTTCCAGTTGCTGACCTGCTATTTTGTAGCTAAATGAGAAGGGATCTATCTTTCTATGTATCCGCAGCACATTACACTTGTCTACATTGAGATTCAATTGCCATTCCATGCACCATGCGTCAATTCTCTGCAGATCCTCCTGCATTTCAGTACAATTTTCCATTGTTACAATCTCTCGATACACCACAGCATCATCTGCAATAAGCCTCAGTGAACTTCCGATGTCATCCACAAGGTCATTTATGTTTATTGTGAATAGCAACGGTCCTATGACACTCCCCTGCGGCACATCTGAAATCACTCTTACTTCGGAAGACTTCTCTCCATTGAGAATGACATGCTGCGTTCTGTTATCTAGGAACTCCTCAATCCAATCACACAATTGGAGTGATAGTCCGTATGCTCTTACTTTGTTTATTAAACGACTGTGGGCAACTGTGTCAAACGCCTTGCGGAAGTCAAGAAACACGGCATCTACCTGTGAACCCGTGTCTAAGGCCCTCTGAGTCTCGTGGACGAATAGCGCGCGCTGGGTTTCACAGGACCGTCTTTTTCGAAACCCATGCTGATTCCCACAGAGTAGATTTCTAGTCTCCAGAAAAGTCATTATACTCGAACATAATACGTGTTTCAAAATTCTACAACTGATCGACGTTAGAGATATAGGTCTATAGTTCTGCACATCTGTTCGACGTCCCATCTTGAAAACAGGGATGACTTGTGCCCTTTTCCAATTCTTTGGAACGGTACGCTCTTCTAGAGACCTACAGTACACCGCTGCAAGAAGGGGGGCAAGTTCCTTCGAGTACTCTGTGTAAAATCGAACTGGTATCAAATCAGGTGTAGCGGCCTTTCCTCTTTTCAGCGATTTTAATTGTTTCTCTATCCCTCTGTCGTCTATTTCGATATCCACCATTTTGTCGTCTGTACGACAATCTAGAGAAGGAACTACAATGCAGTCTTCCTCAATGAAACAGCTTCGGAAAAAGACATTTAGTATTTCGGCCTTTAGTCTGTCGTCCTCAGTTTCAGTACCATTTTGGTGACAGAGTGTCTGGACATTTTGTTTTGATCCACCTACCGCTTTGACATAAGACCAGAATTTCTTAGGATTTTCTGCCAAGTCAGTACCTAGAACTTTACTTTCGAATTCATTGAACGCCTCTCGCGTAGCCCTCCTCACACTACATTTCGCTTCGCGTAATTTTTGTTGTCTGCAAGGCTTTGGCTATGCTTATGTTTGCTGTGAAGTTCCCTTTGCTTCCGCAGCAGTTTTCTAACTCGATTGTTGTAACACGGTGGCTCTTTTTCATCTCTTACGATCTTGATTGGCACATACTCATTTAACGCATATTGTAGGATGGTTTTGAACTTTGACCACTGATCCTCAACACTATCTGTACTTGAGACGAAACTTTTGTGTTGAGCCGTCAGGTACTCTAAAATCTGCTTTTTGTCACTTTTGCTAAACAGAAAAATCTTCCTACTTTCTTTAACATTTGTATTTACGGCTGATATCATCGATTTTCCCTGTTCTGCGTTAACTGTTTCAAATAGTTCGGGTCTGTTTGTCACCAGAAGGTCTAATATGGTATCGCCACGAGTCGGTTCCCTGTTTAACTGCTGAAGGTAGTTTTGAGATAAAGCACTTAAAAAAATTTCACTGGATTCTTTATCCCTGCTACCCGTTATGAACGTTTGAGTCTCCCAGTCTATATCTGACAAATTAAAATCTCCACCCAGAACTATAACATGGTGGGGAAATCTACTCGAAATATTTTCCAAATTATCCTCCAGGTGCTCAGCCACAACAGCTGCTGGGCCAGGGGCCCATAGAGACATCCAATTACCATGTCTGAGCCTGCTTTAACCGTGACCTTCACCCAAATTATTTCACATTTCGGATCTCCGTCAATTTCCTTCGTTATTACTGCACTTCTTATCGCTATAAACACGCCTTCCCTTTCACTGTCCAGCCTGTCTCTGCGGTGTACATTCCAATCTGAGTTTAGGATTTCATTACTGTTTACGTCTGGTTTCAGCCAACTTTCTGTCCCTATTACTACACTCCTGGAAATTGAAATAAGAACACCGTGAATTCATTGTCCCAGGAAGGGGAAACTTTATTGACACATTCCTGGGGTCAGATACATCACATGATCACACTGACAGAACCACAGGCACATAGACACAGGCAACAGAGCATGCACAATGTCGGCACTAGTACAGTGTATATCCACCTTTCGCAGCAATGCAGGCTGCTATTCTCCCATGGAGACGATCGTAGAGATGCTGGAAGTAGTCCTGTGCAACGGCTTGCCATGCCATTTCCACCTGGCGCCTCAGTTGGACCAGCGTTCGTGCTGGACGTGCAGACCGCGTGAGACGACGCTTCATCCAGTCCCAAACATGCTCAATGGGGGACAGATCCGGAGATCTTGCTGGCCAGGGTAGTTGACTTACACCTTCTAGAGCACGTTGGGTGGCACGGGATACATGCGGACGTGCATTGTCCTGTTGGAACAGCAGGTTCCCTTGCCGGTCTAGGAATGGTAGAACGATGGGTTCGATGACGGTTTGGATGTACCGTGCACTATTCAGTGTCCCCTCGACGATCACCAGAGGTGTACGGCCAGTGTAGGAGATCGATCCCCACAACATGATGCCGGGTGTTGGCCCTGTGTGCCTCGGTCGTATGCAGTCCTGATTGTGGCGCTCACCTGCACGGCGCCAAACACGCATACGGCCATCATTGGCACCAAGGCATTAGCGACTCTCATCGCTGAAGACGACACGTCTCCATTCGTCCCTCCATTCATGCCTGTCGCGACACCACTGGAGGCGGGCTGCACGATGTTGGGGCGTAAGCGGAAGACGGCCTAACGGTGTGCGGGACCGTAGCCCAGCTTCATGGAGACGGTTGCGAATGGTCCTCGCCGATACCCCAGGAGCAACAGTGTCCCTAATTTGCTGGGAAGTGGCGGTGCGGTCCCCTACGGCACTGCGTAGGATCCTACGGTCTTGGCGTGCATCCGTGCGTCGCTGCGGTCCGGTCCCAGGTCGACGGGCACGTGCACCTTCCGCCGACCACTGGCGACAACATCGATGTACTGTGGAGACCTCACGCCCCACGTGTTGATCAATTCGGCGGTACGTCCACCCGGCCTCCCGCATGTACACTATACGCCCTCGCTCAAAGTCCGTCAACTGCACATACGGTTCACGTCCACGCTGTCGCGGCATGCTACCAGTGTTAAAGACTGCGATGGAGCTCCGTATGCCACGGCAAACTGGCTGACACTGACGGCGGCGGTGCACAAATGCTGCGCAGCTATCGCCATTCGACGGCCAACACCGCGGTTCCTGGTGTGTCCGCTGTGCCGTGCGTGTGATCATTGCTTGTACAGCCCTCTCGCAGTGTCCGGAGCAAGTATGGTGGGTCTGACACACCGGTGTCAATGTGTTCTTTTTTCCATTTCCAGGAGTGTATATTCGAATAAGTATGAAGACAGGAGTTCTAGAACTGCATAAACCAGCATGCAAAACATATCCCTATAGGAATGTTATGATTAAATGTTTGGCTAACTTAAGGCAGGCTGATCTCATAGATATGTGGGAATATTCTCATCTGAATAATGGGTTCAAATATATTTAATACTCATTTATACATACTCTAAATTCGCCTGGACATTTCCTCCTAAAACAGAAATGGGGAGAGATGTTGCAGAGATGTTTGAACATTTGTTGCAGACAGGAAGGAGTCAATGCCTGGACATCACCCAAATCAATCACAGTTGAGAGTTTTACAATAGGTACTTCAAGACGCTGATGCAGAAGTATGGAATGTATCACTACCAAACGGTCTCCCCCCCCCCCCCCCCCCCCTGGATACGAGTATTGTGGAACATCTGAAACAGGAAAATAAAAGATCAAATGTGGATGTGTTTCAATATTTACAGCTCATACAAATGGGTGGGTACTCTTCCAGAATAATTGCAAAGTATAATCATACCAAACATAGCACAATAGAAATGACAGCAATCAATGTTCGTGATAATGGACTCATGGATATGGTATATTATCGTGTTAAAATGTTGGATCAAATGTAAACAGAAATTTAATATGCGTGATTTGGCGCATGTCTTAAACAGAAGACTGCATCTGAGAAGCCATATCTTACAAACTTGTCGAGTGAGACTTCACAGTTTCCTGAGTGTAGAGAAAAAGACCCACAATTTACATCTTAAAGGATAGCAGTCACGCTGAAATTTCAGGATGCTTTTACACATTGGAATTGCTGAAGAGCTTAGAACCACATACTTTTCTCATAGACTGTATGATAAGACACTGAGGGAATAGAGCATTAGTAAAATGCCTTGGTTTCCCTGCAGCACAAAACAATTGGATTGACAATGACGATATGGTGCATTATGGGGGCACAGAGTTCAGCCAGCACAGAAGCATAACATACATGATAGGAGACACATTATAGGAGGTGATGATATTCCTGACAAACCACCAGTGGAACTAAACATTCCAGGGTATAATTAGTGTAAACCTGGTACAAAGCTTCAAAAGCGCTTGGCTTGTGGTTATAAGGGGATTAACGTGAAGGGTGTTTGGAACACGATACTGCATGTGCAGAACAGGAAAATCTCCCAGGAGGTCGTGCTGCAGATCGAATTTTCACTGATATAGCCAACGAGGTATGTGCGAGAAAGGATATTGGTATAGGGCAGCGCCTTGCAGCATTTGTAGCTGATAAAACCATGCCTGGTAAAAGTAAGGTGGGCTGGGTGTTAATTTCAAACAAGTTATTAAGGCCACATATCATTCACTGAAGGAAAAGAAGACGATAACAGTGATGAAGAAGAAGAAGAAGCGAAGGCAGGGACGTTTATAAAACTGTATCCTGTCAGCATTGCACGCAGCTAAAAGTTTCCTGAAGCATAAGGGACTGGTTAAAGCACTCCAGGTTCAGCTGATACTCAAGACAAGAGGTGGAATTATCCCCTTCCTCATTCCTGCCCTCACAGGTCCCTCAACGATGGGTTCACTGGCTGGTGGTGCTGTGGCTATCGCCAGAACTGTCAAGAACGCACAGAACTCCCAGGAGCAAATAGAGGAAGCAGAATGATTCAACCACATGATGGAAGTAGCAGCCGTTGGAAAAGGATCATACCTGAAACCATATAAGGAAGGACGAAATCTCTTCATAAATTAAAAAAAAAATCCTTTAGGTATCCTACTGGATAGACCTTTCACAAATACAGATCTACTTACATTTTTTAGGAAAAAAATCAGCATTCCAAAGTCCGTGGTGTGTTTTTGCAGGACACATTACCGAAGATTATGTAGAAATCCACAGAACATGGAATTTAGATGTTGCTGTAGGACCTGGAACCCACTGGGTTAAGAAAAATACAAGTAACATCTAGCATTCCGTGTAACCACCAGAATAGTTACAACTACACTTCACTGACAGAATATGTGAGTTCTACAATTTTTATCGCTATCAACACTTTAATATTTACCTGTGTGGACGTTCGCGTATCATGTTCCTCCTAATGATTACAAGGAAGGATATATAAGGAGATGAATTAAGCATAGATTCACCAGTTGAGGTTCAAATGAAGTGCCGTATACTCTGATTTTAAGCGAATTACTTCCCACTAATTGATTTAAGCAATGGAGGTGGAGTATTGCGCTGATTGGACTAGAGACATTCAACATCATTCTGAATATCACAGATATGAACAACAAACTACACCTGGAAATAAATAGAAACAGAGCCATGTGCATATGATATTGGCGATTTAAAGGAAGTTTTAAAACGGTCCAGAACAGGGGTTGTGCTACCTGAAAATATCAATGCGCTTAAATCTGTAAAAAAGGCACTGAATGCATCTATTGACTTTATCCAGAAAGGTTCAGTAGGACGGCTACCGGGTTTCACGAATGGACTAATAATTTTTGTATATCTGATCAAGTGGTGGAAATACTTCCTGCCAGTACAACCCGTGTCGAGCGTAACATTTCAACAAACTCCTATCTCAACGACAAACTGATTCATACAATTTACGGATTCTCTGTCTCAGTTGGATTGGGATTAAAGATTGCTGAGATGCCCACCAACACTGTATACCTTCCAGTAACAGTTCGGACATTGGACTATCTGGAGCTGCATATTGTGGCTCAGAATGATCAACTTGTCGATTTCTGGGGTGAGGAAATCACTGTAAGACTACATCAAAAGGAGAATTACCAGTGACCTAAAAGGTGGAGAAACCTGCTGGGATCAGAAGCGGAGGTGGCTTTCGAGCAGTCAGGACTCACAGAAGCTTCCAGTTTGCCAGCATCTGCATATTGTCAAAGGAGACAGAATGGGCATATAGTATAAAACCAATGCATACACTGTAGCTCACAGGGCAGCACTTCACAACAGAACAGCAAGCCGATAACATGTGCGAATTACAAGTTTCTTAAATCAATAGGTCTGAACCTTGCAATGATGTCATTCGTTGTAACTAGCCTATTAGAATATGATGAGCATATCATATATCAGGAATGTTTCTCACGATAAACCTTTTGCTTCAGCCACATTCAACAAGAACGATGAGATTAGGATTGTCTTCTAACACTAAGACGTTTTAATCCTCCCATAAAGAGGTTCATATATTTGGGTGGATCATTTAGGAAAAGGGATGGTACTGCTACAGTGGCATCGAAGCTTACACTTAATGCTTCAGCCTTCCTGTTTCAGCAGATACGATATGAAATTAATGGGCTTGAGATAGACTGTACATGTAATGTAGGCGTAGCATCAACTCTGAAAACATATGTCTATGCTTCTCACTTGGGTTTGAATGATTTAGAAAATGCAAGGGGTTCATAGACGAGCCAGTTGGCACGATAGCGGAAGAGTACAGGCAATTTACTGCATGCATACCTCTAAAACTGCTAATGGTATACTTCGAAGACACGCAGCAAATTAGTATGATTGCTAAACAGGAACCTTTTCTAGTGCAGAGTGCAGCGGATAATAACTCATACATTCAAGGAGCCGAAGAGAAGAATGAGATCACCATCAATAAAATGATATGGATAATATCCAACATCACTGTACCAGACAAGGAGCATTTGAAACTTTTAGAAGTTTTGAATGCTGGTGTATTTCTACCATTAACTTTCTATTCATGAGAGCTTTTCGAGTATGCAGTGCTACTGACTCCAAGCAGACAAACGTGGGCTATTAAAACCTCTCATCAACTGGGGGCACCCAGATTCGTCACACTTGCGTTTGAGACCAATATAAGAGGGAATATAGTAAAAGATTCCACCAGATTTGGCAGTTGCAGGTTAACTAATGCCAGTGCCTACTAGAACTCTGAATTCTACCTGTATGGTAGGTTACATCTACTGTGGAATGAAAATGTATGACGTGTATGCTAGGATCTGAGCTTCTTACTATGAAGAGGAAGGATGTCTACTAAGCCCATGGAAAATCGAGGAGCTGGCGCTAGTCATAGTAATAGATTGCTCAAAACAGAATGAGGTAACTAAATCGGGACTGATAGAAGTACAAACTGAAACTGAATCTCCAGGTAGTTTCACAGAACACACTGCAGCATATGCTCTAGTTTTACATGACGATGTGATTAACTATTGTCTGCCCAATGCTGCTGTACAACAAGCTGTATAACTGAACAGATGTAGCACCACACCGAGAGCATTTCACAATGACATCTCAGGGTGTGAACATCATTGCAGGTGCTGAAGGTTCCTATGACGATGAGCACAAATAGTTCATATTCAAATCTGTTGCATTCTTAGCATATACGTAAGACGCCAGTATTATAGAAAGGGTTCCAGTGAGCATTGTATCACTGAGGCCTTTCAAAGAAATGAAGTGTGTTAAAACATAGAAGAGTGCAAAGAGGTTAACACATTTTTACCATGGAATTTACTGGAATGATCCTGGTGTCTCCTATGGTGATATCGTTTCGATTAATTGGCCATAGGGATTCCATCATCTATGACAAGGCGAGGAGAAGATCACAGGGATGTGTCAAATCTTTAAGTAGGCAGCTATCAAAGACCTGGAATTGTATGGGCGTCCTGCTCTCCATCAACTCAAGAAGATGTGTGTTCAAAATGATGTTGTCTCTGCTTATGAAAATGTAAAATTACTTTAAAGTTAGATGAGAAATAAATGAAATTTTATCTCACATTTTGGTACTTTTCTTTCATACTTTGTACGTAACTAACGTGTTTGTAACTGTGGTTTTTCTCAAGCACAGGAGACACAATTTTAGACACATTTACTATATGCCTGTGGAAGCAGACATGGTCACATGCTATCTGTTCCCAAAACGCAATATTTGCTGCACAATAGGCATAACCTCATGCAATAATTCCGTAAATTGTGTTAGCCTTCATGTTAAACCTCACTCCTATGTTTCAAATTAGTGTCATTTGTGCCTTGCACTTCATTTATATAGCAGTGGAGATAGGTTTTCTGCAAATAACGTCAAGAAAGATGTATGGCAGTGAGTTCACTTATATTCTTCTTCTTATTTTTTTAATCACATACTGATATTTTGAATGCAGCGATACTTTTTTAGATGCAGTTACATAATTTGGATCTTAAGAAACAAAATGTAACATAATATTTTTTCAATGCAGAGATACTTTTGTTTTCTTACACTAAAAATTATATAAATTCACAGTCCACCTAACAGTAGCAATGGCTGACAAATATTTTATCTGAACGATTGGTTAGGTCACTCTCACACACTTTAGCACTGGTTAACAAATATTTTACCCAAACAATCAGCTTCATCACTCATGTAATGACACTGGATGAACAATAATAATTTCAGTGGAATGAGAACTAAATATGCATCTACACTTAAAAACTAATCAGACCTGGATGGCTGATGGCAGGTGAAACTTAAAAAAAAGTATTCTGTTTGCATGGTGTGTAAGGTGTACTATATAAATATGTCTGTTGACTCACAGGGCGCACAGATATTTTACAACTACAGTTCTTGTCGATGAACACGGTGCACAGATATTCTTTTTAAAAGGTACATATTTGCAAGTGTATGCAGTTCACCATCATCGCGCCCATGTTGCAAACAAATATGTAAATAAACAAATATTTATATCACACACACACATTTATACACAATTACTTGCAATAAGATAAAAGGTGATACGATTTTGCAACATTTACAAACACTCTCACTCTCACTCATTCACGCCCTATCTCTCTCTCTCAGAGTCCTCGACACCCTCTTTCTCAAGAAGTGAACAGTGTGACTATGGGTGAGTCTCAAACCCATCCTCACAAATGACCTACTATTGTCGAGAGATGACAGACCAATTTCAGATTGCAGTGAAGTGTACACCTCAGGCCTTTGTGATCGAATACTGTGGAGCACCATGAACACCACTGTACAGACACTGTAAATAGTCTTCCATCCTGGTGACGCACGATGCACACCCTTAGCCTACCTCTGGGTGGCACCTTCCGTTGTGTGATCTGCATGCATTTTTGCTCTCAGACCTACTAACTCCACAATCGGTTATCCATTCGCCTCATGTTTCATAAGGCCGATAACCTTCTTGTTCTGTGGAATGAACCATAAGGATTATCAGTCACATGGGAGATGTGTCCAATTCTTCACCGTGGTGTCTCATAACTTTGTATGGAATGCAGATCTTTATTCAGTACTTGAAACTGTAAGTATCCGAGTAATTTTCCATCTGCAAAATGAGTTTTTACAAACTGTACGTGTGGAGTATAGACAGATAAAGTATGCACATCTCCATTGGTGTTGTGAACTCTAGTGCAATCTTCGACGTCTACACGGCCTTAAAGTTCTTTTGAATATTATGACCCATTTAAAATTTGGTCTAGCGATACATTTCCTTACACCATAACGCCCACCCCGTTCGGTTCTAATCTAAATATCGTGGTGTTCTCAGAAATTCTACGTTGTTTTACCGAAAACTGTGTTGTTTATTAATTTAAAAAATCTTTTTCGAAGTCACATGTCATAGAAGACCTCTCGTCTCGTTCAGAACAATATAATTGTTCAAGCAGAGGGAATGGTTGAATGAGATAGCTCAGGTGATTCTAACCACTCCATTCCCAATCTGAGACGTTGCTGGAGATTACAATGGTGAATAATGTATACCTGTTGATTCTACAGCGCTGTCATCAGTTTTGGGGTGGAGCCTCCTCACGGAACTAGTTGCTGTGGACCCAGCGGCAAGTCATGCAAAGTGCCTCCAAAATATACCCTTCATTAGAATCTGCGCCATACCTCTGATTTTTCCATTAAATCCCTTCCATTCTTCTTTGGGGATCCATCGAAATTCACCAGTAGACAGCGATTCTTTCATGGCGTGCCCATATAGGTTATTGACATTGAGGTACGTGATATAACTTGAATCAAAGGAATGTGTTGAATCTCTCACACACTTGTTGGTTATTTGTATTGATGTGCTTGTAAACACTTAGGCAAAGTCCCGCATGGATCTCTCACTCAATGAAAAGAACCACGTCAGGATCCATTCATAAGTCAATGCTGTAGTTCGTTTTCTTGAGCATAGCGTCCCAGGACATGTAATAAAAGGCACGATCGAGAGTATATGTGATCATCCATAGACTCCAGAATTTCTCGAAAACATCCGAGAGCAAACACACGTCTGTACCCATGTAAAGTCTTGCTAACTCTCTCTGCTAAGCATTCACAGCATGTTCATACTCTGCATCTATAGTGGCATCACCTGTAAGGTTGCTGGAGAATGCAGTTATGTCAGGTAGCCTGGTTTCCTTGAGTTTTACCATACTATCCACATACTCATAGAGCAAAACCCCTTTCCTATTTAAAAGTTGAAACTTTTCGTCGCCAGGAAATACAGCTCGAGTAATATGTATATCCTTCTGTGACGGGGTTACAACAAGTTTCTGGGCTGGTACCTGCATAAATCGGAGTGAGTCAAGGAAGTGGAGCGTAATTCCTGACGTCATTCACTTAGAAAGTGAAACAAATTTCTCAATGCTCTCAGGAAGGCCACTGACCTGATCCTTCTTCATATCAAAATCTGTCAAATACTCAACAAGAAAGTGAGTGTCACATACTCTTAAATTATTAAAGAAAATGGGTATGTGTCATTGTAACTGATACTTCGACTGCTTAAGAGTCTCGAAAAATTTGGTCTGTATAGCATTCACGGTGCACTTTTTGAACCACTGGGTAACTGATGTGCTCCACAATATTACGCCATTATCCCCAATGATAGCAAAGGCGCGTCTCGCGAACAACACTGTAGCATTGCTTGGGGGGATGCAATAATTTGCAGTACAGCACCAGGTTGCATTTATCTCTGGGATACCGCAGATCGTTAATGATTTTGTGGAGTTCTACTTCCAACACAGGAAGGCATGCTTTGAGAAACCCTACTGGGCTACAGTATGCTGCTGCTCGATTCCTGACCCATGTGAATGAAATCTGTTTCTCAGAGGCATGAGCAATCACTGAAAATTCTAACTGCTGTTCACTAAAAGGATGGGGGAGGACGTTACTACTAGCCACAAGATTACTACTGTCAACGCTGCCTACTAAAAGAACAGAGGAGGGAGCTGCCACTAGCCACAGGATTACTATCACTGTAACGATGGCTAGTTCCCAAATGTTGATGCTGCCTGCATGGGGAGCATTCCTCGTGGCTTGAGAGAGAATGTGGGGAAGGACATGGTGAATTGCCCCAGGATGAGCAGCCTGGATGTGTTTGTAGAGACACTTGTCGCCACAACCGTGACCAGTTGCCAGAGGGAGGGCGGTCCATGTACATCGGAGCTGAGCTGGTGCAGGAGTGGCAGTTGGCGGGGGGAGGTTGGAGGGGTTGGGGGGGGGGGGGGTAGGAGGGTTCAGCTGTGGCTTCCCGAGTACAACGACAAGGTCTGCCTTACACAATGGAGTGTGCCACACAAGACCTTGACTAGACGGCTGTATCTTCACCGCTCCTGGTACCTGCACCACAGCATATTGAGGGGATAGTTGTTCTCCCTCAGATGGCTGTATATTCCCCGCCCCTGGTACCTGCACCACAGCATACTGAGGAGATAGTTGTTGTCTCTCAGATGCGAGCGCTGGAAGAATAAAGAAAAAAAAAAGTACAACGTTCCAGACAAGCTACAAGGAAAGAACATTGATTATATGTAAGTGCCATGAGTGTGTATATAAGTTAGCTGTATTGCTCTGGCTCCATCACTCAGATCACTGGGAATCAAATCCTGCATCTCCTCATGGCGATGCAATTCTGCCTCCATTTCCTCCATCCATTATGACATCTCATCATTCTTGCCCAAACCACCGTGGATGTATTGGTGCAACTCCCCTAAATTTCATACACCACGTTGATTTAATAAAATAAAAACGTATACACTCACAAAATTAAGATTTTTTTAGAATATACACTTACACCATGTCTGTGATGTGGGTGGGGTCACACCCTCCGTCCCTCCCTGCTCTTGATATCGAAATCATGTACAACAACAAAGAATACATCTCAGACAACGATGTATTACGTACACACAGCATTAGGATGAAATTTTATAAGGAAAAAAATTGTTTAACGACTCTGATTCGTTGGACAGCAACATATTACTTATACACACGGTACTACAAAGAAGAAGAAAAAAATGTACTTACAACCTTGATGCTGCTGCTATTATTGCGTCTCAGCCTCCACCAAATCCAGTATTTCATGGATACATGCTGAAACAATACGAAGTTCTTAGTGCAAAAAAGGATTAATATGCAGTTATTGATTGGAATATGTGCTTACCTGGTAATTCACCTTGCTTATGGCATTTGTCACTGGCACCGCTACTGTTGCTGGCTGAATGTTTCATTTTGTTGTGCAAAGAGTCAGTGCACAAGCAAATGTATGAAGAGTAGGAATGCTGATAAGCACACAAGGAAATACACAGACAACCTGATGCAGCCACAGACGATCACACAATGAGGACGAAAGTGGATGTTGGGGAGGGGGGGGCTGAGATTTTATATAGGTTCACTGATTAGTACAGTATTTGGGAGGGGACAGAACACTTTGGTCTGCATGTTTAGACATATTGGTTCATGCAGGTGTTCAAACAAGCAGGAAGTAACCAACTGAGAGAGAGGGACTGGAAGTGAATCTGAAATTTCCTGGTCAAAGTAATGCTTCCGCCAGGGTCTTTGGTGGATAGGCATGTACGTCCACTCAGACCAGTACTGGCGATCGCAACTTCGGTCAGTGGACTATGTGGCCCCTGACAGCAGTTTTTGTGCACGCAGTGTTATCTCACAGTCAGCACAGAGGTGGACTGTGTTGCCTTATGTAGCAGTTGGGACGGTGCTGTGGTACAGAGGTTGGGCAGCGAGTCGAGAAGGGTGATTGCAAATCACGTGTTTCATGTTTATAAAAAGGTTCACATTACTGCTGCAAATTAATAGTCAGCCAATCAATTTGATGGATTATTTCCAAGAGTGAAACGAATTCCCTGTCACTTTTATTTGTTGGAGTGGAAGGATGTAAGGTAGGGTACCTGTTTATTTTAGGGATACATCAGCCATCCTCTCCCCACTTAGCAGGAGAATATAGGGTCATAAGTCGATCAATCAGTTTGATTGGCAGCTGTCAAAATTGTACTGGGGGAAGGGGGAGTGGGAGGAGTGAGGAGTTCTCATGCTGGGGAAGGCCGATTTAGAGAGGTGGGAGTTTCTCAAAAGGACTGATTATTCCCAGAGGGTCACAAGACAACCCTCAAGGGGTCGTGCATCAGTTAGCATAACAATAGGTCATAATCAATCAGCTGTCAAAAATTTTGCTCATTCTCTCTTTGCCCAACTATTAACATACAGGGTGTTCATTTTAAGTGCAGACATTGAAATATTTCGAAAACAACACAATGAATAAAAAAACGATAATTCCAATTTGTTTGTCTCGGAGAGGGACATCCAGTGATACCACAGTTTGTTCCCATTTCCACCCTGTGCATGGGTGGTGTGAGGCAACTTTCAAGTCGTCAGTGTGTGACATCGTGGCCATTTGTTACGTTATATACAAAAAAATTATACGTATATCTTATATATATATTTTCATTTTTTAATTTATCAGCATGAATTTTTCTTTTGTTTGAGCATGACTCTTTCTCTCAGGGATATTATCTTTTCTTATCACTTTTACTTACGTGCATAAGTAAATATGAAACGGGTTCTTGAAGGGCCTCAGTTGTTCATGTAGCAACTTTAGATTTTGAACGCGATGACTAAAATATAGTTGCCGTTAACTGAATTGAATGTAATTTTGGTAATTCCTATTTATTGATTGCAAAGCAAGGCTAGAGAGAATTTTGATTGTTGCCGTGGAGTGGCCAAGATAAAACTTACTGAACTCCTGGAATCTGTATAATTTAAAAACATGAACTTTAACGTAAATTAATTATCTGTTGCAATTTAAAAAGGTTCTTATAACGAAATCTCTCGCATTTACATTTACTGTTAACACTGAAAAATAAATTAATACTTCGGCGCGTAATGGCCGACCAGAGGCTGCATTGGAAGATGAGCTTCTCTGAAAAAATGCTTATTAAAAATATTTAGCCACTGCGAGCATTTGAGGTGACAACTGTTACAAAGAAATTCATTTTGTGATAATAATAACAATTTTATTTTAGCAGAAATACTAGTAACTTACATAAAATATGTGTAGCCGCTCAATGGCTGCCTTCCGTATAGCGAAACAAAACAGTGTGTGTACCATGAAGTACGTCCTTCCTCCTCGACCGTACAAACATGTCTCTTTCAATCCTTTCCCATATCCATAGACATTAAATAAAGATGCTACTCTTAAATTATCTCTGCATATCAGTTGTTTCAAGAACATTAACTGTATTTTTACACTAATTATAGTCATAAAATAATACTTAACTGCGGTTTACGTACCGTCACAAATGGAAACCCCGTTTTTTATTGCAGATTGCGATTCAATGGCGAAATCTACATGCTGTTTTGTTTGAAGCACTTTCTTAGATTCACCACAGATGGCACTGTAATCGGAGGAATAGAAATGGGCACATAGTCGGAATTTACGACATACTACTCAATGGCCCTTAAATATCAAATGGCTCGTGGGACCCAACCTACATGCTGCGAGGCTAACACAGGCCAGTATTCCATAATTTCTAATTGGAAACTCATTTCTCAATGTTGTGTCCCTCTGTCATACTGAACCGGGGGCTGCTCGACGCGGCGCTGTGGCTGTCGATCTAGGCGAACATTATTCTATTTTTTCAATTAGAGTTAGTGTACCGACAACTTCAACACATTTAGTGATCCGCTTTTCAAATGACCGTACACAGGACAGAAGCATATCTGTGAGAATGTCAGCACAGACGTTTCCGATGTGATGGACCATGATTTCACAGCCTGTTGGAAATTGCTGGTACACCTTATCACTTAAATATCTCGACAAAAAGAAATTTGGTGACGTTAAATCCAGCTACCTAGCCGGCCAATTAATAGGGTCGCCTCTGCTGATCCACCGACCAGTGTAAGTATGGTGTACTAACTCCTGTGTTTCAACTGTGTAATGCGCTGGACAACCGTCATGCTGAAAAGTAGTACCGATAGTTACTGTTTCAAAAAGTTTCGATATTTGTTTTCGTTCAAAGTGCCATCAATATAATACGGACCAGTGAGTTCGTTCTCCGTGATGCCACACCATACGTTACCGACCAAAGACGCTGACGGTTACCTTGCCGTAACTAGCGGAGATTGTCTACGCTCCAGTAATGCATTTTGTGTTGGTTGCGCTGCCATAGTTTGTGAATGAAGAGTCATCGGAAAATAGTATCTCCGTGAAGAAAGTGGGGGAATTTGCAATTGTTGACATGCTCATTCACAAAACACTATCCGGCTATTGAGTTCTTGGTGCAGTGACACTCATGGATGATACTTCTGACGATGCATTACTGTATCGATACAACCCACGGGCACACCGGAGTTGCAGTGTAACTGCCAGGCGCTTCTCCGTGGGGTGTGGTGCACTGCCGCTAGTACACCTATTTCACTAACTTCTCCAGTAACACTTCCTTTCCTTTTTCCGGTCTTCTTTACCCTGCCATAGGACATAAATGCGATTACAACGAACGAGAGCGAGCTTTCTTTGTAAAACGCTCGGCTTACAAGGCAACAGCAGTCTCAACATATTTTCTACATACTCCATAAATCAGAAACATTTCAATTTTTTTCTGTGGCTGCATAATTCATCGTTCTGTTCACCCAATGATAGTTGTGTGTGCAAGCAATAAACACTGCACAAGCTTGTAATGTTGGCGCTATATGTTCTACATCTGCACGATGCGTGAGCTCCGGTCACAGTGTAGCGGCTTTTATCATGCATCATAATTCGCTACAGGGCCACACTGGCGCGTCAGGTAGTCCCCTGTTCGATATGTCGAACGAATAGAATGTTGCAAGAGTTGGTTTCCAATAGGAAATTGTGAAGTACTGATGTGTCCTCCCCTTTCAGCATGGAGGTGGGGTCCTGCGTGCCATTGGATATTCAAGGGCCGTTGATTAATTAGCATATCGTAAATTATGATTGTACTCCCATCTCTATTCCTCCGATTCCAGCGCCATCTGTGGTGAAATGATGAAAACGCTTCTGACAAAACGTATGTAGATTTTTCTATAAAATCCGAATATGCAGTCAATAATGAGGGTTCCCATTGAAGACTTCAAAGTTGTCCCTCGCCACTAGTGCACAGGGTGGGCTGGCAGGGAGAGAGTGTTATCGTTGTATGTCCCCCTCTAATGCAATCAAATTGAAACCATAACTTCTTTTAGTCAATGTGTAGTTTTCGATATATTTCAACGTCTTCAGCTAAAATAAACACCCTGTATAGTCCACGGCCTGCTATCAAACTACCTAACTACAAACCACCTACTACACAGATACCAATCAGGCGCCACAGCAGCACAACATTTACCTTGGGAAAGGTAACAGATGACCTGAAGCTTACCATAAGTGTACGAGAGGCAACTATCATGTTCTTCTTAGACTTCAGGTAAGCCTCTGACACTGTCGACTACGACTTTTGCTTGCGAGACTTAGCAGCTTAAATTTATTGCCAAGTGCAGTGCAATAGTTTCACTCATACCTAACCCATGTCCGGCGCCATAAAATTGAAATGGAGGTAGGTAATATTAGGTGTCCCCCAGGGGTCGGAGTTAGGTTCCATACTGTTTTCATCGCCTGTAAATGATGTGTCATCTACTTTGCCCTATTGCAAATAGCACATGTATGGTGTTGGCCTCCAGTTGAATCCTAGTGGAAAACCAATAAACCTGAACACAGCTATCGATAATCTCAGTGGCAGCCTGTGCACACTATCAAAATGAACACGGAATGGGGGGTTGAAGCTCAACCCATCCAAAACCCAAGCAGTATTAGTTGCTCATGATTGGCTCATTAGCCCAAAATATCAGAAAACCCTTCCATTCTTAAACATCAATGGGACAAATATAAGCTTCCCTTCCTCAGCAATGAGTCTTAGTGTAACAATAGATGAAAATCTAAATTGGACTGAGCACATAACTGTAATGTGCAAGAAGGTATCAACACCTCTTCAGGCTACTGGAACTGTTTATGAATGCTTGTGTCCGTTACACATCTGTGATTTTCGAGTCTTTGATCATGTTTCACCATCATATGTACAACTATCCCGACTGCATGCAGATAAGCGCAGAGAGTACACATCCTTTGTCTTCTCTAAGATCTTATCAACGTACGCTTATCCTCATATCTCTCCTCGACCTTAATTCTCATGTCTGAATAACAAGGGGCAACACCCAATCCCATCAGCGCAAAATACTTTTTGTCCCAACCAATCATTCACCCAATTTCTTGAAGTCCGTCTTGGTAGGAGAAACTCGACTCTGGAATACCCTCCCGAATATATTAGAGAACTGAACAACATCTCCAGCTTCAAAAGAAAGCAATGGCATATATAGTGAAGCAACGATAATGACTGCCATTGTACCACTCGTCAGCCCTGTACATCCTTCTTTCCAACCTTCCTCATTTCCCAGTATTCTTAACTGGTAAGTTCCTCTTAAATTTCCTTTCCTCAGAAGTCGCTATTTCAGAAACCATAAATTTTGGTCGCCTATAAATTCTTCTTATACCTTCCTTTATCTTTATTGTTAATATTGTCATTATTTTTACTATTATTATTATTATTAATATTACTACTACTGTTGTCTCTGTCAGTGAGAGCAGGTGCAGTAATACAAATACTGCCAGTATTAACTTTATTAATTCATAGTCATTATAATTTACTCACTCTGCCACTCAGATCGTTTTAATACTATTTGTCATATTAAAATTATTTCATAGTTAACCATTGTGTAAGAAAGGTATTGCAAGTGTGAAATCCTTGTCCAATGTAACAAAAAGCCTGATGGCTAGACTCAGATCAGGTTCAATAAAAAAATAAAATAAATAAGAAGTGAAGTGTGGAGGAGGTGGTGTTAGATTAGGGAGTGGTCCCCAAACTGCGCTTTTTTTAAACGCTAAAGGACATGAACACATTTTACAGCATATTGTAGAGTATACAGCAGAGGAGGAGTCTGGAAGCAATGAGTAACTGTGTCAGCCTGACAGTGTACCCCGTCATGTAGCGGCATCAGTGAGGGAATGATTTGTGGCCCGTCCAGAAGCTCGGTCTGAACACAATGGAACAGCCTTGGAGGAGTGAGTAAGAACGCCGACTTCCCTGCAAACCCCGTTGACCAACATCACTACCTTAATTATCAGAACAAATAATTAATCTACATATTTACTATTATTCACGAAAATGTGAATTACGTGGCCTATTTGAGCTTCCCAGATCATAGGCCGTATGTGTGTAGAATAAACAAAGAAGCAATCACTACTCTCTCTGGTTTCGTCTCTTGAGATAGAATGGTTCAATATTCCTCCACAGTAGTTTATAAACCTCACTGGACGTGTCCAAAACAGAGTTCAAGCCGTCATAAAGGCGAAAGATGGACACACCCCGCATTAATGTCCACTAATCCGCTAACAAGTGACAAGTGTGAGAATTATCGCACAATCAGCTTAACAGCTCATGCATCCAAGTTTCTGACAAGAATAATATACATAAGAATGGAAAAGAAAATTGAGGATTTGTTTCATGACGAGCAGTTCGTGTTTAGGAAAGGCAATTCTGAAGTTGCAGTTGATAATGGAACCAAGACTAAAGAAAAATTAAGACACGTTCATAGGATTTTTCGAGCTGGAAAAAGTGTTCGACAATGTAAAATGGTGCAAGATGTTCGAAATTCTGATAAACTTAGGGATAAGCTGCAGGGAGAAAGAGGTAATATACAACACGTACAAGAGCTAAAAGGGAATAGTAAGAGTGGATGACCAAAAATGAAGTGCTCGGATTAAAAAGGATGTAAGACAAGATGTAGTGTTTCGCCCCTACTGTTCAGTCTGTACATCGAAGAAGCAATGACAGAAATGAAAAAGATAGGTTCAGGAGTGGAACTACAATTCTAGGTGAAAGAGTATCAATGATAAGATTCGTTGATGATATTGCTATCCTGAGTGAAACTGCAGAAGAATTACATGATCTGCTGAATGGAATGAACAGTCTAGTGAGTATAGAATACGGAAGTAGGGGGACACCACCCCTCATTCCACTGTTGCCAGATGTATCCAAGATGGCTGCGATGACGTCATCCAAGATGGCGTCGTGTAGACTTGGCAACAGCGCATGACATCATTCAGGATAGCGGATTTTGGCGGGAAGATAGGTCAATTGGGCTACCTCCACTAACCTAACCCTCCAGAAAAAGTGGCAGGAATTTCAAATTCCAGCAGGATAATGTGTCACTCCTAAGAAAATAGCTGGAAGATAAGTCACTTGAGGTTCTGTTGCTAATCTAACAAAATAATGGGAAGAAGGTCAATTGGGCCACCTCCACTAACCTAAGTCACCCGACTGCCATGTCCTCCTATGAACTGGCGCCAAGTTGGAATTTAGGCAGTAAACAAAGCTCACTTGGGGTTTTGCTACCAACCTAAGAAAACTGTTGCAAACGAAGCTCACCTCCACTAACCTAAGTTACCAGACTGCCACCTCTTCCTAGGGCTTGATGAGAAAAGGACTCAGCCTGCACTAGGCCAATCGATAGAGCAATTATTTATGGATGGAGTATATTTATCACAGAACATGCTGTAACATGTCCCACAGCATACAACCTGCAAACTACTCCTACATAACTCCTGTATAAGACTCTACGCACACACACGGTTGCTAATTGTAAACAGTAAAAAAATAACCCATTCCACAGCCTACAGACATGCAAACCACTCCTAAATAACACAATACATTTACTTCCATAGAGTCAAACAACTCGTAAATTGTCAAACTAATAATACGAGACTGGAATAGAAGGGAGAACCGATAGAGGTACTCAGGGTACCCTCCGCCACACACCGTCAGGTGGCCTGCGGAGTATGGATGTAGATGTAGATGTAGATGTAGATGTAGATCCTTCTAAAAGACTCTGCTCGCTAATTGCCAGCTGTCTAAATCATACACCAGTCGTTACCAGAGAGCATCACCTTCTTGTCAGATCACGACGCTTGTAGCCTTATTCAAGATGGCGGCATACATTGTGTTCACCAAGTGCTGTTGACCTATCGGCGCCGCGACGTCGGGTGTTGGCTCAAGATCGTCAGCTTTTTCTCTTGCATCGCTGACGTCACAGCCTGGGCCTTTTACTCACGCCGGACATAACCGTATGTAAATATCCTAACTAAACTATGACGTGAGTACTGTTATTCAATCTACATGGTCTAGGACACATCTAGAGCACGCTTGCATTACGAAAGCCGAGAACCGCGCTCGTCCCACCAGTGGGTTAAGCACTGAGGTAGAGGGAGATATGCTCCAAAGCCTTCTCTCGGGGGTTGCATTTCAAAAACTAATCAGTTATCTAGCTGAGGGCGGTGTGATGGAGTCTCAAATACCGCGTGAATATCACGTTCCTTAGCGGAATCAGTGAATTTATCCCTAGGCTTCATCGTTGTAGTACATATTCCTACGATCGCCATCACGGTACTAGTCGTGAAAACACCAAATTATTCAGAGGTAATGTCATACCTCGATTCGTAAAGCGGTTATAGGTTTTAGCATGGATGCTTGGGTGCACCTGTAGAACCAAGAGCGCTTGTAAGAGTAACATAGAGTAGCTGTTGGGATCGGGATTTTTAATTTAACATCTGCTCGATTACGTCTATGGCAATGTGGTATGACTCACAGGAAGAACGTAAGAGACATGCACATGGATCGTTGATTTTCGATCAGCATTATTTGGTATTGTATGCATCCAGTTATTGAAAAGGTAATATTATACTTAGTATAAGTGCTGGGTGCGTGATACGTTAGCATTTGAGCATCAGGTTTATAAAGTATACGTGTTTGTCTAAAGGAAATGTTTATGTGCTCTTGTACGGAAGGTAAGGATTTGAGTTAGAGTACTGTGATAGCGAAGGGAAGAGTATGTCCATTGTCCGCAGCTCGTGGCCGTGAGGTAGCGTTCTCGCTTCCGTTCTCGCTTCCCGCGCACGGGTTCCTGGGTTCGATTCCCGGCGGGGTCAGGGATTTTCTTTGACTTGTGATGACTGGGTGTTGTGTGATGTTAGGTTTAAGTAGTTCTAAGTTCTAGGGGACTGATGACCATAGATGTAAAGTCCCATAGTGGTCAGAACCATTTGAAGTATGTCCATTTGTAAGGACGGTACAAGTATTTCCAAAGCCACAGTGGTCAACAGAGTGTATTTACGATACTTCGCTCATTCTCGAATGCTGTTCAATTTAGAGCGAGATCGTAAGACTTAATTGTAACTATAATGATAGAAGATATATGTGAGGGTTTTCTAGAATGTGTCCGTGTATGCAAAGTCTGTGGTGGTATTGATTCAGGTTCCCATGTTAATAGTAGCAGTCTTCCAAATGCAGAGGCCTGTTGGAGTGTAGGAATGTATCAGAGATAACTTTACCGTCTTCTAGACGACCGAATAGCGAATTAATACTTAGCATGTACTGGACTTCTTTCGTGATCATGTGTAGCTTTGAGAAAATGGTGCTTTTGTGGTGGAGCGTTATTCCCTCCCACGTAAATTGTTCGGTCGATTGCTTCTGCACATTTTGTGCCTCTATTTAGTTAAGGGAAGACCGATTATGGTGTGTTTGACACACGTTTGACTGTTCTCTAGGCGTGGGAAAGACCGTAATTGGTTTGTAAAGTATATTGATCATCTGGAATCTGTTAGATGCAGTTCACTCTACTTGTTTCTAGTTAGTCAATGGTTTACACCACGCTGCACCTCTCTAAAGTTTGGTGATGTGGAGAAATAATTTACAGTCTATATCTTGTACATTATGTTGCGTTAGCGATCGGGAGGCTAGTGCTGTGTTCTTTATATCGAGAAGTACAGCGAAAATTGTATAATATTATGGCGAAAATAGGGTGTTCTTGTAAACGACGAGTCTGAATATGTGCATAGAAAAGCGAGCAGGCAAGGAGGTAGAGACAGTAACGCATTTGTAACGAGGGGAAAACGATCGCCAATTTGTAGAACAATTCTGAAAGTGACTTCGGTTTGCTGATGTAAAAGGGGATGATTTGGTATGGTTGGCGACATGAATTTCATGTTTACTAAATCGAGACAGTACACGGTGATATATTCCCTGGTTGGAGATCGGTTTGACGCTCCAATATTCTTGCAAGTGTTGTATGTATTTGATGACCTGTGGACAACTTTGCGATGCTTAATTTTCGGTGCGAAATGGTGATCAGTGTAAAATAGTTTATTACCACTGAGTGCAGCGTCTGTAGAAAGAAAGAACAGGTTCAGGGTGTATAGTTCAGGGAAATGTCGGTGAAATTTAGCAATCTTTGCAAAATACAGACAGAAATCTCCAGAAAGGAAATGGTCGATTGACTGTGGTGAGATATAGGAGCGGTGAGACCAGTTGCGTATGTTGAGAGCAGGAAGGCCATCACGTTATGTCCATGTTGAAGACTGGATTCGGCGATATTTTGTCAAACAGGTTCTGTTAGGGAAGGAATTTTGGCGCATACAACCTCAGACAACAAGAAAGCGAGCGTTAGCTATTTCAGGGGCACTATAAAATTACGGAGGATTTGGCTAATTTATTTTTTTCACAAAGCCATGTGACGTAAGAATAACATTGAGAATGTTTTAGGTGTCGATGTATCAGTCAAGCTTGGGCGGGTACGTGCGGTTGAACGCGTGTGTCAACACGCTCTGTGCTATTCTGCCTTCAGTGGTTAAGACAAGTGGCGCCTGGAGATGCCTCGAATATGAGACTGGTGTGAACGTGTTTTGGAGTGCTCTGACAGTATAACGGTGACCGTATAGAGGAGTGCAACTTTCAACAGTGTTCAATGACACCAGCTTGGGGACTGTGATGGAGTGTGTGGGGACCCGAGCTGCGGCAGCCTCACTTCGCGGGTGTTGTGGCCTGCACTCCTAAATGGAGGTCTGTGACTGCTTTGACAGCTGACACTGCCCTCATCTCGCGGTCGTGCGGTAGCGTTCTCGCTTCCCACGCCCGGGTCCTCGGGTTCGATTTCAAGCGGGGTCATGGATTTTCTCTGCCTCGTGATGGCTGGGTGTTGTGTGATGTCCTTAGGTTAGTTAGGTTTAAGTAGTTCTAAGTTCTAGGGGACTGATGACCTAAGATGTTAAGTCCCATAGTGCTCAGAACCGAATAGCTGACAGCGGCGTCAACTGTACGTGTGATTGCATCATCATCGGTGTTTAGCGGATAGGAATTTCCCGTGTGTTACGTATGAATGAATGTGCCACCACCTCATGCTTGTGAAAGCCGAGCAGGGGCTTGTGCGCTGTTTGACATCTGACTGATGTGTCACTTATCGCTACCTCCTGTGTATTCTATTGGACAGGGGGCGGTGGACTGTGCTTGCACGCATTGATTGCAGTATTTCGAGAGCGGCTCTGTAGTACCTGCTATGTGCTATGTGGGCAGTTTACGAATACTGAGGGTGTCTACATATCAGTGTGAAGAATTGTTTAGGAGTAGTTTGCTATTGTGTAATGAAATTACGAGTTGGTTGCTTGTCTGTGGCCTGTGAATAATTTAGAAAGTGCTGAGATAATAACATGAGAATGTTTTTTAGTATTTAGGCATGGTGTACGGCAGAAAATATGATATTGTAGTCCATTTTTTGTTAAGAGTTTATGTTAGTGAATGAACTTTTTCTATGGGGTGATCAATAAAGGGAACGTAAAATATTTGTGGAAAACTAGAATTTCGGTTGGTTCGTATTTTTTCTACATAGTGATGTGACTTGGGAACTTTGTTAGATAGACTTGCAGTGGTATGTATCTACGGGCGTGTGAAAGAAGGCATTGGAATATATCTCCCTCTCTCAATGCTTAACCTATAGGTGGGGCAAGCGATGTTCTCAGCTTACGTAATGTAAGTGTGCTCTAGATGTGTCCTAGACCATGCAGATTGAATAACAATACTCACGCCATAGTTTAGTTAGAACATTTACATAAGACTATCTCTGGTGCGAGTATAAGGCCCAGGCTGTGACGTCAACAGTGCGAGAGAGAAAGCTGACGATCTTGAGTCATCACCCAACGTCGTGGAGCCGATAGGAACTAGGTCAACAGCACTTGGTGAACACAATGTATGCCGCTATCTTGAGTAACGGTACATGTGTCATGCTTTTACGTGAAGGTCTGATGTCTCTGGTGACAACGATATGAACTAAACCACTTGTGCTCTGATGGATAAACGGTACTTGTGTCATCACATGAAGTCACTACAGCGTCCTCTGACTGCGAAGAAATGTACTAAGTCAGTTGGGGTCTGAACTCAGTGGCAAACACAGTGGGTGGTGTACTACCTCTAATTGAAGACTGGTGTATGATTTAGACAGTTGACGATTAGCAAGCAAAGTCTTTTAGAAGGATTATTATTTTGACAATTTACGAGTTGTTTTGCTCTATGGACGTAAATTTATTGCATTATTTAGGAGTGGTTTGCGTGTCTGTAGGCTCTTCATTGGGTTATTTTTTACTGCTTGCAATTAGCAAGGAGGTTTGTGTGTAGAGTCTAATACAGGAGTTATGAAGGAGTAGTTTGCAGGTCTGTATGCTATGGGACATGTCAGAGCATGTGTTCTGTGATAAATATACTCTATCATTAAATAAATTGCTCCAAAATATATAAAGTACGTTCCTTCCTCTATCCATTGGCCTAGTGCAGGCTGAGTCCTTTTGCCACCAACCCCTAGGAACAGGTGCCGGTCCGGTGCCTTAGGTTAGTGGAGGTGAGCTTCGTTTGCAACAATTTTCTAAGATTGGTAGCGAAACCCCAAGTGAGCTTTGTTTACTGCCTAAATTCAAACTTGGCGCCAGTTCATAGGAGGATGTGGCGGTCGGGTGGCACAGGTTAGCGGAGGTAGGCAAATTGACCTTCTTCCGATGATTTTCTTAGATTAACAGCGAAACCTCAAGTGACTTATCTTCAAGCCATTTTCTTAGGAGTGACTCATTCTCCTGTTGGAATTTGAACTTACTGCCATTTTTTCTGGAGGGTTAAGTTAGTGGAGGTAGCCCAATTGACCTATCTAACCCGCCAAAATCCGCCATCTTGGATGACGTCATTGCCACCATCTTGTATACATCTGGCAACAATGGAATGAGGGCTGGTGTCTCCCTTGTCCCCCTACTTACGGACTGAGAATAAATCGAAGAAAGACGAAAGTAATGAGCAGTAGCAGAAATGAGAAGAGCGCGGAATGTAACATCAGGATTGATGGTCACGAAGTAGATGAAGTTACGAAATTCTTCTACCTAGGCAGCAAAATGACCGATGATGGACGGAGGACATCAAACGCAGACTAGCATTGGCAAAAAAGGTATTCCTTGCCAAGAGGTGTCTACTAGTATCAAAATAGGCCTGAACTTGAGCAAGAAATTTCTGAGAATGTACGTTTGGAGCACAGCATCTTACGGTAGTGAAACAAAATCGGAGAGGAAAGGAATACAAGGAATATGTGGAAAACATTTACAAGGAGAAGGGAGAGAGGACAACTGTTAAGATATCATGGAATGTCTTCCATGTTACTAGAGAGAGCTGTAAAGGGCAAAAACTGTAGAGGAAGACAGGGACTGGAATAGAACCAGCAAATGATTGGGGACGTAGGCTGCAAGAGCTACTTTGCGGTGATGAGGCTGGCACATGAGAGGAATTCATGGCGGGCTGCATCAAAGAAGTCAGAAGATTAAAAAAAAAAAAAAAAGTAGGTGTCCGGATTTTTTCGTCAAGTAGTGTATTTACGATGACCTTTCGCGAGTTGGCTATTTTCAGAACAATTGTCTGGATGTTGTTATTTCCTGCCGTCGACGCCTGGCTTGCACACGGACCTGTCTATTTTCCTTACAGGCGCTGCCTCCGTTTTCTGTCCGACTGCTTGTGGTACCCTCCACAAGTGAACTGGCTGTTAGTGCGTCCACCAAGAGCGGGGTTCGTATTGGAGTGCTTCCCAATTGGACAAACACGGTGCTCTCCAGCCCTTACGTTTGATTCACGTTCAAGAAGAATCAGGATGTACTATATCCTGTAACTTATTTCTCCTTAACTGATGTCCAATAAACCCGGTGTTGTCGAAGGACAGCAACAATTACTTTTCCCTCCTCAGATTCCCATTTCACGAAGTATTTCCGTTATTCTTGCGTGCTCATCGAACCTACCAGTAACAAATCTAGCAGCATGCACCTGAATTGCTTCGATGCCTTCCTTTAATCAGGGGATCTTTGGGGATGCTAAAGGCTCGAGCAATTCTCAAGAGTGAATAGCCAGTCTACTATACGCCGTCTCCTTTATGGATGAGGTACACTTCCCCAGAATTCTCCCAATCAAACAAAGTCGAGCATTTGCCTCCCAAACTACCAGCCTGATTATGTTCTTTCAGTTTCATATCGCTTTGCAACGTTAATCCTAGATATTTAATCAATGTGACTGTGTCAAGCAGCTTATTAATGATGCTGTATTCGAACTTTACACCACTGTTTTTCCTACTCATCTGCATTAACTTACATTATTCCACATTTAGAGCGAGCTGCCATTCATCACACCAACTAGAAACTCAGTCCACGTTATCTTGTATCCTCCTAAAGTCACTCAATGGCGCCACCTTCCCACAGCGTCATCACCAAACAGCCGTAAATTGCTGTTCACCCTGTCCGCCAGGTCATTTACAAATACAGAGAATATCACATTCCTCTGCCGAAATCTACCTGACGCTTTCGCCGTTACTAAGTAAACTCGTGACGAGCGCCGCTCTTCTTTGTAACTTGCTTGTTGTCTCTATTGATAGTCCATGGTGAGGACCCAAAGCTGACTAGCAATACTGAAGAACAGGGTGGAACGAGTGTTTTTATGTACTATGTATTTCTTTATGTTCTTTGCAATTAATGTCATTTTGGTTTATGTTTTCTCTTCAACTTGCACTACGTGGTAGCTCTACTTTAGGTCACTCCGAACGTATACTTCTGAATGTTTTACATTTGCTGCTGGCTCCAATGATTTATATCTTGGAGTGTAACTGAATAATAATGGGTCTTACCCAAATTTACGCGTAATACGCTACATTTATTTTCGTTGACTTTCAACTACAAGCACTACGCTAAGTGTCGATTCTCTGCAGGTCTTATTTCTCTTTGCTGCGGTGTCCTGGCTTTTTACTTGAGATATATACAACAGGATAGTGGTCCTTCCGACGTTACATATATACGCAACAGCAACCCTAATATTCTTATAATATGTTACTGTCACAGCTGACGGGAATAGTAGCGAGCTGAATTCTTATCTGCTATCTACTACGAAGACCTTTATCTAGTCACAAAACTCACAGAGCTTGTCTAATGTTCCATAACTCAACTTTCTTCACTAAGCGACAGGGCAAAACTGTATCAAATGCTACCCGAAAGTCGAGGAACATGGGACAGAGCTGTGCCTTGTGTAGAGGAGGACGAGGGTTTAAAATTATAACACCGATGTTATAGTTTTGAAAAAATATTTTATGTTTTCTTGTTTTCTTTTTGTTTTTCTGTAACTTGGAAATTTCAGCTCCGAGTAAATCAAAATATGTATTTCATTTTCAATATTAATTTGATAATCCGATCATTAACAATATCTTTTTAAATTGTATTTAAATTGTTGTTACTCAGAGTCGAGTCGGTACGGAAAGGTAAAGGAAAGTTAAGTGTTTTTATATGTATCAGAGAGTAAACTGTGATCACACCAACGCCTCTAGACTCTGATAAGTCAGAGAACGCGCTCTCGAAATTCTGGTACCAGCGACGATATAGTGTGTGTGTGTGTGTGTGTGTGTGTGTGCGTCGTGTAGGACGAGATGTTGGCCAGTGTGAAGTCAAGTCATAATATGCAAGACACGGTAGGTGAAACAAATTTTGGGCGTGTGAATTAAGTTCCAGATACCTTGAAATCCCTTGCAGTTAATCAATGTTTTCGAAACGACTGGAGCTAGCGCGCTTGCAGACATCGTCGCCTCAGCAACGTTGACAATCCGTGTTCATGCCAGACTACTTTAGAATTTACGTACGGTTTGCTACGTGGATTTATTTGAGAACTGATAAGTGAATAATGACACTATTCACGTAAAAATCTAACTCACTGATTTTCTCATTAACAATAGTCACTGTCCTTGCTCTTGGCTCCTGTACGTTTGCTATTCTGCATCTATATGTATTCAGCAAAGCGTTGTGAAGTGCGTGACAGACGGTACTTCCCTATGTAAAAGTTATTGGGGTTTCTTCTCCTCCGTTCACGTAATTTTTCTGTCTGACTGGGCACCATTGGGGTGTCTGCCCGGTTAGACGTGCGGTCTAACGCACTGCTTTCCTAGCGGAAAGGTGTGCCGGTCCCCAGCACGAATCGGCCCGGGGGATTATTGTCGAGGTCCGGTGTGTCAGCCAGTCTGTGGACGGTTTTTTAGGCGGTTTTCCATCTGCTTCGGAGAATGCAGGCTGGTTCCCCTTATTCCGCCTCAGTCACACTATGTCGGCGATTGCTGCGCAAACACTGTCTCCACGTACACCATAATTACTCTACTATGCAAACACTGGGGTTACACTAGTCTGGTGTAAGACGCTCCCAGGGAGCGGGAGGAAGGGAGGGAGGGAGGGCGGGAGAGGGGAGGAGGTTCCACTGGGGGCCGAACCGCACAATAACCCTGGGTTCTGTGTGGGACGCCGGTGGGCTGAGTGGACTACTGTAGCCTGTTGTGGGGTTGTGAACCACTATTGCGGGGACGAAGCCTCTCCGTCGTTTCTAGGTCCGCACTTCCATACAATATAATACCACTAGGGCCATACAGACTCCAAGTAATTTACATCAGATATACAGGCAGTATTACAGTGAACTAATGTAAAAACATATATTACGCTTGTTTCGTAATGACTCTATTTTCTACATCACCTACATCTACATGATTACTTTGCAATTCACATTTAAGTGCTTGGCAGAGGGTTCATCGAACCACAATCATACTATCTCTATACCATTCCACTCCCTAACAGCGCGCGGGAAAAACGAACACCTAAACCTTTCTGTTCGAGGTCTGATTTCTCTTATTTTATTTTGATGATCAATGTAGGTTCGGCTCAACAAAATATTTTCGCTTTCAGAAGAGAAAGTTGGTCACTTAAATTTCGTAAATAGATCTCACCGCGACGAAAAACGTCTTTGCTTTAATGACTTCCATCCCAACTCGCGTATCATATCTGCCACCCTCTCTCCCCTATTACGTGATAATACAAAACGAGCTGCTCTTTTTTGCACTCTTTCGATGTCCTCCATCAATCCCACCTGGTAAGGATCCCACACCGCGCAGCAATATTCTAACAGAGGACAAACGAGTGTAGGCTTTCTCTTTATTGGACTTGTTGCATCTACTAAGTGTCCTGGCAATAAAACACAACCGTTGGCTCGCCTTCCCCACAATATTATCTATGTGGTCTTTCCAACTGAAGTTGTTCGTAATTTTAACACCCAGCTACTTAGTTGAATTGACAGCCTTGAGAATTGTGCTATTTATCGAGTAATCGAATTCCAAGGGATTTCTTTTGGAACTCATGTGGATCGCCTCACACTTTTCGTTAACTGCCACCTGCCACACCATACAGCAATCTTTTCTAAATCGTTTTGCAACTGATGCTGGTCTTCGGATGACCTTACTAGACGGTAAATTACAGCATCATCTGTGAACAACCTAAGAGAACTGCTCAGATAGTCACCCAGGGCATTTATATAGATAGGGAACAGCAGAGGTCCCAGGACGCTTCTCTGGGGAACACCTGATATCACTTCAGTTTTACTCGATGATTTGCCGTCTATTACTACGAACTGCGACCTTCCTGACAGGAAATCATGAATCCGGTCGCACAACTGAGATGATACCCCATAGGCCCGCAGCTTGATTAGAAGTCGCTTGTGCGGAACGGTGTCAAAAGCTTTCCGGAAATCCAGAAATACGGAATCAACTTGAGATCCCCAGTCGATAGCGGCCATTACTTCGTGCGAATAAAGAGCTAGCTGCGTTGCACAAGAACGATGTTTTCTGAAACGAAGCTGATTACGTATCAATAGATCGTTCCCTTCGAGGTGATTCAAAATGTTTGAATACAGAATATGCTCCAAAACCCTACTGCAAACTGATGTAAATGATATAGGCCTGTAGTTCGATGGGTTACTCCTACTACCCTTCCTAAACACTGGTGCGACCTGCGCAATTTTCCAATCTGTAGGTACAGATCTATGTGTGAGCGAGCGGTTGTATATGATTGCTAAGTAGGGAGTTATTGTATCAGCGTAATTTAAAAGGAACCTGATCGGTACACAATCTGGACCAGAGGACTTGCCCATATCTAGCGATTTGAGTAGCTTCGCAACCCCTAAGGTATCTACTTCTAAGAAACTCATGCCAGCAGCTGTTCGTGTTTCAAATTCTGGAATATTCCATTCGTCTTCCCTGGTGAAGGAATTTCGGAAAACTGCGTAAAATAACTCCGCTTTAGCGGCACTGTCGTCGGTAACAGTACCATCGGCACTGCACAGCGAAGATATTGACTGCGTCTTGCCGCTTGTGTACTTCACATACGACCAGAATTTCTTCGGATTTTCTACCAAATTTCGAGACAATGTTTTCTTAAATGTTATATTAAAGAAACGAAAAGAAATTTAGATTGGGATCACATTGATCCCTGCGGTACTCAAATCAAAAAACCATGAGTAAATTTCAGTGTGTTTTAAATCTAACACTGAATACAACTGACTTAGAGATACAAAGTCAGATATACTCTAGAAAAAAATGAAGGAGTTACGCAAACTAGTCACAAATTGATATTCATACAGACATCGACGGAAAATGCAGAACCTTAAACTTTTCTGACCTGTGGATGGATGTGTGACGCTGCAGCGCTGTTTCACTACACAGCTGGCAACGGTAGTAAACAGGGGACGTGTCGACACCAGGGCATAAAATCTTCGCGAATATCATTGCGAGCACTCAGTTGTAACTATGATTTACAGACAGGCCCGTGAACAATATACGGAGACCTCAGAATTTGAGAGAGAACGCGTAGTTGCCCTCAAAGAAGCCGACTGGAGTAATTGGCGAGTCGCTCGATATTTGACTAGGAGGGATACCACTACTAGAACGATGGTGCGAGGAATGGATGAACCATGGCCGAACACAGTGTAAAGGAGGAAGCTGCAGACCTGGAGAGACATCGTGAGGACCGGGCAGTCATCATAGATGCACCCAGAGTCCCGGATTCATCATTATCATCGATCTGAAACCCGACTTATGCATCAGTGAGCACGAGGATGAGTAACGGAATCATCCTGCAGAAAGGTGGCTGAACGGACGGCTCCCCTTGCTCCGACTACCATTGACTTCCGTATAACAACAAGCCTGTTTCCAGTGATGTCGGGAGCATTCGGCCTGGAATCTCATTGGTTGGAGTACAATTGTCTTCAGTGATGAGTCACACTTTGAATTGATCCCTGATTATCAGTGAAGACATGCCTAGACACGCCCAGATAGCTGTGGGGGGAAAGCAAATTATTATTTGTGAGGACTTAAATGGTGATTCACTGAAAGAGCGTAATAGGAAGAATGATCTGCTAGTCTTGCTCGGTTCTTTCAATTTGACATTTGTCATTAATTTTCCTACTCGGGTAGTAAAGGACAGCAGCACATTGATAGATAACACTTTTATAGACCAAGATAGGTTTAAAAACATAAATTCTTGTCCTGTTGAGAATGGCTTTTCTGATCTGATGCTCAGCCAGCTCCATTCAGTAATTCAAAACTATCTTCCAAAGTTGTGCGTTAAATTAATGACTCGACAATTAGAAATTTCAGAGAAAATCTTCAGCAGTTAGACTGGGATGAGGTGTACAAGGAACCCAATGCTAATTTAAAATATAACTTATTTCATGGTACACTTGTAAGAGAATTTGAAAACTGTTTCCCCAAGAAAGTAGTTAAATCTAATTATAAGAAACCATGAAAAAGCCTTGGATTACTAAAGGAATAAAAATATCTTGTGACCACGAAAGTGAACTGTATCTAACAACGAGGAGGGGTAATGACCCAGAAACAGCCAAATATTATAAAACCTACTGCGCTACATTAAGAAAGGTTATTAAAAAGTCCAGAAGTATGTGCATCATGTCTGAGATTAATACCTCTGATGACAAAATCAAAACAAATTGGAATATTATTACAAGGGAGACAGGGCAACCAAGAGTACAGAATGACGGCTTTACCATCAAAGCGAATTTAAACTTGACAAACAACAAGCCAGAAGTCCAAAACATTTTTAATAATCATTTTTTAAACGTCGTAGAGAAAATAGGATCTAAATACTCATTAGAAGAAGCAAGGCAGTTAATGGAAGAGGCCTTATCCACACCATTTGATACAACTGAAATTCCACCAACCTCTCCTTCTGAAATTAGGAATATAATAAACTCTCTCAAGAATAAAAGCTCACATGGAATTGATGGCATTTCCAGCAGGATAATAAAAGCTTGTTTCCGAGAAATAAGTGGGATTCTTAGCCACATATGTAATAGCTCTCTGAAGCAGGGTATTTTCCCACATAGACTCAAGTATGTCATTGTTAAACCACTGCATAAAAAAGGAGAAACGTCTGATGTCAACAGCTGTAAGTAGGCTGTTTAGGTTTTTTTATTGGTAACGACGCCGCCACGTACCGCTCTGTATAAAAAAAAAACACTGGCTGTGCTGTGTGCAATCAGTGGCTGGCTGGCATTGTTGTAATACTCGCCATTGTAGTGTTGGGCAGCTGGATGCTAACAGCACGTAGCGTTGCGCAGTTGGAGGTGAGCCGCCAGCAGTGGTGGACATGGGGAGAGAGATGGCGGAGTTTTGAAATTTGGAAGAATGGATGTCATGAACTGATATATATATTTTGACTATTAAGGTAAATACATTGTTTGTTCTGTATTAAAATCTTTCATTTGCTAACTATCCCTATCAGTAGTTAGTGTCTTCCACAGTTTGAATCTTTTATTTAGCTGCCAGTAGTGGCGTTCGCTGTATTGCAGTAGTTTGAGTAACGAAGATTTTTGTGAGGTAAGTGATTTACGAAACGTATAGGTTAATTTAGTCAGGGCCATTCTCTTGTAGGGATTACCGAAAGTCAGATTGCGTTGCGCTAAAAAAAAAATGTGTGTCAGTTTAAGCACAGTCTTGTACAATTTTTCAAAGGGGACGTTTCACAGCTACCGCCCAATCTCTCTTCTGACTGCCTTATCCAAAATTCTTGAAAAAGTGATGTATTGTAGAGTAGTTTCACACATTTGTAAAAATAAAGTTTTAACAAAATGCCAGTTTGTTTTCCAGAAGGGTTTTTCAACGAAAAATGCTATATATACTTTCACTAATGAAATATTAATTACTCAACGGAAAATGCTATATACACTTTCATTAATGAAATATTAAATGCTCTGAGTAACTGGAAGTCACCCGTTGGGACTTTTTTTGCGATCTATCAAAGGCTTTTGATTGTGTAAATCATGGAATACTTCTAGAGAAGCTCAAGTACTGTGGTATGTATGGGACAGTGCTCTGATAGTGTAATCATACCTAACTGGAAGGGTGCAAAAAGTTGAAATAAGCAGTTCACATAATATGCAAAAAACTGGTGATTTCTCAAACTAGGGAACAATCAAGAATGGGGTGCCGCAAGGTTTGGTCTTGGGTCTTCTGCTGTTCTTAATATATATTAATGACTTGTCATTCTGTATTCACGAAGATGCAAAGCTGGTACTTTTTGTCGATGGTACAAGTATAACTATCACACCCAACAGACAAGAATTAACTGGTGAAATTGTAAGCAATGCTTTTCAGAAAATCATTAACTGGTTCTCTGCAAATGGGCTCTCATCAAACTTTGACAAAACACAGTATATACAGAGCCACACAGTAAATGGAATGAAACCATGAATAAATATAGGCTTCGATCAGAAATCGGTAGCTAAGGTAGAATATTCAAAATTTCTATGCATTGATGAGGGGTTGAACTGGAAAAAACACACTGAGGATCTGCTGAAACGTTTGAGTTCAGCTACTTATGCTATTAGGGTCATTGCAAATTTTGGCGATATACATCTGAGTAAATTAGCATACCATGCCTATTTTCATTCTCTGATTTCGTATGGCATCATATTCTGGGGTAACTCATCATTGAGTAAAAAAGTGTTCATTGCACAATAGCGTGTAATCAGAATAATGGCTGGAGCTCATCCAAGATCATCCTGCAGACACTTATTTAAAGAGCTAGAGATTTTCACTGTAGCCTCACTATATATATATATTCCCTTATGAAATTTGTTACTAACAATCCGAACGAATTCAAAAGTAATAGCAGTGTACATGGCTACAGCACTAGGAGAAAGGATGATCTTCACTACTCAAGGTTAAATCTAACTTTGGCTCAGAAGGGAGTACATTATGCTGCCACAAAAGTCTTTGGTCACTTACCTAATAGCATCAGAAGTCTGAAAGCCATATAGCATTTAAAAGGAAATTAAAAGAATTTCTTAATGGCAACTCCTTCTACTCATTACATGAATTTTTGGATGTAGTAAGTGGGTAATTTCCCCAACACCCACAAAAAAGTGTCGTGTCATATTTTGTGTAATGTAATATCTTGTATAGACACCTTTTATTAACCTGACACGTTCCACATCATTACGAAGTGTCGTATTCGTGGTCTATGGATCAAGTACTAATCTAATCTGTTGGATATCAACCTGATTGTCACCCGCCATGCTGCCCGACAACCAGGAGTATTGCTCTGGGGTGTCATTTCACTTCATAACAGGATCCCTTTGGTTTTCGTCTGCGGCACTCTTACAACGCAACGGTACGTCGGCGATATTCTACGCCCCATTTTGTTTGCCCTTCATGGGAAGCCATCCCGGGCTTACATTTCAGAAAAATAATGCCCGCCCGCACACGGCGAGCGCTGTCTTTGTGACTGCAGAACTTAACCTTGGCCTGCAAGGTAGCCGGATCTCTGCCCAATTGAGAATGTTTGGAGCATTATGGCAAGGGTACTTCAACCAGCCTGGGATTTTCGACGATCTAATGCGCCAACTGGACAGAATTTTGCACAACATCCCTAAAGAGGACATCCAAGAACTCTGTCAACCAATGCCAAGCCGAATAACTGCTTGCATAAGAGCCAGAGCTGGACCAACACTTCATTAACTTGTTCAGTTTGTGAATCTCTTTCTCTTTAACAGATCACGGATGCCATCCAATATTTCTGAAATTGAACTCATTTGTTTGTCTGTACATGTACCTCACATCTACACACTTCCTACCCATTCGGATAGCTCCTTCGTGGCTCATTGTTCTTTTTGCCTTAAAGTCTATCATGGAAAAAATAGTGGCACTAGGTGGGTTAAACACCTCTGTCTGCGCTGTTATTAAAACGCGAATTGGGTTTCGTATGATTGATGTTTTCGGACTCGATGCTGGTAGGCTTGGAGGTCATTCCGTTCGAGATACCTCACTGAAATTGAGCTTAGAGCATGTTCTAAGCTTCTATAACTGACTGATACCAAGGATATCGGACGATGGTTCAGAGGATCACTTCTGCCGTCCTTCTTGTAGACAGGCGCGACCTATGCTTTATTCCAACCACTAGGCACAATTTTCTTGTTCGAGGGATCCTCGGTATATTAGGTTCAAAAGAGGGGTTAACTCAGCGGAAAATTCGAGGATCTGATAGGGTTACATCAGGCACCGGAGCTTTGTTAAGTTTTAAACAATTCAACTGATTCTAGGCGCCAGTGACAATAATATTAATTAAATTGGGCCAATATTTCTTGGTTTTTCTTCGTAAAATAACAACAGAAAAGGAATTAAGCACCAGCTTTTACTTCGCAACCCTGAGTTCCAGTGCCTGTCTCGTCCATGAGTGTCCAGATATTAATTTTAATATCACCACGAGCTTTCTCATATGAGCAGAATTTCTTCTGAAACCTGCAGTGGCAGTCTTTGAAGGCATCACGTCTTACTTTCTATACAGTAAACCTCGTTTCATTCGGCACCTACAGCACTGTACTTTGTTTCTCACCTATTATGGAGTAGTCTCTGTAACTTTAGAAACTTCATTACATGGAATGTGCACCATAAAGTATCTCTCTTGTCACGAACTATCCAGTGTATGGTCAACTGATACGTTTAATCGAGTCATGCTACCTCTACATGCTCCTGTCCAGAGCTTCGAGTGTCAAGTTCGTCACTGAAATATGACATTACTGCCTCTTTATCTAGTTTGCTGAAAAACTCCATAAATATAAGTTGACTGAGTGTGGGCGTGGGTCTGTGCCAAAGACTGGATACAGATGTACCTCCTGGGGAGCTGGTCAGGAGCCATTTGAGCCATTTGAACCACCGCCCAGGGGCGCAGGGAGGCGATCTGCTTGCAAGTTGGTGCAACGACTTGGTGCGCTGTTTCAAGTGGCGGAGGCACGGAGCCCACACGTGAGTCTGCTGCGCACGACACGAGGCAGCCAGCAGCGTCTTCTGTCTTACACTCTGCGGTAGGTCGTGATACCCCAGCGGCACGGTGGCAGCACTGCCTAGAAGTCAGAGTTACTGCGAAGACTCTAAGAATGACCTGTTGCAGGTTGCCGTGCGTGGTCCTGTGGTACTGATGAAGACATACGCAGCCAGGCTGCGGGCTTAAATGCGGCAACTCGGCACCGAGTTGACGGAAGGGTGACCTTCGCACGTCTCTGTTAAAAAAGACCGGAAAAGGATTGGTGGCCGGTATCCGTCTGTTATTGGGCGACAGTCCATCAAACTACAGAAGCTTCCTGAAAGTAGGTAAGTGTCCCATCTCTTGCTGCCATTTCCCTACGGTGTGCTATGATTCATTGATCATTTGAAGTGATGATGATTAATAGAAGCCTACCTTTTTTCACGTGCATCTTCTTGACATAAGACAGAGTACGTTTCCCATCAGGCGAAATTAGTCTCAGTGCTCCAGTTTCAGTGTAAGACAGCACCTCATACATGTTAGTTAGGGGGATGGGTGGAACATCCTGAGTTCTCCTTGGTTCCTGTCTCCCCTGCACAGGGCGCCTACACCTATCACTGACACACCACTCACAATCAAGTGGACAGTTAGTGATAAATCCTGTACTTCCTGTAGAGGAGATAGTATCCACAGGAGAACATATATAGTACTTGAGGTTCCTTTAGTCTCTCTGTTAAATAAGTCCCAGTGGCCCTCTCAACACACCTATCTTCCAGTCGCTTGTGCGATTTCCAGTTGCTTCCGAACACTAACTCATCCCGTGTCCAAGAACAGCATGATTTAAATTACTTTATTGCTATCGTTCAAAAGTTACATAATAAGAATTATTTCAGAAACGACTGCCTTAATTTTCTGATCCGCTTTAGGCTTATACAATCACGATCATTTGAATAATCGGGTAGAGAAGCGGGAAAGTTGCAAGAGCCCTAGTCCCATCCAGTTAGCCGGCCGCGGTGGCCGTGTGGTTCTGGCGCTGCAGTCCGGAACCGCGGGACTGCTACGGTCGCAGGTTCGAATCCTGCCTCGGGTATGGGTGTGTGTGATGTCCTTAGGTTAGTTAGGTTTAAGTAGTTCTAAGTTCCAGGGGACTTATGACCTAAGATGTTGAGTCCCATAGTGCTCAGAGCCATTTGAACCATCCAGTTACCCTGATCCATAGTTTCTGTAAGTGTCATCTGGCAAATCCCAGGATGGTTCGCACTATAAGGCGACAGTGTCTATCATACCGTGGTCAAAGTGGACCTATAAGTAACTTATGCAAACGCCTGTATGTATGAATTACATTTTTTTTCTTAAAGTATAATGCCAAATAGGCCTACGCAGTCTCATTCTAAAAGCGATCCACGCACGGATAAATCTACTGCTACCACCATCACCAACACCACGATTACTACTACTACTTCTAGATCGCATGGACTACAACCACTTTAACAGTGTCTTGTTGACAACAACTTGATCCAACTACAGCAGTTGATTTATGTCTACACTCTTTTGCCAAACTTCAGTTATCAGGTTCTCGTAATGTACTCAAAATAACTTGAACTTAGAAGATTCATTAGCTGTAGTGTTTTTTGACATGGAAAAGGCTTACTTTAAGCTATGGAAGAATAACCTAATGGTAAAACTCTTAAACAAGACCAACCACTGACTGTTATATACGACTATTGTCAGATCAGCACTTGTTAGTGTGACTGTAAAATTAGTTGTTTTTTCGTGAAGAATACTGCTGCAGGTTTACTGGGATTTAATGTTATTTTGTTTCTCTGTGCCCATGTTTTCATGATAGTAATCTTTCACTGGGATCGTCGACTCGTTTGGTCCATATTTCTTATGTATATGAGAAAAGCATGTCATCAGCACGTGGACTTGTGGTTACAACTAGGAGTGCTGGTATGTCTTTTATGTGTATGTTGAATCATATTGGCGAAATGATTTATCCCTGCTGGATTCCACGCTGTGGTGTTTTTGTTTCAGATCACTAACTAAGTTGACTTGGTAAGAGGCATGTTTGGATTGTGGCATACGCTCTATAAACATTTCTAAAGTGTATGTTGCCATTTTGATGTTTATTATTAAGATCAGGTACCGTCAGTGCAGCCTCCATAGACCAGACTTGAAAATAATCCTGTAAGGTTCGAAACTAGTCGCGTAACATAAATATTGCAACTGTCGACAGAATTATTAACAAAAGGTTTAAGGAATTTGAATACTTTCTCTTTCCTCATCATACATTTCTTGAATCTCTTCATCATCTGCTAGTTTATAAACTTTCACTACTGTGGTGGGTGTGGGCTTCGTAAATATCTTGGTTACAATAATGCGTTCTCTACGCTGTTCACAGTAGCTTACTCGTATCCGTATTTTTTTATTCATTATTAAATGTACTACTGTATTTATAACCCTATATTAACCGCACCGGAAGTCCTGTTCCTCCTGCCACCTAATTTCACTAATTCCCACTGTATCTAACTTTAACCTATCTATTTGATGAGACTTCATGTGGCTTAAAACAATGAGTCATGTTTTTCGGTGTGAATGTGTTCGTCAAAATGATAGTAAGATATACAGGGGAAGAACGACGCTGATGTTACTTTTTAGCTCGTAAGAAGTTTTGAGCAACAAAAGAAATTTTGTACATGCAAATGTTGTGAACTGTAACTGAAACAAGTTTCAGAATTGTTGTTACCAACATGTATGGCGAAGAGATGACAGAGCGACGAGGACTTAGATTTCGAGAGGCCATGATGTGTTCATGATAACACAGCTCAAAATCTTTATCGGGAATATCGCTCGTCGTTCCTCTTATGAGTTCTATAACTGAAAGGTTATCGGTTTGTCAGTGTCAACGTGATATATGATTTGTATTGATGAAATGTCCACTGAGTGATAAATTGACCAGTGATGCAAATTCTGTATACATTACAGAGAAACAGTTTTCAGATAATGTGTGGAGGGAGCCAACAAAGGATCGTCAGCTTCGTGAGCTGTTTGTGATGCTTTCTATTTCGTTCCAAGTAACGAGTTGGAAGAGTTTTTACTGTAGGGTTGAGGCTTTTTCGTCAGTAAGCGTACTTACTCAGCTGGGTGGTGCTTAGTATAATTTTTCGTAATTCAGGACACGACAATCGAACTAACGCTTCTCAACGTAAGTAGCACCTGAAGAAGTTGTGCACAGGAATACAATCTAAATGCCATAAATTTTACTTCCGACAACAGGCAATATGAAATGAGTTTTATTCTGACGAAGTGTTGAATATTTGTAGCAACTTAAAACTGTGTGCTAGACCAACAACAGAATCAGGAAATTCACATTTGAGGATGATTACTATCGTAATCGAGTTCTCGAAGCGCATCTCAGTTATAGCAAAATTCAGTTTCAGTTTGCTAATGGCTCTTCTACATTCTTCTAAAAACTAAGGACAGCCAGTTCAACTGGCCTTCAGCCACACTTTTCATGTGCCCCATGTATGCCATTTTGATAACAGTCATAAAATATATAAAATGTCTCAATGTATCAAACATAATAATCTTGAGTTGTTTACATCACTGCTTAATACATCGCTTTGGTGTAGCTTCCAACAAATGGCAATTCAGAGAAGTATAACATTTGGAAAGCACTCATCCGAACATTCTAGAAGTAATGTATAACGCAGTCGTTCTACACTACTGGCCATTAAAATTGCTACACCACGAAGATGACGCGCTGCAGACGCGAAATTTAACCGACAGGAAGAAGATGCTGTAATATGCAAATGATTAGCTTTTCAGAGCATTCACACAAAGTTGGTGTCGGTGGCGACACCTACAACGTGCAGACATGAGGAAAGTTTCCAACCGATTTCTCATACACAAACAGCTGTTGACCGGCGTTTCCTGGTGAAACGTTGTTGTGGTGCCTCGTGTAAGGTCGAGAAATGCGTACCATCACGTTTTCGACTTTGGTAAGGTAGGTATAGCGTCTTTGCTGCTCGCGTTGGTCGAGATCCTATGACTGTTAGCAGAATATGGAATCGGTGGTTTCAGGAGGGTAATACGGAACGCCGTGCTGGATCCCAACGGCCTCGTATCACTAGCAGTCGAGATGACAGGCATCTTATCAGCATGGCTGTAACGGATCGTGCAGCCACGTCTTGATTTCTGAGTCAACAGATGGGGACGTTTGCAAGACAACAACTATCTGCACGAACAGTTCGACAATGTTTGTTGCAGCATGGACTATCAGCTCGGAGACCGTGGCTGCGGTTACCCTTGACGCTGCATCACAGACTGAAGCGCCTGCGATGGTGTACTCAACGACGAACCTGGGTGCACGAATGGCAAAACGTCATTTTTTCGGATGAATCCAGGTTCTGTTCACAGCATCATGCTGGTCGCATCCGTGTTTGGCGACGTCGCAGCGAACGCACATTGGAAGCGTGTATTCGTCATCGCCATACTGCCGTATCATGCGGCGTGATGACATGGGATGCCATTGGTTACACGTTTCGGTCACCTTTTGTTCGCATTGACGGCACTCTGAACAGTGGACGTTATTTTACAGTTATGTCACGATCCGTGCCTCTAACCTTCATTCGTTCCCTGCGAAACCTTACATTTCTGCAGGATAATGTACGACCGCATGTTGCAGGTCCTGTACGGGCCTTCCTGGATACGGAAAATGTTCGACTGCTGCCCTGGCCAGCACATTCTCCAGATCTCTCACCAACTGAAAAGTCTGGTCAATGGTGGCCGAGCAACTGGGTCGTCGCAATACGCCATTCACTACTCTTGATTAACTGGGGTATCGTGTTGAAGCTGCATGGGCAGCTGTACCTTTACATGCCATCCAAGCTCTGTTTGACTCAATGCCCAAGCGTGTCAAGGATGTTATTACGGCCAGAGGTGGTTTTTCTGGGTACTGATTTCTCAGGATCTATGCACCCAAAATGCGTGAAAATGTAATCACATGTCAGTTCTAGTGTATTGTATTTATTTAAAGAATACCCATTTATCATCTGCATTTCTTCTTGGTGTAGCAATTTTAATGGCCAGTAGTGTAGAACTATAATAGCAACATATTCTCATTGGCATCATCACAATTTGCACAATTCAAAATGGAAGGTGTGTTCACCAATATAAGTGTTTATTTAGGACTACGATAATGCACACAGGTCTTCAGACTATAGTCCTGCTTGTGGCCTCTGGAAGCATTTCGTCTCATAGTCCGCAGTACGTACCGTTAGCTCTTGAATGGGTGTCTCTACGGTTTACTTAGCGCGTATGTCCTTCGCTGGCAGTCAGGGCGCATGCTCATCCAAGTGGCAGACCACTGTAAAGTACCGTGTAATTTTCTAGATTTCCTTGCTATTTTCGGAACAGTTTTCACGCAACTTAATTCTGCGAAAGATAGCTGAGAAATGGTTGAGATTCATAAAAGTTAAAATGTCCACTTCCGCAACTGAGTGGTCAATGCAGGTGACTGCACTGTAGAGGGCCTGGGTTCGATTCCCGGTACTACCAGGGGTTTCTCCTTGTTTGGAGGACTGGAACGGGGTGCACTAAGCCTCGGGATGCTAACTGGGGAGCTAATAGAGCGAAAAGTAGTGGCACCAGGTCACTAAAACTGACAACTGGCACGAGAGCAGTATACCGATTCCACGTCTCTCCATAAGCCGTACAGTGACACCATCAGCAGAGGATGACACCGCGGGCGGTCGGTATAGAGGGGAATGACAGAGCCAACGAAGGGAGTTTACGTTTACGTACATGTAAAATTAAAAGTGTTTAAGAAAGCGTTTTTTTTTTTTTGTGTGTGTGTGTGGGGGGGGGGGGGGGGGGGGGGGGAAGGAAATTGGAGCCACTTGCGACCTCCATTCCCCCCGTCACCCCCGCTTGCAACATTCTCTGACATCACGGGATACTTGTATATGGAGACGGAGTAACGCCGGATCGAAAATATTCACAAGAAGAGCTTCATCATATTTTGATCCATTTTAGTCCTAATGGACTCACTGGATAACAGATTTAGCGAGCATTTCTGTTTGGAACTGTGAAACAACGCGAGCAGCTAGAGGAAAAAATTGCTCCGAAAAGAGTGTTCACCTTGCCGTGCGTTGGCAATATTTCGAAGATGAACAGGACAATACAAGGAAAAAAGTTTTTGGACACGACGCATATAGCCTTAGTGCTCCACTAGGTCCTGGATTGTGGTGAGGGTTATGTGACAGCAAGGTGTTTCTATGACACAAGTATAGGAAATCCTGTAAGGGCTCAATTAATTCACGGTAAAGGAAAGATGTGAAGAAAACTAGCTTCTTATACTACTGAGAGTAGCTGGATTTATCAGTGGACGCCAAGCACTGTAGATTATACGACAAGGGATGCAGTATAAAAACGCCAAGATCCTTGGCAAAGTTTCCTCTTTCTAGGACTTTGTAATCAAAGAGACAGCTCACATCTGAACAGGCGACGATTTGGTTAACAGACACGTCTCAACAAATGCTAGGATCCGGTGCGGACATTGCTAAAAGCCCATCAACTGTAGAGAACATTATTATTTTTTATTTATTAGTTACACTGGGAGCGAGCAGGCATATATCAGATCACCGCTCTAGAATATTTAGTATAAAAAAGGTAATATAAAAATTATTTTTTGTGGGAGTAGCTCGTGATGCAGTTATAAGATGATGATGAAGATGTGAGCGCTTCTGTGTGGAATGCCAATGGCGAGATGGCAGGTAAGGAAGATCTGGGAGAGCACATTATAAGAAAAAAGACATGGGATATGTACTGGGGAAGGGCCCGATAGGTGTAATATAGGAGTTAGGAAGAAGAAAGGTTAGGGTGTCACAGTCCGTCGACGCTCAGGTTATTAGTGGCAGAGCTAGAACTCGGGTTGGGTAAAGGTGAATATGGAAATCAGCCGTGTTCTTTACAGTGGAGCCATCCCTGCTTCCGCCATAAACTGCTTGAGGAAACAGTGGATAACCTAAATCTGGATAGCCGGTCAGGGTTTGAACTGCCATCCTCCAGAAAATGAGTTCAGTGTCTTACAACTGCGACGTTTCGTGCAGTCAGTATTAAGAGATGAGTAGAATTTAGGCAGGAAGTGAATAAGAATGAGATGGGACTGTTGGAGGTAAGAACAGTCCATACGATGGCAGAACGACACGATAAGAGATATAGAAAGCCAGCACAACCTTCAGAATTGGCAGCTTTCCTGGCAGCCCATTTTCAAGTGCTGAATGTTATTTGTGTGACGAAGCTACAGATAGTTGCTTGGCGCTTGCATGCTAGCGCTTCGCTACGACAGTTACCGCCCTGCCGTATTACAACCTGGTGGAATCAAGCATAATCAAAATGGCATCCTTCACATTCACATCAAAACTGTTTACCGAATTACTTTCTCAGATGAGTAGTCTTTCAATTGTGACATGACTGTTGTTAGTATAGAGTGTCCATCAACTTAATGAAGGTACGCTTCCCCTTCCTATTTATGTAGCACATTGAATAAAACATGTAAGAACTTTCGTACAGTCTAAAAAATTAGTGAAAAGCCTATAAATAAATACCGCAGTATCTCGTACTCATTTTCCTGTGAAAAATCGGAGTAAGTGTAAGTGATAAAGCTTATGAATCGAGATGTTTTTGACATTGCTTGTCGTACTAGAAAATCATGTATAGATCAAGTAGTGTCATTTCACGTTCACTTTACATGAAAACAGTTGTTCAAATTGTTCAAATAGCTCTGAGCACTATGGGACTTAACATCTGAGGGCATCAGTCCCCTAGAACTTAGAACTACTTAAACCTAACTAACCTAAGGACATCATACACATCCATACCCGAGGCAGGATTCGAACCTGCGACCGTAGTGGTCACGCGGTTCCAGACTGTAGCGCCTAGAACCGCACGGCCACTCCGGCTGGCAAAACAGTTGTTGTCGAGTTTAGTATTACAAATCTTTGTATTAGAATAGTCCTCGATTTCCTGATAACTGCATTACCTTCTCTCTTTCTTGTTATTTTCTTTTTTTGTTTTTAATAGTTAGGCTAGTGTTTCTTCAGTTTCCACTTACATTATCAGCACTTTGTGCGGTAATTAGTTCGACCGTCTCCACAGTTTTTTTCTTCGATATTATCGTCATATTGTTCGAATTATCAGTTTATGAATTGTTCTCTTGGTTTAAAATGCTCTGATTTATACGAATGCATAGTTTCACGGTGATATATACTGATAAAATTTTCTCAGGCTTCCAGTTGCGTCCAGCGATTTAAAATCCACGAGCTTCCGGCCGAGTTCTCCTCGGCCATTGTCAAGTGGTGACTGTCGCCTGATTGCTACTGCCGTCCTTATATAACCGCGCTGTCTTCAGTGATGTCACTGGTGCTTGCTCCAGCGCCATATATGGTAATGTTTTCATTGCGCGCTTGCCTCGCCCGCTTCAACTTTCCGACGGTCGGTTTCCAAGCTGTGCTTAGCTTCAGGCCTACCTTCTCAATAAAGAAATTACCATATATGGCACTGGAGCGAGCGTCACTGACGTCACTTAAGAGAGCGCGGCTATATAAGGAAGGCAGCTGTAATCATTTGACAGCGCAGTCGAGAGCGCTTTGTCAGAGCGAGCAAACTGTGCTGCGCGCGCACGCAGGAGGGGGTCGATCGCCAGTAGGTAGGGTCAGCCCCACTGCATGCCCCATGGACCACTCCACTTATGCCGACTTCGGCACCAGCAGATGGACATCGGAGGGAGACGACGGAGGCTATGGAATTGGTTTAAGAGAGTTCAGCGTTTCACTCGGGCGGAGCTGTGCAACAGCCTGACGCCGCGGCGACGAGAGAACACCATGCCGAACTGACAACAGCAGCTTCTAACGGTAAACAAGAGCGTTCGCGGAAGCCGACGGCGCCGCACAAAATTGCAACCTTCACGGACTAAGAAAACTCGTACCCTCCGCGCGGTCGCGTCCTTGAAGATGAACCTGACACGGAATAGGACAGGGCAACACAGCTGGAATTCGGCGAGGACGTCGAATTGATCGACCAAGAACCACTGGAAAGAGACAACAGCTTTGCAGACACGGATGATTTCGTCCTAGTGCGACACAAAAGGCGCTATCGGAGAAACTCGAAAGAAGACGCAAACCCTCAGAAACGACGAGCTGAGACGATTGAGCCGGCCGGTGTGGCCCAGCGGTTCTAGGCGCTTCAGTCTGGAACCGCGCGACCGCTACGGTCGCAGGTTCGAATCCTGCCTCGGACAAGGATGTGTGTGATGTCCTTAGATTAGTTAGGTTTAAGTAGTTCTAAGTTCTAGGGGACTGATGACCACAGAAGTTGAGTCCCATAGTGCTTAGAGCCATTTGAACCATATTTTTTTTGTTAAGTCACATAGTGCTCAGAACCATTTGAAGCATTTGAAAAGAAAGACTTACGACTGGAAGATGAACTTGAGACCATTGTGGAGATGATATAAAATTGTTACACCAGTAACGGAAGGAAAATATGAAATCAAAGCAGTGATAAAACTTTCTCGGTCTTCCAGCCGCGTCCAGCGGTTTAAAATCCACGAGCTCTCGGCCGAGATCTCCTTATTTTTGCATGTTTTGTCCAAAGAGTGATCTCCTTTGGTGATTATTTTCTTCGGGAGAGGCAAGGTATGAGAAATGCGGGGGCGGAGCTGTCATGTGTTCATAAAATTCAGCTTGGCCAAGAGAGTCGTATTGCTCTCTTTGGTGATGTCGGTCAGGGTAATCTTTGTTTCCCAGAGGCCTTGTCGCCATTCTTCAGCTAGGCGGCGTAGCTCCCGGGACAAACGATGCGCCAGCAGTCTATCTTCTGGATTTCTATATTGTTGACATCGTTTTCTGTGAGTATTCCGGCGATGCTTGATGTCGGTGGGATGAGGAGAGAATGTTTCAAATTGATGCTCAAGACGAAAGATATCGGTCGCTGCCCGCCTTGTGGCCCGTTGGATTTTAGCTGTCGAAGGTACCACAGCGATGTCAGTTTCCGGAATGGTAGAGACTGCTTGGTTCGTTCGGTCGTTATTGTTATGTCGCAAAGAGATCCCAGTTAACAGATCTGGAGCTAGGAGGAGGCATTGGGAGACCACCACCCTCGAGAAGTCCGAGAAGTGGTTGATGATCAGATGGCAGGTCCTGCTTGGTCTTGATCTGTAGATATGCAGCGACATTTTTAACAGTCGCTGAACCGAGAACGTTAGCCTCCTGGTCAGCGAACTCAGGGATGCGAGTCGGCACCCGTGGCCCTTAGACTGTGACTTGGAGATCGTTCTCTAGATCGTAGAGTTGCTGTCCCTTTCAGTTGGCCCTCCTTGAATACCAAGCCCCATGTTTAGAGTTAAGGTCTCCTCGCAGCAAGACCTTATTGAGTCGCTCGAAGACAGCATGTAGATCTTTGGCCACCAACCGTTTCTTGGGGCTAAGATACGCGGCCACGAGAGTTATGTTTCCTATTACCGTGAAGATTGTAACCGCTGTGGCTTTCAGTGAATCCAGGGGCGGTAGATCCTCCTGATGATAGGGTACGGTGTTTTTGACGAACACTGTAGTTCCGCCACCTCGTTGTCTACCCGGTCCGGCCTCTAACCGTGCGTGTTGTGTAATTTGAAACTAGCCATCTCCGTCAGGTGCGTTTCCGATATCAGAACTGTGTTCATCCTGTGTCGACTAACAAATTCGTTCAGTTCAGTTTGTTTACGTCTTGCGCCACTGGCATTTCAAATGCAGAGTCGGAGGTGTCTTGTTCTGCGGCCGTTATCCATTCCTTAAGAAGCGGTAAATGCCTTGATTGTTCCTTCCACCGGCGTGAGGATTCCTATCAGTTTTTGTTGAAGTTGTATAAGTAGGGCTGCGATGTCCGATACGGCTGGCGTCAAGGTGCCTAGGGTGGCTGTAGTGGAAGCAGATGCTGCAGGTTGGTCTCTCCTACGCGACAGTGTGTCTGCATAGGATCGTAAAATCCGTAGTCTTGGAGTCTTCTGTAGGGTAACTGATATTTGGAGCTGTCCGGATGGCTGTTGTCCTGGTGCCTCACAGTCCAGTTTGCTGGTCGTCGCTGGCGTTGTCGACTGTTGCACGATCTTCACCGTTGATTTCTTGGCCTGCTGTTGCGGCTGGACTTTATATTTCCGGGTGAGCGTCTGGTATCTTTCGCAGCCGTGCCATGAGGCGCAGTGGTCTTTGCCACACTGAGCACATTTTGCTTTGGACGTGCAGGGCAGGCCCGCAGTTTTTGCTTCGATGGTCTCCAGCGCACTTCACGCAGCGGGGTGGCATCCGGGAATAATTGGCCGTATGCTCGAAGCATTGACAGTTTTTGCACTGTGTCGGCCCATCCTTGGACCAATAATCTCCAATGCGCACCCTCGTGTAGAGAACGTACCGGCTGTGGTAGATCTTATGGTTGTCCTTTCGCTTGGGAAGGACGACGCAGTACGTGGGCAGTCTAACTAATACACCACTGACTTGATCTTCCTCTCTCCTTTTATATTGATGTACCCTGACGTCAGGGAGTCCTTTTTCACTTATTGTCTCGTAGAGGTGACGTTCTGTGACCTGTGCAGGCAGTCGTTTGATCACCACATTAAGTTCCCTTTCCTCCCGTGGTTGATGTGTAAAGTGTGGCAAGTCGTGGGTCTCAAAAAATTTCAGAGCCTTTCTTTGATCCTCAAAAGACTCGAAGTGGTACTCAACCCGGTCCTTCTGGAAGGTGGCCTTCAGGTTTTCGGAGAGTTGTTGTAGCGCATTATTCAGTTCCACATACTGGCCACGATAATAGATCTTCACTGCGGGAACATGTTTTTGTTTTGCTGCGTCTGATGCAGCAGCGGCTTGTTGGTACGACATTCCTAGTTCGAGGTTTCGTGTCAAATGGCTCTGAGCACTATGGGACTTAACATCTGAGGTCATCGGTCCCCTAGAACTTAGAACTACTTAAACCTAACTAACCTAAGGACATGGCACACTGCCATGCCCGAAGCAGGATTCGAACCTGCGACCGTAGCGGTCGCGCGGTTGCAGACTGAGGAGCCTAGAACCGCTCGGCCACTCCGGCCGGCAGTGTTCTTTTTCTTAGTCATTAGTCGTCTAACTGGTTTGTTGCAGCGCTCTTGTAGCAGAGCACGTTAATGCGCCGCTTTTGTAATTCGAGGAGGCCAACTAGTCCTGGATCCAACCCACCTCGCGGAGTAACGACAAAGCCTGGGGAGTCAGCCAGCCTGGATGTGGTTTCACATCCAAGTAGGTAAATGCTGGGCTGATACCCACATACCACCTGAGATACACGCTTCGCAAGCATTATGGATACGTTCTCACACTCGGTCATGAGATTTACTCTCGAGTAGTGGGTTCGAACCTTATTAGACTGTTACCCTTGAGTACAATCACACATCAGATATCAGATATTACCCCCCCCCCCCCCCCCCCCCTTCCTATGGCACCTAACTAAACTGCAGAATGAAAGACTTTTCTTGGAATACTTTTATTTTTAAAATGATGAAAGATGGATGATATTTAATGTGTGTGTGTGTGTGTGTGTGTGTGTGTGTGTGTGTGTGTGTGTGTGTGTGTGTGTGTGTGTGTGTGTGTTTTAGAATGAATGATGAAGCAGTTGGTAGTCCGTCGCAAATGCTACCTACAATTCCTCAGTTAAGAAACCTAACTACGCACTTGTTGCAAAACATACTTCCCCTGCGTTACTCCTCTCCATTGAGGCACTGCAACCCCATTTAAAATCAACATGTCTGCACTAAAATTACTCCTTGTGAATCACTCTCCTGGACTCTGTACTTCTGAATTGGCACAAATTGGACGACTTCAGGCAGTTAATGCTTTGTATCTAACTAGTTTAATAATAATAATCATAATACTGTGCCGGTTCTAGGCGGTTCTAGGCGCTACAGTCTGGAGCCGAGCGACCGCTACGGTCGCAGGTTCGAATCCTGCCTCGGGCATAGATGTGTGTGATGTCCTTAGGTTAGTTAGGTTTAATTAGTTCTAAGTTCTAGGCGACTGATGACCTCAGAAGTTAAGTCGCATGGTGCTCAGAGCCAAGCCATAATATTGTGTACAGCCTTATTTAGTTCTGCTCTTAAGTGCTGTCAATTCTGCTGTTTCGAAGCGAGCAATGGAGCAATTTCTGGACGACTACAGGTACTATCTACAACTTCGAGAAGACATTTTCCTGAGATATTCAGCATTTGTTACGTATCCATCTCACTTTTGTAATCAGCGATGTACAGGTCAGAGTGCGAGATATGTGTGTAGTGGGTGGACTATGCGAGGAACCTGTAATCTCTACCAGATTATACTACTAATTGAGAAAAAGTAATTACTGAGAAGTTATACAAACAATATTAGGAATCTTAAAAAATTGTGATAATAGTAATATCTTTTGAAAATCATTTTTTTGGTGACTGAAACAGAATGGAATGATTTAATTTTTACCCCTCAGAAAATTTCATTTACTCCTCAGGGGGTAATTACCCCCAAATTGGGAACCACTGCTCTAGACTCAGATATGTGGGTAAAAATAATGCCGTACTGGGGGTGGAGGTGTCAGTGTCAGTGTCAGGAAGGGCACCATGCCACCACCTGTCACTGACATTGACAACCCTCATGTAACAAAGCCTCTCTTGTACGGAAAGGGGAGGGGGGAGAGTCTTCTGACTGGTTTGCTGCAGCCCATCACGATATCCTCCCCTCTGGCTAACCTCTTCAGTTCAGAGTAGCCCTTGCATCTAACACCCTTAATTATTTACATGTTGTCTTGCCCTACAATATTTACACTGTATACCTCTATGACTGAAGCTGCGGACTAGTTTAGGCTTGCCATCGGTTGCCGCACATGGCCGAAATGCTTGTTGGTACAATATTAGTGTTGTTAGTGTAAAGTGGGAACATCTAGATGGTTCAAATGGCTCTGAGCACTATGGAACTTAACTGTTGTGGTCATCAGTCCCCTAGAACTTAGAACTAGTTGAACCTAACTAACCTACGGACATCACAAACACCAATACCCGTGGCTTCGAAACTGCGACCGCAGCGGTTGCGCGGTTCCTGACTGTAGCGCCTAGATCCGCTCGGCCACTCGGGCCGGCGAACATCAAGAATCGTTAAATGCAATCACCGCTCTGATAGTCTTAAGAAATAAACTGACAACTGTGTACCGCACAAACCAAATGACAGACATCCCTCGTGGTCGTCACACATTTTAGGAATTAACATCTGCCTGTATCATCCTTACGAAGAGTATCAGTACGATTTTCTTGTTTACCTCAGTCACTCTTTCCGTCGGGATTGTTACAGGATTTTCTTGTCTAGCCTTTCTAATCACGTGCTGTTTCCATCTGTTTTTGTCTTCTTCTCCTTCTGTACTTCAAGGCTTGGGCATTTTTGCCATTTCTGTCTTCACTTTCCATTACCTCCTCATTCTTGGTCTTCCTATGTCCCTCTTTCCTCTTGGGTAGTACAGCATAGCCAGATGTGAGATTCTGTCTGCACTCATTCTTCATAGGTAATATTTCCGTAATGTTTTATTTTCTTCAGTCTTTTTATTAATATTATAAATATCTAGTTCATTCCTAATATCTTCATTGCTGATGTGGTCTTCCTTGGTAGTTCCTCTCACTTTCCTGAGAAATCTCATTTCTGTGGCTGTAGTTTACTTTTATCTCCTTTTTTGGAGATTTATGACTGACTTCCACAAGCAATACACTGGTATTGTCATTGTTACATAAAATTTTGTGTTGTATTCTCTTTAGCCGCTTTGATGTTGTCTCGTTGTCTCTGTGGAGCCGTACAATGGGAAGCAAGGAGAGGATGTTGGTTGGTGGCCGGTGTCTTCGTTCTGTAACACAAAACTGCACGCAATTAAAAACTAGGATCTTTGTTCATGAACAAACAGCTAATTAACTTAATTTCCATGTGCTTTGGTACAAGCTCTCTTCTGTATAGTCCACGTAGCCTCAATGCTGTTGAAGGAGAAGTCCGCTATGTTCACTATAAGGTTGCTATGTGCTGCCTGTCTCTGTGTTAGACACTAAGTCTGCGGCTCCGTCTTGGTGACACGCTGGAACACCAGGGCGTATCGACTGCTACAGTCACAGGTTCGAATCCTGACTCGTGCATGGATGTGTGTGATGACCTTAGGTTAGTAAGGTTTAAGTAGTTCTAAGTCTAGGAGACTGATGACCACAGATGTTAAGTCCCATAGTGCTTAGAGCCATTTAACCCATTTGAACCTCACGGCGTACAGACACTAAGTGACATAACAGGTTCGAACTAACTGGCTAAACTGGCCGTCCGGTTCGCGGCGGCGATCCTATATACTGGCGGCTGAGAGGCCATTGGCGGTTTCCAGTGAGTCTATTCTTCGGCCTCTATCGATACTTTTTTACCCTTATGAAACATCCTCTTTGAAAAAATTAATGAAATACTGTGCTGATAAACCTCTACGTTATTTGATTTTCGAACAGCTGAGCAAAACTGAACGTACTCAGACATTACTCTCTTTACTTATTCTGATCAACACTAAACTAACAAACAATATTTTTAGCGCAACGCAATCTTACTTCCAAAAATTCCTACAAAAGAATGGCCCTGACTAACAATAGCCTATACCTTTCATGAATCACTTACCTCACAAAAATCTTCGTTACTCGAACTACTGCAATACAGTGAGCGCCACTACTGTCAGCTAAATAAAAGATTCAAACTACTGAAGGCACTAACTACTGATAGGTATAGTTAGCAAATGAAATATTTTGATAGAGAACAAACAATGTATTTACGTTAAAAGCCATAGTATATATATATCAGTTCATGAGATCCAGTCTTACAAATTTACTGTCTCTGATGGCCACACGTCCAGATCATCCGCTCTCAAAACTCCTCCATCTCTCTCCCCACATCCACCACTGCTGGCGGCTCACCTCCAACTGCGCATCGCTATGCGCTGTTCACATCCAACTGCCCAACACTACAATAGCGAATATTTCAGCAATGCCAACCAGCCACAGACTACACACAGCACAGTCAGTGATTTTCACACAGAGCGCTACGTGATGTTACCAACATAAAAACTTAAACAGCCTATTTGCAACCTCTATGCAGCATGGTATGCTGGCGCCAGCTTACGTCGGTACATTTTCCCTCCGTATTTTGATCTCGAAAGATTTGTTTATGATTCAGCATATTGATTTTCTTTTTTTTCTGTGTCGTTGCTCATGCCGTAGCTTACATTGCATCCCAAAGAATTAAAGTTGGACACGTGGTCAGGAGGTGTATTATCTATTATTATGGGGTATATCCATTCTAGTATCATGGCGTATTTCCTACGATGAGGCAAGTTATACTCACAGTTTTCTTTGTTGATATTTGAAGATTATGTTCTCTTTTCCCTAACTGATGTTATTTATACATTACTTTTTGTAGCTCATGTTCACTTTCTTCCAAAATGGAAACGTTACCTCTATGTATAAAGACATAAACGTATTTATTTCCATTAATCTGCGTACGCTGATTTACTTCCTGGCTCTTGTTCTTAATCAGATAGTTCAGATATACGTTAAGTAAGGGTGGCGACAGACTACAGCCTTGTTTGTGCTCGTTATTGGTAGCGATTACATCAATTTTATTATTACCAACTTTTGCTATTATTTTTATGTCCATGTGTAAGCTTTTTAAAGCTTCAGTAACATGCCTCGGATATCCAGGTTTAACAATTATGTCCCATACTACCTTTCAGTGAGAAGAGTTTTTCGAAGTCAATAAAAGCTGTATATGTCCCTAAACAGAATTATTATCTTTTCTCTAAATTTCTTCTCATGGTAAATATATTATCACTGCACAAATGGTCTTTCCGTAATCCACTTTGTTCTCCTAATAGGAGAGTCTCTTTTATGGTTCTATAACGGTTATTCATTGTTTATGCGTAAATCTTGTAGACTAAGTTTAGGAATAGTTTGTATTTATTTACTTCCTTGACAGCATACGCATTCAACTGATAACAAACATCGTCATTTCCAATTAGATTCTTCCTTGTTCAACACTTCACTCCTCTCAAGAATCTTGGGTGTCTTCTTTACTATATTTACTCAGTCCAATACAACTGTAACGGTATTGGAACAGTCTTAGAAACTTTGCTTTATGTGTATATGTGTGGGTGTATTGTTCAGTTTTCTAGTTAAATAACCTGTTAATTGTGCCACGTGTTGTTTGAAATCTTTCGAGCATTTCGTCTATATCAACGGTAGGCAATCTTTTGTAATTAACTCCTACTTTTCTCTTTCCGTCAGTAGTAAAATTTTCTAACTCCCTACCTGCTCTCCAGTAATGATGACTTATTAAGTAAGAAAATAACTTTACATTACAAAATTTATAAAGCAGAGTTGCAGCAAGTTAAAGCATATGATAAAAATTATTTACCAAATACTTTATGTCAATTTTTTATGAAAATCTAATGAAAATATCATTAACCCCCAACTGCCTACCATCCACCATGAAAGCTAGAATGTCCACTACAGCGTGGTAGGAACCAGGATGACTGACACTGGTCTATATCACAGTCATAATCATAGTTTGTGTCGCAGCCCAAATATTTATTTTGTGACACCTGTTCCATGTTCTTTTATTAACTATTGTCTTGAACTATACTGAGTATTTATCTAGCGACATATTAATGTTTATCTAATTTAAAGAAACTGTGAGATCACATTTCTCACATACCTGGTTTTATCGGTGTAAATTACTGTTAGCTTTAACTTCTTTACTTTCTTGTGTTATTACTACATCACCCGTAAATACTAGTGCACTTAGGTTAGTGATTTTATCTAACTTAATTCCTGGATAATCCACCGATTTTCCCTTTGTTAGATCATTATCAACATAAATGTTAAAGAGAATGAGTAAGAGAGAGAACTTTGTCTCGACATATTGATCGACACTTGTATAATCTGTCCTTTTCTCCACTGCATTTGCTACTATTTTGGTTCACGACTTAAACGATCCCTCATATGAGGTGTGTCAGGCCGTTAATACTTTTAATTTGTTTAGATTCATTTCATAAAAATATTTTTCGGAACCTATGATAGCAAGTGGTGTTTCAAGGATAAATGCCGTTCGTTTTTCAATGAGTACTATTACTGTAAACGACTTTTCATTTTTTTAATTCACCTTGAAATTCTTAAAGAAGTGCCTCAGTTAGAATTATCAATCTATTGTTGAAGCTTTTTAAGTAGATTTCAAAGCAGCATCCACTAGGCAAATGCCTCTGTAAATTTAAATTTCCCGTGGCTGCCTTATACCTATGTGTACTTTGTCAGCATTGTGAGCGTGTAAAACAGTTCCTTCCACTATGAGTTGCAGAGTCCAGAACAGTATTTTGGTGGTCGTGCTATTGGCTAGAGATCACCCATCCCATGAACGTGTTCACGAAGTCTTGCAGACTGACGCAAATAATACCTTTATCACCCGTATAGGAGTAGAGGAAGTTGTGTCACTTTATGTTGCACTCTGTGTGGCGTCAGTAGGTACTCGTGACTGTGAAGGTTCCTTGAGGCGGTGCGATGGACTAACACTGCTGTTCATGATGGGGGCTCGGGTCATTAACTTTCGTCGATGGCAACATGAAAGCATATGTTTATAAAATATTATACGTAATAGCATGTTTATCATATGGTGGCGACAGAAACCATAGGTTTTCCGTATGAGCGCGAAGTTCCCCGAGCGAATAAAACTAGGTTTATTTCCCTTATAGGTCTAACCAAAACCAACCCAAGTCCTACTGAATGTATTCGAAATTAGCTACAGCATCGGGAGCGTTCCAGAACAATTCACAAAAAACACAACTACACTACTGGCCATTAAAATTGTTACACCACGAAGATGACGTGCTACAGACGCGAAATTTAACTGACAGGAAGAAGATGCTGTGATATGCAAATGATTAGATTTTCAGAGTATTCGCACAAGGTTGGTTCCGGTGGAGACACCGACAACGTGCTGACATCAGGAGAGTTTCCAGCCGATTTCCCATACACAAGCAGTAGTTGACCGGCGATGCCTGGTGAAACGTTCTTTTGGTGCCTCGTGTAAGGAGGGGAAATGCGTACCATTTCATTTCCGACCTTGATCAAGGTCGGACTGTAGCCTATCGCGATTGCGGTTTATCGTATCGCGACATTGCTGCTCGCGTTGGTACAGATCCAATGTCTGTTAGGAGAATATGGACTCAGTGGGTTCAGGAGGGTAATACGGAAACGCCGTGCCGGATCCCAACGGCCTCGTGTCACTAGCAGTCGAGATGACAGGCATTTATCTGCATGGCTGTAACGGATCGTGCAGCCACGTCTCGATCACTGAGTCAACAGGTGGGGAGGTTTGCAAGACAACGACCATCTGCACGAACAGTTCGACGACGTTTGCAGCAGCATGGACTATCAGCTCGGAGACCATGGCTGCAGTTACCCTTGACGCTGCATCACAGACAGGAGCGCCTGCGATGGTGTACGCAACGGCGAACCTGGGTGCACGAATGGCAAAGCGTCATTTTTTCGGATGAATCAAGGTTCTGTTTACAGCATGATAATGGTCGCATCCGTGTTTGGCGACATCGCGGTGAACGCACATTGGAAGCTTGTATTCGTCATCGCCATGCTGGCGTATCACCCGGTGTGATGGTATGGGATGCCATTGGTTACACGTCTCGGTCACCTATTGTTCGTATTGACGGCACTTTAAACAGTGGACGTTACATTTCAGATGTGTTACGAGCCGTGGCTCTACCCTTCATTGGATCCCTGCGAAACCCTACATGTCAGCAGGATAATGCACGACCGCATCTTGCAGATCCTTTACGGGCCTTTTTGGATACAGAAAATGTTCGACTGCTGCCCTGGCCAGCACATTCTCCAGATCTCTCACCAATTGAAAACGTATGGTCAATTGTGTTCGAGCAATGGCAACGGCTATATATGGTTCTTCTGGGTACTGGTTTCTTAGGATCTATGCACACAAATTGCGTGAAAATGTAATCAGATCTCAGTTCTAGTATAAGATAGTTGTCCATTGAATACCCGCTTATCATCTGCATTTCTTCTTGGTGTAGCAATTTTAATGGCCAGTAGTATAGTCACTATGCTGCGGGATGAATACTTCAAAAGTCTACCATCAGTACATCAGTGCTTAGTAAACAGTTTTGCCTAAAGAACACACACTGCATTAACATAACGTCTGGTTTCTTTAGAACGATTAGCAACGTGTATTTGGAAACCTTTGGCAACACCGTGTATCTTATGGCCCATCTGCATGTCATAGTGGTTGTTCATAGGCGTATACTGCCCAGCCATATTAATGTTTGCACTTTTCGAAAGCCTTAATAGCCAACTATTGCAGATCGGACTGCTGCGAGACATGCAGGAAGACAGTCAGTGACGTTCTGGAAGATACCGACAGGGATGTTGAGGCATGCTGACTACTGTGTCATGGCTATATGCACCAAGTTTCTCGGCTGAGTATCCACGGCGTGTACAGTTGATCCCACAGATCGTGGATTGGGTTTAAATCTGGGGAGTTTGGTTGTCTGGGGAGTACGGGAAATTCGTCCTGGTGCTCACTTCGAGCTGTGTGATACGCTGCTACATGCCATCGTGCTGAGGAAAAAGAGTTGCATGTAGGAGTGGACGAGGTCCCCAAGAATAGGTGTATATTTGTTTCGATACACTGTGCCTTCCAAAATTACGAGATCACCCAGGAAATGCTCTCCGGCCTGGCACCTTCCCACAGTGGATGCCGGGTGTTTGCTTTCAGATGTGTTACGACGTACACTCCAATGCCCATCTGCCCCGACGGCTCATAAAACGTGATTCATCAGAAAAGGCCACCAGTCACTACACTGTGGACGTCCAGTTGTGGTATCGGCGTACAAACTCCAGCCTTCGTCGTCGATGAACATCAGTCAGCGTGGGTGCAGGACCCCAGGTACCTGCTCCGGAGCCCCATATACAGTAACATTCGCAGAACGGTTGTTGTGGCGACACTCTTGGTAGTCTCTTGGTACATCTGGGAGATCATTTGCTCAACAGGTGCATGTCTGTTCGCCCGTACACATTTCCGCAGCCGGCGTGCACTACTGTCCTCTATGGCCCGTGGTGCAGCAATTCCCTCTGCGCCCGTTTTTGCAATCTACGATATGTGCAGCACTTGAACAGTTCAAAAACTTATACGCTTCGGAAATGCTTTTAACCATGGCCCAAAAGCCAATAATCATGCCCATTTAGGCCTGAAATAAGTCGCGTGCCTCATTACAACGACTGAACTGTTTTCCGCGTTCCTCCGACACGCTTTATACACCATTCAATGCTAGTGCTGCCACCTGCAGTCTGTGAGTGGTTTTTGCACGTTGACGTCGGACATAGGCAGTGGTCACATTAATGTGACTGCACCGTGCAACAGTGGTAGTCTAGATATCAAAGTATTATTATTACTACTACTTCTACAACTAGTGCTAGTTCTGCAAGGTTCGAAGGAGAGCTTATGTGAAGTTTGGAAGGTAGGAGACGAGGTACTGGCGGAAGTAAAGCTGTGAGGAGCGGTCGCGAGTCTTGCATGGGTAGTTCAGATGGTAGAGCACTTGCCCACGAAAGGCAAAGGTCCCGAGTTCAGGTCTCGGTCCGACATACTATTTTAAGCTGCCAGGAAGTTTCAATAATAATAATAATAATAATAATAATTAACTTCTGCCGGCCGCGGTGGTCTCGCGGTTCTAGGCGCGCAGTCCGGAACCGTGCGACTGCTACGGTCGCAGGTTCGAATCCTGCCTCGGGCATGGATGTGTGTGATGTTCTTAGGTTAGTTAGGTTTAAGTAGTTCTAAGTTCTAGGGGACTAATGACCACAGCAGTTGAGTCCCATAGTGCTCAGAGCCATTTGAACCAATTAACTTCTACTAGCCAAGATCACGTAAAGGTAAGAGGTAACAGTTTAGACCGTTACTAGTCATCTTCGGATCAGATGATAGAAATCGATGTCTAAGAAATCTACATCTACATGATACTCTGCAAATCACAATTAAGTGCATGGCAGAGGGTTCATAGAACGACAAGCACAATAATTCTCTATTATTCCACTCGAATACCGCGCGGAAAAAACGAAAACCAATATCTTGCCGTGCGAGCTCTGATTTCCCTTACTTTGTTATGATGATCGTTGCTCCCTATGTAGGTCGGCGTCAACAAAATATTTTGGCGTTCTGACGAGAAAGTTGATGATTGAGATTTTGTAAGAACATTCCGCGGCAACGAAAAACACCTTTGTTTTAATGGTGTCCATCCCAAATCCTGTATCACGTTCGGGACAGTCCCTCCCCTTTTCACGATAATAGAAAACGTGCTGCTCTTCTTTGAACCTTCTCGAAGTACTTTGTCAATCCTATCTGGTATCCATCCCAGACCGCGCAGCAGTACTCCAAAAGAGGACGGTCAAACTTAGTGTAGGCAGTCTCCTTAGTAGGTCTGTTGCATTTTCTATGCGTTCTGCCAATAAAACGCAGACTTTGATAGGCCTTCCCCACAACATTTACTATGTGTTCTTTGCAGTATAAACTTTTAGTAATTGTAAATCCTAGATATTTAGTTGAATTTACGGCCTTTAGATGAGAGCGATTGATCGTGTAACCGAAGAAGTCAAACTCATTCCTTTCAACACACATGTGGGTGAACTCATACACTCCTGGAAATTGAAATAAGAACACCGTGAATTCATTGTCCCAGGAAGGGGAAACTTTATTGACACATTCCTGGGGTCAGATACATCACATGATCACACTGACAGAACCACAGGCACATAGACACAGGCAACAGAGCATGCACAATGTGGGAACTAGTACAGTGTATATCCACCTTTCGCAGCAATGCAGGCTGCTATTCTCCCATGGAGACGATCGTAGAGATGCTGGATGTAGTCCTGTGGAACGGCTTGCCATGCCATTTCCACCTGGCGCCTCAGTTGGACCAGCGTTCGTGCTGGACGTGCAGACCGCGTGAGACGACGCTTCATCCAGTCCCAAACATGCTCAATGTGGGACAGATCCGGAGATCTTGCTGGCCGGGGTAGTTGACTTACACCTTCTAGAGCACGTTGGGTGGCACGGGATACATGCGGACGTGCATTGTCCTGTTGGAACAGCAAGTTCCCTTGCCGGTCTGGGAATGGTAGAACGATGCGTTCGATGACGGTTTGGATGTACCGTGCACTATTCAGTGTCCCCTCGACGATCACCAGAGGTGTACGGCCAGTGTAGGAGATCGCTCCTCGCACCATGAAGCCGGGTGTTGGCCCTGTGTGCCTCGGTCGTTTGCAGTCCTGATTGTGGCGCTCACTTGCACGGCGCCAAACACGCATACGACCATCATTGGCACCAAGGCAGAAGCGGCTCTCATCGCTGAAGACGACACGTTTCCATTCGTCCCTCCATTCACGCCTGTTGCGACACCACTGGAGGCGGGCTGCACGATGTTGGGGCGTGAGAGGAAGACGGCCTAACGGTGTGCGGGACCGTAGTCCAGCTTCCTGGAGACGGCTGCTAATGGTCCTCGCCTATACCCCAGGAGCAACAGTGTCCCTAATTTGCTGGGAAGTGGCGGTTCGGTCCCCTACGGCACTGCGTAGGATCCTACGGTCTTGGCATGCATCTGTGCGTCGCTGCCGTCCGGTCCCAGGTCGACGGGCACGTGCAGCTTCCGCCGACCACTGGCGACAACATCGATGTACTGTGGAGACCTCACGCCCCACGTGTTGAGCAATTCGGCGGTACGTCCACCCGGCCTCCCGCATGCCCACTATACGCCCTCGCTCAAAGTCCGTCAACTGCACATACGGTTCACGTCCACGCTGTCGCGGCATGCTACCAGTGTTAAAGACTGCGATGGAGCTCCGCATGCCACGGCAAACTGGCTGACACTGACGGCGGCGGTGCACAAATGCTGCGCAGCTAGCGCCATTCGACGGCCAACACCGCGGTTCCTGGTGTGTCCGCTGTGCCGTGCGTGTGATCATTGCTTGTACAGCCCTCTCGCAGTGTCCGGAGCAAGTATGGTGGGTCTGACACACCGGTGTCAATGTGTTCTTTTTTCCATTTCCAGGAGTGTATTTTTCATTATTTAAGATCCGTTGCCAATTTTCGCGTCATTGAGATATCTTTTCTAAATCGTTTTTCAATTTGTTTTGATCATTTGATGATTTTACTGGACGATGAACGACAGCATCATCTGCAAACGACATAAGACGACTGCTCTGATTGTCTCATAATTCGTTTATATAGAATATCAGGGGGCTATTACACTTCCTTGGGGAACGCCATAAATCAATTCTGTTTTAGTCGACGACTTTCCGTCAGTTAGTACGAACTGTGACCTATCTGACAGGAGATCACCAATCCAGTCTCACAAGTGAGACGATATTCCATAAGTATGCTATTTCACTACAAGCCGCTTGTGTGGTACAGTGTCCAAAGCCTTCCAGTAATCCAGAAATACGCAATCAATCTGACATCCCTTGTCAACAGCACTCAACACTTCATGCTAGTAAAGGGCTAGATGTGTTTCACAAGAACGATGTTTTCTAAATCCGTGTTGAGTGTGTGTCAGTAGATAATTCTGTTCGAGGTAGTTCATAATGTTCGAACACAATATATGTTTCAAAATCCTGCTGCACATCGACGTTAATGATGTGGGTCTATGAGGGATTACTCTTACTACCTTTCTTGGATATTGATGTGATATGTGAAAGTTTCCAGTCTTTGGGCACGGATCTTTCGTCGAGCGACCGGTTGTATATGATTGTTAAATATGGAGCTTTTCCAGCAGCACACTCTGAAAGGAACCTAATCGGTATACGGTCTGGACCAGAAATCTTGCTTTTGTTAAATGATTTGAGTTGCTTCACTACTCCGAGGATATCTACTTCCACGTTACTCATGTTGGCAGCTGTTCTTGATTCGAATTCTGGAATATTTACTTCGTCTTCTTTGGTGAAGGAGTTTTGCAAGGCTGTGTTTAGTAACTCAAAATTCGCCGCACTGCTATCATGCAGAGAAGGCATTGATTGTGTGTTGCCGCTAGCATACTTCACATACAACCGGATAAGAGGACACTTTTTCAATTGACTCTCAACAAGGCAAGATATTACAAAAAAATAGCGTTAATTGAAATTACAAATCACTGTCTTTTACACTACAATAATAATATTAATAAAGCTAATAATAATAATAGCAGTTGAAGTACAAAAGGGAAGTGTTAGAAGATGAACAGTGGTGAATGTATTAGACTTGAACAATACTAACAGATCTTAATGCATAACGTATTGATCTGGAATACCTGCAGCATACGGGTCTAGCCTTGCAATTCCCTAAAACAACACATTCCGTTAAACTACATTGAGAAAAGAAGCTGGTAAAGTGACAGAACCAAACAGACACAATGGTGTCTCACACGTTATCGCACAGTGCTCGTAATCGTTTAGAGCACACGAATTATTCTTCAGATACTGCGTGAAGTTCTAATGGCTAAGCCCTTCAGCAGTATGCTTAGAAGTTGATATAGAAGGCTTTTGTGCAACAAGGACAATAAAGTAAACATCATCAGCACTCCGTCTTTCATAGTCGCTAGTTTGAGGCCCATCGCACAATCCTCTTAATAGCCTGCCTCAATTTTTCTCGGTCTTATGCATCTCGGCGTAGCTGGCCTCGACTTTGATGTGTATTCTCCTTTCTCTGGTCCGTCTATCGTTTTGGTGGTCTTCCCTTCAATCTTTTTCCTTAGATGTTACCTTGGATGATCATCTTTTGCTACGGTCGCAGGTTCGAATCCTGCCTCGGGCATGGATGTGTGTGATGTCCTTAGGTTAGTTAGGTTTAAGTAGTTCTAAGTTCTAGAGGACTGATGACCACAGACGTTAAGTCCCATAGTGCTCAGAGCCATTTGAACCATTTTTGATTATCTTTTCTTATTGACCCTCCTCTCATCAAAATATGTCACCAAAGAACTGCAGATTCGCAGGAAACAAAAACTTCTTTTCCAGCCTGAGTTCTTGAAGGATTGATTTGTTGGTTCGTTTGCCCATGCATGATTTGCTCAGCAACCGCGTATATGCCCGTATCGATTCTTTGGCGGTACCATTGCCCATGTAAATTTCAGCACTATCAAGTTAATATGTCTGGTTAGGGCATGGGTTTGCCAGATCACTGTCATCTTCGATGCAACATTTTCTATCCAGAACAATTCTACGACGTATTTCCTGTGTAGGGTCACAGTTTTTCTGAACCACTGAACCCAGGTAGACAAAGTGATCAATTTCTTCATATTATGATAGTACTTCAGCCGCTGATAGTGACTCATCTCTGCCAGTTGTCATAATCTTGGTCTTTTTCTTATTAAGTGACAATCCAAGTTCCCAACTTTCCCTCTTAACTCCATCCGGTAGTTCCTTTATTTCCTCTTGTGTTTGTGTGCACAGTGTGCTGTCATCAGAAAATATTAAATGACTGATTCTTCTTCCTCCAGTTCGGATCCCATTAGTCCCGCCCTGAAAACTTCTTCTCATAACATATTCTGCATAGATGTTAAATAGACCTGGTGTTAGAATGGACCCCTGTCTAACTTCTTTACGTAGTTCAAAAGGACTTGAAATAGTCTTATTTAGTGTGATTACACCCTTGCTATCGAAGTAGAGATTTCTGGCAAGGGTAATAAGGTGAGCAGGAGCTTATATTTCTGCTAGCACGTTCCACAGTTCTTTCCACCGAACAGAGTTGAAACCCTTGCTATAGACCAAGAAACACAGAACTAAAGGGGTACTTGTACCGAATGCTTTACATTTTTCAGTTAGTTGTCTGACATTGAGAATCTATTATAATACTCGTATTCCTTTATTAGTCACAAACCTAGCATGCTCTGATGCTATTTCTTTATCTAAATAGGTTCTCAGGCGTTCATGGATGACATTTAGAAGAATGTTGCTGACATGCGAAATGAATGAAATGTTTCTGCAGTTCTTATGAAACGGAATTATTACCGCCTTGATCCAGTCTTCTATCCAAGTTCCCTTTTTACATGTGCTATTACATATTATTTTCGTGCATGATTTCCGAACCCAGACATCCAGATGTTTTCATCATTTCAGCAGTGACAAGGTGTGGTCCAGGTGCTTTGTTATTTACCTATAGCTTTTCGGACTTATTCTTTTAAGATGTTAGGTACCTTCTCTGCTCGAATGTTCGCACAAGTAAGTGTTCCAGTTTTATCAACGTACAACTTGTTGCAGTATGCTCTCCACTGATATGCAGTTAGAACTATGTTAGTTAAAGGTATCCCCTCTTCATCTTCTAATCCATAATAAATGGAATTTGGAACGGTACACGAGGATTCAGTCAATGGTACATAATTTTGTATTGTAAATTGTAGTAATAGATGTGAAGTAATAATAATAATACTTCTTGTCGTGTCAGTTTTCATAATACGCACGAAACGCCAAGGCCGACTTAATATTAATCTAGTTCGTCCTTCAAGCATCATTACGGGAGCAATCCAATTGCTCGTACTCGTCTGTAACAGCTATCGGTTGGAGTGGTCCGCCTCTTCTTACAGCCCCGTAAGAGTAATACAAGGGTTGCAGTTCTGCTCGGCGGTAATCCGAAGAAAGTTGGAGATCGCGAAGCCACTTTCACTGTCGCCAGTTCCAACAGCACCGGCGCCACTGAACCAAGTTTGAAAGCTTTTGCTGTCTCCCCTTCTCGCTGGTCCCCCCCCCCCCCCCTCCTCCCACCCACTCCAATTCCCTTCCACTCCAACCACTTCTTCGTATCGGTTTCGTGTCTCGGTCAGCCAGCACACGAGATACATCGCTTTTAAAATCAATATGCAGTGTGGGGCACGGGGCCAAGCAGATCACTTTACAGAGCCATTAGGAATGTGCTATACAGTTATCAGTAATGAGTATTGGTCTAGGCTTTGACTCTTTCTCAATAAATGTAATTAGGATTCTAAGTAGGCGTCTAAAAGAAAACGAGGGAATAATTGCTGTTAATAGGGCTACTACCTAATCTTTTCTTGTGCTGTTGAACTATTTTTGTCTTTCAAATACAATGATTGTGAAGAAGAACAACGAACACTGCCCAGCATCTCATTTCTGATGTCCGTCCTTGAAAACTGGCAATCGCGCTGCTCTTAATGTCTATTCTGAGGTGAAAGCGATGTGTTCCGTCCGGGCGGCGACGATTTTCGAGATTATGAAGATAGTTAGAGAAATCGTTAAGAAGTGAAGTTTGCAAAGTATCGCCCACAGAGTGTTTGCATGGAATTGGTTTTGCAAGAAATTTAACAAAAAAAATAATAGGGCTACACAAATGAGTCTGAAAGCTGTTAGCGTTAAGATGCGAGACTCCATGTTTACAGTTGGTTTGTATACTGCCGGAAAAAGAATGCAACACCCGCAAGGGCAAGGTCATTTTACTGACAAGTGAAGAGGCAGGTAGTTCATGATTGTAGGAGTATATGGCAACAAATGAATATGAAACGAAACACGAATCTGACAGTAAAGGATGCTCAAACTGTCGCATCAATACAAAATGTACTTTCTCTCCCCTCCCCGCCCCCCTCTCCGCTGGCTCCTGGCAGCAACTCAGGAAAATATTCTGACATACAAACGGTGATAAAGGTACCGAATGGCAACCAGCGACAGACTGTCCGGAGTATCCTGTCCCTCTGTTGCAATTCCGCAATGGTTCTTGCAGGTCCTGGAGAACGAGTAATTTACCACTTCATAAGACAGGGTGTAAATTTTAAGTTGACAAACCAGAATAACTCGAAAAATAATCTTCACAAGAAAAAAGTGTAGAATCCAAAGTTGATTATTTTCGAGGGGGACATCTGCTTGTGCTAAAATTAGCCCCCCACTCCCTGGGGGTGGAGCGGGAGGCAACTTTAAAGTTTCAAATGGGAACTCCCATTTTTTATTGGAGACTCAGATTCTACATAAAAAACTACGTACATTTTGTCTTAAACATTTGTTTTGATTCTGGGTAGTTGGCGCTCTAATTCCTCTTTTTCAAACCTCACCCTATGGGGAAGGAGGGAGGGTTTTGGTTTTAGCGAATCAAAATTTACGAAGTAAATAAGTAATTTTTATTTATCTGTAACCATTTTCCAGGCAAAAATGAGAACATGGATTTTCTTGAATTACAGCTCCAACCACCAAGAATCAAAACAAAGGTTTAAGACAAAATGTTTGTGGTTTTTTTATGTAGAATGTGATTTTGCAATAAAAATGCGGATTCCCATTTGAATCCCCGGTGTGACGGGCTAATTTTAGCACCAGCAGATGTCCCCCTCGAAAATAATCAACTTTGGATTCTACACATTTTTTTGTGTGAAGCTTATTCTTCGAGTTATTCTTGTTTGTCAACTTAAAATTTACACCCTGCATAACAAACGCGTGCCATTGGCAAGAGCCTGCCGTGGTGGTCTAGCGGTTCTAGGCGCTCAGTCCGGAACCGAGCGACTTCTTCGGTCGCAGGTTCGAATCCTGCCTCGGGCATGGATGTGTGTGATGTCCTTAGGTTAGTTAGGTTTAAGTAGTTCTAAGTTCTAGGAGACTGATGACAACAGATGTTAAGGCCCATAGTGCTCAGAGCCATTTGAACCAACCATTTGAACCATTGGCAAGAGATCTAGCGATCGTGCTGGCCAGGGCAGTTGTAGACCACGAAGAGCACACTGCGTCACAGCAGCAACATGCGGGCGAGCATTGTCCTGTTGAAAAAGCACATCATTGTCCTATCGAAGAAATGGCAGCAGCACGGGGATAAAAACCAGTGCAATGCAGGCGTCGCTAGTTAGTATATCTTGCATAAACACCAAATGCGATCGCGAGCTGTAACTGGTGGTGCCCCACACTATGAAGAGTGAGGTGCGACCTGTGTGTCGTGGGCGAATCACCTCCGTAATGGGCAGCTCACCAGGTCTACGTCATATATGTGTACTTTTATCACTCACTTGCAGACTAAACTTAATCTCATCACTGAGGCAGCACGGTGCCAGTTCACTCTCCAGTCAATTATTTTCACACCAGGGTAGCCATTCTTGGCAGTGTCGTGGTGTCTGTGGTAGCCCGGCCAGAGGCACACGTGATATTAATCCTGCTGGAAGCAGACGGTTCCCTATAATACCCAATGTCACAGAAGACGCAACATGTGTCCGGATTTTATCTCTGGATGATGTTAGGTCGGCCTCTGCTCCTCCCACAATGATTCGAACTTGACTTGCGTCTGTACTACGCGGAAGTCGAGAACCAGGTCTACATGTGTGGCAATGTCCAACAAACCACGGCTGAAAGCAGCAACACATCACCGATGTATTAGTGCCCAAACTGTGCAGCAATCCGTCGACGCGTCCATCCAACTTCCCACTGGTCCACAATGCGAAGCTGCTCAAATGGCTGAAGCTGTTCAACAAGCGTACGTAGTCGTAGGTAAGACATGGTTGTACATTAGAAAATCGTTGCAAATAGTGTTCACCTCTATACATCTACTGCCTGCGGTGTCAAAACAGAGGGTGAACAAAAAAAAAATGGCTCTGACCACTATGGGACTTAACAGCTGAGGTCATCATTCCCCTAGAACTTAGAACTTTTTAAACCTAACTAACCGAAGGACATCACACACATCCATGCCCGAGGCAGGATTCGAACCTGAGACCGCAGCAGTCTCACGGTTCCGGACTGAAGCGCCTAGAGGGTGAACAGTCTGGCCTCCTGACCGCTATTTGATCGCCGACGACCGTTATAAATGAATCACTAACACTTTAACCTCTCAGTATGCACGTATACCTAGGTGGCACTCAAGATAGTCCTTGAGGGCGTTTCAGTTTTGCCGTCACTGTATTACATTCATATTACACGTAGATGGAGAGAGAAACGGCTTAACTTTTATTTTGCATACCAGTGTAGCTTGCGTGTGGAGAAGTGGCTTCTGCGAGAGAGAAGCCTCAACCCACTTTCCTCGCCTTGCGCGATGTACCATTCTGTACGTGCCCAATTCAATGTCAAAATAGCAATTTTTAGGCAATAAGTAAACTCGCCGGATAACGACGTCCGCTAGCGAGTTCCAACTGGAACAAAGGATCTTCCGTCAACAAATTACACTACAGCTACTACACATTTCAGTGTGCTAAATGGACGCAGCAGCAGGTTATTGATGCAACTGTCAGAGGAAGATACCTGAACAGACACTAGATTTTGGGTTATCGTGAAATTAAAAGAAAATACGTAGGTTGGAACTTTAATAGTGGCAACTATTTATTTACAGCTCCTACAAAATAGATACGGGTTTCAAAGTTTTATTGACCTTCAAAGTAGTCACCAGTATTGTGCATAACTTGTTGCCAGCGATGAGGAAGTCGTAGGTACTCTTAGAAGTGCCGGTTGTGTTGACAGTTCAAGCGGCGCGGTCTATTGCAAAAAATGTTCAAATGTGTGTGAAATCTTACGGGACTTAACTGATAAGGTCATCAGTCCCTGAGCTTACACACCCGGGGGAGGACTCGAACCTCCGCCGGGACCAGCCGCATAGTCCATGACTGCAGCGCCATAGACCGCTCGGCTAATCCCACGCGGCCGGTCTATTGCCCGACGATTTTGAAGCAGTTCTGAAGCGAATGATATGAAGTGTTTCCTTCAGTTTAGAAATCGAGTTGAACTCACAAGGGCTTAAGTCAGGGGAGTGGAGTAAGTGGTACAGCACTTAACAGCCCCATCAATCAAACAAATCACTAACAGCTTGCAATGTACGTGCTTGAGAATTGTCCTGCAAAATGATGGTCAGATCCTACAGAAAGTGTATCACTTCTGTCTCTAAGGTGGTCGTAGGTTGTGTTCCAAAAGTGAACAGCATAGAGGCAGAAGTGATGACACCTTCTGCAGGACCTGACCAACAATTTGGAGGACAATGTTCAAGCACGTACAGTACAAGCTGTTACTGATTTGTCTGACTGACGGGGCTGCTAAGTGCTATACCACCTACTGCACTCCCCTGGCTAAAGCCATCGTGAGTTCAACTTGATTTCGAAAGTGGAGGTAACACTTCACGGCACTCGCTTCAGAACTGCTATAAATTGGTCGGGCAATAGACCTTCGTATTACGAGTGCAGTAGGAATAACTAAATTAAAAGAGAGGGAAGGGCCAAAAGGTGAAAAGGAAGCATTGAAGGATACAGCTAAGAACTATCTGATGAGATAAAAGAAGAAAGAGGAGCCGGCATGGAAGACGTAGGGGATCTAGTATTAGAATCAGATTTCAACAGAGCTTTAGAAGGCTTACGATCAAATAAGGGACAAGGCCTAGATAACATACCTTCGGGGTTTCTAATGTGCCAATAAAAAGACTATTCGTGATATGTATGCATGACTAGTGTTACCATTAGTGAAAATATTATTATTTTTAGTACTATTCATGTAATTACAAATTATTTTAAAAACGTTACTGGAGATATCAGTGATCCAAATACAATATTGGAAGTAAAGATTCCAACAGCCTAGATCGCATGACACAACTATCGAGAGGTGACCGATTTCGCTCCTCACATGATCATCTTCAGAACTACAACCAATTTGATGGGCCAGTGGATCAGTATGGAGCGGGAGCCACTGACTAACGACAGTCAACTGCTACCGTTATTCTGTGGTTTCTGCTCCATACACAGCCATTGTCCATTAGTATGGCTATAGATCTGAAGGTGATCATGTGATGATAGAAACCGGTCATCTTTCAACAAATGTGCATGCGATTAAGAATGTTGTAATTATTTTCAACAATTTTTTTACTGTAAACCAGTTTTAAGAAAAAAAAACAGTCAGTGAAATAGAAATAATTGATCAGGAGAAATGATTTTAAATTAGATTTAAGGCTTTCTTCGTTACATGTCAGACATTTTATGTCAAAAATTTTTGTTGTTGCATATTGAACTCCTTTCTGAGCCACTGTCAGCTTTAACAATGGGCAGTAAAGGTCACTTTTCCCTCTAGAGTTGTAAGTACGGATATCAGTGTTCTTCAAAAATTATGATGGCTTGTTTATGACGAATTTTATTTGTGAATATATGTATTGTGACGGCGCAGTTAAAATGCACATATTATCCTTACTGCTCGCTTTTGAGCAATCAGTGCTTTTTTCCTAAGTAACGAAGAACCCCAGAAAATTATTCCGTAAGACATTAGAAGCACATAGGCATTAATTTACATACCTTTTTTCCTTTATTGTTATTTCATCCGCCCCGCGCCGTGTATAGACATGGGGTGATCTGTCAGCGGTACAGGCAACGTGCTCTTCAGCCAGTTGCCAATAAAAAATTAAATGAGACGAAAACAAGAACAGGGAGTAGAGATATTGACACAATTTAATTTTTTTTAAGGTGAAAAATAAAATGGAAGGCGTCTGCTTGCACTGGTAGTTAAAAACAGCAATAGTAAAAGGTAAAATGAAACACAATAGGAGAACATTTAAAACACGTTACCGAAACACTGTTATTTGAAAAAAGCACTTTCCTGTCACTAGCAACTAGGACCTGCGACGGGAAAGGGAGTTAGCTGTTGAAGGGGAAAGATTGGCCGGTTACAGAACGTATGGATTTGGTGATACAAGGTGTGTAGCAGCGAAGCAGTAGGAGTAGCTGTTGGGACAAGGGGAGGAGTATGGGGGAGGGAGACAGGTGACAATAATAATTGTTGGGAAAAGGACTTAACACCGAAAATGCAGATAAAATACCTTCTGCACCATCCAAAATTTTTTGGCGTTTAATATCCGTTGATAACTTGTACTGCTCTTCTAATTCTGGATCTGCTGGCTTTGTTACAGAAACTATATTTAATATGTATTGGATGTAATAGCGTATTTATTTCTGAATGTATAAATATATTGTAAAGTGCTGGGCAATAGCCAAGGAGACTTTAATTTTAATGTAGCGATAATGACGACGAAATGACTGTAGCTGAGCGTTGTTTATCTATGCGTACAGAGAATCTGCGTCGCGCTGCGAGCAGAGAGGAAGCAGAGCAGCTTGAGTCATGAGAGGGTGCAGAAGTGTTTGTTGGGCGATCCTGCAGACGCGGTGCGCAGTTATGATCGAGCCAGTATAGACGCAGCTAATTCGTTAACCTGCAATACTGAGAGCACAGTAAGAGTGAAAAGGCGAAGGAACCTGAAATTCCAGCTATTGCCTGTCCCGTAATTATCTGTGGCTCTGGAGACGACTCGCGGTTCTCAACCAGCAGCTGCAGTGGCAGCTCATCGTGGTCTTTGCCTGCAATCTTCGTCGTCCGCACGGCTACAACATCGTAAGACTGTTAATGTACAGGCATTACCTAGTGCCATTTCCTTCACAAAGTATGGCTGACTTAAATAATAACCTGCAATAGTTCAAACTTGTAGGGCAGCTGTGTGGTCATTGCTCTCAGACATTATTACCAAGCAGGGCCCTTTTCCTTTCCTTGCAATAACTGAGTGTCGTAAAAATATGAAAACTGATGAACTATTTACTGCCAGTTCTGTTTGTTTGCTAATGACCAGTTCCAGTCTAAATTTTCTGCCTCAGTAACTGTTCATTCTTGTATTGCATAACAGAGGCTTAACTAATTTGCAGTTTTGAGTATTAACTTCATTCACTTAACATTATGTAAAATTTCAGTGGCAATACTAATAACTAAAGGTACAACACGAATTCCCAGAACCGATCGCGGTCCTCTGGTTTGGAGCCGAGTGGAAGGCTTAAACCAGAGGCTCAGACGATTCTGCGGAGAGCTGGGGTGCAAATTTCTCGACCTCCGCTATCGGGTGGAGAAATGTAGGGTCCCCCTGAATAGGTCAGGCGTGCACTACACGCCGGAAGCGGCTACGAGGGTAGCGGAGTACGTGTGGAGTGCACATGGGGTTTTTTTAGGTTAGAGAATTCCCTCCCTAGGCCCGACAAGACGCCTCCTGAGACGCGGCAAGGCAGGAGTAGGCAAAATGCAACAAGGAATAACAATATTAATGTGCTTATAGTAAACTGCAGGAGCGTCTATAGAAAGGTCCCAGAACTGCTCTCATTAATAAACGGTCACAACGCCCATATAGTACTAGGAACAGAAAGTTGGCTGAAACCAGACGTAAACAGTAATGAAATCCTAAACTCGGATTGGAATGTATACCGCAGAGATAGGCTGGACAGTGAAGGGGGAGGCGTGTTTATAGCGATAAGAAGTGCAATAGTATCGAAGGAAATTGACGGAGATTCGAATTGTGAAATGATTTGGGTGAAGGTCACGGTTAAAGAAGGCTCAGACATGGTAATTGGATGTCTCTATAGGCCCCCGGGCTCAGCAGCTGTTGTGGCTCAGCAGCTGAAGAATAATTTGGAAAATATTTCGAGTAGATTTCCCCTCCATGCTATAGTTCTGGGTGGAGATTTTAATTTGCCGGATATAGACTGGGAGACTCAAACGTTCATAACGGGTGGCAGGGACAAAGAATCCAGTGAAATATTTTTAAGTGCTTTATCTGAAAACTACCTTGAGCAGTTAAACAGAAAACCGACTCGTGGCGATAACATATTAGACCTTCTGGTGACAAACAGACCCGAACTATTTGAATCAGTTAATGCAGAACAGGGAATCAGCGATCATAAAGCGGTTACTGCATCGATGATTTCAGCCGTAAATAGAAATATTAAAAAAGGTAGGAAGATTTTTCTGTTTAGCAAAAGTGACAAAAAGCAGATTTCAGAGTACTTGGTGGCTCAACACAAAAGTTTTGTCTCAAGTACAGACAGTGTTGACGATCATTGGACCAAGTTCAAAACCATGGTACAATATGCGTTAGATGAGTATGTGCCAAGCAAGATCGTAAGAGATAGGAAAGAGCCACCATGGTGCAACAACCGAGTTAGAAAACTGCTGCAGAAGCAAAGGGAACTTCACAGCAAACATAAACATAGCCAAAGCTTTGCAGACAAACAAAAATTACGCGAAGCGAAATGCAGTGTGAGGAGGGCTATGCGAGAGGCTTTCAATGAATTCGAAAGTAAAGTTCTATGTACTGACTTGGCAGAAAATCCTAAGAAATTTTGGTCCTATGTCAAAGCGGTAGGTGGATCAAAACAAAATGTCCAGACACTCTGTGACCAAAATGGTACTGAAACAGAGGATGACAGACTAAAGGCCGAATTACTAAATGTCTTCTTCCAAAGCTGTTTCACAGAGGAAGACTGCACTGTGCTTCCTTCTCTAGATTGTCGCACAGTTGACAAAATGGTAGATATCGAAGTAGACGACAGAGGGATAGAGAAACAATTAAAATCGCTCAAAAGAGGAAAGGCCGCTGGTCCTGATGGAATACCAGTTCGATTTTACACAGAGTACGCGAAGGAACTTGCCCCCCTTCTTGCAGCGGTGTACCGTAGGTCTCTAGAAGAGCGAAGCGTTCCAAAGCATTGGAAAATGGCACAAGTCATCCCCGTTTTCAAGAAGGGACGTCGAACAGATGTGCAGAACTATAGACCTATATCTCTAACGTCGATCAGTTGTAGAATTTTGGAACACGTATTATGTTTGAGTATAATGTCTTTTCTGGAGACTAGAAATCTACTCTGTAGGAATCAGCATGGGTTTCGAAAAAGACGGTCGTGTGAAACCCAGCTCTCGCTATTCGTCCACGAGACTCAGAGGGCCTTAGACACGGGTTCACAGGTAGATGCCGTGTTTCTTGACTTCCGCAAGGCGTTTGACACAGTTCCCCACAGTCGTTTAATGAACAAAGTAAGAGCATACGGACTATCAGATCAATTGTGTGATTGGATTGAGGAGTTCCTAGATAACAGAACGCAGCATGTCATTTTCAATGGAGAGAAGTCTTCCGAAGTAAGAGTGATTTCAGGTGTGCCGCAGGGGAGTGTCATAGGACCGTTGCTATTCACAATATACATAAATGACCTGGTGGATGACATCGGAAGTTCACTGAGGCTTTTTGCAGATGATGCTGTGGTGTATCGAGAGGTTGCAACAATGGAAAATTGTACTGAAATGCAGGAGGATCTGCAGCGAATTGACGCATGGTGCACGGAATGGCAATTGAATCTCAATGTAGACAAGTGTAATGTGATGCGAATACATAGAAAGATAGGTCCCTTATCATTTAGCTACAAAATAGCAGGTCAGCAACTGGAAGCAGTTAATTCCATAAATTATCTGGGAGTACTCATTAGGAGTGATTTAAAATGGAATGATCATATAAAGTTGATCGTCGGTAAAGCAGATGCCAGACTGAGATTCATTGGAAGAATCCTAAGGAAATGCAATCTGACAACAAAGGAAGTAGGTTACAGTACGCTTGTTCGCCCAATGCTTGAATACTGCTCAGCAGTGTTGGATCCTCACCAGGTAGGGTTGATAGAAGAGATAGAGAAGATCCAACGGAGAGCAGCGCGCTTCGTTACAGGATCATTTAGTAATTGCGAAAGCGTTACGGAGATGATAGATAAACTCCAGTGGAAGACTCTGCAGGAGAGACGCTCAGTAGCTCGGTACGGGCTTTTGTTGAAGTTTCGAGAACATACCTTCACCGAAGAGTCAAGCAGTATATTGCTCCCTCCTACGTATATCTCGTGAAGAGACCATGAGGATAAAATCAGAGAGATTAGAGCCCACACAGAAGCATACCGACAATCCTTCTTTCCACGTACAATACGAGACTGGAATAGAAGGGAGAACCGATAGAGGTACTCGGGGTACCCTCCGCCACACACCGTCAGGTGGCCTGCGGAGTATGGATGTAGATGTAGATGTAGATTATGACTGCGCAACTTCATTTATTCCGTATTTAGCTTAGCGACTGACCTGCTGGCTTGATACATACTTTATTATTGTTATATTAAAAGTAAAGTCAGTTGCTCGATTGCTTAAAGTAAAGTCACTTTAGTCTTTCAATAATGAAAAGTAAATTGCCTGCTTTTTTCTAAATTTTGCATTACGTTGCACTCAGGTTACTGATAGTCATTTTTTACATAACAAAGTTTTAGCTCCAGGCAGTCATTTATTTAACCTTCAACATAATTTAACTTTACTTTCAAAATTTATTATTTCAAATTAGGTAACTGCAAACTCAGTGCTGTCTGATTCATTTAGTGAACTCTTGTGTTGTGGAAAACCGTGACAACCTTCTATTGCCAAGGCAAATACATTTCTTTGCCATTACCTTTCTTAAAGTTGTAGAGATTCATGGCCCAAGTGGGGCCTTAGAGAGCTGGCGACCATTTAATTATCAGTATTTTTTGTATTATTAGTAGTTTTTATATTAAATATTACGTGGTGCCCTTTTCCCCACTGTGTGGTTCTTGATCGATTCTACTGAGTTACATCCACTTATCATCAGTATTTAGATTAGGTTTAGAATAAATTCTTCCTACAGAAGGGTTTGTTGTACTCTTTCCCCCTACTTCTTCCGCTATTTTTTTCTTTACGTAACGACAGCATTACTCACTGTAAAATTTCATTGGGCATACACGACCATGTTCAATTATATTGCACTACAGTAGACCGTTTAGGAAGGGGGAGGTTACAAGGGGGGTGGCGAAAGAAATGCAGGTGGGAAAAGGGGGGTTAGAAAATGTGAGGAATGGAGGGATTGGAAACACTGATGAGATGGATTGGGCAGGTTGGACCTATGGCTAGTAGGATGGGTAAATATTGGGGCAGAGTTCATTTTCTGCGAGGGGGAGATGGCTGAAGTTTCTTTGGAAGAGTAAATGGATGGTGTGTAGGTGGAGTGTTGGTAAGATGTGTTGGTCAAGGTGCTGTAGCATATGAGGATTGGAACGTAGAGGGAAAGGACATAATTACTGAAGCTAAGTTTGTGAATGGTGTACATTGTTTAGAGATGCTCAATGTGAGTGAGCAGAGGCGGGGATTTGAAGAATTGGTAAAGGATCCTTGTGGGGGAAGGTAAACAGGTGCGTAAAGGGAGGTGAAGTGCATGTCGTTCAAAGATCTGGAGGGACAGACAGAATTTGGGTGGGGCAGAGATCCATGCCAGTTTCGCAAAACGATGAATGGGACAGATAAAAATCTATAGGCATGGAGAACAGTGGAGAGATGCAATCACAAAGTTCAGCCAGTTAGTAGTTAACATAGTTTTCGTCTACTGTGGGCTTTCTGTTGGATGGTTAGTATGTGAGTTTTCAACGTTACTTGTCAGGTGATTGTTAGTTCAAAATATTTTAGTGTATTAGTTAGCTGGATAGACAGAAGTGGTAAAGTAGAAGTCATGGAGTAAGATGGTGTGAGTGATGCATCCTATAATTATTGCCGGGGTCTCAGAGGGGTTGATCTTGTGGAGCTGTTGGTTACACCAGGAAGTAAATTGTCTGAGGTGGATTTGGAGCGATCATTATGATTTCTGGAGTATAGGATAGAGAGCAAGGAATGTCGTGTCATCAGCATAATGAAGGAAGTGGGGGAGATTTAGGAATATCGGCCATGTAAAGGACCCTCAGGGTGAGCCCGCAGTGAGATGGAATGTCGGGAAGTTGGTGTTGTTAATGGTAACAAAGGATGTGTTGAGGGAGACAAAAATTATCTACGAGTGTTGAGCTGTTGGAATATGAGATGGGTGAGGTGTAAGAGCTGGTCATCAGAAACGATGTTGGGATTGAAGCCACATTGCTTAACGTGAAGGAGATGGTGTTGGTGCAGGTGTTGATGGATTTATCAGGAGATGATGGATTCGAAGATATTGCTGAACATTGAGTTGAGGCAAATAGGTTAGTAAGAGGAGGTATCAGTTGGGAGTTTCTCTGATTTTAGGAAAAGCAGAATGCTGTAGGTCTGCCACAGCTCAGGATAGTAAACAGAGACAAGGATAGAGATATAAAGGGTTGCAAGATTCATGAGAAAAGAGAGGGGGCATTCCTTCAAGTGTTGATAGGTGTTTCAGTTTTAACCAGGGGATGTGTTACGTTTGCTGTGAAATACTTGTTTTATGTCATATGCTACATCTACATCTACATTTATACTCCGCAAGCCACCCAACGGTGTGTGGCGGAGGGCACTTTACGTGCCACTGTCATTACCTCTCTTTCCTGTTCCAGTCTCGTATGGTTCGTGGGAAGAACGACTGTCTGAAAGCCTCCGTGCGTGTTCTAATCTCTCTAATTTTACATTCGTGATCTCCTCGGGAGGTATAAGTAGGGGGAAGCAATATATTCGATACCTCATCCACAAACGCACCCTCTCGAAGCCTGGCGAGCAAGCTACACCGCGATGCAGAGTGCCTCTCTTGCAGAGTTTGCCACTTGAGTTTGTTAAAAATCTCCGTAACGCTATCACGGTTACCAAATAACCCTGTGACGAAACGCGCCGCTCTTCTTTGGATCTTCTCTATCTCCTCCGTCAACCCGTTCTGATACGGATCCCACACTGATGAGCAATACTCAAGTATAGGTCGAACTAGTGTTTTGTAAGCCACCTCTTTTGTTGATGGACTACATTTTGTAAGGACTCTCCCAATGAATCTCAACCTGGTACCCACCTTACCAACAATTAATTTTATATGATCATTCCACTTCAAATCGTTCCGCACGCATACTCCCAGATATTTTACAGAAGTAACTGCTACCAGTGTTTGTTCCGCTATCATATAATCATACAATAAAGGATCCTTCTTTCTATGTATTCACAATACATTACATTTGTCTATGTTAAGGGTCAGTTGCCACTCCCTGCACCAAGTGCCTATCCGCTGCAGATCTTCCTGCATTTCGCTACAATTTTCTAATGCTGCAACTTCTCTGTATACTACAGCATCATCCGCGAAAAGCCGCATGGAACTTCCGTCACTATCTACTAGGTCATTTATATACACTCCTGGAAATGGAAAAAAGAACACATTGACACCGGTGTGTCAGACCCACCATACTTGCTCCGGACACTGCGAGAGGGCTGTACAAGCAATGATCACACGCACGGCACAGCGGACACACCAGGAACCGCGGTGTTGGCCGTCGAATGGCGCTAGCTGCGCAGCATTTGTGCACCGCCGCCGTCAGTGTCAGCCAGTTTGCCGTGGCATACGCAGCTCCATCGCAGTCTTTAACACTGGTAGCATGCCGCGACAGCGTGGACGTGAACCGTATGTGCAGTTGACGGACTTTGAGCGAGGGCGTATAGTGGGCATGCGGGAGGCCGGGTGGACGTACCGCCGAATTGCTCAACACGTGGGGCGTGAGGTCTCCACAGTACATCGATGTTGTCGCCAGTGGTCGGCGGAAGGTGCACGTGCTCCATCGCAGTCTTTAACACTGGTAGCATGCCGCGACAGCGTGGACGTGAACCGTATGTGCAGTTGACGGACTTTGAGCGAGGGCGTATAGTGGGCATGCGGGAGGCCGGGTGGACGTACCGCCGAATTGCTCAACACGTGGGGCGTGAGGTCTCCACAGTACATCGATGTTGTCGCCAGTGGTCGGCGGAAGGTGCACGTGCCCGTCGACCTAGGACCGGACCGCAGCGACGCACGGATGCACGCCAAGACCGTAGGATCCTAAGCAGTGCCTAGGGGACCGCACAGCCACTTCCCAGCAAATTAGGGACACTGTTGCTCCTGGGGTATTGGCGAGGACCATTCGCAACCGTCTCCATGATGCTGGGCTACGGTCCCGCACACCGTTAGGCCGTCTTCCTCTCACGCCCCAACATCGTGCAGCCTGCCTTCAGTGGTGTCGCGGCAGGCGTGAATGGAGGGACGAATGGAGACGTGTCGTCTTCAGCGATGAGAGTCGCTTCTGCCTTGGTGCCAATGATGGTCGTATGCGTGTTTGGCGCCGTGCAGGTGAGCGCCACAATCAGGACTGCATTCGACCGAGGCACACAGGGCCAACACCCGGCATCATGGTGTGGGGAGCGATCTTCTACACTGGCCGTACACCTCTGGTGATCGTCGAGGGGACACTGAATAGTGCACGATACATCCAAACCGTCATCGAACCCATCGTTCTACCATTCCTAGACCGGCAAGGGAACTTGCTGTTCCAACAGGACAATGCACGTCCGCATGTATCCCATGCCACCCAACGTGTAAGTCAACTACCCTGGCCAGCAAGATCTCCGGATCTGTCCCCCATTGAGCATGTTTGGGACTGGATGAAGCGTCGTCTCACGCGGTCTGCACGTCCAGCACGAACGCTGGTCCAACTGAGGCGCCAGGTGGAAATGGCATGGCAAGCCGTTCCACAGGACTACATCCAGCATCTCCACGATCGTTTCCATGGGAGAATAGCAGCCTGCATTGCTGCGAAAGGTGGATATACACTGTACTAGTGCCGACATTGTGCATGCTCTGTTGCCTGTGTCTATGTGCCTGTGGTTCTGTCAGTGTGATCATGTGATGTATCTGACCCCAGGAATGTGTCAATAAAGTTTCCCCTTCCTGGGACAATGAATTCACGGTGTTCTTATTTCAATTTCCAGGTGTGTATATTGTGAAAAGCAATGGTCCCATAACACTCCCCTGTGGCACACCAGAGGTTACTTTAACGTGTGTAGACGTCTTTCCATTGATAACAACATGCTGTGTTCTGTTTGCTAAAATCTCTACAATCCAGCCACACAGCTGGTCTGATATTCCGTAGGGTCTTACTTTGTTTATGAGGCGACAGTGCGGAACTGTATCGAACGCCTTCCGGAAGTCAAGAAAAATAGCATCTACCTGGGAGCCTGTATCTAATATTTTCTGGGTCTCATGAACTTGCTGTGAATGGTATGTTTAATTCTGTTTGTGGTATGTTATACAAGTACTGAATATTGGGGCCCATGCGTAGAGCAGCAGTGTTAATACATTCAGGGATGGTAGGGAAGGGGATGATTGTTGTGGAGGACCAGGTAGTGAGCAAGGGGTTACTGCCAGTGAGTCAACGAAATACTTTCCAGCACTTGGAGCAGTTAAGGAGGAGTGAAGCGTTGCGTCTGCTGCATGCCTGGTGCAAGTCCCGGCGTTTATTAGCATTTAGTAGGTTCCTGATAGCTCTCCGGATTTCTCGGTGGTGAAAAATGAGTGTATCCTGATCATGAGTCCTTAGGAAAGAGCAATTTAGCGATGGTATTCTCGGAGAAAGAGTAGGGTGATGTGGGGGGGGGGGGGGAGGTGAGAGTGGGGAAATGAGGACATATGACTTTGGTAGGAATGTGGGTAGATATTCCGTCTGACAAGATCTTCTATAGGAAGGCTATGAAATGCGAGATATCATTGTGTTACTGGAAGGTTTTGTGGTGGATTCCTGACTGGGTATCTATCGATGCCTAGTAGGCATTCCATTTGACACAGGAGAACTCTGGATAACTTTTGGATGGAATGTGAGACTTCTGGCATAAGAAGTGACCCTCATTCTGCCAACGGCTTTGTCAAAGAGGGCCGAGGAGCGGACAGAGGTTCAGGGCACTCTCTTGTCCTAGGGGTGGGAAACCGTCTCTAAAGACGGAAGAATCACCAGTGATCAACGGCATGAGGATGAAGAAAGCAATGGAAATCACTGCAATAAAGACACGTAACGTGTATCCACAGATCATGTGGCCTGTAATTGAAGAAGTGTCATGATAATCTCTCCATTAGCAAAAGATTCCAGAATAGTCCCCCATTCGGATCTCTGGGAGGGGACTGCCAAGGGGGATCTTACCGTGAGAAAAGGCTTGAATCATCAACGAAAAGATAACATTCTACGAGTCGAGGCGTGGAATGTCAGAAGATTGAACGTGACAGGGAAACTAGAAAATCTGAAAACGGAAATGCAAAGGCTCCATCTAGATATAGTTGGGGTCAGTGAAGTGAAGTGAAGTGAAGTGAAAGAAGACAAGGATTTCTGGTCAGATGGGTATAGGGTAATATCAACAGCAGCAGAAATTGGCGTAATGGGAGTAGGATTCGTTATGAATAGGAAAGTAGGGCAGAGAGTGTGTTATTGTGAACAGTTCAGTCATAGGGTTATTCTTGTCAGAATCAACAGCAAACCAACACCGAGAACGATAGTTCAGGTACACACGCTGACGTCACAAGCTGAAGATGAAGAGATGGAGAAAGTGTATGAGGATACTGAAAGGGTAATACAGTATTTAAAGGGGGATGAAAATCTAATAGTCTTGGGGGGATAGGAGTAGAAGAAAAGGTTATAGGAGGGTATAGGCTTGGGCCAAGGAATGTGAGAGGAGAAAGACTAATTGAGTTCTGTAACAAGTTTCAGCTAGTATCAGCGATTACTCTGTTCAAGAATCACAAGAGGAGGTATACTTGGAAAAGGCCGGGTGATACGGGAGGATTTCAGTTAGGTTGCATCATGGTCAGACAAACATTCGGATATCAGATACTGGATATTAAGGGGTACACAGGAGCAGATATAGACTCAGACCACAATATAGTAGTGATGAAGAGCAGGCTGCAGTTTAAGACATTAGTCAGGAAGAATCAATACGCAAAGATGTGGGATATGAAAGTACTAAGGAACGAAGAGATGCGATTGGAGTTCTGTGAGGCTGTAGATTAAGCATTAAGGAATATCTCAGTAGACAGTACAACTGAAGAGGGATGGACATCTCTAAAAAGGGCCATCACAGAAGTTAGGAAGGAAAACATGGTTACAAAGAAGGTAACTGCGAAGAAATAATGGGCAATAGGAGAAATACTTCAATTGATCGATGAAAGGAGGAAATACAAAAATGTTCCAGGAAACTCAGGAATACAGAAATACAAGACGCTGAGGAATGAAATAAATAGGAAGTGCAGGGAAGCTAAGACGAAATGGCTGCAAGAAAAATGTGAGGACATCAAAAAAGAAATGATTGTCTTAAGGCAGACTCAGCGTACGGAAAAGCCAAAACAACCTTCGCTGACATTAAAAGCAAGGTGATAACATTAAGAGTGCACTGGGAATTCCACTGTTAAATGCAGAAGAGAGAGCGAATAGGTGGAAAGAATAAATTTAAAGCCTATATAAAGGGGAAGATTTGTCTGATGTGATAGAAGAAGAAACAGGAGTCAATGTAGAAGAGACAGGGGATCTAACACAAAAGTCAGAATTTAAAAGAGCAAATAAGGCAGAAGGAATAGATAATATTCCATCAGAATTTGTAAAATGATTGGGGGAAGCGTCAACAAAACGACTATTCACTTTGCTGTGTAGAATGTATAAGTCTCGCGACATACCACCGGACTTTCAGAAAAGCATCATACACACAATTCCCAAGACGGCAAGTGCTGACAAGTGCGAGAATTATCGCACAATCAGCTTAACAGCTCATGCATCCGAGTTCCTTACAAGAATAATATACAGTAGAATGAAAAATAAAATTGAGGATGCGCTAGATAACTATCACTTTGGCTTTAGGAAAGGTAAAGGTGGAAGAGAAATTTGTGGCACAACTTGACTAGAAGAAGGTATCGGTTGGTAGGACATGTTCCGAGGCATCAATTTCGTATTGGAGGGCAACATGGAGGCTAAAAATCATAGAGGGAGGGAAAGAGATGAATACACTAAGCAGATTCAGAAGGATGTAGATTGCAGTAGGTACTGGGAGATGAAGCTTACACAGGATAGAGTAACATGGAGAGCTGCATCAAACCAGTCTCTGGACTGAAAACCACAACAACAACAACAAAAGCACGAGAGAGGCAATTCTGACATTGCGATTAATCCTGGAAGCAAGACTAAAGAAAACTCAAGTCACGTTCATAGGATTTTTCGACCTGCAAAAAGCGTTCGACAATGTAAAGTGGTGCAATATGTTCGAAATTCTGAAATGAACAGGGGTAAGCTATAGGGAGAGGCGTGTGATATACAATATATACAACAGCGAAGAGGGAATAATAAGAGCAGACGACCAGGAACGAAGTGCTCATATAAAAATGGTGTAAGACAAGGATGTAGCCTTTCTCCCCTACTGTTCAATTTGTGCATCGAGGAAGCAATGATGGAAATAAAAGAAAGGTTCGGGAGTGGAATTAAAATTCAAGTTGAAAGGATATCAAAGATTCGATTCGCTGTTGACATTGCTATGTTGAGTGAGAATGAAGAAGAATTACATGATCTGCTGAACGGAATGAACAGTCTGATGAGTTCAGAGTATGAATTGATAGTAAATCGAAGAAAGACGAAGGTAATGAGAAGTAGTGGAAATGAGAACAGCGAGAAACTTAACATCGGGATTGATGGTCACGAAGTAGATGAAGTTAAGAAATTCTGCTACCTAGGCTGGATAAATAAACAATGACAGACAGAGCAGAGAGGGCATCAAAACCAGAGTAGCAATGTCAAAAAGGGCATTCCTGGACAGGAGTAATCTACTAATATTAAATATCTTCCTCAATTTGAGGAAGAAATTTCTGAGAATGTATCTCTGGAGTACAGCACTGTATGGTAGTGAAACATGAACTGTGGGGAAACCGGAATAGAAGAGAACCAAATATTCGAGATGTGGTGCTACAGAGGAATATAGAAAATTAGGTGGACTGATAAGATAAGGAATGCTGAGGTTCCGCACAGAATCGGAGAGGAAAGGAACATGTGGGAAACACTGATAAGGAGAAGGGACAGGATGATAGAATGTTAAGACATGAGGGAATGACTTCCATGGTACTAGAGGGAGCTGTAGAGAGCAAAAACTGTAGAGGAAGACAGAGATTGGAATACATCCAGCAAATAATTGCGGACATTGGTTGCAAACGCTACTCTGAGATGAAGAGGTTAGCATAGGCGAGAATCGTGGTGTACCACTTCAGACAAGTCAGGAGACTGATGACCAAAGGGAAAAAAAAGTGAAATGGGGTGCACATAATTAGTGTTGTTTATAGGAGATGATGGGGAGAATAGGTAGATGGTCACTTCGAGATGGATTGAGGACTTCTGCAGTGAGACGTCCAAGGTGGTTGGGAGATGTGAGGTCGACATCTAGGGTTATGTTACTTTCAGGACAGGCGTACTGTGGGATGGGGACAGTGTCACTTTGAAGGGAGGTGTTAAACTGACGCCACCACTCGAGTTCAGCAGGGGATGTACCATAGATGTTTCGGTCATTGGCAACAACGTAGGTGGAAAAGGTATGATCGATGTGGGTGAAGATATCATAGTGGATGGGATTAATAGGTTGGCTGTAGACAGTAGCCAAGGTAACAGTCAGTGTTTGGAATAAAAGGTTAATGATAAGGAGTTCAGTGCAAGTACTGTGTAAGTGTGACTGAGTATGCATGTTTTTATGGTGTTGAATTGCAATTCCCCTGTGGTTTGGGAAGGGGATTACCTGTATGGTGGAGGATATAGGGAGAAATTCAGATGGTGTGATATGGTTGGAGGAATGTTTCATTAAGGATGTAGGTATTGATGTTGTGTTGGGACAAGGTATGCGCAAAAAAGGGTTTGTTCATGGGTAGGGAGTGGATGTTGTGGTAAAGAATCCTGTATTGCTGTCACACCATGATGGAAGCTTGGGAGTGGGTTATGTGGGTGGGGGTGGGGATGGGGGGGTGGAGTGGTTTAAATCAGGTTGCTGAGATGGGTGAAAACGAAATGGGCATAAGTTCCTGATTTGCCAGTGGAGAATGAACACCTCTCAGTAACATTTCCTTAGGAAGTTGCATTATTGTTGACAGGATTCTTGGAGAACGAGTAGGGCTTGTGGAGGGAGAGTGGAGCAATGAGAATATATGACCTTGATAGGGACGTGGGTGGAGACTGCATCGAACAAGTCTGTTTCAGGAAGTCTGTGACATGGGAGATATCGTTGGGTTGCTAGAATGTTAGGGGGCTGCTTCCAATCTGGGTATGTTCCCAGATGACACAGGAGTAATCGTGGCTAAACTTTGGAGGGAGAGTGAGTTGGGTGCCTTTGGATGAGATAGTATTTAGGAGATGATGAGGAGAACAGGGAGGTGGTCACATTCTGTTTTATCAAGGACTTCTACAGTGAGGCATTGAGTGAGGTTGGGAGATAGGAGGACAACGTCTGGGGTGGTGTTGCTTTCAGGACGGCTGTGCTGTGGGAGGGGGACAATGTCAGCTTGAAGGGTGTCTGTAAATGACGCCACCACCAGAGTTCAGCAACAGAAAAAGTGTGGTCGATGTGGATGAGGAAATCATAGGGGATGTTATTATTAGGGCAGATGTAGATAGTTGCACAGATAACGAATAGTATTTGGAAGAAGAGGCTAAGGATAAGGGATTTAGTTGGATTATTGAGTAAGAGTTGTGAATAAGAAAGGACGTTTTTGTGGTGGCTGATTGCAACTCTACCCACGTCCAGGGCAATAGGATTACCTACAGGTGAGGATATAGGGAGAAACGTGGATGGTGTGATAAGGTTGGAGGAATATTTAATTAAGGATGAAGGTATCAACATTGCGTTGGGACAGGGTATGCATGAAAAGGGGCTTGTTCTTCGGTAGGGAGTAGATTTTGTGGGACATGGTGCTGTGTTGCTGTCGCTCCATGATGGGAGTTTAGGAGAGGGCTATGTGGCTGAGGGGGTGGAGAGGTTTAAACTATTGTATTGAGCTGGGTGTAAATGAAGTGAACTGGGTTTCAGGAGCAGGTGGCCTGGGTGCTGAGGTGGAAAACACAATGCATAGCAATAGAAATTTGTTGTAGGACGTAAGATCCTTGGAATGGGTGGATATTTTAAGGAATACTGATGAGAAATTTGATGATATCTTCATCAGAGGGAATTCGGTGGAGTGAGTTACTGGGATGGATAGGATGATCAATAGGATGGATCGGTACTGTTACTTTTTTTATCTTATGGGACTTAACTGATAAGGTCATCAGTCCGTAAGCTTACACACTACTTAACCTAAATTATCCTAAGGACAAACACACACACCCATAAACACACACACCCATGCCTGAGGGACGACTCGAACCTCCGCTGGGACCAGCTGCACAGTACTGTTACTGCTGGCATGATGGGTGATGGCTTAGCCTTGCACTTGGCGGAGTTCATAGGCTGGGAATCATTGTTGGATGTCTAAGGCAGAACTGGAATCGAGTTACGAAAACACCCTCTAGGGCATGAACTTAAGGACAATCTTTGTTATCATCCATATCAAACCATCTGAATTTCTCCCTGTATACTCCACCATGTAGATAAGCCCCTTCCTCTCACCAGAGGTGGAAATGCAATTGGTCACCATAAAACCATGTATGCTCGGCCACAACACACAGTCCTCCCACTGAACACCTTATCCTTAGCCTTTTCTTCTAAATGCTGACTGTTACCTGTGTTACAATCTACATCCAACCTAATAATAATATTCCCTATGGTTTCCTCACCCATATCGACCATACCTTTTCCTCCTTTGTTTTTTCCACTGACCTCAACATCCATAGTAGATCCCCTGCTGAACACTGGTGGCGGTGTCAATTTACCATCTCCCGTCAAGGTGAGACTGTCCCCATCCTGCAGCGCATCCATCCTGGAAGCAACGCACTCCCAGATGTCGACCTCGCACCGTCCAACTTCCGTAGATGTCTTAGTGCAGAAGTCCTCGATCCAACTCGAAGTGACCACCGATGTGTTCTCCTCATCATCTCTTTCACACAACACCATCCACATGAAACCTATTTCACATTACGTTCAATAGTTATTCACGATTTCTCCCATGTGAAATGTAATGCCTACTGCCGGGAAGAAAGTCATCCAGTCAGGAAGACACCCCCAAACCTTACCACAAACCAATGATATCTCGCATAACACAGCCTTCCTACAGCAGACCTTGACAGACGGAGTATCTACCCACATCCTCATTGCCCCACTCTCCCCCACAAGCCCTGATCCTTCTCCGTGAATTCCATCGTCCAAACTGCTCTTTCGTAAGCGCTTATGATCAGGACATACTTATTTGCACCACCAACAAATACATGGAGCTCTCAGGAACTTACTAAATGCTAATAAACGCTGGGACTCGAACCAGACATGCATTAGACTCAATGCTACCTCCTCTTCAATTACTCGAAGTGCTGGAAAGCATTTCATTGACTCGCTGGCAATAACCTCAAACTTCACTACCTGCTCCTCCACAACAACCATCCCATATCCGACAATCAGAGGAAAGCTGACCACTTTGCATCCTGTCTCTCTGATATCTTCCCCATTTCTGATGATACTCATTTTGATTACGAAGGGCGCCATGTAGGCATCTCTTTAAGGAGCTAGGCATTTTAACTGCGCCGTCACATACCATATATTCGCTAATGAAATTCGTGATAAATGATTCATCACAATTTGAGAAGAACAGTCATGTCTAACCTACGACACTAGGGGAAGAATTGAATTATTGACCATAGTCATAGGTATCGCAGACTCATAAAGGAGTTCAATATGCAATAACAAAAATTTTTGATCACTTGCCCAATAACATGAAATGTCTGACATGTAGCGAAGCACGCTTTAAATCTAATTTGAAATCATTTCTGCAGGTGATCTACCTCTATTCCACTGACCTATTTCTACTAAAAACTGGTGAACGGTAAAGAAAAAAAAATTAAGTGTGATTTCATGAGTTAGGCTAAAAGTAATGTGTTCATTAATGTCAACACTAATATGTACACATATACTGTCAACTGGCGCGTTCCACATCATTTCGATAAAATAATCGTTCAAATGACTTATGAAACATGTAACACGCTATCACTGTTATGCGGGTTTGTACCCAGTGATAAAGTTTTTTGTAATGGTGTTACTTTTGGTACAATGTAGATCCGAGGATGACATCAAGACTCTGTCGAAACCGGTCATTGTGAAATAAAAATAAAAAACAATCTTGGCTGCAGAAGATTTTCCTGTTCACAAATATAGATAAGAAAGTAGCAAAATTTGGGATGATACGTGTAACAAGCAACAGGTTACTAAACAAGACACAAAAAGAAACACAAATGAAGTTTTATGAAGTGGTGGCCGTCCTCACACTACTGTATGGAAGTGAGTCGTGGGGTGTTTGCATACGATATGGAAATAAATTTAAAGCAGCTGAAACTAGATGTCTTAGGTCTTTGAATGGTTCTACAGATTAGTGGGATTAAAAAACAACGACATTAGAAATGGACCAAACGTTTTTAATCGAAAAAACCAAACTGATGCCAGGAGAGGCAAATGGAGTGAACGTCTCGACGCAATCAGCTACAGCAAATTATCTTACAAATACAGAAATTATGAACCGCTACGACGAAGAAGTACTGGAAGTCCAAGGAAGATATGGGCATCGTAGCAAGCAAAGGCCCAAATATGAAGAGCATGAGAAGAATAAAGTATAACAAACGCTACCATACAGCCTTAAAGTGGTTAATACTATATTTCAATGCTTTGTTGATTGATGTTGCTCTTCTGGAACCTTCTTTTACCCAAAATTTCGTACATATTTCTTTCTACCACCACTAGTAGCAGTCCTAAAATATAATATCCATCGAATCCTACGATTTTCTTGACTCAAGCACAGTCGGAAACGTTTGCTACATTCCTCAGTCTCTTACAACTGTTTGTAGTGTGAGTAGATACTAGGACACATTGACCGCTCTGTTTTATTCCAAGTCCTTTTACAATTGATTTTAGTGAGAATAGGCACCAAGACGCCGGGCGCTGTCTGTTGCAAGTCTGAAGGCAGTCCAGGCTCGCTGTACTATAAGATGTATGGTATTTTGGGAATCTGTTCTCTACTCTATAAATTTGTTACCACGTAACTTGTTTCAAAGCGTGAGGCCCATCTAAAGTAATTATGTCATAATTTGGCTCTAAACGTGCTGAAAGCAATGTACAGCCACCTTACAATTTGCGCTTAGCGTCAACTCTGCGCAAGAAACCGTAACTTAATTCGCTGACCAACACGGGAATAGTGTTGCTAAGAAACAGAAGATGAGCGAAGCAAAAATGAGCTAAACGGAGCAATGAGAGAAGCTTTGAATGAAACTGGAAGTAAAATAGGAGGCTAAACCTATAACAATATTACAAATGCGAAAGTGACTATGTCTTTCATGCTTTAGCGACTAAACCGCTGATACCATTTTGATAAAATTTGATATGGAGATGGGTAGAACGCCGAGAACAACATATGCTTCGTTAGAAAGTGTGTAGTACAACAAATTTATTGATTTGAAGAATATAGCGCGAAATATGGAACAATAATTACTCTTCAAAAGTGCTATTTGCTCTTTGACTTTTGAACTTTACTGTTCTTCTGAAAATGCTTTTATTGTCTCATGCTTTCTACATTATACGATTCAGCGTAACGACTATAAGGCTCATACAATCCCCTACGCGCTAAGTACACACTTCCATACTAATATCAGTCACAGATCTGTTGCATTTTAGCAGCTGAACGTAATGCGTCCCACAGAATTTTTTTGTTGCGTCCAGATGTGCGTTATCTGCTCGTGGTCATGCGGTTAGCGTTGCTGTTTCACGATTATAGCTACCTGGCTCCAATTACCGCTCGGGTCTGTTTTCTTTTTCTGTTCTTGTCGGGATGTGTGCGTTGGCCTTATCATCATTTTAACATCATCGACGTCTAAGTCACCGAAGTGGCGTCAAATAAAAAAGACTTACAGCTATCTCCGGAACATTCCAGAGGGTGTCTCCTGGCCAATAAAGCCATACACGGCCGTGTGTAAGAGCTAGAATACGATGTTAACACTATCCTGCGAACCTGCAGGAGAGCTTCTGTGAAGTTTGGAAGGTAGGAGACCAGGTACTGGCGGAATTAAAGCTGTGAGTTAGTAGAGCACTTGCCGCTCAAGGCAAAGGTCCCGAGTTCGAGTCTCGGTCCGGCACACCGTTTTAATCTGCCAGGAAGTTTCATTGAAGAACGTGTGTGGGCAAATGTGCACACCACATTCGGAACTCGAAGGACTTCCTACAACGGCTAAGGCAGCTACACACCATGGTCAGTTTCAATGTGGTGTCGCTCTTCACACGAGTGCCACTCACCGATTCATTGAATATCATTGGAGAGAAGTTCGATGGTGCTTTGCTCGACCTGTTGACGCATGTACTGACCTCAACATATTTTCTTTATGGGGGTCAATTTTTGTGAGGAAACGGAAGGAGTGGCAATGAGCAGCCCTTTATCACCAATGGTAGTCAACCTTTCCTTGGAAAGGTATGAAGAGGAGACACTTGCATCAGCCACTTACCAACCCAAGGGCTTTCTTAGGTATGTTCATTTGTTATTTGGCTCCATGGCAGGAAGAAGCTAGACGACTTCTTGGAACATCTAAATTCACGCCACCCAAGTATAAAATTTACTATGGAGCTAGAGAAGGATGGACAGCTCCCATTCTTGGATGTCCTAGTCAAGAGGAAGGGAGATGGCACTCTGGGGCACAGTGTGTATCCTAAGCCCACCCACACTGACTTATATCTTCAAGCAAGTAGCTGTCACCACCTAGCACAGAAGAATGGAGTCTTGAAAACATTAGTTCACAGGGCTCAGGCTCTGGTGGATATGGAAAGTGTGGCCACAGATATAGAACATCTACAGCTGGTGTTCAGCAGAAATGGATACTCCTCCACAGACATTCAAAGGGCACTTCGTGCTACCAGCCAACCACAGAGTACAAAAGAGTAGCCAGAGGAGGCGAAGAAGGTGGCATACCTGCCATATGCTGGACCTATTTCTGCAAAGATCAGCAGAATTCTTTCAAAATATGATATAAAGAGTATCTTCTGTCCACCCTCCAAAATTGGGACAATGCTAGGGAGTGTGAAGGACGACCTGGGGTATGTAAACCAGGCATTTACACCATCCCATGCCAGTGTGGAAAGTCATACATTGGCCAGACAACCAGGACGGTGGACGTCAGGTGCAAAGGACACCAGAGGCACACCAGACTCGGACAGGCAACTAAATCTGCCATAGCGGAGCACTACCGGGGGCTCGGACACTCAGTGGACTACAACAGCACCAAAATTCTGACACAGATGCCAAGAGTTTGGGGCAGTGTCATAAAGGAGGCCATCGAGATCAAGGTCACAGACAACGTAATAACCGAGACAGCGGTTACCGGCTCAGCTGGAGCTTATCAGGGCCCAACGAAAGGAACCAAGAAACTCCTGTGTTTTCATCTGACCAATCAGGATCTCAATGTTAACCTTAAGCTCCGCCTACAAAAATTCTGTCTATCCAATGAGAAACGTTATACTTTTCGTGGTGGGGCAATGTTTTTAAAGTTTGCAACGTAACAGAGACGCTAAAAAGTCTCACGCTAAAACCTGCAGCTGGTGTGGTCCTTTTAGCGTTATCGTAAGATCTATACTGTTCTTCTGGAGGGCTCTATCTTTTAACATGGGCTGGGGGGTGGTCCTTGACGTACCTGAGACGCGAAAAAGTCTCACGCTAAAACTTGCGGGTGGTAGTGGCCCTTTTTGTGTTATCGTAAGATCTATACTGTTTTTCTGGAGGCCTCTAGCTTTTAATATGGGTTGGGGGTGGTCCTTGACGTAACAGGCACGCAAAAGTCTCACGCTAAAACGTGCGGGTGGTAGACTTAAATGAAGGCTGGCGACGTGGGTGTCGTCCGTCCCTTATCGTAGGGCCTTCTAGCTTAACACGGTTCTGCTCTCGCCTTCTGTTCTCGTTTCTCCCCTCGGAACTGCATCTGCCTCACGGTGGGAAGGTACGACATGCATTTAGGCATTCTTGTGTTAGTCTGTGGCATTCCATTTGCTCACTCGTTACTTGTATTACTTTGGTTAATTTAATGTCACGATTTATTCGGAGCTATGTGACATACTACTGGATTTGCTTATCATGTCAGGGTTTTCATGTAAGGTGTTGGATTTGCCTGACACCTTACAACGTGGTCGAAATAATGTGCCAGAGCGACACAAACATCCGGCAGTAGACCCGATTATTCCACAGGTCAAGATCTCGCTGAGAAAGCCTGAAGAGTTACAACAAAAAATTAGAACTTTTCCCGTTACAAAGTGACAGTCGTGCATGAACTAAAAAATACTGATCGTGTGAAGAAACTGCATTATTGTCAATGGTTAAAAATTTCGTTCAACAAAATGGAAGGGACATTCTTAATGAAACGTTTTTCACTGATGAGGCGTGGTTTCATTTCTACGGTTACATGAACTCGCTAAATTCTCGTATGTGGAGTACTGCAAATCCATTGGCACTCATGACTCACCACTTCATTCTGTGAAAATCTGAGTTTGGATTGTAATTTCTAGACGTCGGATTGTGGGTCCCATATTTTTCAACGAAAGAACAAACCTACAACGATACTGCAGTGAGTTTCATTGCGGTATATTCACTGCGGCAAAAGGCACGCGCAGCTAACAATCATACGGCACTGCGGAGAGATTTTTTGAATACCCCGTATTATAAATGCGAAAGAAAGTCAGTCTGTTACGTTTTCACGACTAAACCGCTGAAGAGATATCCATGAAATTTTTGCATGAGGCAGCTTGAACCCCGATGAAGACAGCTGGGCTACTCTACCTAGTGTGTAGTACTAGATATTTATTGATTTGAAGGATATTACGTAAATTGAGGAAAAATATTTACTATTTGAAAATTCTAATTACTCTTAGACTTTTGAGCTCTGACATATTTGTAAAAATGATTTTATTGGTCCATTACTTACACATAATATGATTCAAGGTGATCAATACAACGCTTATTCAATTCTCAACTCGTTTAATCCATACCGGCATATTAATACCAGCATTACTAATTACGAAATTAATTCGCTCTGTTATGTCTTCAACGACCCTGAACCGATTCCGATGGAATTTGGTATAGAGGTAGCTTGCACCCTGAGGAAGACCATAGGCTAATTTAGAAAGTTGTATATTTTAGAGTATTATTAACATCTTAAACTATGTTACACTTGTGTGGCAAGCAGACGACGTTGTTCTTTGTGTGTGTAGGTTATTCCACGACAGTGCAAATCCAATGTTGTTGGGCGTGTGGTTTGTGATATTGAGTTTCTACACCACCTGGTGTAGCTGGAGTGTACTGGTAGAGATACAACAATAAAAGTGAACGGCAATATTTAAAACTGTTACTAACAGCATCGCCAAGTAAGTCTGATTTAGCGCAAAGTTCTAGGAGAGCTCAAGCTGTGAAAGTTACTCGATTCCAGCAAACCTCAAAAAACGGTTCAAATGGCTCTGAGCACTATGGGACTTAACATTTATGGTCATAAGTCCCCTAGAACTCAGAACTACTTAAACCTAACTAACCTAAGGACATCACACAACATCCAGCCATCACGAGGCAGAGAAAATCCCTAACCCCGCCGGGAATCGAACCCGGGAACTCAGGCGTGGGAAGCGAGAACGTTACCGCACGACCACGAGATGCGGGCAGCAAACCTCTGCACAATCTCATGCGCACCGGAACTTGGATACAGAACGTCAGGTGTTCTTCAGAGCTACAGAGACATTACAACAGCCACAGTCCCGTCGCATTTTAGACGCTGAGCGTCACGCGTCTCTTACGGCTTCCAAGACGCTTCAAGACACAACGATGGCGCTATTTAAAGGCTGGACGACGAACAGAGTCGTATCTTTTCTTGGGGAAGGTGGGAGGCTATTGGTGAGGCAGCATGTGGTTAAGATCTGTTAACTGACTAGGTTAATCGCAAAATAGTCATCATAGAGAGCGGGTTAAAAAAATCTACGTAGGCAACATAATGCATTAAAATAGAAGGGATAATCGGTTGGTAGTTGTTGCTCTGGTGACGAAATCTCATATTAATTACTAGGTGAGTCAGAGAAATTCCTAAAAACTCTACTTCTCTACGAATGTAATGAATCGAGACATTTTTCAATATAATTAGAAGATGTAGTGCACGTTTTCAGATTCGATACAGAGTTAAATAATAAAATCACATTCATTATGTGCTTATACACTCGTACTGCATACGTTTTTTATACATACGAATGTACACCATTATACATGCAGACATCTTGTAAAATTACTGGCTTACTCGCCATCACACACCATAACAAAAGTACTGACATGCTAGCGGAGCAGCGGGTAACAACTACTAACCTATGAAGTTTTGGTCTTATGTAAGGTCAGGAAGCGGAGTGAAATCATCTGTTCGGACGCTCAATAATCACTCTGACATCGAATCCAAAGGTGACAGAGAGAAGACCTAAATATTGAATTTTATATTACGAAACTGACTGACTGCGAGGGACTGTAATGCGGTTCCTCCCTTCAATCATTGCACAAATGCCGAAATGGCAGACATTGAGATAAAGATTTCAGAGTAGAAAAACAACTACATTCGCTTAATAATAGAAAGGGATCTGGTTCAAAATGGTTCAAATGGCTCTGCGCACTCTGGGACTTAACATCTTAGGTCATCAGTCCCCTAGAACTTAGAACTTCTTAAACCTAACTAACTTAAGGACATCACACACATCCATGCCCGACGCAGGATTCGAGCCTGCGACCGTAGCAGTCCCGCGGTTCCGGACTGTAGCGCCTAGAACCGCACGGCCACAACGGCCAGCGAAAGGGATCTGGTTCAGACGATATATGTGTAAGATTCTTCAGAGATTATGCCAATCAGCTTGCTCCCTCTCTAGTATTACTTTATCGTAGGTCACTCAAGCAACGAATGGTTCTTAGCGACTGGGAATAAGCGACTGGGAAGTGCACATAAATAAAGGCCTATATGGCTGATTTCAATGCTGTTGTTGTTGTCTTCAGTCCTGGGACTGGTTTGATGCAGCTCACCATGCTACTCTGACCTGTGCAAGCTTCTTCATCTCCCAGTACCTACTGCAACCTACATCCTTCTGAATCTGCTTAGTGTATTCATCTCTTGGTCTCCCTCTACGGTTTTTACCCTCTACGCTGCCCTCCAATGCTAAATTTGTGATCCCTTGATGCCTCAGGATATGTTCTACCAACCGATCCCTTCTTCTAACCAAGTTGTGCCACAAACTTCTCTTCTCCCCAATCCTTATTCAATACCTCCTCATTAGTTACGTGATCTATCCACCTTATCGTCAGCATTCTTCTGTAGCACCACATTTCGAAAGCTTCTATTCTGTTCTTGTCCAAACTAGTTATCGTCCATGTTTCACTTCCATACATGGCTACACTCCATACAAATACTTTCAGAAACGAGTTCCTGATACATAAATCTATATTCGATGTTAACAAATTTCTCTTCTTCAGAAACGCTTTCCTTGCCATTGCTGGTCTACATATTATATCCGCTCTACTTCGACCATCATCAGTTACTTTACTTCCTAAATAGCAAAACTCCTTTACTACTTTAAGTGTCTCATTTCGTAATCTAATTCCCTCAGCATCACCCGATTTAATTTGACTACATTCCATTATCTCTGTTTTGCTTTTGTTGATGTTCATCTTATATCCTCCTTTCAAGACACTGTCCATTCCGTTTAACTGCTCTTCCAGGTCCTTTGCTGTCTCTGACAGAATTACAATGTCATCGGCAAACCTCATAGTTTTTACTTCTTCTCCATGAATTTTAATACCTACTCCGAACTTTTCTTTTGTTTCCTTTACTGGTTGCTCAATATACAGATTGAATAACATCGGGGAGAGGCTGCTTCCCTTTCATGCCCCTTGACTCTTATGACTGCCATCTGGTTTCTGTACAAATTGTAAATAGCCTTTCGCTCCCTGTTTTTTACCACTGCCACCTTCAGAATTTGAAAGAGAGTATTCAAATCAACATTGTCAAAAGCTTTCTCCAAATCTACAAATGCTAGAAACCTAGGTTTGCCTTTTCTTAATCTTTCTTCTAAGATAAGTCGTAAGGTCAGTATTGCCTCACGGGTTCCAACATTTCTACGGACTCCAAACTGAACCTCCCCGAGATCCGCATCTACCAGTTTTTCCATTCGTCTGTAACGAATTAGCGTTAGTATTTTGCAGCTGTGACTTATTCAACTGATAGTTCGGTAATTTTCACATGTGTCAGCACCTGCTTTCTTTGGGGTTGGAATTATTATATTCTTCTTGAAGTCTGAGGGTATTTCGCCTGTCTCATACATCTTGCTCACCAGCTGGCAGAGTTTTGTCATGACTGGCTCTCCCAAGGCCGTCAGTAGTTCTAATGGAATGTTGTTTACTCCCGGGGCCTTGTTTCGACTCAGGTCTTTCAGTGCTCTGTCAAACTCTTCACGCAGTATCTTATCTCCCATTTCGTCTTCATCTACATCCTCTTCCATTTCCATAATATTGTCCTCAAGTACATCGTCCTCGTATAAACCCTCTATATACTCCTTCCACCTTTCTGCCTTCCCTTCTTTGCTTAGAACTGGGTTGCCACCTGAGCTCTTGATATTCATACAAGTGGTTCTCTTCTGTCCACAGGTCTCTTTAATTTTCCTGTAGACAGTATCCATCTTACCCCTAGTGAGATAAGCTTCTACATCCTTACATTTGTCCTCTAGCCATCCCTGCTTAGCCATTTTGCACTTTCTGTCAATCTCATTTTTGACACGTTTGTATTCCTTTTTGCCTGCTTCACTTACTGCATTTTTATATTTTCTCCTTTCATCAATTAAATTCAATATTTCTTCTGTCACCCAAGGATTTCTACTAGCCCTTTTCTTTTTACCTACTTTATCCTCTGCTGCCTACACTACTTCATCCCTCAGAGCTACCCATTCTTCTTCTACTATGTTTCTTTCCCCCATTCCTGTCAATTGTTCCCTTAAGCTCTCCTTGAAACTCAGTACAACCTCTGGTTCTTTCAGCTTATCCAGATCCCATGTCCTTAAATTCCCACCTTTTTGCAGTTTCTTCAGTTTGAATCTACAGGTCATAACCAATAGATTGCGGTCAGGGTCCACATCTGCCCCTGGAAATGTCCTACAATTTAAAACCTGATTCCTAAATCTCTGTCTTACCATTATATAATCTATCTGATACCTTTTAGTATCTCCAGGATTCTTCCATGTATACAACCTTCTTTTATGATTCTTGAACAAAGTGTTAGCTATGATTAAGTTATGCTCTGTGCAAAATTCTACCAGACGGCTTCCTCGTTCATTTCTTAGCCCCAGTCCATATTCACCCACTATGTTTCCTTCTCTCCCTTTTCCTACTGACGAATTCCAGTCACCCATGACTATTAAATTTTCGTCTCCCTTCACTACCTGAATAATTTCTTTTATCTCATCATACATTTCATCAATTTCTTCATCATCTGCAGAGCTAGTTGGCATATAAACTTGTACTACTGTAGTAGGCATGGGCTTTGTGTCTATCTTGGCCACAATAATGCGTTCACTATGCTGTTTGTCCCCCCCCCATGAACCATGGACCTTGCCGTTGGTGGGGAGGCTTGCGTGCCTCAGCGATACAGACGGCCGTACCGTAGGTGCAACCACAACGGAGGGGTATCTGTTGAGAGGCCAGACAAACGTGTGGTTCCTGAAGAGGGGCAGCAGCCTTTTCAGTAGTTGCAGGGGCAACAGTCTGGATGATTGACTGATCTGGCCTTGCAACATTAACCAAAACGGCCTTGCTGTGCTGGTACTGCGAACGGCTGAAAGCAAGGGGAAACTACAGCCGTAATTTTTCCCGAGGACATGCAGCTTTACTGTATGATTAAATGATGATGGCATCCTCTTGGGTAAAATATTCCGGAGGTAAAATAGTCCCCCATTCGGATCTCCGGGCAGGGACTACTCAGGAGGATGTCGTTATCAGAAGAAAGAAAACTGGCGTTCTACAGATCGGAGCGTGGAATGTCAGATCCCTTAATCGGGCAGGTAGGTTAGAAAATTTAAAAAGGGAAATGGATAGGTTAAAGTTAGATATAGTGGGAATTAGTGAAGTTCGGTGGCAGGAGGAACAAGACTTCTGGTCAGGTGACTACAGGGTTATAAACACACAATCAAATAGGGGTAATGCAGGGGTAGGTTTAATAATGAATAGGAAAATAGGAATGCGGGTAAGCTACTACAAACAGCATAGTGAACGCATTATTGTGGCCAAGATAGATACGAAGCCCACACCTACTACAGTGGTACAAGTTTATATGCCAACTAGCTCTGCAGATGATGAAGAAATTGAAGAAATGTACGATGAAATAAAAGAAATCATTCAGATAGTGAAGGGAGACGAAAATTTAATAGTAATGGGTGACTGGAATTCGAGTGTAGGAAAAGGGAGAGAAGGAAACATAGTAGGTGAATATGGATTGGGGCTAAGAAATGAAAGAGGAAGCCGCCTAGTAGAATTTTGCACAGAGCACAACTTAATCATAGCTAACACTTGGTTTAAGAGTCATGAAAGAAGGTTGTATACGTGGAAGAACCCTGGAGATACTAAAAGGTATCAGATAGATTATATAATGGTAAGACAGAGATTTAGGAACCAGGTTTTAAGTTGTAAGACATTTCCAGGGGCAGATGTGGACTCTGACCACAATCTATTGGTTATGACCTGTAGATTAAAACTGAAGAAACTGCAAAAATGTGGGAAATTAAGGAGATGGGACCTGGATAAACTGAAAGAACCAGAGGTTGTACAGAGTTTCAGGGAAAGCATAAGGGAACAATTGACAGGAATAGGGGAAAGAAATACAGTAGAAGAAGAATGGGTAGCTCTGAGGGATGTAGTAGTGAAGGCAGCAGAGGATAAAGTAGGTACAAAGACGAGGGCTGCTAGAAATCCTTGGGTAACAGAAGAAATATTGAATTTAATTGATGAAAGGAGAAAATATAAAAATGCAGTAAATGAAGCAGGCAAAAAGGAATACAAACGTCTCGAAAATGAGATCGACAGGAAGTGCAAAATGGCTAAACAGGGATGGCTAGAGGACAAATGTAAGGATGTAGAAGCTTATCTCACTAGGGGTAAGATAGATACTGCCTACAGGAAAATTAAAGAGACCTTTGGAGAGAAGAGAACCAAGTGTATGAATATCAAGAGCTCAGATGGCAGCCCAGTTCTAAGCAAAGAAGGGAAGGCAGAAAGGTGGAAGGAGTATATAGAAGGTTTATACAAGGGTGATGTACTTGAGGACAATATTATGGAAATGGAAGAGGATGTAGATGAAGACGAAATGGGAGATACGATACTGCGTGAAGAGTTTGACAGAGCACTGAAAGACCTGAGTCGAAACAAGGCCCCCGGAGTAGACAACATTCCATTAGAACTACTGACGGCCTTGGGACAACCAGTCCTGAGAAAACTCTACCAGCTGGTGAGCAAGATGTATGAGACAGGCGAAATACCCTCAGACTTCAAGAAGAATATAATAATTCCAATCCCAAAGAAAGCAGGTGCTGACAGATGTGAAAATTACCGAACTATCAGTTTAATAAGCCACGGCTGCAAAATACTAACGCGAATTCTTTACAGACGAATGGAAAAACTGGTAGATGCAGACCTCGGGGAGGATCAGTTTGGATTCCGTCGAAATGTTGGAACACGTGAGGCAATACTGACCTTACGACTGATCTTAGAAGAAAGATTAAGAAAAGGCAAACCTACGTTTCTAGCATTTGTAGACTTAGAGAAAGCTTTTGACAATGTTGACTGGAATACTCTTTTTCAAATTCTAAAGGGGGCAGGGGTAAAATACAGGAAGCGAAAGGCTATTTATAATTTGTACAGAAACCAGATGGCAGTCATAAGAGTCGAGGGGCATGAAAGGGAAGCAGTGGTTGGGAAAGGAGTGAGACAGGGTTGTAGCCTCTCCCCGATGTTATTCAATCTGTATATTGAGCAAGCAGTAAAGGGAACTAAAGAAAAATTTGGAGTAGGTATTAAAATTCATGGAGACGAAGTAAAAACTTTGAGGTTCGCCGATGACATTGTAATTCTGTCAGAGACGGCAAAGGACTTGGAAGAGCAGTTGAACGGAATGGACAGTGTCTTGAAAGGAGGATATAAGATGAACATTAACAAAAGCAAAACGAGGATAATGGAATGTAGTCAAATTAAATCGGGTGATGCTGAGGGAATTAGATTAGGAAATGAGACACTTAAAGTAGTAAAGGAGTTTTGCTATTTAGGAAGTAAAATAACTGATGATGGTCGAAGTAGAGAGAATATAAAATGTAGACTGGCAATGGCAAGGAAAGCGTTTCTGAAGAAGAGAAATTTGTTAACATCGAATATAGATTTATGTATCAGGAAGTCGTTTCTGAAAGTATTTGTTTGGAGTGTAGCCATGTATGGAAGTGAAACATGGACGATAACTAGTTTGGACAAGAAGAGAATAGAAGCTTTCGAAATGTGGTGCTACAGAAGAATACTGAAGATAAGGTGGATAGATCACGTAACTAATGAGGAGGTATTGAATAGGATTGGGGAGAAGAGAAGTTTGTGGCACAACTTGACTAGAAGAAGGGATCGGTTGGTAGGACATGTTTTGAGGCATCAAGGGATCACAAATTTAGCATTGGAGGGCAGCGTGGAGGGTAAAAATCGTAGAGGGAGACCGAGAGATGAGTACACTAAGCAGATTCAGAAGGATGTAGGTTGCAGTAGGTACTGGGAGATGAAGCAGCTTGCACAGGATAGAGTAGCATGGAGAGCTGCATCAAACCAGTCTCAGGACTGAAGACAACAACAACAACAACAACATGCTGTTTGTAGTAGCTTACTCGCACTCCTATTTTTTTATGCGTTATTAAACCTACTCCTGTATTACCCCTATTTCATTTTGTGTTTATAAGCCTGTAGTCACCTGACCAGAAGTCTTGTTCCTCCTGCCACCGTACTTCACTAATTCCCACTATATCTAACTTTAACCTATCCATTTCCCTTTTTAATTTTTTAACCTACCTGCCCGATTAAGGGATCTGACATTCCACACTCCCATCCGTAGAACGCCAGTTTTCTTTCTCCTGATAACGACGTCCTCCTGAGCAGTCCCCGCCCAGAGATCCGAATGGGGGACTATTTTACCTCCGGAATATTTTACCCAAGAGGACGCCATCATCATTTAATCATACAGTAAAGCTGCATGTCCTCGGGAAAAGTTACGGCTGTAGTTTCCCCTTGCTTTCAGCCGTTCGCAGACCAGCACAGCAAGGTCGTTTTGGTTAATGTTGCAAGGCCAGATCAGTCAATAATCCAGACTGTTGCCCCGCAACTACTGAAAAGGCTGCTGCCCCTCTTCAGGAACCACATGTTTGTCTGGCCTCTCAACAGATACCCCTCCGTTGTGGTTGCACCTACGGTACGGCCATCTGTATCGCTGAGGCACGCAAGCCTCCCCACCAACGGCAAGGTCCATGGTTCCCGGGGGGGGGGGGGGGGGGGGGGGGGGGGGGGGAAGGGGGAGGAGGGGGGGGGGTAGCTGACTTCAGTATGTTCTAGAATTGTGGAACTTGTTTTATGTTCAAGTTTTATGACGTTATGAGAGCAAAAATCTCTGCCATAACAATCAAAATGGCTTCCGGACACAGAGATTTTGTGAGAATGCGTTCGTTCTGGTTCGTTCATGAGATCCATGGTATAGAGTACGTCGGTGTCCAATTTTATGCCGTACTCCTTAGCTTCAGAAAAACTTTATATACAGTTCCGCACTGTAGTTTGGCGGAAAAAAAGTAGCTTACTGAGTACCGGGCCAGATTTATGACTGCTTTCAGGACTGCCTTGCAGATAGAAATCAACACGACAGACGTAAAGTTAATTTCATGAGTGTTCCAGAGATGTAAATAATACAGTTATTGCTTACAGTAAATATAAATAATCTAGTGGATAACATCGAAAGCTCCAAAAGGCCGTTCGCAGATGATGCCGTTGTCTATAAAAATGTAACAATGCCGGGAGACTGTAACGAATGGCAAGAGTACCAGCAGAGCACCGATAACTGGTGCAGGGACTGGAAACATATGTAAGTGTAACGTATTACACATACATAGGCGAAGATATCCACTGCTGACGATTACACTATTGATAAAAAATAAATGGAAACAGGAGCTACAGTAAAATACCGAGAAGTAGTCATTCGGAGCGTCCAAAAGTGGAATGACCACATAAAACAAATTGTAGGTAAATTAGATGGCAAGCTGAGACTCATTGGAAGAATTTCGAAAAAATGTAATTTGTATATGAAAGACCTGGTTGACAGAACACTTGTTCGACCGATTATTGAGTACCAGTAAACCTCCGATTCCTCACAGGGTCGAACACCCCTGTATAAAACAGCTTCCACCTACTCATTACATTACAAATATCGCAACCCGGAAAGAACAATAACACAATTCAATAATAGAATATTTGCTAAAAATCAGCTTAAAGATTTCTGTAAAATTTATATTGGAATACTGCAAGTGTCCTTTAAATCTCAAGTAAGTAATTTTGGCAGTAAATTCCATTATAGTATATACAACAGTAATATCGGCGTGTAATTCTACCCTCGTGAGGTGTTATCATGTAATTATTAATTAATTCATTGAGTTCAGTCGCTTTCCTTCATTTGATGAAAGTAGTCTTCTTTTGTTTTGACCCCTTATATAATTAGTGCTGCCACTTTTACTTACTGAAATATAGTACGACATTTGAACCTCCATCAGGCAGAATTAGTATTTAAGATAAAAATACAAAATTGTAGTTGGTGAAAATTAATGATATTTAATAAGCAACATCAGTTAGGTAAAGTATAAGAAACGCAGTTTACAAAATCACAGAATCACAAACTGATTGTCAAGTAAGATACAGAGACTATATAAACAAAGACACTGTAATGATCGATGATATTAAAAATTTCATTCAACCTGCCTTATACAAGAAAAGTTTCACAATTCAAAATGCGAAATCGTCTTACATCTAAAACATTTAAGATTCACTGGGGAGGTATTTGGAGAGATAACCATTAGAAACGAACCGTGTGTTTGCTGTCATGGGACCTTCAAATGATAGGCAAGCTAGAGGGCAGAATCACTATGTTACGCAAATCATACTCAAGTGCGTTTATACTGAAGCTAACAAGTGTGTACACGATCTTATAATCACCCTGACATAAATCTTCTGTAGGATGACTAGCCTCCCACATAATTTTATCGTTAGATTAATGAGTGAAAGTTCCCCTCCAAAACTGATGATGGGAAAGGATTCTGGTGAATGTTACTGTTTAACAAATAAATGGGTCCTAAAAATTTACAATTACATTTATTTTTTTTAAACGTAACAAAAATTTGACCATTGATTTAGACAAGGAACAGCCATGTATATTAACGTAAGCCAAACATGTAAATAGTCGTCACTTGAGAGAGTTGTTGGCAAGACCATAGTATAAATGACACTGCATGGAATCTTAGTGTGTTTCTCTACTACAAGAAAGGGAAGCAAGGAGAACAGATGACGTGTATAATATCGATAAACAAGTGGATAATCGGATGCAGTACTGTGATATCACCTAAGGTGGCAAAGTGGTTCTGTGGACGTCACTGCTGTGAAAGCTAATTTCGAATTTTGGGCGGCTGAAGAAGCAACTGAAACTCTACAGTCCAGAGCAGCGTATATTACAGGTACTACGGCGCTAGGTGGCGTGCTGGCTGCTACTCATAGTCAGTCGGCTGTGTTGCATAGAGATGGGGCTCCGCCTTGGAGAATGACCGAAGCGCAAGCGCGAAAAAAACTACGTGTATGTCCGGTGCCCAGACAAGTGAAACTGCGAATGAAATTGCTCTGCAACAGGGGTGGCAAAGTACGGGATCGACTCCTGCGGCGGGCAGGAACCAGCTCGCGCCCAGAGAGTGACTGTTTCGCTGTGCCAGAACTCTACCAATCGTCGCCAATAAACAAAGCTTTTGCCAATTATGGCTTACATTAAATTCGTCTGGATTCCCACTGCCATACTATGTCAACCTAGCCGGCAATACCATTCCTTCCCTCCAATTCCCGACTCTGATGGCAAACGTGTGCTGACGTAACGATCGAGCAGGCTTCATCAGGACTTCGCGTGGGAAGCTTTTTAGCGATGGGCGCTAACGTAATATGATAACTTGTGTGCTTCGTGTGGTGCCCTTCTGTCGGTTATCCCGTGGAGCTTGACGAATATTCCCGCGAAACATCTCAGACAATAACACACCTGTGCTGCTGAGCTCGCGCATTACTGTCCAAGACAAGAGGCCTTCACTAGAAAACTGCCTCCAGCCACTGTAACAATAGCAAGCGTTTGTCGCTCTGGCCACTGAGGCCCGATAACAAAGGAGAAAGCCACAAGTTGAGGGTCGGCACTCTGTCTGCAATTCCCAGAGACCAGATGTCCCCCACCTGCTATTGTGAGCGCCGGTCGCTGTGGCCGAGCGGTTCTAGGCGCTTCAGCCTGGAACCGCGCAACCGCTACGGTCGCAGGTTCGAATCCTGCCTAGGGCATGGGTGTGTGTGATGTCCTGAGGTGAGTTAGGTTTAAGTAGTTCTATGTTCTAGGGGACTGATGACCTCAGGTGTGAGGTCCCATAGTGCTCAGAGCCAATTTTTTTGCTATTGTGAGCGGTTGGCCTCCTCACAACTCAAATGTTCCCACTCGTCCACTACATGAAATTAACAGAATTACAATGTATATGCATCCTACTTCTGATCATGTACATGCCAGTACATAGCAATGTTACAATAGGTGGGGGCAGTTTTCTAGTCAGAGCCTCTTGTTTTGGGCAGGAATGCGTCAGCTTAGGAACACAGGTGTGGTATTGTCTGAAATGTTTTGGAGATATGGTAATCAAGCTCCATGGGACAGCCGACAGAAAGACAGCATACGAATCACCTATCTTGCATGACAGTGTATCATGGTAGTGAAATGACGTTAATTTACATATATGCAAATTCAGATTTTTGGAAATGCGAGATGGGCTCCTTTCATGGTCTCTTAATAAGTGTATCAACCTACCTTGCACTGTCCTGCTACTCACACCAGATTTTTATGCAGCATGTGTGCTTCAGTTCAGAGATGGGGATAGTGCGGCACAACACCAACTAAAAATCACGTGCAACTCAAATGTTTCACAACGTGCTCGAAGGAATGGATTCAATAAAGAAACAGAGGCTAAGATCTGCCATCCTCTATTCATTCATCACAATTAACACAGATAACATGGAGACATCCTCTGGGACACCACATTTATTTACTCAGTTTATCTCACACTTTCAGGGAACTGGAGGTCCTTAAATTAATGTGTGCAAACAGCAAATTACAATAAACGAAACGTCATTTTCACCACTAAGAAACACAACAGATGTCCACAAAGAAAAAAGAAAATGAGTGACCAATATACAGTCCGATTGTTTCTCCAATTACTGAATATATCACACATAAACATACACTCCTGGAAATTGAAATAAGAACACCGTGAATTCATTGTCCCAGGAAGGGGAATCTTTATTGACACATTCCTGGGGTCAGATACATCACATGATCACACTGACAGAACCACAGGCACATAGACACAGGCAACAGCGCATGCACAATGTCGGCACTAGTACAGTGTATATCCACCTTTCGCAGCAATGCAAGCTGCTATTCTCCCATGGAGACGATCGTAGAGATGCTGGATGTATTCCTGTGGAACGGCTTGCCATGCCGTTTCCACCTGGCGCCTCAGTTGGACCAGCGTTCGTGGTGGACGTGCAGACCGCGTGAGAGGACGCTTCATCCAGTCCCAAACATGCTCAATGGGGGACAGATCCGGAGATCTTGCTGGCCAGGGTAGTTGACTTACACCTTCTAGAGCACGTTGGGTGGCACGGGATACATGCGGACGTGCATTGTCCTGTTGGAACAGCAAGTTCCCTTGCCGGTCTAGGAATGGTAGAACGATGGGTTCGATGACGGTTTGGATGTACCGTGCACTATTCAGTGTCCCCTCGACGATCACCAGAGGTGTACGGCCAGTGTAGGACATCGCTCCCCACACCATGATGCCGGGTGTTGGCCCTGTGTGCCTCGGTCGTATGCAGTCCTGATTGTGGCGCTCACCTGCACGGCGCCAAACACGCATACGACCATCATTGGCACCAAGGCAGAAGCGACTCTCATCGCTGAAGACGACACGTCTCCATTCGTCCCTCCATTCACGCCTGTCGCGACACCACTGGAGGCGGGCTGCACGATGTTGGGGCGTGAGCGGAAGACGGCCTAACGGTGTGCGGGACCGTAGCCCAGCTTCATGGAGACGGTTGCGAATGGTCCTCGCCGATACCCCAGGAGCAACAGTGTCCCTAATTTGCTGGGAAGTGGCGATGCGGTGCCCTACGGCACTGCGTAGGATCCTACGGTCTTGGCGTGCATCCGTGCGTCGCTTGCGGTCCGGTCCCAGGTCGACGGGCACGTGCACCTTCCGCCGACCACTGGCGACAACATCGATGTACTGTGGAGACCTCACGCCCCACGTGTTGATCAATTCGGCGGTACGTCCACCCGGCCTCCCGCATGCCCACTATACGCCCTCGCTCAAAGTCCGTCAACTGCACTTACGGTTCACGTCCACACTGTCGCGGAATGCTACCAGTGTTAATGACTGCGATGGAGCTCCGTATGCCACGGCAAACTGGCTGACACTGACGGCGGCGGTGCACAAATGCTGCGCAGCTAGCGCCATTCGACGGCCGACACCGCGGTTTACTGGTGTGTCCGCTGTGCCGTGCGTGTGATCATTGCTTGTACAGCCCTCTCGCAGTGTCCGGAGCAAGTATGGTGGGTCTGACACACCGGTGTCAATGTGTTCTTTTTTCCATTTCCAGGAGTGTATGTCAAAGAACAACTATTATTCAGTGTATAATCAATTAAGGCTGACGCAATGTCCAGTCACGTTCATTCTTTCGAAAAACATGTGTAGAACAAGCACCAAACTCCCGACATGCAAATCATAAGAAAAGAACAATGTAACGCAATACACTTATCCGCCAGAAAATTATGACCGCTTAACTAATAGCTGGTATGTCCGCCTTTGGCATGGATAACAGCGACGATGTGTCATGACACGGAAGCAAAAATGCCTCGTTAGGTCGCTGGAGGTAGCTGGCACCACGTCGGCAGAAAGATGGCTCTTAATTCCCAAATATTCCAGGGAGGGGGCGATGAGCTCTGATGCCATATTCAATCACATCCCAGAAGAGTTCAATCGGTTTCAGTTCTGGCTGGTTGGGGAGTCAGGGCATCATGAGGAACTCGGTACTGTGTTCCTCAGAACACTCCATTACACTCCTGGTCTTGTGAAATGGCACATTATGTTGTTGAAAAATGCCACTGTCACTGGGAAACATGATCGCCATAAAGGGGTGAACAAGGTCTGCAACCAGTATACGATAATCCTAGGCTGTGATGGTGCCTTGCACGAGCTCCACTGGACCCATGGATGTACAAGTGAATGTTCCCTACAGCATAATGGAGATGCTGTCAGCTTGTCTCTGCCACGCAGTACAAGTGTCAAGGTGCTGTTTCCATGGAAGGCGACAGATTTGCGCCCTCCCGTCGGCGTGATGAAGAAGGTATCAGGATCTATGAGACCATGCAACGCTCTGCCACTGTACATATATCCGGTGCTGATGGTCACATGCTCATTCCAGTCACTGTTGCCAATGTCGTGCTGTTAATGTTAGCACATGCACAGGTAGTCGACTGTGGAGGCCAAGCCTTAGGAGTGTTCAGAGCACTGGGTGTTCAGACACTTATACTCTGCCCAGCATTAAAGTCTGAAGTTAGCTCTGTCACAGTCCACCTCTTGTCCCGTTTTACTAGTCTATGCAGCTTATGACATCCAGCATCTCTAATGAAGGGTTTCCACTCAACCCCTTGACAACTGGACAAGGTTTCATTTTGGTTTTGCCACGCATTGAAGACACTCACCACAATACTCCTCGAACACCTTACAAGTCATGCACTTTCTGAAATGCTTGTGCTAAGGCTCCAGGCAATAAAAATCTGCCTTGGTGAAACTCAACACAGCGCGGTCTTCCCCATTCTAGTCACAGACAGCACACCCATGTACTGTGTGTGTGTCTCAATAGCAGTCATTCCTCGCCAAGTGACGTTACTGTAGCCTGGGTGGGTTTGTATTGATAGTAGTCCAATGGTCATAATGATCTGGCTGATCAGAGTAAATTGGGTAGTGGTCGAAAGCTACCTAGCTCCGTGTGAACAGAGGATGATATACACAGACAAATAGATCGTCACAAAACGAATGTCCAGTATGGTGGAGCTGTCATCTATAAGACCATATAACAAAAGTAGCAAATGTGATCATATTCATAAAATAATTGATTATTAATGTATTTCATATAGAAAATGCATAAAGAAAAGACATTTAAACATTACATGAATAAAACAATGCATAGTTTCCAAGGCGAGAAAGAGGAAATAGTAGTGTTCATCAAATAATGCGTAAAATTTCTGTAACTGAGAACAAATTATTAGTATGAATGAGCTAAAGATATCGAGCGTAGAACTGTACTTACCTATCAAAGCAATCAAAGTGTTTACCAGCAAACAATAGTGAACTTATCCCCACCACATATGCCTTATAAACATTTTAGTTACATAAAAACAGAAAGAGATAACATACACATGAAGAGTGTCTTGTTGCAATGAGAAAAATGCAGATTTTATTAGTTAGACATACTAGAAAACACAATGCAATAAAAATGTGCTAATAAAGATCGTACAAATGTGCATAAATACACATGAGTTGAAATTGGGTTGTGTTTTCGTCGTGACGCTAATCAGATGCCTACCATAACGACTGCAATGTAAAGGAAGTTCCACATGTATATCTCAAAACAAAGCATTTGTCACACACAGTGTCTTGATTGTCGTGTGGCAAGGGAGGGAGAGGAAATTAGAGATGGTGCACAGTCATATGTACCATGCCTGCTGGAGAGCATTAGGAGCGATGCAACTGTCAACCGCTCAGAATCTCATCAGGAGGACATCATGCAGTTCTCTGATGTCAAGACATTGTGGAACAGGTGACCCACTACTGCACTGGTTACTGCCATCTGCACCACATAGCAATGTGGGCATTCTCTGTGTGCTGTGCTATTAGTTATGCATAGCAGTCGGGTAACAAGGTGTACCTTGATTGGCTCCGCTGCACTGGCATTCATTGCTTCAATTCAGTCCTCTTCCAAGAGTTGGACAACAGCAGGATCATGGACTGTGCCTCGCGCCCTGCCCAAGGGCAATATCAACAGGCTGGTGAGGTGCGTTGCCTCCCCTGGGAGAATAGTGCTGGCACATGTCTGCCCCCTGATGGGGGGGGGGGGCAGTGGCGCCATCATATCTGGTGTGGCACAAATCTGCGAGAGGGTCTCTCGCCTCTGTCTGCCACGCCTCCTGATCAACAATGGAAGTTGTTGTGGCTGGGTTTTAAGTGATCTTTGCCACTCAGGGAATGTCTCTGGCCTCGCACTGCACATCAGTTGGCCGCTAAGGTATTCTCTCCCTCCATCTCAGCCCTCTGCTGACTGCTCATATACCGGATGCGCGGCCTCACTTCTCGAGTTACACTGTGGATCAATGTACAACACTGACACATTACACTTTAGGAGCATTGGCCCCAACCCTTAAAAATATGTAAAAGCGCATGAAAGGAAAGCACCGCACATATTCTGGACTTCAGTATTACTTACTCTTGCGGGGTACAAAAAAAAAAAAAAGTAACATGAGATAATGATAACCTAGTTTTTATATTAATTGATATTCAACATTTAAATGATATGCAACATCATCCTAGGCTGTGCCATAATTAGCGTATCAATTACAAACATGCGAAAGTGAAGGTATTGGAAGGGAATGGTTGGGGGAGGGGGGTTTCCTGATAGGAACAACTGAAAGTTGTGCTTATCATTGACGAAATCAGAAATCCAATGCTACCTCTCACCGCCTACCTCCAAAACTACCCTTTTGAATTACCATCTATACACAATCGACATTCAGGTGATTTTCGCCTGTTTTGATATGGCTCGCCATGAATTCTTCTCCTGCTTTTTTAATTATCCTAGTTAAGCTAATGAGTAAATAGTATAACTTACGTTACCTATATACTTTTTATGTATAATTCTCTTTAGCGAGCAGATTAAGGATAACTTCCCTTCTTCTTTTCATTTTGATGTATTTGTGTGTGTGTGTGTGTGTGTGTGTGTGTGTGTGTGTGTGTGTGTGTGTGTGCATGCATGTGTGTCAGACCTAGGTCTTTTCGTGCTTTATTCTTCCGTGAGGATAGCACCTGCGACCATAGTTGCAACATATCTCCCAAACACACTATGGTAAAAAATCTCAGAAGGGAGAACGACAACCACTTTCATTATGATCTGAATTATAAATGAGTATGCGTACCTGACGTAGGCAAGCTAAAAACAAATGACAAAGCAGGATAGACACTAATTATTCCATATTATTGAGCAGTCTGATGTCCCCACTATGCTGCTCCCGTTTTGTTAAGTTAGTTGGTTGCCAATCTATCTGTGGTCTGTATACTGTTGATCAGGCTGATTTGATTTCTCTGAAACTTACAAGATACTGTTAATCGTGAAGACCTGCTGGATCCTAATACATATCCAGTACACACGAAATTGGCGAAACCTGCGATTTAGTCAAGAAAGTGTGAGTTGACCGAGTCACAATTCCAGTATCAGTATGGGGTACTTGCATAACTCACAGGTCACTGTCGGTCACGGTAAATTATCCACGCGCCCAAGGGCGTTGTGACGTTATGACAATCACAAAATAATGGGATGACCCTTCGCAGCCATGGCGGGGGTTGTCTGTATGGTCCCTTTATCGCCTTAACTACACTGCTATGTTACTTGACGATCCCAAAACTGTCGAGGCCAAACCCTCCTATCCATAACAACACAGACAGCCCAGCGCACTCGTCGCAAGGGTGGACATTTACCTTAGCATCCTAAGCACATAAGAAATGTTCCGGCAACGGACTTATACACGAATGTGCGGCCGTATTCATCCGGGACAAAACCAGAAGGGCGTCACGATATTCACGCGCACGTCAATATCTCGTACATTTACACTCTTACATGGAATGCACCGCAGTACTGAACTAAAACTTCAGACCGAACTGAAAACAGTTCGACTATAAACACTACAGACCACAGGAAACGAAACGGTTTCGATCCCTACAGTGCAGACAGGTGATGGCTTTTTTAGTCATATATTTTCGCCTGTTTTGGTATGTCCCGCCATGAATTCTTCTCCTGCGCCAATCTCTTCATCTCAGAGTGGCACTGGCGACCTATGTCCTGAATCATTTCCTAGTTGTATTCCAATGTCAGTCTTCCTCCACGATTTTTACCCTCTACAGTTCCGTCTAGTACTGTGGAAGTTACTTCCTATCGTACTGTCCCTTTTTCTTGTGGGTGTTTTCCACATATTCCTTTCCTCTCCAATTCCGTACAGAACCTCGTCATTCCTTCTCCTATCAGTCCATGAAATTTCAACATTCGTCTGTAACATCACATCCCAAATTTTCGATTCTCTTCTGATCCAGTTTTCCTACAGTGCATGTTTCACTGTCATACAATGGTGTGCACCAAACGCCCATTCTCAGAAATATCTTCCTCAAATTAAGACCTATATTTGATATTAGTAGACTTCTCTTGGCCAGGAATGCCCCTTTTGCCAGTTCTATTCTGCTTTTGATGTCCTTGTTGCTCCGACCTTAATTGGTTATTTTGCTGCCTAGATAGTAGAATTAGTTAACTTCATCTGCTTCGTGATCATCAGGTCTGATGTCAAGTTTCTCGCTGTTCTCATTTCTGCTACTTTTCATTACTTTCGTCTATTTTCGGTTTACTCTCAGTCCATATTCTGTACTCATTAGACTGTTAATTCCATTCAGCAGATCATGTAATTCTTCTTCACTTGCACTGAGGATACTAATGTCATCAGCGAATATTACCAGTGATATTCTTTCACCTAGAATTTTTCTCTCTTGAACCTTTCTTTTATTTCCATCAACGCTTCTTCGATATGTAGATTGAACAGTAGAAGTGGAAAGACTATATCCCACTCTCACACACTTTTTAATCCGAGCGCTTCGTCTGGGTCTTATACTCTTATTGTTTCCTGTTGGTTCTTGTACATATTGCATATTACCCGTCTCTCCCTTTAGTTTACCCCTATTCTCCCCAAAATTTCGAATACTTTGCACATTTGACATTACCGAACTCCCTTTCCTGGTCGAAATAAACCTATGGGCGTGTCTTTATTTTTCTTTAGTCTTGCTTCCACTGCCATCCGAAACGTCAGAATTGCCTCTTTGGTGCCTTTACCTTTCCTACAGCTAAACGCATCGTCATTACCACGTCGAGACATTTGTCGCAACAGAAAACGATGACTATGAGAACCTGCTCTGACAACGCATGAATATACCCAGGGACAGTGTCTGACACACAAGTGTCGTTCACACGAAGTAACAAAATGACATCTAGGGAAACATACAAAATAGCACGAAAAAGAAGTAGATTTTCTAGAGACTATGTGGGCCGTATTCTACACAGAGTAACACCTAAAGAAAATTTCACAAAAACGAGAAGTTCAAACCTAATACTAAAATCATAATGAAGACAACAAATGACGAAGTTCCTATTCTACAAAAGGTTTCACACCTGGCATAAAGTTATGAATGTCACTTCGCTGTTGTCCTTCATTGGATATGTTCGGCCCCGTAATTTCTGTTCTGCTGCCGTTGTTATTGTTATGGTCCTGTCTGCCCCGTCACCTGTAACTCTGCCGGCTAAGCCCTTGTTCGCGCCAATTTCTGTTAAACCTACTTGCATTTTCAGAACCGTATCCGTGGTTCCCTTAATTCATAACATCCGACTGTGGCACTCTTTCCTGCCGCACACCTTGCTGTTAGTTTCGCTCATCCCCCCTTTCGTTATTCTTCCGGGGTTGCTGATGATTCTCTTCGTTTGTCCGTCTTCTCCCCCACGCGATTTGTTTGTCGAACACAAGCTGCAGTTCGGACAGGAAATATTTAAACGATTCAGTGTTGTCACCACATCTTCCAACTAAAGCCTGCTGGTAGAAGGTGGGAAGTTTGCTAAAGCGAAACCGAATTATCTCAGACACACCAATAGAAGAGTCTAAGAACTGGCTTTTCTAGGTAATACGTCGAACATTTTGAGAGGGCTTTTGTATCGGGACGCTCCTAGACCTGGTCATTTCATTATTTTTTGTTGTCGTTTCTCGCCGCCAGTTCGTGGCGAGAAACGCTTCAATAAATTCGTCGACCTAACTGCACAGTACTGCAACGTTCTCATTTTTTCTGCAGCGACACCCTCCCATGTAAGCATAAAGTCCAGTTTTGTATTCAGCGGCCAGGGGTGAGTGACTTGCTAAATTATCCCAGCCAGATCTTCCGGCGTAAGGTAGCCCCCAACTCTTCGATGTTCTGAAGTTTCAGGACGGACAGATAGTGTTTGTGATCGAAAGCGAATGTTCCTTCTGCGCTTGAGTACCTCATCCACTGTGATATCTGAACGGTTTCGACATGATGTGCTAAATTATGTCTACAGCGCTCATCGTGCGGACCTCAGTTACCGGTAAGGGCGTCCGATGTTGCTTCTCGTGTCCGTCCGGGCAGTGTCTCAGAGTGCCCATTGATCGCATCTGTGTTTGAGCTGTGCGGGCTGCCACTTAAACGGGAACCCGCCGGCAAAGACTGAACCGACGGTGGCCCACATAGCCGTACATGCTCCTGTACATCTGTCCTTGAAATGCCCATTCTGAGCGCTTGGTCAAGGTGAACCACTCGATCATCTATTTTTGTGACTTTGCTCGATATACGCTTGACCACAACCTCATTTTCCCTCAGTCGACTGGTGTAGATCTTTTGGTTCTAATTCGCAGTTTGATTCCCTTGCTTAGGTCTCCGGTGGCAGTGATAGCTATCTTCCTGGCTCCCTAACTTCTTGGCTCCTGTCGCTTCTAGCTTAGCTTAACGCGTGTCTCTTTTTGCTCTAGTTGCAGTTTTGTTTTGCTTCTGCACGCGTTTTTGTTGTTTTCAATATATTTTCACTCAGTTCACAAATTTTAGTGGATATTCGCTTCGTAAGATCTTTAAAATTTGCATGTCGCTCTTATTCAGCCTCTTCTCGTCTTGTATCTAGTTCCTTTCTTTCTTTTTTTGCTTCCATCTTTCTAAGAAGAGCTGAAACAAGATCCTCCGGAAGTTCATGTCCCTATCTAGTAACAGGGGATGCTACACTGGATTTTCGCATGCTGGCACCCACTGACTGACTTGTTGTCTGTAACAGGTTCTGGATTGCGACAATGGCTTCAATAGGTTCCCTATGTTGTGCGGCAGGGCGGAGACGGTCGTCCGCGTTTTTGTTAACCCTATCGTTCAGTTTACCTGCTTTGATAGGACTGTTGCCGATGTCCCTTCTCTCTGTGGTAGCGGATACGTTCTAGGCAGTGTAGATTAAAGCAGTGTTGATGAAACCAACACCTAATTCCTACCGTAACTGTAGTTGAAAGTCAGTTCCGGAAAGTTAATGATTAAAAAATCGAGCGTTCGGGATCTTCATTCTACTTGCAGAAAAGCGCTTAAAATTAGATTAACACTGCTTTTTATTCATATTGAAACACATGAAATGGCTATCAAGTCCGTATTTTTTATATGGTGAAACGTTATCATTCATTCTGTATAACAAATATTCACTCCAAAGGCAGCCAGAATTTTAGGAAGTCCGACCTGACTAATTTTCTGTTCTACCAGTCACAGACCCACAACTATTCCCGAGTTAAACATTTGGTCGTTTCAGTGATCTTCCTCGTAAGAGGTGATCACCAAGATATTTAGTACAGAGCACAGAACACGCCACGCGGGGTTGTTACTATGACCATGAAGTTCACACGCTCATATCTCTCAAAATATTTAGTTTAGAAGCAGCAAATTTTCATTAACATGTTCTTACGTGCAGTCGCTTCAGCAACGAAATGTTCTAAACGAAATTAGCGTGCTATTTCCTCAGTAATGGAACAAAGCGGTCGTCACCCCACTCTCCATTGTTGCCAGATGTATCAAATATGGCGGCGATGACGTCATCCAAGATGGCGGCAGCGACATTATTCAAGATGGTGGATTTTGTCTGGAAGATAGGTCGATTGGGCTACCTCCACTATCCTAACTCCCCTCCCCTCCCCTCCCTGCCCCCAGAAAATTGCAGGAAGTTCAACTTCCACCAGGACAATGCAACAAACCTTTACTAACCTAAGAAAATGGCGGGAAAAAAGGTCACCTGGGCTACCCCCACTAAATGAAGTCATCCAACTGCCACCTCTTTTAGGGATTGAACGGAAATTTTAATTTTAGCAGTAAAGAAAGGCCATTTGGGCTGTCTCTACTAACACAAGAAAGTGGCGGGAAAGAAACACCACTTGGGCAACCTGCACTAACCTAAGTCATTCGACCATCAACTCTTCCTAGGAAATGGTGGGAAGAGTACTCGACCTGTGCTGGACATAAGTCTTTATTTTGCATGCACTATTTATTTAAACAATTAGAGGCTGTACCAGCGTCAAGTGTATTCGCCATGGGGTCTGGAGTCCAACTGACATAGTACGCAGTACTGCCACCAGAGGGTGCTGTCATCCAATCTGTGATGTAACCCAAGATGGCAGTCTGGAGGGAAAAATGACTCAGCCTGCACTGAGCTGCTGGAGAGAGGCAAACGTTCTCACCACTGTGTAGAGACTCCTGTATCCCAGCACAAAGGATGTCTTGTGAATAAATTACACATTATGATTGGCTCTTATCGTATTTACCTGCTGAATTACTGATGCCCTCGATGTGGAAGCACTGTCCACTATTTTCTTTCTTTCTGTAGATGAGGCTTTCACTGGCAAAAAACTATTTTACACAGGTAGCCACATTGCACCGACAATTAAACCTTGAAAAGTGCCACTACATATCGTCAAATACTGAAAAACGCTTACTCAGTTACACTGCTCTCTCACTGAGGACAGGAGCTTGAATATTATAGGCAAAACCGATTTCCAACCCATCAATATACCACCGTGCACCATGTCGATCTCTTTCCTTCGCCATCACAGTATTCCATGTCAAATCCATATCTTCCTTTGCACTTGTCTGACCGCAAACACATACTTTATAAGCCTGACGCTCTACGTGGACCTATCACACATCCCCTACTACAACTAAGTATGTCACTTCATCAGTAACTGATTGCTAGTGACACGAAATAACACTGGCTGAAATCAGCGTTGGATGTGACGTGTCTCGTAAGTTTTTCTTGTGAATGCTGCCACCTTGTCTTAGAAAGAGAGGCGTAATCGTCTTACAAACAGCAAGATGTTAAAAAAAAACACACCCACACACACCACCATATGACCATCACAAGCTGTCTTGGTTCTACAGGTGCATACAAGCATCCATGTCAAAAGCTATACTTGCGTTATGAATCGAGGTAAAACATTACCTCTGAATGAGGTGGGTTTTTTTGTCCAGACAAATACCGTGACGGTGATCATAGGAGTGTATATTATCAGACCAACAGTCCGGTTACACGTAGCCCATGATTCAACCTCATGATAAAATCGCTGAATTTTGAAAGTGATTTGGATAAGGAATGTGGTATGAAACCGGTATTTGCAGCTCCCTCACACCACACCAGCAGGATATTTCTACACTATTTGTAACCTATTATCACTCAATGCCATGTCATTGGTTCTGCAAAATATGCCTGAATTATATGCGATGGCTGACTGAGAAGGATCACAAATAGTAGTAGATGGTGTGCTGATTGAGGTTGAAAGAAATCTAGACTAACTTTTCAGATCTCTAACGTTACGCTACGAGCTAGAAATGCTGTCAGGGATTTGGAATCAGGTTCCTCAATTCATGAACATACCTGCGTTGTATCTTATAATGATTACAGCCACAAGTGAATCATATTTCTGGCACTCTCATATCTCGAAATGAGTCACCTTTCTCGAACCTGCCTGCTACAGTAAAAAAAGTGGTTTTAGTCAGCCCCTACTCATCTTGAAACTGCTGCCATTTCTGTCGCTTTGCGAATGTCATCATTCCAATTTAAGTCAGAACTGAGAAGAAATCTGAGAAAGCCATATCCACCACCTACTGCAACATGTGTAGAAACCTGAGTTAGTGCAACAGGATCGTGTTTGTCACAGCATGTATTTTCTATCAGTGTGATAAATATACTATCACAAATCCATCCCTAAGTAAGTTGCCCTAAAATAAAGTACACTCCTTCCTCTCTCCAGCAGCTCAGTGCAGGCTGTCATTTTCTCCTCCAGACTCCATGGCGGCCACACTATTTCCCACCATTTCCCCCCACCGGCACCTAAGTGTGCTTTCTCAGATTTCTTCTCAGTTCTGACTTAAATTGGAATTACTCTGCAACAAGGGCGGCAAAGTACCCGACCGACTCCTCTAGCGGTCAGGAACCAGCTCTTTCAATTATATTCCGCCTCGCGTCCAGAATGTGACTGCTTCGCTGTGCCAAATGGTTCAAATGGCTCTGAGCACTATGGGACTTAATTTCTGAGGTCATCAGTCCCCTAGAACTTAGAACTACTTAACCCTAACTAATCTAAGGACATCACACTCATCCACGTCCGAGGCAGGATGCGAACCTGCGACCGTAGCGGTCGCGTGGTTACAGGCTGTAGCGCCTAGAACCGCTCGGCCACCCCGGCCGGCTCGCTGTGCCAGAACTCCATCAGTCATCACCAATAAACGAAGCTTTCGCCCGTTATGGTGTTACAACAATTTCGCCTAGACTCCCACTGCCGTACTCCATCAATCTAGGCGCCAATTCTATTCCTTCCCGCCAATCCCCAACAGTGACTGTAAATGTGTGCTGAAGTACCAGTAGAGCAGCCTATCTTAGCTTGCACCAGGACTTTGTACGAGAAGATTACTGGTAATGGACGCCAAGGGAGTATGATAAATGGGGTGCTTCATGTGGTGATGTTCTGTTGGCTACCCCAGGGAGCTCGGTGACTATTTCTCCAAAACGTCCCAGACAATAGCACAGTCGTGGCGCCAAGCTGACGCGCTCTTGCCCAAAACATGAGGCTTTCACGAGAAAATTGCCAGCAGTCATTGTAAAAGAAGCGCGTCTGTGGCTGTTGCCCCTGAGACCCGACGTCAAAAGAGGAAGCTGGCAGCTGGGGGTCAGGGCTCTGTTCGCAATTCCCAGTGACCAGATGTCCCCCCACCTCCTGCTATTCTGAGTCGTAGGCCTCTTCACAGCCCAGAGGTTACCGCTCGTCTCCTACACGAAATGAACAGAATTACCGTAAGCATATGTGGTCTGCGTACTGTAAGACCCTCGGTAACAGAGCATCAGATTATTTGACTTGTCGCTCTAATGAAGTAGGCGAGTGTCAGCAATATGTCTCGTTGTCTTATTGTGGCGTGTTTATCTTCTGCCGTTAGATCAGACGATAGAAATGCCACTTTCATGCTTAGTGTAGCAGATTGACAGTGACCAACTTTAAACAGAACTTCATTAATTTTCACACACATTTATTAAAATAATAAAAAGCACAGACATTACATAACTTGATTCTGGATGCTATTTACAACTGACAATCTGAAGTTCCTTTGGTCTGAGTACGTTAATCTTATTTTCACATATCTCTGATACTTGACAAAACGTCTATACATTACTCTTCATGGAGACTAATGTAAACTGGTACAGACAGGTGCAGATTAATGCAGACTCGTACACACTAATGCAGACTGACTAATAGGAGGTCTGTACACTCGTTATAATACCTCGTGCGTTCAGGTATCACTGCGCGAGTGCCATCCGCGAGGAGAAAAGGTTCTACGTTAGCAGCAATCTCATTGGCTGCGTTACCTATTAATAAACAGATCGGCGGAAGCAGAATTTGGTCCATCTCTAAGGCAGCGCCATCTCATTGTGCGGAGGCAGACGAGTGCTGCGCCTGCGCTGTTGTGCTTAGCGGGGCGCGCTGCAGTGGGAAAGTTGTGTATGTGCTGACTACACGGAACTATGTACACAACAGCATGCACCCTACTCCCGATCATGTACATGCCCATTCATTACCTACTTTGTATGACAGTGTAATACACTCCGGCCACTGTAGTCTAGTGGTTCTGGGCGCGCCTGGAATCGCGCGATCGCTACGATCGTAGGTTCGAATCCTGCCTCGGGCATGGATGTGTGTGATGTCCTTAGGTTAGTTAGGTTTAAGTAGTTCTAAGTTCTAGGGGACTGATGACCTCAGATGTTGAGGCCCATAGTGCTCAGAGCCATTTGAACCATTTGATCAGTGTCATACAGTAGCGAAATGACATTAATTCGCATGTTTGCGAATTCAGATTTTTGGAAATACAAGACAGACTGGTTTGATAGTCCTAAATAAGAGTATGAAGAGGTTACAGAGCCTGCTGCCTTGCAGCATGCTCCACCATGACCAAACTTTAAGGCGCAATGGGAGGACTAGCCAGGGTACAGTTAACGTAGTACAGCGTGTTGCAATTCTGCGGAAAATATCGAAAAGTTTCATTAAGTGACTTGCAAGAAGGACGATGTTTCCCGAGGAAAGGAGATGAGTAGAATAGTTCGAATAACAAAAGGAAATAATCAGGTATAATTAGAAGGAGAATCAGCGTTGGTCGTATTTTTTTGTTTTATTATCCACAAAATCGATTTTCGGTCACTTAGTGACCATCCTCAGTGCTGTAATATACAGTTAAAATTGGTGAGCACAGGTATAAACAAGCTTAGAGCGATCTCATAAACTGTTTATGTGATAGGTCTAAGCTTGTTGATACCAGTGCCTACCAATTTTAATTATGTATTACAGCACTGTGGATGGTCACTAAGTGACCGAAAATCGATTTTGCGGATAATAAACCAAAAACAATACGACCAATGCTGATTCTCCTTCCAATTCTATCCACTATTTGGTCGTGGTGCACAGAACACTCCATATAGTCGCCAATCATTAAATAATCAGATGATTCCAAATAGCCTATTTCATAGCGCAGGTAAATCATAGAGAGTAAACGAGATTACAGAAATTGCGAGAGGCTGTCCTGATCGTATGTGTGGAAAGCAAGGGAGTTGATTATGATCTGGAATGCACATCTGAGTGTGTATGTTGATTACACCATTTTCTACACATTTTCTCCACGAATGTTGTAGTGGTGCATGTTTAAGGACAGTATAACCCACAAACGCTTCATAAGCTGAATTGTGATGTGGGCTGCACGAAGTGCAATGGATTATCGAACCGCGCATCAAGAGATGAATCAAGATTCACGCCATAAACTTCTGATCGACTTTTTACGTTCCTGAAAGTAGGTGCTGTGTTGCGTCTTCACGAATATTTTTCTATATTTGCAGTAGCTGTTATCGAGAGTACAAAGTTGTTTAACATGACCCCCCTAAATCAGCAATTAAAACGTGTACTTTGATGAAATTTCGGCACGTATTCTGTACTTTAAAACAGCTTGTATATTGCTGCACTTTTCTTACACACAGGCCCATCGCATTTGGTGAAGTTTCTATTTTTCACGAGTCTCTCACGAGCAACCCATTTTAAAATTCATGCTTAGTCGGTGACCCGAGGCGGGTTACGTTCCTTACGTAAAATTAATGGTATTTCTAGAACAGTCTCTTATCTCACTTAAGGGTCCTTTGTACTTTCGTTATAAAGTTTTTATCTACTACATGAGAAGTTAGCACGTTTCTTCGTAGCAAAGTAGTGGAAATTCGCCATTCTCAAGATAACAGTTCTTATTTCTGCATGCAAATGCGAACAAGTGAAACATTTTAATTTTCATCCTAACTAGTTCCGTAAATTCCACTGAAGGAAGACAATGTTTTAGAAGAGTGGTCGTCAAACTGTGGCCTGCTGGGAACATGCTACCCGAATTAACCTTGCAGTAGTCGGGTGAATTTCTGTTACCTCACTGGTCGCCTGCGTGACAGCTATCACCCCATCAATGTTTTCTATGCTATTTTGAAGACGATTACACAAAATGTGATATATACTTGCATAATGATAAAGGATTCAATTAACTAATCAGATACACTCCTGAATGCGTTATATTTATTGTCATATTCGCATATAATCTGTCTCAACGAAAACCAACAAAAGTGAACTTATAATGCAGTATATATGAACAGCAAGTGTGGTCCGATAAACCATACAGTGCAATGCGTGCATATGAATCTCAACAAAACAACAATTAAATCAAAATTCCAAACTTACTTTCTGAAACATACGATTTCATTCCGCACTGACCAAAAAATTCATGTAAGCTTCCTTCAAATAATCAGGGCAGGTCTACTTACCGCACCTAACACACAACATCCTGGTTGAATTCTCACCTTGTCTACCACGCTCGTAACGTCTTCCTCTTTTTCCATTTCTTTCCTCTTGCGGCCTGTTTATAGTCTCTTTCATTTCAAGCAGTGAAAGTTAACGCCTCCTGATCTCCTTCGGAACCTGTGACGATTGAAAACTCCTCTTTCGGGATTCTTAAGTTCCAGTCCTAGATACATTGGAAAGTGGTTCTTTTCAGTGCTTTATCTTCATTTTTATTGAATTTATAAACGCAGAATGCATTTACTGCAGCTAAGTTTAATAGAGTGTAGAACACTACCATAGGTCATAGCTTTCTGTTTCTAGCTACATTATTTTTAAGGCATATATACCCCACCACAATAGCCACATTCGTGCGAACTGTGATGAAACAATGATCTTTAAAGTGTAGCTAGAAGCTACACAAATTCACATCTGTGGACCCCCCCCCCCCTAAGTCCCCCCCCCCCCTACCCACCACCCATGGGCAACAACACAGCAAAAAGAATATCGTTGGTCCACATACGTCGTACGGCCAGCATTCTTCGCCGTATTTTATAACATGCATCTAGCAACTACCATCCGAAATGAAAGACGTCAACTAATGTTTAAAGCTTCTTAAGTGTCGAGTTTTCCTGGTTAGCAACAAACAGAAGTCTATTGGTTGGTGAGATAAGTTGACCTCTTACATCAGGAGCAGTGGGATAAGTAGCGTGGCCACTACGGGGTTACAGGATAAGAGAGGTGGAATGTTTGTCTTCCAGTATTGACAAATCATCAGCGAGTGTGACTCGTACCGATCATTTGCTATGGTATAAACTTCAGAAGGAAGTGACACTGATTCGTGAATGCGCGTTATAGGGATTTGACCCTATATAGCCTGGTTTCCCCACGAACAGGAATTTTAGCCGCATAGTATGTAATGCGCCCGTTGCAGTGCGTCATCCTCTGTACAATGAGAAAACAGTGAAGGTGTTTCCCGACAAAGCACAATGCATAGTGCTTTATGTCAGGCGTGACAGGCCAACTGGTTCTCGACTAGTCTAAAGGCGTGTGTCCACTAGCAAGTAAACTTCCGCAAGTCGCTCGCAGAAGCTACTTCTGCAAGTTCTTTGCATGTGGAAGCACCTGCAGCAAGTTGACTACCGCGTTTCGTCAACTTGGAGAAGCAGCTGGTTCAAGATAGTGTAACCGATTCTCTATAGCTGGCTGCAATTACTTGCTAGACTTACCAGTTGCGGGAAGTATTTTCGGAACTTGCAGAAGTATATAGAGTACGAAATGTCAGTCTTGAAGTTCGTGTGGACGAGTGCAACAACACAATGGCTTGTTCAGCTAGTGGTGTGTTCTCCCGTGTTGTGCGACACACAGCACATGGACTTTAAAACTCGATCGAAAAAAACAATACGCAATGGAAATTATTGCGTTAGAATTCGACACTACACAGCCAGAAAACCGGAAAAAACCACAATTTGCGTACGCAGTATACTCAAGAACTAAATAAATCAAAGAAAAGAAAAAGTGGACAAAGTTCAGACGACGTATATAAAAGTAAATCTGAATTGGTTCCATGAAATTTATGTTTCATTCCTTCACACTAAAAGAAAGCGAAGATAATATGGTAAGTGAAACAAATGGTTCAAATGGCTCTGAGCACTATGGGACTTAACTTGTATGGTCATCAGTCCCCTAGAACTGAGAACTACTTAAACCTAACTAGCCTAAGGACATCACACGCAACCATGCCCGAGGTGAGATTCCAACCTGTGACGGTAGCGGTCGCGCGGTTCCAGACTGTAGCGCCTAGAACGGCTCGGTCATCCCGGCCGGCTAAGTGAAACAAATTTAATATTCTGCATATAGTATTTGCTACTTTTATTACAAACGTATTTACATTATAATTTTGTCAGAGACAGCAAAGGACCTGGATGAGCAGCTGAACGGTATGGACAGTGTCTTGAAAGGAGGGTTTAAGATGAACATGAACAAAAGCAAAACGAGGATAATGGAATGTAGTCGAATTAATTAACGTGATGCTGAGGGAATTAGATTGGGAAATGAGACACTTAAAGTAGTACATGAGTTTTGCTATTTGGGGAGCAAAATAACTGATGATGGCCGAAATAGTGAGGATATAAAATGTAGACTGGCAATGGCAAGGAAAGCTTTTCTGAAGAAGAGAAATTTGTTAACACCGAGTATAGATTTAAGTGTCAGGAAGTCGTTCCTTCAAGTATTTGTGTGGAGTGTAGCCATGTATGGAAGTGAAACATGGACGATAAATAGTTTGGACAAGAAGAGAATAGAAGCTTTCGAAATGTGGTGCTACAGAAGAATGCTGAAGGTTAGATGGGTAGATCACATAAGTAATGAGGAGGTATTGAAGAGAATTGGGGAGAAGAGAAATTTGTAGCACGATTTGACCAGAAGGAGGGATTGGTTGGTAGGACACGTTCTGAGGCATCAAGGGATCACCAATTTAGTACTGGAGGGCAGCGTGGAGGGTAAAACTCGTTGACGGAGACCAAGAGATGAATACACTAAGCAGATTCAGAAAGATGTAGGTTGCAGTAGGTACTGAGACGTTAAGAAGCTTGCACAGGATAGAGTAGCATGGAGATCTGCATCAAACCAGTCTCTGGACTGAAGACTACAAAACATTCATTGGCAGCCCTGACGCCGCTACGAGCGCTTTTCTCTTGCTGTCTTACAAGATAAGTAATTTAGCTAGTAATTAATCGTTTTTTCTGTCTGTTCTGTAGTATTTACGTGCATTAGTGTCAGATACACGTGTTGAATTAAAGGTTTCAGTTTTTATCTGCATCTGAATAAGATAAGCGAAGTTTCTATTTAGGACAATTCCGGGTGTACGCAAACGTTTATTTACATTCTTAACTGACGTTAAACACGCGGTATTATCAATTAATTCAGTGCACAATACTTATTATTTGCGATTATTAGTGTCATTTAGGCTCGATACATTGAAGGTAGCAGTTTTTATACGTTTTATTAGGAATAGTGATAATGACACTAATTTCTAACCTCACTTGTATGCGTTTGACAAGCACAACCTGCGACCGTTAACAGTCAAACAAACGTATAATACGTGGTAAATTAGTATTACACTACAATATCTGAGTAAATCCGTGTTACAGTACATTTTCTGAGCCCTTATTACATGCGGTTTAGTTAGCAGAAAGCTAAAACTCGCCTCGCCGTCTGCTTAAATTCCTTAGCTTGTTGTGGGCTTTAGTGACCGTGTACTGTAAGCCCATCGATTTCTATAAAGTAGAATTTGTATTTTTGCTTTACATTCTGAACTCTTATTGTTAGCTAAAGGTTTTGTTTTGTACCTGCATCTGTCAGTGTACAATATCCAATGTTTGCGTTTATTAGTGTCATTTAGACTCGGTACATTTAAGGTAGCAGTTTTTGTAGTTTTATTAGGACACCTTCACGTGTACGTAAAAGCTTGTTTAAATTACAAATACGAGGGATAATCAGTAGGTGCAGCTTACTGTAGGTCTGTTTATTTCGTTGATAATATTCACTAGATAGCCGCTAGCAGTTTACTGTAGGTCACTGTCTTATTCTTTAGTATTCACTAAATAGCCCCTAGCAGAAAAATAAGCACCATATCTCGCTTCTACCATAAATTTTTATTTTCATTATTGAGTGTCCTTTCTGCCAACTAGAGTGTAGCTGTTAACTTTGTGTGACAGTAGATTTCCTTAAGTTTTTTTTTTATAGGAAATCAGTTATTAGCTAGATGGATAGTGATTGTGTCTGTTATGTGCAGATGCAGGAGTTGGCCAAAGTCCAGACGTAGCTGGAAGATTTGTTGGCCGCAGTCAACAAGCTCCAGAGTGCCACCTTTTGAGGTGCGGTGGGGATGGGGTGCCAGGGGCAGCCTCTGCTGTATTAGATGTGCAGGGGGGGGGGGGGGGGGAGTATGTCACATCTATCTATCACTGAACCGACCTCAGGTGCGACTGAGCCAGATGGCCCACTATCACCTCAGTGTGGGTAGCAGACTGTGTCGAGGTCTCGAGCCTCAAGGGGAAGGGTGCATGGAGGAAGCAGTTTCCTGCCAAATCCTATGCACTTTGCTAATATATTCAGTGTGCTATCTGATGCTTGGGGGGGGGGGGGGGGTGGCGGGGCGGGGAGGCTGAGCCGGACCAGGCTGCACCTTCTGCTGGGATAGTGGCTGCTCCTTCAGCAAGATCCGGACAGGCACGTGGAGGTAGGGGTTTGTTAGTTATTGGGAGCTCCAATATTAGGCGGGTCATGGAGCCCCTCAGGAACATAGCGGCTAGGGCGGGGAAGAAGTCCAACGTTCACTCGGTGTGCTTGTCGGGGGGCCTTGTCCAGGATGTGGAAGAGGCTTTTCTGGCGGCTATCGAGCGTGTGGAGTGCAGCCAGCTGCAAACTGTTGCGCATGTCAGCACCAGTGATGCCTGTCGTCGGGGTTCCGAGGAAATCCTTAGGTCCTTTCGACGGCTGGCTAAATTGGTGAAGCCGGCCTCCATCTGTCAAGGAGTGGAAGCCAAGCTGACGACCTGCAGCATCGGACCCATGGTGGACCGGGGTCCTGTGGTTTGGAGTCGAGTGGAGAATCTAAACCAGAGGCTACGTCGACTCTGTGACGAAAATGGTTGTAGATTCCTCGACCTACGCTATGGGGTGGAAGATTGTAGGACGCCCCTCGATAGATCAGGGGTGCACTACACACAGGAAGCAGCTACATGGGTAGCACGGTACTTGTGGCGTGCACATGGTTCTTTTTTTATTAGGTCCCCCCCCCCCCCTTATGGGAAATAAATCGCTGGTCCGAAAAATTATCAGTTCGTGACACTGATGTGGGTGTGCCAACAATAAAAATTGTTAGTTCGCCTAAACAGGTCATTGGAAACGATTTAAATATGCTTAATCTCATGTTAGTAAATTGTCGAAGTGTCTGTAACAAGACCCTCGAGTTAATCTCCGAAATAAACAGTAGCAATGCTAATAATGTATTAGGTGCCGAAAGCTGGTTGCAACCGGACATAAAATGCAGTGAAATTTTGAACTCTGATTGGACAATGTTTAGGAAGGATAGGACTGATGCTATGGGATGTGGTGTGTTCATTGCAGTTAAAAGCTGTTTAAATGTAGTTGAGATCGATACTGCGTCGGACTGTGAAATAGTCTGGATAAAGCTGTCAATCAGACAAGTATTGACCATTGTATTAGGATGTTTTTATAGACCACGTGCATCCGCAACAAACGTCGCAGAACGTTTCAGGGAATGTCTTGAGAACAAAGGAAGTAAATATCCAAATTATCCATCAGTTATAGGTGGAGACTTAAATCTAGCATCCATTGACTGGGAAAATTACACGTTTATCACAGGGGACAGAAGCAAAGATTCGTGTGTCGTTATTCTAGGAGCGCTCTCAACATACAACCTTGAACAATTCATCAGAAAACCAACTCGAGATAAGAACATATTAGATATCTGGGTGACAAACTGACCTGATCATTAATGAATATCTTCATAGTCAGCTCCAAGCATTCGCTGCGGTACACAAAGATATTGAGCATCTTTGGTCGGAATGTAAAGGTATTGTCCACCATGTGCTAGAGAGCTTTGTGCCTAGCAAAAGTATAGTGGAGGGAAAGGATCCACCTTGGTACAACAAACATATTAGGAAGTTGCTGAGAAAGCAGAGAATTTAGCACAGTCTTTTTAAATGTAGTCACTGCCCCGCTGACAAACAGAAATTATGCGAAATGAAAGCAGCTGTTAGGACAACGAATTTAAAAGCAGTATTTTATCTGCAGATTCTAAAAATAACCCCAAGAAATTTTGGTCGTACGTAAAATCTATGAACGCTACAAATAATTAAATACCTTCTCTTACTGACAGTATGGGTAATGTAACTGACGATGGTAAACAGAAGGCCGAAATTCTAAACCTAGCTTTCAAAAAATCGATTACGATAGAGGACTGCACCACCATTGCCCGCTTCTATTATCGAACAAAAGAAAGGATGGCTGACATAGTGTTTAGTGTATCTGGGATTGTAAAACAGTTAAGATCCTTAGACACCAGGAACGCATCTGACCCAGACGGTATTCCCAAGATTTTATGTTGACTATGATACAAATATAGCACCATTCCTATCCGTCATCTATCAGATATCATTGGAACTTCGGAAAGTTCCACGGGACTGGAAGAAGGTCCAGGTCATAGCAATCTATAAAAAGTTTAGAAAATCGGATTCACATAATTACCGGCCAATTTCAGTGACATCGATTTGTTGTAGAATCATGGAACATATTTTTTGTTCAGACATAATGACCTTACTAGACTCTGAGGAGCTCATCTGCAGAAACCAGCGCGGTTTTAGGAAACAGTGGTAATGCGAAACACAGCTGGCCCTCTTTATGCATGATATAAAACAGGCGCTAGATACCGGCTCCCAGGTTGATGCCGTATTTCTCGTCTTTCGAAGGGCGTTCGACTCAGTTCCGCAGTGTCGCTTGCTACAAAAAGTGTGCGCTTACGGTCTATCCAATGACATATGCGGTTGGATAGAAAGCTTTCTAACAGACAGGGAGCAGTATATCATCCTGAACGGGGTTACTTCTACAGAAACAAGAGTGACTTCAGGTGTTCTCCAGGGCAGTGTAATAGGTCCTTTGCTTTTTACGATTTACATAAACGATCTGGTTGATGGTATTGACAGCGACCTTAGACTGTTTGCCGATGATGCTACAGTCTACAGGAAAGTAGTATCACACGAAAGTTGTGAACAAATCAATGTGGATTTGCAGAAAATAAATGTGTGGTGTAATGTCTGTCAGTAATCTCTCAATATTAGTAAATGTAACCTATTGCGTATAATAAGGCGAGAATGCCCATTACTTTATTAGTACTAAATAAATGATCAATCTTTGGAAGCGGTAACATCAGTCAAGTATCTGGGTGTTGTACGGAACCAGCCTACTCATGCCTTATAAAATTCGCATCAGTCTTTCCATTGTGTGCCAGCCTAGTCCGCTGTAACTAGCTCTGACATCATAAATTTGGCGCAATACTTAAAAAATCAAGTAAATAACCTGAAACGGTTCTAGCAAGTCAGGAGTAATACTGAATCAATATGTGTTCAATATCAGTTCAATTACTTTAACCATTTTCGAAATTTGGACGTTTTTCTGTAAAAATCATTGGCGCAACAGAAAAGAGCTATAAACTTAAAGATTTATATTTAGATTCCTTTTGCATAATAATTTAGTAGAAACAGTATTCTGGATGTCACAAATTAAAATTTTAATTGAAATTCATGATTTTCTGGTTTTTGTCTTAGAAATTAAGGAAGCAAGATGGATTAAGTAGGTAAATAAATAAGGCTAGGATGTTTAAATTTAAGTAGAAGGGAGATCCGCTATAATCATAAAGATGTGAGAAGTTTCAACTGAATAACTATAAAACTATAGCGATAGCGTATCTCCAAAGAGCAAGTTCAGAGCTCGTGTACTGCATGTATTGTAATTAAACTAATTCTCTCGCCTAAAATATATGACTTAGCCACGTCAGACATTTATTATGATTACTATGTGTGCTGATTGCACATTTAAATTAAGAGCTTCATCGGCCATCAGCAAAGGAAGCAATGATTTATTCGATACCTTAAAGTGGTGCATTATTAGCCCAGCGGCTAGTCGGGAGAGCGGATTTGATCAGGCGTTCCCTTAGCCATCGGCACCGCGGCTTTATATGTACGAGTGCTGCGCAAGAAAGAAAGGCCCCAATTCTCTCCAGATTCTGATTAGCGCACCACCTGTGTCGGGAGTCTCGTCACGTCGGTATCATTGCTATGAACAGCCTCGGATGCCATAATAAGTTACTCGAGGATACACGTAACCATGAAATCGTTTTCGAGTGAAATTTTAATTCTGGGATGGCTTTAACGATCTATCTTCAATATGTGTATGTCGTATTTTCACTTGCCGTCGCGGGACAGACATTCTACCATTATTTAGCGTGGCGTTTGATGAACATTATCATCAAATTATGGCGAGCATTCACTTAAACATTCAATTTGAACAATTATAGTTGCATCAGCACATTAGACTCTAAATTGCTCTAGTAGTTGGATTGTGTGGATTCTTTTTGGTCTGTGACTTTCAGAATATAGAGAACATTTTAGAGAGAATGGTTTTTGATTATGAATCCCAGACAATCTCCTAATTCCTCAGAGCTATAAGCTGCAGCTATAAATGTATTTCTCAGATGAAGTGGGCACTAGGAATTCTAATTACAGGCTTCACGCTTTGGCAATCACTTTCTGGTTGCCAATATTGTAGTTAGACAGCCATTGTTGAGAACGGCAAACAACAGCAATAAATAAATACAAAACATTTAATAACAATAATTCCAGCCGCCGCTCCACATATGGTGCATCGGCCGCGAAATGCATCTTTTCTACATTACATAATTCCTCCCGCTGCCTCACGTACGGTGCATCGGCCAGGAAAGAAACTGAGTAAAAGTGAAAGTGATTTTTAAATATTTGGATTCGGGAGTGAAATGAGACATGCAACTGAGTAATAGAACAGTGATAGTGTTACGTTTGCATGTGGACGACGCAATTGGATTAACAATGCATCTGGATTGACGGAGCTGGCACTGAGTCTAGCGGTGCTGCCAGCATTGCGAGAAGCCAGTTTCGCCTCACCTCAGTCGTCCGCCGGAGCAACCGGAGCAGCGCCTGCTGTTGCGGGCCACGCAAACACAGCAGCCGTCGGAGTGCCGTCTGCAGTTCAACGCGCCGCGTCGCATCAGTAATCCTGGTACGCCGCGCCGGCAACGCCATACGTGGTGCAGAAGGAACTAAGTTTAAGTGAAAAGCTGTTAAAATTTTTACTAACCTGCACTAAAAGACTGTCAGCGATGGAACCGCCAGAAGAAACTGAGGTTAAACTTAAATCAGAACCTATGTCTGTTGAGGGTACAGTAAATCCAGACAATGGTTCAAGTGTAAATATGCATGAAAATAGTAATGTTAAAGTGAAATATGAAGTATTGTCTCCTGACAGTAGTGGGAAAAGGGGCAATGATTCAATAATAGAGACCCCTGTAGTAAAGCAGAAATCAGAAATTTTTAATTTATTGGATGATAGTTTATCTGATGAGTTAAAAACGAAACAGTCATCAGAGGTGGTAGAGTTTAAAAAGGATAAGTTAGATATGAGTGATCAATCAGATGTTTCATTTCGTTTTGATGATTGTGGTATTGGAGCTAGTTTTTCGTCACCTGAGTGTGATAAAAAGCCAGCTACTGAGCAACCCAAAGATACTGGGCTATTGATTTAAATGTCATATTACAAGCAATAGCTGCCAGCAATGCAAAATTGTCAACTAGTAATGCTAGAATGACAGCTGAATTAAAGTCTGAAATAACTGAGGTCAAAAGCAGTCATGCTGAATTACAGTATGGGATTGTGGCCAGCCAAACCAATTTTAATAAACGGTTTGAAGCAATGGACAATAAATTAGAATCCAATAAAGCTGAATTAGAAACTTCCTTAAAGACTGGCTGCAATAAGTTGAAAGAGGATCTGGACAGTTTAAATTATAAAATTGATTACAACCATGAGGATATTAAGAAAAAGGTTTCTCAACAGTTATCTGAGATGTATAAAACAGTAAAATCCGAAGTTGCTGAGGTTCGCAAAGCCTTCCAAATGGAAGATGAGAAGCTGGAGCACAATTTAACAGAAAAGATCGAGGTGGAATCTGAACTGTGCTCAGATAGGTTTAAAGATGTTCATATAAAAGTAAACATATGTCAAGCAGAAGTAGACACAATCAAAACTGATACTAGTCATATTGTGCAAAGAGTAGATAATGTTGCAATGAGAGTAGAAAACATTGGTACTAAAATTGCTAACATTGAGAGTAAAGTAGCTTCAGCAACTTCTGGTAATGGTAGTATTCAACATTAGCGGAATTTAAAACAGCTTTCATTAATGAGTATTGGTATAGCAATAATCAAAATGAAGTGTTTAGAGAATTTTGGAGTAGAAAACGCTTCAATGCAGGCAAGGAATCTATTAAAAAGTTTGCTAGATCATGGATCTCACGTTTGTCACATTTGGCCGAAAAGCTAAAACCTGAAATGATAATACTAGGTCTCGAAGCCAGACTGCCATGGTATTTGCAAAATAGAATTATATCTGCCCCTAGAGACAATCTGGATCGTTTCATTGAATATTTGTAATGTGTAGATCGTGTGGCTGCCAATGAGGAGCAAGCACGTAATAACACAAATGCTAATAACACTAGTAGTATTAAGAACGAGCAGAATGGCAATGTAAACATCAGAACAGTAGGTGTTCGCCATCCTAAGAGAGGTAGGAATTGGAGAAATAATTATCAGAACCAACAATGGCATCCCAATGATAGTAATTTTGTTCCGAACAAAATTATGCAGGTAAACAACAGTGCGGAAAGCAATGCTGTGCTAGTTAACTATAATGGGAATAAAGGAAACAGTAGTAGGCCGAGGCAGGAAAACTAGTTCCCGTCTATGAGGACACTGGCGCTCACCAGGCGGTTACTTTTCCTAAGCCAGTAGTTACAGTAATTGTTAAGACAGATCAGAATACTCAGACTGAACATGTGGATGAGGGCTCGGTAGCATCTAAGGATACAGCAGCAATATTAGATCACTCACAGTATTTGACAGATACCGTGTAAGAGACGTTTTCTAAGTGGGAAGAGAACGAGAAGGCTCAGAAGTGTAATGGTAGGGAAGAACTACAAAATACTAAATTGTCAGCTGAAGAAGCAGAAGAAATTCATGCTTATATTTACGATGAGGATGATGTGCTCCTATCTAAAGGGCCTGTGCACGATGTTGATACTGTACTAATAGATTTAGGACAGGAGGTAAGGGAGAATGTGGAGGATAGCCTGTTGGGGTCGATGAAACCAGTAGCTGTGACCAGTTGCGACTTGAGAAGGAACCCGACGATAATAGTGAAAATGGTTTAGTTGTAACTAGTGTTATGCCCGGTCTGGGGGCGCAGAATCGCTCAGACTACAGTAATTTGGGTCACGTTCAGCAAACTAAATGTAATGAAGTCGTGCGGTGTTTCGATTTAAAATTAATAGACCGACTGGAAAAGGCAGCTGAAAATGTAATTCAGGAAACCCCTACACACTTTGACCTAAATGTAATGAAGACAGCTGTCGATCATTTTAGTTGGAGACAAATCCAAAAGGAACTATTGGATGAGTTTGAGGAACCACCTGTACAAACTGGAATAAACCACCCTATAATAACAGTGAATATGTTGGGTATCAATGTACATTGTCTCTTAGACAGTGGAAGTGAGGTGAGTGCGATATCTCAGTCCTTCTTTGATGCATTACCCGGTAAAGACAAGCTTACCGTAATGAGGGTATCAGGACTAAGAATAATTGGTGCTACTGGCAAGGTGTCAAAAACGATAAAGCAAGATGCTTTGCTGCCCTTTGATATTAATGGTAATTTAATTGATCATCCATGCTTAATTGTAAACAATCTCAGTATTGAGGTTTTAATTGGCATAGATTTCTTGTCGAAATATCATAGTGTTGTTGACTTTGGAAGAAGCCAGTTAAAATGGTCTTGCTGATAACCGGAGTAATTATGGTACCTTTTATTGATAAACATGTAGTAACTAATGATGAAACTTGGGAGCTGCCTATACGAGTTCTGAAAAATAGAAGATATTAGGACGAAGGTGTTAATCTTAGTAAAAGTAAGCTAAACACAGAAGAAGCAATTATTTTGGACAAGATAGAAGCTAAATTGCAGGAAATCGATAAAATTTCAGCTAATCAGAAGGAAGAACTGAGACAGGTTTTAAAGAGGCATCATAAGGTATTTTCAAATCGACCTGGCGTGGTCAAAGGTTATGAATGAATTCTGTAGGGAGGAGGTTGTTCTGTAACCTCTACACAGCGTGGCAGCTGTGCAGTCCCAGCTGTGTGAGATCTTCTTTCCTTTTCAGGTCTCAATCACTCTCCATCTTTTCTATCCACCTAAAACTTCGACCTCTTCTTGCCAACACATTAAATGTTCCGTTTTGGTTATCAAGCAATAATAAACTAATGAATTCTGTAGGGAGGAGGTTGTTCTGTAACCTCTACACAGTGTGGCAGCTGTGCAGTCCCAGCTGTGTGAGATCTCCTTTCCTTTTCAGGTCTCACTCATTCTTCATCTTTCCTATCCACCAAAGTTTCGACTCCTTCTTTGCAATACAAAAATCTTCCGGTATGACTATCAAGCCATGAGTTCTGTAACCATTCTATCCACCGATTAGTGAAGAAAATACCTAATATGACAAACCTAACAGTGAAATAAACAATAGAGAAGTATGATGTAATTAAGATACAAAGGTATCTGAGTAACAAGTATATATAGAACCCTGGTAATATTATAAGTACAAAGTGTTGTTTTATTTGAAATGGTCCATCAACAGTAATTTAAAAAGATATACAAATTCGTGTACAAGCAGGATCTGAAGTGGCAGTGAAACCTATTGTATGCTGTAGATCTAACTAATTAATAGTAAAAGAGATTGCTTAGTGTTACGAAAAATATGCAGATGAGTTGTAAAAATGAACTCACCTTGTGTAGCAAGGAACGGCAGTGTAATAGAATTGAACAGTGTTTGTGGTTGAGACGTGAAGAACACGTCCTTGAAATGTTTATAAGGTTGGAGCTGGCCGTTATTTGGTGTAGTGTGTGACAGGACACACCTACACGTATTGAGGGTATGAGTTGGAGGCATGAATGCGACCATAGGTACCCTTATGTTAGATGAGACAGAGTAGCTCATGGTGTCCTATAGGTTTAAGGAATATAGCATTACGCTCGTCCATAATTACTTAATGCACTTTAGTGGTAGGTCGAGAGAGACTGCCTGTGGTTTCAGCGTCCGGAAATGCGTGGAAATGGATTGTCACGTGAGCAAACTGATCAGCTGCAGTACACTATGGATATGAAATAAATGTGCTATCCTAAGCGTTAAATGTTAATAGAGTGAGTGTTAAATAAGTACATACACTAGCAACATAATTGAGTAACAAAATGGCAGACGTGAAACATTATTTATAGTTCAGCATAAATACACTTCAATGAAGTAAGTACATAATTGCAGATGTGGAACTGACACAGCAGCAGAGGACCAATAAGTGGATTTAGTAGTCAACTAAACGTAGTGTATTTTCAACACTCAGAACTGTACTATTACCACAAGTTACTCACATGTACAAAGAAGCTGAGAAGACAACTACTAATCAAATATACTCATACTATCTCTAAGAATAAGGTAATCGAAGATGAGTCAGTTAAGTAAATAAAATACCGATTTGTCCGGAATGTACCGAGCATTGGTTCAGTGTTCCGGACCAGAAGTAATACATTGAAATTAAATAGGATTTATGATTGTATGCCTTGAGCATAAATTTTCTCTAGTACATGACTAACGGCGTTTTGAGCCTTTGTTTACCGATTTTATGACAGGTAAGTAACCGCGAGAGTAAATTTGAAAAATTTCTGTTAACTTTGTTCCAGTAACATAATGAAAGATACACTCCTGGAAATTGAAATAAGAACACCGTGAATTCATTGTCCGAGGAAGGGGAAACTTTATTGACACATTCCTGGGGTCAGATACATCACATGATCACACTGACAGAACCACAGGCACATAGACACAGGCAACAGAGCATGCACAATGTCGGCACTAGTACAGTGTATATCCACGATTCGCAGCAATGCAGGCTGCTATTCTCCCATGGAGACGATCGTAGAGATGCTGGATGTAGGCCTGTGGCACGGCTTGCCATGGCATTTCCACCTGGCGTCTCAGGTGGACCAGCGTTCGTGCTGGACGTGCAGACCGCCTGAGACGACGCTTCATCCAGTCCCAAACATGCTCAATGGGGGACAGATCCGGAGATCTTGCTGGCCAGGGTAGTTGACTTACACCTTCTAGAGCACGTTGGGTGGCATGGGATACATGCGGACGTGCATTGTCCTGTTGGAACAGTAAGTTCCCTTGCCGGTCTAGAAATGGTAGAATGATGGGTTCGATGACGGTTTGGATGTACCGTGCACTATTCAGTGTCTCCTCGACGATCACCAGAGGTGTACGGCCAGTGTAGGAGATCGCTCCCCACACCATGATGCCGGGTGTTGGCCCTGTGTGCCTCGGTCGTATGCAGTCCTGATTGTGGCGCTCACCTGCACGGCGCCAAACACGCATACGACCATCATTGGCACCAAGGCAGAAGCGACTCTCATCGCTGAAGACGACACGTCTCCATTCGTCCCTCCATTCACGCCTGTCGCGACACCACTGGAGGCGGGCTGCACGATGTTGGGGCGTGAGCGGAAGACGGCCTAACGGTGTGCGGGACCGTAGCCCAGCTTCATGGAGACGGTTGCGAATGGTCCTCGCCGATACCCCAGGAGCAACAGTGTCCCTAATTTGCTGGGAAGTGGCGGTGCGGTCCCCTACGGCACTGCGTAGGATCCTACGGTCTTGGCGTGCATCCGTGCGTCGCTGCGGTCCGGTCCCAGGTCGACGGGCACGTGCACCTTCCGCCGACCACTGGCGACAACATCGATGTACTGTGGAGACCTCACGCCCCACGTGTTGAGCAATTCGGCGGTACGTCCACCCGGCCTCCCGCATGCCCACTATACGCCCTCGCTCAAAGTCCGTCAACTGCACATACGGTTCACGTCCACGCTGTCGCGGCATGCTACCAGTGTTAAAGACTGCGATGGAGCTCCGTATGCCACGGCAAACTGGCTGACACTGACGGCGGCGGTGTACAAATGCTGCGCAGCTAGCGCCATTCGACGGCCAACACCGCGGTTCCTGGTGTGTCCGCTGTGCCGTGCGTGTGATCATTGCTTGTACAGCCCTCTCGCAGTGACCGGAGCAAGTATGGTGGGTCTGACAAACCGGTGTCAATGTGTTCTTTTTTCCATTTCCGGGAGTGTAAAATGTATATATCCCCATTTCATTGTGACCCACCCTTAGATATTAAGTGAACAGGGTCTGAGGCAATCTTTTTGTTTGTTCTACAGGACAAACCAGATAATGGCAGCCTGGTAGCTGCGTGAAAGCGTGGAGTGACTTGGACACAACTCACCGTGACCCCTCCCCTTTAGAGTGAACATGAAGGACGCACACCATAGCAACTTCCCCTCCTCTAACCTTGTGAATGGAAGTGTAGAACGCCAGCCAAAGCCGCTACAACCACGTGCGTAAAAATGAAATTGTCTTAATTTGTGAAATTTTCTTTCAGGTTTAGAAAAGACTGCTAAGATATAATAATCTGTTTATGTATCATGAATAACTGTGTTATTTTCTTTGAATTTGTGTACGTAAAAATATATTTAATGGATTTAGGATTTTCATAATTTTACATATTTTATGTGTTTGTCTGTCTAAGGCAATATGTATGCCAAAATGTTTCATTGATTTTGCTTAAATTTTGACTGATAATGTTGCTTAAGAGGCAGTGAACATGCCAGCAATTTAAATAATTGAAGCAGGTAATCAGTTTTCTTTTAATATTTCTATAAGTTTACATTTAAATTTTAATTTTTCATAGGGAGTTAAGCTGTACTCTTGGTTCCCTTTTGGTAATTAATTTTTTCCCATTTACATTAAAAAAAATTAAGTAGAGGGTGATGTAGGGAAGCAGCCTATTCAAGCCTTATAAAATTCACATCAGTCTTTCCACTGTGTGCCAGCCTAGTCCGTTGTAACTAGCTCTCACGTCATAAATGTTGCGCAATACCATAACAATGAAGTAAATAACCTGAAACGTTTCTAGCATGTCAGGAGAAATATTAAATCAATATGTGTTGAATATCAGTTCAATAACTTTAACCATTTTCGTAATTTGGACGCTTTTCTGTAAAAATAATGGCGCAACAGAAAAGAGCTATAAACTTAAAAATTTATATTTAGATTCCTTTTGCATAATAATTTAGTAGAAACAGTATTCTGAATCTCACAAATTAAAATTTTAGTTGGAATGCATGATTTTCTGGTTTTTGTCTTAGAAAATAAGGAAGCATGATAGATTAAGTAGGTGAATAAATAAGGCTAGAATGTTTAAATTTAGGTGGAAGGGAGATCCGCTATAATCATAAAGATATCTCCAAAGAGCAAGTTCAGAGCTCGTCTACTGCGTGTAGTGTAATTAAACTAATTCTCTCGCCTAAAATATTTGACTTAGCCATGTCAGACATTTATTATGATTTCTATGTGTGCTGATTGCACATTCAAATTGAGAGCTTCATCGGCCATCAGCAAAGGAAGCAATGATTTATTCGATACTTAAAGTGGTGCATTACTAGCCCAGCGGCTAGTTGGGAGAGCGGATTTGATCAGGCATTCCCTTAGCCATCTGCACCGCGGCTTTATTTGTAAGAACGCTGCAAGAGAAAGAAAGGCCCCAGTTCTCTCCAGACGCTGATTAGCGCACCACCTGTGCCGGGAGTCGCGTCACGTCGGTATCATTGCTATGAACAGCCTCGGATGCCATAATAAGTTACTCGGGATACGCGTAACCATGAAATCGTTTTCGAGTGAAATTTTAACTCTGGGATGGCTTTAATGATCTATCTTCAGTTTGCGTATGTCGTATTTTCACTTGCCGTCGCGGGACAGACATTCTACCATTATTTAGCCTTGGCGTTTGATGAACATTATCAAATTATGGCGAGCATTCACTTAAACATTTAATTTGAACAATTATAGTTGCATCAGCACATTAGACTCTGAACTGCTCTAGTAGTTGGATTTTGTGGATTCTTTTTGGTCTGTGACTTTCAGAATATAGTGAACATTTTAGAGAGAATAGTTTTTGATTATGAATCCCAAACAATCTCCTAATTCCTCAGAGCTATAAGCTGCATCTATAAATGTATTTCTCAGATGAAGTGTGCACTAGGAATTCTAATTACAGGCTTCACATTTTGCTAATCATTTTCTGGTTGCCATTATTGTAGTTAGAGAGCCAGTGTTGAGAATGACAAACAGTAATAAATAAATACAAAACATCTAATAACAATAATTCCACCCGCCGCCCCACATATGGTGCATCGGCCGAGAAATCCATCTTTTCCACATTACATTCTACAATATAACAATAATTCCACCTGCCACTCCACAGTGTAACTATTCTAAATGATCTCAAATAGAATGATCAGATTACACAAGTAACGGGTAAGGCAAACTCTAGATTGCGGTTTATTGGTAGAATCCTGAAGCGATGCAGTCCTTCAACAAAGGAAATAGCTTATAATACGTTAGTTCGCCCAGTCTTAGAGTATTGTTCGTCTGTATGGGATCCTTACCAGTTGGGTCTGAGTCAAGAGATTGAGAAAGTCCAAAGAAGAGCCGCAAGATTCGTGACTGGTGCATTTAGCCATCGCGAGAGCGCTACAAATCTCATAGAAATTTTGAAGTGGGAAATACTTGCAGATAGACGACGCACTAAACAGAAGGGGCTGCTCACTAAATTCCGAAATCTAATCTTCACCGAGGATGTAGAGCATATATTATCACCACCAACTTTCAAATCGCATAATGATAATCATTCAAAGATAATGGAAATAAGAGCTCGTAGTGAGGCATTCAGACAGTCGTTTATCCCTCGCGCGATCCGCGAATGGGACAGAGGGGGGGGCGGGATATGACTTTGGCGCGAATTGTGCCCTCCGCCACACACCGCTTGGTGGCTAGCGGAGTATATATGTAGATATGAAGATGTAGAACAACAACAGATGTACTTATGTTCACGCTCTCATCAGAAATCAATTTAAATTTAAAGGCGTCTCTATTGCCAGGCTACTTCCACTTCTGGTGAAACAAAGTAGTCTGTGAATTCATTTTTCACTTCATTGGTTCCAGAGGTATATTCGTTTCTGTCCATACGTCTTTGCGCTATTCTTCTTGCGTCTGTAAATGTTGAGAATCAAATGGGCCAAGTGGGGCACAAATGGAATTTCTACTCTCTTCTGTGAGTAAAACGTTGTGAAGGGCACAAATCGCTTTGACAGTTTGCCTCGATTTCTCTGGGTTTAGAAGAATTTGCGTTCATAATACTCGAAAACGTGTGCATATAAGCCCAAAAAAGTTTTCAGACACATTTCTTGCTCTAGAGAGCCAATAGTTAAACACACGATTTTGCACTGGTTGGCCTCTAAAAGGGTGGGGCTTTATTATATAATTTTTTAGAGCAAATGCATCACAACAACAATGACGAAAGGTATCTGCACAGTTCCACCAGGTATATTCCAAGGAACTGGTACATTCAAAGAATTAGACAGAAGACATTCTGACAGCCTACAATTTAAAAACTCCGCCGTCAGATAGTCTACCTTTACTGCCCACATCTAAGTATATAACTCTGTAGTCATGTCCAATCAGTGCCAATAGCACAATACTGTGGTTCCATTTATAATTAAAGTGGACACTGCCTTCTTTCTTGGGAGCCTGTATGACTATATGTTTTCCGTCCATTGCGTCAATACAGTTTGGAAAATCCTTTCTATTCTCAAGACCAGCAACGATTTGTAAGCATTCTTGTTCTGTTGAAGTCCCTAAAATTATAGAAAACAAAGTTGTACCTGAAATTTATCCCTTTTTAGATAAATATTACGTTACGATGTTGATTTTACGGATCAGAAAACGCCAGGGAAGATAATGAGTGTGAGGAAATACAGTCCAGGAAAAAGCACAGGAAACAAGAATTTTGAAAAGAAAAAAAATACCGAGGGAAATTCAATCACTATTCTATACAAGGCAATAGAAGCGATGCACAAACCTGTTGATGAAAATCAGGTGTTTGAAGACTATGTGGCATCGGAATTAAGGTTATTAACACAAATGTTAAGTCGAAAAAAGTTAAGGAGGATAATACAAAAGGCAATACTCGAAGTATATGAGGAAGATGAAACTATAACTAGTTCTTGGATGACAGGTGAAAGCAATTTCATGTGCACACCGTCAGAGTAAGTAATTATTATTTCTGATACTGCCCAAGTTCATCATCCACAAGGTTACTGTTTCGTAAATTTCCTGATTAAGCGAATTGTTTGTGTGAGTTATGAAATATCAAAATATTAACCTTCAAATATTTTCTTTTCAAACGTTCATATAGAGCCACGCAAGAGTATGTAACAACTCGAGAGATTGTGCAAACCGGTATTCGGAAAAGGTACATCAAAGAGTGAAAACTATCAGCAAAAAATTTTAAAACAAGTAATTCAGTCAAATAAATAGAAATGTACGACTATTGAAAATACATATTTATTTGACGTTTACGTGTTTTATTGTTTTACCTGTGGCTAAAATTCGAAGAGCAATTAAAAGACGATCTCTTGGTGATATAGCTTGCCGCATATTTGTATCCTGTTTCCGAATATCTGATTCTACAATTGACAAGAGGTGTTCCAAACTTGCAAAAGACATTCTCAGAAAGTGTGTAATCTGAACAAAGTCGTCTGATTTCAGTTCGTTCAGTAGTGTTTCTTGCAAACTTAAGCATGAACGCCTCTGTATCCATTTCTTTACCCAAACACTTCTCGTTTTCTTAACTTTTCGTTTTTCGTAAGGTTTTTTCTTTAACAACAACAATACAATAACACGGACGACTGCTCTGGTTTGTGCACACGACATTGTAATCTACAACTTGCTTGTCTCACAATGCGAACTGTAGTGGATACACTTCTGCAAGTACTTGCAGCAAGTTTGTGAAAATAACTTGCCGAAGTCACTTTCAGAAGTCAGCTTGAGCAAGTTGTCGTACTAATGCAAACAACTCGGCAAATGCTTGCAAAAGTTACTTGCGGAAGTTATTTGCTAGTGAACTCGCGCCGTAATGTGTTCTGCGCTGTTTTCTAGTGAAGCAACTGCTGCAAGTCAGGTATAGTTCGTGTGAAAAATGACTACGTAGTATGCTAAAGGCTAGAAGTGCTCTGCAGTACCGAGGAAGATTGTTAATTGAGTTTACTTAACGAAAAGAGTTTCCGAATTTGCCACATTGACGCACTGAAATAACTTAGTGGCGAAAGATGAAAATTTGTGGCGGACTGAAGTTCTAAGCCGGATTTCCCGCTTTACACCAGCGGTCACCTTGCGGGAATACAGTAAGGCTGCGAGCGAAGAGGAATAATGAACGAGGGACACTACACTGAAGTGAGCGGCATTTGGAGATTTGGGTCGGATGAGAGACGTCCTCCGGTAGTCGAAGCGGTTCCGGCAACCTCACGAAAAGCGGGAAATCCATGTTCAAATCCCTGTCCGGCACAAATTTTCATTTGTCAAATTCAAATGGCTCTAAGCACAGTGCGACTTAATATCTGACGTCATCAGTCCCCTAGACTTAGAACTACTTAAACCTAACTTAACCTAAGGACATCACACACATCCATGCCCAAGGTAGGATTCGAACCTGCGACCGCAGCAGCAGCGTAGTTCCGAACTGATGAGCCTAGAACCGCTCGGCTACAACGGCCGGCTTTCATTTGTCACCACTGAGTTATTTCAGTGTCCCAACGAAGCAAAAGTCGGAAACTTCTTGCATACCAAAATTAAGGTCTCCTCTTTTTTTATAAGTACATAGACCTGTTTATTTCTACTATGGTTTACATCAGTTTACAGCTTGAACATTTAGCTATTTTTTGACATAATCATAATTTCTGTCGATGCATTTTTTGTAGACGCTGTGGCAATTTTTGTATGCCCATGTCATACCAGCTCGCCGCCATGCTGTTCAGAAAGTTATGAACCTGTTCCTTCACCTCGTCGTTGGAGCTGAATCGTTGGGACCACAATTAACGCTGACAGCTACTGTGGGGCTCTGAGAAAACTCAAACTGGCAATTCAGAACCGGAGAAGAGGAATGTTGAGCAAGGGCGTGCACGTTGTCCATGACAACGCTCGCCCACACATCGCTCGGCAAAACGTTGCTCTCCTGCAACAGTTTCAGTGGAACATAATCACCCACGCACCCTATATTCCTGACTTGGCACCCCGTGACTATTACCTGTTCCCTAGGTTAAAAGAACATTTGGCCGGAAAGCGATTCAACTCCCGACGAGGTTCATAACTTTCTGAACAGCGTGGCGGCGAGCTGTTATGACATGGGCATGCAAAAACTGCCATAGCCTCTACAAAAGTGCATCGACAGAAATGGTGATTATGTCGAAAAATAGCTAAATGTTCAAGCTGTATACTGATGTAAACAACTGTAAAAATAAACAGGTCTATGTACTTATAAGAAAGTAGGAGACCTTACTTTTGGGATTACCCTAGTAAATATGGCTGAGGATCGACACAATGGTGTCTATTATTTCGGATAAGCATGTCTGAAAGAACACACACTATACTGTCAAAAACATACTGCTGAATGTTTTGTTGCTCTTGGAGTAAGTCTGGAGCAAATAATCCTCTTATTCATCGTCCATTCTATGTTTAGTTTTCAGCAAATCCAGGAGTTTCCTTTTCCCCTGCCGGCAGCTGGTGGCCGAGCGGTTCTGGCACTATTCTGGAACCGCACGACCGCTACGGTCGCAGGTTCGAATGCCTCGGGCATGGATGTGTGTGTTGTCTTTAGGTTACTTAGGTTCAAGTAGTTTTAAGTTCTAGGGGACTTATGACCTCAGCAGTTGAGTCCGATAGTTCTCAGAGCCATTTGAACCATTTGAACCTTTTCCCCTACGCGATCAGTCAAATAAGAGTTTAACGTCCCGTCAACAACGACATCGCTATAGATGGAGCACAGTCTCGAATTAAGGGAATCGGCCGTGCCCTTCCAAAAGAAACCATGGTAAACGTAAGTATATATAGCCGGACGGGAATTTGAACCGGCGTCCTCCCGATTGCGAATGCACTATGCTATCCATTATACCATCTACCTTGTTATGTGTTTTTTTGTAGACGGTCATCTTTACATGGTGTCAATATTTTTAGGACAAGGTGAAACAGTTTCAGCCGGCCGGTGTGGCCGCGCGGTTCTAGGCACTTCAGCCTGGAACCGCGTGACCGCTACGGTCGCAGGTTCGAATCCTGCCTCGGGCATGGATGTGTGTGATGTCCTTAGGTTAGTTAGGTTTAAGTAGTTCTAAGTTCTAGGGGACTGATGACCTCAGAAGTTAAGTCCCATAGTGCTCAGAACCATTTGAACCATTTTTTTGAAACAGTTTCACGAATTTCGAAATTCTGAGAAACGTAGGGGTAGACTATAGGGAAAGACGGCTAATATATGATACGTACAAGAACCAAGAAGAAACAATAAGACTGAAAGACCAAGAACCAAATGCAAGGATTAAAAGGGGTGAAAGACAAGGATGTAGTCTTTCGCTCCTACTGCTCAATCTATACATCGAAGAAGGAGTTACGGAAATAAAATGAAGGTTCAAAGGAGGTATTAAAATTGAAGGTGAAAGGATATCAGTGATAAGATTCGCTAATGACACTGCTATCCTCAGTGAAAGTGAAGAAGAATTACGGGACCTGTTGAACAGAAACGTCCAGTGAGTAAAGAATATGGATTGAGAATAAATCGAAGAACGACGACAATAACGAGAAGTAAAGAATTGTGTATTACGAAACAGACTATGTTAAGGAATTCTACATCTAGGCAGAAAAACAACCCATAATGGACAGGGCTAAGAGGACATAAAAATCAGACTAACAATGACAAAAGGGGCGTTCCTGGCCAAGAGAAGTCTACTAGAATAAAATATAGGCCTTAATTTGAGGAATAAATTTCCGAGAATGTGTGTTTGGAGAACAGAATTGTATGGTAGTTAAATGTGGACTGTCGGGAAACCGGAACAGGACCGAATAAAAGTATATGAGAAGTGTATTACAGAAGAATGTTGAAAATTAAGTGGACTAATAAGGTAAGGAGTGAGGAGATTCTTCAGAGAATCGGTGAGAAAAGGAATGTATTGGATACACTGAGAAGGGACAATACGACACCTGTTAAGACATCGCGGAATAACTTCCATGGTGCTAGCGGGAGGTGTAGAGGGTAAAAACTGTGGACGAAGAAGACCGAGACTGGAACACAACAAGCAAATAATTGAGTACATAGGTAGCAAGTGCTACTCTGAAAGGAATGGGTTAGCACAGGAGAGGAATTTGTGGCGAGCCACATCAAACTAGTCGTATTGCTGATGACTCAAAAGAAAAGGAAAAAAAAAAAACGAACGTGAGATGAAATTAAGTCGTAATACAACGCAATGGTAGAAAAAAATGACGTTCCAAATATTTAATAAAGATTTGAGATGGTGTCTCATGTTGGATAATGTATTTAATTATTAGTGAATTTTCTCTCGTTAATCAATTAATCATCCGCTCATATAGACAACATCACACATTGTCAGGGAGTTTCAGTGTCACAGCTCTAGGGACGCTGAGGGTGGCAGCAGTGTGAAGCAGAGAACACTTGCCACAAAATGTTCCGAATGGTTGTGGACTGGTAGCCATCTACCGCCCTTTGGGTAGCTAGTCTACTGACGGCTCATAGCATACTAATTTTGTGTAGGTTGTCAATTAGTAACAAGATTGGTACATAAGCGAACCAGAATACTAAAAATGGTTCAAATGGCTCTGAGCACTATGGGACTCAACTTCTGAGGTCATCAGTCCCCTAGAACTTAAAACTACTTAAACCTAACTAACCTAAGAACGTCACACACATCCATGCCAGAGGAAGGATTCGAACCTGCGACCGTAGCTAACGCGTGGTTCCAGACTGTAGCGCCTAGAACCGCTGGGCCACTCCGGCCGGCGAACCAGAACACTACCTCACGATATCAATATTGGCATTTAAGCAAAAAACTTTGACGTTCTAGAGGAGTAAACATGAAAAAGGGAGAAGCACAAGAAACCAGTCATAACAGAAATAACTTACAGAATAGATTTATAAGAGATTATATACTACCCAGTAACGTTAATGTGATCACCAGTCAAAAGCTTCAGTAACCACTTTTTGCAATGTGGACCACTGCGAGAAAGTCAATGGGGTTCTGGAAGATACCAACGGGAATGTGGACCCATGCTGACTCCATAGTCGTCGCGTATCTCGGTTGAGGATCCGTGGCACACACATCGAGGTGGTCGCATAGATTCTCGATGGGGGTCAAATCCGGGTAGCTTGGTAGCCAGGGGAGTACGGAGTCCTGATATTCTTTGAACCACTCACGCACACTGTGAACCCTGTGACATGTTGCAGTGTCCTGCTGGTGGATACCATCATGCCGAGGAAAACCAATACAGGTGTGGACATGATCCCCAAAGATAGATGCATATTTGTGTTGATCCATTGTGACTTCTACAATGACGAGATAACCCAGGGAATGTCGTAAAACATTCACCAGCCCATACCGTTCCCTCCTCCAGCCTGGACCCTTCCGACGATTTCAGCAAGGTGTTCGTTTTAGACGTTTCACATTGTACACGGCAACGGTCATCTTTACGATAGAGCATAAAACGTGATTCATCTGAAAAAGACACCTGTCGCCACTCAGTCGACGTCAAGTTCCCATATTAACGTGCAAATTCCAGCAGTCAGCATGAGTGCACGAACGAGGCGCCTGCAGCGAAGGCCCGTGTGCAGCAACGTTCGCTGAACGGTCAATAAGGAGACACTTTTGGCAGCCCCTTTGTTAATCTGAGAAGTCACTTGCTTACCAGTTGTGTATCTGTCCGCCCGTACACATCTCCGTAGCTGTCGTTCAACCCTGTCATCTATGGCACGTGATGAACTGAACTTGCCTAGGCGTTTTTATTTTGAATAGCGCTTTTCTACGTGCACGGTGTATTTTAACCAAGGCGACACGCAGACAGTTTACAAACTTAGCCAATTGGGAAATGTTTCCAGCCTTGGCCTAAAAGCCAACGATCTTTCACGTTTGGACGCTAGATAAATCGTTCCGGTTTCGCATTACATCAACGACTGCACACTGTCGTAACCCCTCCTCCCCCCCCCCCCCCCCCCCTCCTCCCGCCCCACTTCACTCTCGCCCCGACACTCTTTGTATAGCCTGAACTGCTAGTGCTGACAAGTGCAGTCTGTGAGTGGTTATTGCATTTTGACGTCGAACATAGGCGGTAGTCACATTAACCTGGCTGTTCAGTGTAAGGTAGCCCATTCAAAAGCACACGTATCGTTGGAGCGTTGTAGATTACGTTGTGGACTGAAAAGAAATGGGGAGACTCTCCGCAGAAGAGGCGAAAAAAGCAGCGTGTGGAAAACACTGACTATAGGACGTGTGTTAAGACATCACAGAATAACTTCCAGCATGCTAGAGGGTAAAAAGTGCAGGGGATACACAGATGGGAATATACCTATCAATTGATGAGGAAGCAGGGTGAAAGTGCTTCAGTGAGATGAAGAGGTTGTTACAGCATAGGAATTCGTTGTGACGCTGTTCAGACCACTCAGACAACTGACAACTCCACAGCTTAATTGCAGTAAAGTGATGTGTATGAGACAGTAGGGTGTATAGAATGAAAATAGAAACGTGGGTTGACGTGGAGATGTGGCAAAATGAAAGAAACGAGCCATCATGTTAGGACGTGCTCATGACCGTACCGCGTAGAAAAGCTGCCCGGTTTGTTTGAATATCAACGAGGATTTTACTGTGTGTAACGGAAAAGGTGTACCATCCGTGACAGTATTAACACGGCATAAGAACAGTCGGGAAAAGATCCTAATAGGCAGGAACTGGAGACGAGCTGTACTACACCTTTTCGTACTGTTACTTTTTGTACCATCCATTACTATATTGTAAAATCGATTACTGTTTATTAGTGTTACGTCAGTGGCGAACTTCGCGCGAAGGATGTTATTTATATCCACGGACTACAGCGGCAGGGAGAGAGATAGGTGCTCTTTGGACTGCGATGCTATTATTCCAAGAATTTATTATTTCATCAGGAGGGAATAGATGAGCTCTTTCTCGTTGTAGGCGTCACTGAGAATGGCTGCTTGTACTTCATGTAATAACGAGAATTGTAGTCGCCGGTAACCTTAGATTACTAAGCCCTCGTAAAATTTAATATTTTTGTAGGGTACAAAACACGACATTTTGTACTTAATTTGGTATTTAACACACCATTGGAGACCTAATACACGTAATTAACTAATGCGTAACCTATAAATTATGACCTCCTTCCAATAAATTTAGAGTAGTGTCAATGTAACATGTGTCACCTATGGTATTCTAAGTTTAAAGAAACTGATTTAGAAGAAAGACTAACGTCTTTATGGGGAAGAGAATTAAACTGCAGTTGACATAAAGACATAGGCAAAGATATAATGATTGTCAGAGAATATAATTATTTATCCAGCGTACATTATTGGTCAGACTTTTAATAGTTTTTTTCAGTGATGTTATGTGTTGTTATTATGTATTATTATTGGCAGGTAACTGAACCTCTGGCATATGCGTCAAAGTCGTTGTCCTGCTTGAGGAATTTATTATTTCATTGAATCTCAATTTCTGTAGAGTGCGACAGCTACCATCCACCCTCCACCTCCTTGCTGCCCATAAATATGAGAACCATGCGTAGAACAAATTTTGTAGTTCAGCGTAGTAACACTTCGCAGAAACGAAGCCGGAGTTAGGTTATATCTATGCCCGTAAAATGGTTCAAATGGCTCTGAGCACTATGGGACTTAACATCTGAGGTCATCAGTCCCGTAGAACTTAGAACTACTTAAACCAAACCAACCTAAGGACATCACACTTCCATGCCCGAGGCAGGATTCGAACCTGCAACCGTTGCGGTCGCGCGGTTCCAGACTGAAGCGCCTAGAACCGCTCGGTCACACCGGCCGGCTCTATGCCAGTTAGAGATATGAAATGTTACGCTCTTACGTAAAGATACACTCCTGGTAATTTTTTTGTGCAAATATTTTAAATTAGAATATCAGATCGTTTTAAATAAAGCTAGAGAGATGCTCTACAGAGTGTCACGTCCTGTCAGTGACAGTATTTTTCACTCTGACCAGAACCGTTGCCGTTAGTGAATGCAGGTCCATCTGAAACAGCGAATATTGGAAAGGGAACTGTACGCAATGGACTTTAGCAGTAGGTTACGTTGTAAAAGGCTGTTGCTCACAGCAACATATAATGCTGCGCTTCTTCATTGGGGCAAACGATACAAACGTGACAGCAGTTGGCTGGAAGTGTGTGGTATGCGCTGAGGAGCCGTGACTTCAATAATGCAAGCAGCCGAAGGCACCGTCAATCCAATGGAGCATCTAACGCCAAATGCTCACTATGTAGTTACGGCCATACGTGATTCTACGATGTTTAAAGGGTGTTTATCGTACCATGGTTTATGTACTGTGAACATGCACCATGATCTTTATTTCAACGTTGTTGGTAATAAAATCTTACTATGTCTTCTAAATCGTTATAACGGGTTAAAACAAGTGCGTAATAGTAAACGTAGGATTATGGGAGTTCTAGGACAGGCTACGTTCTCTTGATAGTGTCGCTCGATCAAAACGGATATGTGGTGTACTGGAAAAGAAGAGGAAGATGACTATGGCGACTTTACTTAATATGTAGTCCACTTTAACCTTCCTAATGAAACATCCTCTTTCACCACAGAGAGTGGATTTTCTTTTAGCGCCAAGTAATGAGAGATGTGGCTTTCTGTGAATGGAGGAATGACAAGTACCTCATCTTTATGTTGTATATCGTACGTGCAAAGATGATGACGAATCAGAGAATAGTTAAGCCCTAGCATCTGAATATAATTCAACAAAGCAACAACACAGTGGATACGCAGGGCTCGATCGATCATTCAAAGACAGAATGCAAGTTTCATTGTTCTCTTGACAAGTGCTTATGGAGTTCTGTACAAGTGTTTTGCAAATGCTTCTACAGGGACGTTTCCGGGTGGGATGGGGAGGGGGCGAGGGGGGGGGGGGGGTTGGCAGCATTCAAGGAGAGTTATCATTAGAAGGGTAGAAGGGTGCTCACGAACTAACCAACTTGTAGGCAGTCTACCATTGCCCACCCTACCACCCCTCATCCCACACTCCCCTCACCATAAGCCTGTTCTATCTTGTCGTATGTGGTCCACAAAGAGATCCTTTTGGTGGTATTGATATACTGTCTCCAGTCTGCGGTAATCAGTCACAAATGGACAAAAAATAAGAAGGCGCTTCTTGCAATCTGCTAAAAGTATTTCTGGGAAATACTCTTGCAAAAAGCAGTCGTCGTCTGATGATAGGTAGTTTTGCACATATGTAGGATAATGTATTAGCGTCTTCTTTTTATTTTCTGTCCATTTGTGACTAATTACCGCAGACTGCAGACAGTATATCGATGCCACCAGAAGGATCTCTTTGTGGACCAACACCATGTCATTCGAGTACACCCACAATCACACTATTGGAAGTGATATATGTGGCATCGGTCCACTCTGCTACAGAACACTCCAGGGGCTGGCTTAAGACAGATAAACGGACTGATTCTTCTCCTTAATACTTAAGGAATAACGTTGCTTGTGAAAGTCAACTATAATAGGTAATATCTATATTCGACTACATGTGTGAGAACACACTTATGGATTGGGATATGTAAGTCTCGCCTGCTTTAAAATAGTGCGTCCATGTAATACTTACGTCGCCTTTGTTGAGGTATGTGTTAAGAAATTCCACATATGGGGAGGGAAAGGATTATAACTGAGTGGAAAGGACCAAGAGCAAAAATTTTAAGTTTTTCTTGGTCTTGAGTGTCTGGGTAACCCCCCGTCCCACACGTCAATTCATCGCATTTCATGCTAGGTTTTGTATAATTTTATGTAAAGTCAGTCAATTTTCGTAATTTTGCAAGTTTTTTCGCTATTATACATATTTCGTCGTATTTCCCTCAGTTTAACGTATTCACCATAATTAGACGTAATTATACCAGGTTTTCCTCTTTTCCTCGTTTCATATTGCTGGCATGCTGGCGTACCATGCGTTGTTTGCTTTTAAACGAGCATATTTGGTTGTCCTACACACCAGCCTACCAAAACATCCTAAGAATTCCCCTCTTCCCGATGATACATGCCTGCATTTTGCATAGGAAGATCATGAAAAGTAGAGTAACTCTCGCCTCGTACCTAGATGAGACTCAACGAGTGGTCCACTTTGAAAACTCATAGTCTGGTAACAAATATGTATACTGCTACGATACATCAGTTTGTCTGCAGGCTCATGTAGCGATGACCTGATGGAAAATCAAAGTCTGGAACAGATCTACATATTCATCTGATCTCCATTCTACTGTGAATGGGTCTGCAACAGGGAGTTGATATATGTATAGAGTTGATTTCAGATCCTGCTCTGATATTTTTCCCCAAATTATGTGTGGGATGTGCCATAGTGTACGAAACCATAGTGTACAAAACAGCAAAGTCCTCTTGAATTATAATAAATGATTATGTTTTTTCTGACATATGACCAAATGGCGTGAAAGATTGTATTCTTTAATGTTATTTTACGTGTCTGAAATGTTTGAAACACACATGTTCATGACAGTTTGCTTACAGACACTGATTTGAACGTGAGAGGCGCTCTCAGGTCGTGTAATTTGTCCATCAAGCTCAAAGAAACTGCTATACACAGATGTTTTTTCTTTGAAGTTTAAATTCTCGCTTTTCGTTTACTCCGTTTACGTTTTCGAAATAATGAGGACATTCTGTGGTGATTAGTAATTTTCAAAACAAACTTTTTTCCTGATTTTGTGCAGTGTGGATATGTATTTGTTGTGGATGCATTGTACTGAAGACTCAACAACCAGATCGATGGAGACTGCTCTGGTGCCTGCGGTCTCTTTGGGTGCCGAGCTTCCTGTTTTCCAAACAGCAGATGTTTGAAAACACGATCTGGAGAGTTCTCCAGAATTTGGTTGTTGCTCCAGGGAGTCCAGTGTTTCCAAGAAATACGTTCAACATATCGCAAGAAGCGTCCTCGTCTTGTCTTCTGTCTGTCTGTCTGCAGACTGGAGGCAGTATATCAATGCCACCAGAAGGATCTCTTGTGGACCACATGCAACGATATAGAATAGGCCTCTATCCCTACCTATGGTAAGGAGAGTGTGGGATGAGGGGTGGTAGGGCTGGGAGCGATAGACTCCCCCCAAGCTGGTTAGTTCGTGAGTACCCATTGAGGAGTATACATGTTCAACTACCGTCCCTCTCTGCAGTCTTTTAGGACGACGATTTTCCCCAGTACATGTGTTGCATTATGATCCGTTCATTTTTCACGATAATTTCAATGCGTAATTAGAACAATGATGCGTTTCCTGTTAGATACCATAGCTTCAATTACCTGGGCTGCTGGGTGATTATCGAGCAGGCGTCTGCAGTGATCTCTGACGTCGAACAGTGAGAGATACAGTCCTCAGACGTATGCTTACAGGTAATACACTTATTAATGTCCTCTCTCTCCAACACAACATCATGTCAGTTGAATATACGGTATTTCCCACAAAAAATAGACATAGTACCTCCCACTCCAACCTATTTCCCAGTTAGCTTGTAGGTGAAGGGTAGAGTTTGAATGCATCTGTGACTAGTTTAGAGTGGTATTGTGAAATTATTCCCCAACAGGATAACACCAGTGGTATGGCATAGTCAATTTTAGAGATGTATTGCGATTTTAGGCAGTCCTTGTGTAGCGCTATACACATGGTTGTGTAAGTGGGACCAATATTTATGATTAATTACGTAATTATGACCGATCTTTACTTCACCTTCCCAACTAAAATAAATAAAGTACACTAACTTTTCTTTGCTGCATCTGGGTAGTTTCCATGTCTTGGGTGTGGTGGGTGCACTTGGGCTTCCATCAGGAAGGACCAGGGTTCAAGTCCCAAAAAGGGCATTGTCATTTTTAATTTCCCGCCAATTACAAGATGGGGCTGGGGTGGGACGTCAGCACACTCCTGGGACAAAGGAATCCACCCCAAAACTCAAAATTCGGGCCAAAATTCTAAATTCGAGTGGAAGGGAAGGCTGGAGGAGACTGGCTTAGGAAAACACATGATGTGATCTAGGGGTGGTGGTGGGGAATTTGGGGGGTCACGTGATTGCAGGGTATTTAATTGATCAATATAATTAATTTGCATATCAATTTGATATCAAAATTGCACCGGGAGCCCCATATCTCTACTACTTATTCGGGAACTTGACTGGCATAGAACGAAAATCACGCTAGTGATTGCACAGAATTATTAGAAAGCACTGACAGGAGACAGACTTAGGAATAACGGAATACACGGCAGATTAAAGAAGAAGGTGACCTTCTATTCGGATATCATTTAAGTTTCGAGAAAATTAATCAGACGAGTCTTGGGTTATGCAAATGCAGAATTATTATTATTGTCATCACGAGCACGACTATTCATCTGAAGGGCCGAAACGTTTCTAATGATTCACGGTCGAATCCTAATAGTCCAGTAGTCACTGCAGTAGTAACTGTCAATGTAATTGGGTCGACATGGGAATACGTAGGGGTGGTCTGCTGTGGAGTTTGATGCTCAACAATGTTCGATGAACGGCGTGCTCCGAAACACTTGTGCGTGCACCAGCATTGTGCTTTTTTGTCAGAAATATCACAGATCACCATTTATCCTGCTTTACGTTGCAGACAAGCCGTCGAACCCCACTTTCTGTGAAGAGTCGCGACGTCCAACGATTTAGCGCCTAGTGGTAATTTCTCTGTCCTACGTCTTTCCATACAGATTCACGACAACAACACGTGAATATTCGAGATATTCGTTTCAGGTTCTGCTTAATAATAACCTGCCCTTTATCAGAGCCGCTTGTCTCAATGGATTTGATCATTTGCAGCCCATATCTTCGCTACGGTTATCGCCATCCTTCTGTGCTCCGCTTACATAGTTTTGTGCGTCACGAGCTCGCAACGCCACCAGGCGACACCCAACGTCATAGTGAGCAGTGGTCATAATACTTTGGCTGTTCAGTGTATATCTAATTCCCATTCATATTAGAACTTCGTGCATTCCCTTTTTTTCTTTTTCATTTAAGCAGACTGGGGCACAACAAAACGTGGCTGGGTACAGCTGGCTCCAGGGAATCTATCATTCAATGAGTGACTTCAGATGAATGTCAATGACATTATCCAAAGAAACCTGTGGACTTTCTCATCCTCACTGAATTGAGCCAGCTACAAAACCTTGAGTCAATACTGGACAGTACTATCTGATGTCTGCTACGAGTGATTAACTTTTTGTGCGCTGCACTTGTATACATACACCTTTTCCGTTGTAATGGAGTCGGTGATTGCAAGGAAGACGTGATTTCAAGACACGGTATGTCTGGTAATTTCCGCCTTCGGCCACCTCCTGTCTCCAAAACTCATTTGTTGAACTTTGTGGTGATGTTCACTTACTAATGTCAGGCCTTACCTAAGAAACAAGTATCCGTAGCATAGTAGATACAAACCATTTGAAAAAAAAATATAGTTGGAAAAACACCGATCTGTACAAATCCTTTTTAATAAAGTTTTTGAAGCATGAAGTATTTATTAAAATGTTCACCAGTTTCAATCAGTTATTATGCTCTTCAGACAAGTAACTGAATACAGTTAATGTTACAACTTAGAGGAAACAGAAACAATGAAAGTTAAAAATTAAGACCTACGGAGTAAAAAAAAAAAGGAAAGATTTACACCCACAGGAAGCAAGACCTATGTGTGTAAAGTTACAAACGGCGACCAGTGAGTAAAAAAAAAAATATAAAAGTAGAAGCTGTGCCATAGAGATGAAATATGAGGGTCACTCCAAAAGAAGTGCACACTTTTTTTTTTAATCCATCTTTTATTCTACATGTTTGAAAGTTTTACGGTGTGTAGATGCATCCTTTAGGAACAATATTTTCATTTCTCCACGTAATTTCCATCCCTCTCAACTGCCTTACGCCATCTTGGAACCAGCGCCTGTATTCCCGCACGGTACATTTCTGGTTCAGCCTGTTGGAGCCACAGTTTGGCAGCGTGCACAAGGGAGTCATCGTCTTCAAACCTTTTTCCACGAAGAGAGTCTTTCAGTTTCCCAAAGAGATGATAGTCACTTGGAGCCAGGTCAGGCCTGTAAAGAGGGTCTTTCAGTGTTGTCCATCCGAGTTTTGTGATCGCTTCCATGGTTTTTTGACTGACACGTGGCCGTGCATTGTCGCGCAACAGCAAAGCATCCTGCTTTTGCCGATGTGGTCGAACACAACTCAGTCGAGCTTGAAGTTTCTTCAGTGTCGTCACATATGCATCAGAATTTATGGTGGTTCCACTTGGCATGATGTCCACAAGCAAGAGTCCTTCGGAATTATTTTTTTCTTGTTTGAATTTGCATGATACCACTCCATTGATTGCCTCTTCGTCTTTGGTGAAAAATGATGGAGCCATGTTTCATCACCTGTCACAATTCTTCCAAGAAATTCATCTCCACCATTCTCATACTGTTCCAAAAGTTCGCTGCATACCGTTTTTCTTATTTCTTTGTGAGCCATTGTCAACATCCTGGGAACCCACCTGGCACAAACCTTTTTTTAACGCCAACACTTTCAGTATTTTGCAAACACATCCTTCCCCTATCCCAACGTAGCGTGACAATTCGTTCACTGTGATGCGTCTGTAAGCAGTCACCAATTCGTTAACTCTCTGCATATTGTCTGGAGAGTGTGCAGTACGAAGCCTGTTACTGCGAGGCCAATCCTCAATATTGCTGTGCCTGCTTTCATTACGTAACCTGCCTGACCACCGTCTAATTGTACTGCGGTCGACAGTAGCATCTCCTTACACCTTTTTCAACCTCTTGTGGATGTTTCCCACTGTTTCGTTTTCACAGCACAGGAATCCTATGACAGCACGTTGCTTCTGACGAACGTCAAATGTGGAAACCATCTTGAAGACATGCTGTGACGACACCACTCACGGGAACCGAACTGAGTTTGAAAACAAGCGGGAAGAATGTATCTACACACTGTAAAACTTTCAGACAAGCAGAATGAAAACTATTTTTACAAAAATAATGTGCATTTCTTTTGGAGCGATCCTCGTAGTAGAAAACGAAACAATATAAATTTTCTATAACAAGTCATCGAAAAGATCATAAAAATGTGTTTTTCTCAAGCCTAGTTACTCATGTAAGATGGCTGGTTTTAGTAATGCACAGAAATATCCATTTCTTCAAGGGTGTTTAGCAACTGCCCTTTGGCAGCATTATGCAGAGTTTTTAAGTTATTTTGAACAGAGCCTTGAGAATGATTATTTTCATGTGGTGTTGGTTCAATAGTGATTTACTGCAGCCAGTATCTGTAGTGTACCGAAATTATTGTTATGACAAAGAACTTTGTAAATACCAGCAATTATTTAATACTTTCACTGATGATTTCAATGCCATCAGCAAAACCTATCATTGATATCCTTTCACCGTGAATTTTTATTACACTCTTAACCTTTCTTTCATTTCCATCATTGCTTCTCCCATGTATAGACTGAGCAGTACGAACGAATGACTACATCTCCGTCCTACATTCTTTTTAATCAGAGCTCTTCTTTCTTGGTCTTGCACTCTTATTATTCCCTCTTGGCTCTTGTACGTACTGCATATTACCTGTCTCTCCCTATAGCTTACCCCTATTTTCCTCAGAATTTCGAACATCTTGCACCACTTTACATTATCGAACGCCTTTTCCAGGTCGACAAATCATATGTACCTGTTTCGATTTTTCTTTAGTCTTGATTCCATTATCAACCGCAAGGTCAGAACCGCCTCTCTGGTGCCTTTACTGTTTCTAAAGCCAAACTGATGGTCATTTTCTTTTCCATTCTTTTGTATATTATCCTCGTTAGCAACCTGAATACGTAAGCTGTCAAGCTCCCACTTGTCAGCTCTTTCAATCTTCGGAATGATGTGGATGACATTTTTCGGAAGCCAGGTCATTCATTCTACACACCAACGTGAACAGACGATTTGTTGTCCCTTCTCCCAGTGATATTAGGCATTGTAATGTAATGTTGTGTATCCCTTCTGCCTTATTTGATATTACGTCTTCCAAAGTTCTTTAAAATTCTAGTCCTGGATCCCCTATCTCTTGTAAGTCGACCCCCGTTTATTTTTCTATCAAATAAGACAAGTCTTCCCCCTTACAGAGGCCTTCAGTGTACTCTTTCCACCTACTTGCTCTGTCCTCCCCATTTAACAGTGGGATTGATATTGCACTCATAATGTTACCACCCTTGCTTTAAATTTTACCGAAGCCTGTTTTGACTTTTCTGTGTGCCGCGTCAGTCCTTCCGAAAATCATTTCTTTTTCGACTTCGTAACATTATTCAGGCAGCCATTTCGTCTCAGCCACTCTACACTTTCTATTTCTTTCATTCCTAAGCGACTTGTATTTCTGCATTCGTGAATTTTCCTGAACATTTTTTTTACTTCCTTCTTTCATAGATCAACTGAACTATTTCTTCTATTACTCTTTGGTTTCTTGGCAGTTACCTTCTTTTTTTTGACCTTCAGACTACTTTTTATCACTGTCACTACTAAATTGTGATCTGGATCTATACCTGCTTCTGGGTATGCCTTACAATCCTTACAATCTAGTATCTGATTTCAGAATCTCTTCCTGACCATGATGTGGTCTGATTGAAATCTTACCGTATCTCCTGGCCTCTTCCAAGTACACCTCCTCGTCTTGTGGTTCTTGAGCAGAGTATTCGCTAATATTAGCAAAGGTTTTCGCTTCGGTCGTCTACTGCCACAGCTCATTAACGCCAAATTTCACCACACTATCTTAAAGGATACGTTCACCGTACTTCATATATTGATTGCTGTAGTTGTTTCATGCAGTTTAGCTTGTCTGTTAGCGTTAACAACTAAGCAAGCGCCGCTGCTCTCGGTCGTTAAGTGAAGGCCATTGGCCACTACGTTGTCCGTGGCAAATGGTTAATGCCTGACACCATGAAACACAGAATACTGAATTCCCTAACATTTTCCGAAATGAAAGGCCCCCATACGTCTAGCTTCAACTACCATTCCGCATTCAGCCTGTTAATCGCTGTCGTGTGGCAACAACAATGTTGGAAACCTTTCCAACTGAGTCATCCGAGTACAGATGACAGCTCCGCCAATGCACTGCCTTTTTGCACATTGTGTACGCAATACTACCGCCATCTGCATATGCGTAACGTTATTGCATGAATTTTGCGATCCCAGAGTACGTATCGCAAAACGGAAGAAGCGAAGTTGTAAACGTGATAGATATTTCACTCAGCTTCATACTTCATCTGCCCATTAAATTTTCAACATTCTGTCGGTGTGTATACGACAGCTTGCGTACCCAATATATTCCAAAACGCCGTGCATGAAAACGAGATTTTCCGCTGCTTATACCTTGGATTCCATTGGTGATAAGAAGGTTGGGACAAGTGTTTTAGGCAGCCCTTGGGCTAGGGACCACTTCTTCACGTAAAATATGGTATGAGGCGAAATCTAAATAATAAAAAACTTTGACAAACTGCTCAAATTTTAACGATATATTCCCTCGGCATTTATCCAGGATGACTGGGTGTTGTGTGCTGTCCTTAGGTTAGTTAGGTTTTAGTAGTTCTAAGTTCTAGGGGACTGATGACCATAGATGTTAAGTCCTATAGTGCTCAGAGCCATTTGAACCATTTATCCAGCAGAGCCGTCTAGCTTTTTCCAAATGGTTAAAACGGCTCTGAGCACTATGGGACTTAACTTCTGGGCTCATCATTCGCCTAGAACTTAGAACTACTTAAACCTAACTAACCTACGGACATCACAAACAACCATGCCCGAGGCAGGATTCGAACCTGCCATGGTATCAGTCGCTCGGTTCCGGACTGTAGCGCCTAGAACCGCACGGCCACCTCGGCCGGCTAGCTATTTTCGAAACATTTTATCCGTTAACGAGAAACATTCCAAAAAACTTATTTTTGAACAATCTTTAATAACCTTGAAAGTTTCTTTCATATTTTTATCCGTTTCCAAGATACAGAGTTGCAAAGGGGCCCTATTTACGAGTATACAAGTGAAACATGCTCCTAAAATCCTGTGTGAAGCGAAAACGTAGTTTATAAAGTGATGTAGCATGGAGAAATATGCTGTAAACTGTTTTAGTTATCATCTGGGAACCTGAAATTGTAGTACTTAAGCATACGAACAATTTCTTTGCACGTAAAATCCAGTCTCAGGTGACAATTAGTTTTGTGTTGTTTCACTTTCACATAAGTAAACAATCTAAATTTTGATGGCGAATACATTTCCTTTCATGTAAATTACACGCCCACGCTGCAACAGGGAAAAGAAGGGAACTAGTGGAGAAATGTTGCTATTGGAGCAAAAAAAAAAAAAAAAAAAAGAAAAAGCAAATATCTTCCTGTTTGTTTAAAGGACTCTGATGAGAAGTGAGGTTCCGGCTGCCTTTTTCTGCCTTCCTCAGCACCTTTAAAAATTCCCAATAATTTTGGCATGCGAACATTTCGCACTTTTTTATGCTGATGAAGAAGACGGAGAAGAAGACAGTGGCGGTGGCAAAGAGATAGAAAAGTAACAAATGGTGGAAGATAGTAGACACTGTTGCGTTATAGAAAGAGCGAAGGAGACAATGGCTGTGCGAGGGAAAGAGAGGGACACAGTGGCACTGGAACATATTTAACAGTGACAGGACAGTGCTAGGAAAAGAGTGAAGGAGACAGGTAGTGGTGGAAGTTGTGTGTGTGTGTGTGTGTGGGGGGGGGGGGGGGATAAAGAGGAGAAGAAAGTGTGGAAATGGGTGAGGGTCAGTGATAATAAGATAATAAAGTATTTGTATGGAGTGTAGCCATGTATGGAAGTGAAACATGAACAATAAATAGTTTAGACAAGAACAGAATAGACGCTTTCGAAATGTGGTGCTACAGAAGAATGCTCAAGATTAGATGGTTAGATACGGAGAGGAGTTACTGAACAGAATCGGTGGGAAGAGGAATTTGTGGCACAACTTGACAAGAAGAAGGGATCGGTTGGTAGGACACGTTCTGAGGCATCAAGGGATCACCAATTTGGTAGTGGAGGGAAGGGTGGAGGGCAAAAATCGTAGAGGGAGACCAAGGGATGAATACACTAAGCAGATTCGGAAGGATGTAAGTTGCAGTAGTTATTTGTAGATGAAGATGCTTGCTCAGGATAGAGTAGCATGGAGAGCTCCATCAAACCGGTCTCTGGACTGAAGACCATAGCAACAACAACGAGAACACATACTGCAGGTCACAGTTTCAGAAATGTCTCCCAAAACTGCATATCAGTAACTTTTGTCAGTACTGATTCACTGAAGGAAGCTTCTTCCCATTGTAACAGTCCACCTTGCCAATTTAGTACAAAAATGAAACGTGTAGTAGCTTGAGAATTAACCTGGCATTCGGAGCTATGTTAGTGAGTGGTGCAACATACCTGGAAGGGGGTCCGGGGAAACAAACTGTATACCGTTGGCGAGCATTTCCTGCTCGCGCGGTATGAACGCCACGGAAGAATACTGCCAAATCGGCAAGCCGGGCTATCGCAAGTGGAGAGCGCACCGGGCGGGCGCTGTATCGCAGAAAGTTCGAGCGCTGAATTGTGACAGATGCTCAGAGTCTGCGGAAGTTGGTTTCGCAGACAGTTTCTAATTGAGGCCCGCCCCACACTCTGCGTCCAGGGGCCGTCCAGAAGTTCGCCGCTCCCCGACAGCCAAGTTGCGGCTCTCCCTGACTCGCGCAGCGCAGCACGCTGCATACAAACGCCGACTAGCCAGCGCGCCCCACCCCGAGCTGTCACCGAACTCTCTGGCTCACACTTCACTGTCTCCCGCCTCTGATGCGCTTACGACGTCGGCACGGCACAGTTCGACGTTGTAGTGCTCTTGCCTGTTCTTTTATTTATGTACACCTCCCAGTAGGTGTGCACGGTTATTTTTGTCAGTTCTGTTGTTGGAAAAATCAGCCTTCGTAGAGTCCGTGCTGGACACAGTAATCGATGCGCAGTGACCAGTTGTTGTACAAAGCTCTGGGCGAATTCATTCCTTTGTTCGGAATGTGATGCCAACATTTGTAAGTAGGCTGTTCAGGTTTTTTTACTGGTAACGCCGCCGCCACGTAGCGCTCTGTATCAAAATCACTGGCTGTGCCGTGTGCAGTCTGTGGCTGGTTTGCCTTGTTGTCTGCCATTGTAGTGTTGGACAGCGGCAGCTGGATGCTAACAGCGCGTAGCGTTGCACAGTTGGGGGTGAGCCGCCAGCAGTGGTGAACGTGGGGAGAGAGATGGCGGAGTTTTGAAATTTTGCAAGAATGGATGTCATGAACTACTATATATATTATGACTACTAAGGTAAATACATTGTTTGTTCTCTATTAAAATCTTTCATTTGCCAACTATGCGTATCAGTAGTTAGTGCCTTCCGTAGTTTGAATCTTTTATTTAGCTGGCAGTAGTGGTGCTCGCTGTATTGCAGTAGTTCGAGTAACCAAGATTTTTGTGAGGTAAGTGATATGTGATACGTATAGGTTAATGTTAGTCAGGGCCATTCTGTTGTAGGGATTTTTGAAATTCAGATTGCGGTGCGCTAAAAATATTGTGTGTCAGTTTAAGCACAGTCATGTACAATTTTTCTAAGGGGACGTTTCACATTGCTTGCCCCATTTCAGCCGGTCAGTGACGCGCTGCGATGACAGATGGCCCTGCAATCTTTCTCGCACGGTTTTACAGAAACTATTCGGTAAAAAATTTAGTTTTGGCGTTCCTTATAGTTCTTTGTGTCAGCTTCATGGTGACATATCCATCATTGAGTTAACAGACATAGTTAGTGTGACCGAGCGAGGTGGCGCAGTGGGCAGACACTGGACTCGCATTCGGGAGGACGATGGCAATCCTGATTTAGGTATTCCGTGATTTCCCTAAATCGCTCTAGGCAAATACCGGGATGGTTCCTTTCAAAGGGCACGGCCGACTTCCTTCTCCGTCCTTCCATAATCCGATGAGACCGATGACCTCGCTGTCTGGTCTCCTTCCCCAAAAACCACCCACCACCACCCATAGTTAGTGTGACATTTGCTTATACGTGAGACACTGTGAATGTGCGATATTAGAAAAAGTTTGCAATAAAAACAGGGGTCGCTATGATTTTGCGCTTGGTGCATATTACATAACATGTTACTGTGTATGAAATTTAACTAAAGTACTGAACACACTCCACTTGAGTGGAGGTCCATATCTGTCACCAGTCGCGAGAAAATCGATCTGATATAGAACATCCATTTATGATCGTACTAACAATAAAGGCAGAACGAATTATCCACAAAATTTCTCTTATTACGTAGTGGTTTGAGATATCGAAGCGATATTTTGGCAAATGATAGGACACTAATAGGAGAGTACATGGTTATTGTGTAAAGCTGCATTTACTACCTGGTATTGCTAACCTTTCCGATCGCTTTTTTGTATATGTTCACCTTGCTGTGTGTTCTAGTCCACAATATCACTCGAAATTAATGCGGAACTGTCCTACAGCCGCTGCCAGAAGAATTGCCTCTTATCGATCTACAAACTACTCATAGTTGCTGAGGAACTTGTACACAGATACATGGTAAGAGGGGATAAGGCAGCAAACAATGAAGTGCAGCGAGGCCAACACATGCTATCAAAACTAATGGAAAATGCTTCACTGCTCCAATCACACATCGAAACTGTCGCAAAAAAGAAAAAGCCTTTCATAAACAATAGCACACAATGATGCACACGCACTGGAAATTGAGAAAAATCACTTTAATAACACTACTGCAAAAGCTGACCCAAAAAGATCTCACCAGGAGAGGATGGCAGCAGCTGCACATGTGTTATCCCGATGTGTGCATGTGGACTAACCAGCTTAGAACCACTCTGACCTCCCCTCCTCCCTCCCTCCCTCCCTCCCTCCCTCCCTCCCTCCCTCCCTCCCTCCCTCTCCTGTAATGGGGATACTGGTCTTTCAGACCCATTTTAGCCAGTCGCTACTGTTGACAAAGAAATCCATCTGCTGGCAATGATATACTATTTCTGATTTGAAGAAAGCAGTCGCAGATGGACAAAAGACTCAAGAATAGGGCACTTCCTGCAAACCGTTAAATATATTTCTTGGGAAGACTGGTCCCCTGTAACAACAGTGGAGTACTTGACTATTCGTCATAGTTGAAGAACTGAATGGTCGACACCGGCTAGCTTTCAAACGTTCTAGATGTGCCGACATTGTCTGAAGTAGTCCTCGGTTACGTAAAATCAGTCTCATCTACGAAAAGCATTGAAATAATACTTCCGCAATAACTGAGATACATTCAGATCTTTATATTAGTTATCCCACATTGCCCCATTCCAGGTGGAATGGCCCACGAAAGATGGAGAGCAGCGTCCGTACTTGCTAGCATCTTCCACTGCTTGCGTTTACAACCATCATCGCCTGCATTTTTCAAAATTCTAATTCTTCAGGTAAACTGTCCGAAGACTGTCTGATAGAGGTTTCAGATGCTCCACTGTATCGAATAACGACTTCGTGTATGTGTGTGTGTCGTCGTATACTGTGGAAGGATGAGAAGGTGGAGGAACAGACTGTGGAGGAAGTTTACACAGAGCAATTGCTCCCTGTGGAGTAACACACTGCCTGCCTGCCTGAAGTGTTGCCATTCTTAGCAGGTCAACTTCAGTAATGTCCTCTCATATATTTAAGAAAAAGTGGTTGAATAAGCTCGAACACTCATCTCTAGAACGAATATTGGACCGACAGACGTGACCTCAAGTCGTATAAAGTATGTAGTCCTACGCTTTTAAAACGAATGCTGTAACAGTGCAAATAGTACATATAGTACTAAATCAATGAAATCGGTTAAGTAAGTGTAAATTCACGCTACTGGTGTGATTCTTATGCTTACTACTACGAGATATTGTACCAACAGACCACACCTGCCATAGTGTAAAGGTTGTAATTGTACGCTTTTAAAACAAATACAGTGACGGCATCTGTGCAATCAGCGGATATAGTACTATAATCAATGATATAGCCAGCTATACAAGTGCAAAATCAGACTCGTGGTATGAACTTAGGTTTTATACGATGAGAAGGTTGAATTTTGCGTTGGATATGCTACAAAATAAGCATTTAACACCATCCAACAGTCCTTTTAAACATACATTGAGCAACAAGTTCCACTCCTATGGTGAGCAGAAGACTTCAACAATAGCGTAATGCTATTAGAACCAAACAACAACACGATAATCAATATTGAGTGAACGTTACAGAAAGGATAGATGTGTTTTTAATGTGAGTGATACCACGGTGTCCTAGAAGGAGAGGGAAGGAACCTCTTATAGTGAGCAGCTATTAAAAAAAAAAGCACATTACCAACGACTATGTTACACCACACGTGCATATCGCCCTCGGCTCTAGAGGAAGACGATACACTGTAATAACATCACACAACTATCGAAACAAAAAGCCTTCCACCAGAACAATGCTTATGTCTTCACCTTGATGAGTGTATAGAGATTAAGCAGCTTAGAACAGGTCATAACTCCCCTCATACACCCCTCCTCCCTCCCTTTGGTACCCTCATCGTTAGCGATACTAGTTTTCTAGGTCTGTTCTATCCTGTTGTTGACGAGACACGAGGACCTACAGCCACTACAGGTGCTCTGCTTTAGTCGGTGTTGCGTTGACAATGATATATATTCATGTCTGCAGAAATCAAACGTATTTCAGGAAATTCCGACTCCTGGAACAATAGGGAAATTCTTGACTAATCGTCACGGAACGGCCAACGGCATGCCAGGTCCTCGGCTACATCTAGCAGTGGGAAGAAGCAGCCGTCCACTCCCAGCAGCCTATTGTAGCCAGAGCTCTCAAAAGTAGTGCCTGTGGAAGTCTTATAAACTGTCGTGCATGTGGGTATTCCATACATTTCAGACGCATAAATATCGACACAGGATAATGACATTCACACCATCTATCCACATGTCGGAAAAATAGCACAGTCATTTTCACACCGGACAGCAAAGATACAGTTCTCATCCCTCCCTCCTCGTTATTTCGTAACGTCCAACTGAGTGAAACTACGAACTCGGTCTATGACACTCTCGTCAGTGATGTATGAGCAAACTGCGGAGATCAGAGCTCTGTGTTAATTATTTCCATCCTATTTTTCCTCAGTTTTACGGATTTTCCAGCAATTTCGCAATTTTATCAGCGTTTTCTGTGACTTCAAGGCATTTTACGCAGTTACTCATGTTGAGAACCATTGCTTTCGATGACTTCTAGCATCGACAAAAACTCTCATCGCGTCGATCTCCTGATACTATCAGCCAGTTACATTGCAGCGTGGTTCTCAGTGTCCGTATCACTGCTAAACCACACCCTCCATTACTTTGCTAGTATATTATACATGTGGAGCTGTCGTGAACCTTGTTACACTGCCTACGTCACATGACAAAAACATTGTTTAAAAGTATGTGTTTGGGAGTCACAAAGTATTCTCATATTTGTAGGATAAGGCCGGTCATTGAAAGATATCACTACCACCTTTGATGATTAGTACCCCAACAAACGAATCATGCCCATAGCAGCACTCTGTCCTCTAACCTACCGGCTGAGCATTCTGAGTAAAACTGTAGGTCTCTCTCTATGCACCTCGTAGCTGTTCCTCTGTCTTTAATCAATCCTCATTGCAACATTGTCTCCGATTTGATTTGGAACTGATCAGAAGTAAGTGGGGGCAATAGACCCATTACATTCGACGTCTTGTGCACAAACAGAACGAGCTGAGTTCCATATTGTCAATACACTTCGGTGTGTAACACGTGTTCCAGACTTTTACAACAAACCTATGCTAGTGATACAGGGAACTTTTAACATTGCAGCGCGTCAGCAATTGTGAATAACTTAATGATTACAAAGAATCCGCCTCGACTGCAAATTGAAACCGGATGTTGACCTCGGTTTCGCCGCGGATACCCACGCCTTCTTCGGAACACACTAAAACTACAAACTGCCTAAAGAGGCATGGTCCAACATTAGTACAGAACGCTCAAAAGTCAAGCATATTTGCAAGTACTCTCCCACTTACCCTCAATTTTCCCACATTTTATATTATTTTCTCTCAATTTATACGTAATTTTACCAATTTTATGTCATTATGTGTGTGCTCATATTTGGTACCAGAATCAGGTGTGGCTTGGTTTTATATGGGTAATATACACTCCTGGAAATGGAAAAAAGACACCGGTGTGTCAGACCCACCATACTTGCTCCGGACACTGCAAGAGGGCTGTACAAGCAATGATCACACGCACGGCACAGCGGACACACCAGGAACGGCGGTGTTGGCCGTCGAATGGCGCTAGCTGCGAGCATTTGTGCACCGCCGCCGTCAGTGTCAGCCAGTTTGCCGTGGCATACGGAACTCCATCGCAGTCTTTAACACTGGTAGCATGCCGCGACAGCGTGGACGTGAACCGTATGTGCAGTTGACGGACTTTGAGCGAGGGCGTATAGTGGGCATGCGGGAGGCCGGGTGGACGTACCGCCGAATTGCTCAACACGTGGGGCGTGAGGTCTCCACAGTACATCGATGTTGTCGCCAGTGGTCGGCGGAAGGTGCACGTGCCCGTCGACCTAGGACCGGACCGCAGCGACGCACGGATGCACGCCAAGACCGTAGGATCCTACGCAGTGCCGTAGGGGACCGCACCGCCACTTCCCAGCAAATTAGGGACACAGTTGCTCCTGGGGTATCGGCGAGGACCATTCGCAACCGTCTCCATGAAGCTGGGCTACAGTCCCGCTCACCGTTAGGCCGTCTTCCGCTCACGCCCCAACATCGTGCAGCCCGCCTCCAGTGGTGTCGCGACAGGCGTGAATGGAGGGACGAATGGAGACGTGTCGTCTTCAGCGATGAGAGCCGCTTCTGCCTTGGTGCCAATGATGGTCGTATGCGTGTTTGGCGCCGTGCAGGTGAGCGCCACAATCAGGACTGCATACGACCGAGGCACACAGGGCCAACACCCGGCATCATGGTGTGGAGAGCGAACTCCTACACTGGCCGTACACCTCTGGTGATCGTCGAGGGGACTGAATAGTGCACGGTACATCCAAACCGTCATCGAACCCATCGTTCTACCATTCCTAGACCGGCAAGGGAACTTGCTGTTCCAACAGGACAATGCACGTCCGCATGTATCCCGTGCCACCCAACCTGCTCTAGAAGGTGTAAGTCAACTACCCTGGCCAGCAAGATCTCCGGATCTGTCCCCCATCGAGCATGTTTGGGACTGGATGAAGCGTCGTCTCACGCGGTCTGCACGTCCAGCACGAACGCTGGTCCAACTGAGGCGCCAGGTGGAAATGGCATGGCAAGCCGTTCCACAGGACTACATCCAGCATCTCTACGATCGTCTCCATGGGAGAATAGCAGCCTGCATTGCTGCGAAAGGTGGATATACACTGTACTAGTGCCGACATTGTGCATGCTCTGTTGCCTGTGTCTATGTGCCTGTGGTTCTGTCAGTGTGATCATGTGATGTATCTGACCCCAGGAATGTGTCAATAAAGTTTCCCCTTCGTGGGACAATGAATTCACCGTGTTCTTATTTCAATTTCCAGGAGTGTACATCAACCTAATAAAAAATACCGAGAATGTCCCTCTTTCCAATTATGCAAAGTGCATCCTCAGTCCATCCTTCTACATCATTATTCCATCCGTACTAAACCATTATCACCTCTCTCCATTCCCCATGTAGGAGGCCTTGAATGCACTCTTCAGATTTGTGCTTACTGGTAACACATTTATTAAACTCCTCTTTGTCCATCACCAACGTCTCATGAGTTGAACGCATTCTCCGAAAAAATTAAGAGAGTACCTTCCACTCCGACCTTTTTGCCGCCAATTCACGACTGGGATGGGGACAGTGGAAGTGGGGGCATGGGGGTAGGACGAATGTAGGACAGTTTTGGGAACCCCACGGTAGTGGTATTGCGGAGTACAGCAGTCGGTCTGAAGCTCTGAGGCAAACAAACACAGGCGTAATTGGAAAAAGGTGGGGGAAAGGTGGCTGAAATTTGGGACAGGGTGCGGTGGAGTGTGAATGGGGTTGGCGGCAGCTGTAGGATAGTTTTGGGCACACTCTGGTGACTGTATTGTAGACTAGCGCTGTCAGTCTCCAAACGTCAAGGTGAGCATACACACATGCACCAATGGGAAAAGTGGGGATAGGAGGGCCACGGAAGGTTGGGGCAGGGGGTGGCAGAGTGTTTGGAAGACAATTTGGCAGCAGGATAACAGCATGAAGAACATATTTCTGGCCAAAACTCAAAATAAATATACACTCCTGGAAACTGAAATAAGAACACCGTGAATTCATTGTCCCAGGAAGGGGAAACTTTATTGACACATTCCTGGGGTCAGATACATCACATGATCACACTGACAGAACCACAGGCACATAGACACAGGCAACAGAGCATGCACAATGTCGGCACTAGTACAGTGTATATCCACCTTTCGCAGCAATGCAGGCTGCTATTCTCCCATGGAGACGATCGTAGAGATGCTGGATGTAGTCCTGTGGAACGGCTTGCCGTGCCATTTCCACCTGGCGCCTCAGTTGGACCAGCGTTCGTGCTGGACGTGCAGACCGCGTGAGACGACGCTTCATCCAGTCCCAAACATGCTCAATGGGGGACAGATCCGGAGATCTTGCTGGCCAGGGTAGTTGACCTACACCTTCTAGAGCACGCTGGGTGGCACAGGATACATGCGGACGTGCTGTGTCCTGTTGGAACAGCAAGTTCCCTTGCCGGTCTAGGAATGGTAGAACGATGGGTTCGATGACGGTTTGGATGTACCGTGCACTATTCAGTGTCCCCTCGACGATCACCAGAGGTGCACGGCCAGTGTAGGAGATTGCTCCTCACACCATGATGCCGGGTGTTGGCCCGGTGTGCCTCGGTCGTTTGCAGTCATGATTGTGGCGCTCACCTGCACGGCGCCAAACACACATACGACCATCATTGGCACCAAGGCAGAAGCGGCTCTCATCGCTGAAGACGACACGTCTCCATTCGTTTCTCCATTCACGCCTGTCGCGACACCACTGGAGGCGGGCTGCACGATGTTGGGGCGTGAGCGGAAGACGGCCTAACGGTGTGCGGGACCGTAGCCCAGCTTCATGGAGACGGTTGCGAATGGTCCTCGCCGATACCCCAGGAGCAACAGTGTCCCTAATTTGCTGGGAAGTGGCGGTGCGGTCCCCTACGGCACTGCGTAGGATCCTACGGTCTTGGCGTGCATCTGTGCGTCGCTGCGGTCCGGTCCCAGGTCGACGGACACGTGCACCTTCCGCCGACCACTGGCGACAACATCGATGTACTGTGGAGACCTCACGCCCCACGTGTTGAGCAATTCGGCGGTACGTCCACCCGGCCTCCCGCATGTCCACTATACGCCCTCGTTCAAAGTCCGTCAACTGCACGTCCACGCTGTCGCGGCATGCTACCAGTGTTAAAGACTGCGATGGAGCTCCGTATGCCACGGCAAACTGGCTGACACTGACGGCGGCGGTGCACAAATGCTGCGCAGCTAGCGCCATTCGACGGCCAAGATCGCGGTTCCTGGTGTGTCCGCTGTGCCGTGCGTGTGATCATTGCTTGTACAGCCCTCTTGCAGCGTCCGGAGCAAGTATGATGGGTCTGACACACCGGTGTCAATGTGTTCTTTTTTCCATTTCCAGGTGTGTATAAATAAATAAAGACTGTACCTTCATCCTTCCTCTCCAGGATCTCAGCACAAAATGAGTCTTATTCCATCAATTTCCTAAGGGGGCTGGGAGGCGAACTGGGGCAGGGAAGAGGGCGGGGAGTGGGGGAATTGAGGAGAGGGATGACAGGAGTTTCCCAGAGGTTGACAAGTGGCTCAGAACTGAACAAGTGTCATTTTCCCAGAGGGTTGTCGGAGGAGGTAGAAGGAGAGGTGTGGAGAGGGAACCATTTTGCATGACAGTAGGCTAAGGTACACCTTGGGGGAGGAGGGGTGGAGGTTATATAAAAAATCATTTATTATAACAGTTAGTTAAGGTCATAAATCAATCACCTGCCACAATTTAGTGAATATGCATATCAGTTTCATATCAAAAGAGTCCTTGTACTCACTTTGCTCCACTACACACTATATTCTACATGTACTGTAGCCAGAGTCCTCATGCACACTTGTCTGATGGTGCTAGAATCAAAGGTATGCCTGTTCGAATCCCGGTGATGAAAAATTTTCACTATAAGTCTTTGATTGGCAAGGGGACGAAAACATTTTCTTCATTTAGTTGTCAACAGTGCAAATATGTTTCAAAAATCGTTACAGAAAGTTGTATTTTGTTATTTATTTTACTGCCAGTTCCTGATCGACATGTCTTCCTTTAACTTCCTCTTACCAGTGTGCTACTGTAAGCTATGTATTTCCATACCACTTGTGATGAGTGTATTGGGAGTGAGTATTTTATTCTTTATGCCTGATCTGTTCTTTTATGATTTGTATCTTGGTACTTTAGTTACATTCACTTGTGCTTTGGCTTGGCAAAATGTGTTATGGCTGATGTTTGTAAGATGTTAGTTTGTCATGGATTTTGGTTAGTATAAAAGTGGACAAGGTACTCTTTCAGCCCAGATATGATTACTCTGAAATGTGTGTACCGGTCACTTAGGCTGTATCTTTGACAAATACTGTGCTAGTTTCATATATTTCTATTTTATCACGCATTTCTTCAGTAATGAATTGTCACCAATTTTTTCTTGCTAATTAATAATATACGATGATGTATTAGTCAATGTTACATTGTTTGTCTACACTTTAGTTTTTACAGATTTACATATAGCTTAGGATAATGTTCTCAACTTCTTTTCACCTTGTCAGTTTTCTGTAACGTTATCATGTCTATTGCTTTTTGTTTTGTACTCGTCTGGTACGACCATAAGACATGTGCACTTACCAACATATTTAAAACTTCCTGGCAGATTAAAACTGTATGCCGGACCGGTTCTCGAACTCGGGACCTTTGCCTTTCGCGGTCAAGTGCTCTACCAACTGAGCTACCCAAGCACGATTCACGCCCCATCCTCACAGCTTTAATTTCGCCAGTACCTCGTCTCCTACCTTCCAAAAGGCAAATTTCATTCTATATTTATTTTTCTTCCACATCCATTATAGCTACGGCCAAATGATGTGGAACAATGGACTCATCTAAGCTGACACCTAATATTTCTCTTAATGAATTAAATTTTATTACTTTTGCTAAGAGGACTTCTTGGCAGTTCCATAATTACGTTGGTATGGAATATGTATGTGCTGGCACTCTAATTTATTGTTTTAACTGTGTGTTACATTTATCTGCCCTGGATACAGCTCTTAATGCTGTTGATATTCGAACACTGTTTATTCGTTAAAAGACTATGTTTTGTACCATATTTATATATGCAGCTAAAAACAAAAAATAGGAAGTTTGTCCTGAAGAGTTTTCCATTTGTATTAAATTTTGACCTGTTCATCGCTACGGTGAAACTGTTTTGTACTGTACTCTGGCTGATACATCTTGTTAGCATCGATCTCTGCATTCCACTGGTTGCTGTTTGTATTCATTGTGCTTAGCTCACACTATTGTGCAGTTGACCTGTTTGTTCCTATATGCAAGCAGATCTTGCTGTCGTGTTCTAGGACCCTGTAATGTCATTTTTCAACTTGAACTTGACTGACGTACTTTTTTCAATGAATGTGTCAATAGCTGCATTTGCATGTTTCCATTTTCGTTATGGGTAAAGCGTTTGTTTCAAGTTTATTGAGTACTACAGTGTATTCCTCTTATCATTTACATGTTATTTTGACTCATGCTCCAATTAAGATGATACAGGTACTAGACGATGAGTTGCAATTATAACCGGTTGTAAATAAAATAGCCAGCTACAGCTCTGTGTTATGGATTTTGCTTAAGGAGAAGGGACGTGCTGGTGTAAAAACAGCCCCATACCATCGCACCACCTCGTCTTCTGTTCAATGTTGGCACTACACATGAAGGCAGGTAACGTTCACCAGGTATTCACCAAATCCAAAACATTCCATCAGTTTTCACATGATTCATCACTCCATGTCACTCGTTTGAGTCATCCGCTGTCTAGTGGTGCCTCTCTTTAGACCATCACAAGCCCCGCTTAACGGTGGCTGCCGTTAACTAAAGAGAGCCGGCCGAGGTGGAGAGCGGTTCTAGGCGCTACAGTCTAGAAACGCGCGACCGCTGCGGTCACAGGTTCGAATCCTGCCTCGGGCATGGGTGTGTGTTATGTCCTTAGGTTAGTTAATTTTAAGTAGTTCTACGTTCTACGGGACTGATGGCCTCAGAAGTTAAGTCCCATAGTGCTCAGAGCCATTTGAACCATTTTAACTCAAGAGAATCAGATTTCAGACATCGAATTTTTTAAACAGCAGTGAGAAGTTTGAACCTGAAATGTCATGATGAATAAATAAGCGTCTGTCGCCGTTGTTTTCTAGGGAAAATGAAAGCTAATAAAGGTTTCTTTCACCATTAGCGAGATATGCCCATGTTTGAACTGGAAATGTCACTAAGAGTTCACTGGTGACAAGGAATCGAACGCAGCACAAATTGATGTGGACTACAGACGAAGAAACAAGTATCGAATTCCTTTTCTCATACAGATAGGAGTGGCTTATATGATCCTGAACTGATAAGACCAAAAATTTTGTGTCTCGCTGGGATTCAAATCCTTCCTATACCATTATTGTCGACGACAAAAGAAGAGGCGTTAAAAGTCAAAATTATTAGTGTAAGAAATGTGTATAAACCAATCGAAAACCCATAAATTAAGAGCAGGAGAAATTAACAGCATGACCAGCCTCATCATAGTTGTTATTAGTTTACTTTTATTTTAATTATTTAATAGAATATTTTTCTTGTTTTGAAGAAACACGACCTGTTTGCAGCATTTTAGCTGCATCATCAGGTGGAATAATATCAGGTCATGTTTTGGTCAAAAGTTCTTACGTTGCTTTACGATATTTTGTAGTTGCCGGCCGCGGTGGTCTCGTGCTTCTAGGCGCGCAGTCCGGAACCGTGCGACTGCTACGGTCGCAGGTTCGAATCCTGCCTCGGGCATGGATGTGTGTGATGTCCTTAGGTTAGTTAGGTTTAAGTAGTTCTAAGTTCTAGGGGACTGATGACCACAGCAGTTGAGTTCCATAGTGTTCAGAGCCATTTTTTTTGTAGTTGACGCCCGTTACATAGCGAAAAACTGCTGAGCATGAACGCTGGGCCATCCCATTCTCTTTTTCGATCAGAACATGACTTGATATAATTGCACGTGATGATGCAGCATAAAAAGTTGCGAAAGCGGTGGTACTTATAAATACTTGCAGCTGAAGAGATTTTATCTTCAAAATAATATATTCAAGCTATGGCTACCGTGAATTCAACATCTTCTGTGTCAGAGATTCATGTAGGAATTGGGTTGGGTTGGGTTGTTTTGAGAAGGAGGCCAGACAGCGAGGTCATCGGTCTCGGCAGATTAGGGAAGGACGAGGAAGGAAGTCGGCCGTCCCCTTTCAAAGGAACCATCCCAGCATTTGCCTGGAGCGATTTAGGGAAATCACGGAAAACCTAAATCAGGATGGTCAGACGCGGGATTGAACAGTCATCCTCCCGAATGCGAGTCCAGTGTCTAACCACTGCGCCACCTCGCTCGGTCATGTGAGAATTATCGACTAGTAATTATTAGAATCGATACCTAGACAAAATGTAGGTGTAAATAAGTAACTGACTTGTATCTGAGGATACAAATGTGATGGTGTAGATGTGCAGACGGTTCTGGAATGTGTGGAGAATATGCAGGTACTGGTGATACGTTAAGTCAAACTACCACAATTCATTAACAGTGCTCATTGTCAACTATGTTATTGCTGAGACTTGCTCATCAGTGTCTCAAAGACTTCAACAATTTTTGTGTCCTGTACACATTATAATTCCATTTTTTTATAATCAGTCTTCTGACTGGTTTGACGCGGCCCGCCACGAATTTCTCTCCTGTGCTAACCTCTTCATCTCAGAACAGCACTTGCAACTTACTTCCTCTAGTATTTTCTGGCAGTTTTTGTCCTCTACTGCCTCCTCTAGTACCAGGGAAGTCATTTATTCGTGTATTAAGAGATGTCCTATCATTCTGTACCTTCTTCTTATCAGTGTTTTCCACATATTCCTTACCGCACCAGTCCACCAAATTTTCAACATTCGTCTGTAGCACCACATCTGAAATGCTTCGAATCTCTTCTGTTCTCGTTTCTCACAGTCTATGTTTCACTACTATGCAATGTTGTAATCCAGACGTACATTCTCAGAAACGTCTTCCTCAAATGAAGGCCGATATTTGATATTAGTAGACTTCTCTTGGCAGGAATGCCCTTTTTGCCATTGCTAGTCTGCTTTTAAATTCCTCCTGGCTCCGTCCGTCATTAGTTATTTTACTGCCTAGGTAGCAGAATTCTTTAACTTCATCTACTTCGTGACCATCAATCCCGATGTTAAGTTTCTCGTTGTTCTCTTTTCTACTACTTCTCATTACCTTCGTCTTTCTTCCGTTTACTCTCAATCCATACTTTGTAGTCATTAGACTTTTCATTCAGTTCAGCAGATCATGTAATTCTTCTTTACTTTCACTCAGGATAGAGATGTCATCAGCGAATCGTATCAATGACATCCTTTCACCTTGAGTTTTAATTCCACTCCTGAACCTTTCTTTTATTTCCCTCATTGCTTTCTCTATGTACAGATTGAACAACAGGGGCGAAAGGCTACATCCTTGTCTCACACACTTTTTAATACGAGCACTTCGGTCTTGGTCGTCCACTCTTACTGTTAGACTACCTCTTGGCTGTTGTACATATTGTATATGACCCGCCTCTTCCTATAGTTAACCCCTATTTTTCTCAGAAATTCGAACATCTTGCACCATTTTACATTGTCGAACGCTTTTCACAGGTCGACAGATCCTATGAACGTGTCTTGACTTTTCTTTTGTCTTGTTTCCATTATTAACCGCAACGTCAGAATTGCCTCTCTGGTGCATTTACCTCTCCTCAAGCCACACTGATCGGCATCTAGCGCATCCTCAGTTTTCTTTTCCATTCTTCTATATATTATTCTCGTCAGCAACTTGGATGCATGAGCTGACAGGCCGATTGTGCGGTAATTCTCGCACTTGTCAGCTATTTCTATCTTTGGAATTGTGTGGATGATGCTTTTCCGAAAGTCATATGGCAAGTCGCCAGACTCATACATTCTACACGAGAATAGTCGTGTTGCCATTTCCCCCCATTATTTTAGAAATTCTGATGGAATGTTATGTATCCCTTCTGCCTTACTTGATCTTAAGTCCTCCAAAGTCATATTACATTTGATTAATACTGAGCCTGTTCCTTCTCACTGCTTTATTTGGTAGCTAACAATGACTCTACATTCTGTTAATAACTTGATTGTTCACGCTTTTCGGCCATAGCCCTCCATCAAAACATCATATCGAAGCTGATACATAGTTTTCTACCTGATGGTGGCAGAACCTGAAACGAAGTAATAATTAAAGAAATATATCAAGTAATTTAGATGGTTTTATTCACAAAGCATAGTATAGCGTGACTTGCTTTGAATCCTAATATAGCACACGGGCCACGCAGAGACAACCTTTACCTCATAAGTATGGTTTTCCATTTGAAAAATTATGTATTTACGCACTTTACATCATAAATAAAAATTTTGCCTAATGAATGGCAAAATTAAATATAGTTCACGCTGGAGTTAAGTTTTTTACCGCTGTTTTCAAAATACCACACAACGTGAATTTCAAGGGACGTCTCCTGAAATTAGCATCAAATTGAATAATCTGACTTACGAACGTACATCTCAGTTGTGCTGTATATGTAGAATTCACTGTTGTAGTACAGACGTTAAATCTTCAGATTAATTTTTATGAAATTGTATCCTCTGCTATCAGCTAAGTTAGAGTCATGATTCAGATTCTGTGTGTTATGATTTTTTCAATAATCATTTCATTGTAATAGTTATTTCAGTGCTCTGAATTATACTGACCGGTAGTTATTTGGATGAATAGTCAGTTCATAGCAGTATTTCTTTCACTGTTCTGACCAGTAGTTATTTGGACGAATAGTCATTTCGTTGCAATATTTCCTTCACTATTCTGAATTTTATTCACCTGTAGTTATTTGAGTGACAGATGTTGGACTTTGATTCATATTCATTCTTATGTAGGGTAACGCTGCCACAAAACAATGGCTGATAGGATGATGTTTAAGTCCTGTTACATAGACGTCAAAACTAATGTTTACAAATAATCTTGTCCCAGAGGACAAATAAATTGAGCCACTTGGTAGATTGCACTTTTATCTGTGTTATCTAAAATGAGGCAACTTATATCTGATGATTGTATTGTCCCAAACAGCAAAACTAATGTTTCGTTCGACGGATTATTATTTAGCCTGCTTCTGCTAAAATGAGGAACTTTGATCTGCTGCAGTATGATGAAAACGGACAGTTCTTGAGTACCAACGTGTCTGCAGTAGCTGAAATGATGGTGTTTACATTTTTATCGTTAGCTCATACTCTGTGAACTTTTCCAATAGTATAATGCAGTTTTCCAGATTCATTTCTGCCTGCGGCACATGCGAAACTCTGGCTCTTCCTCACACGATTCGTCACTCAGCAAAAAAATTCCGAAAACCTAGATACTGGTCACCATAGATATTTCATAGTCCTAGAAATACTGGTACACTATCTTTACTGTAGGAATGAGTCATTCCAAAAATTTTACGTAAGAGCTTTTATGTTTGAGAATTAGTAGTTGTATCTTCATTACACAATTACGCAACCAAACAAATAATAACACTGTTACAAAAATCACAGGATGTTTTGCTTAGCTTTACAACGTTTCTGTGGTATGATAAATATTCACATAATTACAACTGTCAGGTAGAATCGATGTAAAACTCGGTGACATATTCTATAGCTGAGTTCAATGAATCCGGCCCTCAAGTTGGAGTTCGGAAGCCCAGAGATCAAGCAGGTTTTCGATACCAGCACTAGATTAAGATTTTGAAACCATACAAAAATATGTTCCTGCCGTTGTAAAAACTGAGGATGCGAAACATCAAAAAATTGTTTAGAAAGTTTATGATCATCGACTTATTTTCGGAAATGAAGCTCAATTGTTCTTCCAAATTCATTCGTTTTATTTAATTTTGTAGAAAGATCCTGAACAGCTCTCAAGTAATAAGAGTCAATGAGGAAGTCTAATTTTCCGACTGCAAGGTCATTTTACTTGTAACTTACAATAATTTCTAGCATCTTTGACTCTGTGATCAATGTATTATTCTTTCCTCCTCAGCTGCTACTACAGCAATGAGAGAGTGTTCACGGCATCGGCACCTCACTTGTTCTGTGATATAGCGCTTGTTGGCTGAAGAAGATTCAACTGTTGTCATAGGGCAGTGTGTCGCTGAAAAAGTGGTGTATGTGTCAGCTGCTTTCCCCTTCTGTACCAAACAGTCCGTTTTCACAGTCGTGGGATCCAAACAGACCACCTCCATCTAATAATACTGAGAATTTCTGTCCATAATAAACTCATACGTCCAGGAAGATGTACGGAAAAGTTCAGATACAGGAAACTATAATACCAACTATTCCAATGAAAAAAAAAGCTCTTGGAACGGGAACAACGGTACTCTGGGATAGAGGAGCAATCACAGATCTAGCGCGAGGAGTCTGCGAGCGAACTACGAGGAGGGAAAGACAACCTTATAGCTAAATCGGGAAATCGAGGCATGCCTTTAGCTGACTAGACCTGTAAATATAGCGCTCAGAGAACGAAAATTTGTTATATTATAACATGATCGCCGAAAGAGTGGCATACTAGCCAAAAGGATGATGTTCACAACAATGTGAGGTACATCTCTGCCATGATTGAGGAGAAAGTGAAGGAAGCTTCATGCATTGACAAAACCCAAGCTAGACAATTAGTAAATCTATTGTTTAAATGTGAAAAAGTATTCATAGATCCCCCAGTTGTTGTAAAACGTTATATTTATGGTATGAAAGTGTATCCGCAGCATTCCTGTTATAAAGCTTTGTATTCGGTCTCTTCGACCAAGAAGAATGAGGTGATGAAAGAGATAACTAGTACTACTTAGAACGCATCCTAAGCCATCGCTGATAAAGAAGAAGAATAAAAAGTGGCTTCTACTATACGAAGGGCTATTCAAGATAGCTTCAGTTCCTCATGACGGTTGCTATTTACTGCAAGACGTCAATACTGTAAGTATAAAATGGTTCAAATGGCTCTGAGCACTATGGGACTCAACTGCTGAGGTCATTAGTCCCCTAGAACTTAGAACTAGTTAAACCTAACTAACCTAAGGACATCACACACATCCATGCCCGAGGCAGGATTCGAACCTGCGACCGTAGCGGTCTCGCGGTTCCAGACTACAGCGCCTAGAACCCCACGGCAACTTCGGCCAGCACTATAAGTATAAAGGGACTCTATTGTCATAGGGACCTTAAGAACTATTTGCAATAAGTACCACTGTTCACTGACTGCAAGTAACAAAATATATTCAGGGCGCAAGCACCACTGTAAAATATGTAAATAGTAGTTACAGAGTAGTTTTATTGTAAATTCTTTTACTCTTCTGTCTTAGTTCGTAATGGTTTATTTCAGGTCATGCATGAGCAGATGATGTGTTTACTTGTTCTAAGCTACCACAAGGGAACAGCTAAAGAATTTAAAGCCTTAAAGTTTCAATACTAAAAGTTCATTCACTAGTTTTCTTAAACAGTTAGAATAAATGTTTTAAAGTAAATATGATTTTCTGATTTTTCTACCTTGGTTATAGTGGCGTAAATATGTATTATACACTCCTGGAAATGGAAAAAAGAACACATTGACACCGGTGTGTCAGACCCACCATACTTGCTCCGGACACTGCGAGAGGACTGTACGAGCAATGATCACACGCACGGCACAGCGGACACACCAGGAACCGCGGTGTCGTTCCCTTCCAAAGGAACTAAACCACCATAGGCCTGATGCAAAACCAAACTCTGGGGATCTGAACCGTCGTCCTCCGGAATGCGAGTCCAGTTACCAGCTACTGCGTCATCTCGGTAGGTGAGTTGTCGAGATTGGCCAATAGTGCAAAATCCTTACACAATACACGAACTGATGTATGTTCCGCATCTTCTCCTAAACCACTGGACCTATTTCAACCAAACTTGATAAAAGTATGCCTTATAGTCAGTCAACAATAGTAGTGTATGTGAAACTATCCGCCTTTCATAATTCAGGAGATATGACGTCATAAACAATGAGATTCGTGAAAAACTGCTGCATCATGTATTACGTTTAAATGTATTACTTCTGTGCTACTATTTCTATTCGCAATAAATTTTGCAGACAGTATCCATATTGTAAGTAGGCTGTTTAGGTTTTCTTATTGGTAACGCCACTTAGCGCTCGGTATGAAAAATCACTGGCTGTGCTGTGCGCAGTGTGTGTTTAGTTTGCATTGTTGTCTGCCATTGCAGTGTTGAGCAGAGGCAGCTGGATGCTAACAGCCCGTAGCGTTGCGCAGTTGGAGGTGAGCCGCCAGCAGTGGTGGACGTGGGGAGAGAGATGGCGGAGTTTTGAAATTTGTGAGAATTGGTGTCATGAACTGATATATATATTATGACTATTAAGGTAAATACATTGTTTGTTCTGTATTAAAATCTTTCATTTGCTAACTATGCCTATCACTAGTTAGTGCCTTCAGTAGTTTGAAGCTTTTAGTTAGCTGGCAGTAGTGGCGCTCGCTGTATTGCAGTAGTTCGAGTAACGAAGATTTTTGTGAGGTAAGTGATTTGTGGAACATATAGGTTAATGTTAGTCAGGGGCATTCTCTTGTAGGGATTATTGAAAGTCAGATTGCGTTGCGCTAAAAACTATTGTGTGTCAGTTTAAACACAGTCTTGTAAAAATTTTTCTAAGGGGACGTTTCATATAGACCAGTAGTGTACAATTGTTCTAAGGGGACGTTTCAATATTTGCCACCGAATGTACCTACGCAAATATATCATCGTATGACATATGGTTCAAGAGATATTACGGCATAAACATCCAGATGCCTGAAAAAAACCCACATCATGCACCGAGTTTTAATACATTTATTCTTTACTATTAACACAGCGCAACACTCAAGTCAACTTAAGGAAATCCCTGATACCTCGCAGCGCTTTCGACAGCTGTCAACAGCGAAACGAAAACAGCTGTAGGCGAAAACGGTAGCCGTCTATAGAGATACGAAGAGGCTTTGGCGTAGAGACCCTTACAAAGTCGCAGTGTAGAGACGCGAAGCAGCTGCCTTTGACAAAATGAACACCCGTTCCATGCAGGTTTTTTCAACTAATAACAATGATGACAAGTTATGCCGTAAATGTTGTTACTACAGAAGTTTTGTAGTACTGACTTTACATATTCGCAGAAGGAACTCAAACCAAACAAAGAGGTTGGCGAAACGTGTTCGTATTGAATTAAACAACTCAGGATCTGCGATAACAATGTCCCGAAATCTCCATCGACGTCCTCCAGCGTCGATTGTATACTTCTTATCAGAAACAGGAGAGCCTTCAAAGATGGACTCTTCGTATGCGCCTCCAGCAGTGTTCACATTAAGGTCATTATTTCCAGCATCAGCGACATGGTTACCAATCTGCAAACAAATTTGAAACAAGGTCATCATCATCTTCTGAATCACTAACAGTGTCGCTAAACCCACCACAAAGCACACTACGGAATAACGGTGTGTTCGCACAAAATCTACACCAATTTGTCAGTTGCTGGGCACAAGGTGGTTCGAAGTATCCTAACTGGCGTATATTTGATTCAAACCCTACTTTGTGGCCCGTAATATTTAGAACTCTAGTAAAACGTTCATCATATTGTACATGAATACATTTATCTAAACATCTTTCACATATTTTGAACATACCAGAAACGTTAGCAAAAGGTAGTATGAACGTCACATATAATTCAAAGAAACGAAAATTAATCTTAAACTCATTACGAGGAAACATAAAATTGTTTAATTAGCACTTTCTTAAATGACATATTTCATGCCACGAATTATACGTCTCTGTACGACATTTTTTCCCACAGTCCACTGTGGTTCGTAGAATTTCATCTGTGATAGGCACATTACCCGATTGAGCATATATAAATGAGCTATCCAACCGATACCGTCCTAACACTTGATTAAATTTGTCATGTCGGAAATTCATAAGTATATCTGTCTTCAGTATTAATGGTAAAGGCAAAGTCAATACATCCAATGCATTAAGCAAGTTCGCTATAACTACATGTCGGTACAAATCTTCTAATGAATACACCGTTATTCTGTAATGTACTTATTGGTGTGGTTTCTGGCACAGGTGATGCAGACGACGATGGTGATATGTTTGTAGACGACATGGAACATCAGCTCTCAAACCCGTCCCTTATATACTGCTTTCCGATTATGCAAACATGGATGCTTGCCCAGATAAGGTCCTAAACGGACCATTATCTCAACGTCACGTTGACAGGCGCCATGTGACCCTGGGGACCCCGGCCTGACCTTGGGTTTTCATGACGCATGACCCATGACACATGACACATAGTATCGTGTCGTGTCGAAAACCCAAGCATAATAAATTCAGTTGGGAGGAGCAGACCACAGAACTGCAGAAGCGCCTTAACAAGTCTATATTTGCAATTCGAGTGTTAGCTGACATAGGCGACATAAAAATGAAAAAGCTTGCATACTTTGCCTATTCATTCAATAATGTCACATGGTACAATATTTTGGGGCAACTCTTCAAGTCAAACAACAGTTTTCAGAGGCCAAAAGCGTGTAAGACGTATAATTTGTGGAATAAATCCACGGACGTCCTGTAGAAACCTCTTGGAAGAACTGGGTATTGTAATGGTACTTGATTTACGAAACCATTACGGCACCTCACCTGAACCTCTCGATACCAGTAATATTCTACTGTGTTTATGTAGAACTACTTAATATATTTATGAGAGAACATTCAGATTTGATTTCATTTGTGATACATCGATATGTTTATATTGCAATGATAATATTCTTATGTGTATTCTTTCTTTTGTCACTATGTTCTTTGACGTGCTTGTAACTCTGATTTTTCGGCGCGTAAGCGATAGAGGCTAGTTGTTAAGTTGTTAGAAAGTCGGACGTTGTCGGGAAGGCGAGCCAAAGGTTGCGTTTCATTGGCAGGACACTTAGAAGATGCAACAAGTCCACTAAAGAGACAGATTACACTACACTCGTTCGTCCTCTGTTAGAATATTGCTGCGCAGTGTGGGATCCTTACCAGGTGGTATTGACGGAGGACATCGAAAGGGTGCAAAAAAGGGCAGCTCGTTTTGTATTATCACGTTATAGGGGAGAGAGTGTGGCAGATATGATACACGAGTTGGGATGGAAGTCATTACAGCATAGACGTTTTTCGTCGCGGCGAGACCTTTTTACGAAATTTCAGTCACCAACTTTCTCTTCCGAATGCGAAAATATTTTGTTGAGCCCAACCTACATAAGTAGGAATAATCATCAAAATAAAATAAGAGAAATCAGAGCTCGAACAGAAAGGTTTAGGTGTTCGTTTCTCCCGCTCGCTGTTCGGGAGTGGAATAGTAGAGAGATAATATGATTGTCGTTCGATGAACCCTCTGCCAAGCACTTAAATGTGAATTGCAGAGTAGTCATGTAGATGTAGATGTAGAAGGTCATGTCTTGGACGTCATGTTGGAAAGACGCGTATTGTAGTTGGCTTATAAAATGTGAGGAAGATGTTTTCAAGTATGTTCTGTACTGTGAAGTGATGTTTTGTGTGTTACGTGATATTGTAATAAAAGCAGTTAAAAGGAAGTGTAACTTGAATTCGGAGTGCTGATTATTTTGTGCTAACTTTGAAAGGTTTAATCTCCAAGAATGGTTTGTGAAGCGCATCTACAAAACTTTTGAATATAGCAGGATAAAACCTAGGCCTCTTTGCATCCGAGCTTGGAATCAAAACCACCTAGATTTTCAACGATTGAGCCATGACTTTACGGCGAGACCAGCGTGGGAAACACAAAAAGATGAGTGCCTAGTTTTTTCATTATTACATGAAATGACTATTAACTGTGCTCTAATGACACCTGCCACATAATATGACAGATGTTGTCCGATAATGCAGGATTTAGCAGCGTGAGCAACACCACAATTGTTATTAAAATTTTGAACTTTGTTGTGGTAGGGTTGTTAGAGTATACTAACTGTTGCCTCTCATTATATGTCCTAAATAATACATACAATACCAGGAACAAAAAGATCTGCACAAGGACTTAAAAGCACTTACTTTAGTTCAAAAAGGGGTCCACTACTCAGGAACACTCATCTTCAATAAATTGACAGCAAACATAAAAAAAATTAGTTACAAATAAAGATCAGTTTAAAAGGAGCCTGAAAGACTTACTAGTGGCCAGCTCCTTCTACTCCGTTGACGAATTTTTTTAGTATAAACAAATGATGTATTGTATATATTCATACTATTAGTATTGTTATTTCAGATTTAAAAAAATGACTTGTTCCACATCCATGAGGATCTCCTCAGCACTGATCTATGGAACGAAAAACTAATCTAATCTAATCTATTGTGGTGCCTCCCCGACGGAAAGGAATGAAACGATTGAGGATGTTGTGGCAAGGTTCTTCTCTCAGATGAGAGGAAGGGCGGAGGGGAGGAAATGACGAAGAATTTTATGAAAGCAGTTGGCAGAAAAAAAGAATGTTATTTTTTGGCTAGTCTTGCCAGGCGGTAGCCTTGTGTTGTGCATTTCGGAGATGGGGGCGCCACAGACCCAGGCGGAGAACGTCGCCCGCCAGGACGAGCAGGCCACGCACCCTGCACGTTACCCCGCCGGGCACCCCCCGCCGCTCCTCGCTGCCTCCCTAGCCAGCGCCGGAATCGGGCAGTGTATTAGCGCCACGGGCGGCGCGGCAGCGCAGCGGATTAACCTGTGATGTGGCCGTGTTTCCATCTCTGCTGCAGGTGTTCCATTAGGGGCCGAACCGGCCGACGGCGCACGTTGCGTGTTGCGCCCAGCCCTGGACGCTACCTGATTAGGCACCAGTTGCAGATTGCCTCATCCGCTCTCGTAGCCGGGATAACTCGCTCAGAATGGAGTCCTTCACGTCTTTCCGCAGAAAACATCATTTCGCCAGGCCGCAATGTTAAATTGAGCGGCAGCCCTGGAAGCAACGGCCTCCATTTATCGCTACAGCGACGCAATGGCAACCAACAGCACGAGAGCCATGAGTCGTATCCCTCCGATGTGACCCCTAGCACCGGCAAAGCTTTACGTATATCTAGAGTAGAATCTTTTGATTTCATTCTTTGTAACAACTTGAGCACTGAACGTAACAAATGGATACTCAAATCTCAAAGCTGCTGTACAGTGAATAGCTCGACGCTGCAGTGCTACACCCCATTAAACAATTATTTTGGAAAAAGAAGCTCAGATACGTATTCACTCCAATCTTCATATAGTCCATCTCCTCCTACTTCCCACCCCCTCTCTATCGTCTCCTTCCTTCCCTCTCTCTGTCCACCTACTCCACTCCCCCTCTCCATCAATATCCCCCTCTCCCTCTTGCTGTCGACCTCCTCCTCTCCTGTCTCTCTGAACGTATCTTCTTAGCTCCTCTCTCCGTCCAACTCATCCTCCCCCCTCTCGCTTTTACCTACTCCTCTTTCCTTTCTCTGGGCCTTCTGCTTGTCCATCTAATACCCTCTCTTTTTTTCATCTCCTCCCCCATTCTCTCTTTACACAGTACCGTCTCTAGCCCAAAAGTAGGATGCTGGTCCTTAACCCCACACTCCATTAAATAATTATTTTGGAAAAAAAAGCTAAGATACGTATTCACTCCAATCTTCGTTTAGTCCATCTCCTCCTACCTCCCACCCCCTCTCTATCGTCTCCTTCCCTCCCTCTCTCTGTCCACCTACTCCACTCCCCCTCTCCATCAATATCCCCCTCTCCCTCTTGCTGTCGACCTCTTCCTCTCCCCTCTCTCTGAACGTATCCTCCTCGCTCCTCTCTCTGTCCAACTCATCCTCCCCCCTCTCGCTTTTATCTACTCCTCTTTCCTTTCTCTGTCCCCTCTCCTTGTCCATCTCCTCATACCCACTCTTTTTTCATCTCCTCCCCCATTCTCTCTCTACACAGTATCGTCTTTACCCCAATAGCAGGATGGTGGTCCTTACCCCCACCAGATCGTTACTAATAAGCTTTGGCTGAAATAGTTCCAGGAGTTTAGTATGATTTTTTTGCCTGTAACTTTGCCTGCAAACACACATCAAATACACTGATCAGCCAGAGAATTATGACTACCTACAGACAGAAGTCACCTAACTCCCATAAATTCCGAGGAGGGGGCGATAAGCTGTGACGCCACGTCCAATCACATCCCAGATGTGTTCGATTGGTGTCAGATCTGGCTAGGTGCGCGGTCCAGAACATCAATTCGAACTCACCATTGTGTTCCCCAAACCACTCCATCACACTTCTGAACTGTTGACATGGCGCATTATCTTGTTGAAAAATGCCACTGCTGTCAGGAAACACGGTCGTCATGAAGGGGTGTACGTGGTCTGTAACCAGTGTATGATATTCCTTGGTCGTCATGGTGCCTTGCACGAGCTCGACTGGACCCATAGACGTCCACGTAAATGTTCCCTGGGGATTAATGGAGCCACCACCAGCTTGTCTCCTCCCTACAGTACAGGTATAAGGAGCTATTCCACTGGAAGGCTACGCCCTCCCGTCGGCATGAAGAAGGTATGAGGATTCATCAGACCATCCAGCAGCCTGCCACTACGCCGACGTCCCGTGCGATGGTTACGTGCCCATTTCAGTTGTAGTGGCCCATCTTGGTTTTGACATTGACAGGTGAATGAGTCAGGCAACGGCCTTGGCCCAATGGATACACCGGTTCCCTTGCGATCACCGAAGTTAAACGCTGTCGGGCGTGGTCGGCACGTGGATGGATGACCATCCGCTGTTGCCTTTTTTCGGGGTGCTCTCAGCCTCGTGATACCAATTGAGGAGCTACTCGACAGAACAGTAGCGGCTTCGGTCAAGAATATCATCTTACGACCGCGAGAGCGGTGTGCTGACCCCACGCCACTCCTATCCGCATACTCCACCGAGGATGACACGGCGGTCGGATGGTCCCGGTAGACGCATTGCTTTTTTTTTACGTTCAGGGGTCGTTGTCTGAGGAGGCCAATCGTTAGGAGTGTTCAGTTCACTGTGTGTTGAAACACGATTATACTCTGCCCAGCATTATAATTGGATGTTAGTTCCGCCGCCTTCTGTCAATCTGCCCAGCCTATGACGTTCGACATCTATGAGGACGGGTAGCCGATCGACCCCATGACATCTGGACGTGGTTTCACCGTTGTTTTCCCACGTGTTGAAGACACTCAACACAACACTCCTCCAACACCCGACAAGTCGTGCAGTTTCCGAAATGCTCGTGCCGAGCATCGGTGTCATCACAATCTGCCCTCGGTCAATCTGCCTTCTCCATTTACACATATGCAGCACGCTTACTGGTACTACAGGCATTCGGGAGGACGACGGTTAAATCCCGTGTCCGGCCATCCTGATTCAGGTTTTCTGTGATTTTCCTAAATCGCTCCTTCGAAAGGGCACGGCCGACTTCCTTTCCTAATCCGATGACACCGATGACCTGGGTGTCTCGTGTCCATCCCCAAAACAATCCAATACAACCTGGTACTACAGACTCCGTGCGTGTGTGTGACTAGCAGTCATTCCTCGCCAGGTGGCGCTGCTATCGTATGGACGAGCTTAATAGATAGTAGACAGGTGCTTATAATATTCTAGCTGATCCGTGTGTACTTCACTTGTATGTAATACATTTCACAAGTATCTGTACACATATTTCTCCTGTATCTCTAGCAAATTACGCTCTACAGCTGCAATTTCTCGCAGATCGATGTTAATGACGCCGGATACCCTGAACTACGTGTCGTACAAAAATATAATTTTACAGGTACGTCCTTTGGTATATGTGGCTACTGCCTCCGAACTGTCTTGTGACTAGAGTTAGTAGCAAAGAACGTCATGCAATATACAGCAGTTCTTGACGCATATCACAAGGATAGGCCACGAGACTGGGATCACAGCTTTACTTTGAACTTTGTACACCTTTAGTAGCCCATTAAAACAACATAATGTGCAAATAGTTAAGTCACTACTCCGGCAAATCCGAGAAAATCGCAAGAGAAATTTAACTCGTCTATTACGTAAGTGATATACCTGTGGGTAGATAGCGGAAGCTAGAGTTCGTGGTGGTCAATCAGTCCGCCTTAGGCGTTGTAGCGGCTCGGACGTGCCTAGCGCTTCGGCCGCGCCCCGTTTAACTCGAAATTTGTTTACATCCTTGACGCTTCGCATAGTGGTGCATTGATTGCTACAGATGACGATGGCTCTTTCTTATCGGAAGGCGACTATCAAGTTCACGTTCGACGCACAATACGCAAGACCAAAAGCATACGAAATCGAACATTTCATGCGCGAAATGGTGAAACTAGATCTCCGGGACCTGATAGGAATTCGCCTGTCAGTAGTGGCCAGCGTCGTATACGTAAAACTCATAGACGAGGCAGCGTGCGACAGACTCACTCCTCGATCCACTGACTGTTACCGTTCTTGTCACGTCCACGGGAGCGTGGGTGTTGTTTCTATTGATCATGCCGGTCTCGGAGTGAGAACGGTATGCGTATTCGAACTTCCGTTCGAAGATCCTGCTGACATCGTTATCGCAGTACTTCGCCCCTATAGCACGGTCCTTAATAATGCTGTGGAGAAATGGACCAGCTTCGAGACTATTCCGTGCTCGAGGGAGTGCAGCAGATGAGAATTGAACTCCAGAAGCACATACCATAATAATAGGTGGATCTCGAGCTATCGTTATATACGATGGTTAACCGAAAAAGCGCTCTGGCTGTGAGCAGGAAGACCGTATCCTAACTGTCTTCAGCGACGTCTCGGACAGCTACCTCGGGACATCCAGCATCCACCACAGTGGATGACATCGCTGCCTGTTACCCACGTGGAAGTCCTACAGAGCGACGTGGGCGACGCGCATGAAGGGCCGTTGCCCTTAGAGTCTGTGAGTATCGCCTCCGATCTCACAACACTGGCGGCGCAAGTGATCTTGTCACACCATCAGCCAGATGCCCCCACGAAAGTTGCGGAGCCGCGGTCCTAACACGTTCCAGTCAAACCCATTTTCCATATGGGAGCGGATCAGAAAGAGAATCGCACTGAACAGCATCCCTCAACAGTCGTGAAAGCTCCACCACAAAAAAAAGCGGTCGAAGAAGCGAAAGAAGAGGCGGCTGCTCACAGAAGACGAGACAGAAACCGGGGCGATGAACAAGACAGTGGGAACGATCATGATTCGTTTCCATCGACTGGCCAGGACAGCGTCACACGCACAGCGTCTGTGCTACAGACCGTGGAGAAGCCGCCACGTCAGAGACGCGGTGAATACCGCTATGCAACAGGATGGTGCCCAACGTGCAGATGAATTCCGGTCAACAGTAAGAGTCCTTACCAACTCATTAGGAGACTGGACACAAGAAATGGAACAAATTGATAACATGCAGGAGGTCGACGTACAGTTATTGACTCCCACCGACAACGAGTGGAGAGGGAACCTCGTTCATAGCTGCCAAAAAATCCGTGTCGTGTGGTCCCGGTCCAGGAAGGCAGCCGATTCCTAGGTGTGTGACTTACCAGCAATGCACCACCGGCAAGATGTCACACGTCTACCGTATTGATACAGTTAACGTCAATGGCGTTCGCACCCCAGAAAAAATCCAAATGGCACACGATATGCTGCGGACTGCGGACGTAGTCATGATTTTTCTACAGGAGCTACGAAGTGATGCCCCAGTTGAGTTTTACGGTTACGACGTCTATCGTCTCACAGGTTACAACGGTAGACGTGGCACAGCCATACTGTTACGAGAAGCAATCGTGGCGGAAAATGTGGAATGCTTACCATCGACCCCTGGTATTGCCCTGACCATAGGGGATTGCCACTTAGTGAATGTTTACACACCATCTGGTTCAACGAAGAGACATGAATGCACAACCTTTTACACAAAGGAAGTGTCACCGCTATTTCGAGGACATCAGGAGAATAACATTGTCGGCGGAAATTTCATTTGCGTTCTGCGGCCAGACGACCAACCACCACACTACGTCCCTTGCCCGGCATTACAGACGCTGGCCCGGGATCTTGCACCGCATGACACCTGGGAAATAACGTACGGCGACAGCCGCGGATATACGTACTTTACAAACCACTCAGCCACTCGGTCAGACACTCGGTGTGCGTGTCACGTGGGCTACGCAAGGCGACGACTGACGCCGAGGTGTGGCCTACGGCCTTTAGAGACCGCCAGACTTGTATCTGCACCATGGCCCTGTCACGACAAAAGACATGGCGCACTAGGGGCCCAGAATTTCGAACATCTTGCAACATTTTACAATGCCGAGCGCTTTTTTCAGGTCTACAAATACTATGAACGTGTCTTGGTTTTTCTTTACTCTTGCTTCCGTTATCAACCGCCACGTCAGAATTGCCTCTCTCGTGCCTTTACCTTTCCTAAAGCCAAACTATCGTCATCTATCACATCCTCAATTTTCTTTTGCCTTCTTCTTTATATTTTTCTTGTCAGAAACTTAGATGCAATAATTCTCGCACGTATCAGCTCTCGCAGTCTTCGGAATTGTGTGGGTGATATTTTTCCGAAAGTCAGATGGAATGACGCCAGGCTCATGCAATCAACACACCAATGTGAATAGTCGTTTTGTTGCCAGTTCCCCCCAATTATTTTAGAAATTCTGATGGAATGTTATCTATCGCTTCTGCCTTATTTGATCGTAAGTCCTCCAAAGCTCTTTTAAATTCTGACTCCAATACTGGATCCCCTAACTTTTCTAAATTGACTCCTATTTCTTCTTCTATCACATCAAACAAATCTTCCGCCTCATACAGGCTTTCAATGTATTCTTTCCACCTATGCGCTCTGTATTCTAAATGTAACACTGGAATTCCCTTTGCGCTCTTAATGTTACCACCGAAGGTTGTTTTGACTTTCCTGGATGCTGAATCTGTCCTTCCGACTATCATTTCTTTTTCGATTTCTTTACATTTTGCATACCTCCATATCGTCTTAAATTCCCTGCACTTCCTACTTATTTCATTCCTCAACACTTATATTTCGGTACTTCTGAATTTCACTGAACATATTTGTGCTTTCTTCTTTCATCGATCAACTGAAGTATTTCTTCGGTTACCCATGGTCTCTTCGCAGTTTCCTTCTTTGTACCTACGTTTTCCTTTCCAACTTGTGTGATGGTCCTTTTTAGAGATGTTCATTCCTCTTCAACTGCACTGCCTACTGAGCTATTCCTTATTGCTATATCTATTGCCTTAGAGAATTTCAAGCGTATCTCTACATTCTTTAGTGCTTCCCTTATCAGATTTCTTTGCATATTGATTCTTCTGACTTAAACTTCACCCTACTTTTCATCACTACTAAACTGTGATCTGAGTCTATATCTGCTCGTGGATACGCCTTACAATCCAGTATCTAATTTCGGAATCTCTGTCTGACCATGATGTAATGTAACTGAAATATTCCCGTTCGCCTGACCTCCTCCAAGAATACCTCCTCCGCTTGTGATTCTTGAACAGAGTACTGCCGGCCGCGGTGGTCTAGCGGTTCTAGGAGCTCAGTCCGGAACCGCGGGACTGCTACGGTCGCAGGTTCGAATCCTGCCTCTGGCATGGACGTTTGTGATGTCCTTAGGTTAGTTAGGTTTAAGTAGTTCTAAGTTCTAGGGGACTGATGACCACAGATGTTAAGTCCCATAGTGCTCAGAGCCATTTGAACCATTTTTGAACAGAGTACTCGCTATTAATAACTGAAATTTATTACAGAACACAATTAATCTTTCTCCTCTCTCACTCCTTGTCCCAAGCCTATACTCTCCTGTAAACTTTTCTTCTACTCCTCCCCCTACAACTGATTTCCAGTCCCCCCATGACTATTATACAGGGTGTCCACAATGAGACTCCAACATTTGAACTCATAAAATCTGAGAGGAAACACAATTTATTGGGACGGTTCAGTACACTTGAACATGGGCGCCGCGGGTAGCGCGAAGAATATGAAGTCTATAATCGATTTCGGGCCATGTGTTGCAGAGCATCTGTTCTGTGAGAGAGTTGATGACAATTCTTATGCGTTGTTTCAAGTCTTGCAGGTCCTTTACTGGTGTAGCGTGTATCCGGTCTTTTACAGAACCCCACAAGAAAGAATCGAGGGTGGTTACGTCAGGCGAACGTGGCGGTCAAGGAATTGGACCTCTACGGCCAATCCATCGTTGCGGCAATGTGTCATTTAAAAGTTTTTGGACATCAGGGCTCCAATAGGGTGGTGCACCGTCCTGTTGAAACATCACATTTGGCTGCAGGTCTGTTATCTGTGGCACGGCAAATTGTTCCAACATGTCCAGGTAGATGGCTCCATCCACAGTCGGCTCCTGAAAGGAAAACGGCCCAACAATGCGATTTGTCATCAAACCACACCACAGATTAACTTTCGGACTGTCGCGCATGTGTTCCCTAGGTGCATGTGGATTTTTTGGACCCCCAAATGCGCAAAATGTGACGATTGACAGCCTCTGACACGTGAAAGGTTGCCTCGTCAGTAAATATCACGCGTAATAGAAATGTCTCGTCCGCGGCAATGCGATGTAACATGACACATGCAAATTCTTCTCGCTTTGTTCGATCGTCAGGCTTGATTTCTTGCACAATCTGCACTTTATATGCGTACAAACGTAATCGCTGATGAAGCACTTTGTGCACCGTTGAACGTTTCACACGAAGTTCTCGTGCTGCCAGTCGCACTGACTTCTGTGCACTTTGTTCAAATGACCGCCGCACTTGTTCCACATGATGTTCGCTGATCCCAGACTTACCACCACCATGCCATTTCGCAACACTCCCAGTAGCCAAAAACTGATCACACCTCTTCTTTATAGTCTTGAGCGACGGGGGCCTTTTGTTGTAAACTCGACGAAAGTTTCTTTGCACTTGGGTCGCCGATTTTGTCTCTGCATACCACCAGACCACTTGTACACGCTCCTTCATATAATCCATTTTGCTAAAATAATTGATTGCAGCTCCACTACGGCCACTTGACATATCAAATTTGCACACCTCAAACTTGTTGAGTTGCTCTGTCTGCCCTTTCAGGATTCACAGGTCCACCATCTGAAATGAGAAAGGTATAGGATATTAAAATGTTGGTTCCTCATTGTGGACATCCTGTATTTCCATCTCCCTTTGCGTACTGTGTTACCCTTTCAATATCCTCACATACTTTTTCTATCTCTTCACCTTCAGCTTGCGACGTCCGCATGTGTACATAAACTAACGTTGTCGGTGTTGGTTTGCTGTCGATCTTGATATAAACTACCCTATCACTGAACTGTTCACATTAAGACAGTCTCTGCCCTACATTCCTCTTCATAACGAAACTTGCTCCATTAATACCATTTTCTATTGCTACTGATATTACCCTATACTCGACAAATCCTTGTCTCCTTTCTACTTCACTGGCTCTTACTATATCTAGAGTGAGCCTTTACATTTCCCTTTTCAGATCTTCTTGTGTCCCTACCACGTTAAAGCTTCCGACATGCCACTCCCCGACTCGTAGAACGTTATTCTCTCGTTGATTATTCAGTCTTTTCCTCACGGTCACCTGCCCCTTCGCAGTCCCCTCACAGAGATCTGAATGGGGGACTATTCCGGAATCATTTGCCAAGGGAGAGATCATCACGACACTTTTACAAACTACGAAAGACCCAATGTGTGGAAGTAGGCAGAGGGCTGCCACCAGGAAGAGCAGTGCCCTGCCCATCACCAAGGTTTCCACTCTCAAGTGTTTGCGAGTAGTACTCCATGGAAACATATGACGTAGAGCGGCGGATAACTATCGACGGCTACTGCGAAAGATTGTAAGGTGTCAGGCAAATCCAACACCTTCCATGAAAACACTGAAATGATTAGCAAATCCAATAGTATGTCACGTAGCTCCGAATAAAGCGTGACATTAAATTAACCAAAGTAATACGAGTAACGTGTTAGCAAATGGAATACCACAGACTAACACAAGAATGCCTAAATGCATGTCATACCTTCCCACTGTGAGACAGACGCAGTTCCGAGGGGAGAAACGAGAAGAGAAGCCGAGAGCAGAACCGTGTTAAGCTAGAAGACCCTACGATAAGGGACAGACGCCCACGCCGCCAGCTACTCACTAGGACCACCCCACAGTCCATGTTAAAAGCTAGAGCCCTCCAGAAGAACAGTAGAGATCTTACGATAACACTAAAAGGGCCACACCAGCCGCAAGTTTTAGCGTGAGATTTTTCCGCCTCTCTGTTACGTTGCAAACTTTAAAAACGTTGCCCCACCACGAAAAGTAACCGCCAGGACTACCCCCCCCCCCCCCCCAGCCCATGTTAAAAGCTAGAGCCCTCCAGAAGAACAGTATAGATCTTACGATAACACTAAAAGGGCCACACCAGCTGCAAGTCTTAGCGTGAGACTTTTTCGCGCCTCTTTTACGTTGCAAACTTTAAAAACGTTGCCCCACCGCGAAAAGTATAACGTTTCTCATTGGATAGACAGAATTTTTGTAGGTGGAGCTTAAGGTTAACATTGAGACCCTGATTTGTCAGATGAAAACACAGCCAGATAGTTTTTTTTAAACCAACTTCGGTAAATTGTAGTAAGGAGAAGTTAGAAAAGAGTTGCTTCCGAGACGGCGAGGTGCATGGAGCTGTGCTGCCCGCCGCCCCCTGACGAACACCGACAAGGTAATGAACGCACGCGATACCGCATAACAGCGCATAAAGTTTCACTCAGAACTGCAGAAGTCTCATCTGTTACACCTCCTTTTTGCGTAATACTAGTGTCATTCGTAAATTAAAGCTCATGGTGTTCACATTTGCCACTTGAAGAAAATATCTGAAACGCGATGGTTTTTTTGTTGCATAGTTATTGAGAAGCCACATCAGCCACTGTAATTTTACGACAAGTTAGATAAGTAATTAAAGATAATTTAGGGTCACTGTAGACCGTTTTGACAGTTTTCTCTTTTGTGAAACTAAATTTAAACCTAGATTATAGATGTGATATGGCATAGGTCATCCTTCGATTCAATGTAGAACTTCGAAACCCATTCAGGGAATATTCGTTCACATTTTTGTTGAACGCAGTTGCTTTTTACCATCCTGTATTAAAACATTTCCTTTTATCAATAGTGCAATTTAAAAAGATGTTTTGTGAGTAGAATAACATTTCCAATGGTAAACTTAACTGCTTTTTCGACGTTATTTTACCAGAAAACTAAAAATAGGAAAGCCTTGAACCCCTTCCACTACATTTAGTTAGAATTAAGATTCTTTTACAGGGAGTGCAGTGGAGCTGACGCTGAAATCATTAAGTATTTGGTTATATCATCGCTAGTTTCACTGTACTCTTCTGAATTCTTCATGTCATGTGTTGTCTGGCGTCTCCTCACCAGCAACAGGTCCCAGGTTCAAACTAGTCAATTCCCTAAAAAACACGCTCAGAGCGTCGTTGCGCGAAAGTGGTAGGGAGACATGACATAGAACAACAGACACCACGCAGAATGTTAGAAGATTCGCGCATTAGTACGACAATACGCACTGCGCGCCAGAAGTACACTATGTGATCAAAAGTATCCGGACACCCCCAAAAACATACGTTTTTCATGTTAGGCACATTGTGCTGCCACCTGCTGCCAGCGACCTCAGTAGTCATTAGACACCTTGAGAGAGCAGAATTGGGCGCTCCGTGGCACTCACGGTCTTTGAAGGTGGTCAGGTGATTTGGTGTCACTTGTGTCACACGTATGTACGCGAGATTTCCACACTCCTAAACACCGCTGCTTCCCATGTTATCGTGAAGTGGAAACGTGAAGGGGCGCGTACAGCACAAATGCCTACAGGCCGACCTTGTCTGTTGACTGATAGAGAACGCCGACAGCTGAAGAGGTTCGTAATAGTAGTAGGCAGGCATCTATCCGGACTTCTATCCAGACTGTCACAAAGAATTCCAAACTCTATCAGGATCCACTGCAAGTACTATGACAGCGGGAGGCGAGAAAATTTGGATTTCATGATCGAGTGGCTGCTCATAAGCCACACTTAACGCCGGGAAATGCCAAACGACCCCTCGCTTGCTGTAAGGAGCGTAAACATTGGACGACTGAACAATGGAAAAACGTTGTGTTGAGTGACGAATCACGGTACACACTGTGGCGATCTGATGGCAGGGGTGGGTATGGCGAAATCGCGGTGAACGTCATCTGCCAGCGCGTGTAGTACCAACAGCAAAATTAGGAGGCGGTGGTGTTGCGTGGTCGTGTTTTCCGTGGAGGGGGCTTGCACCCTTGTTGTTTTGCGTGGCACTATCACAGCACAGGCCTACATTGATGTTTTAAGCACCTTCTTGCTTCCCACTGTTGAAGAGCAATTCGGGGATGATGATTGCCACTTTCAACACGATCGAGCACCTGTTCATAATGCACTGCCTGTGCGGAGTGGTTACACGACAATAGCACCCCTGTAATGGTCTGGCCTGCACAGAACCCTGACCTGAATTCTATAGAACACCTTTGAGATGTTTTGGAACGCCGAATTCGTATCAGGCCTCACCGACCTACATCGATACCTCTCCTCAGAGCAGCACTCCGCGAAGAATGGGCTGCCATTCCCTAAGAAACCTTCCAGCACCTGACTGAACGTATGCCTACGAGAGTGAAAGTTGTCATTAACGCTAAGGGTCAGCCAACACCATACTGAACTCCAGTATTATCGATGGAGGGTGCCACTAACTTGGAGGTCATTTTCAGCAAGGTTTCCGGATACTTTTGACCACATAGTTTGTGTTCCAGCGCTCACAGTATGTAAAAGTCTATTTAGCACCAAAAATAAATCACTTGACACACATACAGCCGTTGCCCACCTCGATCGCGTCAAGATCGGTCTTCAGACATTTCGTCCCGGCGAAGGTTCGAGTCCTCCCTCGGCCATGGGTGTGTGTATTTGTCCTTACGATAATTTAGGTTAAGTAGTGCGTAAGCTTAGGGACTGATGACTTTAGCAGTTAAGTCCCATAAGATTTTACACACATTCGAACATTTTGAACATTTCGTTGTAAGGTGTCAGGCAAATCCAACACCTTACATGAAAACCCTGACATGATAAGCAAATCCAGTAGTATGTCGCATAGCTCCGAATAAATCGTGACATTAAATTAATCAAAGTAATACGAGTAACGAGTGAGCAAATGGAATACCACAGACTAACACAAGAATGCCTAAATGCATGTCGTACCTTCCCACCGTGAGGCAGACGCAGTTCCGAGGGGAGAAACGAGGACAGAAGCCGAGAGCAGAACCGTGGGGAGGGGCTGGGCACCCACGCCGCGAGCCTACCTGTACAACTATACAACCCGCACGTTTTAGCGTCAGGCTTTTTCGCGTCTCAGGTATGTCAAGGACAACCCCCAGCCCATGTTAAAAGCTAGAGCCCTCAAGAAAAGCAGCATAGATCTTACGATAACACAAAAAGGGCCACTACCACCCGCAAGTTTTAGCGTGAGACTTTTTCGCGTGTCTGTTACATTAGGATCACTCCCCAGCCCATGTTAAAAGATAGAGCCCTCCAGAAGAGCAGTATAGATCTCACGATAACGCTAAAAGAACCACACTAGCTGTAGGTTTTAGCGTGAGACTTTTTAGCGTCTCTGTTACGTTGTAAACTTTAAAAACATTGCCTCACCACGAAAAGTATAACGTTTCCCATAGGATAGACAGAATTTTTGTAGGCGGAGCGTAAGGTTAACATTGAGACCCTGATTGGTCAGATGAAAACACAGCCAGATAGCTTTTTTTAAACTAACTTCGGTAAATTGTAGTAAGGAGAAGTTCGAGAGTTGGTTCCGAGACGGCGAGCTGGATGGCTGTTGCGCCGGCCGCTGCCGCCCTGACGCTGCCTAAACACCGACAAGGTAATGAACGCACGCGATGCCGCATTTTTGAGCGCATAAGGCTTCACTCAGAACTGCAGAAGTCTCATCTGTTACACCCCTTCTTTTTGCGTAATACTGGTGTCGATCGTTAATTAAAACTCATGGTGTTCACATTTGCCACTTGAAATAAAGATCTGAAACTCGATGATTTTTCTATTTTATAGTTATTGAGAAGCCACATCAGCCACTGTAATTTACGACAGGTTAAATAAGTAATTAAAGATAATTGAGGGTCGCTGTAGACCATTTTGATAGTTGTCTCTTTTGTGAAACTTAAATTAAACCTAGATTATAGATGTGATATGGCATAGGTCATCCTTCGATCGCTTGTAGAACTTGGAAACCCATTTAGGGAATATTCGTTCACATTTTTGTTGAACGCAGTTGGTTTTTACCATCCTGTATTAAAACATTTCCTTTTATCAATAGTGCAATTTATAAACGATGTTTTGTGATTAGAATAAATTTCCAATGGTAAACTTAACTGCTTTTTCGACGTTATTTTACCAGCTAACTAAAAATAGGAAAGCCTTGAACCCTTTCCACTATATTTAGTTAGAATTAAGATTCTTTTACAGGGAGTGCAGTGGAGCTGACGCTGAGGTCATTTAGTATTTGGTTATATCATCGCTAGTTTCACTGAACTCTTCTGAATTCTACATGTCATGTGTGGTCTGGCGTCTCCTTACCAGCAACAGGTCCCAGGTTCAAACTAGTTCCCTAAAGAATACGCTCAGAGCGTCGTTGCGCGAAAGTGGTTGGGAGACTCGATATAGTACAATCAGACACCACCATGAATGTTTAGATCGTGAGTGCTGACCTCCTCTTCAAAATTCGTCACTATTCCTTGACGCTGCCACCGAGAAGAGGAGTTATTGGACTCGTAAACGTGATGAACAGGGCGTGTGCGTTATTTCTTAGTACGATGCAAGGCCATTGAGGAATGGAGCACGTCACCTTAATGGGCGCTGTGATCAACGAAGTGCTACCTACTCACTCTGTCCGTCAGTCAGTGTTGGCCACATCACGGCACCGCTCGCACACCTTCGCTTCGGGACTGCCGGCCGCGGTGGTCTAGCGGTTAAGGCGCTCAGTCCGGAACCGCGTGACTGCTACTGACCATTTGAACCTTCGGGACTTCTTCATCGATTACGCTCATGAACAGCAAATTCCCAATCCGTCAACGACTGCACTCTACTCTCCCGATCAACTCGCCAAAATAGGCCCCCACTGAGCAATCGTCGACTGCGACGAGCGCCGTTTGGTTTGTTGAACGGCATTGGACTGTTGGCTTCTAACGAAGAAAATTGTGGCGCTTTTACTGCGTACGGCGCACACCGCGGTCAAAGCTGACGACCTGCTGTTCCTGGACAAAGTATATTTTCCCACCACCAGGACAAACGCCGTAAATTGGTTAAAGGGGAAGGCGACGTACTATCTGCATCACACCGATGACAGGAACGTCACTGATTTCTGGTACATACTGCAAGAGCAACATGAGATCTTGCGGCGTCAACTGGAATATAGAGCATATTTTTCCAAGTACTGGTGTCCGTTATTCACGGACCCTCCGGCTACTTGTGGTGTTCCAGGTGTGGGAAGTGAAATGAGAAGATAGCTCAACGTTCGGGAACTTACGTTCTTCTCTGATGTATTCAGGGGACTATACATAGTTTTCAAGTTAGCGAGAAGCCGATCTGGATACGAGAAAAGAGGGCCGTTGCAGGAACCTGTTTTCTTTACTTTCTTTTTTTTTTAGTGACTCTTTAAATCAAGACGGCGTTAGGAGCCGTTTTAACTTTTGGATGTGCTAAAAGGCACCCTTAGTTTCTGTATGTTATTTTTAGCACCAATAAAAACAAAAAAATCAATAGGCACAAAATATAAGTTTCCTTTAATTTCCGTCTGTGGTCGCAAACTTTTTGTTAACAGATTTATAAAAACAAAGTACATTAGGACTTTGTTTTTATAAAACAGATCTGATGATGGGCATTATAGACCGAAACTGGTAACCTGTTAACAAAACATTTGTGACCATAGACGTAAATTAAAGGAAAGTTATTGTATATATGGGTCACTGTTTTATTCGCGACGATATCGTAACTTGTGAAGCCACAAAAAAGACGTCAAATAAAAATTAAAAAATTACAAATTAAAAAAATTTAAAAAACCTTTCTTATCTAGGACTACATCCTCAGAAAAGGGAGGTTGGGGACATTGTGCCTTGGATTGCGACACTTGCCTACCCTGCCTCCACTAGCCAATGACCTGATTTTCTTTCTTTTTTTTTAATATAAAAATGTGGTTAGCGCTCAAGCTACGTGAGATGAACGTGCGTGATGGTTCGACACCCGCTCGAACTTAATTCTATCTTTTTTTCATCACTAGTCATGTTGTTTAATTTATGTGACATTTGGGAGGTCATATAGTTAAAAACACTTTTATTTGCTTGATGTTTTAGTGAACTTCATGTTTTTTGACTATTTGCTAATTTAATTAAAATTAATTATTAGAACAAAGATATTTATAACTATCGAAAAGTAAATGAAGAAACGCATAGAGTTTTCCTGAAAATGTATACCTGTCATGATTTGCGAAATCCGTTATGAATGCAGTCTGGTAAGGCACCCAAACTACTTCGCACTCGACGCTTCGAGCTGCAGGCCCCGTTTGACAGTTAACCTACGTAGCGGTGAAACGTTCCTAATGTAGCAAGAAACAATATTGTAGGTGTAAATTTTTTAAATATCACAGAACTTACGATTTTAGTACAAAAATTAAGATTTGAGCTGAACTCGAACTGTCGGCTGACACAGCTTTGTCTTATGAAACGCTAACCACTTTTCTTTTTTTGTTATTGTTCCTTGTGTTTGTTGGTAGCGTACGTTACATGACATCCGTTGAAGGTCGTTGCTGATCACTCCTCAGGTTTTTTTTCATTACAGAGACCAGCTAACATTCTGACCGGACACGCTTATTTTTATACAGGGTGTTACAAAAAAGGTACGGTCAAACTTTCAGCAAACATTCCTCACACACAAATAAAGAAAAGATGTTATGTGGACATGTGTCCGGAAATGCTTAATTTCCATGTTAGAGCTCATTTTAGTTTCGTCAGTATGTACTGTACTTCCTCGATTCACCGCCAGTTGGCCCAATTGAAGGAAGTTAATGTTGACTTCGGTGCTTGTGTTGACATGCGACTCATTACTCTACAGTACTAGCATCAACCACATCAGTACGTATCATCAACAGGTTAGTGTTCATTGCAGTCAGTGCAATGTTTACAAATGCGGAGCTGGCAGATGCCCATTTGATGTATGGATTAGCACCGGGCAATAACCGTGGCGCGGTACGTTTGTATCGAGACAGATTTTCAGAACGAAGGTGTCCCGACAGGAAGACGTTCGAAGCAATTGATCGGCGTCTTAGGGAGCTCGGAACATTCCAGCCTATGACTCGCGACTGGGGAAGACCTAGAGCGACGAGGACACCTGCAATGGATGAGGCAATTCTTCCTGCAGTTGACGATAACCCTAATGTCAGCGTCAGAGAAGTTGCTGCTGTACAAGGTAACGTTGACCTCGTCACTGTATGGAGAGTGGTACGGGAGAACCAGTTGTTTCCGCACCATGTACAGCGTGTGCAGGCGCTATCAGCAGCTGATTGGCCTCCACGGGTACACTTCTGCGAATGGTTCATCCAACAATGTGTCAATCCTCATTTCAGGGCAAATGTTCTCTTTACGGATGAGGCTTCATTCCAACGTGATCAAATTGTAAGTTTTCACAATCAACATATGTGGGCTGACGAGAATCCGCACGCAGTTCTGCAATCACGTCATCAACACAGATTTTCTGTTAACGTTTGGGCAGGCATTGTTGGTGATGTCTTGATTGGGACCCATGTTCTTCCACCTACGCTCAATGGAGCACGTTATCATGCTTTCACACGGGATACCCTACCCGTGCTTCTAGAACATGTGCCTTTACAAGTACGACACAACGTGTGGTTCATTCACGATGGATCTCCTGCACATTTCAGGCGAAGTGTTCGTACGCTTCTCAACAACAGATTCGGTGACCGATGGATTGGTAGAGGCGGACCAATTCCATAGCCTCCACGCTCTTCTGACCTCAACCCTCTTGACTTTCATTTATGGGGGCATTTGAAAGCTCTTGTCTACACAACCCCGGTACCAAATGTAGACACCCTTCGTGCTCGTATTGTGGACGGCTGTGATACAATACGCCATTCTCCTGGGCTGCATCAGAGCATCAGGGATTCCATGCGACGGAGGGTGGATGCATGTATCCTCGCTAATGAAGGACATTTTGAACATTTCGTGTAACAAAGTGTTTGAAGTCACTCTGGTACGTTCTGTTGCTGTGTGTTTCCATTCCATGATTAACGTGATTTGAAGAGAAGTAAAAAAATGAGCTGTAACATGGAAAGTAAGCGTTTCCGGACACATGTCCACATAACATATTTTCTTTCTTTGTGTGTGAGGAATGTTTCCTGAACGTTTGGCTGTACTTTTTTGTAACACCCTGTATAAGGAGGATGGGTTTTAGTGGATGATCTAAAGGAAACACAGTTCCTTGAAAAATATTTATTAGAAATGACTCTTTGTGTGGTATAGCTTAAAGCATGGTATTGCACAAAATCCAGTATCGCAATCTTCGCAATACACACGCGTTTCTCTTCTTATGTTTTTCCCATTGTCATCCAGTTTGCAGCAACACTCGCCATTTTCATATCGGCGCCTTCTTGTTTTCATTATCTGGAATGTGTTTGGATGTATGATCAATATTCCAATAAATATCGCACTGCAAAGTAAAAAAATGCTGTTTTTTATTTCAGTCAACACATAGTTGCTCTTAATTTTAATATTTGCCCCTAAATAAATCTAGTGAAAACTAGTTCTGTCTAGTTTAGTTAGAACACGCTCTTACTAGTTGAAACTATTTGACACTGATACCCTTAGTTACAACTACAATTTACTGCTGGTGCAAAGCTAAAGTCAATTAAAACTAGTTTTAACTAGGCAAAAGGCGTTTGGATGAAGTGGCTCAGTAAAAACTAGTTTTAACTAGTAAGAACGCGTTCTAACTGAAAACGGATTGTGACTGTAATATAGCGTTTGTGTTAATTTAGGGTAGAAGCTAACTAGGTTCCAAATTTCACGCAGCTCCGTCCAGCTGTTTCAGCGCTCTCTCTCTGTCTCTCTCTCTCTCTCTCTCTCTCTCTCTCTCTCTCTCTCTCTCTCCCCTTCCCTCTCTGACACCCACACACACACCCTCCCCCCCCCCCCCCACCCCCCCTCCACACACACACACTCAAATATATACAAGGTTACTACAGTATTGTGCACTGTTGACCGTTGAAGCTGCAATGCTATGAAGGTGGCATGTTACAAACGCCGTATTTCCATGAAATGTACATTACTTTGACATGCAAGCACAACCGCACAAAGCAGAAAGGTGAGTAAATGGAGTAAAGCCATCTAAATCCTGTACATAAAGCAAGTTTACGCCGCGCGGTTCTGTTTCTGAAACTGCATTTGAACGCTGTTTGTTTCTGAAAAGATCGTGTTGCCCCTCGTGTATGAAGGGGAAACGACTGTAGTTAAGGTTAGGCGGACGTTTATTAACCCAACAATTTTACGGTAAAGATCGCAACGTTTTTACCGCAGATATCTGACAATACTATACTTTAAATAATGCAACTTTTACGCGGTAAACAACGCAGGTTTTGGAGCACGCCGGCTACTCAAGGTGTTGCTAACAGTGCTACGTTTGGAGCACGGTCCACCGACAAACAGAAAAAAACAACAACAGAGGAAGGAGTGGATCCATCAGTAACTGTAGATCGGCCTCTAAAAGGAGTGTTCATAAATACGTATACGTGAAAGACTGAAAAATTATCCTACCTTGTTTTTGGATTATTATCGTATATCTTTGAGTTAATTAAGCTTTTGCATCCGAGAAAAATTCTAACACTCGAAAAAGATAGTTCAATTATCGCCTCAGCAGAGCCAGCATTTGCCGAATGTACATTTGGTATAATAGATAATAAGCGGCGCTTTTTCCACCGTCCTCTTGACACTCAGCATGTACATCATTCCATAATCAAAATATGTTGTTTGTAACGAATCTTCGTCGGGAAACGGGATGTGTTCGGGATTAAAGATTCACTATTGTGTTCTTTAGAAAGCGTACCACCTCGCAGATTTAGGGAACGCCAGAGAGCACTCCATGTACGAGAAAATTTTGCAGCTTATTTCACTTCAACTCATGGGCCATTTCGGTGGCGGAATGATTGCGTATAGATGATAGAAATGAATTACTTTCTATACAAAATGAGATGTAACTAACAATCTTAAATTTGTTTCATACTGTTTTCATTGTGCATCTAAGTACTTGTCAAACGTACTTCATAATAACCACTTAGCATTTAGTGAAACTATATAGCGCTAATAAAGTTGTTATTGCTATACTTCTTAGGAACTATAATAAATAATACTATTTTATTTCTTTCCCCTGCTTCCATGTTTCTTGACCGATCTCCGACAACTGTAACACATACACTCGTCCATGTATCTGTATCTTGTTTCTTGTAAAGATTTTTGTAACAATTGTCACGACCATCATATAAAAATTTGTCCTTTTCAGCCTCCATAACAAACTCTTCGCTGTCAGTAAACTCCTCTGTCAGTCTCGGGCTACAGTAAATATAGAACAACCCTCAGGAATCTTGGCCAACGGTAGATGTGAAGTCCTTTTTTTTTCCTTCGTTGCTTCAGAATCGATCACGTTAAAATAAGACGAATACGAGATTAGGTTTTGCCTGGTAAACACTCTTAATGACTGTTAAATTACAAAGTTTGTCGGCAGTGACAAGTGGTACAGCACCTACGAGTTGCGGTGTTAAGTTAAGCAGCGGATTGCTGCTTGTTATCGGTAGATGGCGGCACACTTCGTGTCGACCGTCTTATGTTGCCGATTGCTGCCGTCTCTTGTGCTCTAGCAGGTAAAGCGCTAGTGTTGCGAAGTAGTGTTATGTGTGTCTTGAACATGAAAAACTCTATGGTGTGTTTTACATATCCTAGTTATTTACCTGTGCAATTTATACCATACGTACTGGTTATCTGCGGGCATGCATGTGCACACCGCCAGAGTCCCGGCCTGACCTCGCGCCACGGAGACTTCCTTGCTGCTCTGTCCGAACCGACCGACTGCCACACACACCACCATGTGGAATTATAGCGGTCACCCCAAAGGTGGTACAGCAGCACTAGTATCGACAAGCGCTGCTGCTACCACTGATGAAGTCAGCTACTGTTATGGTAGTAACTCAGTAAGAAATAAGGCACCTCTCGATTGTGCCAAAATGCCAAAGAAAAAATGGCATCAAGACGAGCTGGCCATGGCTCAACTTAATTACAAGGACGTAATTACCATGTCCACAGGGCCTGAAAGAGGGAAGGGAGAGCCCACAAAGAAGCCATCCTATAGTTTGGTGTACCTAAATACATAATTTTGCTTTCGATTCATATTTCATTTCGCTAATAGTTTCAAACGACTGCTGATCCTTTTCCTGATACGCCACACTTACAAATTATGTCTTGTAACGAGCAGTTTTGAGAGTATTTTCGAATTATGGTCATCGGGAAGACAGTAAAAAATGATAACATGGTGAAGGGAACTAAAAACTGTTGAATACGGTCAAATAACGTAAATCCGAAGTGTCGGATCTGTTTCTCTGCCAAAAGACAATACCAGTGCAGATAGTTCAGTGGAATGTTAGGGGTGGGATGGGAGTGGGTGGGGAGGGGGGAGGACGGAAAACTCCCACAGTGCTGACACATACTGCTCACATCACATTCCACACTATGACTCCTTGCTGCGGTGATGGAAATGACTCGGGGAAGTACAAATTTTTCGCGAAAGCGTGTCACAACTATCTTCATGTTCATATCTGGTACACATTTGTAGCTATGTATATTAAATAAAATTAGCATGACGCCATAGCCCAAGAGCAAATAGTTCCCCACGTAAAGGCTAGTGCAGTGTTGTCTAATATTAGCTCGCTTAGAATGGCAAGCACGGTGGCAAGTGTCACGAAAAGTTCCGAATTCTAACAACACATTCTGAGCAGTACTAGGGGACATTGCTCCAGGAAAAGTTGGACTGGCTGTATAGTATGGTCACATAACGCGAATGCAGTGGCGCGTAGCGTACAACGTAAGAAATTGCAAGTTTACCTGACGCAAACCTTTACGTATGATGCGGGTCAATTGGTTGGATCACCGCCACATAAGTGTGAAAGAAACGGGAATGGTATGTTAGTATGTTACATGTCCACTACTTTCTCTTAAATAGGGAAGCTTTTCGATTCTAAATAAAAAAAAAGAACAAGCGAGTTCAGTGTGAACAGTGGTAGCCAATCACATTTTTTTTACTTAAACCAAAAAAACTTCAAATTAAATGTATAAGTAACATAAATCGACGCACCTCAATCATACTCCCCAAATTACCAGACCGAGCTGATCAACCAATGTAAAGTATAATCTGCTGACTGTCATGCGAATACCTTTGAAGATAATAGTTACTGATTCTTCTTGTAATGAATAAAAAGTAGCGGTGATGCACTTGTTTCGAATGGGTCTTGTTTTGAATGGGTCGATCTTCTGGAGTACAGCCAAAGTCAGTCAGGGGAATTTTTAAACATTTCATTCTACGTAATTTCTGACTTTTCAGATTACTCATTAGGAAGATATATCCTAGAAAATCACCTGCTTTCACTGTTTTGCCTTAAGAGATGTTACGTATGAATACAGTTATGCCTGCAAAGCAACAACATTTAAACAACGAACGTTTCACATGCTTGTTGCCTAGTTTTAGGAACTATCACAGAGCCAACAGCTCAGAAATGAACTTCACAAACATCAATTAAATAATTTTTCAAAGTAAAATCGCAAAACTGGAATCACGCAATGAAGACCAAAAAGAAAGTGCTGAAGGTATGTTAGAAATACAGGAAACTAGCTCTGGTTTTACTTTTTGATCTGAGTCTTTTGTAATCAGTTCAGAATATAAGTACAATCCTTCTGTAAAAACTGATATTTCTTCGTTTATGGACAGAATTAGCTTAAGAGACGTCGATCGGTTTGAAATATTGAGCAATATATGGAGATAACAATGTTAAGAAAGAAAGCATTTGAAGTGGACCACTGCATAACATTAGTTGGTAGGTGCTAAATACTCGCAATTCTGGAGCATATTACATCGGCATCAATAAACGTCAGAGATGGGTAAACGTGTTCACTTTTGGGGACAAGTTCACTGGCGATAGTTCCTTTTTGGGGACCATTCATTTGTACTTTTTCATCGTTAGTTATTTTTTATCTAATTGTGCTATATGGATTCTACCAAAAACGTCAAGGTTTTATTTCTGCATGATAAAATCATTGATTATCATATGTAGACAGGTCATTTACTGAAATTTTCTTAAAGGAATGTGTTCTCACAGCTCATCACATTAGTCGGGTGATGTGACGGGTCAGAAATAGTCTAAGATACCGGTAAGATCTCGATTTAAACTGACCTTCCCTCATCAAGTTTCCTAATAAAATGTACACTTTATGTAATATAACATAAAAATAATGTAACATGTAAATATGTAATGTAATATATCTTTAATTAAAAGTGGTTTAGTTAATGTTTTTATTTTACCCTTGTGCAGGTTCTTAAAATAACTACCATCAGGCAAGAGTAAGAAATGTAAATAAAACGCCAAAGTAAGGTTGCCTAACTTTTTCCAGCCAGTAATAAAGGATTGCCAGGTACAAACAGGTAAGCATGTTGGAGTAAATAATCCTCATTGAATTTCTTTATACAGTCATATAGTAAATGCAGATAACTGTACCGTGAACACGATGGTATAGGGTTGCCTTTACAAAGATGGGCCTGCCTTACCGTTGCCGCGGTTATAAGTTTCAGTAACTGAGTGCGAGAGAGTGGCTCAGTGGAGGAACACTGAAATTACAAATCTATGAGACAGAGAGAGACGCAGAATAAAAGGTGCGTGCGGGACAGTCGCCGACTAAATAGACCGGGCACGCTCATTCCTCCGTTAACCAGAGTCCAAGACCATCAGCCGCGAAAGTCCCACAGTTTTCTTGCAGCCGTCACTGGAGATCTGCCTAGCGACATGTATAAACACACTGCGAAATGATTGCGTACTGTGTATATGCTGTATAGAAGCACACTCAAAACGTAAATCTACAGTCAGTTTTTCGAATTTTGAAGCCTGTAATAACTTCCAGAATATAGATTTACATTTTTGTAATAATAAGGAACATTCAGTGAAATTTCAGATTTTATGTTCTTATTTATAAAATTGAGTTAATAAATGAAAAAAAAATCTACATTTTGAAAACAAACTATAAGGATTTCAAGTAATTATAGTTATGCAGAATTCGATGCATCAAAAGTTGAAAAACTGAAATAGTTTCTGAAAGATTACTATCCCTGCCTGTAAGTCATAAATTTCGTCAACTTGTAAGAGTGTTGGATCGCCGAGGATTGGATTTTAAATAGCCTTTCAAGTACATTCAGGCAGGAGTTTTACACAGAAACGATTGATAGAATTTACATATAGTTGGCCAAAAATTTTTTGTTTTAACGATTTCCGGCATTGTGGAATCACATATGCATTGAAGCTTTTAATTTTTTTCGTGTAATGTGAAATATTTCAACAGCAGTTCCATAAGAACTTCCTATTAACTAAAGCAATTATGTGGCCCACCGTGTAACTGTGGTTGGGCGTAGAAACGGCCGCAGAAGGGTTGAGTAGGTGAACTGACGGCAGAAAAATGTTTTTTTCTTGTCACAAAACCAACTATTTTGCAAAAGGTCATCAGTGTCATCTGTACGACATGTCATTTATTATGTTCCACACTTCCACATGTATACAAACTCCTTTCCATGAACCGTCTTGTGTGTGTGAATGTGAACAAATGAGTGTTTGAATGTCTTTTCTATCTATTTGTGTGGAAGTTGAGTAGGACATTGTCTGCTGGGGCGAGAGATGTGCGCTCGTCGCTTGGAGCGGAGAGCAGGATGACCAACTCAAGATCCTTGTACCTGGGCAGAGAGGTCTATTCTTTCTGGAGGTGGTATTGTTTATCTGTCAGGTTGCTGACGGAAGCTCCTTCTGGTTTCCTTTTTCACATAGTAGCCGGTAGAACTTTGGTGGAGAGGAAGGCATTCTGCTGCTGGTTACTGGTGAATACAGATGTAGTCCTATGTTGCTCTGCTAGGAACTTCTGAAATTTGCATTTTGTCCGTTGTAAAACAGCTTGAAATATTTAAGTTCAGTTCATCTGAAAAGCTGTGTGTCTCCTAGTGCCTTTGTGCTATGAGGTAGCAGTAATAGCTGACGATTGTGTGCAATTTTTACACTGAGCAGACATGGCAATACACCCACCACAGGAACTTTCCATAATGTTTAACTTAGAATTACTTGCCCACACTTCGTGTGGAAGTATGAGTTATTCTTTCCTCATGCGTGTGCCTTCTTTCAGTTTCTTTACGCCCTTGATTTCTAAACTGATCGTCGTGTTCTTTGTTCGAATTCTGTTGTCATTGAAGAGCCACCGGTTCAACGTTTCCTATATAATAAGTTTCGTTTCTTGTGACCTTAAGTAATTACATGTTATGATATTATTGGTGACTTCTCAAAGTTTTCATGCAAGTGCGGAAACCTGGAGTAACAAATCTATTGTGTGGGAACAACGTGGGTGTGGAGTAGGTAGAGGCCTTTCAGCCGGACCAGATTATTCCGCATCGATTTGATTTATACGTTTGCTACCCTGTGATAGAAATGCACTCTCTCTGCTCACTTTTCCTCCGTTGCATGCAAATGTTCTTACCTGAGTCCATCTTCTGAGTCTGACCTGAGTATTACTACATGTCCTTTTGCTTCCGTAGAATTTCACAAATCTCACGATCTTCTCATTGTGCAGAAGTAGGTTATTTTGTTCCAGTATCAGGCAACCGTTTTCTCTTATGATGTAACTGGTTCCTTCCATTATTGAGCACTGATAACTGAATAAACCAGTGATAAGTTGTATACCACCAATCCTGAGTATTATTTCACGATCGTTAGGTTAATATGCAATTTCAGTTGTAAAATAAATATGAATGCTCTGTTCATTTTTATTTCTTTTGACGAGTCATTGCATCAGGGCAGCAATAAAAGGGAAGGTGAAAATCACCAGAACGATTTACTCAAGTGATCAAGAACAGAGGGAACCAATTGTAAATTCTTTTCTAAAAATTATTTCCAGTTCGGTCGATTCTCTTGTCTTAAGAGTCGGCTTAGGCTCGTGGGGACCCTGAAATTCCGTCATATTAGTTGTAAGTCTGAATTCCTCCAAGGCACTAAAAGTAACATACCGATTCATGGGTCCTAGGTCAAGTTGCTAGTTCAAACTTCAAAACATCATTATAACTATAATGCTTAAGCCTTTCCAAATAATCGCTACTTCTGGGTAGTAGGGGTCCTGTAATTCTATAAGGAACATCAAACCCTTTTCGATTTTGACGGTCAGATTCTTGGAAGGCGTTAAGTAGCAATCCAATGTAATATGTATCTTTTCAGCATTAATTTATGAGAATGGATCGGCTATTTTATCAAAGTTTGCGGCAAGGAGGATCCGATGTGATACAAGACGTAAAATCCATGTATCAATTCAGCGTTGATTTGTGTCGGTTGAACCCTGTGGTCTTGAGGTTTGAATGTCTTGGCTAATGTGGACTTGTCTGTCTTCAACATTTCATCTTAATACGAGAAAAGTGCAAGCAGCATCAGTGCTAGTGGAAATATCAAAAAGTGTTCAGCATTGACTTTTTTTTGTCAAGGCTAATTGCGAGTAGCCGACCAAAGATGTTTCGTTCCATTTTCAGTGTTGCCTGTTTATCTACACTACTGGCCATTAAAATTGCTACACCAAGAAGAAATGGAGATGATAAACGGGTGTACATTGGACAAATATATTATACTTGAACTGACATATGATTACATTTTCACTCAATTTGGGTGCATAGATCCTGAGAAATCAGTACCCAGAACAACCACCTCTGGCCGTAATAGGGCCTTGATACGCCTGGGCATTGAGTCAAACAGAGCTTGGATGGCTTGTACAGGTACAGCTGCCCATGCAGCTTCAATACGATACCACAGTTCATCAAGAGTAGTGAATGGCGTATTGTGACGAGCCAGTTGCTCGGCCACCATTGACCAGACGTTTTCAGTTGGTGAGACATCTAGAGAATGTGCTGGTCAGGGCAGCAGTCGAACATTTTCTGTATCCAGAAAGGCCCGTACAGGACCTGCAATATGCGGTCAGGCATTATCCTGCTGAAATGAAGGGTTTCGTAGGGATCGAATAAGGGTAGAACCACGGGTCGTAACACATCCGAAATGTAACGTCCACTGTTCAAAGTACCGTCAATGCGAACAAGAGGTGACCGAGACGTGTAACCAATGGCACCCCATACCATCACGCCGGGTAATACGCCACTATGGCGATGACGAATACACGCTTCCAGTGTGCGTTCACAGAGGTGTCGCCAAACACGGATGCGACCATTATGGTGCTGTAAACAGAACCTGGATTCATCCGAATAATGACGTTTTGCCATTCTTGCACTCAGGTTCGTCGTTGAGTACACCATCGCAGGCGCTCCTGTCTGTGATGCAGCGTCAAGGGTAACCGCAGCCATGGTCTCCGAGCTGATAGTCCATGGTGCAACAAACGTCGTCGAACTGTTCGTACAGATGGTTGTTGTCTTGCAAACGTCTCCATCTATTGACTCAGGGATCGAGACGTGGCTGCACGATCCGTTACAGCCATGCGGATAAGATGCCTGTTATCTCGACTGCTAGTGATACGAGGCCGTTGGGGTCCAGCACGGTGTTCCATATTACCCTCCTGAACCCACCGATTCCATATTCTGCTAACAGTCATTGCATCTCGATCAAGGCGAGCAGCAATGTCGCGATACGATAAACCGCAATCGGGATCGGCTACAATCCGACCTTTATCAAAGTCGGAAACGTGATTGTACGCATTTCTCCTCCTTACAAGAGGCATCACAACAACGTTTCACCAGGCAACGCCCGTCAACTGCTGTTTGTGTATGAGAAATCGGTTGGAGACTTTCCTCATGTGAGCACGTTGCAGGTGTCGCCTCCGGCGGCAGCCTTGTGTGAATGCTCTGAAAAGCTAATCATTTGCATAGCACAGCATCTTCTTCCTGTCGGTTAAATTTCGCGTCTGTAGCACGTCATCTTCGTGGTGTAACAATTTTAATGACCAGTAGCGTATATTCAGCTGAACTCTGGAGGTGCATTGTGATAAGAAATTGGGAATTCTGTTTCGTGATATCGGTATCTCTCATCTTCCGCTAATGGAATTGTATTCAGAAATAAAACTTAACTTTTTTGGACCAATAAATGAATTAACAGTAAGCAGGAAATCAGTAACATAGGATGATGCTGCCTTAACCGTACAAATGTTAAATAAAATATTTGACATGGATTGATAGTATTTTTAATCGTCTTCATATTATTGTGAAGATTTGCTTTATGTTCTGCTACTCCGTTTTTTTTGGGGGGGGGGGTCAAAGAATATGATGTATCATCTTGTTCTGACAAAGGAAGACTGTATTTGACTGCAGTCAGTAGATATAGAGTCTACGATAAGATTATTAGCTGAGTGTAGATTTGAGTTTCGAGCGTGCTTCTACACTCTTTATATAGAATACACGATTATTTCGCAGTGTATTTATGTCCAATCTTTTAGTCGGCTGCTGTTCCACACACAGCTGTTATCCTGCTTCTGTCTCTATGTCGTAAGTTTGAACATTCAGTGTTTCTCCTCCGTGCCACGCTCTCGTACTGTTACTGAAACTTAATACCGTGGCGACACTAAGATAGACCCACCTCTGCAATAAAATTATCTACACTTTGCATATGAAGTCGATGAGGGTTATTTATTCTTATAAGCTTACTTATTTTACACTTGGCAACCTTTTATTACTGCCTGGTAAAAGATATACAACCTTACTTTGACGATTTTATTTTTCATAAGTTGCTATTGATTGATGGTAATTATTTTAAGAATCCGCGTAAGTGTAAATATCGAAAAACCTACACTTTGCAAATGAACTCGATGAGAGTTATTTACTCTTATAAGCTTGCCTGTTTGCACTTGGTAACCTTTCATTGCTGCCTGGTAAAAGATATACAACCTTCCTTTGACGATTTTATTTTTCGTAAGTTGCTATTGATTGATTGTAATTATTTTAAGAATCCGAGTAAGTGTAAATATCGAAAAAACTTAATTAAAGAATCTTAATTAAAAATAGCTGTGCGTGGATATGGGGTGACAACCTTTGCACGTTTTGTTTATTTGTACATTATAGTGCATAAAATACACATTTTATTAGGAAACTCGTCGTGGGAAGGTCGGTTTCAGTCGAGATCTTACACTACAACATGAAGCCACGTACAGAGAGCACAGGACAAGCTGAACACAAGTACGATTTACGGAACCTTTTTACGACCCAGTTCATATAAACCCAATCATCATTCACTTTCGAAGGAAGTTCCTAATCACAGCAAACAAAAGTCTTAGTTGCCAGTTCGTTTACAGAAAATTATATATTTTTGTGGGCATTATTAGCATGAAATAACTGGAAGTAAACTATGATTTGTCAAACCAACATTAACATTTCTTTTACCATCTGCGGGAGTGTCAATTAAGTACGCATCAGTGTGTCATACTATGTGGGAAGAGAAGATTTGATCGGAAAGTTAACAACTTCCGACACAGGAAATATAACGTTTGTATAGAAAGGGTGCCGACAACATAAATAATTTGATAGATCGTCGAAACTTAATACGTGGAAAGAAAAAAAATGTGTGTGAAATCTTACAGGACTTAACTGCTAAGGTCATCAGTCCATAAGCTTACACACTACTTAACCTAAATCATCCTAAGGACAAACACACACACCCATGCCCGAGGGAGGACCCGAACCTCAGCCGGGATCAGCTGCACAGAATACATGGAAAGAAACTACACTTTTTATCCAAATCTTGACGAGGTACCATATGTCATTGACTTGAAGACTTTTACAATCGAAAAAGATAACTAGTTTTTGATCTGTCAGCTGCTGAAAAGTTCTCCAAGGTACGTGGATGGACTCAAGCGTCAATTCTTGAGAAAGAGAATTCCAGAAGGGGCGCGGACAACTATTAACACACGAGAGAGAAACAAATACGAAAACCAACAAATGACTATATACACTCCTGGAAATGGAAAAAAGAACACATTGACACCGGTGTGTCAGACCCACCACACTAGCTCCGGACACTGCGAGAGGGCCGTACAAGCAATGATCACACGCACGGCACAGCGGACACACCAGGAACCGCGGTGTTGGCCGTCGAATGGCGCTAGCTGCGCAGCATTTGTGCACCGCCGCCGTCAGTGTCAGCCAGTTTGCCGTGGCATACGGAGCTCCATCGCATTCTTTAACACTGGTAGCATGCCGCGACAGCGTGGACGTGAACCGTATGTGCAGTTGACGGACTTTGAGCGAGGGCGTATAGTGGGCATGCGGGAGGCCGGGTGGACGTACCGCCGAATTGCTCAACACGTGGGGCGTGAGGTCTCCACAGTACATCGATGTTGTCGCCAGTGGTCGGCGGAAGGTGCACGTGCCCATCGACCTGGGACCGGACCGCAGCGACGCACGGATGCACGCCAAGACCGTAGGATCCTACGCAATGCCGTAGGGGACCGCACCGCCACTTCCCAGCAAATTAGGGACACTGTTGCTCCTGGGGTATCGGAGAGGACCATTCGCAACCGTCTCCATGAAGCTGGGCTACAGTCCCGCACACCGTTAGGCCGTCTTCCGCTCACGCCCCAACATCGTGCAGCCCGCCTCCAGTGGTGTCGCGACAGGCGTGAATGGAGGGACGAATGGAGACGTGTCGTCTTCAGCGATGAGAGTCGCTTCTGCCTTGGTGCCAATGATGGTCGTATGTGTGTTTGGCGCCGTGCAGGTGAGCGCCACAATCAAGACTGCATACGACCGAGGCACACAGGGCCAACACCCTGCATCATGGTGTGGGGAGCGATCTCCTACACTGGCCGTACACCTCTGGTGATCGTCGAGGGGACACTGAATAGTGCACGGTACATCCAAACCGTCATCGAACCCATCGTTCTACCATTCCTAGACAGGCAAGGGAACTTGCTGTTCCAACAGGACAATGCACGTCCGCATGTATCCCGTGCCACCCAACGTGCTCTAGAAGGTGTAAGTCAACTACCCTGGCCAGCAAGATCTCCGGATCTGTCCCCCATTGAGCATGTTTGGGACTGGATGAAGCGTCGTCTCACGCGGTCTGCACGTCCAGCACGAACGCTGGTCCAACTGAGGCGCCAGGTGGAAATGGCATGGCAAGCCGTTTCACAGGAATACATCCAGCATTTCTACGATCGTCTCCATGGGAGAATAGCAGCCTGCATTGCTGCGAAAGGTGGATATACACTGTACTAGTGCCGACATTGTGCATGCTCTGTTGCCTGTGTCTATGTGCCTGTGATTCTGTCAGTGTGATCATGTGATGTATCTGATCCCAGGAATGTGTCAATAAAGTTTCCCCTTCCTGGGACAATGAATTCACGGTGTTCTTATTTCAATTTCCAGGAGTATATATATATATATATATATATATATATATATATATATATATATAGAACAAAAATCCGCTAGTAATTCAAAGCCGATAACTTTGCGCTTATTTGGTCCTTTTAACTTAAAGGGCTGGCAAACGTTATCCATAAAGCTCGCAATGACTGTTTTTTTTTCTTTGAACTCATTATTTTCTGTTACAACGGTATAAAATACAACTTCTTTTGGAGGAGCCTGTGTTTTGATAGAAAACATTGTTGACAGAGAGCTACTGTTTTTACTTTGTACTGCTGTGTTTGTCCAAACATGACCCTGTGCAGTTCAAGTTCCATAATTGGGTTTCAATATCCCGTGAATGGTCTTGCAAAAACTGAAATATCTTAATCTTCTGAATCAAAAATTGAAACAGTCACTACACTGAATCACGAACCAGAAAAAACAAAAAAGATGCACAAGGATTCAAAAAGATACTTAGGGACTTAAGTAGTAATCGGTCAAATGCCAAAAGGATTCAAATAGTAATCGATCAAATCACAAAAATTATGTCAAATTGGACTGAACTGTTCGTTTATAATAAAATAAGAGTGTATTTGAACAATTTGATTTGAGTGACAGGTACCTGGAGACAGATTCTTAGCAGTGGCATGTAAATGAAGATGTCTACGCTCTACACCTTGGTACTAAACTAAACACTGTAAATTATCCTTCCGAGACAGGCATCAAATTCATGTAACACTGAAGGTTCTAGTGCAAAAAGAAGACACTCAATAGGAAATTGCGTGTGTTTAAAAGAAAATGTCATTGATTTCCTCACTGTATTTGCCTCACACAACTTAGTAAGTAGTAGGTTTATGCATCATTCAGTTGGAAGTGATACATTTTTGTACTAAAAAGGCACTACTGGGCAATGTTTTTTGAGATAAGAACTAAATAAGATTTTTTGCCAACAAACGTTTTTCCAAAAATGAGAAGAACCACTTTCACTTTTCATATAGGGTCGAAATAATGAACGACCTATTTTTTGTTCAAAGATACAAAACTTGGGGGAAACACACGCAAACAACCAAACATGAAATATATGATGCTCTCTAAGTGTCATATTTTATTTTTGGAAGAAATTCGAAAATCGCAAGTTTAACGTGAACTTTTTTACACTACAATAAAAATGACTAATAGTTACCTTAAAAGCTAACCGCTAAATGAAGCAGAAGAAACCAGAGAAATCTACAAATAAAAAACAAAACTTGCCTCGTAAAATTTATGTGTTTCACAGGTGGTCAAAAAGACGAAGAGAGAAGTAGATATCTTTGTTTACTGCCTGCAAAAATGTATGTATTACACCCTAATTAATTTTATATAAATTACATAATTACAAAAATTTTGAAAACGAAAGTGGAGCAAATGACTATCTGAAAAATAAAGACATGAGGTGGCAACGACACCGGCCGCGACCGATCCTGTAGCGAGGACCGACCATTCCTGGAAGGATGACTGATAGCGACTTTTCGTGGAATGAAGACACGCGGCTACCATTCCTGGAACATGCACCGACCGTTCCCGGAACGAAGTCAGATCGGGACCAAAGTAAATGGTGAAAGAGTTTCCTTTTTCGGTCCTTCCATTCCCTTTAGTGAACCATTCCCTTGGAGTCGTTCGTTTACGAACGGGGAACATATTTGTATAATAAGCATCACAATTCTTGCCCTTCAGTACTTTCATTTCCATTTACTTGTATCAGAATTTTCAATAGATGCACGTGTTGCATATCTTAAATGATGAAAAAGTTTATGAGAATTCAGCCTCTAGTATTGTGGGATATTGATCTGAATGTCAGTCTTGTGCTTGGACAGAACTGAATCCTGCCTCCCCAAATCCCCCAAGAAGAAAAACCTAACTGCCCCCTTGGTTTGATGCAAAAAATTGGGCCTAGGCTCATCCGCCTGCAGTACGACTTTGAGAAAGCGCCTTTCCTTCGACAATGTGCGTTAATTTGCGTACCATGTAGCCACGTCATAAGCCACAACACCGAGTCCATATTTCTCGCGTTATTTATAGCATAAACGTTGCACAATGTAGCCTTATCGTTACAGCACTTGCCAGGGTTCTTTAACGGCAGGATCGTGGCCTTTTAAGGTTGTGGTTGGTCGTTCCATGATATTAATGCTCGTGTTGGTCAGCAGCATACGACACTGATTTCGAATAATGGATTTAAGAACAGTATACTCAGCGCCCTGCTGTATCTCAGCAAACACACACGATAGTGCACGAGAGGACAGACACATTGTTAGCTTTTCCATGGAGGGGCGAAAGGACAAGTCAACTACCAAGATTCCGGGCTTCATTGCAGCAAAATAAATATCCTCACAGAGAGAGCGGGGAAGTCTGGAGCAGTGTGAACAGCTGTCGCTTCCCATAATGCGGCAAGAGAGAGATATGCTTCGACAGAGGTGCATCGAGCGACAGCGCTGAGCGCAAGAGCGAAAGCGTATCGTCTTTTCAGACGAGTCACAGTCCTGCATACAGCACCACAATAGAAGTACCCAACTGTACAGGCCCTGAGGAGAAAAAACGTTGACAGATTGCATTTGTCATCATCACACAGGACCAACACATGATGGTATGGGGTATCACTGATGTAGTGCCACTAGCTGGTCTTTGAGCAAAAATTATGTATTTAGTAAAAGCATCCCGTGGTCTAGGGGTAGCGTCTTTGATTCATAATCAAAACGTCTTCGGTCGCGGGTTCGATCCCCGCCACTGCCTAAATTTGGATAAATAATCAGCATTGGTGGCCGAAGACTTCCGGCATAGGAAGTCAGCCTCATTCTGCCAACGGCCTTGTCAAAGAGGACGGAGTTGCGGATAGAGGTTCAGGGCACTCTCTTGTCCTAGGGGTGGGAAATTGCCCCTAAAGGCGGAAGAATCAGCAATGATCAACGACATGAGGCTGCAGAAGACAATGGAAACCACTGCATTAAAGACACGTAACGTGTATCCACAGTGCATGAGGCCTGTAATTGAAGAAGTGTCATGATGATCTCTCCATTGGCAAAAGATTCCGGAATAGTTCCCCATTCGGATCTCCGGGAGGGGACTGCCAAGGCGGAGCTTACCATGAGAAAAAGATGGAATAATCTACGAAAGGATAATGTTCTACGAGTCGGGGCGTGGAATGTCAGAAGCTTGAACGTGGTAGGGAAACTAGGAAATCTGCAAAGGGAAATGGAAAGGCTCAATCTAGATATAGTAGGAGTGAAGTGAAGTGGAAGGAAGACAAGGATTTCTGGTCAGATGAGTATCGGGTAATATCAACAGCAGCAGAAAATGGTATAACACGTGTAGGATTCGTTATGAATAGGAAGGTAGGGCAGGGGGTGTGTTACTGTGAACAGTTCAGTGACCGGGTTGTTCTAATCGGAATCGACAGCAGACCAACACCGACAACGATAGTTCAGGTATACACGCCGAAGTCGCAAGCTGAAGATGAACAGATAGAGAAAGTGTATGAGGATATTGAAAGGGTAATGCAGTATGTAAAGGGGGACGAAAATCTAATAGTCATGGGTGACTGGAATGCAGTTGTAGGGGAAGGAGTAGAAGAAAAGGTTACAGGAAAATATGGGCTTGGGACAAGGAATGAAAGAGGAGAAAGACTGATTGAGTTCTGTAACACGTTTCAGCTAGTAATAGCGAATACTCTGTTCAAGAATCACAAGAGGAGGAGGTATACTTGGAAAAGGAAAATTTCAATTGGATTACATCATGGTCAGACAGAAATTCCGAAATCAGATACTGGATTGTAAGGCGTACCCAGGAGCCGATATAGACTCAGATCACAATATAATAGTGATGAAGAGTTGGCTGAAGTTCAAGACATTAGTCAGGAAGAATCAATACGCTAAGAAGTGGGATACGGAAGTTCTAAGGAATAACGAGATACGTTTGAAGTTCTCTAACGCTATAGATACAGCTATAAGGAATAGCGCAGTAGGCAACACAGTTGAAGAGGAATGGACGTCTCTAAAAAGGGCCATCACAGAAGTTGGGAAGGAAAATAAAGGTACAAAGACGGTAGCTGCGAAGAAACCATGGGTAACAGAAGAAATACTTCAGTTGATTGATGAAAGGAGGAAGTACAAACATGTTCCGCGAAAATCAGGAATACAGAAAAACAAGTCGCTGAGGAATGAAATAAATAGGAAGTGCAGGGAAGCTAAGACGAAATGGCTGCAGGAAAAATGTGAATACATCGAAAAAGATATGATTGTCGGAAGGACAGACTCAGCATACAGGAAAGTCAAAACAACCTTTGGTGACATTAAAAGCAATGATGGTAACATTAAGAGTGCAACGGGAATTCCACTGTTAAACGCAGAGGAGAGAGCAGATAGGTGGAAAGAATACATTGAAAGCCTCTATGAGGGTGAAGATTTGTCTGATGTGATAGAAGAAGAAACAGGAGTCGATTTAGAAGAGATAGGGGATCCAGTATTATAATCGGAATTTAAAAGAGCTTTGGAGGACTTACGCTCAAATAAGGCAGAAGGGATAGATAACATTCAATCAGAATTTCTAAAATTATTACCGGAAGTGGCAACAAAACGACTATTCACGTTGGTGTGTAGAATATATGAGCCTGGCGACATACCATCTGACTTTCGGAAAAGCATCATCCACACAATTCCGAAGACGGCAAGAGCTGATAAGTGCGAGAATTATCGCACAATCAGCTTAACAGCTCATGCATCGAAGCTGCTTACAAGAATAATATACAGAAGAATGGAAAAGAAAATTGAGAATGCACTAGGTGACAATCAGTTTGGCTTTAGGAAAAGTAAAGGCACGAGAGAGGCAATTCTGACGTTACGGCTAATAATGGAAGCAAGGCTAAAGAAAAATCAAGACACGTTCACAGGATTTGTCGACCTGGAAAAAGCGTTCGACAATATAAAATGGAGCAAGCTTTTCCAGATTCCGAAAAAAGTAGGGGTAAGCTATAGGGAGAGACGGGTCATATACAATATGTAGAACAACCAAGAGGGAATAATAAGAGTGGACGATCAAGAACGAAGTGCTCGTATTAAGAAGGGAGTAAGACAAGGCTGTAGCCATTCGCCCCTACTCTTCAATCTGTACATCGAGGAAGCATTGATGAAAATAAAAGAAAGGTTCAGGAGTTGAATTAAAATACAAGGTGATAGGATATCTATGATACGATTCGCTGATGACATTGCTATCCTGAGTGAAAGTGAAGAAGAATTAAATGATCTGCTGAACGGAATGAACAGTCTAATGAGTACACAGTATGGTTTGAGAGTAAATCGGAGAAAGACAAAAGTAATGAGAACTAGTAGGAATGAGAACAGCGAGAAACTTAACATCAGGATTGATGGTCACGAAGTCAATGAAGTTAAGGAATTCTGCTACCTAGGCAGTAAAATAACCAGTGACGGACGGAGCACGGAGGACATCAAAAGCAGACTCGCTATGGCAAAAAAGGCATTTCTGGCCAAGAGAAGTCTACTAATATCAAATACCGGCCTTAATTTGAGGAAGAAATTTCTGAGGATGTACGTCTGGAGTACAGCATTGTATGGTAGTGAAACATGGACTGTGGGAAAACCGGAACAGAAGAGAATCGAAGCATTTGAGATGTGGTGCTATAGACGAATGTTGAAAATTAGATAGACTGATAAGGTAAGGAATGAGGAGGTTCTACGCAGAATCGGAGAGGAAAGGAATATGTGGAAAACACTGATAACGAGAAGGGACAGGATGATAGGACATCTGCTGAGACATGAGGGAATGACTTCCATGGTACTAGAGGGAGCTGGAAAGGGCAAAAACTGTAGAGGAAGACAGAGATTGGAATACGTCAAGCATTTAATTGAGGACGTAGGTTGCAAGTGCTGCTCTAAGATGAAGAGGTTAGCACAGGAAAGGAATTCGTGGCTGTTTCTAGTGCGACTTCCCACCACAGCGTCAGCCGTCAAGTGACTTATCGCAGAGAGCAGGGAGCCATACCTCCTACACAGCAGTTTTCGCGCACCATCTCGGTGATGCACGTGGAGTGAGGGGCATTTGTCATCATCACACCGGTCCAGCACATGGCATGATGGTATGTGGTATCACTGACGTAGAGTCACTACCTAGTCTTTGAGCAAAAATTACATCTTTACGAAAAGTAACGACAAGTAGTGTGGAAGCCGCCTGAAACATTGCTGCCACATCCTCAACCATCAGCTGAGTCTTGCCAGAGGGCAGCGAGTAATACCCCCTGCGCAGCCATTCTCGTATAACGCTGTGGTGAGGTAAGCAGAGTCAGGGGCGATATGGACTTCGTGACAATGAAGGTAGGAGTGCGCCGCCAACTTCAATGGCTGCGACCTCTAAAGGCTGCTGGCTGACCATGAGCCTTTTGTCAACAATGGATAGCACCAGTTCAGCAGCCAGGGTGGAAACTGCCATCCATTCGTTAGCATCAGCCAGGGGCAACATAGAGCGATGTGTTTGCCTCACTACGTCATGTGTTAACATCAATGAAACTCATTCTTAACTGTCAGCACTGTTTCTCCAGCTGGACTACAACCCCACCACTCACCCGCACGTTACAATGACCACAAGACAGCATCACATGTGGCTCCAAAACCGGTATTTTACAGATGCTATTACATTTCCGATGTGCTGAAATCTGTAGCTGTGCCCATCTTTAAGATGTCTGTGACTTTATCTTTCAACAATAGAGTGATATAGCAGAACTGCCAGGAGACGAGCGCCTTCTACTACTGACTGGGTCCAAACACCATTGGCCATACTGAGCACCTGGGGAAGACAGAACTGTATTTGTGATAAACAAATGTTCCCCTGTGCATAATATTTTATTAACACTCTCGAGCGTGAATAGTTCCGTCTCATTGTTCCCTTCTCCGCACAATCCTGACAAACGTAGGGGTCTTGGACTAGACCCTTATATTAGTCTGGCACTGCTAGTTATACAATGATGAACCAAAAAATAACGACCACCAGCTTAATAGCTTTCGAACTGCATCACTGATTCTGCGTATCAAGGATCCGACAATTTGTTGGTAGGCTTGTTGAGGTGTGTGGCGTTAAAGGCCTACTCCAATGTCATGTAATTCGCGTAAATAACGGGCCGCTGGTTTTCGTACACTGCGATGGTGCCCACTAGCGATCCAATTGGGTCCGATAGAATTCCCATCACCCGAATTTGGTCGCCGAGTCATCAACGTGAGTTCACTATAATGCTCCTCAAAGCACTGTAGCTCGTTTCTGGTTCCGAGATACGGACAATTATACTGCTGAAGGATATCGTCTCTGGGGAACACATCAAGAATGAAGAGAATCAGGTGATTTGCAGCTATTAGATCGTCGTCGATTACTACTTCATGTCAAATGCAGAGGCTGGAGAATGTCTCCCATAACATAATAGTGCTTCCACCAAACTGCGACCGCGTTGCGCTGCACGTTTCGAGCCGCCGTTCACCTCGATGATGGTGTTTGTAGAGACGACCATCGACCTAATGTAGCAAAAAAGTGATTCACCCAAAGAGCCTACAGCTTTACACTAAACGACCATCGAATCCCAATGGTCCCGTTCCCACTGCAATCGTAATTGTTGAATGCATTGGTTCAGCGTGTGAATACGTAAGGATGATCTGCTACACAGCTCGATGTTCAACAATGTACGATGAGTGAAGTGCTCCGAAACACTTAGGCGTGCACAAGCATTCTGCACTTTCGGCAGAGATGCCATACATCACGAACTATGATACTTTACAGAGCAGTCAGGCCTCTGAACCACATGGTCTGTGAAGAGTCGTGAACGTCCAACCATTTAGCGCCTAATGGTAGTTTCACTGTCTTTCTACCTCCTTCCGTGGCTGCTTGCGACAGTAGCACGTGAACATTCAACCAGCTCGCCGTTTTCTAGATACTCGTTCGAAGGTTCTGCGTAATAAAAATCAGCCCTTTGTCAAAGTCACTTATCTCAATGGATTTCCCCATTTCAAGCCCATATCATTGCCAGGGTGATCCTCCGTCCGTGTCTGCTCCGAGTATGTACTTCCGTTACCACATTAAGTGCCCACAGCGCCATCAAGCAGCATCCAATATCGCGGTTAACAGTGGTCATAATGTTTTAGTTGATCGCTGTACAACAAGTAATGCTTTAACTAATACTGACAAAGGCCCTAGTCACGAGCTACTCCTCTTCACACATTGTAGGATAAGTCTCATACTCTAGCTGTCAATGAACCGGCAGCAAAATTTTTCATTGTATATTTTTAAGCACATCTGTGTCAGTCTTAGTATGTACCACGTTGAGAAAATTTAAAAAAAATGTTCACCGTTTTGTGTCAAATCTATTCCAGGACCTTGATAAATTCTAGAGACATTTGAAAATGGAATAACGTTTATGATGATAAAAAGATAACCAATTGACGAAGATTGGTATTTTAATATTCATAACACCAATCTTAGTCTGTTTTTATTTCAGCTCGAAGAAAATAATTTTAATCGCAGTCTTTTGAAAATTGTCCTTTTAATAATGTATGTGATATTTTATTAGGAACTAGTTTTAGCTTCATGCCGAAGAATAGAATGTTGCATATAATGTATTCAAGGACAAATTGCTCTTAGAATTTGAGCTCGGATTTCGTGTGACACAGAAAACTACAACTGGTTTAGAATCTCGCCGGCGATGAGGTTATTGGAGACGGATTGTGAGGTCGGATTATGGAGAGATTTGGAAGGAAATCAGTCGTGTTCTTTAAAGGTATCATCCCAGCATTAGTATTAAGTGATTGAAAAAAGTAGTGGAAAATTTAAATCAGGAAAGCAAGACATTGATCTGATTGAATAATCGTTTGGTTTTCATTTCTCTCGTAAATATTAGAAGTTTCGATGAAATGTTATCTACCGCTTCTATCGCGAATCTTCCATAACTAACTCTGACTCTAATATTGAATCTTCTGTCCTCCAAACCAACCTTATTCTACCTTTCCCGTTAGTAATTTTAGGATACTTCTGATGTTACCCTGACCGATATCTTAACCTTCCCTCCATTTTGTTTCAACTGCTTAATTTACGTCTAGTTTCAGCCTCTACATTACCTTCTCAGATTTTGTAGTTTCCTTCTCTTATTCATGCTTCTGACATTCCAAGCTTCGACTATGTTTTGGTTTGTGGGGCGCTCAACTGCGCGGTCATCAGCGCACGTACAAAGTCCCAATTTTCTCACAGTTCAATTTTTTTCACAGTCCAATGTAGCCACTGTCAAGAATGATCAGGATGATGATGAAATGGAGAGGATAACACACAAACACCCAGTACCCTTGCAGAGAAAACCCCATCCCGGCCTGGTATCGAACCCGGAACCCCGTGATCCAGAGGTAGCAATGCTATCCACTAGACCACGAACTGCGGACTCCAAACTTCGACTCGAATATTTTCCCACCAGCTTCACCTACCAATTCGCAGTCCTCTTGCTGAAACTGGAATGGAGAACAAATAGGGAATCTTTTGCGCACGGAACTATCACCATGACACTCTTCTAAGTGGCGCAACATCTATAGTTTCAGTAACTTTAATGCATCACCTCTTCATTGGTTTTTGCATCGATAGGCCGTTGATCAAAGTAGATTCATCCACCATTTAAGAGCAATTTTCCATCCCGTTGTCAAAAAGGTGTCTCAGCCCATTCTGGGCGTTTGTTTGCCTTCTTGTTAGGTCGCCGCTCACAGGGATGTCTTCTACTGAAAAATCATGGGGTGTCGAGCATCACTGTCGTGAAGAAAGTGAATGAGCTACTTAGATCGAACGCGGATAGAAACCGAGCTCTCAAATTATCAACCAAGCCACGAATCTACAGCTGCTGGTTGTGTGGAATGCTAACTCCACATGAATCATGAGAAATGAACTGTTTGTTGTCTCACATAATCGAGACATCACGCTTTGTACTGTCGGTCAATTGATAGTTGAATGCAGGATGGGTAGATGATCGGTTTACATCTGCATATAAGGGGCGAAACCTAAGTCGATCGATAAAATTTTGGTGATCTTCGATAGTTCGTTCAGAGTAATCGCAATTTTATTTTATATTCTCTCTCCCATTTATATTTGTATCGGTATTTCACTAAAGGTATCTGTACTAGAGTGCAAATGATAACAGTATGCACTGCGTCCTGTTTGGAAACAAATTTATTTCATTCACTCACGGTACTTGCTATTAAACTACAGTAATGTCCACTTTGCTCTTCGCCCTCAAGCTTACATTCAGTTTTGTTTGCATCTGTCTTGGGACTGTACGATTACAGCGATACACTGCGGACGGATACGTTTCCTGATAGGGAAATGGCCGCTGCCACCAATTGTTTGGGTTCAAATAGTACGATGAAAGAGCAGCAAGACAGCGCTATGCTGATTAGTTACCGCAGCGACGGTAACCACAGCATAGAACTTTTGCACCTGAGAGTGTATTTCAAGCTGGCCGAATGAATATTTCTTTCTGAAATTTTTCTGAATTACTCCTCGTGCGAGTTTGCAAAGACTACTAGGATATTTTTCTATTTTAATTTATTGTTTAGTTACTGCAAAACGTGCCAAAATCACACGACACAAATTCATCTCTGTTTCAAACGTCCACCATTTCATAATTTTGTCAAATTTTAAAAACTTTGCTAATACTCTGTGCGAAATGTCCTATAGATTAAGACAATTGTTTGTTTTATGATTCCAGATAAGACTTGCAGACTGTAGGACATCTGTCATGGGCACACGCGTTTTTGACAGAGTAACTTTAACACTTTGGATGGGTGGCTTAATGATGACTGAAATCCTTTAAAAAGTCAGAAAATAATCTCCAAGAATTAAAAAATAGTGTACCAAAGATTTAAGCTGATTGCTTCATTAGTTTTCCCACAAATGTCATAAAACTCACATGTTTTATCGTCTGACTGAGGAGAGTGGGCCCTGAAGGCAATAAGTCTTTATAGAAGTCTACGAATAGATGCACTTAAAGGAAAATTGCGTGTCTAGATCGCACTTCATTACGTCAAATAGGTGCAATAATGCACTAAGGAAAACTGCCTTCAGATCGAACGTCAGACAGAGTATGATCACTTCGAGTAGAAGCAATTTCTCGTTTTCATGAGAACTAGGTCACCTTTCTTCCAAAGGTTTTCATTTAATTTACGTGAGCTTACACCTTTATAAGGGATATGTCGACCAACTACGGCCGTATTAAGACGTCCCTTAGTTTATTTGACGTCTCTTGCCATGCCTATTTTATAAGGACTCCAGATGATGGAACAATACTCTGGCATTACCGCACTAGCAATTTATTTATTTAATATGATCTGATTGGGACCAGCAGGTCCTGTCTTATGTCGGATGAAGGTTTCACAAATGCAGTACCTTTTTAACTTATAGTTAGCTAAGGAGTAACAATTTTAGTGTAACAAATAGTTTTAAAATGATTTTAATGTCTATAGAGACCACACGAGTAAGTAATAATGACTACGAACTAATAAAGTTAATACAGTCGGTTCTACTACTGGTACTGCCAAAGACAATGATTATGATGATAGGTTGAGTATACAGGGAAATGAGGAAGAAATGGCTGGAAAGAAGGTTGTATAAAGATAAAGAGTGCTTTCAGAGACAACGGTAGAAATTAATTTTGCTTTAGTAGAAATATCATCAACTATCTTCTGAAGCTGGAGATGTTATTCAGTTCTGTAATATAATGCGCGAGGTTATTCCAAAGTTGGGTTCCTACTAATTAGAAGCTCTTCCAGAAAGTGGTTGAACGATGAATGGAAACGGGTGTTTTGCCATGTTGTTTCAGACAGGAATGTTAAGGTCGAGGAGCGTTGTGAGGGACAGTGTACTCTGATAAGACGGCAGAGAGTATGGAAGTCTCTGCCACTGTCAGCCGGCAGTCAAGGTAGTTGTGTGTATCACGGTGAAAATTGTCAAAGAGTCCAACATTGCAAATATAATGAACACATACATTCATAACCACTTTCAGCGCCGAGAGCTTTCCTGAGAAGGATCTCGAAGGATAATGTCGCTGTAATCAATATCTGGAAGCACCTTTTTCGGATCAAGAGGGAAGAGCTTTTTATATTTTGAGATTTGATGCCTTCTTGCACATTGCAGGTATCTGTTCATTCCAACTTAGATTTTAGTCTATCATACTCCTAGACTCCTTGATGAGCGAGAGAAGTTGATATTTGTCCCAATTAGGGTTAAAGATGGTAGAGATTCCAGATATTTCGGGTTAATGAGTTTAGACTGCCCAACCAATACCGCTTGGTTTCACTCTACGTTCTATGCCCATTCTTCATAGCTGTCTTCAGGTTTATTGGTTTTGCTCTTAGATACGTCTGGAGGCCATCAGCATGGATACGGTTTTGCAGTGGAATAAAACTGATGTCACATCATTGACGTACAGCAAAAGAAGCATAGGACCTACTGCCCATCCGTGGGGGATGCCTGGATACCTCCTGTCTCCATTGTGAACTTGATGGTGTCGGACACGACGCCTTGCTGGTGAGACCTCAGGTATGAGGGAAACCATTGCACTGTACTTCGCGATGAACTTAACTTGCTAAGTGTGGCAAGTAAAATGCGAAGCCGACAGTCCCAAAGGCTTTGCTGAAGTCCAAGAGGCACGTGATAAATCTCATCTTGTGCATCCTTGGCAAGAAAACTGACCCAGAACTTTTCAGTAAATGTATATCTTCCATTTTACGTGTTCGTCCAGTCTAAAGTTTCCTCTCCGGTGATATTTGTGGTTAGTGTTCTAGAACTGGACTCAAATTAATAACAGAGTAACAGAAAAAGTAAACTGAAATGCGATGAGAAAATTCTTCAGAGAAGATGATAATGAAGAAATGTCTTTATGGAAATATCCATGACCAGTGGAGTTGTAACTAAACCTCTGACAAGAGAAATGATAATCGATTCGGATGCTGTTCTAATTCATCAGGAAATTTCAGTCTTTCGTTATATTGACGAATTATCTGTCATTCAGTGTCCGGACAGAGGGTTTTGAATGTGTCGACTGTAGACATGATGAATGGACATGCAGAGACTGTGCATTTCGTCCATAATTTTCGAGCTCCAGTTCCGGTTCCAGGGAGTCGTCAGCTGCAGTAATGAGTGTTTTTCTGTTGAAGCTCTGTTTAACATAACAAGCATTTGTAACAGAGTTTACTTTATGTGACAATTCCGCTACAAATGTAATCGAGTCGCATTAGTTTCGCTTGCAGTCGGTAGCTTTTAGAATCGTTACATCGTGTTCCATGTATGTAGTACGGCGCTGTTGACTTTCAGGCAATTTTCGGTGTATTTGAGTACATAATTCGTTCTGGTAAGTATAGCTATTGCTAACCTGTCAACTTTCTGTTCTTTAGATCAGTAAAAAAGGAAAACAAAAGATTTAGGAAATGATTAACAGAATACTTACATAGCTTGCACAGCGATCAGTGACGTATACATCTGACTACGAACGTTCATTTGTTGTCGATGGCTGAAGTGCTATTATCTGCTACAAGTGAAAGTTATTTATTCTTAAGATTTCGGCAGAGACCGTGAATCCGTCCCCTCCTTCCACCTTCTCCCCTCCTTCTTTCTCAGTTAATTACTTAGTGAGTCAGTTACCTGCATGTTTCGTGGATCCAGATTTCGGTTGTTCACAATGATGTGGTAGTGTGTCACTTTACGAATGTAGCACACTTCCTGAATGAAAAACCCGCCAATATACTAACTATTTACATTATTTATATTAGTCTTAAGTTACTTTTAAGTTCTCACTCTTTCTTGTTACTGTGGTGTACTTCCTGAAAGTGAAAAGCTAGCTCTGTGTTTTTGCTAATAGTTCCCTTTCACTTTCAAACATATTCGCTTACCATTCCGCTTTTAACGAGACGAACATTTCTTTCCGTCTGTTGATCGTAAAAATTATGACTCTTCAGGATCAGTAAGCTTTATTGTTAAACGTTGAAATTTATTCGTACGTCATCACGCAGTTTCTGTCTCAGAGGCTACTTTGAAATGATACCCAGATTCTATCAAAAATATCATAATCTTGGAAAACAGGATAGAGTACACGTCCTAAAACTTACGTCGGTGCACATACTGAGGTTTTACATGTCGGTGTGTAACAGGATTCTCTGCATTTCATGGTCCTTTGTACTAAATGTCACTGCCATTGAACCGACTCTGTAGGTATAAGAGTTGGGTACAGGTGCCGTGAAATATTTTCCGAAATTATGGTTCAAATGGGCTCTAAGCACTATGGGACTTAACATCTGAGGTCAGCAGTCCCCTAGACTTAGAACTATTTAAACCTAACTAACCTAAGGACATCACACACATCCATGACCAAGGCAGGATTCGAACCTGTGACCGTAGCAGCAGCGCGGTTCCGGACTGAAGCGCCCAGAACCGCTCCGCCACAGCCGTCGGCTCCGAAATTATAACAGCTCCTCCTTGGTTGCCTTCTAGGGGAGCAACTCGCCAGCTGCGAGCGACAACAAATTTTAATATTTGATAGAGACATTGCATTTCAGTGTAATAATGGTATTGGCCTTTAAAATGAGCATTGCGGCAAGTGAACCCAACGTAAAGAAATCTAACTACTCCTTTCTGTCTTTTAATCCCGCAATACGATAGGGTTTGAACAGATTCTGTGATAAGATCTTGTTGAATTTGTTTAATTACTTAGCTGATAACGAATCGCTATCTAAGGGTGAATGCATAGTATCAGAACACATCATCAATTTATCTGATGCTTGTAGGTTAATTAAGACAGCATTAGAAATAAAATTATGTATCTGAGACAAGTTTCAGGCGGACAGATACCAGCTGCAATCGTTTTCGTTAAAAGTGATGTATAAACAATAGACTTGAGTTTTCTAGTAACTTGTTTTTCTTTAAGGAAAAAAGAGAAATAACCTCTTCGGTTCCTCGCTCCACACAAGAGGATCTTCACTCATAATTTTTTTCCCCGTAAATAGGTGTATTTTTTCCACTTCTAGACGAATGGCTCGCCAGTGCGAAGCTTGTAGTGCTTACTTTTATAACAGGGGCACAGCGCTTTGCAAGGTACGATTCGTGTGTTAGATCACTGCTGGTCGCGTGCAAAAAATGGTTAGTTCGACAAATCGAAAAGGTTTGTAAGTAATTATTGTGGCTATATATAACACTAAGAATCTAAGTTTTTCCCTTAACACTCTCTAACTATTCTAGACCTTGAGAATTAGTTACAATTTCTATAAATTTTATTTGTTACTATTAAATAATCCATTTCTTTAATGTCCTCGTACGCGGATATCAAGTCGTACGCATATTTGCTAACCTCAAGTTGGTCTTCTATAATGAAATACTGAGATATCTGGTATTTCTACACTCTACAGCAATAAAAATTAAGCTAAACTAAACTCCTCCCGAATAGGCCATGAACGTTCAACGGTACCGACCGGCCGCCGTGCCATCCTCAGCCCACACCTGTCACTGGATGCGGATATGAAGGACCATGTGGTCAGCCGCTCTCCCGGCCGTATGTAAGTTTCAGAGATCGTCTCTACAGCAATGCATAAAATATTAATTGATGAGCAATTATAAGCTCTTTTTAAGACAGAACTGTAGAGTTATCTGAACAGAAGAATTCTCATTTTTGACTGAAGACTGTCCTGCTGAGCTTGATGAAATTGACTAGTAAACAATAAGAACGTTAAGCTGACTTGCCAGTAGCTATGAGAAGAGGACACACTTGTGAGTGAATATCTGTCAACAGTGAAGATATAGATGATGTAGAAAATGTGAATAAAAAGCCAAGAAGAGCTGTGCTGCAGCCAGTATCAGAAGTTAGGTTTTAAAATACTGGCCAGCTATAAAATTTGTTTGCGGCAAGGAAGCCTGGCTGCATCAGACGTGGAATGTATTTATGTATTCTCGAAAAATAATTATTTTGAAGCTTATCACAAAGGGTACAGAAAAAATTATTTGCTAACAGTAACCAATAATTATTGCTTGCCTGAAATTATTTTATGATTGTCATTATCTTACATTTATGAAGCCGTTGTAGAGCATCAACAAAGACATGAATTAGAAATCATATATTTACAAAAACTAACATTAAAAGTGCCAATTTCTCTGTGCATTAACATTACAGCTTACTGTTTCAAACCTTCAAATAAAATATGTATTTTGCTGAATAAAATGGTTGTATTGAAGAAAGGGGAAAGAAAGTACAAAGCGAGGACTGTACGTTTTAACGAGAAGTGACACTTGAGCTCCACACATGTGGACCTCCGTTTATGCCGTAATGAATCATAAAGAACATTTCGTTTATATTTGTGTCATGCCTGTATATTAGTTTGCTGTAAATTAAGAAAATAAAAATTTCCGGTGAATTGTTTTTATTTCAGGAGTAAAGAGGATAATTGTTGTGGTTGGCAGGAGTGCCAACCGTGTTTTTAAAGGAGGCCGAAATGCACCCGTCTCAGCTCACGCAGGCTGGCGTGAGGTCTGGAACATGACAAGGGAATTAGAATTGAGAAAAACGGACGTAGCTGGTGGAATACTTAACTTTAATGCATTTATGGAGAACGTCGCTCTTTATGGTACATGATCACAATATTAATAGTACGGATACTGGCGCCTTGCTAGGTCGTAGCAAATAACGTAGCTGAAGGCTAAGCTAACTATCGTCTCGGCAAATGAGAGCGTAGAAGTCAGTGAACCATCGCTAGCAAAATCGGCTGTACAACTGGGGCGAGTGCTAGGAAGTCTCTCTAGACCTGCCGTGTGGCTGCGCTCGGTCTGCAATCACTGATAGCGGCGACACGCGGGTCCGACGTGTGCTACCGGACCGCGGCCGATTTAAAGGCTACCACCTACCAAGTGTGGTGTCTGGCGTTGACACCACAATAATATAGTATTTTAAATCCAATGAGGACTAAATATTGTTGTGCTCTACCGTCCGAAACTGGTCTTGAAATATGCTTCACACTTGTCTATCCCTTGCATGACTGTTCATCTGTGCATAGGCACTGCAACCTACATTCATTTGAAACTAATTACTGTCGTCAATCCTTGATGACCTACAATTACTATACTCCCCCCCTCACCTCCACCCCACGCACACATCAACTTTCCGTCAGTACAATACCGACGATTCTTCGTAGCCTCAGGGTGTGTCGGTCAACTGATGCCTTGCAATAATTACGTTGTCATAAAATTTTTCCTCTCAGTTCTCTTCAGTATCTCATTACTTACGGAATCTACCCAGGTAATCTTCATCATATTTTAAAAGCTTTCTATTATCTTCTTCTATGAACTGTTTATTGTCCAATTTTCACTTCTGTAGAACGCTATACTTCAGACAAATAAGTTCAGAAAAGATTTCCTAACATTTGAATTTATATTAGGTGTTAAAATTCTCTGTTTCAGAAATGATCATTTTGTTGTCTAAATAATAAAACTCGTCTACTATTTTCACTATCTCATTTGGCAACCCTTGCCCTTAGAATTTCCTGAATTACGAGTAATCCACCTATATGGAACTGCTCTTTTTGTAGTTTTCTTGACGTTCGTTTTGTAAGCTCTTTCAAAACGTTATCAGTTCGGTTCGAGAGCTCTTTCAATACCTTTCCGTCTTTGACAGAATTATAATCCCGGAAAATCTTGAATTTCTTTCTTCGGCGTAGCATTGAAGCTATAAGTAAATTAGATCTGTGTTCTTCTTAAATTTTAAGACACTCTAAGGGTAGTCTATGTAAGAAGGAATATTACATACGCTTTAGTAAAAACATCTTAGTTAATCGCAGTAAAGTTTTTCTAAGAAGAACATGGCATAAAAATTTGACTAGAAATATCAAGAATTTTACGAGCTTATCTATGGATGACATAAATGCGGATCTGTACAGTCTCATATAAATGATCGCCAAAGACGGCGCTTTTTGTTTCAGATTATATTAATTCTAATGTGTGAATTGTAGTTCTGCATTTATTATTGATTTCCCTTTTTCCCTATTAAAAACGATACGTACTTGAGAGAAAATCAAGTATTAACTTGCAAAGAACGCGACCAACACGCAGTATTTCTAAATTTAATGGATCATTTAATCTGTTATAAAGAAAAAGTATGCAAAAGTAAACAATTCTTTCAAATAAAGCTATTATTTTCCAAATTAATTTAAAGTACGCAATAATTTGTATGTCATCATCACATCATCATCATCATCATCATTTAAGACTGATTATGACTTTCAGCGTTCAGTCTGGAGCATAGCCCCTTATAAAATGCCTTCATGATCCCCTATTCAGTGCTAACATTGGTGCCTCTTCTGATGTTAAACCTATTACTTCAAAATGATTCTTAACCGAATCCAGGTACCTTCTCCCTGGTCTGCCCCGACTCCTCCTACCCTCTACTGCTGAACCCATGAGTCTCTTGGGTAACCTTGCTTCTCCCATGCGTGTAACATGACCCCACCATCTAAGCCTGTTCGCCCTGACTGCTACATCTACAGAGTTCATTCCCAGTTTTTCTTTGATTTCCTCATTGTGGACACCGTCCTGCCATTGTTCCCATCTACTAGTACCTGCAATCATTCTAGCTACTTTCATATCCGTAACCTTAACCTTGTTGACAAGGTAATCTGAATCCACCCAGCTTTCGCTCCCATACAACAAAGTTGGTCGAAAGATTGAACGGTGCACAGATAGCTTAATCTTGGTACTGCCTTCCTTCTTGCAGAAGAGAGTAGGTCGTAGTTGAGCGCTCACTGCATTAGCTTTGCTGCACCTCGCTTCCAGTTCTTTCACTATGTTGTCATCCTGTGAGAATATACATCCTAAGTTCTTGAAACCGTCCACCTCTTCTAACTTTGTTCTTTCTGTTTGGCACTCAATCCATTTATATTTCTTTCCCACTGACATTAATTTCGTTTTGGAGATGATAATCTTCGTACCATAGTCCTTAAATTTCTGATCTAGCTCTAAAATATTACTTTGCAAACTTTCAATCGAATCTGCCATCACAACTATGTCATCCGCACATGCAAGACTGCTTATTTTGTGTTCACAAATCTTAATCTTACCCAGCCAGTCTACTGTTTTCAACATATGATCCATAAATAATACGAACAACAGTGGAGACAGGTTGCAGCCTTGTCTTACCCCTGAAACTACTCTGAACCATGAACTCAATTTACCGTCAACTCTAACTGCTGCCTGACTGTCCATGTAAAGACCTTTAATTGACTCCAAAAATTTGCCTCCCATTCCATAATCTCGTAGAACAGACAATAACTTCCTCCTAGGAACCCGCTCATATGCCTTTTCTAGATCTATAAAGCATAGATACAATTCCGTGTTCCACTCATAACACTTCTCCATTATTTGCCGCAAGCTAAAGATCTGGTCCTGACAACCTCTAAGAGGCCTAAACCCACATTGATTTTCATCCAATTGGTTCTCAACTAATACTCTCACTTTCCTTTCAACAATACCTGAGAATATTTTACCCACAACGCTGATTAAAGAGATACCTTTGTAGTTGTTACAATCTTTTCTGTTTCCATGTTTAAAGATTGGTGTGATTACTGCTTTTGTCCAGTCTGATGGAACCTGTCTCGACTCCCAGGCCATTTCAGTTATCCTGTGTAGCCATTTAAGACCTGACATTCCACTGTATTTGATGAGTTCCGACTTAATTTCATCCACCCCAGCTGCTTTATTGCACTGCAATCTATTGAGCAATTTCTCCACTTCCTCAAATGTGATCCTATTTCCATCATCATTCCTATCCCATTCTACATCGAAATCTGAAACATTACTGATCGTATTTTCACCTACATTGAGCAACTCTTCAAAATATTCCCTCCATCTGCCCAAGGCATCCAAGGGATTCACCAGCAGTTATCCTGACCTGTCCAAAATACTTGTCATTTCCTTCTTACCTCCCTTTCGAATACTGCTAATTACACTCCAGAGTGGTTTTCCAGCAGCTTGACCCATAGTCTCCAACCCGTTTCCAAAGTATTCCCAAGATTTCTTCTTGGATGCTGCAATTATCTGTTTGGCTTTGTTTCTTTCTTCAACATAACTTTCTCTGTCTACCTGAGTTCTAGTATGTCGCCATTTTTAATACGCCTTCTTTTTCCTTTTACAGGCTGCCTTGACTGCGTCATTCCACCAAGCTGTTTGCTTCATCCTACTTTTACACACTACTGTTCCAAGACATTCTTTGGCCACTTCTGGTACTGTGTCCCTGTACCTTGTCCATCACTTTTCCAATGACTGTAATTGACTACATTCAACTAACTGGTACCTTTCTGAGATCGCTGTTATGTACTTGTGCATGATTTCCTTATCCTGAAGTTTCTCCACTTTTATCCTCCTATATATGGTCCTGACCTCCTGCACTTTCGCTTTCACAATCCCAATTTCATTGCAGATTAAATAATGATCAGTGTCATCAAAGAATCCCCTGAATACACGCGTGTCCCTCACAGCCTTCCTGAATTCCTGATCTGTTATTATATAGTCAATGACAGATCTGGTTCTCCTGCCTTCCAAAGTATACCGGTGAATGTTCTTATGTTTAAAAAAGGAGTTTATGATTACTAAGCCCATAATGGCACCGAAATGCAAGAGTTGTTTCCCGTTCCTGTTGGCCTCCATATCCTCTCCAAATTTACCCATAACCTTTTCATACCCTTCTGTTCGATTTCCAATCCTGGCATTAAAATCACCCATGGGCAGAACACTGTCCTTGTCCTTTAACAACTACATCACTGAGTGAGTCATAAAAACTATCCATTTTATCTTGATATGTCCTTTCACAATGCGAATATACTGACACAATCCTAATTTTCTTGCTAGACACTGTCAAATCGATCCACATCAGTCGTTCCTTTACATACCTTATTGCAACTACGTTGCGTTCCATTCCTTTCCTGATGTAAAGCCCTACACCCCATTGTGCTATTCCTGCTTTGACTCCTGACAGGTAGACCTTGTATTCTCCCACTTCCTCTTCTTTGTCACCCCTTACCCGAATGTCACTAACAGCTAAAACGTCCAGCCCCATCTTACTTGCAGCCTCTGCCAGCTCTACCTTCTTCCCAGAGTAGCCCCCATTGATATTAATAGCTCCCCATCTCATTACGATTTGTTTGCCAAGTCGTATCTTAGGAGTCCCTGGTTTGTCAGTTAGAGGTGGGACTCCGTCACCTCCAAAGGTCCGAGGCATTTTGCTCTGATTGTTGCCAGCATCCTATTTAAAGTACCAGAGAATTAGGTTTCTAGCCTTACTTTCCCCGAGTCCCATTGAGTTAAACCCCTAACGGCTGAGGACTAACCTGTGGATTTGGTAGTCTTTGCCGTATGAGCACAAAGGTGACCACGACTCAGAATATGTCCGAGATGCCCAGCCTTATTCCAAAGTAACTGGTATCCCGACTGTCGGGACCACTTGGCCACTCATACGTTGCCCGTGTGTCATGAACTAGGACATGACTACAGGAACCCACACCATGAACCACCAATTTGTATGTAATTTTTATTAATAGTACTGTAGTGATTTGTCTTTTTAAAAGGACGACAAATCTTTTAATCATCTTTTACTCATAAAAGATACGAAAAACAAAGAAAGTGTAAGTAGGCTGTTTAGGTTCTTATATTGGTAACGCCGCCGCCACGTAGCGCTCTGTATGAAAATCACTGGCTGTGCTGTGTGCAGTATGTGGCTGGTTGGCATTGTTGTAATACTCGCCATTGTAGCGTTGGGCAGTTGGCTGTTAACAGCGCGTAGCGTTGTGCAGTTGAAGGTGAGCCGCCAGCAGTGGTGGATGTGGGGAGAGAAATGGCGGAGTTCTGAAATTTGTAAGACTGGATGTCATGAACTGCTATATATATTACGACTCTTGAACACTATTAAGGTAAATACATTGTTTGTTCTCTATCAAAATCTTTCTTTTGCTAACTGTGCCTGTCAGTAGTTAGTGCCTTCAGTAGTTTGAATCTTTTATTTAGCTGGCAGTAGTGGCGCTCGCTGTATTGCAGTAGTTCGAGTAACGAGGATTTTTGGTGAGGAAGTCATTTGTGCAAGGTATAGGTTAATGTTAGTCAGGGCCATTCTTTTGTAGGGATTTTTGAGAGTCAGATTGTGTTGCGGTAAAAATATTGTGTGTCAGTTTAAGCACAGTCAGTTATAATTGTTCAAAGGGGACGTTTCAAAACAAAGGTATATTTTTTTCTCTTCCCAAATTTGTAAGAGAAGTGTGTGTGCTGTGAAGGTAAGGATGGCTAGTGTTAATTTTATTGTGGTCATTAAATAACGTTGTAGTTTGATGAACGTCCCAGATCAAAGAAAAATTAAATACGCAGTATTTAAAAAAATTCATATTCAAAACTTGATGTTTTGAAATCCTACAATGAAAAGACTGTGGCACTCAGCATTTTTAAACCAGTGGAATTTTATCATCGGTAACATTTGAGAACGAGCTGACGGCTGGAATTCTAGGTCTTTTTTAACTATGGGTCTGCAACGTATAGATCTGACCCATTCCGATTATCATCACCATTGTCTTCATCTGCAGTTGTTGATGGCGGTGCCCGCATCTCGTGGTCGTGCGGTAGCGATCTCGTCTCCCGCGCCTGGGTTCCCGGGTTCGATTCCCAGCGGGGTCAGGGATTTTCTCTGCCTCGTGATGGCTGGGTGCTGTGTGTTGTCCTTACGTTAGTTAGGTTTAAGTAGTTCTAAGTTGTAGGGGACTGATGACCATAGATGTTAAGTCCCATAGTGCTCAGAGCCATTTTCTTTTGTTGATGGCGCTGGCTAAGAATGAGTCAGAAACTGTGTCACAAAAGGGTAATGTTTCAGTTGTATCACTGGCTTACGTTATGTAAATTCTAAACTTTACTTACCGAGTCGCTACTGCTAATAGACTGATTCCGCCACAGCTGAATTTTGGTAGATAGTAGTAAGATCTAGAAGTGAATCAAACAAAGTAAACATACACTCCTGGAAATGGAAAAAAGAACACATTGACACCGGTGTGTCAGACCCACCATACTTGCTCCGGACACTGCGAGAGGGCTGTACAAGCAATGATCACACGCACGGCACAGCGGACACACCAGGAAGCGCGGTGTTGGCCCTCGAATGGCGCTAGCTGCGCAGCATTTGTGCACCGCCGCCGTCAGTGTCAGCCAGTTTGCCGTGGCATACGGAGTTCCATCGCAGTCTTTAACACTGGTAGCATGCCGCGACAGCTTGGACGTGAACCGTATGTGCAGTTGACGGACTTTGAGCGAGGGCGTATAGTGGGCATGCGGGAGGCCGGGTGGACGTACCGCCGAATTGCTCAACACGTGGGGCGTGAGGTCTCCACAGTACATCGATGTTGTCGCCAGTGGTCGGCGGAAGGTGCACGTGCTCGTCGACCTGGGACCGGACCGCAGCGACGCACGGATGCACGCCAAGACCGTAGGATCCTACGTAGTGCCGTAGGGGACCGCACCGCCACTTCCCAGCAAATTAGGGACACTGTTGCTCCTGGGGTAGCGGCGAGGACCATTCGCAACCGTCTCCATGAAGCTGGGCTACGATCCCGCACACCGTTAGGCCGTCTTCCGCTCACGCCCCAACATCGTGCAGCCCGCCTCCAGTGGTGTCGCAACAGGCGTGAATGGAGGGACGAATGGAGACGTGTCGTCTTCAGCGATGAGAGTCGCTTCTGCCTTGGTGCCAATGATGGTCGTATGCGTGTTTGGCGCCGTGCAGGTGAGCGCCACAATCAGGACTGCATACGACCGAGGCGCACAGGGCCAACACCTGGCATCATGGTGTGGGGAGCGATCTCCTACACTGGCCGTACACCTCTGGTGATCGTCGAGGGGACACTGAATAGTGCACGGTACATCCAAACCGGCAAGGGAACTTGCTGTTCCAACAGGACAATGCACGTCCGCATGTATCCCGTGCCACCCAACGTGCTCTAGAAGGTATAAGTCAACTACCCTTGCCAGCAAGATCTCCGGATCTGTCCCCCATTGAGCATGGATGGGACTGGATGAAGCGTCGTCTCACGCGGTGTGCAAGTCCAGCACGAACGCTGGTCCAACTGAGGCGCCAGGTGGAAATGCCATAGAACACAGGAGTACATCCAGCATCTCTACGATGGTCTCCATGGGAGAATAGCAGCCTGCATTGCTGCGAAAGGTGGATATACACTGTACTAGTGCAGACATTGTGCATGCTCTGTTGCCTGTGTCTATGTGTCCGTGGTTCTGTCAGTGTGATCATGTGATGTATCTGACCCCAGGAATGTGTCCATAAAGTTTCCCCTTCCTGGGACAATGAATTCACGGTGTTCTTATTTCAATTTCCAGGAGTGTATTTAAACGGAGTAGCATTCAAATGAGAAACAGTTGTTATTATACGGTGTGGGTTAGCGCACTGGTTAGCACAGTGGTCACGCGTTCGGGAGGACGACGGTTATAAACCCGCGTCCGTGCAGTCCTATTTAGCTTATACATGATTTCGATGGTTTCTTCGAAAGGTTACTTCTGCTTTCCATCCTTCACTAATCCGAGATTGTGCTCCGTCTCTAATGACCACGTTATCGGCAGGACGTTAAATACTAATCTTCTCCTCTTCTAACAGCTGTTGTATTTGTTTTTATCTATGTGTAGTTATCAATGACAACTGTTTTATACCTGTGTTATTAAGGACTGCACAACTGACACTTCTCTGCCGTGTACACTCATCGCTATAAGAAGATAGACCGTGAGTGCTGCTGGCAGTCTAGAACCGGCATTATCTGACGTCATCATTTCCACAGGGTTGTAATTACTAGTTATTTCCAAGTGAAGTAAGCGTCATTTTAACACATGAGTTTATATTATCAAAACATGTGAGAGGGCGCTGATTACTTCGTTTGAGCTGAAGAACTGTATTTACTTGTTCTAGGACTAAGCTCTGTAATTATCTGTGTATTTCTTTAGGAATAATATGATGGAAAATTTCCGGGCGCGCGCGTGTGTGTTGTCTGTGTGTGTGGGTGTGTGGGTGTGTGCGTGCGTGTGCGTTTGGGTTTGTGTGACAGTGGGGGAACGAGAGGCGAATTTTCTTATGTTCATTCAATTTCCTCTCTCATGAGGTTCGTTGTAAGTAATCCACTACAATTCGAAAGGAGTAATGATGTACTTAATTACAATATGTACGTAATTAAAGTACCATAAGGAAAAATGACATTCATTACTCCACTTTAAGGTTTGTTGCTGCCACAAAAACTTTTGTTCACTTACACAGTTATATAAAAAGTCTGGCAGACATCAAAGGGTAATTTGAAAACATACTGAAAAATGTTTCTTCGTTGCAACTCGTATTCCGTAGGAGAATTTCTGTTATTGTAATGAATAAAAGCTGGTGGGTAGGAATTACTAACTCACATCTATATATATTAATACATTAAGAAAAACAGACACCTCATAAATGTTCACCATGTAGCCATATTTACGAATTAATTTGTGATGTGAATTTTAGATGACTCATTCGAAATCATTACGATTTATCGTGCAAAGTGATCCATGGAACATGAAACCCTCCAGGATTGTTTAGTGTGTTAAAGCGTCGCTTCCATGGTGGGACGAATGGCGTCCCCAGATTAACGGCGCGGTTCGGTGTGACGGTCAGTTTCGACGTGGTTTTTTTAGGTGGTTTCCCATATTGGACTGCTTGAAGTCGCGCCAGGGTTACACAGTTCACAAACACTTAGAAAACATTCGCACCAGAAGAGCAAAGGTGTGGGGACAGGAGGGCCATCCGGCCATGCCTTAATTTTTTTTTTTAGTCATTAGTCTTCTGACTGGTTTGATGCGGCCTGCCACAAATTTTCCTCTCCTGTGATAACCGCTTTATCTTAGAGTAGCATCTGCAACATACATCCTCAATTTTTGGCTGGGATTATTCCAATCTCTGTCCTTCTCTACAGAATTTACGATCTACAGCTCCCCCTAGTACCAGGAAGATATTCCGCAGCAACATCTTAATAGGTCCTACCTTCATGGCCCTACTTCTTGTCACTGTTTCTCATATATTCCTTATCTTATCAGTCCACCTAATTATCAAAAGTGGTCTGTAGCATCCTATCTCAAATGATTCGATTCTATTCCATTCCGGTTTTTTCATAGTCCATGTTTCACGACCAAACGTACATTCTTAGAAATGTCTTTCTCAAATCAGTACCTATGTTTGATGATAGTAGACTTCTCTTGGCCAGGAATGTTCTTTTGCCAGTGCTAGTCTGCGTTTGATGTTCTCCTTGATCCGTCCGTCACGACTATTTTGCTGCCTAGGAAGCAGAATTCCTTAACTTCATCTAATTAGTGATCACCAACTCATTCAGCAGGTCCTGTAATTCTTCTTCACTTTCACTGAGAATAGCAATGTCATCAGCGAATCTTAAAAGAAAAAAAATGGCTCTGAGCTCTATGGGACCTAACTTCTAAGGTCATCAGTGCCCTAGAACTTAGAACTACTTAAACCTAACTAACCTAAGGACATCACACACATCCATGCCCGAGGCAGGATTCGAACCTGCGACCGTAGCAGTCACACGGTTCCTGACTGTAGCGCCTAGAACCGCTGAGCCACACTGGCCAGCAGCGAACCTTACCATTCACATCCCATTAAATTAACTATGCCAGACGATAATCATGTCGACCCTAAGCAAATGCGGCGCGAAGGTACAAGAAAAAGATCATTATGTATAGATACTTACTTTGTAGACTTTATAGATGTTATAATAGTTCTTCGTCTCTTCTTTTTATCGTTTGACAGTGTAATTGTTCCTATACGCCACCCTCTAACGAATTAACAAATTATTATGAGATGTGGAATGTTCCTGCCGTGACAAGTTACTGTATTGGAGATGCTAACAGCGCCAGTTTTTCTTTGCGAATTGTTGCATGAGGAGGGCTACGTTTTCGCTGCCCAACAATAATTTCACTTAACTCCACTCACACTAAGTACGTGGTGTAGGTGTGAGTGTTAGTTCTAGACTGACTGCACACTAGTCAAAGACTGTGTATGAGTTAGCTTCAGTATTTCGCGCCAGCGTGCGTAGGGCGCCTTTCTGATTGGTCGCTTCAGTCAGCCAGTGATTAATATCGTTACATAAAATGTATAAATAATTTTTCATGTTTAGGCAGCTGTTGTAATGGGGATGATGTCGAAAATCTAGCTGAAGGCGTATATAAACATTAAAATAGTTCATAGCAATAAACGAATTGATTCGATAGCCGACCAATCTTGCCACAGTGTGAAACGCCGCATTGTTTATGCCCTGCAGTACGACACGCCTCCTACTCGCATCTTCTTTCTCGCTCTTCATGAATGTCTATCGTTTTGTTGGATGGGGATTACTACCGATCTTAGCTAGTTGCTCACGTGCAGCAACATGACACTACATGGTGTAGTACCAATGGTGTAGCAGGGATGACTGGGTTTAACGCCACGTCGACATCGAAGTCATTACAGACTGAGCACAAGCTCCTATTGCGTCAAGAATGGGAAGAAAATGGGCTGCACTCTCTCAAAGAAACCATTTCGATATTTGCCTGGAGAACCACAAGAGGAGGAGGTATACTTGGAAATGACCCGGAGACAGGGGAAGGTCCCAGCTAGATTACATCATGGTCAGACAGATATTTCCAAATTAGACAGTGAATTGTAAGGTATATCCAGACGCAGATACTGTCGTGCATGATTCGTAGACAATGGTAAGGAGAGGTGATGCAGCAACTGTTGACACAGTAGACTTGGACAGGAGCAGAAATGATTAGTGAACAAGTAACACGGCAAACAGAAGATATATTCAACTTGTATTTCTCCAAACGTACGATGATGATGACGTTTGGTTTGTAGGGCGCTCAACTGCGCTTTTATCAGCGCCCATTCAAATTCCCAACCATTGCTCAGTCCAAACTCGCCACTTTCATGAATGATGATGAAATGACGAGGACAACACAAACACCCAGGCACCTCAAGGCAGGTGAAAATCCCAGACACTGCCGGGAAACGAACCCGGGACCCCGTGCTCGGGAAGCGAGAGCGCAACCGTGAGACCACGAGCTACGGACGAACGTACGAAGTCTCGATGCATATAAGCGGCAAGAAACCAGCTATCACAGTGCCAACAAGGAAGAATCGCGCTGTCCTAAATACGAGCAAAGGTGTCAGACCGGGGCTAGACGGCCACTTCTTAGCGTCACGTGGCGATGTGGTTCTGAAAACAAGTGGGGCTTAACCAGTGCCACTAGCCATCCTATATCATAGCGGCTGAGCGTGTTCGTGGTACGGAGCCGCTGGAGGTGTAGCTTAGGTGGACACACACGATTGGGTCCGCCCGATCTCGCGGGACTGCTATCAACGTCAAACGGAAATTTACAGTTCCATTACTAATATAACAACATTCACGGAGTGGTATCTATACGTAACTCTACATCTATAGTCTCTGATCATGATTTACCAATGACGGCGAGTAGACTGAAGTTTAAGAGAATCGTCCAAAAAAATCAATGTAGACATTTCCCAATCGGAATAAGAATAAATAAGGCTGAAAGTCAGAGAGAGAGGGGAAAGGAGACGGCGAGAGAGAGAAAAGGTCAGATGGACAGAGAGAGGGAGAGTAGGAGATAAGGGTGTACATGCCATTCATATTTATCAATTGCGAAAAATTTCCAGATTCGCTAGTCAATAAATAGAACAGTCAAGATCGAGAAAACCATTTTTTAAAAATGTGATCACTTTGGGGTTTATGCTCGGAATCTTCAGGTCTAATGCACTGTAAAAATATAAATTGGTCAAATGAAATAGGAAAGTCAGAAAATAACATACAGTGCGAAAAAGGAAAGTAAAGGAAAACCAACAAGAGTTAAAAATCACGTTTACTGCTGCTGATGTCTAATATACCAAGGGTTAAATAGAGTGGAACAGGTGCGATTATGTCGCCAATATCAGCCTCAGCCAAGGGGCAATGATTTAGGTAAGATTCGTTCAAATGAACGAATAAAATCTGAGAGAAATTGTAGAAGTATCTGTGTAACAATTACTAAAAGTAGCTTACGAAGGACTGTATCAGTTCATTGATAAAACTCAGATTAAAAGAGCCAAGGTATGTATGGTAATCGACTGCAGACTGGCACCATTGATTGGTGCTTTCAGGGACGCTGTTTCCATAGAGACGTCGCCTTCAAAATGGCTGCTGGTGGTTAAAGATGTACCAGGAGATTGCCAGTACTAGGATGCTTGTTGAACGTTCATGAAAGAAGCCAGTAAGTCAATCGTTATACTGATGATCAAAAAATGGTTCAAATGGCTCTGAGCACTATGGGACTCAACTGCTGTGGTCATTAGTCCCCTAGAACTTAGAACTACTTAAACCTAACTAACCTAAGGACATCACACACATCCATGCCCGAGACAGGATTCGAACCTGCGACCGTAGCAGTCGCACGGTTCCGGACTGCGCGCCTAGAACCGCGAGACCACCGCGGCCGGCTATACTGATGACTTTATAGAGCTACATACTTCGTTTTTCTTCTCTCGGTTTATTTTCTAGTATTATTCAGTTATAATTGAGTGTGGCCTACATGTCAAGATAGATCAGTACCTCAGTACTTGTTTGTTGCTATTATTTTTGAACTGCTGACTATTTGCACTTCGTGCATTCGTTATGTACAGCCGATACGAATCGTTACGAATCGTTGGAGAGGAGTGACGTGTTGACTACGCCATTCTAAAAGCTCTGTGTAGCAATACCATTCAGATAGCTAGGAAAGTAGTTCCTTCCTAACTCGTTAGTCGACATAAGTCCGAAATGCTAGATTTTCATTTTTAACCCATCATCTCTCGGCCATAACAAAACTGACTGTCGCCTTTCCTACCAACCTGGTCACTCACAACTGAAGCATGTGTAAGGAATAAACTTCCTTTTGGCCCATCAAAAGTTCGTCTTATGGTTTAATTTTCCTTAAAGGTGTCCACAGCTTCACTATTCCGTCCAGACTCACTCTGCTTATGATCAAACAGTATTGCTGCAATGCAGGAAAACCGATTGTAGTTCAATAATCAAAGATACGAGCGTCAGTTCATAAAGCTATAATTATCACCTCGAAAAAAATAACGTGACTCGAATTTTTTTTATTTTTATTTGTTTATTTATTTATTTATTTTGTAGATTCTAGTATCCCCGCGCCACAGTCGTGCACCACACCGCAAGAGATCTCAAAATGGCACAGCACGTTGACGAAGTAGGGCACTTACGAGCGATAGTCAACCAACCTTATCACCTTTAAAAAAAAAAGCTTTTTATTTTCGCGTTGGTGGCTGTCTGCAGGGCCACGGTATGGCTGGAAACTTAGCGGCTTGTTATGGTACTGTAGCTCTGGGATATCAGGGTTTACCAGGTCTGCAGAAACATAAACAATTAATTATGTGACTTTAATTTTCCGAGGTGATGGCTATATTTTATGACTATCTTTCGTACAGTTACTTGTGGAGCTGGGTTTATTCGCAATACGAGGGGCTTTCAATCAATAATGTAATATATTTTTTATCGGCCAATTGTGGTTGAAAAAAGTGCTAAACGTTTGTGGGACATAGTGGAGTATTCTTCTTTGCTGTTAGATTCAGAAGCATCCGACCCACCTTACATTTCCAGGTGGTGGGTTACTCTGTACTGTTAATGAAATAAATGAGTAGGAGAGCTTCTGTTAAGTTTGGAAGGTAGGAGACGAGGTAATGGCAGAAGTGAAGCTGTGAGGACGGGACGTGGATCGTCCTTGGATAACTCAGATGGTAGAGCACTTGCCTGTGAAAGACAAGGGTTCCGAGTTCGAGTCTAGGACCGGCACACAGTTTTAATCTGCCAAGAAGTTTCAGTAAATAAATAAATAAATAAATCGGTTTGAGCTCCTATAGTTTCAAGAACGTCTAATTGATAGCGTTCAAAGTGGCGTCTGTAACGGAGAGCTGATCCAAGCGGACAGATGTCGTTGAGTTTCTTTTGGCGCAAAACCAAAGCATAGCAGATATTCATGTCTACGGAGACCTGGCAGTGAACAAAAGCATGGTGAGGCGTCTAACATCATCACAGCAACGTCGCAAAAATCTGTCCAGTATCCCGCGTGCCGGCAGGCCGCACACAGTTTGATTCTTGCAGTGTTGGAGTGTGCTTACAGTCTCATTCGAGGTGATCGATGGATCATAGCCAAACACCTCGCTGCTCGGCTGGACGTCTCTGTTGGTAATACTCTCACACACTCATCCACCAGTTGGGGTACTCAAAGGTGTGTGCCCACTGGACTCCTCGCCTCCTAACGGAAACCATTAACAGCAACTGAAGACCATCTGCGCGGAATTGCTTTCGCGTTACGAGGCTGATGGTGACAATTTTTTGTCGAACATCGTCTCAGGCGATGAAACATGGATTTATCACTTGAAACCGAAGAAAAAGTTCAAAGTCGCTGGTGAAGTCATGGCCGCGGTCTTCTGGGACTCTGACGAGGTTAATCTGCTGTCTTTGTTGTCTTCCTCCATCGTGCAACGATCAACAAGAAGTGTATTGCTCTACCGTCAGGAAATTGAAGAAACGACTTAGGAGTGTTCCTAGGCACAAAAAAGTAAACGAAATGAAGTAGTTGCTCTCCGTGATAACGCAAGGCCTCACACAAGTCTGCGAACCCATGAGGAGGCCCCAAAACTTCAAAGGACTGTTCTTCCTCATCCGCCCTACTACCCAGATCTCGTACCTTCCGACTTCTATATGGTTAGCCCCATTCTGTTGGAAGCAGTATGTGGGTGATGGGGAGGCTATTGGTGCAGCAAAACGTTGGCTCCGTCTTCGGCCAGTAGAGTGGTACCGCGCTGACAGACAGACCCGCCAGTAAGGTGACGTAAGGACGCCATATTGAACAGAGATTATATAGAAAACTAAGGTTTTGTAGCGAAAAGAGCGGGGAATAATATGGTGTACTGGAATCCTGAACAAAACCAACCTGCTTTCAATAGCAGAAATAAAAAGAAAGTGAAACATCTTGAAGGCGAGGAGGAAAAAACTTCACGGTTTGAGTGGGTATGTGATGTTGTTGTTGTTGTGTTGTTGTAGTCTTCAGTCCTGAGACTGGTTTGGTGCAGCTCTCCAGGCTCTGTGCAAGCTGCTTCATCTCCCAGTACGTACTGCATCCTACATCCTTCTCAATCTTCTTAGTGTGTCCATCTCTTGGTCTCCTCTACGATTTTACCCTCCACGCTGCCCTCCAATACTAAATTGGCGATCCCTTGATGCCTCAGAACATGTCTTACCAACTGATCCCTTCTTCTAGTCAAGTTGTGCCACAAACTCCTCCCCAGTTCTATTCAGTACCTTCTCATTAGTTATGTGATCTACCCATCTAATCTTCAGCATTCAGCATTCACAATTCGAAAGCTTCTATTCTCTTTTTGTCCAAACTATTTATCGTCCACTTTCACTTGCACACATGGCTACACTCCAAACAAATACTTTCAGGAACGACTTCCTGACACTTAAATTTATACTCGATGTTAACAAATTTCTCTTCTTCAGAAACGCTTTCACTGCCATTGACAGTCTACATTTTATATCCTCTCTACTTCCACCATCATCAGTTATTTTGCTCCCCAAATAGCAAAACTCTTTCACTACTTTAAGTGTCTCATTTCCTAAAGTAATTCCCTCAGCATCACCCAAGTTAACTCGACTACATTCCATTATTCTCATTTTGCTTTTGTTGTTGTTCATCTTATATCCTGCTTTCAAGACACTGTCCATTCCGTTCAACTGCTCTTCCAAGTCCTTTGCTGTCTCTGACACATTTACAATGTCATCGGCGAACCTGAAAGTTTTTATTTCTTCTTCATGGATTTTAATACCTACTCCGAATTTTTCTATTGTTCCTTTCGCTGCTTGCTCTATATACAGATTGAATAACGTCGGGGAGAGGCTACAACTCTGTCTCACTCCGTTCGCAACCACTGCTTTCCTTTCATGCCCGTCGATTCTTATAACTGCCATCAGGTTTCTGTACAAATTGTAAATAGCCTTTCGCTCGCTGTATTTTACCCCTGCCACCTCCAGAAATTGAAAGAGAGTATTCCACTCAACATTATCAAAAGCTTTTTCTAAGGCTACAAACGCTAGAAACGTAGGTTTGCCTTTTCTTAATCTAACTTCTAACATAAGCCGTAGGGTCAGCATTGCCTCACGTGTTCCTACATTTCTGCGGAATCCAAACTGATCTTCCTCGAGGTCGGCTTTTACCAGATTTTCCATTCGTCTGTAAAGAATTCGCGTTAGTATTTTGCAGCAGTGACTTATTAAACTTACTGTTCGGTAATTTTCACATCTTTCAACACCTGCTTTCTTTGGTATTGGAATCATCTGGTGATATATCAGTGATATTTAAAAAGAACTTGGCAGTACGATCTCAACTTATAAGGGGACTTCGCATCCCCTCTGGCTTCGCTGCGTGAACTGATTCGGGTGGGAAAGGTGTGATAAAGTTATTGTATCCTCTCCAAATGAAAGGATGGAGGTTGCCCACGGCTACTGTAACTCATTCTTCATATCCTGGATACTGGCTCTCTGACGGAGGTGACGTGCGAACAAGTCTCACGCATGTTCATCGGGAAATCTCTGAAGATCTTGATGATCAGGGGGATATCACAATGTCACGCAGACAATTCGTAGAGACTCATGACGTGTGTGGACGAGCATTGCTCTGTCGATACACGGCGCAAGGTCCTGTCGCATGTCACAGGAGGAGGAGATTAGTATTTAACGTCCTGTCGACAACGAGGTCATTAGAGCACAAGCTCATATTAGGGAAGGATGGGGAACGAAATCGGCCAGGCCATTTCAAAGGAACCATAATGGCATTTGCCTGAAACGATTTAGGGAAATCATATGAAACCAAAATGAGGGTGGCTGGAAGCGGATCTGAACTGTCGTCATCCGGAATGCACGTCCAGTGTGCGAACCACTGCGCCACCTGGCTCGGTCGCATGAGAGATAGCACATGAGATAGCAGGATGTTCGTGACATACCGTCGCTCAATCACTAACAGCCGTGAGCTGAAATCATACCGGAAGGCTCTCCGGACCACGTCGCTAGGAGGAACCACACTGCGCCTCTGCTAAACATCTCCACAGGTACGGGGTGTTTCAAAAATGACCGGTATATTTGAAACGGCAATACAAACTAAACGAGCAGCGACAGAAATACACCGTTTGTTGCAATATGCTTGGGACAACAGTACATTTTCAGGCAGACAAACTTTCGAAATTACAGTAGTTACAATTGTCAACAACAGATGGCGCTGCGGTCTGGGAAACTCTATAGTACGATATTTTCCACATATCCACCATGCGTAGCAATAATATGGCGTAGTCTCTGAATGAAATTACCCGAAACCTTTGACTATGTGTCTGGCGGAATGGCTTCACATGCAGATGAGATGCATTGCTTCAGCTGTTCAATTGTTTCTGGATTCTGGCGGTACACCTGGTCTTTCAAGTGTCCCCACAGAAAGAAGTCACAGGGGTTCATGTCTGGCGAATAGGGAGGCCAATCCACGCCGCCTCCTGTATGTTTCGGATAGCCCAAAGCAATCACACGATCATCGAAATATTCATTCAGGAAATTAAAGACGTCGGCCGTGCGATGTGGCCAGGCACCATCTTGCATAAACCACGAGGTGTTCGCAGTGTCGTCTAAGGCAGTTTGTAGCGCCACAAATTCACGAAGAATGTCCAGATAGCGTGATGCAGTAATCGTTTCGGATCTGAAAAATGGGCCAATGATTCCTTTGGAAGAAATGGCGGCCCAGACCAGTACTGTTTGAGGATGCAGGGACGATGGGACTGCAACATGGGGCTTTTCGGTTCCCCATATGCGCCAGTTCTGTTTACCGACGAAGCCGTCCAGGTAAAAATAAGCTTCGTCAGTAAACCAAATGCTGCCCACATGCATGTCGCCGTCATCAATCCTGTGCACTATATTGTTAGCGAATGTCTCTCGTGCAGCAATGGTAGCAGCGCTGAGGGGTTGCCGCATTTGAATATTGTGTGGATAGAGGTGTAAACTCTGGCGTATGAGACGATACGTGGACGTTGGCGTCATTTGGACCGCAGCTGCAACACGGCGAACGGTAACCTGAGGCCGCTGTTGGATCACCTGCTGCACTAGCTGCGCGTTGCCCTCTGTGGTTGCCGTACGCGGTCGCCCTACCTTTCCAGCACGTTCATCCGTCACGTTCCCAGTCCGTTGAAATTTTTCAAACAGATCCTTTATTGTATCGCTTTTCGGTCCTTTGGTTACATTAAATCTCCATTGAAGACTTCGTCTTGTCGCAACAACACTGTGTTCTAGGCGGTGGAATTCCAACACCAGAAAAATCCTCTGTTCTAAGAAATAAACCATGTTGTCCACAGCACACTTGCATGTTGTGAACAGCACACGATTACAGCAGAAAGACGACGTACAAAATGGCGCACCCACAGACTGCGTTGTCTTCTATATCTTTCACATCACTTGCAGCGCCATCTGTTGTTGACAATTGTAACTACCGTAATTTCGAAAGTTTGTCCGCCTGAAAATGTACTGTTGTCCCAAGCATATTGCAACAAACGGTGTACTTCTATCGCTGCTCGTTTAGTTTTTATTGCCGTTTCAAATATACCGGTCATTTTTGAAACACCCCGTAGCTGTCATGTGGGGTAGTGCGGAGCCGCCATGCATCGGTGTACACAGCGCGACGCCATTCACTAGCAGTCCATGCTCGCCAGTCACGGTTGGCAGGCGCAGTGTGTGCTGACAGCAGAATACGACGACCGGAACGCTGACGACGAGTACGCCTACACCCCAGGCTCCCATGCCGTTTAAGACTGGGCCACTGTCACATCCGAATGCCCCACAAGCCTGGACAATGCATGGTTTGAGCAATTAGCAAAATGCAGACCCTCTCAAACTTCACCTCATTCCACCTAACCAAAAGACAACTGAATGTAATCTTCGGTTAGTACAACAAAAAAATACGAGAATGTCAACACCCCAAATATTTGGGTATGTTTCTACAGCTCCCCAACATTTAGAAAATGCTTAGAACTAAAAGGACAGGAATTAAAATGAAGAAATAGCTGATGCTAGCTGGGATTTAATGTAACCCCATAAGAACTCCAGCAGAAGCACTTTGTATCTTGTCGCCGAATACAGTTCTTCTGTTTGCAGTAGAAGTAACCATGTAAGGAAAATAGATATTCTTCTATATGACGCGATCAGTCTCGCGACAGGAACTCTTAAATCCATGCCAATATCATGGCCGTCAGTACTCGCCAAAACTAATCCTCCAAATCTTCGACGACAACCAACAGTGACACGTCACTTGATGAAAGTCAAAAGACGCAGACAGTTACAAATTCATCAAACACTGAACAAATAACCACGCACCTAAGATCTAGAGAACCAATCTGGGTAAGTGACAGCCATCTCGCCCCAGAAAGCTATATGCTAAGGGATGAATGAAGAAACAGTGGATTTCCTTCCCTGTTCATAGGAAGTTAGATAAAATAGATCCGACCGTCCAATCCCAGAAGCAGAGCAATCAAGAAAAATATGGAGCTTCCTGAACCGTATCATAACTGGCTAAGCCATAACCAGTCAGCACCACACAAGTAGGAAATTGTAAATGATAGTCAATGCGACTGCGTAATATCGGGCAAACAACGGGGCACTTGTTGCTCGATTACCCGGAAAGAAAATTCATGGCTACCTGGAAAGACATCGTAGGCGCAACAGTTGCAGTATTTAAATGGTTGGAGTCTTTGGATATCCGACTGTTGTTGTTGTTGTGGTCTTGAGTCCTGAGACTGGTTTGATGCAATTCTCCATGCTACTCTATCCAGTGCAAGCTTCTTCATCTCCCAGTATCTACTGCAACCTACATCCTTCTGAATCTGCTTGGTGTATTTATCTCTTGGTCTCCCTTTACGATTTTTACCCTCCACGCTGCCATCCAATACTAAATTGGTGAACTCTTGATGTCTCAGAACATGTTCTACCAACCGATTCCTTCTTCTAGTCAAGTTGTGCCACAAGCGTTTCTTCTCCCCAATCCTCTTCAACACCTCCTCATTTGTTATGTGATCTACCCATCTAATCTTCAGCATTCTTCTGTAGCACCACATTTCGAAAGCTTCTATTCTCTTCTTGTCTAAACTATTTATCGTCCATGTTTCACTTCCATACATGGCTACACTCCATACAAATACTTTCAGGAACGACTTCCTGACACTTAAATCTATACTCGATGTTAACAAATTTCTCTTCTTCAAAAACGCTTTCCTTGGCATTGCCAGTCTACATTTTATATCCTCTCTACTTCGACCATCATCGGTTATTTTTTCTCCCCAAATTGCAAAACTCCTTTACTACTTTAAGTGTCTCATTTCCTAAAGTAATTCCCTCAGCATCACCCGACTTAATCCGACTACATTCCATTATCCTCGTTTTGCTTTTGTTGATGTTCATCTTATATCCTCCTTTCAAGACACTATCCATTCCATTCAACTGCTCTTCCAAGTCCTTTGCTGTCTCTGACACATTTACAATGTCATCGGCGAACCTGAAAGTTTTTATTTCTTCTCCATGGATCTTAATACCTACTCCGAATTTTTCGGATATCTGACTATGACGGACAATAGATAGCTCAACTTCTTTTAATTACTGCCTGCTTTACAGCTGTCCTTATTACCTACAGACACATAAAGGGTGCTATAACGGCAGATACTGTGATCATTGGTACCTTAATACTTACCCATTTCAGTGTTACAATTGTTCTTTTCTGCATGCAACAGTCTTCCTGCAAACATAGCACATAGTGTACTACGTTATGTTTTCTGCACACTCGTAATTGCATCACTAAGTAAACTACCGCTATCAGTGTAGACTAACCATTTGAGGCCCACGAGCTCACACTTCAACACCTGACATGCTACCCAGGGAAAACAAGCATTAATCTTGCTACATGATCTCGGAAGTACTAACCAACCTGAAAACGTACTGCTCCTCTTAGCTATAATCATTAGTCTGTAAATGAAGTTGATACTGATATTATGTTGTTGAGTATACTGCCATTAGGCACCAATACGAATACTTGCTCTTATACCCATAACACCCAGTATCTAAGATCTGCGTGCTTGTACTGATTCATATTAATTATCTTGTATCAACTTTTATTACTTAGGCACTCTGGTGGCCGCTTCACCTGTCACAGAGCAATATAATTCTAATAATTTTCATAGCCTTTGATAGCTATATTGTTGCATTGTTTATTGCGTTTAATTAAACTTAAGGCTTGACTTTTTTCGGGTTCATAAACATATATTTTTATCTGTTATTACTTTTATGTTGTAATTTCATGTACTGACACGTTCCATGAGGTTGCAGATTCGTTCATCAATTTGGTCCTAAGGAACTTGACACGTAAGTAAATAAATAAGCGATAGGAACGTGTACCATCTTACATTGAGATACGACGATGTGTTGTGTGTGCTTTGACTCTTTTGTCAGGCAGTGTAGTTACGGCGATGGTGGATAATGTTGTAGAGTTGTAGCAGTATATGTGGTCTTATTAGTTTTAGATGTTTGGGGAACAATGTTAACACTTTCAAGACAGACCCATTTCGTAGTCGCGCACTGGTCCGCGGCAATAGACGTCATATCTCCTGAACTATGTGTAGTACAATCATTTAAATTATCAGGTACACTGAACAGTGTATGTGGATGCTGTGTGCAAAATGTGTTACGAGTAGAATAAGCAGTAAACAAACAATAAATTAAAACTTCATGCCTTGAGGCTCGGACTCCGTCTCGAAAGCATTACATGTTGAGAGCAGTAATTTCAATAAGAATGTATACTGCCGCTCCTTAAATTATAAAAAAAAAAAATGGTTCAAATGGCTGTGAGCACTATGGGACTTAACATCTGAGGTCATCAGTCCCTTAGAAGTTAGAACTACTTAAACCTAACTAACCTAAGGACATCACACACATCCATGCCCGAAGCAGGATTCGAACCTGCGACCGTAGTAGTAGCGCGGTTCCAGACTGAAGCGCCTAGGACCGCTCGGCCACATTGGCCAGCCTTAAATTATAGATAACAGGCTATTGTTCAGATCATCTTGGGCTAAAAGTTATTACCTATGCTGAATAAGATGCTAGCTAACGGAACTCTTATTCCTTCACAGGATATGTAGGAGTACCGTAAGAAAATAACACATGTGTGGATAGCCAAGTATGAGTGTCTGTCCTCATCTCAGATGCCGTTCCAGTGTAGCTTGCATATTTTCTTACGTCAGGATTCCGGAGGAAAATTTGATGTACACGAATTTAATTTCTCGGTAAAACGCCCGACTGAGATGCTGTAGCTCTTCTCACAATCACAGAGCTTTATTTTGCTTAAATGGTACTGCTCTGCTTGCTTGAAAGCGAAATTTAATTAATTTCTAGGCTTCGGCCTTGCTACTGGAGAATAAGCAGACCTATTTGAAGCTTACAGTTCCTTTCTCCTTAATTAATTTCATTAATTTTCTTTTGAGGGAAAGCTAATTGTAGCTTCAAATAGTGTCTGAATTAAACATTAATAAAGCACAATGCAACAAGAGTGGACCGGCTGTCAGAACAACAATCCCGAGTTAAAGAAAGACAGTACACCAACTGACGTAGCTGCAGACAGTAACACAAAAATTTGCTAAATAAGGCATGCAAGCCTCTTAAAACAATTGGCCCAGTTTCAGGACCAATTGACGAAACATACAAATAAAATCAAAAAGCTTTTCACTTTTGGCAAGTAGGGTTTTACATTATCACTGAACGAGCACCATGAGTGTTTTCCATGAGACATACGACAGGTAGTCATACAGTTTTAATTAGCACAAATTTCTGTTCTTCAGAAACGCTTTCCTTGCCATTGCCAGTCTATATTATATATCCTCTCTACTTCGACCATCATCAGTTATTTTTCTCCCCAAATAGCAGAACTCATTTACTACTTTAAGCGTCTGAATTCCTAATCTAAAACCCTCAGCATCACCCAATTTAATACGACTACATTACATTATCCTCGTTTTGCTTTTGTTGATGTTCATCTTATACCCTCCTTTCACGACACTGTCCATTCCGTTCAGCTGCTTTTCCAGGTGCTTTGCTGTCTCTGACAGAATTACAATGTCATCGGCGAACCTCAAAGTTTTTATTTCTTCTCCATGGACTTTAACACCTACTCCGAATTTTTCTTTTGTTTCCTTTAATGCTTGCTCAATATACAGATTGAATAACATCGGGGAAAGGCTACAATCCTGTCTCTCTCCCTTCCCAACCGCTGCTTCCCTTTCATGCCCCTCGACTCTTATAACTACCATCTGGTCTCTGTACAAATTGTAAACAGACATTCGCTCCCTGTATTTGAACCCTGTCACCTTCATAATTTGAAAGAGAGTATTCCAGTCAAAATTGTCAAAAGCTTTCTCTAAGTCTACAAATGTTAGAACCGTAGGTTTGCCTTTCCTTAATCTATTTTCTAAGATAAGTCGTAGGGTCAGTATTGCATCTCGTGTTCAATATTTCTACGGAATCCAATCTATCCCGAGGTCGGCTTCTACCAGTTTTTCCATTCAATTGTAAAGAATTCGCATAAGTATTTGGCAGCTGTGACTTATTAAACTGATAGTTTGATAATTTTCACATCTGTCAACACCTGATTTCTTTGGGATTGGAATTATTATGTTCTTCTTGAAGTCTGAGGGTATTTCGCCTGTCTCATACATCTTGCTCACCAGATGGTAGAGTTTTGTCAGGACTGGCTCTCCCAAGGCTGTCAGTAGTTCTAAAGGAATGTTGTCTATTCCGGGGGCCTTGTTTCGACTCAGGTCTTTCACTGCTCTGTCAAACTCTTCATGCAGTATCATATCTCACATTTCATCTTCATCTACATCCTCTTCCATTTCCATAATATTTCCTCAAGTACATCACCCTTGTACAGACCCTATATATATATTCCTTCCACGTTCCTGCTTTCTCTTCTTTGCTTAGAATTGGGTTCCCATCTGAGCTCTTGATAATACATACAAGTGGTTCTCTTTTCTCCAAAGGTCTCTTTAATTTTCCTGTAGGCAGTATCTATCTTACCCCTAGTGAGATATGCCTCTACATCTTACATTTGTCCTGTAGCCATCCCTGCTTAGCAATTTTGCACTTCCTGTCGATCTCATGATTGAGACATTTGTATTCCTTTTTGCCTGCTTCATTTACTGCATTTTTATATTTTCGCCTGTCATGAATTAAATTAAATATATTTTCTGTTACCCAGGGATTTCTGCTAGCTCTCGTCTTTTTACCTACTTGATCCTCTGCTGCCTTCACTATTTCATCCCTTAAAGTTAACCATTCTTCTTGTACTGTATTTCTTTCTGCGATTCCTGTCAATCGCTCCCTAATGCTCTCCCTGAAACTCTCTACAACTTATGGTTCTGTCAGTTTATCCAGATCCCATCTACTTAAATTACCACCTTTTTGCAGTTTCCTCAGTTTTAATCTACAGTTCATAACCAATAGATTGTAGTCAGAGTCCACATCTGCCCCTGGAAATGTCTTATAATTTAAATCCTGGTTCCTAAATCTCTGTCTTCCCAATCTATCTGAAACCTTCGAGTATCTCCAGGACTCTTCCATGTATACAACCTTCTTTTATGATTCTTGAACCAAGTATTAGTTATGATTAAGTAATGCTCCGTGCAAAATTCTACCAGGCGGCTTTCTCTTTCATTTCTTACCCCCATTTCATACTCACCTGCTACTTTTCTTTCTCTTCCTTTTCCTACTATCGAGTTCCAGTCACCCATGACTATTAAATTTTCGTCTCCCTTAACAATTTGAATAATTTATTTTATCTCATCAGTCTCTTCGTCATCTGGGGAGGTAGTTGGCATGTTGGCATATAAACTTGTACTACTGTGGTAGGCGTGGGCTTCATTTCTATCTTGGCCACAATAATGCGTTCACTATGTTGTTTGTAGTAGCTTACCAGCACTCCTAAGTTTTTATTCATTATTATACCTGCTCCTGCATTACCCCTGTTTGATTTTGAATTTATAACCCTGTATTCACCTGACCAGAAGTCTTGTTCCTCATGCCACCGAACTTCACTAATTCCCCCTATATCTTACGATAAGGCTCTTTTTTCTCTTCACTTCTGTAACTGATTCTGGGACTAACATGGGCATTTGTATTCCATCTTGTAAAAAGAATTTGGCCGTTTTTCGGAATATGTCGCGATTTCAGAGGACTTGCTGTTGCTGCGAGTGGAACGAGGGTCCAAGCCGTGCATATCAATAAAGCATCCCTTCCTGTATCTCTTCGCCCTTTATAAGCATTATGTGTTACCATCATACTATGCATGTTATAACGATACACATACACTAACTTTAGTTTCGAGTAACTCACAGAAATGAAACGCATTTCATCGTGAACTGAGCACAATATAACGTCTTCTCTTGTGAGCTGATGCCACCTGTTGATAACTAATCGAACTAACTGCGGAGACACAGGTAAGTGAATAATGCGTACACTGACGACTTCATTTTATTTTTGATTGACGCCAGTAACTGTTGAATTGGTTGTAACATAATGTACAGAAATAAGAAAGAAAAACATTTGTAATGACTTGATGTTATACATATGAGAGAGTTGTCCTTTAAAAATTAGTGGGACACGTCGACATCTATAGGGCATCTACACCTACATGACTGCTCCGTAATTGTACTTGGGATGCGGTTCGTAGAACCATTTTAGGATTATTTCTGGACTATTACACTTGCGAATAACTCATGGGAAACTGGACACAATCTTCCCGCACGAGCTCTGATTTAAATGTTGAAAGAAGGAACATTAGTCAGTCGCGGCTTGTGTTTATTGTGCAACATCTAGATTTTCGTCACTGAATGTCCATCTTCAAAGTAACACTCGAAGTTAAAACGTTTCAGCCATTACTCGCATAGCCCCTCTTGGACTATACATATCAAGAGTTCAAACTGCACGAAACTAACGGATGAAACGTGTTAACTTTATCTAAAAAATTGAAGATGGTCACTCAGTGACCGAAATCTATATCTCCTACGATAAACACAACTTGTAACTGATTGCTGTACGTTTTTTCACCAAATGAAACAAGGGCAGTCGCTGAGACTTTCAAGTTCCAGATGTAGTCGAATTTAAGGTTGGTTTGGTTGATTTAGAGGAGACCAGAGAATGAGGTCATCAGTCTCATCGGATTAGGGAAGGATGTCGGCCGTGCGCTTTCTAATTAACCATCCTGGCATTTGCCGGAAACGATTTAGGGAATCCACGGAAAACCTAAATCAGGATGGCCGAAGCAAGTTTGAACCGTGGTAAATTTAAAAAAAAACTGATTTTAATACGGTGGTTATTTCTCCGTATGTAGGGGGGAGTTAAAAATATATTTTCGCATTCGGAGAAGAAAGTTGGAATTAAAGTATTGCGGGAAGATCTCGACGCAACTTCAAATACCCTTGTTTTAAAGACTGCCAGCGCAACTCGCACATCATTTCTGTGACGCTTTGTCTTTTATTTGCGATACTACAAAACAAAGTGTACTTTTTGAAATCGTTTAGAGTGTACTCCGTCAGTCCTATCCTGCGTGTTTCTATACTGCACAGCCGTACTAAAGAAGTGAACGGGCAAGTGGAGTTTAGGTCGGTGTGCAGTATAGGTTGCCTCGTTGGTAATTTGTTGTATCGTTTAAGTGTTCTGCCATTAAAAGAAATTTTCGGTTCGCCACCTCACAACATTTTCTATGTAATGATTCAGATTTAAGTTATGAAAAGGTTTTCAGATACCATTACAAATCATAGTTGCTTTGTTGAATACTAAATTATTTATTTAGCAACATGTTTCCTGATGATACCTCATTGTCAGGATATAGTGCCACTATAAAAACATTTAACGTAAGTGTATACAAATACTAAAGCTTCTTTACATGACTGCTGTGGTTATCCTGCGGAGAGAGAGAGAAGGATAATCTACTAAGAGGCGATATCACTTTGTGCATTGGTATGCTGTTAACATGAAAGTTTTTATAAAACTAACACTCACTTTCATGTGAACAGCAGACCAATACACAATACTCGATGAAAAGTATCCGGACACCCACAAAAACATACGTTTTCATATAAGGTGCTATATGCTGCCACCTGCCGCCAGGTATTCCACATCAGCGACCTCACTAGATATCGTGAGAGAGCAGAATGGGGCGCTCCACGGAGCTCACGGACTTCGAACGTGGTCAGGTGACAGGGTGTCACTTGTGCGAACGTCTGTAAGCGAGTTTTTCACACTCCTAAATATCCCTAGGTGTTCTATTTCCGATGTAATAGTGAAGTGGAAACATGAAGGGACACGTACAGCACAAAAGCGTGCAGGCGGGCCTTGTCTCTTGACTGATAGAGATTGCCGACAGTTGAAAAATTTGGAAATTTGTCGTAGAGTCTTATGGGACCAAACTGCTGAGGTCCACGGTCCTTAAGCTTACGCACTACTTAATCTAACTTAAACAAACATACACTAAGGACAACTCACACACCCATGCCCGAGGGAGGACTCGAACCTCAGACAGGGGGAGCCGCGCGGACCGTGACAAGGCGCCTAAGATCGCTCGGCAACCACGCGCGGTGCCGACAGTTGAAGTGAGTCGTAAAGTGTAATAGGTAGCCATCTACACTCCTGGAAATTGAAATAAGAACACCGTGAATTCATTGTTCCAGGAAGGGGAAACTTTATTGACACATTCCTGGGGTCAGATACATAACATGATCACACTGACGGAACCACAGGCACATAGACACAGGCAACAGAGCATGCACAATGTCGGCACTAGTACAGTGTATATCCACCTTTCGCAGCAATGCAGGCTGCTATTCTCCCATGGAGACGATCGTAGAGATGCTGGAAGTAGTCCTGTGGAACGGCTTGCCATGCCATTTCCACCTGGCGCCTCAGTTGGACCAGCGTTCGTGCTGGACGTGCAGACCGCGTGAGACGACGCTTCATCCAGTCACAAACATGCTCAATGGGGGACAGATCCGGAGATCTTGCTGGCCAGGGTAGTTGACTTACACCTTCTAGAGCACGTTGGGTGGCACGGGATACATGCGGACGTGCATTGTCCTGTTGGAACAGCAAGTTCCCTTTCTGGTCTAGGAATGGTAAAACGATGGATTCGATGACGGTTTGGATGTACCGTGCACTATTCAGTGTCCCCTCGACGATCACCAGAGGTGTACGGCCAGTGTAGGAGATCGCTCCCCACACCATGATGCCGGGTGTTGGCCCTGTGTGCCTCGGTCGTATGCAGTCCTGATTGTGGCGCTCACCTGCACGGCGCCAAACACGCATACGACCATCATTGGCACCAAGGCAGAAGCGACTCTCATCGCTGAAGACGACACGTCTCCATTCGTCCCTCCATTCATGCCTGTCGCGACACCACTGGAGGCGGGCTGCACGATGTTGGGGCGTGAGCGGAAGACGGCCTCACGGTGTGCGGGACCGTAGCCCAGCTTCATGGAGACGGTTGCGAATGGTCCTCGCCGATACCCCAGGAGCAACAGTGTCCCTAATTTGCTGGGAAGTGGCGGTGCGGTCCCCTACGGCACTGCGTAGGATCCTACGGTCTTGGCGTGCATCCGTGCGTCGATGCGGTCCGGTCCCAGGTCGACGGGCACGTGCAACTTCCGCCGACCACTGGCGACAACATCGATGTACTGTGGAGACCTCACGCCCCACGTGTTGAGCAATTCAGCGGTACGTCCACCCGGCCTCCTGCATGCCCACTATACGCCCTCGCTCAAAGTCCGTCAACTGCACATACGGTTCACGTCCACGCTGTCGCGGCATGCTACCAGTGTTAAAGACTGCGATGGAGCTCCTTATGCCACGGCAAACTGGCTGACACTGACGGCGGCAGTGCACAAATGCTGCGCAGCTAGCGCCATTCGACGGCCAACACCGCGGTTCCTGGTGTGTCCGCTGTGCCGTGCGTGTGATCATTTGCTTGTACAGCCCTCTCGCAGTGTCCGGAGTGTATCTACATTAACACAAAGAATTCCAAACTGCATCAAGATCCACTGCAAGGACTATGACAGTTAGGCGGGAGGTGAGAAAACTTGGATCTCATGGTCGAGCGGCTGCTCATAAGCCACACATGGCGCCGCTAAATGCCAAACGACGCTTCGCTTGGTGTAAAGAGCGTAAACGATGGACGACTGAACAGTGGAAAAACATTGTGTGGAGTGACGAATCACGGTACACAACGTGGCGATCCAGTGGCAGGGTGTGGTTACGGCGAATGCCCGGTGAACATCTGCCAACAGTAAAATTCGGAGTCCGTTTTGTTATGGTTTGATCGTGTTTCTCATGGAGGTCTTGCGCCCCTTGTTTTGCGTGGTACTATCCCAGCACAGGTCTACACTGATGTCTTAAGCACCTTCTTGCTTATCACTGTTGAATAGCAATTCGGCGATGGCTATTGCATCTTTCAACTCGATCGAGCACCTGTACATAACGCACGGCCTGTGGCGGAGTGGTTACTTTACAATAACATCCCAGTAATGGACTGGCCTGCACGGAGTACTGGCCTGAATCGTATAGAATATCTTTGGGGTGTTTTCGAACGCTGACTTCGTGCCAGGTCCCACCGACCGACATCGATACCTGTCTTCAGTGCAGAATTCCGTGATGATTGGGCAGCCATTCCCTAAGAAATCTTCCAGCACCTAATTGAATGTGTGCCTGCCAGAGTGGAAGCTGTCATCAAGGCTAAGGGTGGACCAACACCATGGTGAAATCCTGCATTACCGTTGGAGGGCGCCACGAACTTATAAGTCATTTTCAGATAGGTGTACGGATACTTTTGATCACATGGTGTACAAATCGACATCACCTCTTGCTAGATTATCCTTCTCTCTCTCCAGAGGAAAGTCACAGCAGTCATGTAAAGAAGCTATAATATAAGTGAATACCACATTAATGCAATAAATGCTCAAAATGATGTCCGTTAACCTCAGTGCATTTGGCAATACGTGTAACAACATTCCTCTCAACAGCGAGTAGTTCACCTTCCGTAATGTTTGCAAATGCATTGACAATGCGCTGACGCATGTTGTCAGGCGTTGTCGGTGGACCACGATAGCAAATATCCTTCAACTTTCCCCATAGAATGAAATCTGGGGACGTCAGATCCGGTGAACGCGCGGGGCACAGTACGGTGCTTCGATGACCAGTCAACCTGTTATGAAATATGCTATTCAGTACCGTTTCAACCTCACGCGAGCTATGTGCCGGACATCCATCATGCTGGAAGTACATCGCCATTCTGTCATGCAGTGTAACATCTTGTAGTAACATCGCTAGAACATTACGCAGGAAATCAGCATACATTGCACCATTTAGATTGCCATCGATAAAGTGGGGGCCAATTATCCTTCCTCCCATAAAGCCGCACCATACATTAACCTGCCAAGGTCGCTGATGTTCCACTTGTCGCAGCCATCGTGGATTTTCCCTTCCCCAATAGTGCATATTGTACCGGTTTACGTTACCGCTGTTGGTGGATGACGCTTCGTCGCTAAATAGAACGCGTGCAAAAAATCTGGCATCCTCCCGTTATTTCTCTTGTGGCCATTGGCAGAGCTGTACACGACGTTCAAAGTCGTCGCCATGAAATTCTTGGTGCATAGAAATATGATAAGGGTGCAATCGATGTTGATGTAGCATTCTCAACACCGACGTTTTTGAGATTCCCGATTCTCACGAAATTAGTCTGCTGCTGATGTGCGGATTAGTCGCGACAGCAGCTAAAGCACCTACTTTGGCATCATCATTTGTTGCAGGTCTTAGTTGACCTTTCACATGTGGCTGAACACTTCCTGTTTCCTTAAATAACGTAGCCATCCGGCGAACGGTCCAGTCACTTGGATGATGTAGTCCAGGATACCGAGCAGCATACATAGCACACACCCGTTGGGCATTTTGATCACAACAGCAATAGATCAACACGATATCGACTTTTTCCACAATTGGTAAACGGTCCATTTTAACACGGGTAATGTATCAAGAAGCAAATACCGTCCACACTGGCGGAATGTTACGTGATACCACGAACTTATACGTTTGTGACTATTACAGCGTCATCTATCACAAAGCGAAAAATGTGGTCCAAATAAAACATTCGTATTTCTTTACGTGCTACACGAATATTTGTAATAAAAATGGGAGTTCCTATTTAAAAGAAACGCTGTTGATATCCGTTTGACCTATGGCAGCGCCATCTGACAGGCCAACCATAACGCTATCTGGTTTCCCCCGTCAAGCTAGACGAGTTTCGTTCTTTTTAGTTTTTTCGTTTGAAGTATTTGGCCCGAACACTATCAATGGACCAACTTATATACAGGGAGTTTCACAATTTATGTTACAAACTTCTGAATGTTATAAATGGGACTTACAGTTAGTAGATCAAGTTTTGAGAACTACGTCTGGAGACGGTTCGTTTCCATGTTACAAGGAAAACAAGAACCACTGTACTTCGCGCTAGACGTTTCTCATGCTGTTCTCCTGTTATGATAGCCTGCCCACATTCGTGAATGGTAGGATGACTCGGTGTCACTTGATGTCCTCTGTTTTCATCTGCCTTGTTTTCATACTTCCTGGCGATGCTTCAGTTGACATTACGATGACCAGTTGTACAGTAATAGGATGCCTGAGTACACCGATATGTTGTTAATTAACGGTCAAGCTCGCCATAATGGAAGAGATGCTCAGCGTTTGTACTTTCCAGATCGTTTGACTCCATCTCAACCCACGTCTTCCACAGTAGAACAAGGGAGGCTGGAAAGTGAGAAATTCACAAGCGATAGAACGAGTGTGGTGTTCCGGGAAGGCGGTACATTGTCATATTGGAAGAGGAAGTGCTTAATCAAGTTGATGATAACTCATCGACCAGTGCTCGAGCCATTGCACGTGACTTACACGTGTCTCACTTGTCTGTCTGGCGTGTTCTGCAAGAACATCTCCACTCACTTCACACTCAGAAGGTACACACCATGCTCCCGGGGGATTTTGTGCCACGTGTCAATTTCTGTACTCGGTTTTTACGTCGTTGTGTGGATTTTCCTCAGTTTCTAAGGCGAAATTTGTTCACCGACGAAGACCATTTCAACGGGGAAGGTGTTTTGAGCTCCAGAAAAAGTCATATTTGGGATCAAGAAAACCGCGAAGCCACGTCACATGGAGATTTCAGCACACCTTCAGTATCTATGTCTGGGCAGGTCCTGTGATGGTCGCGTGACTGGTCATTCAACCTTCGTTCCTACCTAAAGGGCTCCAGGTACGGGTGCCTGCAACAGATGGTAGCAGAGTTTGTGGAAGTTGTACCATTCGACGCTCAGCACGAATTGCAGTTCCAGTATCATAGCGCGGCAGTAGTACATTTTGCAGTTGGCTTCCGAAACTATCTGCATGTAGTCAGATGGATTGGCCGAGGTGGACCACGTGCTTGGCCACCAAGATCACTTTCGACTTTTGCTTGTGGGGCCACATAAAGAGTCTTGTTTAGGGACCCTCTCCAGTCGGAGGAGGATCGGGTTGCACAGATCATGGCTGCGACAGAGGTGATTAACCATACGCCACGCGAGATGGACAGAGTTTATATGCGAAATTACTGTGTAGATACACTGCACCGGACTTGATTGTCGTCATATCGAACAGCTGTTGTAATATCAAAGTAAACAGGAGTGAAGTCTGTACATTTTTTCCCTTGTAACTTCGAAAAAAGGAAACTGGTCCCGGACATGTGTTGCTATGTAAAACATGATCCATTAAGTGCCCTTTACAACCTTTTGCAGTGTGTAACATGAATTGTAAAACAATCTGTATAACTGAGAGAATTACTTCTATTTCCTTTCTTATGTGTTGGTAAGAATTATTTATTGTAAGAACAGCTTGATACGCCAAAGATATTGGAGAAATTAGTGCAAGTTCACTTGTGAGAAGAAACTTCAGAGGCATCTTCCAACTATTGGAGGTAAGTTGAGTGGAGTTGGGAGTACTGACAAAGGCGCAACCAGTGGCTGCTTCCAAACTGCCCTCGTGTTGTGGAGAGCTTTCCACAGAGCACGATGAATTTGTACCGATGGAGCAATGCATCGGTAGGAAAAATGCAACCAACTGTATGAGACTCGTAATAGGACCGCTATTGGAAATGTGGTACAAACGGATTGCGCAACAGTTACTCTTAATGGTGGAACTAACAACAGAGCTCCTAACATAAGATTAACATTCAAAAAAAGGAAGGAAGGGAGATTAGGGTTTAACGTCCTGTCGACATCGAGGTCATTAGAGACGGAGCACAACCTTGGGATATTTTAAGGATAGGGAGGGAGTCTGGCACTGGCACTTCAACCACGGCATTTGCCTGGATCGATTTAGGCAAATCGCCGAAAAACCTAAACTGGTTGGCCCGATGCAGATGTGAACCTTCGTCCTCCCGAATGCGACTCCAGTCTGCTAAGCACTGCAACACTTCGTTAGTTGATTTCTGGACCGGGAGTTGCCAAAAATAACTTCAGATATTACACAACGATAATCGGAAACGTCTTGGGATAAAACAAAGAAAACGGCTGACAAGACAAGTTATCGCCCAATAAAGTGACATGAAGACTATACGCTTCCACACATTAAACATGGATCTTATCCTGCTCTGTGCAACCGTACTATTTTGAATTGTATACGTTTGTTTAAAGGTGCCGTCTCCCTTGCAAGTTGTTTAAGATTGAGAAGTTGTTTTTAATTTCATCTTTGGGGACGCCTCAAGATAATCTTCTTCTGTTTTACTCCAACCATCAACAGTGTTTGAAAGTAATTTTACCCTGATTTTGGAAAAGATTTACTTCCACCTTTAATAGGGGTCACTCTGAATAGGGGTCCTTTGTAATTATTAGTTTAAATCAAATCTCTTGTTACTGTTTGTGTTAAGGCTGAATATAAGTCTTGATTAAATGTCACTAAGTAACTTGTTGATTAATAGAAAGGCCTATATTAATTCTTCTTTAGTCTGTTTAGTCTGCTTTTGATGTCCTTCTTGCTCCTTCCGTCATTGGTTATTTTACTGCCTAGGTAGCAGAATTTGTAACACCATAGCTCTAATACTCCAATGATTTATTTTGGTTTTTGTTTCATTTAATGTTACATCACTGAGCTTCTGTAAATGTGTTTGTTTGAATCGATAACATAAAATTGTATACTCATTTCTTTGTAAGAACTTCGATGTCATGATATGATTCTATGCAATGTAGTGTATCTGTCATTTAAATTCTTTGTCCCATTTGGAGGGAACAAAACTTACCGTATATAATTGTAATTTCTGTGTGAATAATTTTTTTTGTAGAAATGTCAATATGTGCAAATGCTCTGTTTTATTTAATGTATTTCTTTACTGTTATGTAAACTGCTGATCCTCACTTAGGGTTCTTTGTTATTCTGTATGTAAAAGTTGTTGTGGTTCCCCTTGGGGACGGAACTGTGTAGCGCGGGCAAATTGTGGTCGGCCTAGGTAGAAAAGGTGGAACTGAGAGTCAGTCACGGACGAGCTACCAGTCGGGGACGAGCTACCAAATTGTGCACTGCCATGTAAATGTTGCATACTGTGCTGGTTCCGAGAGAGGTTTTTTTCTGCTACTTTCCAATGCCTCGGATGGATGGATAAATAGCTGGAACTCTTCTGGAATTTGTATCTATCATCGCCATCAAGAAATGACAGAGTCCAGCAATTCTACCTGCAATTCCACCTACCGACATGCAATAGCCACCACATTGTGCAGTCACCGTAAAGGAGTGCTATAATAATGTACAGTGAAGGATCAGCTAAATGGATGTGTTAGTGTGCTCAACTATAAGGTAATTTATAACTGCATTTATGTACCTACCTTGATTTTTCTCCTTATCATAACACCTCTCAGGTTCCTCTCCGTTTGAACTAAAGTGATTTCCTAGTGTCCTTACTGAAAGAACATTAAAGCCCTGTGTTTTGCTAATTGATGTTTCTTGAACATAGTAAAAAGAAAGTTAAAGTGGCAAGAAAGTGAACTAAAGTAATTGATGCTTGCAGAAAATAATTTTTCTATTAAAAATGCTTGTTAATTTGTTGTTGCCAACTTCAAAGTAAAAGTTCTGAAGACTGAGGCTTATAAAGTTTTCCTTAGCAAATGATCACATTACTGCCTGTTGTAAATAGCAGAAGGTGAGTCAGTATCTTACATACATGTTAATTTTGTGTCTCAATGTAGTAAAAGTGGAAAACTGCAGTGTGGAACCTTATATACTCAAGTTTGCTAATTGTTTGTCTCTCCTGTGTATTAGAAGTGCTTATTGATAATATAACAGGATCCACAGTTTGTCTATTGGGTTAACAAGTAACGGAAAGACCACTAATTAGGAAAACTTTAATTTCTTTAGTCAAATGATAGTGAGGAGCAACCTGTAAGTGGATTCAAATTAACTTTCGTTTTAAATAGTAACGTATTTAACTGAGACAGACTTAACCTATATCCAGTTAATGATTCTGCAGTTAATAGTAATAATAACGTTATAAACACCATTCAGTTTGTGTAAGCCCTGAAAGTAATAGTGTGTTTCGGTATCTGTTATAATTTTGCAAATAGTTTGTGCTGCTTTAACTGTTAGTTTCAATCTTACCGTACACATATGTATGTGTCAAGAGTTCACTGCACTCGCGTATGACAAAGTATAGGTTGTGTTTATCCATTCAAGTTACTAATAACTATTTTCTTGAACGAGAATGTTAATCATTCTCTTGTCTAGTTAGGCTGGCGACCGTTTTCTTTACCTGTTAAACAGAGCAGATAGGCAAAATTTTGTTTGTTACTGTTGAAATATTTCCGTAATTCTGACTTTCACTTCCGATAAGCCACCTCCGTTAGGTACAACATGGTCAACACAACAAAATTCCTCTCAGAGGGTAGCACTGCTCTGTTGCGTTGTACTATAATTGCTTTAATAAAATAGTTTTATCACACAACCTGCTTCCAGCTTTAAGGTTATGGTACAGCGGTAGCAGATGGTAGTGTTATAAATTCCTTAACTTCATTGACTTCGTGACCATCAATCCTGATGTTAAGTTTCTCGCTGTTCTCATTTCTACTACTTCTCATTACCTTCGTCTTTCTCCGATTTACTCTCAAACCATACTGTGTACTCATTAGACTGTTCATTCCATTGAGCAGATCGTTTAATTCTTCTTCACTTTCACTCCGGATAGCAATGTCATCAGCGAATCGTATCATTGATATCCTTTCACCTTGTATTTTAATTCCACTCCTGAACCTTTCTTTTATTTCCATCATCGCTTCCTCGATGTACAGATTGAAGAGTAGGGACGAAAGGCTACAGCCTTGTCTTACACCCTTCTTAATACAAGCACTTCGTTCTTGATCGTCCACTCTTATTATTCCCTCTTGGTTGTTGTAGATATTGTATATGACCCGTCTCTCCCTATAGCTTACCCCTACTTTTTTCAGAATCTTGAACAGCTTGCACCATTTTATATTGTCGAACGCTTTTTCCAGGTAGACAAATTCTATGAACGTGTCTTGATTTTTCTTCAGCCTTGCTTCCATTATTAGCCGTAACGTCAGAATTGCCTCTCTCGTGCCTTTACTTTTCCTAAATCCAAACTGATCGTCACCTAGCGCATTCTCAAAGCAGACTCGCTATGGCAAAAAAGGAATTTCTGGCCAAGAGAAGTCTACTAATATCAAATACCGGCCTTAATTTGAGGAAGAAATTTCTGAGGATGTACGTCTGGAGTACAGCATTCTATGCTAGTGAAACATGGACTGTGGGAAAACCGTAACAGAAGAGAATCGAAGCATTTGAGATGTGGTGCTATAGACGAATGTTGAAAATGAGGTGGACTGATAAGGTAAGGAATGAGGAGGTTCTACGCAGAATCGGAGAGGAAAGGAATATGTGGAAAACACGGATAAGAAGAAGGGACAGGATGATAGGACATCTGCTAAGACATGAGAGAATGACTTCCATGGTACTAGAGGGAGCTGTAGAGGGCAAAAACTATAGAGGAAGACAGAGATTGGAATACGTCAAGCAAATAATTGAGGACGTAGGTTGCAAGTGCTACTCTGAGATGAAGAGGTTAGCACAGGGGAGGAATTCGTGGCGGGCCGCATCAAACCAGTCAGTAGACTGACGACCCCCCCAAAAAAGTCTGTTTAGATCGACTCACCTTACTGTGCACAATTGCTGAAGTTATTCCATGTGTAGACCAGCGCCTAGGTCAATAAAAGGGTCTGGTACATGATCAGCATGTCATATATTGTTCTTAATATGGTGAGGAAGTTACAATACACCTAAGTTTCGTGAAAACTTGTGGTTTTATGTGCACGTAATTTTCAAGTATCTTAATCGTTCCCAGTTATATTGCAATGAACATTATTAGCTAAATTCTATTGTAATTAAACTCTCGTAAAACAATGGATTGGAGTCTGCTTTAAGATAATGCTTACATATTTGTTCAAGTTGTATTTTGCTTTTTACTGAGCCTCTGTCTAAACTCTGGACTTGAGTTTGTTTTTCTATTGAGGTTGCTGAGCGTGCCTGTAAAATCTTATTCGGCTTAATTGTTTCAACTTAACATCTGCTTTAATTTTAAGTCTCCGCTTAAACTTTGGATTTGAAGCTGTTTACTATTTAGATTGCTGAGACTGACTGTAAAATAAAATTTTGTTTAATTGTTTAGGCTAGATTTTGTTTTAATTCATGTCTCGCTAAATATTTGTTCTAATTCTTCGATTACTGAGCTTGGATGCTCAATTGTTGAGTGTATGCTGCCATCGTGAGCTCTCGCAAGTGTTTCAGTAAATAAAGAAAAAATTATATTTCTTCTTGTACCCTTGACTTTGGCTTAGTCCTTCCCGGCATCACAAGTCCTAGTGTTCTGTCATAGTGACCAGAGGCGAGAGTTATGCCTTGTCGGTGACAACTGGTTTCAAATCCGAGAGGAATTCGGTCCTGAGAATGTTACGACACCAGCTATCAAATATGTGACTGTTTAGCAACACGTTTCTGCAAGGAATGGCACTTAATAGCCAGATAACGTAGTAGTGAAACATGTCATAAAAATATGACACTTTTGACAACCGGTAGCGTAACGTCCTCGGTACCGATTCACGACACAGTTGTACAATGGCTTCACACCAGATAACCGAAGGGATTGTTGCTGTCAGTGAATGCAGATGCATCTCAACCAGTTTCCGAGTCAACACTGAAAACCGAGCTTCATGCTAGGGTCATCTGGAGTCAGTATGTCGTAGAAGGCTGTTGGTCACAGTGGCACGTTAGACTGCACGACTTCAGAGTGCCAGATACTGGACTACAGTTGACTGGAGGCTTTTAAAGGGACATCTCTTCAAATGAAGGCCCAATGAGGAGTTTAAGCTGCAGTGTGTGGAGGCTCTACTGTGGTAGTACGATGTTTTAGGGTTACTTTACCATGACTTGTGGCCATGCGTTCAGGTTACAGAAAACATTGGGGTGCTTAATCTCTGTGAGCAAGTGTTGCCCTTACTTCTGCATTTCCTTATGAGTAGTCTGCGGAGACTCCCGTCTTCTAAAACGAGAAAACCCGTCATCACGGGGGTGCACACATACATTCGTGGTTTGTTGAACATTCCAGCATCCTACCCCAAATCGAACGGCCCCCTAAATCACTTGGTCTTAATCACAAAGACAGGAGCAGCACTTGATATTAATCAACATCCCTGAAGTGTGATAATTCTGTGGGAAGGTTTTTGACAAAACCAGCCGTTGTCCATTGTCAAAAACTTTTCAGAGGAAGAAAGAAACCTTACAGCAGCTAACAGTTTCCAGGTAGTTAAACTTCTTGAACTGTACCCTGACTAGACTATCAAAACTATATTTTTACTTATGAATAGATTTATTCGTAATTGATTATGACTAAGATACACTGTAGTTAAGACAGCTATGGAAGGACATAGGCTGGTTCCGTAGGAAAACCATGCAAAAAAGAAGATATTTTATTTAATAGCTTTATTTCTGTTGATTTTTTAATGTTACATCGTAACTGAGTTATTTACTAACTTAGTTTGCGTTAATCTTTAATGTTAGAACGTAACTGAGCTATGATGAACCAAGGTAATTTGCTTCCTTTACTTTTTTCCAGTAACATTTTTTTCATGCCATTATCTGAGTCATCTGTGTAACCACTGTTCACTTTACCTCGATAAAAACATTTAAAAGAACTTTCGTTCCTTCTCTGTCATTATGGGATACAGACTTACCAAAGTAAAACATTTTTGCACCATTGATACTTACTGGTCATTTATACAGCTGAGGAAAATGAAGATCTGAAATCACCTGATGCATGTGCTCGACGTTCAGTGTAAATCTCACGCACAGGTACAAGTGGATGTTGCCTGTCCACACTGTACATTATAAGCTTCTTCAGATGGAGAGGTGACTGCCGGCCGTGGTGGCTGGGCGGTTCTAGGGGCTACAGCCTGGAACTGAGAGACCACTACGGTCGCAGGTTCGAATCCTGCCTCAAGCATGGATTTGTGTGATGTCCTTAGGTTAGTTAGGTTTAAGTAGTTCTAAGTTCTCGGGTACTGATGACCTCAGAAGTTGAGTCCCATACTGCTCAGAGCCATTGTTTGAAAAGGTGACTTGGTATTTTTCAGAAAGTAAGTATCTACAGCTTCCTTTACTTTGAAAATATTTTCTTGTACACCATTTACAAACTTAAATGGGTTCGGTTTAATTCCACATGACGCCGTTATGTCATTCCACTGCTCTGGAGTTTCTACGATCGTCACGGCTTTCCTTTTAGAAATGACTGTAAAATGCTGTTCACTGGGAAAGTACGAATGGACGCAAACCGAAAACATCTGAGTGATTGTACTGAACATGTGGTGTCACCGCCAGACACCACACTTGCTAGGTGGTAGCCTTTAAAATCGGCCGCGGTCCGGTAGTATACGTCGGACCCGCGTGTCGCCACTATCAGTGATTGCAGACCGAGCGTCGCCACACGGCAGGTCTAAAGAGACTTCCTAGCACTCGCCCCAGTTGTACAGCCGACTTTACTAGCGGTGGTTCACTGCCTACTTGCGTTCTCCTTTGCCGAGACGATAGTTTAGCACTGCCTTCAGCTACGTCATTTGCTACGACCTAGCAAGGCGCAATTATCAGTTACTATTGATATTGTGAATCATGTACCGCCAAGACCGACGTTCATCCTTAATGGATCAAAGTTAGGTATTCCACCAGCTACGTCCGTTTTTCTAAATTCTAATTTCCTTGTCATGTTCCACACCTCCCAGCAGCCTGCGTGAGCTAAAACGCGTGCATTTCGGCCTCGTTTAGTAAAACGGCGTTGGCTCTCTTGCCAATCACAATATTGGCGACGGGGCAAGACCGCGTTCTTACCGATATTGCCCTGGTTTACTTGTGTAATGGCTTCGCCACAATCTCCAGATGTACTGTCCGAATTTTATCGCTTACAGAATCAACAGACGCAGGCCTTACTGCATGCCCTTGGACAACTCATCCAGGGTCAACGCGCGATGCAAAACGCCGGCCGCGGTGGTCTCGCGGTTCTAGGCGCTCAGTCCGGAACCGAGCGACTGCTACGGTCGCAGGTTCGAATCCTGACTCGGGCATGTATGTGTGTGATGTCCTTAGGTTAGTTCGGTTTAAGTAGCTCTAAGTTGTAGGGGACTGATGACCACAGATGTTAAGTCCCATAGTGCTCAGAGCCATTTTTGCGATGCAAAACGACGCTGCAGCAGCCGCTCCACCGCTAACGCAACCACAACACGCAGTTGCACCAACTTCTCGACCTTTTGATGCTGCACTGGAAAGCTGGACGGAGTGGTCACGCCAATTTGGATTCCAGGAATTCAAGGTAACGAGCGGCAGCCTTTTTTGTTATCATCAGTCGGGGTGATAGTCAAATTATTTCCCCGACGCGACGGAGCAACTCTGTCCTACGAAGAAATTTTTTCTGCATTAGATGCATATTTCAAAGAATCAGTCAATGTAGTTGCGAAACGGTATACCTTCTTTTGTACAAAACGTACTGCAGGTCAGACTAATCGGGAGTGGGTTGCAACCTTGCAAAGCCTTACTAGGGATTGTGCTTTTGAGTGTCAGTGTGGACTCCCTTACTCAGATACTATGGTACGTGATGCAATTGCACAGAACGTTTCTAATTTTCGTATAAGGGAACAAATTTTGGAACTAGTAAATCCCTCCATTGAACAAGTGATGGACATATTGGATCGGCAGGACACACTTGACTTTGCTCAGGAATCATTTGAAACTTCGCCAGCAGTGTGTCAGGTTAACCGGCCCGCCAGGCGAGCTGCACGGAGCAGAAAACAGCCCTCGTGTCCGGCCGCGCCGCTACCGCCAGGCTCTCAGCCAAGTGTGCCGCACCGGCAGGCAAATGCAGTGATCAAATCATGCCCGCGGTGCGCTACTAAACATTCGCGTGAGAATTGCCCGTCACGCCAAGCTATTTGCTTTTTCTGAAATAAAAAAGGACATGTTCAGAGTGTTTGCCAGAAAAAGCTCAGATCGGAAACTCACGACCATTCCAGGCCCTTTGCTTCGCGCCGGATTCAAACCAAGGATTCTCAGGCTCGCGAAACTTCGCCCATGGAAATTCATGTAGTTCATTCCACTCCGAGCAGTGCCACTCTCTTAGAGAGAGAGACTGTGTTCGTCCCAAAAATAGTGTGAGTCGACATCGTGGGAACTCCCGTCAAGCCGCAAGTGACTATGTACCAGTGTCAGTTCACGTTGCACGAGACAGTCGCTCTTGTCGTCAGTAGGACAATAAACTTTTTGTAGACTTGGACATTAACGGCAAAGTAATACCATTCCAGCGCGATATCGGACCTGCAGTTTCACTGAACATTCAAGACACTTACAAACTGCGTGGCACACCTCCGTGCCTACCGCAATTGTTAAGTTAACTGGCTATTCAGGTCAAGAGATCCCTGTGTTAGGACAGTGCAGCCTTCTTGCAACATACAAAGGACAAACAAAACTTGTGTCATTTTGCGTCCTTCGTTCTTCTTCTTCTTCTTCTTTCAGTTGTTCAACTTGTCTATAGTAAATCAAGTCCTATCAGTGAACCAGACGGTGCCTTCAGACAGTGTTTCTCGTCTATGTGAGGAATTTGCAGACATTTTTGCACCGGGCCTCGGTTACGCTAAGAACTATAAAGCACATTTGGAACTGAAAGTCAATGCGCAATGCGTGGGGAACATTGCGTGATAAGATCGCAAAAACATTACACGATTTGGAATCACAAGGTGTAACTGAATGTGTGCAGGCTTCTCTCTGGGCATCATCCTTAGTAATTTTGCCAAAACCTTCCGGAAAAAAGAGAATTTGTGTGGACTTCAAGGCAACAGTGAATCCACAACTAGTGATCGCAACTTTTCCTTTACCCCGGCCGGAAGATCTTTTTGACGAACTGTGCCCGGGTAAATATTTTTCGAAGTTGGACCTATCAGATGCATACTTGCAAATACCGGTGGACGAAGAATCCCAGCGCGTTTTGGTGGTTAACACGCATCTTGGTTTGTATAGATTCAAACGACTGCCATTCGGGTGTAATCCGGCCCTGCATTGTTTCAGCAATATCTACAAACCGTTTGTGCGTCGGTCCCTACTGCAGCAAACTATCTGGCCGATATTGTGATCTCCGGAAAGACGAAAGAAGAACATTTACCCAATCTCAGAACATTATTTCATGTCTTGCGACAAAATGGTCTTCGCTTGCGGAAGAACAAATGTGTGTTATTTGCCCGTGACTTGCCATACCTGGGACATGTACTCAATGCCCAAGGCATACATCCCAGTCCAGATCACCTCCATGCCATACAACACTTGCCTTCGCCGCAGAATTTGAAGCAGCTACAGAGTGTGTTGGGAAAAATCAATTATTATCATAAATATATTCGACACACCTTTTCCATTTCAGCTCCACTTCATCGCTTACGCCGTGAAGGTGTTCCGTTTGTCTGGACGACGGAATGCGAACGCGCCTTTCGCCGGTTGAAATCGGTGTTGCTTTCCAATACTTGCCTTACGCCATTCGATCCCCAGAAGCCCATTTGTTGATGGATGATGCATCGGATTTCGGGATCGGTGCAATGCTTGCGCACAAAGATGGATCGCACGATCGCCCTGTTGCCTTTGCGTCCAAATTTCTCTCGTCTGCGCAAAGAAATTATTCAAAGATCAAGAAAGAAGTATTGGCTCTCGTATTTGGTGTTACAAAGTTTCATGATTTCTTGTATGGTCGTCACTTTACCATCATCACAGGCCACAAACCTTTGACATCGATTTTTCATCCGAACAAGCCTGTATCTCCACGTACAGCGCAGAAATTCATTCGCTGGTCTATTTTACTCTCGCAGTACCGCTACAATATCTCGTATCGGTCCACTGCTAAGCACGGAAACGCCGATGCGTTGTCCTGTTTGCCTGTTGCTGCGGATAGAGCATTCGATTCCTCCGAACTTGCTTGCATGTTCATTGATGCGGAAACCGATGACGTGGTCGAATCGTTTCCGATTGATTTTCGTCGTGTAGCTACAACCACAGCTGCCGACCCTGTCCTTGCTACCGTTCTGCGTTTTGTTGCTACGCAATGGCCCTTGTCAAAGTCACGGATCGGGGACCCGTTGGTTCGCCGATTTTTGGCTCACAAGGAGAGACTTTTTGTACGACGTGGTGTTTTGCTGTTGCGTTCTGATAATGATCAGTCCAGGGTCGTGGTACCACGTTCGTTACAGTCCTCTGTCTTACAGCTTCTCCACCAAGGACATTGGGGTATATTGAGATCGAAACAACTTGCTCGTCAGCACTGTACGTGGTTCGGAATCGATGCCGCAATTACGAACATGTGCTCTTCTTGCATGGTGTGTGCCGAACAACAATCAGCACCACCGCTGAAATTCTTTGCATGGTCAAGAGCCACTTCCCCTTGGCAACGCTTACACATCGATTTTGCTGGTCCATTCTGGAATGCTCGATGATTGGTTGTGGTAGATTCATTCAGTAATTTTCCTTTTGTTGTCCGGATGTCTTCCACGACGTCAATGCAGTCAAACGGTGCCGCTGAAGGATTGGTCAGGACTGTCAAGTCACAGATGTTGAAGTTGAAAGAGTCGCATTCTCGGGAGGACACGTTATTGCTCTTTTTGTCCTCGTATCGTTCTCAGCCCCGAGATGGTCACTCGCCGGCTGAGCTGCTCCACGGTCGTCATCATCGAACCTTGATGTCTTTGCTACATCCGCCGCATCAGGTTCCTGTGCAGCTGCAGACACCTGCTTTTGCTCCAGGCGACGTTGTCTACTATCGCCACTATCGAGGTACACGGCGTTGGCTCGAAGGGCACATTCTTCGCTGCCTCGGCCGCGCTATGTATCTGGTTTTGGGGGCCTCTTGTGAGGTGCGTCGGCATCTCAATCAGCTGCGCCTCTGTCGTCGCACGGGATCTGCCGCTCCCCGTCTGCTTTCAGCGATGGTGCCGCCCGTCAGCACCCTGGGGACCCACCTACTGGCTCGCCTCAGCCCCAGGTGTTACCGACGCTGCCTTCCATTTTGCCCCATGGCGACGCGCCGCCGCCGCCGCCGCCGCCTGTTCTCCAGCCGGCGACGCCCGCAGTGGACGCTTCCCTGCAGCCGCCGGGCGCCTCCCTGGCTCACGCGCCGATCGCTTCCCGGGACCAGTTGTCCTCCGACATGGAACTCTTGCCCTCTCCGGACCATGTGTCGTCTTCGCCCGTCGGGTGCCCCGGCCCGATGGAGGTAGACCCTTCGGCTCCTCCTGTCTCTCTACGGGCGCATACGCCACATGTTGGTGTGCACCCTGCAGCAGGTTTTCAGGCGTTTCCTAGCTCCCCGCGGTCCGAATGGCAGGGTGCGGAGGGGACAGCCCCGCCTGTTGTTAGACTCCCCACCTCGTCGCATACGTTATCATGGGGTCCTCCCCAAACCGGTAGGAAGCCTTATACCACAACCGTACGCCGATTTGCGGGGGAAGAATGTGGTGTCACCGCCAGACACCACACTTGATAGGTGGTATACTTTAAATCGGCCGCGGTCCGTTAGTATACGTCGGACCCGCGTGTCGCCACTATCAGTGACTGCAGACCGAGCGTCGCCACACGGCAGGTCTAGAGAGACTTCCTAGCACTCGCCCCAGTTATAGAGCCGACTTTCCTAGCGATGGTTCACGGCCTACTTACGTTCTCCTTTGCCGAGACGATAGTTTAGCACTGCCTTCAGCTATGTCATTTGCTACGACCTAGCAAGGTGCCATTATCAGTTACTATTGATATTGTGAATCATGTACCGCCAAGACCGATGTTCATCCTTAATGGATTAAAGTTAGGTATTCCACCAGCTACGTCCGTTTTTCTAAAGTCTAATTTCCTTGTCATGTTCCAGACCTCACAGCAACCTGCGTGAGCTAAAACGCGTGCATTTCTGCCACCTTTAGTAAAATGGTGTTGGCTCTCTTGCCAACCACAACAAAACATTTTCAGACAATGCACCAGGAGATACAATAACTTTATCAGCCATCGGACTCCAAAACCAGATCATCTCTCTTATTTTCCAGATCCTAATGTAATGGACATCCCTTCGATTTGACCTCTCTTCCCAGTCCATCTCAATACCCGTATAGAGCTGTGTGTACCGAAAACAAAATGCCATAACTGTCGAGTATAAAATATCTACTTTGTGTGCAGATGTGCAGTCAAATTCCATTCATAATCAAACGAAGTTACAGAATTTTTCCCCTTGTAAGCATACTGTTGTAGTTTCCTTGTCTTTTCCTGAAACTTTTCTGCTTTTCGGAGATCGAATTCCTTCTTCCTCTCACTCGTTGTTTTGCCTGCAGATGACTGAATTTTGACCGTCAGAATGTCACAAACTGTACCTGTATCAGACCTAGATACTCTAGATTTAAGATTGGACTTTTGAGACTAAACGATTCAATAGGACTTGTGTGGAATATTTGTCTCACACATCTCAAGGATCATTATATGCATTGTATTAACATTCAGTGTTTATGGTAAGTATGTGTGGTTTAGACTTTCTTTGTCTGACTAACGAGATGTTCTTTGTTTAAATGAATTCATATGTTCAACGACCAAGCTCTTTATTTGTTCATGACACTTTCGTGGTCTGTTATAATATTTTCCTCTCTGATCCTTAGGCTATGGATATTCAAAGACTAGAAAGGATTCGATGTATCTCAGACGTGGCCTTGTAATCCAATGGATAGCTAAAAAAGCATTTCGACACAAGGGTATAACTGTGGGAGTGCCATTTCCATTAATCCTTTATGTGTAGAAGAATGAGGACGAGTGGTTGAATCTGGCGTTTCCGTTTGCGTTTCCTTTTATCCATCTCCTTCACTGCTACGCTTTACAGCGTCCACCGTTATAAAACCAGGTACATAAAGGTCACGGGCATCTTTACCTTGCAGCTTGTAGAACTACATCAAAATTTCTTTACAGTGCTGTGCATGTATTCTTACAAAGCATTTCTGTGGGATGCATCTAAAGGAAACAGTGAAAATATATTACTACCTTTTACTGTTTAAAATTATTTAAATTTTGTTATTTGTAAAGTTAAACATAACAGTGAAGCATTACATTCTGACACTGCAAACGCTTGCGAAAGAAATGCAATACAAATGCTTACGTGCAGACGTCATCAGTTATTTTTTCTTTCATCATATTCCCAACGTGGAAATATGACTTTTTCCCTTTGTGTTTGCATATATTAATAATTACTCCTTTCTTCTTTGAGAGGAGCTTAACACCCCACGGACCATTACTCTTATTATCCATGTTGGAAAAGATGTATGAACATACATTTCGCAACAAAGTATTGCAACAAAACTGACAGTAGAAATGAATAAGTCTTGAAATGGAAGCATTCGTCTTGTTTTTCACAATAGCCAACGTTTCCAACGAAAACAGTTCTGAACAAGTGAAACTCTTGTTTTAAAATAGTTTGGATAGTGGTTGTTTTTATAGAGTATGGAATTATTTGAACGACTGTATTTTATAACATGGGTTTGTTTTGCCGAAAATAGTACCATAGCCGTGTAGTTAATCATTCTATCTATATATGGTGGCTGTATCTCAATTCTTGTAAATTTGTGCAAGACCTGTTTCTATAAGAAGCCCTTGAAATATTAACGAGTAGTTGCAGATGGGTATGGCATAGTTGAAGAATCTTAGGGACACTTTCTCATTTAACTGAAGTGACGCGGTTTTAGCATGACGTCTCCAGGGAGAGGCCAATCATTTGTCCATGTGCTTACATCGACAAAAAGAAACTAGACTACTGACATTACTCAGTCACCAGTAACAAATTTTTGTAGCGTATTGGCGCATGACTGTTTCTCGATCTTCAACTGTGCCCTTAAGAAGTAACAGCTTTAATTTTAATCGCTAAGTTCAAAAAATGGCTCTGAGCACTATGGGACTTAACTACTGTGGTCATCAGTCCCCTAGAACTTAGAACTACTTAAACCTAACTAACCTAAGGACATCACACACATCCATGCCCGAGGCAGGATTCGAAACCTGCGACCGTAGCGGTCACGCGGTTCCAGACTGACGCGCCTAGTTTCGCACTGCCTCACCGGCCGGCCGTTAAGTTCAGTGTCGGTGTTACAGCATGTTATCATGATGCATGCTAGATAATTCTCACCGCTAACGAAGAAGTTGTCTTTTTATTTGGAAGGTGAATACGTATACGCCTGGAAGTCAGGCACCCCACAGCACTCTCGCGTAAGCCTTGTGGGTTACATTTTTGGCAATAACTGCTGCTATGTACTGCGACGGTCTGAAGTTACAATCGTGGTTTGAATGGGAAGTTATGCGGTATTTGAAACTGTGTTTTCTGAGAGACTGCCTCCCGCGGTGATTTATCTCTGTAAACTGGGTGTGCGCCGACGCAGGATGCGCTGAATTACTAAATGAACAGTTACCACACTACCATCTGGCACAGTGCTGAAAACTCTCTGCCGTTTGTTACGGATGGACAAATAGTTTGACGTTTTATTAAATGCAGTATATTTACATCTGTATCTATATCGATACTCCGCAATCCACCTTAGGGTGCGTGGAGGAGGGTGCCCTGTACCAATACTAGTCATTTCCTTTCCTGTTCCACTCGCAAACAGAACGAGGGTAAAACGACTATCTGTACGCCTCCATATGAGCCCTAATTTCTCATATCTTACCTTTGTGGTACTTACGAACAGTGGACGGTGGAGCCAACATCGTTCTGCAGTCAGCTTTAAATACCACTTGCCAAAATTTTCTTAACAGTGTTCTTGTCCCCCGGGGATTTGCATTTGAGTTCCCGAAGCATATCCGTAACACTCGAGGGTTGTTCGAACTTACCATTAACAAATATAACAGCCCGCCTGTCAACTACTTCGATGTGTTCCTTCAGTCCGGCCTGGTACGGATCCCAAACACTCGAGCAATACTCAAGAATAGGTAGTACAATCATTCTATATGCGGACTCCTTTACAGAAGAACCATACTTTCCTAGAATTTACACAATAAAACGTATTCGACCATTCACCCTTCCTACCACGGTTCTCACATGTTCGTTCCATTTCATATCGCTTTGCAATGCTACGCCCAGATATTTAAACGATGTGACTGTGTCAGGCAGAACACTTCTAACCTGTATCCAGACTTTACAGGTTTGTTTTTCCTACTTGTTGGTGATAACTTAGGTTTTTCTACATTTAGAGGTAGCTGTCTTTCATCACACCACCTAGAAATTTAGCCTAAGTCATCTTGTATCCTCCTATAGTCACTGAACTTTGACACCTTGCCATACACCATAGCATCATTAGCAAACAAACGTAGATTGCTGCCTACCTACTCTGGCCCCCAGTCACTTACGTGTACAGAGAATGACAGCGATCCTGTCACATTTCCCTGTGGTACTCCCGATGATACCCTTGTCTCTGATGAATACTCGCGTTGAGGACACATCTTTTAGTTACATCTATGTTATGTTTATCGAAAAATACAGCGATGTTTACAATGCAGCGATTGTTTATTACAATTGAATACAGGTATGACTGAAATTAAAGAAAACAATTACATAAAAATATTCAAAATCTTATATTACACAGTCACGGACAGTTATATTAAAAAGTACAGTTTTTCTTAGAAGGTGGGGAGGAGGATTATTGGTATACAAGTGGTTTGATGTGGCCTGCCGTGAGCTCTTGTGTGAGCATCTTCACATTACAGTTGTGCATACACCAAAAGTCCGCACTTGTTTCTTGAAGATATTAAAGCCTCTGTCATTCCCTATAATTTTTACCCTCTACAGATCGATCTAGTACCATGGGAGTTATTATCTGGTGTCTTAACAGATGCCTTATCGTCCTGTTCCTTCTTCTTGTCAATGTTTTCAAGTACTCCTATCCTCGCCAGGGAGAATCCATTCATATTCTGTCAGTCTACCTAATTTTCAACGTCCTTCTATTGCATCGCATCTCAAATGCTTCGATTCTTTTCTTTTCCGCTTTTTCCACTTTGTATGATTCATTTCTGTGCTCCAAACGTATATTCTCAATAATTTATTCCTCAAAGTAAGGCCGGTGTCAAGCAAGCGCGAGGAATGCCCTATTTACATGTGGTAGTCAGTACTGGAGCAACAGAGGCACGAGGACAACTGGTCAGTGTGGGTCGCCTTCATTCAGGGGCAAACATACATTCAGGGGCAAAACTATTGCTCTCTTTTGGCTGACAGGCCCACAACCTATTGTTCTGCAACGAGGATTAGACCCCTTAGGGATAATACTTCCTTTTGATAGACAGGTTCTTAATATACAGGGTGATTCAAAAAGAATACCACAACTTTAGGAATTTGAAACTGTGCAACGACAAAAGGCAGAGCTAAGCACTATCTGTCGGCGAATTAAGGGAGCTATAAAGTTTCATTTAGTTCTACATTTGTTCGCTTGAGGCGCTGTTGACTAGGCGTCAGCGTCAGTTGATGCTAAGATGGCGACCGCTCAACAGCAAGCTTTTTGTGTTATTGAGTACGGCAGAAGTGAATCGACGACAGTTGTTCAGCGTGCATTTCGAACGCAGTATGGTGTTAAACCTCGTGATAGGTGGTGTATTAAACGTTGGTATAAACAGTTTATAGAGAACGTCGACTACCCGAGGCGTTGGATCGGCCGCCAGGCAGCCCGTGACAGATCACTTCATCACTGGCCTCCAAGAAGCCCTGATCTTACCCCCTGCGATTTTTTCTTATGGGGGTATGTTAAGGATATGGTGTTTCGGCCACCTCTCCCAGCCACCATAGATGATTTGAAATGAGAAATAACAGCAGCTATCCAAACTGTTACGCCTGATATGTTACAGAGAGTGTGGCACGAGTCGGAGTATCGAGTTGATATTGCTCGAGTGTCTGGAGGGGGCCATATTGAACATCTCTGAACTTGTTTTTGAGTGAAAAAACCTTTTTAAATACTCTTTGTAATGATGTATAACAGAAGGTTATATTATGTTTCTTTCATTAAATACACATTTTTAAAGTTGTGGTATTCTTTTTGAATCACCCTGTACTGTTCCCCCAGTCACTCCCCTCCCCCTCCTTGTCCCCCTATCTCTACTCCTCCGCCATCCCTCTGGGGACTCCCCTCGCCGATATAGGCATACTTTTGATATCAATTTGATCGACTAATTAATTAAATCTATCAATTAATTAAACCCTTCCCCCTGGTAAATCCCCCAGCCCTCAATGGAGAAAAGTCTTCCGAAGTAAGAGTGATTTCAGGTGTGCCGCAGGGGAGTGTCGTAGGACTGTTGCTATTCACAATATACATAAATGACCTTGTGGATGACATCGGAAGTTCACTGAGGCTTTTTGCAGATGGTGCTGTTGTATATCGAGAGGTTGTAACAATGGAAAATTGTACTGAAATGGAGGAGGGTCTGTAGCGAATTGACGCCTGGTGCAGGGAATGGCAATTGAATCTCAATTTAGACAAGTGTAATGTGCTGCGAGTACATAGAAAGAAAGATCCCTTATCATTTAGCTACAATATAGCAGGTCAGCAACTGGAAGCAGCTAATTTCATAAATTATCTGGGAGAACTCATTAGGAGTGATTTAAAATGGAATGATCATATAAAGTTGATCGTCGGTAAAGCAGATGCCAGACTGAAATTCATTGAAAGAATCCTAAGGAAAAGCAACCCGAAAACAAAGAAAGTAGGTTACAGTACGTTTGTTCGCCCACTGCTTGAATACTGGTCAGCAGTGGGCGATCCGTACCAGATTGGGTTGATAGAAGAGATAGAGAAGATGCAACGCAGAGCAGCGCGCTTCTTTCCAGGATCATTTAGTAATCGCAGAAAGCGTTATGGAGATGATAGATAAACTCCAGTGGAAGACTCTGCGGGAGAGACGCTCAGTAGCTCGGTACGGGCTTTTGTTGAAGTTTCGAGAACATACCTTCACCGAGGAGTCAAGCAGTATATTGCTCACTCCTACGTATATCTCACAAAGAGACCATGAGGATAAAATCAGAGAGATTAGAGGCCACACAGAGGCATACCGACAATCCTTCTTTCCACGAACAATACGAGACTGGAATAGAAGGGAGAACCGATAGAGGTACTCAAGGTACCCTCCGCTACACACCGTCAGGTGGCTTGCGAAGTATGGATGTAGATGTAGATGTAGAACCCTCTCCTCCCACTCTAAATCTCCATCCTGGACATTGGCGGCTCTGTGCTGGAGAGGAAGGATTATGCTACAGGAAATACAATTTTATAGCAGAAGGTGTATTGTTTATTTATAAAATATCTGTTTTCAGGGATTTGGTCTCTCTTGCTCATCAGAGTCTGCTGTTTGGGAAGATGCAGGTCTTGTAAAATACATAGAAAAGAAGTAATTAAATCAATCGCCCTTTTTCATCCCAATTGCACGAGGAATGCCACCATGAAACACCCATCACACGTAATTATACTCTTAAAAAATCTTTCGATCGTGAAGCACAAACAGTCCACCATCATGCACCCACTACTTGCTCGTGGCACAGTTCGCGAAGGTTGCTTGGGGTCTCACAAAGCGATGCATTCGTAGGTAGACGCGCCACGGACCAGTATCCAAGAGTGCCCACTTGGGCCCCGCGACTGACAGACAGGATGTCCAAGAAAAATAAAAAAAAAGAAAGTATTTCTGATACTTGTTGACGCCCGTGAAGTTCCTGTCGAAGTGCTTGCTTTCTCTCTCGTCCTTTAGTGTACCACTGCCAGGTCTGCACACACCATCGATCGTGGTCGGTCTGAATTGCAAACAAAGCAACATTTACCCGGTAAACCCCTGCAGAATACCGACGCACGCGAGACACCTTCCATCCAAGGCATATGCGTGACTCAGAATTGATCCAGAAATACTGCTGAAGTTAATAAGTAATTAATTTCCGGTCACGTGATCGTGATGTAGGCGAAATAAGGTGGACGTGGTAGCTATCCCAGCCTCATAAATTGACGATGTCGAAAAGCTAGTAGGCGCCTGACTCGAAATACACTTTAAAAACGATCATTATATAGAAATAGAGAGAGAGAGAGCTATAATTTATTTTGCAGATGACATAGGAACCAGCACGAGGTGTTTTATTCCCCCATGGACTCTAAACTGCCTCAGCCTTCCTGTGCAATTCTCTTGGAGTACACATAACGAACAGTTTCATGTTTTATTAAATCTGGAATGTAATATTACATCTTGAAGATGTCAAATGCCATGGGAAATATTAAATAATTCGTTAATATAGCGTTAAACAATTTGCTTCACACAGTTTAAAACTACTCCAAACAAAACAAAAAAAGGAAAAAATAGAAAAAATGGACACTGGACTATAGTTTGTAGGCATGAACAACAATGTCACATTTTTGAAGAGAAATTTCGTTAAATAATCCAAAACTATTATTATTTGATGTCGTGATTGGAAACAATGATGTATGAAATGATAGTTGTAATTTCAAATGTCGACATGAATTTATACCGTCACGGTTATAGAGTTCACAACCATTACAGATCTGCTAAGTGTATTTAAAGAAAAGTACTTTAGAATTACTAAGTTGATTGGTACTGTCAGCTACAGCAAGTCGAAGAAGGAGGGAGGAAATGGTCTGTCGTGTGTTAGGATAAAAGCAACAACAACAAAGACGTCAAATACCGTCACGAAGCATTGAGAAACGCGATGCATTCAGAGCTAGATGACCAAGGTCGTTGAAAACACTCTTACTTCCCACGTACTCACCTTATGGACACCCACACAACTGTGCCACAGTACAGTGCCAGTGCTCAAAGACAGAGGAAACTACCGCTGTAAACGCCAACCATGACATCAGCCACGGAAGTGCGTGTCAGCCAGAAAGAGGCCCGCTGACCGTGGCCGGCCCCCGCCCCAGGAGGAGCTGAGTGGTAGTGTAACAACATTTGGAAAGGACCCTGTGTAGGTTAGTTGGGAGGATAATTAAATGATGGGAAAGTTCTGGTAAAATTTAGGTTATTATTGAACAGTCCACTCTATGGTCCATACGAATACAGTACTAAAAGTTTCAAACTGATTGTATCGATGCGGCGGTTGGCGGGCGACGAGATGGCGAGGCACAGAGCACATATACACCCATAGCTATGGATCTTGACGTATCGGCACTTTAATTCTTCTTAGCGTCGCAAATACTTTTCCATTTAGTGCCTATGGAATTTTGCCATGCTGTGTGGGATTTGGAACGGCATACCCGAGGCTCAGTGAAACTACGTCTTCCAGGAGAGCCTCCTCGCTCCAGAAGGTGTTGCTCAAACCAGCGCCAGACTCCAACTAACTACTACTGAGCCCGTTGTCCCGTGCAGTGCCCGCGTGCATTTACCCGCGCTCGCCTGCCATCCACCTTTTCCGCTCCCTGACAGGCCCGGTATTCACCCGAGGGTTTGCATTCTACATATCCTAACACATTGCCTACGAATGGACCAGACGCACGGTTACAATTTTAAACATCTTACAACAGTATCAACATTTGTTACATTTCAATTCTATTACAATATTGCTTGACATTTGACATAAACACTGATATTCATATTGAAACTTGTTTACAGTTGTCTTAACGCAATGGCATGAACAAAAAAGAAATGAAATCAGAACATCAATTACACTAGTTTATCGAAAAATCAGATGGAAAAACAAAATTACTTATATGTACAATAGTACAGCGTCGTTGTTGTTACACGTGCCCCTGTTCCCAGTAAATTTCACTAAGTGCAAATTTGATGGGAACACTAAACTTTATATTTACACAGGGGTTCTGAATCTTTGCGTGAATGTACCATCATAAAATTTTGTATCACTAAACTTCCTTTCACTCACATTATAGAGAGCTATACTTTTTAATATATCGAGAACATTTACTTATCATTTACTTAAGTGCCTTTGGCACAGTTCAACCTCCTATCACAACATGATTTAAGGAGCAAATTACTCATTATTATTAAATTTCTCAGATAAATAAAAATCAAAATTTGGAACACAAACACTTAACTATAAAGCACTACACTATAAAACAATTTGTTGCTGCTTTCATTGAATGGCAGTCCATTTCCTTATTTACTAATAAACACAAAATACTATTTAGAAAAATCACTACATATATTTCCTGCCTATTATTCAGATTTGGGCAGTCCATTTCGCATCATTTTGTCACATCACCTGTACCACACTTACAATTCTCCTTTGACTATTTATCTGCCCCCTTTGGTGTTTGGCAGTCCTTTATATCACGACTCATGGACTGCCCACTTTGATTTTTGCCAGTCCCACCTTTTATTTGGCTTGCAGCATTTACCTTTTCTTTTCAGCCTTTTTTCCATACATCTTCATATTTATAGTCCATTTGGTAATCTGAAACTTGCTTAAGTACATTTGCACACTGACAATGGTATACATGCATTGACAAATACTTGTTACATTTAGAATAAAATAATTTCATCTTAAGGTACAGCACATTTACTGCAGATTGCTTTCTGAGTGTACTTAGGTCACTTACTCCTAGGACCATACAGTTTCAGGTCCACAAGGTTTCTGACACCTAAAGGTCTCTTGGATTTTGGGTAGATCAGGTAGTAAGCATTATCGTGTGGAATGTTCTGTATTATATACGGTCCATTATAAATATATTTAAATTTGGAAATTTCATGGTTCAGTTCACTAGATTTTTCGTGGGTTAAGGCCCAGTTTTAAATTTTGAAACTTTCAGGTTTTTATCATGTATTTTAGATCTAGATTCAGCTTTTTTGCTTTGCCCTTTTTCTGACTAATTCTTTCTTTTGACTCAACCCCAAGCTTGTACAAGGTGGAAACTCTAGTTTTTCCTCAATTAAACTTTTACTTCTGCTGCCTAACAAAATTTCTTCCGGTGGAAACCCAGTAGTTTCATGATGTAAGGTGTTCATGACATTCTCAAAAGTCCAATATAAATCTGCTTCAGGCTCTAAATCATGCCCCTTCCTGTTTTTTCCACAATTCACCTTGGTCGACTGTGACATTGTCCCAAGATACGTTCCTGACCTGTGAACTATTTATATCTGGTGGCTTTCTAGGGTTCATGGAGTTCAAAGTCTTTGCTTACTTGAACTCTTTGCAAAATAGACACTGAGTCGTCAGGTGGCTCTTTCTTTCTGTGTCCAGTCTCAATATCTGGGTTTTGTTTTGAAACTTCGTCATCAGTAGGTACAATATCGCATGCAGCTGTATTCCCATTATTCTCACTAGTACCGAAATACTCGTCATCTGAACCATCTTCAGAATCCAACCATTCTGGATCGCTTTCAGGTTTTAACATAAAAGCTTTTCTGAGACAGGCACTAAGTTCTTCCTCTGCATTTTCATCAGGCTTTGATTTTAACTCAATATTCTCTTTAGGCAAAACGACCTCATTATCAGCTTTACTCACATCCACTGTTACTTCATATTTAGTGTAATCCTCGTGGACTGCAGTTACTCGTAGGTAATTACCTGCCCCTTCCCCACGGTTCCTTTCGATAACAGTTTGTACTGTTGGCGGATCATTAACAGAAGTTACTTCCTCGTCAATGCTTAGGATTTCACCCTCCACTTCCTTCCTATCTTTAACCATCGTCCTATCGGCAGCGCGCGTACTTTGCACGGCGCTATTTACTCTCTCCCCTTTCAAATTCGGGCCACGTCCCCTTATCGACGTCTCTACTACTTCCTTTTTCACTAATTAACCTCCTTGCTTCATATTCCTTCGTAAAATCCTCCCACTCACATTGCTTGAGGCCCTTGTACAGATCGTCGATCCGCACACGCCAATCAGTTACTTCTGCTAATTCATTCTCGCAATTTACTTCATTCCTAATACTGCTAACGCACCTCTCTGTGTATCCACTGTTCGATCTACTATTTCCTTCGCCACGGAACTACCACTCGTAATGTATTCACCAGCTCTTACGGCAATGTTTGTACCTAATTCTGCCGCCTTGCTAGCGGCTTCTCTCTGAACAGCTGTTCTGCTAGGCTGGCCCGTTGCACTCTGATGCTCCACTCGCCTGTTTACATGCATCGCACTGCGCGGCGAAGATGAATCATCTGCGCACGCACCTGACGCTTATTTCGCAACAACACGCTGCGTCGTCCCACGCCTGTCTCTAGGCTGTCTCATAACTTTACTGTCAGTACGGTAACGTTTCTTAAATCGGAGCCGATATGTTCTGTCCGCTGCCGTTTGGCCCGCAACGTTCGCTGAGATCAGTTTCCCGAATCGTTATTATTTTGTGCGGTGTACCCTCTACCGCGACCTGGATAACTGCCTCCTCCTCTGCCTCTACCTCTCAGTATCATGTTGACGCGCAAAACCATCGCCGTCATTCCTCTCGTTATTATAACGATTATTCCTGTTACTAAAATTCTGATAATTGGCACGACTTTCGCGCCAGTGGTCTTCCTCTTCGACTCTTTCGAGAAACGCTTAGAAGCTACGATGATTGCATCCCACATATCTCTTCGAATCTTCTGGAAGATTTTTATATAGCTCCCATACGATTTCAGAATCGGATCTTCTCCCTCTTAAATGTGTCAACTTTCGGTACCAATATTCCCAGAAATCTTTCAAAGAATTCCTGCCCCTGTTATCATGAAGCTTGGCCATGATAAACTCGCGCCACAAATGATCCTGTTTTTGTTCGGACCAGTATTCTTCCGTAAACTTTTGTTTAAACTCTTTGAACGTCATTAGTTCGGTATTCAAGTTAATTCCCCAGCGCTTAGCGTCACCTGCTAAGGCGCTAATTACTACGTTTATCTTCTCCTGACCAGATAAGTGTTTAGGAAACATTCTTTCTCAATTTTTGATGAAATCCAACGGATGCCATCCGTTATGTTTTTTAGCGGGATTGAAGCGCTCCTCACCTTCCAACAGCTTCGTAAGTGTCGTGCCATTACAGACAACACCAGGCTTATCTTTGATTGTACTCTCGAGATCGAACATTATGCCTTGAATTTTCGATGTCTTTTGTTCACACTTTCGTACACATCCAGTAACATTTTCGCCTAAATTTCTTTCAGTATCTGAAATTGCCTTTTTCAACTGTGAGATTAAATGTTGGCATTCGTTTACGATCTCAGTTTTAAGACCGAAAACTTTTTCGTCTACTTTAGTTTCAACTAGAGGCTCTACCTTCTCTTGGATGTTGAGAATTTCAACCTCAAACCTACTGTTAATGTCGTCAATTTCCCCCTGCATAGTATTTATATTTTTACTAATTGTGTCAATTTCAGACTTCATAGAATTTACTCCAGAACTTAAATTACCCACTTTTTGTTCTACCTGTTCTATTTGTTTACTAATTTTAATTCCTTGTTCTTCGACCTGTACTTTAAGCTGACCAAATTGTGTTTTAAGCTGGTCATTCTGTGTTTTGAGCTGCTCACTCTGTCCTGCAAATTTGTTTGGTTAATCGTTCAAATTAGTCGTTCATGCTTAAATTTTTCACACTGTTCTGTTCTACGGAAATGGTGTATTCCGGTCCTATTTCAAATTTTTCTTTCGGTTCTTTCTTTATCTGTGGTGAATCAAACATGTCAGTGGATTCGTTCACGTACCCACTATCATCTACAGAGTCATCCTCTACTTCCTGTTTTATTCCTTGCTGTATTCGAGGCGATCTCGACATTTCAATCTGTTCATTAACATGTTCGTGGTATTGTATGTACGCCAATTGTCTGCCACTAACGCCATCTGTTATCTCGCCGCGTAAGCTCCTGTCATTGCCAGCTGCATTTTCAATTACGCTCGTCACATCTACTGTGTCTACGTTCTTGTCCATACTGAACGCAAATTACACCTCTCTACCGTACTTGACGTTCACTGCTATTTACTTTATGAATAATATTGGAATTCGTGCCACTGAACATCCACTGTTCGGTATTCACGTTAATTTGTGACCGATAACAACTGTATGTCCTGTCACCGGGAGCCACTTGTAACGTGCGCGGGGGGCACACAATCCTCATTAAAGCCTTCACTATGGTAAGTGAATAGGGTTCACCTTATGAGAGAGGATTTTCGTATAGATATCGACCGCGTGTACTTGAATGGTGGCAAATCAGACTTACACCCACTCTGTAATAATAATGATCCGTCAAGCAATTCCGAAATGCAACTACACGTCAGTATGGACCAAAAGCAACACTGAAGATGCTACCAATTTAATAATAATACTGTCGCCAGCCTAATTAGGCATTAACTTAGTTTCTTCCCTGTACACGTTGGTAGATATTCATGCAAAACAACAAGTAGTAACACTACATAATATAGTAGAATTTTAGAACCAGAAAATCTATTGAACTGATAGTTTCACGTTCTGTACTGATATGGAAAAACCATGAATACATAACAATACACTATAATGTTTACTGCAAAACTTCATACTGTCTATTAATCTGATTAAAATCGGGCATAGGTTACCCTAGAAATAGCACTTTCGTGACACACACAAAATGTCAATTTTCATAAAGATAAAACACTGATAAATTTTGGCTTTTATATTGACTTTAACTTATGCTGGTCAAACCAATTTAGAACACTTCAGTATTAAAAAAAAGGGGTGGGGGGGGGGCTGGGGGGACCCTGCAACTGTTATGATCACTGTATTAAAAAAAATGATTACTGAATTTATTATGCGTTCAAGATTTCCAGTATATAAGTTACTACTCGTTTCATCTTATTTACTGCTCATTTAAATACCTTTATATCTGTCTCGAAATAATTAAACTTCATTACTATATCAATATTAAAGTTATCTTTCAACTTCGTTTAGACCTTCATTATTCATTTACTGGTTCATTAACAAAACAGTTCTTTAAAAACCATCTAACATAATTAGGTCTGCAAGTAATTATTATTAACACAAAATTTAATTTTCCATTTCGGGACACTCGGATTGCACAACATTTGGAAAGGACCCTGTCTAGATCACATGGGAGGATAATTAAATGATGGGAAAGTTCTGGTAAAATTTAGATTATTATTGAACAGCCCACTCTATGGTCCCTACGAATACAGTACTAAAAGTTTCAAACTGATTGTATCGATGCGGCGGTTGGCGGGCGGCGAGATGGCGAGGCACAGAGCACACATACAACCACCGCTATGGCTCTTGACGTATCGGCACTTTTAATTCTTCTTAGCGTGGCAATACTTTTCCATTTAGTGCCTATGGAATTTTGCCATGCTGTGTGGGATTTGGAACGGCATACCCGAGGCTCAGTAAACTACGTCTTCCAGGAGAGCCTCCTCGGGTATTCACCCGGGGGTTTGCATTCTACATATCCTTACACATTGCCTATGTATGGACCAGACACACGGTTACAATTTTAAATATCTTACAACAGCCTGAACATTTGTTACATTTCAGTTCTATTACAATATTGCTTGACATTTGACATAAACATTTATATTCACATTGAAACTTGTTTACAGTTGTCTTAACACAATGACATGAAACAAAAAAGAAATGAAATAAGAACATTAATTACACTAGTTTATCGAAAAATCGGATGGAAAAAAAATTACTTATATGTACAATAGTACAGCGTCGTTGTTGCTACAGTAGGAGTTCGAACACTCTCAACACTCCCAGAGTAAACAATCGTCATATTGAAGCTTCCCAAATTTCCATGTTGTACACATGCGACACATGCGGTCCCAAGGCGACTCAACGTACACTGGATATTATTTCACTATTCACCCATCCACTGGGAGCCACGAATCGAACTGACATAAGTCGAAAGCTTTCTCGGACTCACTGAACTGATGTACAAAGGCTGAGCAATCTGCGGCCTGGAACAAAGTCGTCTGCTGAGATGTTGTTTCCAGCCCAGATCTACTTCCTTGATGCCATGTGTTCTACGGCCACTTCCAGACTCACGAGAATATTGGGAACCAGTCAGATATTTATCAGTGTAACTACAATGAAATATTACGGCTGTTGCTGCAGTCTGACACCAGCTGGTGGACTGGAAATGTATGCTCTAGATGGCTGTTGTTATGGAACAAATCTCAGTATCTATAGCGCGTATAATTTTCCATGTAAAGTGTCTCTCTCATATCATTGCGGTTATCGATGTGTTGAATCTATACTTCCTCACGATAGGATACAGTCATTTTCTCTGTACATGCAAGTACATAAGCCACATTAACTTTACATGGCAATATATATACATTTCAGGCAAGCAGTGGAGTTATCGTTTATATGTGTACAGCACATGAAAGAATTGTGGTGTGCCCACAACCACACCAGCTGTGTGTCTTCATCTCTTCAGTTCTAGGAAATTGACGTTTAAGTTTTCCAATCAGCACTTCTGGATGGTGCTGCATCCTGCCAAGACTCTCTCAAACAAGTGTTATAATGCACAGGCGTACGGCACTGTGTGATAATCAACAACGATCCTGCGGACGAAAGGACTGGAAAGACATCACCAATACAGGATGGTGTACTGTATCAACATCACTGTCGATAGTGCAACAGTTGGCGACATTGGCCGAGTGGTTCTAGGCGCTTTAGTCTGGAACCGCGCGACCGCTACGGTCGCAGGTTCGAATCCTGCCTCGGGCATGGACGTGTGTGATGTCCTTAGGTTAGTTAGGTTTAAGTAGTTCTAAGTTCTAGAGGACTGATGATCTCAGATGTTAAGTCTCATAGTGCTCAGAGCCATTTGAACCATTTGACAGTGCAACAAGGGAAACCCAAGGATACTCTGAGGGGTGCTGGTGAGGGTACGTTCTGTGCATCCATTTTTTACAGCCGTATTGCCAGTGGTGTTTGTACAATGTAGCAAGTCCAGTGGAACCCTTGCATTGCCATATTTCCAGCTGTTTGTGAAGTGAATTAGTCAACCCTTACGTTCGGATGTACTCCTCAATTCGAAGAAATCACAATTCACCATGTCAAATGAATCCTCCCCTTATGACTTGACTTGACATACGTAATTTTTTTACGTGAATAGTAGTTTGATTACTTGCTACTAACGTCTGATGACGTGTCGGGACATAAGCCCCAGTACCTTTATGTTCAAGCAGCATAATATATCTATCATTTACAGGTGTATAAAAAAAATTATATTACGTCCACACTCGCAACAGCTGGGTATCGCTTTCGTATTGCAAAAAAGCCTCTCGCCACCACATATTTCTGGATGAATAGAGGATGTAATTATAATTTGGATGCGCCCTAGCGTTTTTTTTGTTTTATCGATTTCATCAATTCCATAAAGCCTTTTCATATTTTAGACACTTGTAAAGCCAGCCAACACACGATGGCATATATTTATTGAGACTGCCAAGTCGTTGTTTGTGTCAGTGCATTACATGCATAGCTACCATAGATGTACCTACCACCACGAAAATTTCCTCTGACTAAGAAATCATTTCGAGTACAGTGTATACTAGACTAGTCCACTAGGAGTTAATTTTCAGGGGCCAAGCAAATGAGTGCCGAAAACGGAAAATTGCAGCGTGTCGAGTCTAAGCACATTTGAAGTTCCTGTTGCTAACCACCGAACCTCTTTAACACTTTGGAGCAGGAGGAGGATCACCATGAGATTGATCTGTTGTTCTAGCTGGCAAAATTGAATTTGTTACGAAAAAACAAAACGAGTCTGTTTGAGCGTCGAACAAAACTTATGTTTGTTATGTGTGCGGGAAAAGATGACTCAATGATAAGGATCTATTTAGATCCTATCACACGTGTATGGGGTGCTGAATTTTCAAAAAGAAATACCATGTTCTGTAGAAACCTTCTATTGCCTTGAATGTAAAGCATGATTTATTCCAAGCATAGAGTAGACTTTCGTTTGTCCCTTTCAGTGCACCAATGAACCAGCTCACTATGAATCCATAGTCATTCAATTATTCAACTTCAAGTGTGTGCAGGATGTCCGTGAAGAAGGTAATGCCTCAATTCTGACAGTGAATTTGAGAAGTGATAGTGATTGTGATCTGTGAAGTATGGTCGTGCTTTATTTATTGCTATTAAACGAGAACAGAGACTGTACAACTCTGGTAGTTCAGAAAGAGAGCTGTAGCCGCACATTAGAAAAAATATTCTAGAGGTCTTACGCCCTCAATACGTTACGGCAGCTAGCCTTGAGGACTACGGATTCGCTGTGAAAAGAGAATATTACTACTTACAACGTGTCTGAGCGGGCGAAATCAAGAAATGTGTGTAATGTGCTCTCGGATATATATAGGAAAGTGATTAAGAATCGCCGCCACGTGAACGCTTTTTATTACTACATGTTCCCTACACACCGTGTACCACTTATGTGTGATATATATTTCATTTGCTACCCGACGTATTTAAAAGGGATGAACTCATTTCAAAATATGAGCCCTACTCGAATACACAATGCCAGATTGATGGACCTCCATCAGTTATGATGTATTGCATTGGGTGTATAACTTGGAACATCAACAGTAATAATAATAATAACAATAATAATAATAATGTCTGTTCCATAGCTAAGTAATATGTTGTTCGTTTTTTAATAAATTGTTTCTTTATTTCAAGGTTTCTATAATGATTAACGTAGACAGTTCATACTTAAAGATATGGCATACACGGAAGATACTGTCACCATTGAGACAATCCCAGCCAGCAATCCATCACTGGGATCTTTCGAGGAAGAGTGCAAAGTGGTTAACACGTTTCTACCATGGAATTCACTGGGATGATCCTGGCATACCCTATACAGATATGGTGACGTCGCTTCGAATATTCGATCATCATGTACTTTAAGCTAAAGGAGAGGATCTCATGGATGCATCGAATCTTCAAGTTTGCTGCTATTCAAGACCTAGAATTGTACTGGTGTCCAGCTATCCTTCAACTCAAGAAGAAGATGTGTGAAAATAGTGTTACTGTTGCACCTCATTATAACAATGTAAAATTATCTTGGGAAGTAAACGAAATTTTACCTCATAATATGTCTATGATTTCACTCCGTTCAGGATGTAGTTTCATCCAGATACTATGCCTATGCTTCTCCTACATATAATTTTTTAGACCTGTTTGGTATATGTCTTTGGAAGCAGACGTGGTCACTTGCCTCCTGCTCCCACACCCCACTTCACCATACCTGTAATTCCATGCAACCATTCTATATATTTTGTTATTCTGTGTCCTAAACGTCACCCTTTAATAGCACTCACATTCAGAAAAAGTAATGTCATTTGTGCCCTGCACAGTCTTTGCACATAAACATACATATTGCAATAGGGTATAGATTTTATTGTAAATAACAAGCAAGACATATGGTAACGAATTTTTTCATTTATTCAGTTGACACAAATATAATTCAATTCTTGATGTTACAATTCAGTTCTTGATGTGCAATATAGTTCTTGAGGTACAATTTTACTCTACTATTCAAATGCAAAGATATTTGTGACTTAAATACCACAACAGTAACACTGATTGAGAATATTCTTTTTTCTTAATTTCTTCATATCCAGTAGCACTGGATGATAATGTTTACAATTTTTCCAGGTATATAAATCTATGCTAGAAACTAATTCAGAGATACTTTTTTACTACTGTAACTAAATTCCACAGTCCCAGTATCATAGCTTTTACAATAAATCTGATGGACTGTGCACACTTACAGTCTAATTACAACAGCCCAAATAGCAAAGGTTTTTACATTAATTCGGATAGCCTGTGGGATATATACACATATACACTTAAAAAAGTAATCTGACTTGGATGGCGAGTGGCAGGTGAAAACTTAAAAACTAATGTATTTACAAGTCGCATGTAATGAGTAGATATATATATTTGCAGGGTACATATTCATTGCGTGTGCATGAATAAGTAAATATACAAGTATTTTTTCTGTTTATGATTATATTTAATAATTTTTTTGTTTATGCGTTTTTAAACTTTTTACCACACGCCTGGTGTGCATATATATACATTTTTCCTTGTTCTTTATCTTGTTTCTCACAAGTGATGTGTGTATATGTATGTGTACATTTTACACTTAAATAAATAAATATTTACACCACACACACACACACACACACACACACACACAAAAGATTACTTACACTATGATTAAAAGGTCATAGTACTACTCTGCAGACTCTCTTTCTCTCTCTCTCTCTCTCTCTCTCTCTCACTCACTCACTCATTTTCTCTCTCTCACTTAATCAGAGCCCCCCACACCTTCTTTCACTACATTCGAATAGTATGAGTATGGGAGAGTTTCATTCCCGTCATCACAAATGATCCTTTTATCGTCATAAGGCGACAGGCAGATTCTAGACTGCAGCACAGCATACACCTGATGTCCTCTCAATCGAATACTAGTTTGCCACACCATTTGTGGCAGTTGCAGCACGGGGAACACCGCTGTACAGGCACAGGAAATTGTCTTCGATACAGAGGTCTCTCGATGCCATACCATGCACATCCTCAACCCCCCTCAGGGTAGCACTTTCCAGTGTGTGAAACGCCTGCATTTTTGAATGCAGACCAACAAATTCCACAATTGGCAATCCATTCGCTACGTATTTCACAAGGCTGATAACCTACTTGTTCTGTGGAGAAATTGTGTAAAGATCGGTTGTGTATGAGGAGGTTTCGAATTCATTACCGCGATTCCTCATTACTTCATATGGATCTCATTCTTCACCAATAGAAGAAGTTGTCTGCACCCACATAAAGTGTTTAGGATCTGCGAAATCAATGCGGTATATGTGGAGTTTTGGTAGTTCTAGTGTGCATGTCTCCCCATAAATAGGTTTCTTAACCTGTGGCAGTGGCCCTTACGAGGAGTTTCCGCTTTTCTATGTAACGGGAGTCCACAAATATGACAGTCAACAGCGTTATTGTACAAATCTTCATTCTCCTTCGATTTGTTCATGGCAATATTGTTGTTGTTTAGCTTATCAACCTGCCATGAAAGTTTTTCAACCTCAGTGAGGAGCCAAACCGCAGGATTATCCCCGACATAAGATTTGTAGCGGTTAAGACTCGAAGCATAGGACGATACAGTTTCGTTCACTGACGCATATGGTACGCGTTACTCTGTAAACGTAGCATGTGAGGTCAGTTCCTTGAAAGGGCAATCTGTAAGATGCTTTGCTAATAACTTTTCTGAGGGCAAATAATTGAGGTAACTTAAGCAAATACACTTTTTACCCTTGTAGTTATTCAATTGTGAGGACGAAAGTCGGGACGTGTCTTTGATCCAAAAGTAATGATAATTATCACCTTCAGAGTAGAGCAGCATGTTTACATGCATCTTACGCTCGCGGGCAAATTTTGAGAAATGGAGGCGTTCGATGAGAATATGCTTGCCAGCTCATCTGACTTGCATTTTTTCTGCAGGCCACAAACATGAACCGATATTTTCTAATTCTTCACCTCAAATTTAGGAATGTCCTGGATCTTGACGGGTAACTCATTGCCATAAAAGCTATAACTCTTTTATATATATGAACGTACCTACCATACGTACGCTGTGAATTTATATCGTAATTTGTCTCCCAAGGCAGGAATGACCATGCAAAACAAGCCTCATCGCTTTTATTTTCGACATTAATGCATGTGTGCTTATCAGCTATATCCTTAGGGAGTTTGATAAAGCTGGACTGTCCATTTACCAGGTCACATACGTGTGTTTGGATGTCCAAGCGATTGACGTCCTCCGCATTAACTCGCCATCCCCCCCCCCCCCCTCCCTCCTCCAACAAAAAGATAAAGAAGACTTGTTTCGTCAATGATAAAGGCAGCTTTTGGGGCGAAGGGGAGGGGGGGGGGAGTGCAACAGTTCGGCACAGAACGCCGCACTGCATTTAATGGCGGGATACCGCAGATGACTGCCTAGTTTGAAGAGTTCCGTCTCGACGACAGGAAGGCACGCCCTTAGAAACCCGACAGCATCGCGCTTCCCTCTTGCCGGAATCTCGATCCTTATGAACGAGATTCGCTCTACAAAGGTGTCTGCAATCACTGAGTATTCTAACTGTGGTATGGTGTGACTGACCTGATGTCCTTCATTAAGAGGACGGAGAGGGAACTGCCACCAGCCACAAGATCATCCCTGTTACTGGCACTGTAACTACAACTATGTGACAAAGCTGCTTGCGGTGATGTGTTGAGGGGAACGTGCTGTACCCCGCGACGAGGAGGAGGAGGGGATGGTGAGGAATCGGGCCACTGCGAACTGTGCGGCTGCTGCAGCCCTGACCCACTTGCCAAAGGGAGCGTCGCCGATAGTCGCCTGTGCGGGGCCACTGCGTGGCGGCGCGTCGAGAGGCGGCGGCGGCTTCCCGCGCGGCGACCTTGCTCGCGATGCGTGCCGCAAGGCTGTAATAGCCTTTGTCGCCCCACGGAGTATTGCAAGAATTGCTCCCCTGACGAAGGCGCTGTAGAATAACCAATGCAATTAAGTACAACGTTCCAGACATTGTCTGCTGTTGCTGGTGCAAGGCCCCTTGGCAAACTCCCTTATCACTTCATGATGACAAAGTCGGTACATAGAATTTTACTTTCGAATTCACTGAACGCTTCACGCAAAGCCCTCCTTACGCTAACTTTCACATCGTTTAGCTCCTGTTTGTCTGAGAGGTTTTGGCTGCGTTTAAACTTGCAGTGAAGCTCTCTTTGCTTTCGCAGTAGTTTCCTAACTTTGTTGTTTAACCACGGTAGGTTTTCCCGTCCCTCACAGTTATACTCGGCACGTACTGTCTAAAACGCATTTTACGATTGCCTTGAACTTTTTCCGTAAACACTCAACATTGTCAGTTTTGATCTGTTAGGTAGTCTGAAATCTACCTTCTATTAGTCTTGCTAAACAGATAAAGCTTCCAACCTTTTTTCATATTCATATTAACTTCCATACTCAGGGATGCTGCAACGGCCTTATGATCACTGATTCCCTGTTCTGCACTTACAGAGTCGAAAAGTTCAGGTCTGTTTGTTATCAGTAGGTCCAAGATGTTATCTCCACGAGTCGGTTGTCTGTTTAACTGCTTGAGGTAATTTTCGGATAGTGCACTCAGTATAATGTTACTTATGCTCTGTCCCTACCACCCGTCCTAAACATCTGAGTGTCCCAGTCTATATCTGGTAAATTGAAATCTCCACCTAAGACTATAATATGCTGAGAAAATTTATGTGCAATGTATTCCAAATTTTCTCTCAGCTGTTCTGCCACTAATGCTGCTGAGTCGGGAGGTCGGTAAAAGGAGCCAATTATGAACCTAGTTCGGTTGTTGAGTGTAACCTCCACCCATAATAATTCACAGGAACTATCCACTTCTACTTCACTAAAGGATAAACTACTACTAACAGCGACAAATACGCCACCACCGGTTGCATGAAATCTATCCTTCCTAAACACCGTCTGTGCCTTTGAAAAAGTTTCGGCAGAATTTATCTCTGGCTTCAGCCAGCTTTCTGTACCTATAACGATTTCAGCTTCGGTGCTTTCTATCAGCGCTTGAAGTTCCGGTACTTTACCAATGCAGCTTCGACAGTTTACAATTACAATACCGATTGCTGCTTGGTCCCCGCGTTTCCTGACTTTGCCTCGCACCCTTTGAGGCTGTTGCCCTTTCTGATGCCTGAGGCCATCTAACCTAAAAAACCTCCCAGTCCACGCCACACAACCCTTGCTACCCGTGTAGCCGCTTGCTGCTCGTAGTGGACTCCTGACCTATCCAGCAGAACCCGAAACCCCACCACCCTATGGCTCAAGCCGAGGAATCTGCAGCCCACACGGTCGCAGAACCGTCTCTGCCTCTGATTCAGGCCCTCCACTCGGCTCTGTACCAAAGGTCCGCAGTCAGTCCTGTCGACGATGCTGCAGATGGTGAGCTCTGCTTTCATCCCGCTAGCGCGACTGGTAGTCTTCACCAAATCAGATAGCCGCCGGAAGCCAGAGAGGATTTCCTCTGATCCACAGCGACACTCATCATTGGTGCCGACATGAGTGACCACCTGCAGATGGGTGCACCCTGTACCCTTCATGGCATCCGGAATGACCCTTTCCACATCTGGAATGACTCCCCCCGGTATGCACACGGAGTACACATTTGTTTTCTTCCCCTCTCTTGCTGCCATATCCCTAAGGGGCCCCATTAAGCGCCTGACTTTGGAGCTCCCAGCTACCAGTAAGCCCCACCCTCTGCGACCGCCCAGATCTTGCAGACTGAGGGGCAACCTCTGGAACAGGACAAGCAGCCATGTCCGGCCGAAGATCAGTTTCAGCTGGAGACAGAGCTTGAAACTGGTTCATCAGACAAACTGGAGAGGCCTTCTGTTCAGCTCTCCGGAATGTCTTTCGCCCCCTGCCACACCTTGAGACGACCTCCCACTCAACCACAGGTGAGGGATCAGCCTCAATGTGGGCAGTATCCCGGGCAGCTACAGCCGTAGTCCGATCGAGGGATGCGTGGGGGAGCTGGCCGTCCCTGACAAACCCCCATCCGGACCCCCACAGTGATGTCCATTGGCAACAGCCTCAAGCTGTGACCGAAGCCAACACTGCCTGAAGCTGGGAGCGAAGGGATGCCAACTCAGCCTGCATCCGAACACAGCAGTTGCAGTCCCTATCCATGCTAAAAACTGTTGTGAAAAGAAGGTCTGAACTAATCTACAGAGAGCACAAACAATTCGACACAAAATTTAAACTGTTATTAAAATACAAAATTGTCTAATAGATGCAGTAATGCTGCTACTTGCGTTCTGCTGACACACTGCTCAACGGCGGAAGGAGACTACGCAATTTTACACTATTCAGGTACTAAAACGCGATGCTACACTCTCAAATTCTATAATACGCCCGAAATTTATGAATTAAACAATGCAAGTACCAAAAACACGCAAAAGAATTAAGAATTAAACTATGTAACAAATAAGTGAGCTAAGAGTATACGACTTGCTGCTGCAGCTGCTTATCCAACGGCGGCAGGGAGCATAATAAGAAGAAATGTATTCAAGGCTACGAAATTCTTAATGGAAGAGAATTGTTACAGTTACCGATTTGACTCTGTACTTACCAGGTCCTTACCTGTCCTGTTCCAACAGTGTTTGCCGTTTGTCGCCACTGGCACTACCGACGGTACCTGATGCAGCTGAACGCTTCATTTTACGCACAAACTGGTGACACACACACAGAAAAGGAGCAAACTGACGATTAACGTACGCAAGCGAGAGTAAGACGATCGACCTCACACTATGCCGGTTAATGACAGAATGAGGGCGACTGGGGGTAGAGTGGCCTTTATATACCCTCTGCCCCTCCACCCACCACTTTCCACAGGGAGCCAATAGGAACGCTGTGTTGTACTCTACCTGCAGATGAATTCTGGTCTGAGCGAGCTGGACAGGTCGGTACCGGTATGAGCACTCTGGCACAGTGTGTGCCGATCTGTGAGCGCTGCTTGTGTTCTTCTGGTTGTTGGCGTTTTGCTATTCAACGAAGCCGAACGTAAGATTAAATGTAGGTAATGCTCGCCCAATGTTGTTCAGCTTCCAATGCATCTAGGGCTGCCATAAATTCTGTTTGACAAACCGGGACATTTCTCTTAAATTGACTATAAATGGACGACATTTGGGAAGGAGCAATCAGGACAAAGTGGGCTACTTCTCTTAAGCTAAAAAAAGTGAAATATTGGAGTAAATGCCACTTTTAGTCACGAACAGTCGTAGCTGCACCAAAAACGACGGAACTTTGAATGATTAATGTGTATTTGTTTGACGGTGTCGGGCGCTAACAACTATTTCGCGATTACTGTTTATTTTATTATGCCCAATGACATATTTCTTTGCGGCTTCGGAAAAAGTTTGGAGCTTAGCGTGAACGTATAGTTCACTGATTCCAAAGACATGATCACTTTTAACGGTATGAAAGTACATTGCTAATTTCACTGCTGTTACTAACAGACCGTCTTTGAATAAATTTGAAACAAAGTAACTGTCCATTTCTATAAGTGCTTCCGGAGTGCACCTTTGATTTGCGCTTTACTTTACCTAAATGGTCTTTAATATCTGCTCTCCTCATGCCGTAATCAAATCATAACACTTACGAATTACACATTGTGCTTCATAGTTGTGCCTCCTTCGTTTTATAAAAAACCATTCATCTGAATATTTTTCTGAGAATGAATACTTCCTCTTCTGCACTTTGAGATCACTTGAAAGAATGAAACACCTTAATAACAAATGAACCGCGATACGACTCAGTGAAATATAGAACGCCGTTGCCGTAAAGTTTAAACTAAGACAAAGGACGTTGGCCGGCCGCTGTGGTCTCGCGGTTCTAGGCGCGCAGTCCGGAACCGTGCGACTGCTACGGTCGCAGGTTCGAATCCTGCCTCGGGCATGGATGTGTGTGATGTCCTTAGGTTAGTTAGGTTTAAGTAGTTCTAAGTTCTAGGGGACTAATGACCACAGCAGTTGAGTCCCATAGTGCTCAGAGCCATTTGAACCATTTGAACCACAGGACGCTGATGGTGCTCGAGTCACAGTACTTTAAGTAGGGCTCAGGCTTTGAAATGGGTTCATCCCTTTTAAAGACGTCGGGTAGAAAATAAGATGTACATCACACAGTAATGGTACAAGTTGTGTAGGGAACATCTAGCATTCAAAAGCGTTGACGTGGCCGCGTGGGATTAGCCGAGCGGTCTAGGGCGTTGCAGTCAGGGACTGACTGTGCGGCTGGCCTCGGCGGAGGTTCGAGTCCTCCCTCGGGCATGTGTGTGTGTGTGTTTCCTTAGGATAATTTAGGTTAATTAGTAAGCTTAGGGACTGATGACTTTAGCAATTAAGTTCCATAAGATTTCACACACATTTGAACATTTATTTCGTTCACGTGGCGACAACTCTTAATCAGTTTCCTATATATATATCCGGGAGCACATAACACACTTTTTTTTTATTTCGCCTGCTCAGACACATTGTAAGCAGTAACATTCTCTTTTCCCAGCGAATCCGTAGTCCTCTAGGCTAACTGCCGTAACATATTGAGGAAGTAAGAGCTCTAGAATAGTTTTCTAATGTGTGGCTACAGCTCTGTCGTTGAATAAGCAGAGTTGTGCAGACACTATCCTCCTTCAATAGCGATAACCAAAGCATGATCGTACTGGACACAATACACTCACTAATACTCCTCAAATACACTGTAAGAATTACGACATTGACTTATTCACAGACATCCTGCACACACTTGAAGCTGAACAACTCAATGACGATGGATTCATAGTATTATTCAGTTACATAGAACTGGTGTGCTGAAAGGCACAAATGGAAGTCTATTCTATGCTTGGAATTAAGCGTTCTATGCATTCAAGCCTGTAGAAGGATTTTACATTACATGATATTCCTTTTCGAAAATTCAACGTCCCGATGTGCGTATTATAGGATCTAAACAGGTCCTTAAGATTAAATCACCGTTTCTCTCACACGTAACAAACAAAATCTTTGTATGACACTCAGACACGTTCATTTTGTTTTTTCGTAAATTGAAATTTGCGGTAAGGTCTTATGGGACAAAACTGCTGAGCTCATCGGTCCCTAAGCTTACACCAGACGCCTGAGAGCTCGCACCTATCCCGCGCGGCTTGTTTTTACGTAACAAACTCAATTTTGCCAGCAGCAAAAACAGATCCATCTGGTGGTGATCCTCATCCAAAGTGTTAAAGAGGCACGTTGCGTAGTAACAAGAACTGAATTGTGCTTACACTCGACACTCTGCAGTTTTCCACTTTCTCCACCCATTTGCTTGGCGCCTGAAAATTATCTCCGGGTGGAAGTAGTCTAGTGTATACTGAACTCGCAATGATTTCTTAGTCAGAGGAAATTTGTATGATCTTCGTGGTGGTGGGTACATATATGGTAGCTAAGCATGGAATGCACTAACACAAACAACGACTTGGCAATCTGAATATATAGATGCTACCGTGTGTTGACTGGCTTCACAAGTATGAATACACCAAAAGACTTCGTGGAAGTGATGAAATCGATAAAACAAAAAATTGTAATTAAATAATTTATTCATTCATAAATAGTCCGCCCCCGGTAGCCGAGTGGTCAGCGCGACGGAATGTCAATCCTAAGGGCCCGGGTTTGATTCGCGGCTGGATCGGAGATTTTCTCCGCTCAGTGACTGGATGTTGTGTTGTCCTAATCATCATCATTTCATCCCCATCGACGCCCAAGTCGCCGAAGTGGCGTCAAATCGAAAGACTTGCACCAGACGAACGGTCTACCCGCCGGGAGGCCCTCGTCACACGACATTATTATTATCCAGAATCATATGGTGGCGGAAGGCTTTTTTGCAGTACGAAAACGATACCCAGCTGATGCGAGTGTGGACGCAACATTTTTATACACCTATAAATGACAGAAACCTGATGCTACTTGAATGTAAAGGTGTTGGGGCTTTTATTCCGACATATCACCAGACGTTCGAGGGTAGTAATAAAACTACTGCTCACGTAAAAAAAACTACGTATATCTAGTTATAAGGAGAGGATTGATTTGACATGGTGAGTTGTGATTTCAGGGCACTGAGAAGGATATCCGAACGTAAGGGATGAATGATTAATTTTCTAAAGAGTTGGAAAATATTGCAATACAAGCGTTCAACTTGTTGTGCTATAGTGTACAAAAAGCATTGGCAATACCGCTGTAAAAATGGATACACAGAACGTCCCCTCACCAGCATCCCTAAGAGTATCCTCGTGTTTTTCTTGTTGCACTGTCGACAGTGATGATGATACAGTACCCCATCCTGTACCGGTGATGTCTTTCCAACCCATTAATTATTGATTATCATTCAGTGCTGAACGCCTGTGGTTTATAATACATGTTTGAGAGAGTCTTAGCACGATGCATTGCCACCCAGAAGTGCTGACTGGAGAGCTTAAACGTCAGATAGTTTCATTTAACTGAAGGGAATCGAGACTTGCAGTTGGTGTGAGTGTGGGTATACCACAATTCTTTCGGGTGCTGCACACATCTAAAAGATAACTGCACTGCTTGTCTGAAATACACTACTGGAAATTGAAATAAGAACACCGTGAATTCATTGTCCCAGGAAGGGGAAACTTTATTGACACATTCCTGGGGTCAGATACATCACATGATCACACTGACAGAACCACAGGCACATAGACACAGGCAACAGAGCATGCACAATGTCGACACTAGTACAGTGTATATCCACCTTTCGCAGCAATGCAGGCTGCTATTCTCCCATGGAGACGATCGTCGAGATGCTGGATGTAGTCCTGTCGAACGGCTTGCCATGCCATTTCCACCTGGCGCCTCAGTTGGACCAGCGTTCGTGCTGGACGTGCAGACCGCGTGAGACGACGCTTCATCCAGTCCCAAACATGCTCAATGGGGGACAGATCCGGAGGTCTTGCTGGCTAGGGTAGTTGACTTACACCTTCTAGAGCACGTTGATTGGCACGGGATACATGCGGATGAGGATTGTCCTGTTGGAACAGCAAGTTCCCTTGCCGGTCTAGGAATGGTACAACGATGGGTTCGATGACGGTTTGGATGTACCGTGCACTATTCAGTGTCCCCTCGACGATCACCAGAGGAGTACGGCCAGTGTAGGAGATCGCTCCCCACACCATGATGCTGGGTGTTGGCCCGGTGTGCCTCTTTCGTATGCAGTCCCAATTGTGGCGCTCACCTGCACCGCGCCAAACACGCATAAGACCATCATTGGCACCAAGGCAGAAGCGACTCTCATCGCTGAAGACGACACGTCTCCATTCGTCCCTCCATTCACGCCTGTCGCGACACCACTGGAGGCGGGCTGCACGATGTTGGGGCGTGAGCGGAAGACGGCCTAACGGTGTGCGGGACCGTAGCCCAGCTTCATGGAGACGGTTGCGAGTTGTCCTCGCCGATACCCCAGGAGCAACAGTGTCCCTAATTTGCTGGGAAGTGGCGGTGCGGTCCCCTACGGTACTGCGTAGGATCCTACGGTCTTGGCGTGCATCCGTGCGTCGCTGCGGTCCGGTCCCAGGTCGACGGGCACGTGCACCTTCCGCCGACCACTGGCGACAACATCGATGTACTGTGGAGACCTCACGCCCCACGTGTTGAGCAATTCGGCGGTCCGTCCACCCGGCCTCCCGCATGCCCACTATACGTCCTCGCTCAAAATCCGTCAACTGCACATACGGTTCACGTCCACGCTGTCGCGGTATGCTACCAGTGTTAAAGACTGCGATGGAGCTCCGTATGCCACGGCAAACTGGCTGACACTGACGGCGGCGGCGCACAAATGCTGCGCAGCTAGCGCCATTCGACGGCCAACACCGCGGTTCCTGGTGTGTCCGCTGAGCCGTGCGTGTGATCATTGCTTGCACAGCCCTCTCGCAGTGTCCGGAGCAAGTATGGTGGGTCTGACACATCGGTGTCAATGTGCTCTTTTTTTCCATTTCCAGGAGTGTATGTACATGCTGCAATGTAAAGTTACTGTGGCTTATATACTGGCATGTACAAAGAAAATGACTGTGTGTCCCATCGTGACGGAGGTATAGATTCAAGACTACGAAAGCCGTAGGGATATGAGAGAGACACTTTACACAGAAAATTATGTACACTGTAGATATTGAGATTTGTTCCAGAATAACAGCCGTCCAAAGCTGACATTTCCAGTCCATCAGTTGATGTTAGACTGTAGCTACAGGCGTAATATTTAATTGTAGTTACACTGATAAATACGTGCTGGTTCCCAATATTCCCGTGAGTCTGGAGATGGCTGTAGGAAACATAGCAGCAAGCAAGCAGGTCGGAGGCTGGAATCAACATCTCAGCAGACGCCTTCGCTTCAGGTCAGGGCTTGCCCATCCTTTGTATATCAGTACAGAGAGTCCGAGAAAGCTTCCAGCTAATGGCAATTTGGCTTACGGCTCCTTCTGGATGGATGAGTAGTGAACTAATACCCATCTTGCCTGTATACGCCATGGAAATTTGAGAAGGTTCAATATGTCGGTTGTTTGTTCCGCGAGTACTGAGAGCATTCGATCTGCTACCACTCAGGTTCTCCTGGGATGGAGCCGCCCACTGTCAGCGAGCCTGTCTCTGGCTGACACGTGCTTCCCCGTCTGAAGTCATCGCCACGTTCTCAGTGGTAGTTTCTCCCACCTATGGTCATTGGCACTGTACTGTGGCACAGTGCGTGTGGGTGTCCGAAAGGTGAGTACGTAGGATGTGTTTTCAACGATCTCGGTCATCTAGCCCTGATTGGATTGTGTTTCTCAATATATCGTCAAGGTATTTGGTTTTGTTGTTGTTATTGTTCTATCACACGGTAGACTCTTTCCTACCTCCATCTTCTTGGTGTAGCTGAGAGAACCAATCAACTTAAGAATTCTAAAGTACTTTTAAAAAAATACCATTAACTGACAATTAGTGGTCAGGAACTCTATAACCGTGATGGTGTAAATTCACATCGAAATTCGAAATTCCAACTATCATTCCATGCGGCGCCAGTTCCAAGTGTGATGTCAAATAATAGTAGGTTCGGATTATTTAATGAAATGTCTGGAAACTACTGTGCAGTGTCGGTCTTTCTTTTACTTTGAGTTGTTTTAAATTGTGTGAATTAATTATTAAGTCCCATGGCACGTCTTCTGAAGCACCATTTGGGACATCTTCCAGATGTGATATTCCTCACCTGATTTAATAACTCCTGTAGCAGTTCGTGAAGAGTACCTCAAGACAAGTGCACAGGAAGTCTGGGGCAGCTTATAGTCCATGGAGGAATGAAATATTTCACGCTAGTTCCCATGTCATCTGCAAAGCAAGCTACAGCTCCCTCTCTTTGTATGCAGCGATCTTTTTTTTTAAGTATATTTCCAGTCAGCCGGCTACTAGTTTTGTGACATCATCGATTTGGGTGTGAGAAATAGCTACACGTCTGCCTTATATACTCTACATCATGATCACAGGACTGGAAAGTAATTATTGAACTAATTAAACCTAAGGACATTACACACATCCATGTCCGAGGCAGGATTCGAACCTGCGACCGTAGCAGTCGCGCGTTTCCGGACTGAAGCGCCTAGAACCGCTCTTCCACCGCGGCCGGCCTTAAACAGAACGTTATTTGCTCTCTCTGTACTCAAATTAATATGCGAACTCTCAAATATCCCCGCTACACTATCGGTGGCTGCTAACAACTTTGAAAGAGATACTTGCTTTTGCGAGGACATTTCTTCTGTAAACTGTTTAAAAGGCTTTTGGTAGAGCTAACCATTCAGTTTCAAGGAGACCTTCAACAGGATTGTGAAGAACACCAAGCACCGCTTCAAGGGGTTCTTGTAGAATAGAAATCCTTTCCAGCATATCCAGTGTGCTGTTCCACCTAGCTGCAACGTCCATTTTCAGTTTTAAATGTTTTGTCCAGGCCTGAGCTGCTCTTGTATTGATGTTAATTTTTCTGTAGACACTGGGCTTCTATGGAAGTATTGTACGATTCTTTTAATTTTTTGTATAATGGTTTCAATGCTCTTAAGTCCAGAACTCACTATTCAATTAAGTGTATGGTCGACACAAGGCAGATGTTCGTAGCCCGCCAACCGAATTGTTGATTTCATGTTAGCGGCATTATCTGTAACACACACATAAATTTTGTCTTCTTCTTCCCACTTAGATAATAAATTACATATTTCACTGAAAAAATACGGCAACCAGCCACTTACGGCTGGTTTTTCAGTGAAATATCATTATCCACGGCCACGGAGCTCAACAGTCCAAATAAAATGGACAAATAGTTTATCAATTACATAATTCCGTTTTAATATAGTCAGCTGTATGCTGCTCATGACATTCAAAACATCCTAATAATTCAAACTTCAGTTCCCAGTTTACGATGTAGTGTACTGTAACTGCTAGATAGGACGTGGTTACCCGAGAAGTCCAACCATCGGTCGTGGTGGAAATGTGACACAGTTCCCAGTTCGTCTTTTAGCTTATTTTTCACTCTTACATACTGAGCATCCAGTAATGTTGGCTTAGTATGTACTCTGACGGTAATTTATAGCTGGGTTCCAAGTATTCAATCAATGTTTTGAAAGCAGCATCTTCAGTCACAGAGAAAGGTTGAAAGTCTTTAATTAGCATATTGAAAACTAACTCACTATTTTTTTTTCTTTTGAAACACTTAAGGGCTTTTTGGTAAAGGTGGCAATGGTTGTTTGTTGTTGTCGAGGTTGAGGTTTTAGTGAAGCGACTTCACATTTTGATGTAGACGGTACTAGCATTTCAGAAGAAAATTCTCGACCTTCTTGGGATTTTGTGAGCTCTAGTGGATTAGGTGAAATTATAATTATGGTCTCGTATGATGATCGATGTTTTTTATAAGTTGTTTTTTTTTTTTAAATTACATGTAGAGCCACCTTTCACGGACTATAAGGTATGGAAAAGATCACATTTTGCCTTATCATTGGTACCTCTGGTGAAAAAGTTCCACAGTTTGCTTCTTTTCTTGTCCATTGTAAATTTGCACTGAAAAGAACAATACAGAGCTGTTAACCAATCGTCTTGATTGACACAAGAGTCAGGAAACGAGTATGAACGCTAAGTACTGTTCCCGCATTCTATCTTGAAGGCTTGGCCCAAAGTTCGCTCATGGAATTTCAGAAACAATCGCAATATTTCGTGACGACTGTCGCCTGTTTCTCATTGCCGCCAGTGAGACCGATCTTAGTTGTACGACTACATTTGCGAACCGCGTGACCGTTGTGCTCTGTTTTGTGGCATTGACAGTTAACATAATATGGATATTAGTGAAAACGTATCGCATTTGAAAATGAAAATCTGTATAATGTGCATTCATGAATCCATTATACCACTGCAGTTATATGATATAGGTGCACTTCCTAGCTTCTAGGTTGGTAGATCCCATTCTGTGGTGTGTCAACACTCCCTCACCCACGACTGAGCTCGTGGCTACCCACACTACAGCCACATCCGCCTCTGAAGTGAAGTGAAGTAACAAATAATAAACATCTATATCATGTAAAATTCGTCAAGAATGCGTATATAAATTACTCATCTCACAGTAAATATTAACAGAGAATATTCCAAAAACAGTTTTCAAATGAAGCTAAACTTACTCAACAAAGCTTCTGCAGCAGAAACCATGTTGCTGAAATAGCATCTACTGCGCCGATGCGAGCGCATATCTTCCGAAAACGGCCGACGGAACCAATCGCAAAGCACGGTACGGTAACGAGTAACGAAATTATGAGTAATGATTCGGTACTTCGTGTGCGCCAAAGTAAACGTTACCCAGTACCGAATACATTATCTTGGTACTATGATGTATTTTTTATACTTGAATTAAAAAATTGATCAAATGGCTCTGAGCACTATGCGACTTAACATCTGTGGTCATCAGTTGCCTAGAACTTAGAACTAATTAAACCTAACTAACCTAAGGACATCACACACATCCATGCCCGAGGCAGGATTCGAACCTGCGACCGTAGCAGTCGCGCGGCTCCGGACTGAGCGCCTAGAACCGCGAGACCACCGCTGCCAGCTATACTTGAATACGTTTGAAGTGGGTTTAGAAATGAAATTAAATAAATAGTAAGTATTAAATTATTTAATGTGGGAGCTGAAAACAACTTTTTACAAATGCAAGATACAACGTATGTATTTTAAATAACTGATCAGTGAAATGAAAATAATGCCCATGTTTCGATCAACTAAATAAACTAAAAAAAAACTTATTGAAATTTCAAAGTAGGACCCCAATAACAACGAGACCAAAAAACAAATAGTAACCATTAAACTGAAACATTTACTAGTAAAAAATTGAAAAAAACGTGTGTTTGCGTTAAAGGCGGCGACCTGCAGATCATCGTGTATTAACCTGCAAACACGGATCAAGAAGTAAGATCGAAAATATATTATAACAGTAACCATCTAAATCATAGAGCCACTCACGTGAAATTCGTCAAGAATGCGTATATAAATTACTCACCTCAGAATAAATATTAACTCAGAATATTCCAATTTCAAAAACAATATTAATGAAACTAAATTTGCACGACAACAAGGCTTGTACAGTAGTAACTATATTTTCTAAATAGTAACTACTGAGCCGACGGGCGTGCGTCCGTAAATCTTCCTCAAACGGCCATGCAGAACCGAGCGGTACGAGGCGAACGCGGAGTACGGTAGCAAGTAACAAAGTGTATTTATGAGTAACGATTCGGTACTTCGAGTCAGCCAAACTATTTGTTAGTCAGTTCCGAATACATACGGTTTGCTACAGCTCTAGTGCTCATGGTGTCCTTGTTCCATTCAACCGGTCTTGCAGTTCTTGCTTACTTTCACTCACATCAGTGAATCTTGTCATATATATTTTTTCGATCTGAATTTAAGTCCCACGATTGAGCCTTTTTTTAATACACTGTAGGAAATGCTGCAACTAGCCACAAGCTTTTTGAAATGATTTCATTGTACCATGGCGACTGGTTGCCGTATTTTCCTACAGCGTAATTTATGAAAACAGCTGCTGTGTTCTGCGAAAAATATGGGTAGAATAAACAATTTCTTTATTTTTGTCATTGCTTCTGCAATGTATTCGAGAGGGAACACTACGGGCGAAAGGCTGCATCTTTGTCTTGTAGTCAGAGTACATCATTGTTGATACTCCACTCTTATTTTTCCCTTTTGGTTTTTGTACGTATTGTGTATTACCCGTCTTTCCCGACACCATACTGCTATTTTTCTTAGGTTTTCGAATATCTTGCACAGTTTTATATTGTCTAAAGTATTATCTAGGTCGATATATCCTGTAAATATTTCGTGATATTTTCTATATCTTGGGTCTGCGTCTCTGGCGTTTTTACTTTCCGAAAGCCAGTCTGATCGCCATGTAACAGATCGTCAGTTTTCTTTGATTTTTTATGTATATGATCGACGTGGATGCTTAAACTAACCCTTGCTATCTTTGGGATTGTGCAGATGATATTTTCCCGAATGTCTGGCGGTGTGTCTACAGTTACATAGATATCGCGCAAAAACCGAGTGGCCGTTTGGTTGCCACTATACCCGTCGGTTTTAGAAATTTAGATGGAGTTTTATCTGTACCTTCCGCTTCATTTGATAGCAAGTCTTCCAAAAGTTCCGTTAAACTCTCACTCTAATACTTATTCTCCTGTGTCTTCCATACCGACCCTCATTTCTTCTAATACGTCATTAGTCACTTCTTGCAGTACTGTGCGACGGTGCGGTTTAAATGTACTTCCTACCGGAAGTGTCCACTCACCTTGTTGTGATTTCTTCTTCTGTAGTCCAGTCCACATAACTGCCCTCTGAGAAAACGAATAATGTTCATCTGCTCGAGAAGCTGCTGTAGAACCAGTAGTATCACATGTATCTACAGGCTGCTTTACAAATTTTAGTTTCAGTTTAACTGAACAGTTAAAGGAAAGACAAAAACTTCCTGGCAGATTAAAACTGAGTGCCGGGCCGAGACTCTAACTCGGAACCTTTGCCTTTTTTCGGAAAGTGCTCGTATCAGCGTACACTCCGCTGTAGAGTGCAAATTTCATTCTACAAACATCCCCCAGGCTGTGGCTAAGCCATGTCTCCGCAATATCCTTTCTTCCAGGAGTGCTAGTTCTGCAAGGTTCGCAGGAGAGCTTCTGTGAAGTTTGGAAGGTAGGAGACGAGGTAATGGCGGAATTAAAGCTGTGAGGAAGGGGCGTGAGTCGTGCTTGGATAGCTCAGTTGGTAGAGCATGTGCCCGCGAAAGGCAAAGGTCCCGATTTCGAGTCTCGGTCCAGTATACATTTTTAATCTGCCAGGAAGTTTCATATCAACGTACACTCCGCTATATAGTGAAAATTTCATTCTAGAAAGGAGAGACAGTTTCTGAATGTAAGCTTCAATCGCCGGCCGTGGTGGCTTAGTGGTTCTAGGCGCATCAGTCAGGAACCGCGCTACTGCTACGGTCGCAGGTTCGAATCCTGCCTCGGGCGTGGACGTGTGTGATATCCTTAGGTTAGTTAGGTTTAAGTAGTTCTAGGTTCTAGGGGACTGATGACCTCATATGTTAAGTCCCATAGTGCTCAGAGCCATTGGAACCATTTCTTTGTAAGCTTCAATACAGCGTTGCTTCTTTGATTCAAAAATACCGCCAAGCACGTGCTATTTCTAAGTTACAGTTTCGACACTCACACGTAATCACAGGCAAATCGTAATAACCTGCTTATGGTATCTAACCGAGCCTTTTAGTGGAAAGATTGTAAAATGAATTATCTGTGTCAGAATGCTCACTCAGATATTCCACACACAACTTTCCCTTTGAACGTTCGTTTGTCGGCCCCGATTTGCACAATACTCCACACGGATTTTAGTTAATTCAAAGGTCCCAGTTTACATATAAAATCCAAAATTCCTTACTTTCGTTTTCCTTGCTCGTCGAATTCACTTTGCGGCACTCCACGGTCAAGTTCAACTCATAGTTTCGAAACATTACCTCATCTATTTAGAGGTCATTTGTACATCGTAGCCAATTATTATCGGTATAAACCCCGCTACCCTGCGGGTTTTGCTATGAACCAATCACAACATAATTACTTTTATGAGCAATTTATTAAAAGAACAAATTTATGAAAGCTAAAAATATCAAAATAACTACCCCTTTAAATAGCAAAATTATTGTCAAATGTTCCCTTTTTCGATACCATAAACTGGCTCACTCATGCTGTCTAGAAACAGTTCTCACAATACCATATACGTAGTTAATACACATAACAATATTGATTTATCATATTAATTCGAATGCACATTTGTATTCCCACTAATAGCTCATCATTATCATCATCTTAAACAGTTTCCATCTCCAGGCTGCGTCTATGAGAAAAAAAAGCCTCAGCACCTGGTCCTGTATCCCACTAATTTCTGTATTCACTCTGGTCCAGTCCCATCTCTTTTTTTAAAGCTCCTTCACACCTTTCAACCGTCTATCGATTGGTCTTCCTGTAATAAATAAACATATTAAATCGGCAATAATTGATAGAAGACATAATTTTCACAGCACATACAATTTGTTTTCCAAAATCTACTGTTTTGACTACTTAGGATTTCACAATCCTTAAGACTCAGAAAAATTTCTGTGACAGCTGCCTCTACTTGGACTTGCTCCATCGTAAGCGCACGCCTGTTACAAAAGTTGTGTCTGTACGAGGCTATCTGCTTTCCTTCGACTTTTATATGCACGATTCAGGCTATTTGCTACTACCATTCATTCACTCAGATGCTTACCCATGCATACCACTTCCAGATATTTGTCTCTCTCTCTCTCTCTCTCTCTCTCTCTCTCTCTCTCTCTCTCTCTCTGAACGAGAGTGAAAATCTATCTGAAAAACTGACACCGACGAACATCGTGAAAAGCACTTCTAGACAACTTAGCGACAACAGTAAGACTTCAGAGGAAAATTCTGCAGAAAGATGCTTAATCAAATAATTTTTCCGTCACTTCCAGGCAGAGCAACTTCATGGCACTAATGTGTAGGAAGTCAGTTACCAAAAGATATTGTCAACATACACAGAACCTTTGGTCATGACAGTAGATGAGAGATGCCAAGTGAAAAGAACATCACTACTGTTATACATGAACGTAAGGAAAAAACATAACATTCCAACATGTAAGTTGTATGAATTTAATTGTAAGGTTTATGAGAAATAATTAAAGTAATATACAATGACAGTTCTATTGTGCTAAAGTCTACGGAGCTGAATATGGTTAATTGGATCATGTAAAGCTCAAGAGTGTGGATGTGTTTAGCTGTAACTGATTGTTACTGAAACCAAGTGAGGTTTTTGAGCTAAATGCTTATTTACTTTAAGGTCTTCTAATAGCTTAAGTTTCTCCTCTGTACTGACTAGAAGTAGCACTTCGTGTTGACGTTTTATTTGTGACTTTCCTTCAGCGGATATTCAGAAAAAGTGATCTGATTAGTTGTCTCCAGTTACGATCATGTTCAGTCAGTCTTGCTGTCTGTTTGATCAACATTCGGGAAAACTGCTTACGTCTCAAGTTGATTGCTCCCTCAGAATAAACACAGGTTTCTCTCCAAAATATAGCCGATTTTACACAGTTCAAAAAAAAAAAAAAAAAAAAAAAAGAATTTCACAGATGGTGCACAAAAAAATTTTGCATGTCAGACATAGGCTTTAGTGATTCAGTTTTCAAGGTCACCGATTTTGGACTGTCCTTCCACTTTACGGCGCCACATAGTTCTTCGATAGTTCGTACACTAATCCTAGATTTCACCTTTGCGAATGGCGTAATTACCAATTTCTGACATAGATAAGAACCAGTGAGCACCTACAACTCCGATTACATAAGCGACTGAACTCCCATGTATGAAACAGCTGCAACAGCCTGATTATCTTTCAGATGAGTGAATGTATTAAATATTACTGGTAAATATTGGGTATATGTGGATACTGTCTCCAAATTTGTCGCGAATAAAGTTGGTAGTAATGGCAGTAATAAATTGTGGGTCATGCCTGAAAATGTAAGTTTATTACACCAACAGCGGAAATGTTGTAAGCGATAAATTCTTTTCCTTTCATTTTTGTGGAGGCTGTCAGCGAGGAAAAAAGTTCAGTGGAAGTCGCCAGGTGCTCTCGTTCTCAAATACTGGGTAACTATAATTTTGATAATCTCCCCGCTGTGGGCTACGCTGCCTCAAGATATATCACAATTTCTAATTGCGCAATTATCTGAATGGGAGGGAAATCGGAGGACGTGATGTACATATACAGACAAAGAAATGATTTAAATTTTGACTGGTAGAATTGTTGGGTGTCCTCCTGAGGGATTGCCAAATTCTGTCCAATTGCCGCTTTAGATCGTTAAAATCCCGATGTGTTTGCAATCCCCTGCCCGTAATGCTCCAAACATTCTCTAATGTTCAGAGAGCCGGAGACCTTGCTGGCCATGGTAGAGCCGGACAAAAACGGAGGAAAGCGGCAGAAACTCTCGTCGTGTGTGGGCGGGCATTTTGTGGCTGAAATGTAAGCCGAGGGCGGCTTGCCATGAAGGGCCGCAAGGCGGGGCGTAGAGTATAGTCGACGGGTGTAGAGTACAGTCGACGTACCACTGGGCTGTAAAGATACCGCAGATGGCAAACAAAAGCACCCAGCTATGAAACGAAATGGAAACATCATATTTCCTTGTCGGATCGTATGGCGGGCGACAGTGAGCTTGGTATCCCACCGCTATCCGTCTTCGACCAGGAATCTCCGAATGGAGGAATGGAGTTGAACTGTCTTTAGCGATGATTTCCGCCTCGAAATAAGCACCGATCACCAGCGAAAACGTTTATGGAGACGCGCCAAGTGTGATACCAACCTCACTGTCGAGAACAGAAGTGGTGGTCTGGGCTCCCACTTCATTTCATATAAGAAATGTCATCCGCGGTACCCTTACATCTCAGCGGTACATCGACGATGTTCTACTCCTCATCTTGTTGCCCTTTATGTCAAGCCATCATAGGCTTAGATTTCAGCAAGATAATGCGCACCTGCACGCGAGGGGTGTTTCTACTCTTTGTCTTCGTATTTGCCAAATTCCCTGGCCTCCAAGATTGTCGGGTCTCTCACCGATTGAGAACGTCTGGAGCACTGCGGGCAGGACCCTGGAAGAAGATCGGTATATTGACGATCCAAAACGCCAGTGGACAGAATTTGGGACGATGTCCCTCAGAAGGACATCCAAAAACTTTATTAGTCAATTCCACGCCAAATAATCGCTTGCATAAGGGCTGTGTGTTCACCAACGCTCTATTCACTATATCGTTTTGTGAAGCCCTTTTCTTGAATAAATTGTCTAATTTTTCAGAAATTGTAATCATTTGTTTGTCTATACAAACGTCTGATGAAGTGATAGAAGAAGAAACGGGAATCTGTAGGAAAGAGACGGTGGATACAGTATTAAAGTTAAAATTGTTTTGAAAGACTTAAGGTCAAGTAAAGGGACCGAAAAATTCCATCAAAATTTCTAAAATCATCAGGGAAAGTGAAGGAAGTATGATACTGGAAATACACCATCAGACTTTCACAAAAACATCATCCACACAATTTCAACGATAGCAAGATCCGACAAGTGCGAGAATTATCGCACACTCAGCTTGATAGATCATTAGTCCCAAGTTCTGACTGGAAAAATATACGGAAGAATAGAAGAGAAAATTGAGAGTTTGTTGTAGGACGATCGGTTTGGCTTTAGGAAAGATAAAGGTACCTGAGGGGCAGTTCTGACATTTAGACTGATAGCGGAAAAAAGACTGAAGAAAATTCTAGACACCCTCATGGCATCTGAATGTAATGAGCAGTCTCATGAGTATAGAATATGAACTCAAAGTAAATCGAAGAAAGACGACAGTAATGAGAAGTAGCAGAAATGAGAACACCGAGAAACTCTACAGCAAGGCCGGCCGTTGTGACCGAGCGGTTCTAGGTGCTTCAGTCCGGAACCGCGCTGCTGCTGCGGTCGTAGGTCCGAATATTGCCTCGGGCATGGATGTGTGTGATGCCCTTGGGTTAGTTAGGTTTAAGTAGTTCTAAGTCTAGGGGATTCATGACCTCAGATGTTAAGTCCGATTGTACTTAGAACCATTTTTTTTCCACAACAGGATCGATGATAATGATGTTGATGAAGTTATGGAATTATGCTACTTAAGTAACAGGATCACCCATAACGGACAGAGCAAGGACATAAAAACACACTAGCACTGGCAAAAAGTGCATTCCTGTCCAAGAGAAGTCTACTAGTATCAAACGTAGGAAAAAAATGCTGAGGGTTTTGGAGCACAGCATCATATGGTAGTGAAACGTGGGTTATGAAAATACCACAACAGAAGAAAATCGAAGCATTTGACACGTGGTATTACAGAAGAATGTTGAAAATTACGTGGATTGATAAGGTAAATAATGAGGAGGAAACTGTAGAGTGTAAAAACTGTAGGGGAAGACAGAGGTTATAATTCAACCAACAAGTATTGAGGTCGTAGGTTACATACGGTACTTTGAGATAAAAAGGCTGGCACAGCACAGGAATTCGTAGTGGGCTGGGTCCAACCAGTCAGAAAACCGACAAGCCCAAAGAAGAAAAAGACGAGGTAAATCAAATCTATCGATTTCCGTCCCTTTCGGATAATTCCTTCGTGGTGCGTGTTTTTTTTCTCTTAGAGCGTATTTGACTCATTGTGTTAACGCTTTAAAGTAAGATTATACCTCTTAATGAGTAGATTAAGACAAAATTTTAAATGTTTAATCAGATCAATAATTATGTAAAGTACTGATAATAAAATGTTTGTTGCCTCTGGATGCTGTTAAACAGTTAACCTGAAACTGGAAGTGCGTGAACCTGCTATCCATTTTACATAATGGATGACATAGAATTTTCCTGCTGAGATTAGAGCATCCACTTTTGTAGACATACATAATTCATGTCACTGTATGGTGTGGGGTGGAGGATATTTCGTATTTGTGCTAGCGAATTTCTGCCTTATTACATTTGCGTGCAGATTACGATGAAATGATTGATTTCTGTTATGTTATTATTATCATCCTTATGTGTGATGTACGACGGAGGCAGCAGTCTTCCTCGAATTTCCAACGGGGTACCGCGAGTAAAACTTTGTCCTCCAACCAAATATTCTAATTTAAGTTCACTTGGGAGCTCCTTTAAATTCGTTCATGTGCTCTCACAGTCTTAGCAAAGCGTCTCTCGATTCTGTCGACAGCTACTGTTCATACCTATCTGATACGATGCAAATTTTACAGTAGTACTCCCTAAGACGTCGCAGTAACGTCTTGTAAAAGATTTCCCATACAGATGCACTGTGTAATGTTGTAAGCTTATAGCACGTGCTGGATACGATCCAAATAGTAATAGTATGAGATGTGTTTGCAAGCAGAAATAAACGACATTGGTCTGCTCGTCCTATCTGGTGCTTTCGCGGGAATAAAAGGAATTGGAACTGGACTTTGTGGACTTTGTTATGTAATTTACTCTTTGAAATAAATCGGAAAGTTGCAGGCTCGATATGTCGCCAAAATAAGGAAGAGAATATGCCGTTTCAGTTAACAGCTACTTCATATACTAACATGAAGACATTTCAAATTATAACTCATAGCATTTATCGTTTTCAATATCAATTGTAGACCTGCATAATAACTGTTCAATACAACGGTGTGATAATTAATAAAGAGGTATTAAATATTTCAAATAATTAATCGCCGGCCGCGGTGGCCGTGCGGTTCTGGCGCTGCAGTCCGGAACCGAGGGGCTGCTACGGTCGCAGGTTCGAATCCTGCCTCGGGCATGGGTGTGTGTGATGTCCTTAGGTTAGTTAGGTTTAAGTAGTTCTAAGTTCTAAGGGACTCATGACCTAAGATGTTGAGTCCCATCGTGCTCAGAGCCATTTTTTGAAATAATTAATCGGAAAGTTACAGGCTCGAATTGTCGCCAAAATAAGGAAGAGAATATGCCGTTTCAGTTAACAGCCACTTCATATACTGACATGAAGACATTTCATATTATAACTGATAACATTTATCGTTTTCAATATCAATTGTAGATCTGCATAATAACTGTTTAATGCAACGGTCTGATAATTAATAAAGAGGTATTAAATATTTCAAATAATTAATGGTTTTGTAAATAAAGCACACTCCAAGTACTTTTTGTGTAGTCTGTATTGGTAAAGAGCGAAATTAGAATGGAATGCAAAATGGTTGTTCATTGCTTTTGTTATTTAAACTAACCAGAGAGTAGAACTAAAAGACGACCGCGCTTTGAATGTGCGCATACAATTGCCTCTGGAATACTCTATAATTACTGACAAAGATCGCAAACATCTATAATTAAACTACACTCACGGTAAAAAACCATAACACCAAAAAATAATAATGCAGAGTAATGAAATTTCGACTAGATAACATATTTAAGTGATCAACATTGCGGCTGGCCGTTGTGGCCGTGCGGTTCTAGGTGCTTCAGTCTGGAACCCCGCGACCGCTACGGTTGCAGGTTCGAATCCTGCCTCGGGCATGAATGTATGTAATGTCCTTAGGTTAGTTCTAGGGGAATGATGGCCTCATATGTTAATTCCCATAGTGCTCAGTGCCATTTGAACCATTTTTTTATCAACATTGCAAGATCACAGGTTAAAGTCAGAGCGAGGTAAGCTTCTGCAAATGTGGTGTGCTGGTACAATAATAACAGGTGTAAACGCCAAGCAAGTATGAAAACGAACATGTATTGTATTGTATTGCCCTCCAGTGAGCTGTCGTTAGATGCCCATGAAGTCGCAAATAGCAGTGGTCTGGGGCGAGTGGAATGTTCGCTACAGAACGTATGGCTTGGAGCCTCCCAAATGGTTCAAATGTCTCTAACACTATGGGACTTAACTTCTGAGGTCATCAGTCCCCTAGAACTTAGAACTACATAAACCTAACTAACCTAAGGACATCACACACATGCATGCCCGAGGCAGGATTCGAACCTGCGACCGTAGCGGTCACGCGGTTCCAAACTGAAGCGCTTAGAACTGCACGGCCCCACCGGACGGAGAGCTGTCCTTGAAGTATCTCATTTGTAACGACAGTTCGCTGTGTCACTGTGGTGCCAACAACTACTGAAATTGCAGCTCCAGCTGCAGTACGATGCGACAGAGCCATACACCGAACGCAGTGGACTTCCCTCTCATTAGTGCCATGTGGGAGTATGCAGCCCTGCTTCTTGCGACTTTATATTCCCTCGGCCACCGCTGCGCGCAATCACGTGTAGTGGTTGCATTCCTGCTAAGCCTTTCCACAATATCGCAGGAACATCCAGCTTCTCATAGCGCTATGACACGACCTCATTAAAACTCAGTGAGGTGTTGATAGCGGTGTGTTTGTCGCCTTAAAGCCATTCTTGACTAACATCAACTCACCACTTCAGGTCTCAAACGTAACTAACGCTCACGAGCGTTACAGCATGTATTTAAAGCAAACCTGATTTGAACCCATATAGTGGGGAAACTTTCATTTATGTCACACGGTTCCTTCTTTAGAATGAGATTTTCACTCTACAGCGGAGTGTGCGCTGATATGAAACTTCCTGGCAGATTAAAACTGTGTGCCGGACCGAGACTCAAACTCGAGACCTTTGCCTTTCGCGGGCAAGTGCTCCACCAACTGTGCCGCTTGGATAGCTCAGTTGGTCGAGCACTTTCCCGCGAAAGGCAAAGGTCACGAGTTCGAGTCTCGGTCCGGCACACAGTTTTAATCTGCCAGGAAGTTTCAGTTCCTTCTTGCCTTGCAACTTTTTTCCTTCGGTGTATAATATTTCGATGTGTTACAACCACTTGCTTGGCTGCAAGTGATGTTCATTTTGTTTCTACTGAACATTCGGCGCCCACTATAACGCACTGCGTTCAAGCAGTAAAAATCCCTTCGAGCTAACCACATTGCCCTATAAGTAGTTCGTACGATCAACGTCTGTTTACAGTCGGCAGTGTTGTATAGAGTCGAACGCCTTTCGGAAATCAAAGAAGACTTTTCTACTTCATCTAGTGTGTGCAAGTTACCGTGTGCGAATAAAGCGGAATTTCTAATTACTAGCGGTTTTTTCTGAACCTTTGCTCATCTTTGGGAATCCGTTTCCTTCGAAAAATTCATAATATTTGATCTTAAAGTATGCTACAGAGTCCTAGACTGGGCAGATGTAGACTCATTGATCTGAAATTTTGTACAACCACTATTTTAGGCCTTTCTCAAATAAGAGAGACCTACGCACATTGCCAAACACGGTAAACTATTCGTTTCGCAAGGTTCTTCAAAAATATGAACGAGGAAGTATTTCCGTTCTCTCGCTGCAGTTAATATAAAATCCATACGAGGTTTCTGAGGGGCTGTTCGTTTTGAGTTGTGTCTAATATTTTTCAGTACTGGGGGTGCATTTATCAGACTCGTTATAAATGAGTGTGACGGTCAAATTTTTATTATGGTCGAGTCCTCGTGTCAAATACATTTTTAATGCAGTAATTAGAAAATTCCTTTCATTTCCTTTGCACAAGTAATTACAGAGAAGAGACTATCCATCACTTTACAGTTAATAGCTAAATGAAAAGTTAATACGGTCAGAGTAATAATGACTGATGGCAAGTAAGGGAGTAACGTTCCACTGGGCTCTATATTATTGAAGACGATGCACTAACTTGTAATGTGACTGCAATGTTTTCGAGCAAAGTGCGAGATCAAGTACTTGAACGAGGCAAGATAACTCTGGGAATCTTAAAGCAATGTCCCTGGGGAAGGACCTGAACCCTGCCATGCTGCTTCAATCAATAAACACTTCTTCGCCGGCCGGAGTGGTCGTGCGGTTCTAGGCGCTACAGTCTGGAGCCGAGCGACTGCTACGGTCGCAGGTTCGAATCCTGCCTCGGGCATGGATGTGAGTGATGTCCTTAGGTTAGTTAGGTTTAAGTTCTAGGCGACTGATGACCTCAGAAGTTAAGTCGCATAGTGCTCAGAGCCATCTGAACCATTTGAACACTTCTTCCTGAGGAGGGCTGAACATGTGTAGAAGACTATCTATACTACCTCTATGTTTGAATGCATGTACTCAAGAAACCAGTAGTGAGTGCAGAACAGTAATAGCTCGGAATTTTTTATGTGAAAACCCTTTAAGCTATTTAAATAAAACAAACATCATTAACACCGTACATCACTCAGAACGAATTTTTTACTCCTCAGCAGAATGTGCACTGTTTTCTTCTGTTAAGTTAGGAGATGAGATTCTACCGGAAATGTGACTGTGAGGAGGGGTTATGAGTCGTGCTGGGGTAACTCAGTTGTTAGAGCACAGATGGAAAACTATGTAGTAAACTTGTAGCTAAACCATACTTTAAATCGAAAACTATATTTAATGAAAATCTTGTTGCTATCCTTATGAATAAAACGAAAATACATTTAATAAACCTATGTAAGTAGGAATGAGTATACTTGATCTATCTAAAGAACTGTGGCGTGATTTTCAATATAGAGTTATGAAACCAAAATATGGAGAAAATATTGAGTTGTGATATCAAGATACAGATAGTTACATTTACAATAATAAAACATAAGATTTCTACAAAGACATGAAATCAATGATTGATAAATTTGATATAAGTTTTCCTGCAGATAATATTTATAATATTCCACAAGTAAACAAGAATGTTGTTGGAAAAACGAAAGGTGAATGTAATAGAAAAATAATGGAAGAATTTTGTGGTTTGAGAGCAAAAATGTATGCTTGTAAAGTTGGTGACAAAATAATGAAAAAATCTAAAGGATTTAAGAAATGTGTTGTTAAAAACCGAATAAGTTTATAAGATTACAAAGCTTGTTAGTTTAACAGTAGAGAACAATACAGGACCATTAATTTGATTTGAATTGAGAAACACGAAATCTATGCAATTGAAATAAACAAAAAGCTTTGAGTCCACATGACAAGAGATATGTCTTGGAAAATAGAATAGATACATTACCATGTGGTCATTACAAGTTATTAAAAGTTTAATAAAGCTGTTATATATAAAATTAATATTTTTTCTATATAAATGGAGACTTCAACCAAGAAACTCAATGATTTTAGTGTTTCAAAATAGATTAAAAAATAGGTGAGTTGGAGATAAATGTTTTATATGATGTTACTGATTGTGAATACATAAATACTAGATTTGGAGAGTAACTTTGTCTAGAGCTCAGTAATGATTTTAAGATGACTTTACCAAATAGATTTTCTAAATTAATTGATGATTGGAGTTTTGAAATAATTAGAGAAGGACAAATGAAATTGAAATATAAAGGTATGAAGAAAATTAAATAAAAATAATGAATTTCATGATATAGAATTCACGATGTAAAATTTTCAATATAACTTAACTTTGTTAACTAATTCATTTACTTATTTTCTTATGATCACTTAGAGAAATGAGTCATTAATTTTTTTCTTATTAAGATGATGTGAAATAAGTCATTAAATTTATTTCCTGATGAGCATGTTGTAAAATGAAATAATGAACCCATAAATCGATTGATTATCGAGGATAATGAGGTAATTAGTTAAAATTGGTTGAATTATTGAAAAATTATGTATTGAGATAGATTTCAGAAATCGGTTGTGATAATTAAAAAGACTGAGTTTAAAAAATTAGTTGAGTTAATTAGAAAATGGGGAATTGAGTTAGTGAGTGAGATAGTGAGCTGGAACATACGAAACCTGTCTACTCTTCTTGTACCTGAGCGCTCAGTTCTGGCAGATCCATGGATGGAGGTGGAGTGCTGATGAGACACTCTATTTCACCCTAGGTTCACTAGTGCCTATATATTTGTAGCCCTTTGTCACTAGAGACGTGTAAGATGTCGATGCACAACGTAACCACCTTGCTGTGTGAGAAACTGTGTGCTGTAATGGGGTTCCGAATTCGAAGATCTCACCCCATCCTTCAGCATGACAGTGACAGACCACAGACGAGCGCTACGACATCTGCAACAATCTGACACCCTGGGTTCACTGTAATCGGTTGTCCTCCATACAGTCTCGACTTGGCCATATCTGATTCTCATCTGTTTCGAAACCTCATAGAGGATCTCATTTCGACAGTGATAAACTAATGCAAACAGAGGTGAGGTTGAGCCTCCGTCAAAAGTTCTACTGTGACGCTATCAACTAATTGGTCTCTCATTGAGAGAAATGTGTTCATCATCAGGTTTACTATATTGCAAAATAACTATGTAGACATGAAGGATAAAGATGTAGAATAAAACTTCCAGGTAGACTGAAACTTTTTACTGGAGCGAGACTCGAACTCGGCACCTTCGATTTTTGTGAGGAAGTGCTCTAAGAACTGAGTCATCCCAGCATGACTCATAACCCTTTCTCACAGTCACATTTCCGGTAGAATCTGATCTAACTTCTGTTTCTTATACTTTCCATCGTTTTACCAACACAGAATTGGTCATCAGTTTGTAGAAATCTTTCTCAAAATCACTTGATGCTTTAGTCCTAATCTGTGAGTTCAGATCTATATTTTTCTTTAGCCAATCAGATTGTTTAAATTTTAAAACTTTATGTATTTTTGCGAGTTTCATTCCAAGAGACAGATATTGTTTAAGATTTCTATAATGAACTACATAATTATGATTTTCATTCAAGGTAGTTATCAATTTGCTTTCATTCGTCTCTGGCCCAATTTTTCCTTCAGGAGCTAAGGAAAAATCTTTATGTAAATCATGTAACTCTTTTGGATATTCTAGATCTACTTTATATATCCATCTTTACAAATGGTTGACATTTCATTAATTTTTTTACAATCAAAATTATTTGGTTCATTCCATTCAAATCTACTATATGATAAATACTGACTCATAGCAAAATCATAATTATTGTTGGCATCCAAATGTGCAAACTAATTTGATACCTTTTTATCATAAAAATCTTTCAAGTATTTATTACTACTTTGACGTATCTCTTGCAACATTGTGATGTTCCACCTCTTATTCCGTTTTCAATCATTAAAAATCATATCATAATCATGTAACAAATCAAGTGGTCGTTTAGTTATTTTCAACATTGCATCCCAAGATAAACCTGGTGCTGCAAAATACGAGGATGGATCTAAATCATATGCATTTATACAAGATTTTCTAAAATTTTCAAACACATCAGCTAACAATAATAAATCTGTATTTAGATTCAAATCATGATATTCAAAAATATTTAAATTTTTTCCAAACCATTTTCGCATGTTCATGATCTTCATCACTTATGTTACAGTCTACCAATTTGTAAAATATTTCCAAGAATCCATGTAATTATATACACCTTTATTGATCACTAGATTAAATAATTCTTCTAAGAAATATTACCTAATGTTTGTCATTTTATTCTGTTTCAATTCTGATGAAAGACTGTCAAGTGATGAACCTATCAATTTAAACATGTCAACAACACTCACTTTCAGATTTTTTGTACTTTTGCCAAAACTTATGTATCTATTTTCACTGTATGGGATTAGTTCTGTTTCTTTATTATCATAATCAAGTTCTTTCACAAAGCGGTGAAAATCATATCCAGATAAATTATGTAAATAAATAGGTACAAAATCAGAATGCCTTAGGTTCAAATGACTATTATTGCACAATGGAGCAATGCATTTACCTGTTAGTTGATTATGATGAAACTTTGTATTATTTCTTGTATAATTACATTTACATTGTGTACAAACTTTAGATTTATTGTGTCGTGATTGTTCTTCAGGTTTAAGTGGTGCACTTTTTTGTATTTTTCATACTCTGTTCTTGGTTGTTTTTTCCAAAACTTAAATTGTTTATTCAATTCTTCAGCTTTCTTTATACTTTGCCTAGCTTTTTTAACAGCTTCTTCATCATACTTTGCAGACATTTATTAAGGAAGAAAAAACATTAATTATGTGTATGTTTAATGTTTATATTTTGTGTTTAATTTTATGTTTAATGTTTAAGTTGAACATTTATGCTTAATGTTCTTGTTATTAAGAAATATATTTTTTTATGAACTTACCCTCATTTGGTTTTCAAGTCATGCCTATTGTGAAAAATCCAATCTCATCATTCCAAAATTTACTACACAATTCTTTAAAATTATATAACTTTGTATCTCCTCCAACAAATTCATTGTAAATATTATTTAAGTTCATATCATCTAGTCTAAAGATATTTTTAAAAAATTAGGTTATCTCTGACTAAGTGTTTTGGTATTTTTGAGTATGATTGGGCTGAGTAAAAACAATATGTTTCTTTGTGTCTGCCTCTAGTAAAATAATCTTCGAGAATGAAGTCATCAAATACAAAAACTGAATTTTCTTCACATCCATATAATGGAATGATTCCTTCGTTATTTTCAATAAAACTAACAATTTTGTCATTAATTTTATTTTCAATTTTTTCACATCGTTTTATAAATTCTGAGTATTTTGGTTGATCTAAACTTTTTACAATAAACATACTAATGATTAATTTTATTCCAATTCAGGCATCCAGCAGCTAAAATATAATTATCAATCATTAATGTTCTTTTTGCACATCCACTTGGTCCAGTTATTGCACATCAATTAGAATTTGGTAAAAGATTACCATACTTGTTTTTCATCTTCCTTTGTGGAAGTCTTATTTTTGGTTTGCAATCAATTTTACTCATTTATTAATAATTTTTACAGTAGTAGATGAGTAGATTATTTCAACTTAGTGATAAGTCATCTGTTCTGAGTTAACCATAAACTGTTCCAATACGAGACAGTTATAATAACGTTTGACTACTCAGTTTTTAATTAACTTTCTGAACTCCAAATGTTACATCAAAAAATAATAAACTTTAGTCTGATGGAGACACCATAGAAATTCCTGTAGGTGAATGTAGTTTGAGAATTTTTAAAAAAAAATGTTCATTTGAAGAAGCCAAATATTTATATTAAAGCAGATGCAATTTTAAAGGGAATTCTTGTGGAAAGTGATGTAAAATTGTATATGGATATAAAAGATTGTGTTGGAAATTTACTTGGTTTTAGTAATCAAATTGTTGAAGCTAAAGAAAAAGTTGTGGCCAATGTTGTTCCTAAAATTATTCCATTCGAATTAATCAATACAAATTTCAATGTTGCTAATGGAATGTTTGTAAAGCGTAATGATCATTTTCACAGAGAAACTAATATTATTGCTTCATTCAAACCTAATGCAGAATTTGGTGGACCAATAATTCATGAACCAATTTATACTGTATATATTTCTGTTTTTGATCCAATTCAATTACTATAACTGATGAAAATGATAATGTAATTAGCTTTAATGATGCTAAAGTGGCAACTATTTTAGAAATGTATTAATAAATTTTTTACTTAATAAATCAGCAGTAGCTAAAGCAACCTTTGTCTTTGTCATGAATAAAATTGAGAGTTATAAATTTTTTTCATTCCTAGTGAATGAGAAAACTAAAGATAATTTAAAAGCTCTCAACAAAGATACAGGAATTGAAATAAATATTTGAGATGGATGGCTTCATCGAAATCATGCACAATTGTACATGAATTTTGGTATTATTGGAAATGATGGTAGGGATTATCCAACTTATGATGGAAAATCAAATAAAAAATTAATCGATAATTATGTAGCAATATTCTTTGACTTCATAAGGATAAAAAAAGGAAATAATATTTTATCTAGAATTGAACATCTTTTTATTTCCTCATCTGTTGTATTACATCGAACTTCATCTGTAGCTGAGAAAATAAGTTTAGAGGGACATATTCTTAACATAGGAAAAATAAATAGTAAGTGAAATGAAGTACTTTTTCCATTGTAATTGCTTGGTGGATAATTTAAAGATTACAAAGAAATTATGTTTGAAGGAGATTTAACTATAATTTTTACATTTAGTTCATTTTCTGGAGATGCAATTCTTGGATGCAATTCCTTACACATCTAAACTCCATACACCCCAACATCAAATTCACTATGGTGACTGAAAAGGAGGGTAAATTACCTTTCCTTGACGTCTTGGTCAGGAGAAGTGCTGACGGCACACTAGGTCATGGGGTGTATCGAAAGACAACACAAACTGATCTGTATTTGCATGCAGACAGCTGCCACCACCCTTCACAGAGGAATGGGGTACTTAAAACTCTAGTACATAGGGCGCGCACTATCTCTGACACAGAGAGTCTACCCCAGGAATTGGAACATCTCAGAACTGTGTTTCGAAAAAATGGGTACTCAGAGTGGCAGATCCAACGTGCTCTCCGCCCAACCACTGCAGCACAACCTGTTGATATGGATGAAGTCACGAGGGAGGAGGTAGGCACTGCATTTATCCCATACACAGGCGCACTCTCGGGGAAAATCGCCCGCATTCTGAAGAAACACCGTGTCAGAACTGTGTTTTGTCCTCCGAATAAAACTCCTGCACTGGTGGGGAGCACCAAAAATGACCTCGGTTTGAGGAAGGCTGGCGTGTACCAGATTCCGTGTCAATGTGGCAAGTCGTATTTTGGTCAGACATGCGTACTGTCGAGGATCGATGCCGTGAACACCAGAGGCACACTCGACTAATGTATCCGAGCAAGTCGGCGGTCGCTGAACATTGTTTGTCGGAAAATCACCCTATGGAGTATGACCGCACGAGGATTCTGGTACAGACGTCGAGATACTGGGACAGCGTTGTTAGAGAGGCCATCGAAATTCGCACCAATGACGAAATCATAAACCGTGACTGTGGCTACAATCTTAGCAAGGCTTGGGAACCAGCGATTGGGTTAATCAAGAGTAAATCGAGCAAACGCATTGTTGTGACGACCACGGCGGACAGAGCCATCACACCGACGTCATCTCAGACGCCGTCGCAATCTGTTCCACCGCGAGACCGTGGCGCGGGGCGCGGACGGCGGAGGGAGCGCGCTGCGGGCGGAGGGTATTTAAATCGGCCGCCGCCGCGACCGAACCCAGTCCCCCCTGAGCAGCCATAGCGTACGGATCTCCGTGCCGGCACGTTCACAGGAGCTCAGTCCGTCAGTTCACCTGATGATGGCGACATGTTTGATCGCCGAAATATTGTGCCCGTTGGACACTATAGACCGGCAGTACACTCTTGGATATTTTGATTATCAAATACGCTGGGAGAAACTCAAGAATCACGTAAAAATAATCAATTAGTAGATTCGTCATTATTAGATCATGTCAAACTACAGAATCTATATTTGCAAAATGGTAGAAACTAAATTTTTGCACAGGAAATGTGAAATAGTAATCCACCAAATAATTTTCTGAAAGCATACGATACATTTTTTGATTTTAAACGAAATACTTTAGTAAAATCAGATATTGATATTAGGCCATTTAGTTTCATAACGAATTATCCAATTTATGTAATCAATATGACTCATACAAAGAATGTTGTAACTACACAGAAAACTAATATGAAACTTTGTGAAAATTTTAACGATAAAATTTCGAATGAAAGATTTGGTTATGTAGTGATGTATGGTAAGAAGAATCTTTCATATGATGCATGACATAGATTAATTAAGGAAAAATTTTAATTATGTAAATGCTAAAAAATTAGAAAAAGTTATAGAAGTTGTAACTTCATGTTTACATTTCCTTTCGATATATTTTCGAAAAGTAAAAAACTGAAATTTTTGAAATATTTAAGTTTGTTAACTAATTCATTTTATTTATTTTCTTACGACTGCATATGGAAATGAGTGATTGATTTTTTTTCTTATGCACACATTGAAATTTTCAAAATAATTTACCTTTGTTAAATAAATCATTTTAATTTATTTTCTTACGATTGTATAGGGAAATTTTTTCTCATGAGCACAATGTTAAATGAAGTAATGAACTTAGAAATTGATTCATTATCGAGGATAAGAAGGTAATTAGTTAAAATCAATTGAGTTAATGAAAAAACGAAGTATTTAGCTAAAGCTCTAAAATGGGTTGAGTTACTTAAAAAGACTAAATTTAAAAAATCAGTTGAGTTAATTAGAAAATGCTGAATTCAGTTAGTGAGTGAGCTAGTGAGCTAGAACA